>NC_134570.1:148030266-149416516 GCF_050947875.1 Dermacentor variabilis
TAGTATTTGAAGATGAATTTCACTCTGCCAAGTAGTGCACGGATTTCCGACGTCGGCACCCCGCTCAACAATCGGCCCTGCGAGATATTTGTAAGTTTCGCGCTCGTTTCCATTCGATCTGTTCATAACAAGTGACCTATAAATATCCCAGCTTTTCCCGGGCTTTGTTACAAGCTAGGCGAACGTTATTGAAACGGGACAAGTTGGTAGTGAAAAGGTGGCCGAGATTATTATGCTCCGATACCCGTTGCAAAGACGAAGGATTAAATGGGTAAATACTGAAGGAGGCGACCATCTGTGAAAACATAAAGCAACTGTCTTTTATGTTCAATATTTAATGTTAAAAGCTTATGTTTATTTGTCCGTTCTCACGCCACCCGTGAAAACTTGAACAGTTATTCTTAAGTGTAGGTAGAGATCATGTTATCGAAAGCGCACTTTATAGGCCCAACAACGATTTTATTTAGAGGAACTGTTTCTATAAAATCATTATAATGCACAACCGGACAGTGTTTACGACTTCCATTGTACTTGTTACCTATGGAGCAAGGACGAGTGTGCCGCCGCAAAACTTTTAATTGTCAAGACGTCGCTTCTCTTTCACGCTAACCGACCTTTCACATCAGCTCCGAGAGTACAGCTGCAACCACCAAAGACGCAGATATCGCCGCTTCCTAGTGAAAAATAAGCATCGCGGCCCTTAGCCGTGTGGACAAATTGCCGCACAAAATGGCGATGCTACCGAAGCGTTCAACGTAGATTAAATAAACCGCTTTCGTGCTGGTGACCGCTGCAAAAGACGGTGGGCACTGCGTCGAGTAGAACAATTCACACTGAAACATCATTTCTACTAGGTCTTAATTTATACGGCGCACTGTTCTTTACGGAGCAAATAAATCGTCGATTCCAGCGCGCTCAAACACATGAAAGGCAATCCCCGAATTGTGCGGGCGGTCTCGGCGCATCTTTATGGAAATCTGCGGGATGCTTGCAAGCCGATTTACGAGATCAATACATGGCGGCGACGAAGCAAGCGATTCAATTGTTCGTGTTTATACACTTCGTCCTTGCATTTGCGCCATGTCGTTAAATCCGGACGCAGTGGAATTTTCCGACACTAAAAAAGCGTTTATTCAGCCCAGCAAACATGCTTTCAGATGATTCGCGAATTAAGTCAATAACAAATAAAATGAGGAGACGTGCGCAAACCAACGAAAAGATTCGCCACTTTTTCACCGTACCAAAAATGCAAAACTATGGGAAAAAAAGAAACGCTTCCGACACCGGGAATCGAACCCGGGCCTCCTGGGCGAAAGCCAGGTATCCTAGCCACTAGACCATGCCGGAACGAGAGCCACGTCTGCAATAGCCCTTCATGTGGAAGAGGAACGCTTATCCTTTGTATCGCGGATTTATCGCTGAAGCAGCAGAGAGCGTTTGACCAGAAAGCAACCAGATGTCTCCTCCTTCCTCGCCCCCTTCCATAGTCGATTTTCTGCTTCCTCGTCGAGCGTATGCCAAACAACGAGACTTGCACAGGGCACATCCGGGCACAGGACCAGCCCGGATGTGGGGAGCAAAATGCGAAAACACCCCTGTAATTAGATTTAGGTGAACGTTAAAGAACCCCAGGTGGTCAAAATTATCCCGGAGAACGCCACAACGGCGTGCCTCATAATCAGATAGTGGTTTTGGCGCGCAAAACTCCATAGTTATTTTTTTTTTTCAGCTTTACTAGTCCGCTTGAACACTGTGTGCGAACCGCGAGACTGCGCTTACCTGTTGCACAGCGTTCAGCAGCCGCGGTTTTAGTCCTGGAGCGATAGGCGCTTTCGAGCCATGAAAAACACTTATTGGGACCAGTTATGGCCCTTGTGTTTTACGTTGCAGCCGCACATAGGTGCTCATAAACCATTCCATTTACCAAAAACGTAAAACACGGCCTTTTAAATAACATGTAAAAAAAAAACGCTACAGAGCCTTTTGCAATAATATATGAAAAACGTAATATACAGGGTCTTTAGTAACACATAAAAAACTTAATATAAAGGGCCTTTTATACTATATAAAAAAAGGTATTATACAGGGCCTTTGGAATAATATATAAAAACATTGTATACAGGGCTTTTTATAACAATATATAACAACGTAATATACAGGGCCTTTTATAATAATATATAGAAACGTAATATACAGGGCATTTCATAACAATGTATAAAGAACGTAATATAGAGGGCCTTCTATAATAATATATAAAAAACGTAATATACAGGGCGTTTTATAATAATACATACAAACGTAATATACAGGGCGTTTTATAATTTTATTTTTATTTTATTTTTCTTAAAGTGCCGAAGAACAGCTTTACGCCTTAATATCAGTGCACTTGTGTTACACAACGAACATAAAACTGAAAGACAAAACAGAATATCTCAAACACCAGTGGTACAAAGTGCAACAAAATATGGAATTCGAATATTCAGAGACAGAAGTCATATAATGAGCAAATAGTAGAACTGAATATATCAAGATAATCACGCAAGTTATTTTGTTGTTTTACAAGACGTGTTATAGCGTTGGAAGGCAAGAGGAATTCACGCAGAAAAATGCTAGGATTACGCAGGTTAGGCCGATGCACGCAGAACGTTACAGCTGACAGTAACCGCAAACAGGAGAAGTGATTATGAATTAGTTTATACAAAAATAAGTAATAACGGCATTTCCGCCTTATTTCTAGGGGTCTAATATTAAACATGCGCAGTACACGCTCGTAAGCATAAAATGCATGACTTCAGAGAAATCGATCGTACAGGATACCAATGAAACGTCGCTGAACACATTCAATTCTTGCAACATTGGCCAAAGTAATACAGTTCTATACAACAGAACTAACCTCCAACTTCGAGCGGACAAAAGAAGAATACAAAAGAATAACGCAGTTCACATTCGTAAACGTTCTTGGTCATCCTTGATACGAGGCCTAACTTCCTGTAGGATGCATTAACGATGCTTGAAATATGTTCTTCGAAAGTTAGCCGAGAGTCAACCAATAGTCCTAAGTCGCGCATACAACTCGCTCTTTTCAAAGGAGTGTTGTCAAGTGAGTATTCGTATAGTAAAGGGCACATATTGCGATTAAAGGACCCAAAAAGTGTCTCAGTTGGATTAATGCGCAAAACTTTGGAAGCGCACCACTCCACAGCAGAATGAACATATTTCTGTAATAATTCACAACTCTGCTCTGATTCTATTTCACGGTAAAGTTTAATATCGTCAGCGTAATGTATTTAATATATTTATGTAATGATATAGTAAACGTAATATACAAGGTCTTTTATATTAATATATAAAAACGTAATGTAACAGCAGTAGCCGCAGACAGACCTCCGCTCATGCAGCGCTTTGCTTCCATGTGTGGTATCGGTGCCGTCATCGGTGAACAGACGATGCGCGATACTTTGGCGTCATATCGTCGCCATCCTCGCCGCGGAGCCCGTCTTGCGCGGCACTACGCTTTTAAAGCAAAGCTTTCTTTGCCTTTTCCTTCGACTTTCCCACTGCTGCCGCTGCTGTAGCTGCTGTAGCTGCTGTTGTCTGGCACACCGCGTCGGGGGTGGTCCACAGCGTGTATATACATGGAAGGATGTTTACAACGAAGGCGCCAAATAAAACGACGGACGAAGGAAGACGACATGGGACAACCACGTAGCGTGGTAACCACGTAGGCGTGGCCTACGTGGTTGTCCCATATCAACTTCCTTCGTCCGTCGTTTTATTCGGCGCCTTCGTTGTAAACATGTTTAACCAAACTCGCCCACCAGCACATGCTCAGTGACATGGAAGGAGTGTGGCAGAAAAGAGACGCGAGGAACTCGTTCGGACCGCATCGCGTCGAATGTGCACAATGCCCTCTGGAGCTCTCGGGTCGTAGCCACATTAGCCTCTTGATGGCTGTAATTATCCTTGACCCCCCACAAGCGCTTACCTTTCTACCGACACACAAGTTCAGAGGGAAACAAGATAGAATGGAAGAGATGAGGGGGGAGAGGAGGTTCAGAATGGGCAGAACCGACGCAGTTGCGAAGCGAGGGAATAACAGCCTTGCCACACTTCGCTCGCAGTTCCCATACAAATACAAGGAGGGGGGGGCAGTAGGGAAAAGGCGACGTAAGAAGGCGAGGAAATGCTGGATAAACATAAGTTCAAGGTATGGTACGGTGAATTTCTGTTTGAAAAATAAAACCATGCATGTATTTTTAGCGGACAAGTTATGCCGGGTGTGCAGAAGCAGAACCACATTATTTAAAGCGCACCGCAGGGTCTAGGCGACACAACGGAAGCGGTCGCACGTCAAATCAACACTTCTGTGCCCGCCGCGATAGCTTTGCGGCTTTGACATTGCTCGAGGTCGCGGATTTAACCGGGCAGCCGCAATTCGACGGGGCCGAAATAAAAAAGCGCTCGCGCACTTCGATTTAGGGACACGTTAAAGAACACCATGGTGCCAAAATTAATCCGGAGTGTGCCACTACGGCCTGCGTCATAATCCGATTGTGGTTTTGGCACGTACAGCCCAATAATCCAATTCAAGTTTAATGCTTCTGCCACAATGCGATGTGCCATGAGAGGCAATGACAATGCTCGACGCTCTCAGAGGTTATGAAATATGGGGCACAACAACGCTTCAAGCAAACACCTCTTCCTTCGTGTTTTGTGTACTACGCAGAAAAACATCAGTGGTGCACGCAAGGCTACAGCAGCTGGACGAAAGGTAATAGGACAGAGCGCTAGCGCTCTATCCTGTCTCATTTTTTTTCATAGTCTTGTTCGCGCTAGTAACTATGTCACAGCAAATGCACGCCACTTTTCTCTTCGGCGTTTCCCGGAGATTGCACTAAGTCTTGCCGACCTCACCGTTTTCGAAATCCTGTTGCATCACGTCGAAGCACAAACCTCAGTTCGATTCGTCAGCGAATCTCACTTCTGAAGCATGTTGACGCTAAATTTTCACACAGGTTTGATTAAGAAAACAACTTATTTATTAATAAAACATGCGTAAAAAATTACGATACTCCCTAACGCGACATTTGAGCGCAGCTCTATAGGTGTTTTCATTTCGCGATATATTGGTTGGCGCAGACAATCTGTCTCGTGCGGGACGTTGCAAATGGAGCCAAGTGCGACGCGACTGCCTCGCTAATCTGGAGCTTGCGAGAGCCAGCGCGTGGGTGACACGTGAGCGCGATTCAAAGCAGCCACCACCGACACATCTCCCAGACGACGTGCGTTACTCTCGTGGTAACTCGTAACCATCGTCACCGCACTACGCTTTTCTTCTCACGCTTTCGCCATACCCTCCTCCGCTTTGCGCTTCATGGTTGCGCTGCACCCTCCTATCCGCTTCCCTCCCCGCGTCTTTCGTCCCTCGCTGCGCTCCGCGTTCGTTTTCATCTTTCGCTGTGCTTGTTCGCTCGGTTACACTGCCGACGCCGACTGTTACGAATGGCCTGCGGGCGCTGGCGAACTAGAGGAGAAGCGACCGTCGAAACCTGCCCGGCCCACTGCGATGACTCGCTTTGGGAAAACAGTGCGCCGAGTCAACAGCCCATCGGCGCCACCATGTCTGCTGCGACAACTCGCTTTGTAAGGACCACAATACGCCGCGTCCCCAAGCGAGCGGCGCGGAGATGTCTGGACGCAGTCGCGGACCAAGTATTGTCTGGGGAGTCGCCGTCGCCTTCACGGTTTGATTGGAGCGGGGAACTCCTGGAAGAAGTTTTGTGGCGCCGTCTCACGGGTCTTAGAAGTCGTCAGTCAATGGACAGACGCAGCGGCCACTGTCTGCGGAGTCAACACTGGGATCAAGATGCGCCTGCTCGGGGCAGGACCCTTGTCTGCGAGAACCCTCTCACCTCGGCGTGGTCAGTGAAACCTGTGCTGAAGTGAGTGTGTAAACCCTCCCTCTTAAAGGCGGGTCGGCGACGGTGACTTTGGACACTCCCATAGGTCGAGGGTTGAACGGCTGTTTTTCCCTCACTTAGGGATCTAGGCAGGACAGAGTGTATTTAAGCAGCCATCGTGGGCTGTTCGGTGTGCGCTCTCTTCAAGTCATGCTATACTGATGAACTGTAACGTTCTCATGTAGATACTGTAAATAAATTCCCATATTCCCCGTTCTCGATGAGAACAAGTCTCTCCCTTCAACACGTCCTCAGCGTGGATGAGTTGGACGACGGCATGGGACAGTTACCATCTATTTCATGCCCGACCCCAACCATTACACGACACATAGTTACTAGCGCGAACAAGACTACGGAAAAAGGTTGGACAGGACGGAGTACTAGTGGACAGAGCGCTAGTTCGCTAGCGCTAGTGCTCTGTCCGCTAGCACACTGTCCTGTTTCGCCTTTTTTCCGTAGTCTTGTTCCCGCTAGTACCTATTTCACAGCAGATGCATAAACACAAACTAGCCCAACTTTCTGCGTTAGTGACGTGCCGTCTGTGTGACGCACGAAACGTTTACAATGTCGGCATTCTACTGTTATCTCTGGACAGGACATTGCGTGCACGTCCTGCGTGTGACGTTTGGGTGCCAGGAGAACTCTGTTAAGCGGTGAGAAGCTGTGTGCGTCTCCGCCGACTCCACCTTGCTACGACAGAACGCCAAGATGGATCCGAACCAAGGAATCATGGGCGCTTTACTCGAACAGAACAGAAAATTATTGGCCAAGACAGACACTTTCCACGTGATGGCTGAGCTATAACCGAGGCCATTGGAGACTTCGACGGCAAAGGCGCTGCGCACGAGGCAGACGCTTGGCTAAAAAGTGTTGACACGGTCGCACGGCTGATCAGATAGCTATAGGTTCAAGCCAGCAAAGCTCCACATGAAAGGACCAGCTCAATTCTCGCTCAAGAATTCTCGACCAGCTCAAGCTCATGTCAGTGTCCTGAAGACGTGGAATGAGTTCAAGATCGCATTTAGGAAGAACTTCGTGGTTAAGACCAGCACAGCTGAGAATTGGAAGCAAATTCGAGCGCGAGCTCATATGAAAGGTGACCCTACAATGGCATACTTCATGGAGAAATATCTACTATGCAAGGCTGTGGGTCTGGGCATGGAGGACACGGAGGAACAGATCTTGGTAGGTCTGCGGTACAGAGACATCTGCCTCTTGCTAACGGCAGAAGAGCACAAAGACGAAGACGATCTGTTCGCTGATTTGCGATGAGTCGAAAGAATACAAGAAGTCAGGATCCAGAAAACTTTGGCAAAGGACACGCAAGACAATTTGCATGCCACGATGCCTCGTTTCAAGCATGCAGGCTCGAGACCTTGGGCCAGTTCGCGCGCACCAGAGCATCCAGCTACCGGAGTCCGCCATGTAAACCAGAACAATGTTCGTGCAGGATTTCCAATTGTGGAAAATAACACTGGACAGCCGACGGACCAGACGAGTGTGAAGAAAGCTGCACAAAGCCATAAGTGAGGCAACAGAGACTGAAAATAGCAAAAGAGAATGCACAACAGCAAACCCTGTTGGTATCTTCCTAGTGGTCCACAAGCAAGAGTATGATGGTGGCCCAGCTAATTAAGTTTCTCAAAACGGCCACAGTCAATGGCTCGCACAAATTTATCTCCAATTATTGGTCCAGGGTGAGTCGAAATTGTATTATGCATTATCAAGTTGCAGAATTATGTGATATGCAGATTTCACGTAAAGCCGAATACTTGTTTGGAATTGGCAGTATTGACAAGGCAGAGCGCTTCATTGGAACCACAAAGACCGACACAGAGATTGATGACCATAATGTGCAAACAAGTGAAAGTGATCGTTGTTGACGATAAGACATTGACTGTTTACATGCTGGTTGGCAGGACCTGGGCGGAGCAAGATCAAAAGCGTACCTGCGTATGAGGGATGAGCTGAGGATGGGTTCAGAGATAAACTGCGCTTCTGTAATATCTACCTGGCTCCAAACAAGACTGCTAAGGAATATATGTCAAGGAAAGAATTGTACTGCCGAAGAAAACTGTGTTGGGTGAAAGTGGCGACTGCTATTGAAGACGGAGACATCAACATGCCTATAGTGGAGCTGATACGGGAGTACCGCTTGGCATTTAAAGAGGTAAGGTTGAAGTATATGTGTGTAATGACAAGTATGATGACCAAAAGCTGATGAAGGGAAGTTTGCACATGGTGAACTGTTGCGTGGGGACAAGTTAGTCCCTGTGAAAGCTACGCATCCGCAGAAACCCATTCACAACAGCATGGTGAACACTGGGGAGGACATCAATGAACAGCAAAAGGAGGTTCTGTTGAAACTACTGAATGAGTACCGTGACTGCTTTGCGTTGAATTTGTCAGAGCTTGGGTGTACCAATGAACTTCAAATGTCTATTACGGAAGAACCAGGAAGTACACCGGCCAGTTGCAAACCGTGTAGCGGAAAGAGAAGCAATCCAAGAGATTGCCAAGGAATGAAAGGCTACTGGCACTGTAATAGAGACAATATCGCCCCATGCTAGTCCTGCTTTGCTACGGGAGAAGAAAAATAAAGAAAAACGTCCAGTGGTAAACTATCGACGGCTCAACAGTCAGAATGTGCCAGGATACTTTAAACTACCAGATATTAACATTGATGTAGACATTGATACCAGATGGCTTTGACACCAGGCATTGATACTGACGCACTGCAACGACTCTCGGTTGCAACAATATTCTGCGATTTGGACGCTGCAAACGAATACCTCCAAATAGCACTGAGTGAGGAATCGAACGCAAAGACTGCGTTCGTAACTCCTGATGAATCTGGGTTAATTGAACGTATAATGTTTGCGCTGAGGAATGGTACAGCTACATTTCAGTGACTTGTGAACAAGGTTTTGGGCTCTCTAAGGAAAACAGCGACACTGTGCTACATGGATGAGTTGTTGATAGCGGCTAGGGACTGGGAAGACCTGTTAGATCACCGTAAACTCCTGATCAATGCGCTGAGAGCTGCCAAGTTCACCCTTAAGCTATCAAATTAAGCGTGTGTTTGGAACTGATCGATGAACTGCAATATTCAGGCTTCAAGATTGTGAAAGGCTGCTTGCAATCTCGAGAAAAGAAGCGACAGACCCGCCAACTGACGCGCATTGCATTAAGAGGCTTCTCGGACTGACTGGATTTTTCAGGCTCTTGCAGAAAATACGGAGCCCCTTACTGCCTCACGAAAAGGATGTGAAATTTTTGGGCGGCACGGAATATCAAAAAGATTTTGGTGTACTGGAGGGACAATTGACAAGGAAACCAATGCTGAAGTTACACAATATTGCTGCTATCACGGAACTGCACACAGATGCGAGCAAACATGGACTAGCAGGAACGATTCTATAGAACTACGAGTCAGGACGTTGACACTTGGTGTTTTGTGACAGTAAACGGCACCCCTGATGCCGAAAAAAGTAGCATGCTGGCAAGTTAGAATTGATTGCTATTGTCTGGAGTATAGACAGATTTCGCTAATTTTTTCTTGGTATTGCATTTATGCTTGTGACCGACTGTTGAGCTATCGTGTACCTGAACAACCATAAAACTTTAAGACCGCAGATAGTGATGTGGTTTGATATACTCCAAGAATACGAGAAAATGGCACTTGTAGACCACTTAAGTGTAGAACTTGTTGGAGCCTCAAGAGACAGCCTTGATGAAGTTGTTTCAACCTGGGTAGAAAGATGTCTAGGCCTAAGCTTGGAAGATCAAGCTGTGGTTGTTCAGAAGTCTGGTAGAAAGTTATCACTCCTCGCGCAGGTACTCGACAAGCCATCTAATGCAACAACAAATAAGTCCAAGGCTAAGAACCCACAACTAAAACACGGCAAGATATTTAATGTAAAAGATCACGGGCGGCTCCTCTTTGTGGTGTCCGCGAGCATGAGAAAAAACGCTTCGTGTGACGTTTCATTATCAACAAAGACACTTTAGCACTGACAGAACTGTACTGAAAATTAGGGAAGTCTATTGGTTTCCAGGGATGAAGTGCTATGCGCATAAATATATACAGAGGTGTTTCGAGAGCCTGCACACCAAGGTACCAGAAGGGAAGAAACCTGAACTATTGCACATGACAGCACCAGGAAAGAGACCATTCCAAGTTGTGGACATCGACCATGTCGGCACATTGGTGGGGTGTTCAATAAGAAACCAGTGGGTCCTTGTATTGGCGCACAACTTGACCAAGATCAGACAACCGGTTGTATCCACTGCGTGATACGTCCACTCGAAGTGTGCTGTGATGCCTTGAATAGTTCATCATTGAGTTCGGCCTGGCCGTACGGATAATTTCCGGCCGTGGATCATGATTCAGTTCGCCTCTCAAAACTTTGAAACTTTTTCTCGTGGTAGAGATGTGACTTACCGCCTCATCTAAGGGCAGATGGTCAAGTAGATTGAGTAAACCGAACACTCTTACCATGCATTATTGCAAAAATTGATGACCCAGCTCACAAGAACTAGGATCTGCACACAAGAGAAATTGAAAACTACCTCAGCATGGCGTACAATGCGTTGACTGGAACCAGCCCCCTCAAAGTCCTGCACGGGTACCAAACCAGAACGCATGACGTTGTCCTTACATGGCTGAACACGGAAAACGCGAGTAAGGAGTGAATTTGCCCTGAGCAGCTTCAAGAGGCAGCTCGAAGTGACTATGATGGGACCAGAAAGATCAGAGGAGTACTTTGATCGAAGACACTTTGCTGGAGAGAAGCTCTTTGTTGGTGATGTGGTAGTGGCACGACGGTTACCTGAACATACAATTGCTCCAACAAAGACTCAGGTGTAGTTCAGAGGACCACTAAATGTCACCGAAGTCCTTCCGTGCTTATATTCGACCTCAACACATGTTAATCAACTGAAGCGATCGATTGTCGATGTAGTCGTTGGTCCCACGACGAATCAAGCTGGAGGAAGAGTCCAGTAATGAAGAGACCGTCGCTCCAAGATGTAGCAAACGTGTGACAAAAATACTGACGTGCCTTCGGGACTATGTTTCATGAATTGAGGACAGTTCATTTACAGAATGGCTGAATGTCAGAGAATTCCCGGAACGTTGGTCTGGCAACATGCGTATCGGCACCATTAAGACGACGATATCCTGTGCACATGGGCGATTTACGCTCGTTTTTTTTTCATGTTTCATTAATAAATAAGTCGATTTTTCGCTCAGAAGTGAGCCATTTGTGAGGGTGACTGACCCCGAGCATTCCACTAAGGTCTCTCCGATAGTCAGTTTGTAGCTTTGGGGAGTAATATTCATTATCCTAATCGTAAATCTTCGTTTAATGTTTACAGCAGAAGGAAGATCTTCTCTAGCGCTTATTACGACTTTAAATCACCCCTTTCTTTCAGCTCTGCACTATATACGCAGGCCAGTTACCTGATTTCATCCTGGCATCAGATCCTCAGCCATTATCTACTATGTTTCCCGTTGCTACCAAGTCCGTCCCTCTAATAGACGACCGGTCATTACCCGACTTCCTATTAGAATATCGATAGAATCTATAGAATATAAGCTACACCCGTTTGTTGTCTAGTCAATACCCCGCATTCATGTCTCTTAGCGTTACGTACACTTAGTTCTATTGTTCGTGGCATGGTCCTTGGCTTAGCCTGAAGAGTTTTTGTCTCACGCACACACAGTTATATAAACAGGGTATCCCACGTAACTTAAGCCAAAGTTTTAAAAAATATTAAAATGCCACGTAGCTGAACCGAACGAAAGTAATGTTGTTTGCCGTCGCTTGGAGATAGCCAGATTATTTTTTGCATTCCGCCTAATTAGATAATTAGCTTTAAATAATTTACTCCTTAATTACTATTGTTGGATGAAAAGTGTGAATGAGAAAACTGTAGCGAAACAAACTCCCGATACAGCGTTCTGTTGCTCAACACGTGCTACATAAAAGTGTTCTTCCGAGCGTGAAAGTGCCTCCAGCGGCCGGTCGCCTGGCAATTTAACGAGTACGATGTCAGCGCGCACAAGCACACATGAGCACATCACACTCAATGAGCGTGGACACTCGATGTCGAAACGCTGGTGTGAGCAAGCGCGGCAGCAGCCGCGAGTGAAGTGACCTTCATGCTGTCTATGGCTTCAACGCAAGAGCGGCGAGAACACAGCGCGCACAAAGGTACGGAGCCGTTTGAAGACCCCTTTCAAGCTACGGCGCGCGCCACCGCGCGCGGCCGTGCAACGTAAGCACTTGCTGGCGGAGTCTAAGCCGGCCCCCTCCTCCCTGCCGCGCTGCCTCCCCGCTTTCGTCCACGTATTGCGTGCAATATTGAACCGCGATCGTCAGTTCTGGTCGCGAAATGCGCAGTTGCTGCCCGAGCACAACGCCGCCCCCTCCCTACCTCCCTCCCTCCCTCACATACCCCCGCTGCCCCCGCGGCCTTCCGCGCGACGGAAGACGGCACGTTTCCTCTCCGCTTTCCTCCTCCGCGCGCGCCAGACTGAGCTGCGATCGTCTGCTTCCCTTGCGTGCTTTCACTCGCACCGCACATACAGCATACGACGCGCGCCGACGGTGTTATCGCCCTTGGACTTTATGCGGAACATCACGACAGCGGCGATGGCAAAAATGTGCCTGGAGTGTCCCTATAATTGCTATCGCAATAAATGTGCTAATTATGCCTGGCAACGAATATTTCATAAATAGGTTGGCCACGTGACTTGCGAGCAGTTCTCTATCATTATGCGTTCATGTGAATGATTACATACTCTAGTTTAAATAAACGTTTATGTCCAAAAGGAACCTATTGCCTGCGTAATTGCCTGCGTAACTTTGGGCTGCCAGCCAAGAAAAATCCCAACGTCTTCCCATCTTACTACTTTAAATTACAGACCCTATATAAAGCTCCCGAATCAAATCAAATGTGTATATGAAAGCCGAAAACGAAAGACCCCACTTATAAACCAGCGCCAGTATATGCAAGTGCTTCCTTTCGGAACCGTTTCACGCTAACGTCACAGTGTTCTTCGTGCTTTCTCCCTCTCTCCATCTATTAGCTGTGTGAGGCGTCTACTTGGTGAGACAGCGAAACGAAATCCGGAGAAAGAGGCAAAGGACGTAGCTCAACGTGTCGCACCCGAGCTTATAGGGAACGGTCTAACCACGCCTTCGATGGCACTGATTCCAACGCCGGCCCGCGTTGTTGCACAAGCCACATTAACGCCCTATAAAGGACACGTATATCGTGCAGGTTAGTGTCACGATCGGTCCACCAAGTTAGCAGCCTCGATTAATGCAGTCTCGTGCATCTCACCCGTTTTGACTACACCATCTCCGAGGTGGGTCCACTGCATTAGGATGAAACTGCCACCGAATCCCGGGGAGAGGCCAGGAAAGTTGCCTCGCTTTAAAATCAAATCGTGGGGTTTAACGTTTCATAGCAACGCGAAGGCTATATGATGCATGTCACAGCAAAGTCTCTCGACAATTTGGGAGTACTTCGGCATGCGGATAAAACCGAGTACGCGAGTGTCTTTGCATTCCGGCTCCACCGAAATGAGGTTGCCGCGGTCGGAACTCGAACTCGCGACCTCGTGCTCGGCCGCCAGAGCACGGCGCATGCCCCCGAGCCACCGTGACCGGGTTCTCGACAGCTCCCGCCCCGCTGGTTAGCACCGGTCGGGTGCACCCGGCAGGATAGCCGAGCGGCTGACCATAGCGTACACGTTCTCGTTACACGTATACATGCACAGCATGATCTCACCTTGTTTGCACAGGCTCCGCTCCGCGGCCCCGGCCAGGCGTCTACACGTGTCGGCAGGGCGCCTAAAGGAACGGCGACGTGGTCGCCACCATCTCAGATATCTGTCCTTTCGTATAAACAGAGATCCACGTGCCGCGCGCTGGGTACGAGTGCAGCGGTTAGAGCGCGGAGGGCGCCGTGTTTGACACCCGCGGGCGGTGCACACACGCACACCGGGTCGGTCGATGCGAAACTGGGCCGACCGCGTTCCCGAGGTAACAGCCTTGGCGGGGGAATAAATAAAAATAAGACGCGCAACGCTGCGCACCCCGGGCATCCCCATTGCCTCCTCCGCGAGTTTACGGCGACGTGGTGTAAGCACGAAATTTGTACGTTCGTGCGGCTGGTCTTATAATCGCGACTTGCGCATCGAGCGGCGTGCGCGCGCGACGTCGCGTTCCTTGATCATGCTGCCTGCGATAATAATACCCCAGCTACAGACGAGCGATTTTAGTGACAATGCGAGCGAGTGCACTTCAGCTCGCTGAGTGTCACTTCGGCGGCGGGGTGCAACGGACGGCAAAGCGATGTGTCATTCGGCATTGATGACAACGACGATCTGTGAAGTTTCATGGGGGTCGATGTGATTCTTGGCATTTATGAGTTTGAAAAGGGTTACTGTTATATAGGGAAAAAAATGCTTATTTACAAGAACCTTCGCAATACAAAATAGAAATACCGTAATCTCATTAACGCGTCTATTTGTTCTCACCCAATACAAGCAAGCAACGCGAAAAAAAATTCTTATTTACAAGAACCTTCGCAATACATAATAGAAATACCGTAATCTCATTAACGCGTCTATTTGTTCTCACCCAATACAAGCAAGCAACATAACCAACATCCACAGGGTCAAAATGGTGGAATCTGCCAAAAGTGAACGTTGCAAGCTCGCTTCGGCTTCACTGGTGTCGCAAAGACGCTCACACAGCTGAAATCGCTAAAAATTGGTCGTACAATCAGGGCCGGCTCTGTCGTGAGCCTTTACGTATATATTCTTGAAGCAGAGCTATCTACGCTACCAACTTCAGCACAGCGGAGTGAGATCGTCGAACACACACACCCTGGCAGGGATCTGTGTCACTAGACCTTTGCGTCTGAGAGCCTGCGACTGGCACAGAAGGCGAAGTGTGTCGTTCGCTCGAAGTCACTAAATTGACCCGTCTGTTCCGGGGTATTTACACTGCGTCTTATGTCACCCATGCACACAATAACTAGAGAAGGCTGCTTACTTGACGGGAGTGAGGAGGCCTCGTCCATTGTGCGCCACTGATCTTTGTTCAATGTTCGTACTCAGTCCGCGTCAGGCAAAATGCGATCAGAGGCGGACATTGGAGGAGCCCTTCTCGTGCGCTCATCGCCTCCGAGATCGGGCAGGGCGCGGGCAAACACCGCCTGCCGCTTGATCTCGGAGCCCACGCTTCACCACACGGCCGGGATATGACATCTGATGATAGTGTTTGCGCGTGTCTATTTAAGCACCACGCTTCATAAATCGCGAAAATGATTTGAATGTACTTCACCCTCTTTGACTTCAAGTAATCTTCTGGCTTCATATATCGACCTAATCTGTTATCGTATATTCGCAGTAAGGACAATGAGCAGCCTTATTTGGTCATTAACTTGCACAGTCGTTTTGTTTTCGGAAGCCTACAAAGAAGAAGAACGGTTCATCCAATGTAATTATTCGCGATTAATGTTAAGGTAACCCATAAGTAGCGGACTAGTTGATCGCCATTCACGTTTAGAATTTTCAGCGCAAGATGAACAAGGACAAAGGAAACATGCGCGGATATTGCTGTCCGTGTGTGCTTCTTTTTTGTCCTTGTCCCTGTTGCGCTGAAAATTGGCAAGCCGATGTATTAGTGCCTAACCATGTACACCTGGATACACGCGTGCTCAAAAAATATATCGAGTTTATTTATTTATTTATTGGAAATTTAGTGGCAGAACAAATTGGGGCCGAACGTAAAACAACCAAGGGTTCAGAATAAAGAAAAATTGGGTCGCCAGCACGCGACGCAGCTGTACCGCACAGAACGATGCGGTACAGACAAACATTTGAAGTCTACTTACTGCCCATGAATCTCAGGGTTGTTGGACGACAGAAGCGCCACAATTTTTTTCTCTAGCAGCTCTAGCGGGAAACTCTGCACATAATTACGGCGGCTAGAAGCGGAGGTGGGAGCATCGCGGTGGGCAGCACGCAGTGCTGAGTCTAGGAGCAATTCAGGACGATAGGGGGCGCTAACGCAGCATGCATAGCATTACAAAGCATGTAGAGAATACGCGATTGGCTTAATCCGGCTAGGTGACTATTGGTCACCGCGCCGTTTCAAAGAGGACACCAATAAATCATCATCATCATCATCATCATCATCATCATCATCATAACCATAATCATCATCTTGTTCATCCGATAACAGATAGCCAGGAGTCGTAGATAAATAGATAAATGGGGTAAACGGACAAACAGGAGTAATAAAGAAGAGAGAAACAGAGGCCATGAAAGAAACCAGGAGGGAGAGCCTGTATGATAACACAAAGAGCAGGACCTTGCTCTTTCAGGCCCGAGCTGGCTGCCTGAGGACAAAAACAGACCGGAGCAAATATGCACCACAGGATGAGGCATGTGTGTGCGGCAAAAAAAAAAAAAGTAGAATGTCGGAAGAGACTCGGCACATCATAATGGAATGCCAAGATATTCACCCAGTGAAACACGTATAGGGAGTGTCCACCTTTCGGAAGCGTTGGGATTCAAATAAGACGGAAGGATTAACTGTTAGGCAGTCGAGATAAACAAGAGACGATTTAGTAGTGCTGAAAAAAAGTAGGGAAGCGGTTGATAGCCGCGGATCCGTTACAAGCATACTTTGTGGCACAAATAGTGAGATAGATTAAAATCAAGATGAGATAGACAAAAAGCTAGACGGCGATAAATCTAGTAAAACCGAAATAAATTAAGCAGGCTAGATCACTATCTGTCACCACCCTGTTTCAAATGAGATGTCAACAAACACCGATCATCATCATCAGATATCTGCTTTTGGGCGGAACCGCAGCAGCTGGCTGTTGCGGCACGGAGCCTCCTGTTTTCTCGGCGTCTTCCTTTGTGTCAGTTTGTTTAGAACAACTTCGGTGCACCCTCAAGACAGGAGGGATAAGAAATCGGCCCCGCACAGTTAGTTACAGCAAGCACAGCACAGATGTAACTAAAGGAGTTGTAAAGTTCAAGGCTCTAGACAAGGCTACATTTTCTTGTGAGATGAGAGAAAGAATTCGCCATACTTGATGCTTGGTCGTGTGACATAATATCTTCTAACGTGACGCCTTGTTTCCTCATTGTGTTTTCATGTTTTATGTTTCCTGAGTATTCTATTACATACCTACGAAACTGGGTTTCTAATCTCTGATGTTGTGTTTTTGTATCGTTTAATGAGTAAAACAAATAAAATTCCTGCACCCTGTCATCAACCAGTGTTCCTTGATATGTTACACGCCTTAGAGTTGTACAAGACTGTCGATAAATTATCTGCTCTGTGCGAACTGCATCCAGAACCGATGTTCACCCTTCGACGTCACACCCACGTTGTGAATGGAGGAGTCAAGTTCAGGAAGGTGAAATGATAAAAATATTATGTACGGCGGCCCAAGGAGTGTGAAAGGAATAGCTCTACGCAAAGTGAGTGCCAATTGACTGTGACATCCGTGCGCAAACGTATCAAAAGCATTACAAAATTAGGAAAGTCTGTATTGTCTGGTTGAAAGTAGATGCTACAGTATATTCCTCCTTCGTTCGGCCGCATTTTTTTTCTCGGCCACTTTGTGGACCATCTATACACAATTCAAGATTGAAAAAAAAAGAATGAATGAATGAATGAATGAATGAAATAGCCAGCTTGGGTTGTCTGTCTTCCGGTCATGAGCCGAAAGTAGATGCTTCATCTCCTTTATCGCTACGCGTCCCGGGCGTGTAACACATTTTTTCTTACAAAATTTCTTACACGTTTTGCCTGCATGTGCACACGCTGTGCACACGTCGCTTCCATTTTTTTTTCTTGCAGAGCGACATCGAGCGTCGGCCTTTGCAACGCGCTCACACAGGACGCCGCGCCAGTACAGGCCGATCTAAGTACCGACAGCAGCGCCGCCGCTCCTCCCACGATTTACTGCTACGCTCCGCGGCCGCCGACGCTGCCACCTTCCCGTCTAGCCGTCACAACATAATGTAAAGAAACGGGAACTTGACGCGCTGGTGACAAGATCGGGGAAGGCTTGCAACTTCCGGCAGATTTCTTGAATGGTTCCCTTTCACTTTATTTGAAAGCTTAACTGACGCCAGCATGATGAGCAGTTATGCAAATTCGCAACCATGTATCTATGCCCCAGCACACTTTATACGCATTACCGTTTCGACAAACTTAACTGACGCGTGTGATTGCAATTGACACTATGACATGTATCGCTATATTTTGTTCTGTTTTTCCAATATTGCTTTTAATGCACCCTCACTACATTAATATCATAATAATGTCACAATAACGTTACATATGTGAGCTAATAAAGCGTATAGTGCGCAGACGCAAGCGAACGAGCAGAGCCCAAGCGGTTAAAGTGAAAGCCGGTTCACGTGTACGCTACGAATATCCTGGCAGAGGGACGCATTCCCTATATTGTGGACCTCTTTTCTGTATAATTCGCCGCGGACCATTAAACAGCCTGTACGATGCCAATGGAGCCGGCGCTCTGTCACGTCAGGTTAGCTGCGCAAACACTGTTACGGTCGAATAAACGAGAAAGAAACGGAGTAAAGAAGCAAAGGAAAACACATTCTACTTAGTTCAAATTGCCACGAGTGGTAATGGAGCAGAATGCTGCTCTAGCTCCATAACTGAGCATATCTGCCTGTAAACAAAGCAGATCAGTGTCACACGCGCACTGGCGAGCGCGAAGAAAAAAGAAAAGAAGAATGCGCCGTCTAGTTAGTCTTTCCGCGTTCGCGTTTCCTTACGGCACGGTAGTACAAATAATCGAAGAGTGGCGACGAAAACGTGTATGTTGTCTTTTTCTGGCTACACATAAGTCCCTGGTGGCTTCAGAATTACGCAGGTTACCGTAACACTTTGTCATCTGAGTTATTATCAAATCAGGAAACCCCTGCGAGCCGAGCGAGAACACACGGAACAAGATGGCCGTTGCTCTAATCCCAGGCGCATTTCAGCCCTTGAAAACTGAATCGCACCTTAAATATAGAGACTGTGGACAAGTATGCTCTGATTGATCGATTAAGGCAGTCGTGATGTACCTGGAGCACCGGTTGAACTTAAGGGATGTGAGCGTTTATAGAAAACGAGCTCCTCCACCTCTCCCTACTTGCCCGCTAGCGCTTTCTGCGAGATCCCAGAAATGCAAAACAAAACCCAATTCACTCACTCATTCTGATTTCGAGAGGCACTCGTTGGCGAAGACCGCGTGTCTCGTATCATAAACGTGGTGGGCAAGCCATTCTCTTCCGACTGTGGCGTCCACGTAAATGCCCACCGGCACCAGCATAGCATTCCCTCACGATGAAGGTTTAAAAAAGTGCGAAAGAGGCAAAAAAGAGAAAAAAAATAGTATGTAGCAGAAAGAACACTCAAGCTCGTTCGTGTTTCCATAGAAAACAATCCCAACAAAAGTCAGACGGAAATATCGTTAAAAAAAAAAAGAGTTTGACGACGATGAAAATTAGTCCGAGAAGAGACGCCGGTATGCCACACCCCTCCCCGTGTTTGTCTCTCTCTCTCTCTCCCCATCTTTCCACCATTTTTTTGTTTAATTTTTTTCGTCTTACGCGCGCGGCTAAGTACATTCCAAGCGTGGGCGCACTTCCGCCGCAGCAGCGCTTTTCAAGCGTGCGCTCTCCCAGGGCGTGCGCTATTTCCGGGAGGAAAACGGCATGTGGGCGTGCGTCGTGTGCGAGGGAGAGAGAAAGGGAGGGGGAAAGACCCAACCTTGGGGAGACCTGCAGCAGTGGCCTCGAGACAGAGAGAGAGAGAGAGAGAGAGAGAGAGCTTTGGCACTGGGTCTCCCGAGCCACCGACTACCGCAGCCGTCACTCGTCGAATAGGCCGGTGCCGCGGATAATGACCATGCTGCCACTGTTGTTCCCGCGCCGTGCTCCATCAATTAGCGCCCGTGCCGTGTTTACCGCGTGCGTCTCGCCCAAGTCGTCCACCTGCACCCGGCTACGGGAAGAAGGTCGCGCGCTCTTGCTGTCATTCAGCCTGTGATACACGACTTCGCCATCAATCTTCGGCTTTCGACAAACGATTGAAGACCGTAACGGGGCATGTCAAACGCTAGTTTAAGGTAATGTTTATTTGACCGGCAAGTTAACGAAAGTTCGCTAATGGCTGTCACAGGCTCTCGAAGCTGTGAATGATAACTGCTGTTCGTGACTTGGCACTGCCTTGCATTGGCACCCTCGTTTATTCGACTAGAAGGTTTCTTCTTGTGAACAGGACCTTCTGCTATTACACGAGCTAGGCAAGTTCACTCCCGGGCAAGAGTACACTAGTCTAGTCAAATAAAAAAATGATTGGAGCGCCTCTGGAAGGCAGTCCCAAGTCGTGAACAGCAGTTTACCGATGTCATCAGAGGAAAAGTACACGATCAGTGCCAATGCTATTATGTGGGGGCTGAAACGCGCAGGATAAAGAAGCTTAAAACGAGCGATTTAATGGGATATGGTGTGTAACGTTAACAGCTGCATGAGCATTGGGGCAGTATTTAAGATATTGATGTAGCTGAGATTCTGATAGACACTGAAGGAAAAAAATGTGTACCTGAACTGGTCATGTAATGAGCAGACCGGAAGGTATATTCGAATAAAGAGTGTATTCGAGTATATTTAGAATTAAGGGGTGTGATGAAATTAAAGATTTGCAGGCATAAGATGGTGAAAGCTGGCGCAAGACAGGGGGCAATTGGAGATCGACGGGAGAGGCTTTCATCCATGGCGTAGTGGACAGAAATTGGCCTTCTTTCTAAAATTAAGGAGTTTCACGGGCGTTTGAAATGTCGACCATGTACGCGGTGTGCTCGGTTATTCTATTTCCTGTACACGTACCCCCGAAGACGATCGTTCACACCGTTATCTTTTTTTATTCTTATTCCGCAGTTCTTCACGGGCCTTTGCAGATTAGTCGTGGTCCGAGACACCGAACGTTAAACTCGAACGAACTATTCTTTTCAGCGACTTGTCTACATCGTCAGACTCTCCGATAGAACGCCACTATGTGGGCACTGCTCTCTTTAACGAACTTCGTCCTGAACGAAAAAACAAAAGTAATCATGAAACATTCCAATCTGTGAAGGTGGATGATCAGCGAAGCTGTGTAGTAGACGAGAAGGAGGTGACACAGAATTTTGAACAAAGATACGAACAAATTTATTTTCTTGATCGGGGGTCACCGTCACGAAAGGTACGCGCACATTTATTTTTATACATTCGCGTTCGTTCGTGTTATGCATTCGGTATATACGAGGGCGAACCAGAAAGTCTTAGCCCTTAATTTTTATTAGCCGAAATAAGGTACATGCAGGTAATTACAAATATACGTACTGTTCTACGTGCCTTACACTATTTTCCCACATAGTCCCCACACCGGTTCAGACATTTCTGCCATCGAAGCACTAAATATGAGAAGCCCCTGGGGTATAATTCATCCGGCTGACTCTGGAACCACCGTCCGACTGCTGTCTTGGCTTCACCGTTGCACGTGAATCGCAGTCCTGCCAGCAATTTCTTCAGCGGGACCAAAACGTTGAAATCACTAGGGGCGAGGTCCGGACTGTATGGTGACTCTCCCAGTGAAATGCTGTCAGTCAGCGACGTGTGCGGCCTCCCCGAACGCTCATTGTCACGCTTGTCCTCACGGCCTTTTGCGAGCTCAGAACACCACCACCTCACAATTCTCAAAGCGGGACACCTCTGCCCATATGTGGGCTGCATTTCCTTCTGGATTTCGATGGTCGTTCATCATTTGCTCCATGGAAAACGAATGACACCGTTGCTCGTAGGTCGTGGACGTGTGGTGCATAACCGACACCTCCAACAACTGACTGCAGCGCCGTGCAGCGGAGCTATCGGCAGATAAGGCCGGACCGGCCCAAGAACCGTCCACTGCTGGGAATGGATATGTTCACTTCGCATTTACGGCCGAAATTTGGCAAAAAAATAGGCGGAAAGACTTTCTGATTCACCCTCCAACATTCGTGTTTTCATTTCGCGGTATATCGAGTCAAAGAATTTGAGATCGAAATAACCGCAGCGACTGCATGGAAATGGGCTATTGCCGTCAGCGCCCTTCGCAGAGGGAAGGGCAGTATCGGAACGCTGGCATGATGAGAGGCAACGGAGCCACTGTGGAGGATGAAGACGAGGAACGCGCGAACAGTGACACGAGCCATTAATGATGATAGCTTTTGCTCGCACACATGAAAATTTCACGGAACCCTAGCCATAAACAGCTTCGCTGTAAAACTCTCTTAGTTTCAGAGAGTGCGCCAAATTTATTACAAGCGTTGTATACAAAAGCGGCTGCCAGGCGTTTTCAATCTCAAGACTATAGTGCTACAGAAAGCAGGAGAAATACGCAAAATCTCTGTCCGCTTCCGTGCCTAGCAGATGTTCTGCGCGTTATGTGCGACCGCCGCACTTGCGGTGGACAACACGCGATGGAACACGCGTCATTGTTTACGGTCGATCGATAGCCTCCGACTGCGATGGCCCTCCTGCACTCGTCGGTGACCTTGCTGCTTTTCTCAATGCGTGCGAACGACTTCGTGGCTTTATGATCTGCACGCACGACAACCCTCACCCTGTCGTGGCGCTTACAATCCGGTCGCACTTACCGCGCCTCATTTTCCACCACCGCAAACCGATTTCGCCCAAATTACGTGCAACGGAGTGCCGAGAATGACCGGGGCCACTGTTACGAAACACTGTTATACGATGCTAATGAAGACGAAACACAAGCACGGAATGTGACACTATGAGCTTGGTGTCTCGTTTCTCTTAGAGCTATAACGACGCACGTTTCACAATGCCAGTAATCGTATTGCTTAGCCTTCAGCAATTTAGTAGCTTCGTAAACTCGACGCGAAGTCGAACTGACTCAGTCCGACCCGACCGCGTTTACAGCACATTGCCAAGCGCGTTGTGCGAGTCAACCCAACCCTTTGCAAAGGTGGTTTTCACCGAACTCGTCTCGACGCTGTCTCCTTCCGGCCCTCTAGTGTTCACGTGAATCCGACTACCGGATTTCAGCGCGACAAGCCGACTCGACTTGACCTTATCCGGTTAGTGTAAACGTAACTCGTATATGATGAGGCTGTCGCTCCAGGCTTTTTATGAGGTTCCAACGTTCCTCGGTTACAAGTGCGCAGCGGTTTCAAATCGCATCTTTTCCAAAAACAGTTAAAACTGCCATAAATGATTGTTCATCCTAACATTCTAAGTTCGGACCGAATATGAGCGACACTTTTTTTTTTCTTTTTGATCCTGCGTGAAATGCAGAGACCGAGGTGCTGCAGATGGAATATCCACTGCGGTGGTTCAGTGGATATGGCGTTCCTATTTCGAGCACGAGGTCGCGCGTTCGGCTACCGGCTGCATTCCGATCGGGATGCAATGCAAAGTCACTGGTAAGGTTCGATTTCAGTGCGCGTGCGAAGAGCCCCAGGTGAGCGAAATTAATCCAATACAATGTTTCTCATATAGCTTGCGCGTTGCTTGGGGACGCTAAGCATCACGTTTTTATCCGATCTGAATTTTACAAATCAAAGTAACGAGAGCACTTGCATCAGAAAAAAGGACGAAGGAATGTGCTGGGAGTCTCTTGAAAATCGGGCATAAAGAAAATGTGAAGCGTCGCTGCTATATGGTCTGCGGCGTGGTCTAGTGGCTGAGATCGGCCTGGCTCTCACCCAGGAGGCCCGGGTTCGATCCCCGGAGTCGGAAACACTTTGTGCGAAGGTATTCACCCGGTGAGACCCGTAGGTAACGTACAGATTCCAGAAGCGATTGGATTTAATGTGGAAGGAAGCGCTAACCAATATTAGCAGCCGAGATGAGCAAGATACGTTTAGAGTATTGGTGAGAGAGAAAAAAAAAAGAAAAGCAGGGAAGAGATCGATACGACCGGATCCGTTACCCGCATTGGTAGTGGTACAAGGTACACAGAGAAGTTTTCAAGAAGATAAAATAACACTCAGGAGATGTATACAAAAGTGCGAGAATGAAAATCATGTATAGAACATACCTGATTAACTCAAGTATGTTAGGTGACTATCTCTAACCGCCCCGTTTCAGAGGGGATGTCGATAACTCATCATCATCGACCGACCAGTCGACAGCTCCCGTCACGGTAACATCACACGCGCAGGACCCTGCAGGCATCGCAGCGCGGGGAGAAGGAACCGAAAAGCATGTAGAGAAGCACGGGATTGTTATTATTTTTTTTTTAATTTGCGGCTTCTTCGCGGCGCTTAGCGCTGCCATATTCGCTAGTGATGCTCGTCGCAGTATTCGTTGCGCGTGTTTATTTAGCAGTGTTCGTAACGTAAGAAGTGGTTTAGGGGCTAATAAATAAATAAATAAATAAATTACACGTTCAGGGAAAAAAATGACCGTATAAGAGGGACGAATAGTTCGAAATCCAACCTTTTTGCAGCTCGACGACAGCGCCTTTGAGTTTACCTAGCTTTTCAGAGTGCGCGACCAGCTACGCGCGAACCGACAATAAGTGAGCTATGTGGCCCACCCTTGTACCCACAAGTGCACGCAAATACGCACAAGCGCCTAAGGTAGTGCAAAGAGTGGCGCCACACACACCATAACCAGTATTGAACTTCGCGCCAAAAGTGCTCCCAGCCGGTCGGGCTAAAGCCCCTCCATACACGTTTCCGCCGACCAAGAAAGCGGCGGTGGCGCGTAGATGCAGGGGCTTTAGGTCGGGCTAGGGGCTTTAGGTCGGGCAAGACCGGTTTTCCCCTCTCGAGCAAACACACAGGTCGCGAGGACTTGCTCCCGCACCGGTAGGAACAATTTTCCACAGACTTCCGTCCTCCGGCATGGTCTAGTGGTTAGGATACCTGGCTCTCACCCAGGAGGCCCGGGTTCGATTCCCGGTGTCGGAACAATTTTTTTTGTCTTTTTTTTAAAACTCGAGCATCAAGTTTATCGCACCTTGCATCACATCAAATCGCATCATACGTGATCGCCATTTTAACGAAGTTTCTTTCTTGTGCGATGATAGTTTTTCTCTTTTCGGCACAACGTCTTGACGGCATGCGCTGTGCCACGGGACACAACGTAAATCGCTAGGGATCGTTTGCTCATCAACTGTTCTTTATGATCCGCATACACTCCTACGTTTCTGTAGCACACGAAAAGTAATTAATGACGTCATAGGGGCGGTGGCATATCTCGCCGAGGATCCACTCGTGATTCGGCAGTGGATATTCTGTTCGCATATCTCCGTGCTTCTTGAATAGGCTTATGGTAGCACCAGTGGCGTAGCAACAGGGGGGGCCGGGGGGCCGTGGGCCCCGGGTGCAAGGGGCCAGTGGGGGGGGGGGGGTGTCATATACGTCTGAAGACACCCTTTCCGTCGGCTACACCCGGGGGGGGGGGGTGACAGAAGACCTACGGGCCCCGGGTGCCAGACGACCTAGCTACGCCACTGGGTAGCACGATTAAAAGTTAGCGCTGCGTCTCTTCCTGCGTGTCTTCTTTTGTGCTGTCCTTTAATCGCGCCTCCGTAAACCTATCCAAGATGCGTTACCAACAAGCCCACATTGCAACCCTTTATCTCTGTGCTTCTTTCGTGAGCGCACATTGAATCTCCTTGTCTTCCACAGTCGTGCGCGCACGCCAGCCCCTTCGTTGCAAAACGGTGCCAGATAAGTCTGCGTGCGCCTGTAACCACTTGCTGGCTCTGACGAACGTGTGCAATGTGGACGCCATATTGATGGGATATCTAGGTTCAGCTCGGGGCTTGGGAGTTCCGACCATGTATGCAGGATGCCGTCGAGCAAGGCTTTACGCTACTCCGTCGTGCGGCGATCGCTTATCCCTCGTGTTGAATATTACAGGAATTCCCTCGAGATTCGCATTAGATTCGAAATGGCTTCTGACGGATGGTTTCTCAGAAGCCACTCATATAATGATGTAGCCGAGCAAGCAAATAATACGGATACATACACGCCGTCAAGCGAAGTGGAGTTTACATGCACAAATGCCGGACCTACTGCGCAACGGTGTTGCGGTATCCGTGATATGAGAAACGCAAAAGTATACATGTTGCGGAAAGCAGAGCTTTGATGTGCCACAAGTACAGATTCAATAACATTTAACGATGATATATGGCTAGATGCGAGTTGGAGCTACATAAAGATCAAAGGCGCAGTGGTACGCGTTACGCTGCGAATATGTAGAATAACGGCCTTATTTTGCACGCGTGTCACAAACAAGTACAATGCAGAAGTCTGTTACGTTTCGCCTACGACGCGCGGTAAAGCCGGCGAGGATACAACAGACGCCAGGGCTTCGTTCAAAGCGGCAGACATTTTGGCCCGTTCGGCGCCGCCGCTACGCCTCCCTGCCAAGCGCGTCCAGGCATGTTTCAATGCCACGTGTCTTCATGTGCGTGTGTGAGTGTATGTGCATATTGGTGCCCACGCTTGTCGAAGCGCGGCAGCCGGGGAGAGGAGCTCCCAACAACTGTGAAGCAAGGGGGTCCGAGCGGCGCCGACACGACGGCTGCTCCTCCTTCTCTTCCCATTGTGCCCACGCTTGTCGAAGCGCGGCAGCCGGGGAGAGAAGCTCCCAACAACTGTGAAGCAAGGGGGGTCCGAGTGGCGCCGACACGACGCTGCGCCACCTTATCCCATTGTGTCCGAGCGGCACCGTCACGTGCTCGTCTATAGAGGGGTTCCTTCTTGCCCTCAACTGCGAGAGTATAAAAGCAGCTGCCCCCGGACGCCAAATGAGGGCTCCGATTTCTTCTGTTGAGTAACGTGCTCTCCCGTCTCTCTACTTCGGTCAACCTGACCGCCAACTCTTTGCGATGTTAGAATAAACAAGTTGTTTTGTTGTTACCAGTCGACTCATGCTTTGCCGGGACCTTCGGATGCTTCCAGTTGTACCCCAGGCCGCCAGGCCAACGCTACCCTTGGGGCTTGCGACCCAGGTGCAACAACGGGCGTCAGCGCCGACTTCCCAACAACTCGCGCCAGCGGTGCGATTACAACAACTGTCTGCCAGCGGTGAGATCGCGACAACGGAGGCCAGCAGCGAAGAGATGCAGTTGACTGTATGCTGAGCAGCTCAACGACGATCCGGGAGCAGTGCAACGAGCCCTGTGTGATGACTGGTTGCCTGCAGCGGAACGACTGCGCTGAATTCCTGTCTGCGAGGTTTGGTGAGTGCGGGACTTTCTTCTTCTGAGCTTTGCCAGGCTTTTGTTAGTGTCAGAAACAGAGCTGGTAATTGTGGTTGTCGTTGCTGCCGGGTTAGATTGCGGCAAGACAATAATAGGCAGTAGAGAAAGCAGCATTCAGAGCAGCCATGGATTTGAAGTCGTTGCGCAAACCGAAATTGTTGGAGCTTGCAAGAGAGTTGGGTCTGGATGTCTCGGACAAACTCAGAAAACCAGAACTGCTAAAGGCTATTCTTGAGTTAGAGGCTGAGGATGACGAGCTGTCGGAATGCCTTGAGAGTATTGAGGAGAGGTCAAAAAGACAGGAGCGCGAAATTAAAGAACAGAAAGAGCGAGAGCAACAAGAGCGCGACCGTCAACACGCTTTGGAAATGAAGCGTCTTGAGGTAGAGATGGAACGCGCTCGTAATGGAAGTCAGGCACACGGTGCAGGAGAACGCGTATTGTTCAAAATGACTGACCTGATGCGGCCGTTTAAGCTTGGAGAGGACATTGGTTTGTTCCTGGTTAACTTTGAGCGAACGTGCGAGAAGCAGGGGTTCTCTCGGGAAACGTGGCCACAGCGCTTGCTCACTTTGTTACCCGGCGAGGCGGCCGACGTAGTCGCTCGCTTGGATAGAGAGGAGGCAGAGGATTTCGACAAAGTGAAATCGAGTCTGCTAAAAAAGTACAGACTGTCAGCGGAGGCGTTCCGTCGGAAGTTTCGGGAAAGTGAGAAAGGCAAGAATGAGTCATATACAGAGTTTGCCTACAAGCTTATGTCAAACATGCAAGAGTGGCTCAAAGAAGAGAAAGCGTTCGGTGACCACGATAAAGTTCTGCAGTGTTTTGGGCTAGAACAGTTTTATAGTCGGTTACCTGAGAACGTGCGGTACTGGGTCTCGGATAGGCCAGACGTTAGTACAGTGGCTAAAGCCGCCGAGCTAGCCGAGGAGTTTGTGACGCGTCGGGCTCGCGGAGCTAAGGACGGTCAAAAGGGTGAATTTGGCTCGAAGTTTGAGAGGCCGAAGTTCACACCCATGAGAGCAAAGGGGAACACACGTAGTGCGGATGCGAGTGAAAGCAGTGCGACCGAACCTAAGGAGACGGCGGCAGCCGAAGCCGAACGCAGAAAGCGGTTCGAGACGAGGCAAGCGCGCGTTTGTTATACGTGCCAGAAGCCGGGTCACTTTTCGGCGCAGTGTCCGGAAACAACACCAAAAGTTGTGTTTTTGTCATTATGCAGCACTGACGAGAACATGAAGCTTCTCGAGCCTTACATGCGAGACCTCCTCGTGAACGGGAAAGAGTGCCGAGTGCTTCGCGATTCCGCAGCTACAATGGATGTAGTTCACCCGTCTTACGTAGAACCCCATATGTTCACGGGCGAGTGCGCATGGATCAAGCAAGCCGTGGAAGCTCATAGCGTGTGTCTGCCGGTAGCAAAAGTGCTTATTGAAGGACCTTTCGGAGCGCTTGAGACGGAGGCGGCAGTGTCATCTATGCTGCCCCCCCCAGTACCCGTACCTATTTTCGAACAGGTCCGATCACCTCCTGCGCGAGAAGGGGCTTTTGTTTGGTGAGGCTAGCGCTCAGGCCTTAACCAGATCGAAGGTTCGGGAGCTCGCTGCAAAGGCGGTAGTTGCGGGGCCGACGTTATCGAACAATGAGAAAGGGTCAGAGGCGCAGCAAGCTGATATTCAGAGCACGCCCGAACTGAATAAAATTGAGCCTGTAGCGTTGAAGGCGCCAGATACTGGAGAGGAAATGCCCGATAAGGGAAAGTTAGAAGAGCTATCTGCAGATTTGCTCATCGCGCCTACGTCAGACGGACTTAACTGGTTGCTAAAAGTCAGCCGGTCGGCTTTGATAGCCGAGCAAAAAAAGGATGGCAGCCTAGAAAACGTGCGCTGCAATGTCAAGGAAGGTATCGCCAAGAAAAATGCTCGCTTTGTGGAAAGAGGTGGAGTCCTGTACCGGAAGTATCTAGACCGCAGAGGAGTGGAGTTCGATCAGCTGATCGTGCCTCAATGCTATCGTCAGGATCTGTTGCGCTTGTCGCACAGGGGTTCGTGGTCCGGACACCTAGGAGTTAAGAAAACTAAGGACCGTCTCTTACAAGAGTTTCAAGGTCTGTTCTCTGAGAGGCCTGGTAGGACTTCTGTCCTTACTCATGACATAGAACTTACCTCCCCAGAGCCAGTACGATCCAAGGCGTACCGGGTGTCACCCCGCCAGAGCGATATTATGGAGGCTGAGGTAAAGAAAATGCTACAGCTCGGTGTTATTGAGGCAGGTGAGAGTGATTATACCTCCCCTTTGATTTTAGTTGAGGTACCGGGCAAGGAACCTCGTCCTTGCGTCGACTACCGCAGGCTTAGTTCCATCACTAAGGATCAAATTTATCCGATCCCTAACATCGAGGAGCGCCTTGAGAAAGTTAGTAGCGCTCAGTTTATTTCCACCCTAGATCTTGTCAGGGGTTATTGGCAGGTTCCACTTACAGAAGAGGCTAGTAGGTATGCGGCGTTCATTTCACCAATGGGAACATTCCGTCCTAAAGTGTTGAGTTTTGGTTTGAAGAACGCGCCATACTGCTTTTCAAGCCTCATGGATAAAGTGTTGCGGGGACAGCAAGAATTCGCTTTACCGTATCTAGACGACGTAGCGATATTCTCCGCATCCTGGTCTGAGCATATGGCACACTTGCGGGCAGTGCTAACCCGCCTGCGCGAAGCGGGCTTGACAGTCAAGGCTCCTAAGTGCCAGCTAGCACAGGCCGAGGTTGTCTATCTCTGTCACGTGATTGGTCAGGGTCGTCGCCGCCCCTCTGAAATAAAAGTGGCCGCTGTGCGAGACTTCCCGCAACCGCGCACGAAGACCGATATTCGGTCGTTCTTAGGTGTCGCCGGCTACTATCAGAGGTACATTCCCAAGTACTCTGATATCGCGGCTCCCCTGACGGATGCTCTAAGAAAAACAGAGCCCCAAACAGTCGTATGGGACGAGACAAAGGAAAGAGCTTTTAGCGCCCTAAAGAGCGCCCTAACAAGCCAGCCTGTGCTACGATCGCCAGACTATACAAACGGGTTCGTTGTTCAGTGCGATGCTAGTGAGCGAGGCATGGGCGTTGTACTGTGCCAACGGGAAAATGGAGAAGTAGAACACCCCGTCCTGTATGCTAGTCGTAAGCTGACCAGTCGTGAGCAGGCGTACAGCGCCACCGAGAAAGAGTGTGCGTGTCTCGTGTGGGCCGTTCAGAAATTGTCATGCTATCTAGCCGGCTCGAGGTTTATCATTGAGACGGATCACTGCCCTCTCCAATGGCTGCAGACCATCTCTCCCAAAAATGGCCGCCTCCTGCGCTGGAGCCTCGCTTTGCAACAATATTCCTTTGAGGTGCGTTACAAAAAGGGGAGTCTCAACGGTAACGCCGATGGCTTAAGTCGAAGCCCCTAACGTAGGAATCAGCCTCAAAATTGTTTGTTACTGATGTTTTTCTTCCTGAGGCAGGATTTTTAACATATTGTTTTTGTGTAGTGTTCCAAAGTGATGATATGCTTTCTAGTGCAATTTTCCAATTTGTGGACGCGTTCTGAGTGCTGCTAGAGTACTGTAAGGAACTAGGCAGTGGTATAAAAGGGGAAAGAGCCTGGCAGGGCTTAGTGAGGGTTGTGCCGTGCTTGCTGACTGAGCGGTTGAGTTTGAGCGTAGTTCTAACGCTTGCCGGGAACGAGAACAAAAATGTGAACTCTCCCGAAGTCACTTTGCAGTGTCCCGTGCGAACCTGAACGAGAGAACGAGGCCTTCTCTGTTCGCTGCGCTCAAGAAACGTGGAGGGACGCCCGACTTCGGTTATGAGCATCATCGAGCGACATCCCTCCGGACAGCGGATGCAGTCCCCTGACCATCGGGATCTCCTTCCCCCGGCGGGGCGGTCTGTTACGTTTCGCCTACGACGCGCGGTAAAGCCGGCGCGGATGCAACGGACGCCGGGGCTTCGTTCAAAGCGGCAGACATTTTGGCCCGTTCGGCGCCGCCGCTACGCCTCCCCGCCAAGCGCGTCCAGGCATGTTCCAATGCCACGTGTCTTCATGTGCGTGTGTGTGTGTATGTGCATGTTGGTGCCCACGCTTGTCGAAGCGCGGCAGCCGGGGAGAGGAGCTCCCAACAACTGTGAAGCAAGGGGGTCCGAGCGGCGCCGACACGACGGCTGCTCCTCCTTCTCTTCCCATTGTGCCCACGCTTGTCGAAGCGCGGCAGCCGGGGAGAGAAGCTCCCAACAACTGTGAAGCAAGGGGGGTCCGAGTGGCGCCGACACGACGCTGCGCCACCTTATCCCATTGTGTCCGAGCGGCACCGTCACGTGCTCGTCTATAGAGGGGTTCCTTCTTGCCCTCAACTGCGAGAGTATAAAAGCAGCTGCCCCCGGACGCCAAATGAGGGCTCCGATTTCTTCTGTTGAGTAACGTGCTCTCCCGTCTCTCTACTTCGGTCAACCTGACCGCCAACTCTTTGCGATGTTAGAATAAACAAGTTGTTTTGTTGTTACCAGTCGACTCATGCTTTGCCGGGACCTTCGGATGCTTCCAGTTGTACCCCAGGCCGCCAGGCCAACGCTACCCTTGGGGCTTGCGACCCAGGTGCAACAACGGGCGTCAGCGCCGAGTTCCCAACAACTCGCGCCAGCGGTGCGATTACAACAAGTCCCACAGACAGCGTAAGGGTACCGGGAGGGACCTTCTGCAGGCAATGTTGCCATCACCTCACCACTGTGTCGCGTTTGCCCTGTTAGGTTTAGCTCAGCTTACGGCGACATCATTCGCATAGTATTCTGGATGTTCCCCACGACACACCATACGCGCCCACTTTTCAAAAAAAAAACTGAATTTACTTCCTATGCCTGATATTTATGAACGAACACTAATTCACCGGTATAAGACAGGTATTAACAGAAACAATAAGACGTTAAATACTATCTTGAACTTAGAACGCAGAGACAGGAAGCTAAACACGCGCAGTTGCGAACTCTGGGAGATGCCACGGGCAAGGACTAATTACACCTACCAAATGTTGCGCTTTACATTACCGTCTTGTCTAAACAAAATCTACACTGCATAACTTCCATTATTGTGCTTTTTTTCTTGTGTTTTCTTTGTTTACGCAAAAGGGAAGATATTGCGCTTTTGATGTATTTGCCGAATTGTGCAATGCAGTATGTATTGTGTGACACATTTGTCGATTTCATATGTGTATAATGTGCATAAGTAATTAGCGTTAATTCCTTTTATTTTTCTCTAGGTTTCAATTGTACGTGAGTGCTCTATGTACTGCATGTACATTCTGTTTCACTTGAATACACTCTACATATACACATATATGCATTAGGTCTCTCACTCATGTAATTGGGACTTAGGTGATTCTAGCTGAATATGTAACACCTCACCCTATGCTCTGTCACTGCCTGTTAAAGAAGGGCTGCAGACCTCGTCAAGTGATAAAAAGGCTTTTTGTTCGCGGTCCTCAACATTTTGATGTTGAAATAAAGTGAATTGAATGTCAGTGAAATTCCTTCTGCAACTTGTTGTGTCAGTCGTTCAGTAACAGTGAGAAACTCGCGTAGCAGTTGTGTCCACACAATACCCGCTTGCCCCTCTCCCTCAATAACACCCTCCGCTCCCCGTGTTCACTTAACACCACCTAGAACAAGCACTGTGGTGCTGCGCAATTCGTGTTTTGTGTCTCGTCTTTCTTCGTGGACTCGTCGATTGCGAGGCATATCAACTTGAAAAGAATTGTGCGGATGACACCATTTTCGAAATATGCGCAATCAAACTTGCGGTAAAACTGCACTGCAGTTCTATTTACTTTCTTAAGAAATCGTCGTTTTACGCATCGAAGCATAGAAGTTACTGGGCTGCCTATGTATTTATTCGCCAAGCTCGGCAATTCATATTTCGAAACTGGTGTCACCCTGAGAATTCGCTCCGAATGAATCCGCCTTGCGAAGTACCCGGCTACAATTCGCAAGCTGCTGTATGTTCAAACCTAATGCGAAGAAACCTCGTGAAGAAAACAGTTATCGATACTGATTGGACTGAGCTACTGGTTCGGTTATCATATTATGCATTCCTTCCTTACCGCTATTAAAGCGTTAACTACACCCAAGTAGATGTGGACAAATTCATGGCGTCATGGCAAACTAGTGCGAGTAACTTCAGGACGCCGTCAACACCCGCGGTTCATTCCTGCGTCTTCTACCTTTTAATAGCGTGTACTGGGTTTACTATTTATGGCTTAACAAACCAACCTCGTTTCGGGTAAGAGTGGAAACTGTTCTTTTTTTTTTGCAGAAGTATAATTTAGTACTACTTGTAGCTTAACCTGACAATCAGCCTTAAAAGCAAGAGGTAAATTACATGCGATGCCTACGATACCGATAAGACACCCAGGTGTCAACGTTTTTCACCGAAGGCTTTTGATGCGTATTAACGTACCAACGACACGTATTATTGATCCACTGCAGGAATTGGAGCATGCTGCATGACCCGACAGCGTAGCTGCGTTACAGAGTTGAACAACCTTTATATAACACTATCATTTTCTTTGTGTATTCATTTCCATGCAGAGCGTTCACGCTGTTATAAGTTGCCAAAGTTTGACGCAAATTGGAAAGGTATACGATAACCCGCCGTCGCACGGCCACAACACACATCTGCAACCTTGAGCGGCATAACCTCGAAAAAAGAGAAGAGGCGAAGGGAGACGGCCTCAAAATGGACACCGAAGAAAAGAAAGCGGGCACTTGATGGGAGCGCATTAAAACGTTGCGTGCGCCGACGTCCTTGCTGACGCGGCGGTACTCGGATGCCTTTCGGCTCGAAATAACTGCCGCACCCGAAACGATCCCGCCTCCCCAAGGCAAGCGTATCGGTTGGACCGGAGCCACGACACCTTGATCTCGGCGAGCTCAAACCTGCTCGCACAGGTAGGGAGGCGCAAACGCCGTTCTGAGCGATCTGTTCCGTGCCAGATGCTGCTGATTATTGTTACTGCCCGTTATGTTTGCCGCAGCGTCCTATAGCAAAAAATCGTGCGTGACGTTCAAGTTGTATTTCAACAGAGAGTTTATTTAAGTTAGTAATAAGTTGGTTTACTTATATTCAGTCGCATTAAAGAACTCTAAGTGGTAAAAATTAGCCTAGTGTCGTCCACTGTACGCAGCGTCCATCGTCACCTATATACTGTGCCGTTTCAGGGCGTTGAACATCACGATTTAATGAAATGCCTGTTGAGTGACTGGTTCTTTAGTTTGACTTCCTAAATACGTCGCCGCGGTTGGGAGAACAGACGCAGTTGAGGTATTCGGATTACTTTCCACCGCGTGGACAACTGTTCGCGCCGAACAAGGAAATTAACGCAATCAGTCTTTTTTTTTTTTCTTTAAATGCACATGGAAACGCCGCTGCGGGAATACAGGCTCAAACCCGCCTCTGCAGTGCTGAACATCTCAATTAAGCGATCGAGCGACCGTGGACCCTTGACAGATGTTGAAGTCATTCTTGCCGCTACGTTCCTTTCCAAATTATACTCGCAAGATTGCTTACTTGCCGAAGGCAAACCCGAAAGCTTAATAATAAAGTGCGGAAAACTACAGACGTGTTTGAAGATTCACCGTTGCAAACATCCTCTCACCAAAACAATGCGTGATATTTCATTTGCGTCTCAACAGGAATTCTAATTGAGGGCAATAGAAAGACAATAGGAACATAGTGCCTCGTGATTCTTTCGTTCGGGCCGCGAACGAACACAAAGACGAACAGAAAGCGAGACGCGGGGTCAGCACAGCGACTGCCTAAATATTTATTTGAATCTACGTTAAATTAATAAAGCAATTGGCGGAACGATAGGAAAAAAAAAAGGGGGGGGGGGTGGAGGAGGCGCGGTCGGCGATACTGGCACGTCAGGAAAAAATATGGAGTAGAACCGCACCGCTCATAAAAAAAGGGGAGAAAAAGCAAGAAAATCAAAGGTCTCGATTTATTGTCAATAATTCATCCAAACGAAATCTAAGAAAACACAGGGAACATTACCAGTGTCTGTTCTTCAGCTCGAAATGTGCGATTAATAAGGAATAAGGAAAGTGAGAGAAAAATTAAAGTACTTCCGATGCTCTACCAATTCAGCTGCGTCGGCATGTGAAAAAAATATGCCAGCACAAGTGCAAAAAATGTGTAACTGCTGCATTCACTGCAGCAAATGTTTTCTGTTAATATGTGTAGCACTGCAGCTTAGTGTGTTCTTATTCAAGAAGTTATGAAGTTTATGAGTAGTTCATGAAGTTAAATTCAGAGAGAACTGTGCTACTACGCGTAACAAAAAAAAATACCTGTCCACTTCATTTATACTATAAACGCTTCTCCGATAAGAGAAGTCAGTGACTACAAATATTTGGGAGTTACCATAAGCAATACCCTTTCCTGGTCCGGGCATGTCGATGACGTTCGCGCGTCTGCAACCCGCAAGCTTAGTTTCTTAAGACACAAGTTGAAATTGGCGCCTCCTGAGCTCAAACTTCTAGCTTTCAACACTTTCCTTTTACCAAAATTAGAATGTGGAAGCAGTCAATGGGATCCATTTTACAATAAACATAAATTGTAATTGGTGCAAATGCGTGCTGTTCGTTTTATTTTCAATAAATTTAGGTAAACTGATTCGCCATCAACACTTATGCGCGAGAACAGCGTTCCCACACTGGAGCATCGAAGAAGAATCGCAAAAGTTAAGATTCCTCTACAACCTATGTGAAGGGTCACTGCGCCTTGACACGCGAAAGTATACTCAGCTGTTTGCAACACGCGCCGTCATTCTCGCAACTTACTTCCCTATTAGTCTCGCACAAACATTTTTAAACACTCATTTTTCCCGCGCACAGCCCAGGAGTCATGGTGTACTTCTAACACCGTGCCAGGAGTGGAATGCCTTGCCTGCCAGTGCTTTTTTCTTTCAGATACGGTCACCGCATTTGAGCATGCTGTGTCCGCCCTTTAAATATGGTGTGTTGTCTGTTCTATCTTGTTGTTATGTTCTGCGTTGTTATTGTATTGCGTTCATCCATTCTTGTTCTATGCGAGTGTCATTTTGTTTTTGTTTTTTATATGTTTGGACAGTGAAAAACTAATATTTCATTGCCTGTACAGAATCTCACACGCTTGGTCTTATTTAAGACCGCAGTATAGCCGTAAATGAAAAAAAAAGTGCTGCTACCTATTTTTTTTTTTATGCAACTATCGATGTAGTCAAGCTTTGGGCAAAGGTTCCTCTGGCAGGTGTCTTGCACGTTGCAGTCGCTGACCAAGTCGAGGTATAAAAGAAAATGCACTTCGGAGCTTTTACAGGTTCCTTGTTCACTGCATAACAATATACTTCGAGTATCAGTGCGAAAATTGATCACGATGGGGTCTTATGCAAGCGCGAGAAAAAAAGTAACATGATCTATCGTTGATATGCTATCAAATAAAGACAGTGTCGGCAAGCGTAAGCAGAAACCAATTTGTATCGGGCCATATCGCTTCTCGACCCTCGTAAAGGGCGTGTTCTCCCTCATGGCCTAGTGGCTAGGACAACCGGCTCTCACCCAGGAGGCCCGGATTCGATTCGTGGTGCCGGATTTTTTTTTTTTTTTTTGAGGGGAGGGGAAGTAGGGAGGGGAACTTGATTGGTGCATTTATGCGTTTAAGCATTCAGCGTAGTTTGCGAGCAACATGTTAGCATTCAACGAAAGCCAGACTCGTTTATTTGCTTATCGTCATTGGTGACTTTTTTCCCGTGATTGAATAACAAGTTTCGTTCTTTTTCGGCAATTGCCTATAAATTATGTATACGCATCAAATGCTGTGAACGTTGTTATCTGTATAGAAATGTTGTTCAAGTGATATAAATATGTATCTTACAGATGGCTGAAACGTTTTTCTGTCATTAATTTTCAAGCCAATAATCGATATCGATGTCTTCCAATACCATGCATTTCTTTTCTTTTTTTTTCAATAAATATTCGAACCGTGCCTTCAATGCGATATATTTGCCCAGAACGGTAATATACAACGATAAAAAACAACGGTTCGTTGATAAGATATTGCACGTAGTTCAGAGAAAGCACGCTGTCAAGTATAAACCCCATGCATGCAAACGACCTTGCGCACGACCGCGACAAGATGGCTGTCGCGTTCGCTCGTCGCCTTCCAATCGTACCTCATGCGAGCGACGATATTGAGCGACGTCTCCCCAATGTTGCCGGTATGAGGGCAGCAATATACGCGCCGAAACTAGCGTGACGCGAGCTTTATTAATTTAAGTCGAACTATTTTATTGTAAAAAGCTGCATAAAGTATTTCTGAGGGCCTTGCAGTAGGTTATCCTCGCACGTATAAAAAAATTCAATCGTTTGCTCCTTCTGCGCGATAAATCGGTAGTATTAAGATAATCGCAGTCTCGTAAAGAGCGCGCGATAACGTTTGATGCTCGCTTGGCAGCTGCCCCGTTCGCGTGCATCGGTTGTGCCCGTCCGCCGCGGCTCCGACATTCGCAGGCCTCGCGTTTATCTGTACTCGCTGATGCAGTAAGTACATATCGCACACTCCTCTCCCGCGCCCCTTGGCCGAATAATGCCGTTACAATGTTCCAGCGGTTGCTGCATGATAGCGCCGACCGGAGAAGCCAGCCAAGAGGACTTGGGCAGCTCGAGCGAGTCTGATAAGACCACGGAGAAAAAGAACGTGTGTCGGCGTGCCAGAGCGTGACGCCGGTGACGCTTCTCCTGCCCATTTACAGCTACGTGGCGTCTTACGTTTCGCCGTCTAGGATACATTTGTGTTCTCCAATTGCGTGGTTTTACGTGCCGAAACCACAATAAGATTACGAGGCACGCCGCAGTGGAGGGATTGCTGATTTTGACCACCTGGGGGTTCTTTAATGTGCATCCAATGCAGGGTACACGGGCGGTTTTTATTTCTTCTTCTTTTTTGACGTAGTTAACGAGACTGCGACAGTCAGATCCTTACTAGGTACAACTTATGGTCCGATAATGGCAACCAAACAAGTGTTCGAACGCACACGTAATACATCTTCTGAAGCTTTTCTGGAATGAAGATATCCAACTGGGACGTAAACCGATTCGTTGGCTGCAACCTGTAACGAAGCACCTGCCACGCCCACCTGATCTCACCTTCCGAACTAATTCTCTCTTTTGAACGTTTCTGCCCCTCTCGCCAAAGAGTCGCCTAGCTCCGCTTAAATGCGAGAGTACACATTTGCCTACCGCTACACACGTTGGCCTGCGGCTGCTGGGTTGCATCTGGCCCCGACAGCACGGCGCAGTAGCCGTCGCCACGCTGTTCGCCACGAGTCACACAGCGGCGCAGCACAGATAACAGAGCGCGTTCTTCCAGCTGACAATGAAGATAGAGGTTTTCTACCTGAGAAAGGAAACCCGTACAGTTGCGCCGTCATTCTTTACAAATCAGAAACGCCGAACCATATATATATATATATATATGCGTGTGTGTGTGTGCGATGTAGGCATCACGAGGGCGAATTCAAATTTTGATGCGATGCGTTCTTGGCGAGTTTAGGCCAGCTGTCCGTAACAAATGCCTCGCGACTGTCTTGACGTTCTCGTGAGCCGGTCCCGGAGACAATGCAGTATAGCAATGTTGGCCGACCCCGTGGGTATGTACCACAGAGTATGTGCCACTGTCAACGTGCCGCTCTTCAGTGAGCCTGCCTGACGCCAACTTGGATCACATGGGTTAGCCTTCAATGACCAAATATTCGCTTAAATTTCTCCGGTGTTGGACGGAGTCGGACCGGCGCCATATATACTTCAGATAATGTTCACGAGTATATATATATATATATGATGTGTGTGTGTGTGTCAGCTAACTTGGACCACGATTTTAAAGATACCAAGAGCTCTACAGAAATCGTACCGACTGCATAGTAGCCGCAGTCGCATGTACTTACGGCCAACATTTTTTCATCGCGAAATATTATTTAATTAAGTACTAATAATTAATGAACTTTTTTAATTACTGCTTGAATCGCAATCAATTACAAAGCTGTAGGGCACCTTAAATAACCTTCGAACCAAGCATTTATTTTGCCCTGAAGTGGTCCTGGTGGTTATTTCCAAGATAAAACAAAAGCCCGCTAAATATGCGAAATAGATGCGCACTCGCACGACGCTACTCAAGCGCCTACAAGCAACCATTGAAAGATATACGGCTGCATTCTCTTATCGCGGCATCGTACAAGGCTCCGCAACGCTTATCAATGCGTCAATAAAAACCGCGTCAATAAAAATATCCGTCTCTCGGTGGCGCAGCCGAAAGAATAGTGCTGGCCTGCGAAATTTCGCGCGCACGCAGTCTCGGAGACCGTGCTCCAAGCCACATAGTTTCCTACGAAATTTATGGTTTTTATACATGAATTTGCCTAAGCTTCGTGCCCGCGGCTTCAGACAGACATACGTGCGGCATTATTTATTGTGCTTTGCGTTGCTACGTTTCCAAGCAATCGTGTTTTTCTAAACGCATGAAGAGCGTAAGTTCCTGCGCATAGCCATAATAATTGGAAATTTTTCGTTGAAAAAGACTAGTTCGCTAAGATACAACGTCGGTCGAAGCCATATGCCGAAGAATTAGGTTGAGGCAAATTTCTTTACAAACTACAATTGTCACGCTGACTAAACCAATACTTACAGCTTCCGTTTAGGCGTCAAGGGTTCCCTCTAGTAATTTTTGTGGGAAACGATGCCCGCAGCACGCGAGGTGACTAGACACTATTGCTAGCGTAACAGGTGATCCGGTCGAATTCGGCGTGAGCAGGGAGAGCCGTCCTTTCGATGGGTGCCGCTACAAACAACGACTTGATAAGTTTTGGCAGGTCAACCAAATTCGAAAAAACAGCGCGCCCGACGCAAACCCCAAAGGTCGTTTGCTGCTCGCGCATGCGCGGTGGACACGATGGTATGTTTTTCTGGACTCCCCAAAAGTTCGTCGTACCTAGCCTTAAACGCCGTATTGTGACGGAAATGATGTGGAACTGACACCGGACGTTCGTCGACAACGCAAAAAGCAGTACAAAAGCCACACAACAATCATTTCGGAAGAGTGCTAATCAGACGAAACAATACAGAGGCAGCGAATCGCATACCTCTGGTTTTGTGCTGTTATCGCTCTTGCGATGGGACAGTGCAACAACTGCCTCGTTGCACAGAAAAATAGTATTCGTGTCATATATTCGTGTCAAAAACAATATTCGTGTCATACGAGAAAGGCCCAGTTAGGAAAAGGTCCGGACGATCGAACGTGACGTCAAGTCAAGCCATGTTTATTTTCCTTCGTCGAAAAGAAGGAACAGCTGCACAAGATCTGCTGCATACAACAGCTTGAAGGGGCGGCTGCCCCGCCAAGGTTTGATCGCGCGTTTACAGCAGTATTTATATGAATATCAGCTACTGCAACAGCAGCAGCCCACTTTCGGATGTGCACACGGCAAGAAAAAGCAAAAAAACGTAGATATATGCAGTAGTGACAGGTGGCAGATCAGCTAAGATTTGAATGATGGTGCAGTGAAAACACGGCAATCAAACAAAACCAAAATCAGACAAAGCGGACTGAAGATTAATGTGCAAGCTTCTCCGAGGGAGAATTGCCAGTGCAAAACATTTTACACCTTTACAAGTTGAATTCCCTAAGAACACTGAAAGAAACGAACTCTGGATCTATTGCATATTTCTTCAGAGAATTCATTCAGAACAGTGGGTAGCCTAAGGTGGAGCAGTTATGCGCCGTAACTTGTGCGGCGAGTGCTAACAAGGCTATCAGAATTAGAATATTCATGAGAAGTTGGGTCACATTACAAGCATTTAGTATGCAGGAGGAGGTCCCATAGTCAAAGACTGTAGCGGGACCTATTTGCACAGTATATGGCGTGTTTTATATTTTGGTACTTTGTCAGTGAGAGTGGGATCTTTCATACTTCATCCTAACTTGTAAAGGCGGGAGAGTAAAATCATGCAGTGATTTTACATTGACAATATGAAACCTTTGGAACCATGGTTGTGTATGGAACTTTGGAAATTAGGCGAATATCTTGCTTCTGTAACAATATCAACTTGGAACAATAACGTCTTACATTTATTAACATTAGGTCTTATATTGTTACTGTATGGCCAGTCTTTGATTAGTGGCAGAGTTTATTAGCATGACTGGAAAATTCTAAGACTGAATGACCAGTGAAAAAGAAAGTTGTAGTGCCATCGGCGACACTGTATTTTGCAGAATCATCAGTGTTCGCTATTTCATTTACGTAAATAATAAAAAATACAGGACAGATACCACTACGTTTAGGATGCCACTAAGGACCTGCTTTTCAGTGGAGCGGTAATTGGCGATTTGAACGATTCTATGTTGCCTGCGGAAGCTACTACTACTCGCGTGCCATGACGGTCAAGTTTTTTTTAAAAGCAAAAATCTGGCGACTTATACAATCGAACGCATTCGTGAAGTACAAAAATACGCACAAGACTAACTTCCGGTTTTCTAGATTTTCTAATATATATTATGTTTGGGTAAGTAGTGCTAGCCCATTCAATTTGTTGTTCTGCAACTCGCATTGCGCTGGAGATTATATCGGTCAATTGACAGGCGCTTTCACACGAATTTCACGAATCATTTAGAAAATGCAGCCAGAATTGACATCGGTCACTAGTTAGAGATCATTTCTGTTGCCCCTTTTTTGAATAAAACAATCTTTCGCGGTCTTCATATTGCGCGGAAATACTTCTTGCCAAAACAGATACGTATGAAGTACAGCGAACAATGTAAGACTTTGCCAATTGCATATTTTATAGGTTTCATTTGTGATTCCCCCCACCCCACGCGCATCTTCAGATTTACTGCGTTTGCAACACAGTAACCAATTCAACGCAAACGGTATCTTCTAAGTAAACCTCTCCCAAAAACTATACAACCGTCGCCCAAGCCTTCCCCTTGCAGAATATCCCAGGAAATGTTGTGGTATACGTTGTCATTCTAAAGAGGCCACATATAACGGTCTCCTTTCTACTCGGAATATTTCAATACACTGAGTAGGTACAAATAAGTTATACCGCAGAAGTGCCCGCCGTCTGTCTGCCGCGTACTGCACTGTAATCACGCATTGCGCGGCAGCGGTGCATTCCACTCACTTCAGGGTTTCCTCGCAGGTTTCACGTGTCTGGTAGTTCAGTGTGGCAGGCCTGCCGGCGAGAGAGAGTCCTGCGGGGTCGCGAGCGTCGCCGCATGGTTATGTATCTGTATGCACCAAACAGCTTTTAGGCAGCACCAATGCACCAATAAGCAGACTCGGCTGTACTGGATGATGATGTAAAAGGTACTGTGCAGTGCACTCATTTACTCGTACCAGGGGGATTAGCGAGTGGTGCCATTAGAGAAGATGCACGGATATATGGATGCGCGACATGATGTGCGCCTCTTCAAGATATTTTATATGCACGTTGCATGCCAAAGTTTAATTTTCAAGATATTTTACATACACGTTGCATGCCGCAATAAGTTTAATTTTTTCCCCTTCTTTTTGAGCGATAGAACCCTAAAATGCCTAATTATCTTGCAGCTTTTTCATCATCGTAAGCCCGTTTTATGTCCACTACACGGCGAAGGCCCTTTTCTCAGTGATCTTCAATTAACCGCTTGTCTCGCGGTAAATATGTACTGCAAATTTTCCAATCAAATATTCAGTACGTTTTGGCATATGCTGACCAATCCTTGCTGAAGAATGCAGTGAGGTTTTCTTCTAACGCCATGCGTGCTGCACTCTGTTTCACACAGCGGCAGGCAACGCTAGCGGAAGCTATGTTCAAGTACAGTGCGGTCACAGAAGTCGCACTCCCTGCATTTCCCAGTACACAGTTGCTCTTGCTCCGTGACCTTTTCTGCGCAACAACTACTTCGTTATCGTAGAACTGTAACTTGTGGAAGTAAACTGACGTCAAATCACGTATTTATGCACGCACTTTCGGGCTTCCAGTGTACGACGCACACCCATGAGCAAAAGTATACGAACCAGGGATTGCCCGATAAAGCCATTTTTTCCTCTGCCTGTGAATGCAACTTGAAATTGAGGACTGCAGTCCAAACTTGGCGTTGTGAACTTTCCAGTGTACTCGTCAATTTTAGCTTACGCATGTCAATTACAAAGAAATTTAGTTTTTTCGACGACCCTGTAGTCCATATACTTTTGCGCACAAGTGTACAATATGTTTTGGCAACGTACACAACCTGTGCACTGCAGCCGCTGGTCGCAGAAATGTGTCACTTCCCTCATTCGTTCGTTGGTAAACTTATATCTGCGACGCCTTTAATCTAATTATGTCGTATATTGTCACACGAAAGCATCAGATCTATTGGGGGCTATAACGTAAAGCTATTCCAAAGTGTTCTTATTTTATTTCTACAATCAGCCCTCCCCGACTGGTAAAAAATAGTTTCCGGCCCACCCCCTCTTCGCTTGTCTGTCACGCGACGTCACGTTTTTTAAAGCTCTCCATGCGATATGACGTGTGCCCTCTGATAATGCGTGATTAGAGCAAATAAAGCGAAGATAATTATTTCCGATTCTACAATCTTTTTTTGCCATTTGCCCTCTTCTATCTATGGGTCAAAAATTTTCGAGCTGCGTTCACCTCGCCTGCGTCACGTGACGTCCCAAAAACCGCGAGAACTCACCACGCCAAAGTGACGTATATAGGCAATAAAGATGCATTAATATGACGAAGGTAGCTGATTTTTTTTTTCTGCAAAGGCCGTAGGCTTCCCCGTTCCGAAAGAAATAGAAGATGTTTGTCTACAGGTAACTCAGACATCGGCTACTCTGAGTTGACGGAGATTTATTTGCTGCTAACATACATTATTCCGTGGCCGCGTTACGTTGTCGAGTCCTTTCAGCACGTTTATGACATCGCTGTGCCGACACTTCTTCGCTGAAGATGCGCTTTAGCAGAATATATAACCTCCCGTTGCGCGCTGCGGCGATATATTTTCAACCAGCCACAGCAAGCTAAGCCAGGGGAAGCAGGCCAATCGCAGACGCCGGAATTGCCCTCTTCATCCGGTGATCAACTTTCACTGCGCGAGCTCGGCCCAACCGAAACCCTCTCCGCTGCCGCGTGCTCCTCGCCTCTAGTTAGTCAATCCGGTAAGAAGAACCTGTCCGGATACGTAATGCGATTCGTTTTGAAAGCAGTCAAAAGTGACCTCCTATAAGTTTTAAACAACGCTGCGGGTCAACGCCCGATGCTTCTGTCAGTGGTGAGCTAAGTTCGACGTCCGGAGACTGGAATGAAATGCAGATTGGAATAGTTTTTTGTTACATGGTCCCTAACGTTAGGTTGAATTACACGACATTGTACGCATATTACACATATCAATTTCTTTTATATGTGACGCTCTACTATATAACTATATATCTCTATAGCCTCCGTAGCGTTGCTATCTATATGACACGGAGCATAGAAGACCGGTGTTCATGCGCAAGACGAAAGCCAATTACATGCAAAGGCAATGAAAATGAAGTTCCGGAAAAGTACCAGCGCGCCACAGGAAACACGGTGGCGATCGACAATATCGAACGACAGGCGCCACTCTTACACTTGCTCTGACCACGGATGAGTCCGTGCAGCCTACACCGCGGATCACTCCGCTTGGCACTTCAAGAACCGCAGTGTGGCATGCAAGAAGACACCAATGGATTCGACCGATATCTGGCGCTCTACATGTCCGTCGCACGGCCTATGACAAACTCTTGGTTCGGGGAATCGCGGTCGCAGGTGACATTCCGAAGGAGCAAACTTACTCAATTATATACTTTCTCCCGCTCATAACTTGTGAACAGAAGACCCAAAGCGTCATTCCCCGCCCACTTTTCTTGTGATAAATATTTTGTCATATACCACACGTTACGTAGGCGGACTAGAAGTCGGTCAGTGATCGAGGCGTGCATCCGCTTCGAGGTATACCAAAACGATACTGCACGTCACCTTCTAAAGTAGACACAGCGATATCCCAAGAAAGAACAGTTTCGACCAGTTTTGTGCCGTCTCTCTTTCTACGATAACTCATCCAAGCGAGCCCATCACCGTTACTGCAACAGGTGTATCACGGGCTATCGACAGGCTCCCGCTTAGCTCCAGTCCTGGACCGGATGGCATCAGTTCTAAACTACAAAAACTAACTTCCCACGTATCAGCATTTATACTGTGTTTAATTTTCCAACAATCACTGGATACCGGCTGTGTTCCAGATGATTGGAAGTCTGGCCATATCATACCTATATTCAAATCTGGTGATCCCTCATGTCCAAGCAATTACCGCCCTATTTCACTGACATCAGTTTGCTGTAAACTCCTTGAGCATATAATTTACTCCCACATTATGAGTCATCTTAATGCAAATAATCTGTTATTCAAAAATCAGCATGGCTTCAGATACAAACGGTCTTGCCAAACACAGTTGTTCGAACTAACCACTGACCTACATGACTCTTTGCACAATTTGCTTTATACTGACGCAATATTTATTGACTTCTCGAAAGCCTTCGATCGTGTTCCCCATAAACGGCTAATCATGAAAATAAACAGCCTTAAGTTAGATGAGAAAACTACCCAGTGGATTAACGAGTTTTTATCTGATCGCTCTCAGTCGGTAACTATTAATAACAACCAATCTACTTTCTGCCGCGTTAGGTCAGGGGTACCTCAAGGGTCAGTGTTAGGCCCATTATTATTCCTAATATATATTAATGACATAGCTACGAATATAACTTCAACAATACGGCTGTTTACCGATGATTGTGTAATTTATAGACAGATAACCACCCCTGATGACGTTGCCATATTACAAAAAGATTTAACCACATTAGCTGAATGGTGTCGCGTATTGAAGATGGAAATTAATGCAGAGAAAACTAAGGTCATGACATTTTCTTCCAATCTAACCTTTCCATCTAACGTATACACTCTACGAAATTGCATACTCGAACGAACCTCTTCCTTTAAATATCTGGGCGTTATTCTTACATCTGACTTAAGCTGGGCCATGCATGTTGAGCATATTACTAACAAGGCAATCAAAAAATTTGGCTTCTTAAAACGCAGTCTGTACCTTGCAAACAGTGGCACAAGACTTCGTGCATACATCTCCCTTATCAGAACAACCCTCGATTACGCCTCAATTATTTGGAACCCTCACACAGCTAACCTTTCTGATTGCATCGAACCAATTCAAAATAAGGCCGCCCGCTTTATTTTGCGCTCCTACTCTCCATATCAAAGTGTGTCAGCATTAAAAAAGACCCTTAATCTTCCGGATCTTGACACACGACGGAAATATTTCCGTCTGTCTTTTTTTCACTCCCTTTACTATAGTGGTTCATCTTTTTCATCTGCTCCCATCTTACCCGCCCATTATCTGTCCACCCGCAATGACCATGTATGCAAAGTGGCTCCCATATTTGCTAGGACCGAAAAATTCCAAAATTCCCCTTTCGTGTTATCAGTGAACGAATGGAACGCCCTACCTGAAGATATTGTAACAATCACTGACCCGTCTGCCTTCCAATCAGCCCTGCGCACATTTTTAAATGTATAAAATGTTCAACTGCCACTTCTTGACTGGCCTGTGTTACATATATGTATAATTTCTAAATTTCCATTTACCCGCACCCACCTGCCACTTGTGCCTTGTTGAAAAGTGCCATGTACAGCAAATATGAATTGTACCATGTACTCTCGCCCAAATTACTTTTCGTTTTTTTTTTCCCTCTTTTTTTTTCATCTTTCTTTTACAAAGTGTTTCTTCTACCGAAATCTGTGCTTGTTGCCTTCAGTCATTTTTATTACAATATCATGTGTGAATTGTATCCCCCCCTATGTAATGCCTCTCGGGGCCTTTAGGGTATTGAAAATAAATAAATAAAGAAATAAATAAATAAACCGAAACCGGAATCACCGTTACCCGGCAGAATGACCCGCTGGGCTATTACGATCCTCTGTTTACAATTTAGGACACGCATCTTACAAGACTAAATTGTCCCGTGACTTAGTGGAATGAGAGTTATCCACGTAGAGTACAGCCTATAGAGTAATGCTTTCGTCGGCCAATTGGTCAGTTGAAAACTAGACCACTTTCACACGTGCAGTCGCAGTTGCACCTTAAAGCTGTTGCCGTCTAATATGCCAAGTCTGCTTGTGTTACCGATAAAAATGCGGAAGCGCGGAGTTCTGTGCCCCGACAAATCGGGGTTTTGCCGTTAACTTTGTGTGACCACTACTCGTCAGTTATGTCCCACGTCTGAGCCAAAGCGGCTTTCCGTTCAGGTAATACGCGTCAACGGACCGTACTCGGATGTTCAGCGATGGCGTTCAGCAAACAATGGTATTGCGACAACGGTGCTGGCGGACTGAACAGTGTCAGCTGTGGTACAACCGTTCACTATAGCGAGCAGGAACGAAAGCGGACACGTAGCTATAGGAACCGTGCTCACCGCTGTTTATCGCGTCGCCAACGTGCCCTACAGGCAAGCGGGTAGCGGCATTTGAAACGGACCGCAGCCACGGGTTCTCTCAAACAACTCGAGGCCCAGCACCGCGCTGGACTGCGGGCGTGGAAGGCACGCGGCCTCGAGTGGCTCGAAAGGACAAGGGCCACGCCGCTGGCGCACCCCCCCCCCCCCCCCCCCCCCCCCCAGTGCACGCCGCGTCCGCAAACCACGGCCGTCGTTCGCGTCGCGGCAGGGCAGCGCTCACCTGTGCCCGGTCGTGGCCGGGTCTTGGGTCGTCGACGGTTGCGCGCTCTCCCTACCGCTGCTCGTGCGGCTGCCTCAGAGGACGGCGGCCGCCATGGCGCAAGGGCGGCGGACGCAACGTGCTCGTCGCTGACCTCTCTCAGGTCGCAGGGTGCGGATGGGGTAACCCGCCGGAGCCCGAGCTCTTGCGGTTCGAAGGCTGCCCAGTCCGATCCTGCGTCGCTGCCAGGGCTCGAGCGCCACGCGACGCTCCTCGTCTTCCTTGCTTTGGGCGCTGAACGAGCCGCTGGGGGGATGCTCGGTGTGCGGACACGCCCGTGCTGCCGATGATGATCGTTGTTGCTGCGGCTGTTGTTGATTTTTAAGCATGCCACGGTGCCCACGAGGCGGCATTCGACAAAGTTAACAGTGTGCACCGATCTTCGCCCTTCTACATTAACAGTATTCGCTTGTTCTCCGGAGAGACGTCTTCTTCGCTCTTTTTACCAACACCTTTGTATTTCGTGGTATTTCAGTATATTCCGAAGCGCTGAAACACGGCATGCGAGGGTAGTTACTTGAAAGGGTGAAGGCCCGCCTCCTGCAATAACTGTAAAAGTGCCTTGTAGAAGCTGTGCCTGAGACAATATGTGCGCGCTCAGTCCTAGCTTGACTGTTATTCGTGTCTTTTTCGAGGTTGTGCAGTCCTCATTACTGAGCCCATGCCCCAGCAGCTCGTTAGCATGGGTTCAGGATGTAGAAGCAAATCACTTTGCACAGTTCACTGGGTCTCCGGGCATTAGACCTCAAGTACAATTGGCGAACTTGAAGGAAGAAACCAGTCAAAAAACACAAAGGACAAGAGGAGAGGTTCACACCACATCGACTGGGCGTTGTGGTGTGAACTAAGCTATGCTCAGCTAAACTAAGCTCAGCATGAGTTCTTAGTACCAAATTAGTGTAGCCTTTAGACTGAAGATTCCTAACAATAGCAGAACCAGCCAAGCCTCTGTGACCAGCTACATATATTTTGCTATCTTTATGCATCTATAATAATTCCTTACTCAAAATAGCTCATAATTTTATATCCACCTTCATTTAAATAAACGTCTTTTGTCATTAACTTAAGATAACTTTTCATCATATCATTAACAAGATCTCTTACGCCATACTCCCTATTCCAGCCTAACCTCTCCTCTTGTCCTTTGTGTTTTTTGACTGGTTTCTTCCTTCGAGTATGTACCAACTGGCCCAGATTTCAACCCTTCTACAATTGGCGAGACGTTCAAGGGCCGCCGAAAAAGACTGCGGGGAGGGAGTAGACACACGGGCGGAGGGGGACTGGGATTATAAGGTGCGCGGGTCGCGTCGAAGGGAGACTTTCGACCAGGAAAGATACAGCGGGGAGTCGCAGGGTAACAAGTACACTTCAGGTGACGAAGTATATAGACAGCGTCGTGGTGCCCTACGCAACCACTTCTCAAAGTGTTCTTGGAAGTGACGATGAGACAGAGGCGCTCTCAAGGAGGAGAGGGACACGAAGCGCGCAGAACGCCTACGTGTGACACAGGGAAACGTGAAAGATGGACTGATCGCTAGCGCTCGTCTCTTATATAGCATCTAAAGTTTGTGACGAGGCAATTTTGTCAATGCTGCCACGCCCTGAGTGCAGCATTGCGTGACCTCTATGCCATGGCGAGGGTGTTGCCTCGCATACGCTCAGGAGATAAAATGGACCGAGGACCAGAAAACTGAAAGTAATGCGCAGTTCCTAGCAATAAGGTTTCAACTGGGACCAGTTCCTAAGACATCACTGAGTCTGCTGTGCTGGCATTTTGCTAAAAGACAACGAAAATTACAAGGACTAGAAGGAGCGCATGTTGTTGTTCGTGCGTTTCCTTCTCGCTTTCGTTCGTTGTCCTTCCGCGACAAATACCAGCGCGGTTAGCCGAACGAGGGAGCTTCTTCGGCACTGACATCGAGGAGGCCATAAATTGAAAATGACATATTACATCTCTGCACGTCACCGAAAATAGGGACATAGACAACGACATAGAGGCTCCAGATTGAATCCGGTATCTTTCGAGGTAAAACAAATCGAAATCCGATTGGCCGAACCAGCAAAAATGCCGGTGCATACATCTGTAAAACTAGCAAAAATTTCAGCAAATAGTCCTAAACTGTGCTGAATTTACCCGTACGGAGAGAGCAGGCCCGCCAGTAACTACGAAGCTAAAACAGCCGGTTTAAGAAAACGCTGCAGGAAATAAAGAACATGGTTTAACCGGTGCAATTGTCGCAGTAAACGGATGCACGCAGGACGAGATGACCATTTGGAAAAGCGCAGAAATCAACGGATACCCATTTGAATAATTGTGCCACGGAAGGATGTTTTACAATGTGAAGATCGGCCCTGGGTCAGTAGTGAACGTCTCAGTGATGTCCACAGCTGTATTTTGACTTGCAACTTCTGATTCCCTCGACTTCGCTGGCAATAAAAAAAGTAAAAAAAAAACACGCAAGGTACTCCACCGGAGTTGTCTAAGTGTGCGTAAGCATTGGGCCAGTGGCTCATCTCCACGCAGCCCGACATCATTATCAACGTTATGAGACTTGATCCGACCAGTATAAACACTCAACCTTTATCGGTCGTTATCAGCATAATCGAACTACATCCGGCCCTTAATCGACCCTTAGCGGTTGGTATCAATTTTATCGAACTCGATCCGACCCTTATCAGCCCTTATCGGTCGTTATCAACCTTATTAATTTTTATTTATTTAGTTACAGTATACTGCGGTCATGAAAGACCATGCGTGTGGGAAATTTTTTTTTTCAACTGCACAGTTTTGTGGTACGAATGAAGACACGCGGCACACAAGCACACTAAGCGGAAAATACAAAGCAAACATATTAGTATATCCAAACATATTAATCCAACCGATCCTTATCAACACTTGATCTGTCCTTATCAATTATCAATCTTAACGGACGTGATCCAACTCTCATCGACTCTTATCCGTTCTTATTAACCTTGTCAGAATCGCTCCGACCATTATGAGTCCTTATCGCTCTTTCGAACTTTGTCCATCCGCGTCGAACCAGTATCAACCGTAATGAGACCCGTATAACCCCTCATCACTCCTTATCAACTCATTGACTGCTTGTCTGTCTGTGTTGCCCGACGTAAAGCGCATGAGCCCTCAGAGATCGGTGGCATTTCGGTCGGTGAAGGAACGCCACAGCGGAACGCGCACCACGCGGCCACCGAAACTCATCGGGAATGTGGCGTGTTTGGCATAATATTGTCGCAAGATGGCAATTTCACAAATCTCTACAATGCTCTAAGTCGGGTCCACATGTGGTCCTCTAGATGACTTTTATTCCATCATCAGCAAATCTTTCAAGACAGCCTTCATAGAAACCAGTCTCGTTTGGCATTTGTTTTGTACCGCCGGTGCAACACATTCGCATCGTTCAGATATATTCACCTCCTGCAAGCGTGGTTGCGTAGCCCACTGTTTAAGACACTGGGCTAAACACGCAAAATTGCCGCGCGACTGGCCGCTCGAGGCACTTCGCATGTATTCGTGGGGTTCATATATCACGCTCGGAAAAACACATTTATGTAACGCGTACTGAGCGACACAACGTTGTATCGGGTGTTTTTCATGTTGCTCTACATCTTTCTAAATGACACTTTTCGTTTGAGTAATTTATTGATTTATTTATATAATTAATTAATTTATTATAATAGTTGCGAAGTTGATTAGTTAATGAAGACTGATTATGCAATTAGGCGGAATGCAAAAAAAAAAATATTGGTATCTCCAAGCTACGGCAAACAACGTTACCTTTGTTCTGTCCAGCTACGTGGCATTTGCATATCTTTAAATCTTGGTGCATGATAGTTGGGACACACGGTATATAGCGCCGTGCATCGCGGCTCTGCCAGTCGGTGCGATGTGATTGATGCGATGCCTCAATATACCGCGAAATGAAAACACGTATAGAGCTGCGCTCAAATTTCGCATTAGGGAGTACCGTAATCGTCAGTGAACTTTTCCTTTCCAATTTATCCTGTTGTTTTATACAATAATTGCTTTATAGCAGTTCGTCCTACGTGACGGACGGACATGTTTCCTCGTTGGGTAGGCATAGAAATGCTTACGCATTTAAGATGTTGAACGTGCGTCGCGAAAACGAAATGGAAATGCGAAGCAGAAAACTAAGTTCGCGCAAGAACCAGGACAAAGAGTTTGCTCTAGATAAAGCGCGGTGATCCATACTAAAACTCAGAATTCCCATAAAGAACAGTATCTCAGCTGCTAAAAAAATTAAAAGTCAAAAGAGAGTCATGCACTTCTGAGGTGTGCTGTCGAACAACCACAAGCATCATGCCCAAAGTCTCGAAAAGACTACAAGGTCGGTGCAGATCGCACCTCGCAATTACACAAGACAGAAGCGTGCACTAAAATGCAAAAAAAAAAAAATGCGCAACACAAGTTAGGGTGGCAAGTGACAGTGCAACACAACGAGACAACTTGCCACATGCTACTATACTGGAACACATACCGTCGACGCATTTCCGATCGTCGTATAGAGCTCCTCGACAAAGGGTATCGTTTTCTTCAATGAGATTTCAATTAAATTTCAATTACCCGATAAAGTGAGCAATAACTGAAGCCGCGTCATTTATTCTTTGCGCCACATCGGCTGTTACCATGTAAAACTCAAATAAAAAGAAAGAAAAACTATAAAATTATAACGTCCGCCTGACGCTAAGATCACGTCCAGCAGCTTCTCATTGACATGTCTTCCTGGCCGCCCAAGCCTAAAACGCAATAAATGGGTCTAGAGTACTCCCCCTCTTACAAGTATCACAAGGCATCAACCATGCTGCTGCTTTGAAACACATCGTTAGCTGGGCTTTAAATCATAGAGGATAGACGAAAAAGACAGGGGACATACTCGTGCCACACATTTGGCAAATCGCGCTCGTCGTAGCTATACGGTCTTCAGCTTTCTTTTCCCAACAAACCTCCGACAGTTTGAAGCCGTCTCTGTTCTGTCAGTGCAGTCAGTTTACGACAGTGCCATGATTTCTGGCAACGACGGTCTCTGGTGCGATACCACAATATTCTGGCTGGCTCCCTGGCAAAATATGCACGACACTATACCGTGTGTTTCAGATAACGTTAGCCAAGCTGCTGTAATAAATAAAAAAAATGATTAAGAATGGAGAGAGTACAAGATGCGATTTTAAAGAGCTGTGACGTTCGGTCATCAGGCCTTTGACGACCGAACACCGAAGGCCTTAAAGTAGTGTCTTCAACTGTGCTTCTTTAATCATTCTTTTCTTTCAACAGGTTTGCTAGGGTTGCTGGTACACCCTATATCAAGTAACATTATATTCGAACGGTGGTCGCAAGACTATTTGTGCAAACACAGTAACGTTGCAGATGTGGGAAGTACAAGCTCCACTTGGGAGGCTCGCGAACGATGTGTCGCCCTCATCCGTGTTTGTAAGTACTTACTGAAATGTGGCTAGAAGATACAAGTCGAAATTTAGGTTAATGGTATAGCCAGGGAAGGGAGCCATCCTAAACTTTGAGCGGCAGGGCGTCTCAGAAAACACGCACGCACGCACGCACGCACGCACGCACGCACGCACGCACACACACACACACACACACACACACACACACACACACACACACACACACACACACACACACACACACACACACACACACACGCACACACACACACACGAATGCATATATATATATATACATATATATATATATATATATATATATATATATATATATATATATATATATATATATATATATATATATATATATATATATATATAGCTACCGATGACAGAGGAAAAAAAAACAATACCTTAACCTTATTGCGCATTTATTGAGAGCCGCGGACGGGTTAGCCTACAGCCAAATGCCTCCCACACTATTTCAGATTATTATGGCGAAGCAGCAAAATTGAAATTCAATTATAGGGTTTTACGTGCCGAAACCACGATCTGATTATTAGGCACGTCGTAGTGGGGGACTCCGGAAATTCGGACCACCTGGTGTTCTCTAACGTGCACCAAAACCTAAGCACACGAGCGTTTTCGCATTTCGCCCCCATCGAAATGCGGCCGCCGTGGCCGGGTTTCAATCCCGCGACCTTGTGCTTAGCAGCCCAACACCATAGCTACTAAGCAACCACGGCGGTTTATGGCGAAACGTGAAGTAAAAACTTAATAGTTCAAGATACATTAAAATCGATAAATAAGGAATAAGACGTAAAAAGAAAAGAAATGGCAAACACTCCCTGGTGAAAGAAAGAAGAAGCAAACGCTCAAGTCGATGAAAGTGGGTGGCGCCGGTTGTTTTGTCTATAGTTTATAGACTGACGGCAGCGCCACCGCAAATTCTTCCCGTAATTGTTTGCAGCTTGCCTCAGACAAACTCCTCCGCTTCCCAAAAAGGCAACCGCTAAAGAATTCCAGCGCCGAGATCACCCCTACCGGTGATACACAAACGCGATGTTATGCTACATTGTATTCGTTAACTGCGACGCGACGCAGAAAAAGAAAGAAAATGGCGGTAGTGCATGTGCCCGTGTTTTCGCGCTCCCTCTTTCTTTCTCTCTCGACCATGGGGCCTCCTCACCCTTTCGGAGCCTGACCTTATCGATCGCCTCGTGTGCGGGCGGCCTTTAGGGTGCCAGAAGAATGGGGACAGCCATCTCCCTCTACGGGGAACGTGCGGGATGCTCGGTTGGGACAGGCGAGGGTGGCGGGGCTTGGCGCCGCCTGGCCGGTGACCCCGAAAGCCGCTCGGCCGTGCGGCTTTTTCGCCGCTCCCTTGGCGTCGACTTCGAAGCACTGCTGCCGAAAAGACGTCTTCGGCGCGTACGCCCGAACTTCAGTCGACGCTTGTCGGCTTGGGCGCTATGGTTGTTTGGCGATGATGAGAGAGAGAGAGGCGAAGAGGGAAATGCCGGGAGGCTAACGAGGCACGAGCTCGGTTGGCTACCCTAACACTGCAGAAGGGGAAAGAGTGGAATAACGCAGACCACTCCCACCGAGCATGCCAGGAGCTGCCCCATATGTTTGACGTGGCACATGGCCTTGGACGCCTCTAGGTCTATTGACACGATTGCAAATCTTGTTTAACGAGATTTTAGCTGAAAAGACGAGTTGAACGCCATATTTCATGGCTGTCTTTTTAAACCCATGCCCCGTCTCATGTACGTAAGGGATGACTGCAAACTTTTTTGTCGTTTCGATCTGTGTCTGGGGTGCTTCCCTTTTTTATTTTCTTCATTAGCCCTTCACATATTGATACAATAGATTTTGGAAAACGGGCCTTCTCTAGACAATTAAGTTGTTGCAAAAAACTCAGATTGGCGAGGTCGTGGCATGACTTTCTATGTGCAGAACCTAAACACGTCATAGCAATGCCTCTTTTCACTAGTTTTGAGTGTGCCCACGCGTAATTTAGAATTGGTTTGCTTGCCCTGGGATTATATTGCAAAAAATAATGTTGTGCTGTTAATTTTAACTGTAAATCTAAAAACTGAATTTGATTAATAATCGGTAGCTCACGAGTAAATCTGAGACAAATTCCTTCTTTATCAAAGGCTGCGAGACTAACGCCAATATCTTTGCAACTTGTTTGAGAGTGGATAACTAGCAAGTACCATGACAAGAAAGAAAGTACCATGACAGGTAACACGGCAAGTTATACAATAGAAATAACTGAAAGCAAGATGACCTGTAGAACGAAAAAAAATCTTATGAAAAGATAGAAACAGAACAAAAATGTTGATCTATCACCGAGAATGGTGAAAAAACTTCTTTTTTTTTTTTCTTTTTCGAGCCGTATCTGCTACGTCAATACACGATCGCTGGATAAAAAAAAAGTTTTTTTAACCAGCGGCCGCGGTCAGTATAACGTCGGGGATTTCAAAGCATTTGCTATAGTATTTAGGGTCATTGTGGTTCGGTGAAAGCTCTCGAAATTCTGTAAATTCAGTCCCCAGCTCCTCTAGAATAGGATGCAGTTCGTTTTTATTTGCCGTCTAAAAAAATGCCCAATTAGACGTTGTTTAAATCCATGACGTCACAGACAGATGGTGCAAGAACGTCAAGGCGGTGTTGCCACGTGTCTTTAGTTTTTTTGCGTACTTCCTGGATTATCAAGCATTCTCCTGCGGCTAAATGTGTGTTTTTTTTAATTGGAAACACGCAATTTACTCAGACAGCCTGACTTACCTTTCTCTATAGTGTGCGTTTAAATACATGCACGGATGAAATGGGAACAGCCCTCTGTAAGCGGTAGCAACGATAAACGCTCTCAAAGCGAAAAAAAAAGCATGTGAGTAAGGTTGCCAAGAACACAGACCATGAACCGGCTTACTACCCTACATTGAGCGGCGAAGGAGAGGCCACCATAAAGCTGCTTATTATTATTATTATTATTATTATTATTATTATTATTATTCATGTAGACTTATACAAGTACCATAAAAAGAAAGAAAAATGGGTTAGCCATTGTCTCCTAAAACGGACGCCGCGCACTTTTTGTCAATCCCCTTGAAGAGAAAATTAAGTTGTGGGGTTTGACGTGCCAAAACCACGATAGGCATGCCGTAGGCGGGGACTCCGGAAATTTTGACAACCTGGGGTTCCTTAACGTGCACCTAAATCGAAGTAAACGGGTGTTTTCACGTTTTGCCCCCATCGAAATGCGGCCGCCGTGGGCGGGATTCGAACCCGCGACCACGTGCTTAACAATTAAGACCAACACCGTGGCCACTAAGCAACCACGGCGGGTGATCCTATTCAGACCATATAAAAGCTGAGGAGATGGAAAAAATAACGAAACGGGTACGCAAGCACAATGGGAATATTGTAGTGCTCGTCAATTTTCGCACCAAGTGTTCATATAGCAACGACGATAGCATGAAGGTAGTCGCTAAGCCGCAAAATAGACGATTCTGATAGAACAGGTGCACAAAGTATGTACTCCTACACACCCGAGTTGTGGGCGCACGTACAGAGCAAACGTCAAAGCGACGGCCAGACTTCAACATGTCGAACACACGCGGGATGTTTGCTTACGCTGCCTCTAAGCGTACGCGTGCTTCAAACACGGAGTCGTCGGCGTTTCGGTACAGCAGCTCGGTAGCGCAAGCTCGCGGCGCAGGCGAGTTTTTCCTCTGACGTAATTCTCCGGAAGCGCCCGGCGCTGCAGTGACGACGCGCACCTAGCTCTACTGCACATATTCGCCCGCGTGGGAGTACGATGAATGAACTCGCTAAAAAATGAAGCATACTTAAAGAGACACTAAAGGCTACTATTAAGTCAACGTGGACTGTTGAAATACCATCACAGAAACCTCGAAACGCTTGTTTCGTGCCAAGGAGAGACTTATTTTAAGAAAAAAATGCGTTCTGAAGCGTCCGCGTACCTCTAGCGCAGTTCAAATCGCCCGCCCTCCGATCGAGGAGTACTGACATCATGGTCTCATAGTGACGTTGCGCCATCGGTGAGTAGAACGGCGTCCGCAGACGGCGCTACGGCTTTTCTGCGCAAGAAGCGAACGCGCGGCCAGAAACAGAGCCAAGACAGAGCCGACAGCAGAGCGAAAGCGGGAGTATGGTGGCTAGCGGAAGGAGAAACGAATTACGTCCCACACTACGTCCCACGGCACACGGAGAGTCCGTTTTCGTTAAACTATAGGCTGCGGCGAGCTCGCAGCGTGGTCGGCGTGGTCTATGAGAAGCGACGAGCCTTTTCGCACTCGCAACAGGGCATAAAAATATGCGAATCGACGCAAAACTCGGCCTAGAAACGTGCTTCGCCACAGCTAGGGCTCAATACGACCCAAGCTGGCACGACCCAGATGTCGTTTCCCGCACTGCCACCAGGCGCCGCTACTATACCTCAAACTCCTGCGCAAGACGCCCATAAGCTGGTACTTCATTCTATGACGCGAACTTCGACGCTCGTCGCAATGGACCCTGACACCGACAGATTGGCTCGCGATGGTGGGCTCAACTTCAGCGATTTGAGCACCGACGAGCGCGACCTGCTGCTGAGGGCTCGCACTGCCAGCGTCGTTGCGTACTACGACGGCGGCCTCGACACCGGCTCTCCGGAGCGGGAAAGCAACGAGGGCTTCCCACGACATCACACGGACGTGGCATTCTCGCTGCTTGTTCCAAATGAAAGTTTCGCGAGCCAGCAGAACCCTCACAGCACGACGCGATAACGAAACTACTGAAACTCCAAAGCGTGCGCGGCGCAGAGTCGAGCGCGCAGAGTCGAGCGAAAACGAAACCTTTCGAACACCCATATTACTGAAGGGTAACGTCAAAATGTTATTTTTTCTTAGAATCGAATAGACGTAGACAAGTAGCATTTTTTTCCGTCTTATAATCGAATGAAATGATATTTTTAATACGAGTAGTTGAGTATTAGTAACACAAATTATGAGGAGTCCTTTCGTCATCGGGCTAGTACCGGAATGTCGCTGGGGGGTCTCAAATCGTGTCATGCATTTACCTCAATTTCTCGGTTACTAAAGCTCTGTTCGCGATTATATTGACGCCTTAGACGTTCTAGAACATTGCTCTACCACTTTAACTTGAGTTTCTGGTAACCTTTAGTGTCCCTTTAACTACAGTTGAAAACTACGCAATGCCAAGCATGCTTGGTTTGGTATATATATATATATATATATATATATATATATATATATATATATATATATATATATATATATAGAGAGAGAGAGAGAGAGAGAGAGAGAGAGAGAGAGAGAGAGAGGGTAATTCAATATGCTGTTTATGTTGTCCTTTTCACACGTGTTTACACGCGCGCCTTTCAGTGCCACGAAGTACTTTCATGAGCTCCCTCGCGAGAGCAAGTACCCAGAATAACGCTGCCAGCGTTCCCTAAACACGCAACTGGCGGGCCACGGCGCTCAAGACATGTCTTCGCGTGTGCTGGCCTGTACAAGGCGAGAGCTTTCTGCTTTTATTGTTATCGTTTTCATTGCGATAGCAACTGTACGGACACTACGCGCAAATATCCGTCGTCGCGGTCGGCTTCACCGTGATGTTCTGTACGAATCCCAAGTGCGACGAGAACGCGACCGCCCGCCGTGTGCTGCAGGTGCGAGGGAAAACATGCGAAGGGGAGCCGACGAGGATGGCGGCTCGGCCAAAGCAAAGCCACCTAGAATACATTTTTTTCTAGGTGGCTTTGGCTCGGCGCGGCGGCTTCTTCTAGCGCGCGCAGGGGAGGGACGCGGGGAAGGTGCGTGCCGACATTTCGCGCGCGCAAGGGTGGGAGCGGGGAGATGTAACGTGCTAGGAGGGGGCAGGGTCACGGTTGCGCCGCGTCTCCGCTTCTACTCCAGCCTCGGCTCCGCATGGCACGGCTGAACGCTTTGAAGGCTAGTCGACCCGATATGGTCGATGGCTTCGAGGGTGCTACGTTCTCACGCGCCGAGTTCTCGTTGAAATGACAGGCAGCCCGAAGGATACTTCGCTCGCCACTGCTGCCGATCTTCATCAGTGAAATGTGTTTGCTTGTGCGCGCGTGACACCGTGCTTGTTAATTTAGTTAGCAATCGAATGCTTACAGCAGTTTATACAGCGAATAAAACTACCAACTTTGCTGCGCATTGCCGTCTAATAATTTGCTATCGTAATCAATGCTTCGCTTTTCGAGCGGAACTGCGACTTTTTCTTCCTTCTTTTTTACACAGTACGGCTCGTGTTCTTCGCACGATACGTGTGTAACCAAGCGGTGGCACATGTATGCGCGTTTATACCGACGGGCTCGCAGTAAATGTCGTCATTGGTTTTGTCTGAGTCCCAGTTTAGTGAGCTGATAAGCGGTGAAGAGTTAGAGATACTAGCCTCGCGAATTGGAGATTTTATCGCGGAGCTGTGAAAGCCATAGCGCGTGCCTGACGCGCCACTGTTGGAAAAGGGTGGATGGACGAAATTATTTTGGAAGGTGATCGACTCAGACCTCTAATAAAGAAGGGGACAGATGATACAAATGAATTGAAGAAAATTAGCACAAAGTTTTTTTTAAAGAGAAGCTTTTCCTCTTCCCTCGACTTTTCCACTGTTGCTGCTGCTGCTGCAGTCGCTGTCTTGCACGTCGCGTCGGGGTGGGTGGTTGAGAACGTTTATAATTACCATTGTACGGACGCAGGAGAGGCGTCTGTGAGCCCTCTTGAGCGACAACTTCGTCGGCGTCGCCACAGTGCTCTCTGGAGCTGTCTGGTCGTTGTCACAATGCCTTCTGGACGCACCTGGCCATCGATCGACACAATGCCTTCAGAACGGCTTCAATTACGCGTTAGACCCCCCCTTGATGAAGCATCGCAGAAGCTGTGCACGGGATGGTCGCGGCAAAAGGGAAAGGCGCCGTCAGAAAAAAGTTAGCTTCGTTTGGGGTCTCTTCAATGATTGAATCGCTACTACTAGGCGTACAGATTTTTGGGCTGGTTGCTTCGTTACAGTATTGTTATTTATTTTCAATACTGCCAGTCTTTTTCTGAGACCACAGCAGGTGGGCGTACAGATCGTACATGCAAGTATAATAATACATCAGCATCACGCGGCAAAACAGAAACAGGAATCCAATGCAGTGATAGGGATCACAAAGATATAAGAGCTAAAGGTTTACACAATAAGTTTTCTTAATGATAATTACGAATGAATGCCCAGCTGAAATACTATGAGCAATACACGTTTAACGCTTATAACTTATACACACTTATAATAGAAATAATGCACAAATCACAAATTTTTAACGTCAGATAGCACTCATTTGAGGTCATAGCGCTGAATTGACTCGGCCGATAAAGACGACAGGAGGTGACTTGATAGTGCACGTCCTGTCGTCTTGACCGCGCCAGTTAAGCGCTATGACCTTAATTACTGCATTAGTTACTTAATTACTTATAACCTTAAATACTAGACATGGCAACAGTTGCGTACAAACTGAAAAACATACAGTAATTCAAGGTATGATGCAGCACGTTTCTGATATTTCTGAAAAATACTCTCCGTGCAAAGTTTGTACATGCACGCGCACAACTGACGCGGGGCGTGCGGATGCAAAGCTGCGCACTAAAGCACCCCAGCGTCAGGACGACAACACGCATGCATCTCTCCAGCAAGTCAACAATTCAGCCACGATACGATTCACCCGTTTGAGGGGGTGACAGAGCCAACCTTTCTCGCAGGCTAGGAACAACGGTGTCCTCGAGCAAGCACGTCTCGCTCGTGCGTCCTGTGCACTACGCATGCAGACAAAATATACAAGTGGTGCATGCAAGGTAACATTTAACATCACATCACGACTGTCGCAGGCCGTCAACACCACCGCCAAAAAATCGTCAATGAACAGATCGAAACAGCACAGAGAGCTTCGCTTACGTCGATTCCCATAGTACGTGGGATGTGCATAACTTTAAAAAAAAAAATTCACTCTGGTTTCGCGTTCTTGTTGAAAACGAAAGTCCCTTGTCTGACGCAAAGTAAGGAAAGATATTATATATTCGATCAATATAGAGAGCAATATATTAGATCAACGAGCGAATTAGAGTTACCGAAGGGATACACAATAAGTTAAACAAGTATATGCTTTCAAAATACGCGCTACCATGAGCGCAGATTTCATAAGCCCGAAAATTAGACGCAGAAAATGCTGGAGGGCTGCAATGATACTGTATCTGACAGGTTCCTGGACGATCTACCTGTGACGTCATGGATTCCGGCCCTGCGTTTCCAGGTTTACCTAATTGAGCAGATTTTTTTTTCAGCAATAGACACAAGAGAAAGAGCAAACAAAAAATTTCACCGACTTTTACGACACACCCTCATGCGAAATCTGAGCGCAGCTCCAATACGTGTTTCCATTACGCGATATATTGGCTGGCGCGAAAAATCTGTCTCGTGCGGCACGTTGCAAACGGAGGGAAGTGTGACGCAACTGCCTCGCTAATCGGGAGATCACTAGAGGCGGCGCGTGGGTGACGCGCGATTCACAGCAGCCGCCGCAGACAGTCTTCCGCTCATGCAGCGCTTTGTTTCCACATATGATATCGGTGACGTCATCGGTGGACAAACGGCGCGTGCCACTCTGACGCCATCTCGTAGTCATAGTTGCCGCGAAGTCCGTCTTGCGCGGCACTACGCTTTTCTTCTCACGTTTTAACCATGCCCTCCTCCACACTGAAGCACAAATGCACTCTGACACGCTATATATAGTATCGACGTACAGGTGGAACGTTCATTATTGTGATTTATTCGCTGAAAGATAGGACGGCAAAGTTTTCAGCTAAGCAAATTTTTGCCATGCCTGGAAGGAGAACAGAATGGCAAGTCAATTTAAGCAGGACCCTTTTCGTAAGCCTCCAGGTTTCTGCCCCGTAGGTGGGTACTGGTAAGACAGAAGAATAAACGTCACTTCACTTCACACAGCTATTATGCACTTTTCTCTTGAGGGATAATGGCAACCTGATGTTCATGACCTGAGAATGCCTGCCAAAGGCACTCCAGCCCATTCTTATTCTTCTGATTATTTCACTCTCATTATCCGGATCAGCAGTCACTACTTGTCCTAAGTAGATGTATTCCCTTACCACTTCAAGTGCCTCGCTAGCTATTGTAAATTGCTGTTCTCTTCCGAGACTGCTAAACATTACTTTAGTTTTCTGCAGATTAATTTTTAGACCCACTCTTCTGCTTTGCCTTTCCAGGTCAGTGAGCATGCATTGCAATTGGTCCCCTGAGTTACTAAGCAAGGCAATATCATCAGCGAATCGCAAGTTACTAAGTCATTCTCCATTAACTTTTACCCCAAGTTCTTCCCAATCCAGGTACCTGAATGCCTCCTGTAAACACGCTGTGAATAGCATTGGAGAGATTGTATCTCCCTACCTGACGCCTAGAATGACAAAAAACTGAGCTAGTTGGTAAGGATACATAATGTAAAAGAAGTAAGGCGTGCAGACACCGACACAAGAGAAGTGGACAACATGAACGCCGCAAACAGGACTAAAGTGCCTCAGAAAGGCTGCCCACCATTTTGATAGGAGGACCTGTCTTCGTCGGAAGCACCGGAGATAAGACGAGAAGCAGAGAGCACGTGAGTCATCACTATATGTCTGAAGTCGTTTTTTACAGTGAAATTGTTAGAATCTCGCTGGGTTTCTCTTGACGTCCGCAGTTCCGCCGAGCTGGGGAGAGAGAGTGAAAGCAGGGTATAAAAATAGCATCGCGCAGCATAGCGACTCGGCGAGGGTGGGTGGAGCCTAGCTGGGGAGAAGGAGGGGCGTTCGTGTCGCCCACTTCTCTTCTCTTGTGTCCGTGTCTGCACGCCTTACCCTTTTTTTGCATTAGGAACACCGGAAGTCCGCCCTCTTTGGGAAATATACACGTATTCTCTTTGCGTGCCCTCTGGATCAGGTATACTTCTTTTCTATATATATTAAGGCGGGACAAAATTATTTCAACAACGCATGCATAGAATAGCTCCTGACAAGGCAAAACAATTTTCGTCAAAATGCAGTTTGGGGCCCCTTTACGCCGTTCGCTCCACACCGGCGCTATTCGAAAGAAAATATTGACTGAAGGTCAGCCCTCTGTGCCTGAGGCTGCGCTGCGATCGTTGTCATCTAAGAACGACAAAAAAAAACAGACCCCGGGCGCCGTTCACAAAGGCAATTGTTTTCACGCTGTTGGCAAGGACAAAACGATGAGGTCACTACCTTAAAGGGACGCGGCGGAGAAATATTAGGACAAGCAGCATAGAGAGAGAGAGAGAGAGAGAGAGAGAGAGAGATGCGAAAGGCGGGGAGGTTTAACTGGAAGATAAATATCCAGTTTTCCAACCTGCAGTGGGGAGACAGTGAGTCTGTTGGTCATGAGTTCGTATCCTCAAGGGGTATTGTGACTCTTATCTTTATTTCTCTTAAATAATATAATCGCGAAGCACCACTCTAGGATTCCAACGACGGAGCCCCGCGAACATCAAGACGATTGGAGGAGTTAGCCCATAACGTCTGTCACTGACACACACACACAGCCACACACACAAATTATGCGTGGCTCTGCTTTCGCAGTAAAGTAGTGCCAAACTGCAAACTTAGTTTAACTTTTGCTAGGCTTTCCCCAGCTCCTCTGGTCTCTGGTGTTTGCGATGACGTCACGCCACCTGTGTCCCCACCGCGCCGCTCCTTGTCCTACGCTAGGCTCCACCACCCTCACCACTTCGCTTATGCTGCGCGATGCTATTTTTATACCCTGCTTTCACACTTTCTCTCAGTTCTCTCTCCCCCAGCTCGGCGAAGCTGCGGACGTCAAGAGAAACCCAGCGAGATTCTAACAGCTCCACTATAAAAAAAGGCTTCAGACATATAGTGCTGACTCACGAGCTCTCTGCTTCTCCTCTTATCTCCGGTGCCTTCGACGAAGACAGATCCTCCTATTCGAACGGTGGGCAGCCTTTCTGAGGAACCTTATCCCATGTTTGTAACTTTTATACCACCGGTGTCAGCAGTTATATAGGAAAGCTGTGAACACACTGGTGCGCATAGATATATCATGTTATAGGCCGTTGCAAGTATATAATCGAGAGTAAAACGATTCCTTTGCCCCACCGGCTATACGATGCCGCCTCTTCCGATCAGACACCAATAAACCCCGAGAGTCAGCGATTATTGACCCTTTTAATTCTACAACGCTCTTTGCGACGAACGTGCGAGCGGAGGATATGCTGGACCTTTCGCGTAAATTGAACCAAGGCTAAAAAAAATTTTGCATACATCAGTCGATTGAGATCAACTGCGTGTTGTTCGTAGATGACTGGAGTTACCCGTACCATATTTTGAAGAGCGATTACATTGCTAATCAGCTAAGTTTTATTATTCGAATATTGAATATTAATTTTAGGTCGTATGAATTCGACTGTGGTGGCTTGTTGCGCGTGTAGCAGCATATCAGATGACTGAGCGAGGGCCAAAATGGCACGTTCGATGCTTGTGCGTCATGACGTCCCGAAATGTACACTTCCTGGGAAGCTAAACCGAAACTGGCTCGCAGACAAGCTATAATGACACATTATTCAAAATGCTCACATAGCAGTAACCTTTCTTGGTTTTCTAGATCTAGAATCGTCAATAAACACAAGAAAAAAAAAAGAAAACGAAGTGACTTCAGTTACACCCCCCCCCCCGTTTTTGAATGTGGAAACCAAAATTACCCAGCAGAAAAGAAAAATAATGATTAAGCGTTCTCCAGCAGTCAGCTGCGACATTTCGGTAAGAGAAGGCGAACAGCCAAAGGTACCATTTCTGACGTCATCGGGATCATAACAGTTCGCGACATGACGCGCGCAGCAAGAATGAGACACGCTTACGCTGTCGCCGTTGAGCCTGGTTCCTGAACCCGGAGGCGCCACTGTCGATCCATCTTCACGTGCTCTGGCCTGTGCACAGACAAGAATAGAAGAACCCGGTAAATTGTGCCGATCTGGCCTGTTTAAAGAAAGCTGCAGCGAGCTGGGGCTACGCTTAAAAGACGCCTAGAAATCTCCGCACCAATGTTTGGTTTATGTTAGCTCGACAAGAAATATTTTAGATATTCCTGTAAAATATCACGTACTATACACTATAGAAATATGCGCTAAAGAGGGGTGTTCGAATAGCGAAATTCCTGAACTGAATTAAGTACGAATTTTTCACAGAGATCACCATCTGATATAGATTAGAATGTTGAATAACACAACAAGAAGTTTCCGTAAAGTCCATGTGGTGAAAAATGAAATCAGGCTTAACATACATTGACACATGATGCAGTGCCGTTCACAGTTAGATTTTCTGGCAACTGAGGAGCTCATAAATGATAAAAAAAAGAAGGACAGCTGGACAACCTTCTATGTAAGCGACCCACGAAATATCGTTGCCCAAGCACTCCATACGGATGGTTAACCAGCGAAGCTGAAACGTGTGGCCCCGGTGTTTATCGCTGGGTTAATCCCGACGGTTCATTACCCGACGGCTAGTGTTTGGATCGGACTGCTGGTACGATCTGTTGGGAACTCGGCGCTGACGCCCGTGGTTGTACCTGGGTCGCAAGCCCCAAGGGTAGCGTTGGCCTGGCGGCCTGGGGTACAACTGGAAGCATCCGAAGGTCCCGGCAAAGCATGAGTCGACTGGTAACAACAAAACAACTTGTTTATTTTAACATCGCAAAGAGTTGGCGGTCAGGTTGACCGAAGTAGAGAGACGGGAGAGCACTTCACTCAACAGAAGAAATCGGAGCCCTCCTTTTTGGCGTCCGGGGGCAGCTGTTTTTATACTCTCGCAGTTGAGGGCAAGAAGGAACCCCTCAAAAGACGAGCACGTGAATGTACAATGGGCTAATGGTGACGCACACTGTCGAAGCGCTGCCGTAGCACCATGTCGAACACGATCTCGTAGCACCCTGTCGAGCACGATCTCGTAGCACCCTGTTGTAGCGCTGCCGGTCGGGCACAATGACTGTAATGAGAGGATGATCCCTGCTTTGGCATCGCCTGTTTCGGGCACAATGACTGGAATGAGAGGATGATCCCTGCTTTGGCATCGCCTGTTTCGGGCACAATGACTGGAATGAGAGGATGATCCCTGCTTTGGCATCGCCTGTTTCGGGCACAATGACTGGAATGCGAGGATGATCCCTGCTTTGGCATCGCCTGTTTCGGGCACAATGACTGGAATGCGAGGGTGATCCTTTGCGGTCGCATCGCCGCAGTCGCGCCTGGAAACACCTGCCGATGAGTGTTGCGGCGACGACGATCGGGCCAAAATGTCTGCCGCCCCGCCGCAGTCGCGCCGGCAAAACCACGTGTCGCAGGCGAAACGCAACAGACCGCCCCGCCGGGGGAAGGAGATCCCGATGGACAGGGGACTGCATCCGCTGGCCGGAGGGATGTCGCTCGATGATGCTCATAACCGAAGTCGGGCGTCCCTCGACGTTTCTTGAGCGCAGCGCACAGAGAAGGCCTCGTTCTCTCGTTCAGGTTCGCACGGGACACTGCAAAGTGACTTCGGGAGAGTTCACATTTTTGTTCTCGTTCCCGGCAAGCGTTAGAACTACGCTGAAACTCAACCGCTCAGTCAGCAAGCACGGCACAACCCTCACTAAGCCCTGCCAGGCTCTTTCCCCTTTTTATACCACTGCCTAGTTCCTTACAGTAGTCTAGCATCACTCAGAACGCGTCCACAAATTGAAAAATTGCACTAGAAAGCATATCATCACTTTGAAACACTAAACAAAAGCAATATGTTAAAAAAAATCCTGCCTCAGGAAGAAAAACATCAGTAACAAACAATTTTGAGGCTGATTCCTACGTTAGGGGCTTCGACTTAAGCCATCGGCGTTACCGTTGAGACTCCCCTTTTTGTAACGCACCTCAAAGGAATATTGTTGTAAAGCGAGGCTCCAGCGCAGGAGGCGGCCATTTTTGGGAGAGATGGTCTGCAGCCATTGGAGAGGGCAGTGATCCGTCTCAATGATAAACCTCGAGCCGGCTAGATAGCATGACAATTTCTGAACGGCCCACACGAGACACGCACACTCTTTCTCGGTGGCGCTATACGCCTGCTCACGACTGGACAGCTTACGACTAGCATACAGGACGGGGTGTTCTACTTCTCCCTTTTCCCGTTGGCACAGTACAACGCCCATGCCTCGCTCACTAGCATCGCACTGAACAATGAACCCTTTTGTATAGTCTGGCGATCGTAGCACAGGCTGGCTTGTTAGGGCACTCTTTAGGGCGCTAAAAGCTCTTTCCTTTGTCTCGTCCCAGACGACTGTTTGAGGCTCTGTCTTTCTTAGAGCATCCGTCAGGGGAGCCGCGATATCAGAGTACCTAGGGATGTACCTCTGATAGTAGCCGGCGACACCTAAGAACGACCGAATATCGGTCTTTGTGCGCGGTTGCGGAAAGTCTCGCACAGCGGCCACCTTTATTTCAGAGGGGCGGCGACGACCCTGACCAATCACGTGACCGAGGTAGACAACCTCGGCCTGTGCTAACTGGCACTTAGGAGCCTTGACTGTCAAGCCCGCTTCGCGCAGGCGGGTTAGCACTGCCCGCAAGTGTGTCATATGCTCAGACCAGGATGCGGAGAATATCGCTACGTCGTCTAGATACGGTAAAGCGAATTCTTGCTGTCCCCGCAACACTTTATCCATGAGGCTTGAAAAACAGTATGGCGCGTTCTTCAAACCAAAACTCAACACTTTAGGACGGAATGTTCCCATTGGTGAAATGAACGCCGCATACCTACTAGCCTCTTCTGTAAGTGGAACCTGCCAATAACCCCTGACAAGATCTAGGGTGGAAATAAACTGAGCGCTACTAACTTTCTCAAGGCGCTCCTCGATGTTAGGGATCGGATAAATTTGATCCTTAGTGATGGAATTAAGCCTGCGGTAGTCGACGCAAGGACGAGGTTCCTTGCCCGGTACCTCAACTAAAATCAAAGGGGAGGTATAATCACTCTCACCTGCCTCAATAACACCGAGCTGTAGCATTTTCTTTACCTCAGCCTTCATAATATCGCTCTGGCGGGGTGACACCCGATACGCCTTGGATCGTACTGGCTCTGTGGAGGTAAGTTCTATATCATGAGTAAGTACAGAAGTCCTACCAGGCCTCTCAGAGAACAGACCTTGAAACTCTTGTAATAGCTGGTGTAGTTCGGTTTTCTGCTCGGGCGACAGCGGTGCTTTACTGATAAGGTCACTAATGACTTGACCGGTGTCTTCCCTGTTCGTCACTGAGCCTAGTCCCGGAAGCTCGACCGGAAGCTCTTCAGGAACGTTTACCATCATGCACACCACTGCTTCCCTTTGTCTATAAGGTTTGAGCAGATTACAGTGGTAAACTTGCTGTGCTTTCCGCTTTCCTGGCAGACTTACCACGTAGTTAACGTCCGACAGTTTCTGAACAATTCGTGCTGGGCCCTCCCACTGCACGTCTAGTTTGTTGTTTAGCGATGTGCGCAATATCATGACCTCATCGCCAACCTCAAAACGACGGGCCCTGGCTGTCCGATCATAATAAACCTTGGCCCTCTGCTGGGCCTTTGTCATTGCTTCACCTGACAACTCCTGTGCCCTTCTTAAGCGTTCGAGGAGCTTAAGCACGTACTCCACCACGACTGGGTCGTCGCCCCTACCTTCCCATGATTCTCGAAGCATGCGAAGCGGAGACCGAAGCGAGCGACCGTACACCAGTTCAGCTGGCGAAAACCCCGTAGCTGCATGCGGCGCGGTCCTTAAAGCAAACATCACCCCAGGCAGACACAGCTCCCAGTCAGTTTGATGTTCAAAACACAAGGCTCTCAACACGCGCTTCATGACGGAGTGGAGCTTCTCAACGGAATTCGACTGTGGGTGGTACACTGAGCTGTGTAGCAGCTTTACCCCACACCTTTCGAGAAAAGTTGTCGTCAAAGCGCTAGTAAACACTGTGCCCTGATCTGATTGAATTTCTGCAGGAAAACCAACTCGCGCAAATATGGACAGTAGTGCATTAACTATCTCAACTGAGCTGAGTTCTTTAAGCGGCACTGCTTCAGGGAACTTTGTCGCTGGGCAGATCACAGTCAAAATGTGTCTGTACCCCGTGGCTGTTACCGGCAGAGGTCCCACAGTATCAATAACGAGCCGTCTAAAAGGCTCCGTAATGATAGGTACCAATTTCAACGGCGCCCTCGATTTGTCCCCTGGTTTGCCCACCCGCTGACAAGTGTCACATGTCCTCACGAAATGGTCTGCGTCCCGAAAACACCCTGGCCAATAGTACTCTTGCAAGAGACGGTCCTTAGTTTTCTTAACTCCTAGGTGTCCGGACCACGAACCCCCGTGTGACAAGCGCAACAGATCCTGACGATAGCATTGAGGCACGACCAGCTGATCGAACTCCACTCCTCTGCGGTCTAGATACTTCCGGTACAGGACTCCACCTCTTTCCACAAAACGCGCAGTTTTCCTGGCGATACCTTCTTTGACATTGCAGCGCACGTTTTCCAGGCTGCCATCCTTTTTTTGCTCGGCTATCAAAGCCGTCCGGCTGACTTTTAGCAACCTATCAAGTCCGTCTGACGTAGGCGCGATGAGCAAATCAGTAGATAGCTCTTCTAACTTTCCCGCGTCGGGCGTTTCCTCTCCAGTATCTGGCGCCTTTAACGTTACAGACTCAAGTTTATTCAGTTCGGGCGTGCTCGGAATATCAGCTTGCTGCGCCTCTGACCCTTTTTCGTTGTTTGATAACGTCGGCCCCGCAACTACCGCCTTTGCAGCGAGCTCCCGAACCTTCGATCTGGTTAAGGCCTGAACACTAGCTTCACCAAACAAAAGCCCCTTCTCGCGCAGGAGGTGATCGGACCTGTTTGAAAATAGGTACGGGTACTGGGGTGGCAGCATAGATGACACTGCCGCCTCTGTCTCAAGCGCTCCGAAAGGTCCTTCAATAAGCACCTTTGCTACTGGCAGACACACGCTATGAGCTTCCACGGCTTGCTTGATCCATGCGCACTCGCCCGTGAACATATGGGGTTCTACATAAGACGGGTGAACTACATCCATCGTAGCTGCGGAATCGCGAAGCACTCGGCACTCTTTCCCGTTCACGAGGAGGTCTCGCATGTAAGGCTCGAGAAGCTTCATGTTCTCGTCAGTGCTGCCTATTGAAAAAAACACAACTTTTGGTGTTGTTTCCGGACACTGCGCCGAAAAGTGACCCGGCTTCTGGCACGTATAACAAACGCCCGCTCGCCTCATCTCGAACCGCTTTCTGCGTTCGGCTTCGGCTGCCGCCGTCTCCTTAGGTTCGGTCGCACTGCTTCCACTCGCATCCGCACTACGCGTGTTCCCCTTTGCTCTCATGGGTGTGAACTTCGGCCTCTCGAACTTCGAGCCAAATTCACCCTTTTGACCATCCTTAGCTCCGCGAGCCCGACGCGTCACAAACTCCTCGGCTAGCTCAGCGGCTTTAGCCACCGTACAAACGTCTGGCCTATCCAAGACCCAGTATCGCACGTTCTCCGGTAACCGACTATAAAACTGTTCTAGCCCGAAGCACTGCAGAACTTTATCGTGGTCACCGAACGCTTTCTCTTCTTTGAGCCACTCCTGCATGTTTGACATAAGCCTATACGCAAACTCTGTATATGACTCACTTCTGCCTTTCTCATTTTCCCGAAACTTCCGACGGAACGCCTCCGCAGACAGCCGGTACTTTTTTAGAAGACTCGATTTCACTTTGTCGAAATCCTCTGCTTCCTCTCTATCCAAGCGAGCGACTACGTCGGCCGCCTCGCCGGGTAACAAAGTGAGCAAGCGCTGTGGCCACGTTTCCCGAGAGAACCCCTGCTTCTCGCACGTTCGCTCAAAGTTAACCAGGAACAAACCAATGTCCTCTCCAAGCTTAAACGGCCGCATCAGGTCAGTCATTTTGAACAATACGCGTTCTCCTGCACCGTGTGCCTGACTTCCATTACGAGCGCGTTCCATCTCTACCTCGAGACGCTTCATTTCCAAAGCGTGTTCGCGCTCTTCTTTTTTCTCTTGTTGCTCTCGCTCTTTCTGTTCTTTAAGTTCACGCTCTTCTTTTTCTTTTTGCTCTTTAAGTTCGCGCTCCTGTCTTTTTGACCTCTCCTCAATAGTCTCAAGGCATTCCGACAGCTCGTCATCCTCAGCCTCTAACTCAAGAATAGCCTTTAGCAGTTCAGGTTTTCTTAGTTTGTCTGAGACATCCAGACCCAACTCTCTTGCAAGCTCCAACAATTTCGGTTTGCGCAACGACTTCAAATCCATGGCTGCTCTGAATGCTGCTTTCTCTACTGCTTACTATTGTCTTGCCGCAAACTAACCCGGCAGCAACGACAACCACAATTACCAGCTCTGTTTCTGACACTAACAAAAGCCTGGCAAAGCTCAGAAGAAGAAAGTCCCGCACTCACCAAACCTCGCAGCCAAGAGTCCAGCGCAGTCGTTCCGCTGCAGGCAACCAGTCATCACACAGGGCTCGTTGCACTGCTCCCGGATCGTCGTTGAGCTGCTCAGCATACAGTCAACTGCATCTCTTCGCTGCTGGCCTCCGTTGTCGCGATCTCACCGCTGGCAGACAGTTGTTTGAAGTCGTAGGCGATCCCACCGCTGCCACCAGTTGTTTGGATCGGACTGCTGGTACGATCTGTTGGGAACTCGGCGCTGACGCCCGTGGTTGTACCTGGGTCGCAAGCCCCAAGGGTAGCGTTGGCCTGGCGGCCTGGGGTACAACTGGAAGCATCCGAAGGTCCCGGCAAAGCATGAGTCGACTGGTAACAACAAAACAACTTGTTTATTTTAACATCGCAAAGAGTTGGCGGTCAGGTTGACCGAAGTAGAGAGACGGGAGAGCACTTCACTCAACAGAAGAAATCGGAGCCCTCCTTTTTGGCGTCCGGGGGCAGCTGTTTTTATACTCTCGCAGTTGAGGGCAAGAAGGAACCCCTCAAAAGACGAGCACGTGAATGTACAATGGGCTAATGGTGACGCACACTGTCGAAGCGCTGCCGTAGCACCATGTCGAACACGATCTCGTAGCACCCTGTCGAGCACGATCTCGTAGCACCCTGTTGTAGCGCTGCCGGTCGGGCACAATGACTGTAATGAGAGGATGATCCCTGCTTTGGCATCGCCTGTTTCGGGCACAATGACTGGAATGAGAGGATGATCCCTGCTTTGGCATCGCCTGTTTCGGGCACAATGACTGGAATGAGAGGATGATCCCTGCTTTGGCATCGCCTGTTTCGGGCACAATGACTGGAATGCGAGGATGATCCCTGCTTTGGCATCGCCTGTTTCGGGCACAATGACTGGAATGCGAGGGTGATCCTTTGCGGTCGCATCGCCGCAGTCGCGCCTGGAAACACCTGCCGATGAGTGTTGCGGCGACGACGATCGGGCCAAAATGTCTGCCGCCCCGCCGCAGTCGCGCCGGCAAAACCACGTGTCGCAGGCGAAACGCAACACTAGGTAGGCTGCCGGATCCTCGGTACGCAGTTGCTGCTTGCGCTTGGCTGCACGAGCCTGTTCTTGTGCTCGGGCTGCAGCATCGGCACGGCGTAGACAAGCTCGTTCCCGGTTCTGCTCGCGACGTTGCTGATTGAAAGCTGCCTGCTCCTAAAGAGTATGTATGACCCGTTTTGGAGCCAGAGAGAAACTGCTGTGCGTGCGCTCGGCCGCTGCGACGAAGAGCAACTACGTCACTATGGCGCATCCAATCGCGCGCTTCTCTTTTTTTCTTTTTTGCGCATGCGCATGGAGTTGCGGCGGAGAAGTTTTCGGCCTACAGGCGACAGACGGACGGACGAATCGGCTAGCCGCCTACAGCTTCGCTGTACTATATTATCCATTATCCTGGAAACCATGGCAATGACATTAAAGAAGCAATGGATCAGCATGTTACCAAATACAGGGTGTTGACTTAAGGAAGGAAGTGTAATGCTACAGCATCGCACACTGTTTTAAACTGACGCAGACATGATGAGGCTGGCAAAATAATGAGTAGAAAAAAAACTGTATACGGGATTCCTAAAAGCCAGCCGTTCTTATCGAATGGCAGGAAATTATCCAGCAGAAGTTATTTTGACCCGTGCATTTGTTAAGAAAACTGTGCCTCTGCTGCAACAAGCGCAGCTATCCTGCAGAAGAATAATTCGGAACAGCCCTCGAATGCATCGTTCTGTATGCCTCGAAGGTTCAATAAGCGTACTTGTGCCTCATATATTCGAAATTGAACGAATATTCTGCCACTTCGAATAGTGAATTTTCGAATACAATGCGAATCTGACAGCAGGGTTCATTTCATTCGTATAAGAAATTTCGAATATTTGCAAACCCCAAATACTAAACCGAAGCATTCCCTGAGACCCCTCCTGCACTTCGCTCATCATTATTGCTGCTGCCTGCGCGATTACCTCACACTTCTCTCACACGCGAGCAAGCAGTCTCATAACGTATCAGCTTATGTACAGCCATCCAATATACCATGCCTACAGATTTGCCGGTCATCCGGCTCTGTTGTCGTTGATGGTGCCTACCCCCTTTCTTTGTGTTGTGGAACTTTAATTTCCGAATAAAGCTAAATCTAGATTTTTTTATTGTTTAGCGTTTCCTTAAATAGCGTGAAACTGGCCATAAAAGAACTGTGAAACAATTAGCACGGTGGTTTTCCAAACTAACATATTGTTTCAAATTCACACCACCGCAGCCACGGGCCGTGGAGACACGTTGTTTCGGCATTCACGTGTAGCGCGGTCTTCCGGAAACGCGAATCTTGCTATTTGTAAGTCATCGATGTTGATTACGGGAAAAAGGAAAAAGGAAAAAGAAAAAGAAAAGAAGGCGCGTTTCAATAGGTCGGCAGGCGGAGGACATTTCCTGCCGAGGGCAGCCTAAATGTATCTGCTAGAACTTCAGTACACACCGCATCAAACAGTCTGTGTGCTTCTCCCAAGGTGCGCCGACAGAAATCGCCACTCTTAATCGACGATATCGTGCGACCGTTGCGAGCACAGTGGAACTCCACCGGTATTGTTTATAAGCCGCTCTGAAGAGGAAGAGGGAAAGGGGCAGACAGGAACTTGTATTGCTTCCTCATTCGCCTGTTTATCGTCTCCGCGGTGTAACTATGCGCTGCCATATTAACCGAATACGGCTGTGTGAATACACGCATATAATGAGTATGTCTTATCAAGGACGCGCCGCGGTGACAGCTCGATGGGGGCGAAATAAAAAAAAAAATATAGAAAGAAAGAAAGAAAGAAAGAAAGAAAGAAAGAAAGAAAGAAAGAAAGAAAGAAAGAAAAACGCTCGTGTAGCTAGGTTTCGGCGCACGTTAAGGAAACCTAGGTGGTGAAAATTAATCCGCTGTTCCCACTATGGTGTGCCTCATAATCATATTGCGGTTCTGGCACGCAAAACCCTAAATTTAATTTTGTCTTCTCTATAGTGCTGAATTAATGAGTTCTTTCCGCACATCTGGAACGCCATTTTAGGAGTCACGTAATCATGCGGCTTATGAAAAGCTGAAACGTTCTTGTGTACTGATGACTTTACCAAAAGTGCATTCTAATATAAAGTTGTTTTTCCTTGCAAATTTTTTTAATGGAATACATTTGCTCGGAGAGAACGCATGCAACCATGAGATACTTGAAACGACAATTGTTCATTCAACAAAGAACAATTACAGAGCGAACGCAAGTGATTGACACTCAGAGTGGGAAAAAATATCCAGTCACTTAAGAGACTGAAGATAACTATTAGTGCTTAAGTATAGGCATACTATCAGAGTGCACGATTCTTCCGGCTCTTGTGTCAGAGACGGTGTCGCCTGTGTCAAGAGAGGTGCTCCCCTTTCATCCTCTGTATCTATGAATCTATCTTTCTTTCACACACATGCGCGCACGAACGCACAGACAAACAAGCCTTAAATTCGCCGATTTTCACACTTTGGGTAAAACCATATTTTGTTTCACTGGCTTTTACCAAAGCCTGCCAAGCAAAGCGGTGAACAGAAAACAAAACATTGCGAGGCATTGTGCAGCGGCTCTTCTAACGATCCTTTCATTTGCAAATACCCAATATCACACGCCCACGTGACGCAAGTTGTCTTCTGGAATAAACAGCGACCAGCAGTAACTTGTCTATTCGGCCACAGTGACTCATGTTTTCTGCTAGGCATGCCACCAGCCAGTACATGTACCCAGGGGCCCAAGCCAGCAGGCAACTTGGGTCACTTCTCTTTGATGCATCTCTGTATGCCAACTGGACTCCGCGGAAGAGAGCCCACTCTGCTTTATCGCTTATGGCTAGGCGTGGCATTCACGAAATCTTACTCATTTCGAATTGGAATGGCCGACAACGTTCTCTGCAATGCCTCATTGCGACGAGACGCTAGAACACATTATGGGCGACTGGCCTGAATATAATGTTCAGAGACAGTCCGTGGCGTCCGTTCTAGCGCACCTTGACAATGGACCATTGTCAGTTGAAAGGATTTTTCACATGTCGCCGACAGAAGACATCGCAGCTGAAAGCGACGAAGGGACTACTTCGGTTTATGATAGAGACGGGCTTGGACAAGCGGCTGTGACGGTGATGTCACGTACCACGCAAGAGGGACGGACAGTAACTGACGATGTGTGTGCTGTGCTATGTGCTCTCTCTCTCTCCCTCCTCCCGATTTTTCATCACCCCATCGCGCTCCCATGTGTAGGGTAGCAAACCAATTGAGCTAGACTGGTTAACCTTCCTGCCTTCCCTTCTCCACTTTTTCCTTCCTTCCTTTTCCTTGGGTCACTCCATGGGTGAAAGAAATTACTCAAACGTACAAACCGCAAAGTGGGCAACGTTCCCAAACAACGCTAAAGTTAATAAGCCTTTTTACAAACACCGTGACGCCTTCTTGGATTATATCTCACTGTTGCGGAGGTTGTTATCTTTGCGTGAACGTTTCCAACTGCACCGCACCTTTTCGCTGCCAGAGGAGCTAACAAATAGAGAGAGAGAGAGAGAGAGAGAGAGAGAGAGAGAGAGAGAGAGAGAGAGAGAGAGAGAGGTCGTGCTGACAAACTTTGACGTTTCAGTAGCGTGTCACCTTACTGGACGGTCGTCGAATGTTCCGTAAGAATACCCAGCCCCTGTTTCATCGGTAACATGGCTGAATCGATATACGCCAAAACTGAGATTGAGAGGGAGGCACTATGCCACGTATATGATATGTTGCCCATAAATAAGTGGAGACGCATCAGTTAGAAGGCACACAATGCTCTGGCGCTAAACATGCCCCTATGCGCATTTCATAACGCTTACGCAGGAATGTAAACACACAAGCTGCAGAGGGTCACATGACGAAGCTCCCATCCCGCTCTGAACACTTATATTGTAGACGACGACGACGACGATGACGACGACGACGACGACGACAACGACGACAACAACAACAACAACAACAACAACAACAACAACAACAACAACAATACAGCATCAGCGCACACTACGGCATTAACTTTCTAAAAACATGGCCAAGTTTTTAATAGTCAGAACGACGGAAAATTGTGTAAATTGATAAGGATTTTAAGATACTGAAAGTCTAGTTGTGCGAACATCCGAAGTTTCGAACATGAATCGAAATAATCTTTGCTATTCGATCCGTATTCCATTCGATATTTCAATGTTCGAAATTGTCGAATAATCACTTAAGCTGTTCGAATATGAGGAATAACAACACTCATTGCAGTCTCGAGGAAGAGAGATCGATACACGTGAGGACTATTCCGAATGATTCTGCTTCAAGAGAGCCGCGGTTATTGTGCACAGGCACCGGCTCCTGATCGAACCCGCACGGGGCACATAACTTGTGCGCATAGATGTCCAGTCTTTCAATTATAATGCATCGCTTTTCGCAAGCTTACGTGGAAATTCGCTGTCTCGATTTAGGCAAGAGAATTTATTATTTAGCCACGTCTCACCACATTTGCGTCGCCTTAACTAAAGCAATATGCGGTGCTATGATATCACATTTCTCTCCTCCAACGAATACAACACTCTAAGTGCATCCGGTGACGTGCTGTTCCCTTGCTTCATGTCACTGCCATGGTGATCGAAGTACCGCATAACTGAAGGCAGTTGTTCCTCACTTGCAAGATCATCAGTTGAACGAACGCGCAGTTGCGAACGGCATTATACACGGATATGTGTACCAAAGAATGTAATTAAGCCTAATTTTTTACCACTCCACATAAACGTTAAATTTGGCTTTGCCTAGAAGTGAAAAAACTATTCGGCATTCGATCCGATATCCGATGGTAGTATTTTCTCGAATGTTCGTTTCCGACTCGACTCGTCAATTTCGCTGTTCGAAGGGCCCTGCCGGAAATGCAGGCGTACATGACATTGAAAACGACAACACAAACGCTGGCTATCAATTGAAAGGTCGCACAGTGGCAAAAAGAAAGAATACAAAATGTGGAAAAACTTTCCTTACGTGGCAAATATGAAAAAAAGGGCTTGAAGTAATTCAAGCGGTTACTTCGCAAATATCATACGCTGGGCACCGAAGACCAGCTGATGTCGACGAAATTCGTGGCTGTATACTATGAGCTTTTGTTAGCAAAAAAGCACGCAGCTTTGCCTGTATATGTATAAACGGTGAGCACGACGTTTCCATATACACGTGCACATTCAAACCGCACCTCGTTGCCTCGGTCCGGCGACTCGCTGCGGTGTCCGGACAATAGCGGCTGAAGCTGCTCGGCCGTAGCGCGTTGTTCGGCCCCTGCGGAACGCATCCCGACGACTCGCACCGAATGACAGCTCAGTTCGTGTGCGCTGCGTGTTTACAGCGCACGCGGCCTTGCCTTCTTTGCCAGGTGTGCAAGGCGCTTCACAAATGCTCGCGACGATGTCCTTCTGTTCTTTTCTTTTTTTCACTCTTTTCTTCCCGCAGGCCGATTGAGAATCTACCTGCAGGCGCTATACGAGAAGTTAAATAGAGGGAAAAGGAATTGACCACCGATGGCAACGATCTGTGCAAGTAATTAGGCCAAGACATATTTTTTTTCTTCTTTCGTGTGTTTTCCGTGGTTGCCTTTCAAGACAGAGCGTGCCTGTTCTGTGCGCTGCTGGTGGCCGCTGCTTTAAAATGCGAGTTGTGATGTTGTAGCAGACGACGAGCTGGAGCAAAACGTGACGACACAGGCAGGCTGAACTGCTGCAGCGCTGTCGTTTTCTTTTAACCGGAGTGGCGTGCTCCAGTTAAAGACATCAACGCTGCGAGGAAATGTAACGCCAACAGAAAAGATGATGCAGCAAAATGAAGATCGCGTTCTGGAAGTAAGTTATACCGCTGACGTCGTCACCGCCGGTAAAGAGAAATATTTTACTAATTTAACTAAGGAAGCAGTCGATTTTATTTTAGAAAGGCAACTGTGCTGGTTCTGATTTTTCTTTTTTAAATTTCATTAAAGCTTTTGATACAATTAATCGTGACATTCTCTGCTCTAAACTTCTTGCGGCATTGAAGGAAGCCCTCTTCAACGCCTTCAAATTTACTTATGTAACGGTGAGCGACTGGTTGTCCTTTTGCTGGCAAACAGAAAGACAACTAGCATCGGTGCCCCACAACGTTCATTTCTGGAATGCGGTGTCGGGATAGTTGGTTTATGCTTTAAATGTAGTTCTGGCGCAGCATAACCAAGCGGTAGTGAGAAAGGACAGCAGGAGCGCCAGACAAAGGGCGCTGTTTCTGTACCTTCTTCTTTCCGCTTAGTTTTGCTGCGCCCTGCAGAACCACGTTTCAAGCTCAATTCTAGCTGCGCTGATACTCTTACTACTACCGATATGTCTAACCACAACGACGAAATGCATCCTATTTGCCGACGACACACCGCTCTCATGTCTTATCTCATATCATGTCATTAATGACCTCTCTTAATGCCGATCTCGTAAATGTCATTTACACACCATGATGTGTTAAAAATAAATCTCGCATTAATCCTTCCAAAACTGAGTTCGTAATCTTTAATTCTAGGTCTATACATGATACATAAGTTGTGTCACTTTTTATTATTGTGAAAGAAATTGCATGCACACTCCAGGCGCATTTCTGCCGTCACCGTCACCGTGATGTTCCATATGATTTCCCAAGGTCGATAATAAATTGCTGGTGCGCGCCGTGTGCTGTATGTGCGCGCGGCTCGATCTCGCGCGCGCAAGGGAGGAAAGCGGGGAGGAAGCGCGCCGTCTTCCGTCGGGCGCTTTATTTTTTTATTAATACGCATGCTATTTATCCCTCCAACCATTGTTCTTTATTTCGCGACGGGCTTGATTCACGTTTAAAGCTTAACTTGCACACCCAAGAGCCACAAGGAAGACCTTCTTACGATATTAGCGTGCTACTCAAGGCTTATAGATCGTATTTTGATATACATACTTTGATCACTACCACGCGTTCATCCGTAGCGATCTAAATTATTGTATAGCTTAATGGAGAGAAGCCTAACTCTCGTCTTACTTCCCTGCTACGCGTACAAAATTAAGCCATCCGCATTTTTACTAGGCGTAATCGCCGATCTCGTGTTACTTATCTGTACCGTAAGCTCAACATACTTCGCAATACTAACCTAGGCAAACTGAATGTCTACGTATTTGCATATCAATCAATTAGCGATAATAAGTTACTAATTAAGAAGTTAAGAACTTACTAATTGAAATGCTGCATGTTTTTTTCTCTACGCATTATTTTTTACTTCCCAAGGTAAGTATAACACACACACACACACACACACACACACACACACACACACACACACACACACACACACACACACACACACAGCACGCACGCACAGAGAGAGAGAGAGAGAAAGAGAGAGGCTTTCCTTCTTGAGTTTTGAGGAATAAAATCTTCAACAAACGTAAGAAAATTAAAGATCGTGGTTCTTTCAGTACCCCACCCACCCCTTTTCTTTACTGTGGAAACCAGAATAACACAGCAGAAAATAAAACTAATGATTAAGGATTCCTCCTGCACTCAGCTACGACGTTTCGGTAATCTCAAAGAGAAGGAAACAAGCCAAAGCTATCATTTTTTTACGTCAATGGTATCCTAACAGTTCACGACATGAACCGCCACGGCAAGAATGAGACTCGCTTACATCGTCCCAGGTGAGCCTGGTTCCCGAACTCGGAGATGCCCCTGCCGATCCATTTTGGCTTTCTCAGGCCTGGGCACAGACGGGATTAGAAAGGCCCGATAAATTATTCGTATCTGATCGGCAAAAAAAAAAAGAAAGAGAAGCTGGAACGAGCAGAAATCTCCGCACCAGTGTTTGGTTTATATTAGCTCGGGGCCAAATATTTTAGATGTCACTGTAAAATATCACGTACAATACACTATAGAAATACGCTCTATATAGGGGTGCTGGAATAGCGAAATGTCTGAATCGAATCAAATACGAATTTTCGACGAAAATGACCAACCGTATATATGTCGAATGTCTAATATTTTCTAATTTCGAAAGCAACAAGAAGCTTGCCCGTGCGGTGAAAAATGAAATCGGGCTTAATATACATTGACATATGATGCAATACTGTTCCCAGTTATATTTTCGGACAACTGAGGAGCTCATAAATGATAAACAAATATATTTTACATTATCTCGAAAACCTGACAATGACAGTAAATGAAAAAAAAAACTACATGGCGTTTTACGTGATCTCAATCTCGCGATCTGATTATGAGACACGCCTAAGTGGGGGATTCATGAATAATTTGGACCGCGTGGACCGTTCTTTACCGTGCACCTAAATTTCGCCCCCATCGGAATGCGGCTGCCGTGCCCGAGATTCTATCCTTCGGCCTCGTGCTTAGCAGCCCAACACCGTAGCCACTACGCAACCGCGGTGGGTGACAGTGAAGAAAGAGGGGAAATGGTATGCTACCAAATACGGGGCGGGGCGTTGGCTTAAGGCGGAAAGTGTAATGCTACATCATCGCGCACTGTTTTAAACGGACGCAAACACGTTGAGACTGGCCAAATGATGAGTAGGAAAAAAATTCGTATACGGCATTCCTAAAAGCCAGCCGTTCTTATCGAATGACAGGAAATTAGTTGGCAGAAGTTATTTTGACCCGTTCATTTACTGAGAAAACTGCGCCTGTGCGGCAACAACCGCAGCTATCCTGCACCAGAATCATTCGGAGCAGCCCTCGAATCCATCGTTCTGTATCCATCGAAACGACGATAAGTGTACTTAAGCCTCATATATTCGACATTAAACGAATGTTCAGGGACTTGGAATAGCGAATTTTCGAATCCAGTGCGAATCGCACAGCAGGAACCGGTTGATCCGTATTCGAAATTTCGAATATTCGCGGACCCCGAATGTTAAAGCGATTATCTCAATGAGACCCCTCCTGCACTTCGCTGATCGTTAGTGCTGCTGACTGCCCGATTAGCGCACGCTGTCTCTCACACTTGAGCAAGCATTCACGTAACATATCGGCTTATGTATAGTCATCTAATATACTGCGCCTACAGATGTGCCAGTCATTCGTCTCTGTCGTCTGCGCAATGAAGCAGCAAGTTCCATAATAGAGGGGCTTTGGAAATCATGGGTTCGCGGCACTTCAAATATTTCTGTCTCTGCTATCAATGAACTAACTCGAAAAATTCTTGCTGGAGAGCACTCCGAGCACGTGAAGACTTCCAGCGCATAAAGAAAATTTGATATGTGGCTTGATAACAGACCCTTTAAAACATATTTACACACACCGTTTCACCGTGTTGTACCGGCCAATTCCATTCCTAACATTCCGTCTCTGGGAGATGCTTCTTTTGGACACTGCCATTGGGATTTTTGCTCAGCGATTGAGGAAATCCTTTTTGTTTCTGGTGATGTCTTCGATAAATTATACAGTACATTATTTTACTCTTTCGCTAATTTCCCCCGACTATTTCATTTGCTTTCTGGACAGGACTAAATATATTATGCAATTTTATCAGGTTTTACTGCCAATTCCCAATAGGGAGTATGCGCCATATTTGCAAGACAATCAAACTAGAAATATTGAGTAGACCATCTTCCATTTACGACCAAGGTCTACGACTGCCTCAGGGAAACAAGAATGTTACCTTGTTAGTGTTTTCCTGTGTACCCTGTGTACCAGCTAACATTAGCCAAGCTGTTCAACGAAAAAAAACGTTAAAAAAACACGGTGCCAGATACAATTATAACACATTGTTACGTCTCAACACGGCCAAGGGCATTACTTAGCCTCCCCCCCCCCCCCATTCATCAACTCCCATCCAGAAGTCCACGCAGCATTGACGCTGGCAGCTGACGGATCAAGAAAAGATCGCTCTACCTGGACCTGACAACCTGGACTAATTGATGAATAAGGCCAACTTCAAATGCTACCGTGGGAACGGCTTCGACCTCGGATTTCGAGAATGTTGTATATGCCGGGGCGAAGGTGCAACATCGGAGGCGGTGTTCGATGGAACGATGCGACATTATGGGCGGGATAGTGCGACCGATTCGACGATTGCCCGTATTTGCAACTTGATTGAAGCGCACATAAGACGTGGACATAGACAGTAAGTAGACAGGACAGCACTTGACTCTCAACTGAATTTATTGTTGGACAGAAAAAACCTTTATTAAGATGGTAATGTGTTCTCGCGCATGCGCAGCAAAGCAAGATGAGACACTCATCAGACCAGTACCAAGACTTCAGACCCCTCAAAATTCTATCATAATTTTTGTCTGTCGAGATACGCATATATACTCTCTATCGTGCAGCGTTATGGTTGTCTGACTGACGCGATCACTACCCCTTTTTCTAATATGGTGTGCATCAGCTATTTCACGAGTTATTTTATTTGGCCTTTGTGTCGGAAAATAACATGTGTGTCACGAAAGTGGCTCACATCTACCGTTGCTGCAGTTTCTGCAGTGCATGGTCCACCCGGATCTCGCCATGCACCGTGCCGACCCGCGGCGGAGGTGCAGTTCGCCATTAAGGGGCCAACATACACAGCTTCGCTGGGCATGCTTCTTCACAGAGTGGAAAGGGGCTGAGTTTTGTTGATGTTAAGCATGGACTGGACTGAACATTTCACACGACTTACGGGCAAAAGATTGGCATATATAATCGCTACCTAAAACTGTTTTCTGCGCCCGAGGTCCGACCGCCAATAAAAGAACCCGTACCAATTACTCCACGTTCTGTTACGCGAGGAAGACGGAAACATGAATGGTATGTTGCACTGCAGTTTTTTTTTTTCTATCAGAGTACTTCCCGTAAATCTGAGCACAGGACGCCTGAAGGGGCCGATATGCTTTATTTGTTTGAAGTCGCAAGCAGGACGTTTACATATGTTTTTTTTTTTTCCGGCTGCACTTCGCAAGACCTACTGATGAAAAACTACATGCGCAAAAATACAAACGAGGGATACACATACTGTTTGAAGAACCAGAAAAATATTTGTTCTCCAAATGCAACCGTACAATAACATAGTAGAATCAAAGCCGACACTGCGCACGCGCAGTCACCGAGCGGCATTAAAAATCGGTAAAATGAAATAAAGAAGAGAAAGAAAGGCATCTATTCCTAAGGCATAAACGCATGGGATATCCAATTATAAACACCATTTATAATTATTTACAATTATAAATGGTGTTTATAAATTTATAATTTACAATTATAAGCACCAGTAGCGCGCGAAGCAGTACGAACGACCCCGCCGAGCAGAATCGCCAGCAGTTTGCAAAGTGTCGGTGGCCGGCTATAGGCAGGGGACGGTCTCTTAAGTTTCTGCAGAAACACTTGCGCTTGCTCAGATTTGAGGACCCGTTCATGATAAGGAATTCTGAGGAGCTTGTCGCATTTCTTTGTGATCATGAAGGCTCGAGGGAACCGTTGTTTTCGTTTTCCATTGATGTCATTGACCTATTTTATTCCATTCCACAAGATATATGGCTATGCGCCATTAGAGATTCCATTGATGACTACAGTCCTGCGGCCTTTCAGAACGCATGTGGTGTAAGTGTGGACGACTTTTTAGAAATTCTTCATTTTTATCTGGCATCGACCATCGTTAATTTCGAAGGAAAGAACTCCGTCCAAAAGCGCGGAGTGTGCATTGGTTCCTGTATTGCCCCTTTATTAAGTGACATATTTTTATCATATTGTGACAAGCAAATCGCTGAACGCATTGACACAGCCTACTCGGCTTAGATTTTTAGATATGTAGACGATTATGCCATTTTTTTGAAAGGGGTTGGGGAGGGAGGCGGTTCAACCGCAGTAGAGCGTGTTCTTGAAATTTTCCGAGAAAGCGCGTTTGGGTTGAGTTTCGCCTTTGAGTTGCCTTCACATGGGTGCCTGCAGTTCCTGGACATTTTCATTATTATTGCTGGAACCCATGGATGTGTGCTGGAGGTATCAGCCTCGATCAAAAAAAGGTATTTTAAACTACCAGTCTGCTAATTCGAAGCTTGTAAATAGAGGAATTGCAAAAAACTGCCTGCGTGCTGCTCTTGATAAGTCCTGCCAGCATGAAATGCAACATAGCGTGTTCTTACTGTTGCGAAGACTGCACAGCGCAGGATTTCAGTATGATATGGTTACCTCGGTGCTAGAAACCCTTGCCAAGGAAGCGCGGGGTCCATCAGAGCTCCGCCCAAGCGTGGAGCCGCAACGTCGTAGACCTGTTGCCCCCCCCCCCACCCCCCCACCCCCATCCCGTACTACCACCAAATCTCCCACCGCCTCAAAAAGGTGGCCGAAAAATGTGAAGTACCGGTGGTTTTTCACGGCGCCCAAAAATTGGGGCGTAAGAACAAAAGAAATGAATGTGGTATCAAGCACGTCGACAGGTTCGTCCCATGCAGAATAGGGGCAGTGTACCAGATACCCCTCTCTCGTGGCAACGGCTACATAGGGCAGACGGGACGGTGCCTAAACGTCAGACTGCAGGAGCACCGCGCAGGAGTAGAAGGATCGGCGGGGGCTAGCAAACTGGCTGACCATTGTCGCCACTGTCGTAATTGCACGCCTAGGTTCCGCGACACTAAAGTCTTGAAGATGTTTGCGTCACAACTGAGCCGAGAAATCTATGAAGCTTACTGTATAAAAATGCGATCTGGCAGCTTCGTAAGCAGCTCTTCAGTGTCATTGAGCGATAAAGACTTCAAATATTTACAAGCAAATTTATGGCACTCACGCCCGCATGGTAACGTCGAGTGATGGCTGTCTGATGATTAGCAAGTGTGATTATGATACTTGTATAAATGTGGGATTTCCCGGAGTAAATCTTAGTTGAAGTCCCGCGCATGTCTTGTGCGTTCCTTCTTTGTCCCTTGTTTTTGTGCGGTTACATGATGCATTCCAATAACGACCACCAACTAGCCCGCTTATCCCTGTTACATACGAAGTCTCCAGGCAACTCCACAACAAATACATGCATTCCGTGCCGTGACTGTACATCAAGGCCGGACCGAATTGGAAATAGCAGAGCGCTACTGTAAACTTATTGTGGATTCGTCTAACACAGTGACTTCATCTCTTGTCACCATCGCACCCCCGTCACCTGGTGAGCGACTCGAAGTACATTTTACGGTGCAAGAGCTTGACGCTGCAATTTCTGTTTCCCGACACTCGTCAGCACCAGAACCTGACGGAATCACGTACGCTGCACTCTTTCACCTTGGCATAGAAGCACGATGTATCCTTTTATCTTTCTATAACACGATGTGGGAGTCACGAAATGTTCCAGATAGTTGGAGATGCAGTGGCAATGTGGTGCTGTTTAAACTGGCGAAGTGCCCTAACGAGCTTTCCTCCTACAGACCGATCGCCTTGCCCAGTTGCGTCGGCAAAGTAATGGAAAGAATGGTCTTGTCAAGGATGGAATGGTTCCTAGAGAGCAATAATTGGTTTCCTGATTTTATGTAAATAGAGAATACCTTAGTAACTTGCGCTTCGCTGATGATATTGCCTTGCTTAGTAACTCAGGGGACCAACTGCAATGCATGCTCACTGACCTGCAGAGGCAAAGCAGAAGGGTGGGACTAAAAATCAATCTGCAGAAAACTAAAGTGATGTTTAGCAGTCTCGGAAGGGAACAGCAGTTTACGATAAGTAGCGAGGCACTGGAAGTGGTAAGGGAATACATATACTTAGGGCAGGTAGTGACCGCGGATCCGGATCATGAGAGTGAAGTAATCAGAAGAATAAGAATGGGCTGGGGTGCGTTTGGCAGTCATTCTCAGATCATGAACAGCACGTTGCCATTATCCCTCAAGAGAAAAGTGTATAACAGCTGTGTCTTACCAGTACTTACGTACGGGGCAGAAACCTGGAGGCTTACGAAAAGGGATCTACTTAAATTGAGGACGACGCAACGAGCTATGGAAAGATGATTGATAGGTGTAACGTTGAGGCATAAGAAAAGAGCAGATTGGGTGAGGGAACAAACGCGCGTTAAAGACATCTTAGCTGAAATCAAGAAAAAGAAATGGGCATGGGCAGGACATGTAATGAGGAGGGAAGATAACCGATGGTCATTAAGGGTTACGGACTGGATTCCAAGGGAAGGGAAGCGTAGCAGGGGGCGACAGAAAGTTAGGTGGGCAGATGAGATTAGGAAGTTTGGAGGGACAACATGGCCACAATTAGTACATGACCGGGGTAGTTGGAGAAGTATGGGAGAGGCCTTTGCCCTGCAGTGGGCGTAACCAGGCTGATAATGATGATGATTTTATGCACGGATTCAGAAGAGGCCGTTCTTACATTGACGGTGTTGTCGATTTGGGCTCCACTTTTGAACAGGAAAGTAGCCATCGGTTACATTGCACACGACAATGTACTTCATTATGCAATCCTTGATGCACTGGAAGATTTAGACGTCAGTGGCCGGTTATATGCTTGGTTTGTTAGCTACCTCAGTGGCCGGCTATATGCATGGTTTGTTAGCTACCTCAGTGGCCGCACCGCGTATATGTCGACAAGTGATGGCGACAACGGCCAGTACAATATACATCGAGGTGTTCCACAAGGGGGAGTTCTCAGTCCAACTCTTTTCAATGCTACTTTGATTGGCCTTGAATCAGAACTTCCTAACACGGTGAAGATTAGAACATATGCGGACGACATCTGCGTATAGGCGTCAGGAGCCACCCGTAGCGAAATGCGTGCTAGACTTCAACGTGCAGTGCCAATAACAGCTAAGTACCTGCGGCGTCAAGGACTCCAGCTCTCAACAGAAAAATGTTCCGTGATTGCATTCACGCGGAAACTAATGACCAGGTATCCGACAATCGTTAACGGAGTAGCGATACCTGCAATAACACACCACAGATTCCTTGGAGTAGTCATCAATCGGGGACTATCTTGGTAAAGACACGTCGCTACACTGAAGTCAAAGTTGAGGAGTTTTTTTCACGTCCTTCGCGACGTTGCAGCAACAAGGTGGGGCCCCTCGGATTCAACATTACTCCAATTGTACCAATCACAGTTCGTAGGGTATATACGGTACAGCATGCCAGCGCTCTCAAGCATGGGGCTTAGCTGTGTGCGCACGCTGGAGAGCATTGAAGCACAAACATTGCGCACATGTTTGGGTCTCCCAGGATGTACTTCAGTTAATTGAACAATCGCGGAAGCGTCTAAGGCCACGAAAAAAGAAAGATCAAAGCAGCATTTTGATTCTGCGTGAAAGAAGAAAAGGGGGAAGCGCGTGGGAACGATAGAAGGTGATGATGGCTGCTACAATTTTGCCTTTGTTCACATTTGACCTTGTAGTAGTTTTCGAATTGAACGATGCTGCTGCAACATTAAACCTTAGGACTCGAATAACAGCGGATAAACCACACTGGGACAAGACTGACTAATGGTAGAAAAACCTTGGCTATATTGAAGGACGATTACGCATGTCTTCTTCGGACGATGACTATTTTCGCACTGGCCCCGTCTACTCTCCTTCTCACACTTACTGTCTATACCAGATGTTCTTTTTCGATCCCGCACCCAGCACGTGCGCATCACTTCGTGGTCGCAGTATCGGGTGGCCGCGTCTGGCTTCACACTTTTGCACCGTGACCGCCACGTCAGTCACTGAGAGAGTGCGCCCGCAGGCTGTTCCAGTTTACCGGATGTAGATCATATATACCTTATGTACCTCGATTGAACCAATCCCAGCGAACTGCAATATATCCGGTGCTCCTCAGGCGCCCGTATTCTTGCATGTTCTCCACAGCAACGCTATTTGGCTGTGAGCAACGTTGAGCATCAGATATGGCTTGCGCCAATGAGGAAAGAGCGGATATGGTTTTGGCTCTAGGTGCGTCAAGTGGACATAGAAGGCGCGCAGTTGAGATATTTCAACGCTGCCATCCAGGTACGCGTCCGAGCTCAATGACGATTGTGCTTGCATATGAAGCGCTGAGAGAGACTGGGGCTTTTACGAAGAAACGACGTAAATCTTCCATCCTGGGCGAGGACGTGGAGACAGATATGCTGTCAAAGTTTTCTTCAGACCCACATGCAAATGTTCGTAGTGTGGAGTGTCAATGTCTTGAGTGTGGAGAGTAGTACTTAAAAAGACGCAACTTCTTCCGCACCACGTGCAGCTGCACCAGATGTTGAAGCCCCGCGATTGCCAAAATTGAAAGGACTTTGTAAACTGGACTACAATCAAGGCGGAAGAGGACCCAGGCTTTGTCAACAAAATACTGTGGACCGATGAAGCTACCGTCTCACGTAATGACCAAGGGAACATCCACAACGCTCACTATACATGGTATGCACGTACGTCATTCAAGGATACTCCGCGACTTCCGGTTTACGGCGGCGCCATGTTGGGGAACCTATAGGCCTATGCGCGCGCCTGTTGATAAGGTTCCCCAAGATCGCGGAATGTAGCGGAAGCAGACGACAGCAGCGGATGTAACGTCACGTGCATACTATATGTATTGGAGCGACGAAATCTTTACTGGGTTTTGAAGATACATCACCAATATCAATGGTCGGTTAATGGAGAGGTTTAGTTTGGCGGACGCAAGCGCCTTGCGCACGCAAGAACTAGAAGCGACGGTACCGCACATGCGCAGACTCCTATGTCTTGTCTGCGCATGCGCAGTACCGACGCCCCTAGTTCTTGCGTGCGCAAGCCGCTTGCGTCCCCTAAACTAAAACTCTCTAATGTGTGGTGTGGAATTTACGGTGGCACTATCATTGGCCCCGTGTTTTTTGATAACACGCTTGCAGGCGAAAGATACGTCAACGACATCCTTGATGGGGCACTTGAGGATTTTCTTTGCGAAGTTCCATTGGCTATGGGATCAAGGATATTTCGTATCAGCATGATGGTGCTCCCGCGCACGGCAGCAGCAAAGCTTGCAAATGGCTGCATGAAATATTCCCGCGGCAGTGGATTGGACGGTATGGGCCCATTGCTTGGCCGGCACGGTCGCCAGATTTAACTCCCCTCGATTTCTTTCTCTGGGGCTACGTCAAGGATCAAGTACACCGGACACCAACCACAACATCAGAGAACCCAAAAGAAAAAATAAGATAAGTCTGCAACTCCATCCCTGATACCATGATCAAGAACGCCACGGAAAATGTGCCTATGAGATACCAAATGTGCATTGCAGCAGATGGTGACCTCTTCGAACATGCATTATAATCAAAGGGCGCTCCTTGGATTGAAGGTCACTGGAAAATCATTTCGGCCCCCTAACGCCACCTCCCAACCCGACCCCTTAACACTCCGTCGGCAGGCTGCCAGCTCTTTCCCATTTGAAGCATCAAAAAATAAAGCTGTGTTCTTGTTCTCTTTCGTCTCCTTAGACGCCTTATCGCTTGGGCAATTAACGCTCGGCCAGCGGCATGCCTTTGTACCTTACGCAATAAAAGCCGCATGCCCAGATACCCACACCAGGCATAACGCCCTGTCGCGGGCCAGTCTCGCTGTAACCGACCTTATTCATCCATCGCACGCTTGAGAGCAGCACAATAGCAGTGCGCAAGCGCCCCGTCACGTGGTAGTTTGTCATATTTCGCGAGCTTTCTTTGGAACGCGCAAAAAGGACCACGTGAGATATATCCTGTTGGAAACAATTTGTTGAGAAGTTTCTCAAGGTTCTCTACAACATTGCGTATCACACTTTCGGTGTGCAGCCAATACTTAAAAAGTCGATTAATTAAAGATAACTAAATAATTAGTTAAGGGGAAATTAAAAATATAGCCTGAGTAACTTTAGGCCAGTGCCAACATTATGCATTCGGTTCAACTCGCGTCCGTAGCGCCTTTCATATTTAAAAATTTGGCTCAAGTCATGTGGGACAACCTGTATAACATACACACATGCACACTCTTCCAAACTCTCCCAACCCTTCTCCGTCTATACCACGTGACCGGCTTCATATACTTCATAAAGTATACACATACACTTTTTTTTACTTTGATGCTGGTGATGCTCACGCATTAAAAGGACAGCAGGCGGCGACTAGCTCCTCGTGACGTAATGGTCTTTGACAACATCTGATCCCAAAGACAATTCACGTAGAAACTCCTGCGGCCGTTGTCTAAGTATGCGTAAGCATTGTGCCACTTGCTCATCTCCACGCAGCCTGGCGTCATTATCAACGTTATGAGACTTGATCCGACCAGTATAAACCCTTATCGGTCGTTATCAACCTTATGGGACTCTATCCGAGCCTTATCAACCCTAATCGGTCGGTATGAACCTTATCGCAATTGATCCGATCCTTATCAACCTTATCGGACATGACCCGACCGCTATCAACTCTTACCGCTCCTTATCAACCTTATCGCATTTCATCAGGCCCTTATCAACCCTTATCCAGTGGCGTAGCAACGGGGGGGGGGGGGGGGTCGTGGGCCCCGGGTGCAAGGGGCCAGTGGGGGGGGGAGGTGTCATATATGTCTGGAGACACCCGGAAATTGTCGATATCCTCGCCTTCCTCGACTACACACAAGGGGGGGGGGGAGGCTGACAGAAGACCTATGGGCCCCGGGTGCCAGACGACCTAGCCAAGGTAAATATACCTGGTAGCGAAGCTTCCATAGGAGCCCATACGTTCAAAACATGGCGGTCCATCTGCGGTTCATGGGGCTTAGCGCCGTCCGTATGTGGTGGGAACACTTCCGGCGGAAGAAAAAATAATGTGACGCCATGTCCGTTAAAAGCAGAAGTGACGTCATTTTGTTTTCGAAGGCGCGAAATTTGTTTTGTTGTCCTTCCTTTGGAGCTATATATTCAAATGCCCCGCCATTCAACTTGATGGGCGTTCCGAGCTTTCAGCGTGGAAAGCGATGCAGGAAAAGGCCAGCCATACGGTTGTCGAAAACGCATCCCTGCACAGAACATACTTTCTTTGGAGGCCGACGAAAGCTTTAGGGGTAGAGTGCTGATCCTATTGTCGGATGCCAAGCCCGTCGGCCAGCGCAGTCGCACGGAAACAACTACACAATTATCTTGCGGTCGTAACTCACTACTTTTGACTGAACAGATTATGAAGCGATGAAGCTACCCGCGCCACCAAATTCAGACAAACTTCGACAAGCAAGAAAGCACAAACTGTGAGGGGGGCGTATTTCAATTACGAGTGCGCCTTTCTGCCCATTTCAAGACGTGCATTGCATTGCGAGTGATAGTGGCGTCAACGCCCCCTGTAGCGATAGGGCGCTGAAAAGAAATGCATTTATTAATAATATTAAAATTCTACTTGTATTTTCTTAACTCGTCACGAATATATAAAATCGACTAGGAATTTTATTTTCGTTGAATGAATCTAACTTTGTCTCGTTTGAATTAAAAAACGCGTTTTTCTTTCCCAATGTTTGTTCCCTCCAAACATAGTCGCGCTTCAATCGCTTCTCCCATAACCCCCCATGCTGATGTCGGTGACAATCTGTACTGAACCGCTTTTCGCCCGAAGCTTCGCGACCTATTTGAATCGACCTTGACCTAGCTACGCCACTGCCCTTATCAGTGCTTATTGACCTTATCGGAATTGCTCCGACCATTATAAGCACTTATCGCTCCTTAGCACCTTACCCATCAGCGTCGAAACATTGTCAACCGTGATGAAAACCATATAACCCCTCATTACTCCTTATCAACATTGACTGCTTACACGAAGCGCATGAACCCTTTGAGATTGGTGGCATTTCGGTCGGTGAAGAACGTCCCAACGGAAGGCACATTCCACGACCACTGAAGTGCATCGAGGATGTGGTGTGTTTGGCATTAATATTTCGCAATATCGCCATTTTTCCTAATGTCTGCGATACTCCAAGTCAGCTCTACTTGTGGTCCTAGAGATGGCTTTTATTGAATCATGAACAAATCTTTCAATAGAGCCTTTATAGAAACTTTTCTCCATTGACATCTGTACCGTCGGTACAATAGATTCATATGGTTCAGATATAATCATGTGCCGCAAGCGTTGGTGCTTCCGAGCGTGGGGTAGTAGGCTCAAAACTCACCATCGCCAACGTTTTTTTTTTGACGAATTTGTTGTTTTATTTAATTTCTTTATAGCGATTCGGATTACGTGACGGACGGGCGATTTTCGTCGTTGGATAGGCGTAGAAATGCTTACGCACATAAACCAAAAAAAAAGAAGGATGACAATTCCAGTGACATGCCTTTCCTGTTTCTCACTTTTCCTGCTGTTTCGCAACCCTGTTTAGACTTTTGTTTTCGTTGCTTTGTTCCTCCATATTGCAGAAAAACTTCCTTACATGCTCAACTCCCTTGTTGGAGTAACTTTCACTCCCCTCATGACTGCAGCTTTTGTCCTCTTCGATGAGCTTTCAGGGAGTGCATCGAATCAGTAAAATGCTTCTCGATGCAGTTGTAACAGGTCACACGCGTAAAACCCCTCAATGACCTAAAAGCAACGACATCTGCTCTCTCCTCCTCCTATGCCGGCGCTCCTTCTCCTGGCTCCTCCCGGGCGCCGACGGTGGCGGCTCCTAGGCCGGGTCAGTGCCTCCTCTATAAGTACAGCGGAGGCACTGGCCGGGTGCAGCCAGCTGACGCTCCCAACGTTCGCCCCTTTGGCGCGTAGTGCACTGCGCGTCTGAAGGGTTTCGTAGCTGCGTATATGACAGGAGGCGTTCATAAATGAGTTACTCCAATAACTGCCCGAATCCACGTTGCACTGCTTTATCGAAGCTCCTTCCGCTGCGATCACTTCGACTGCGGTGTCAAAGGTGGAGGTGGTGCGCCCAAGGCAGCTAACGGAGTGTTTTTTTTTTTTTTTTGTCGAACGGTGCCTTTTGATCAGCTTCATTTGAACTACAGCGCCGCCAAGAAAAATGGAACAGCATACGCTTTGTATATGGATATTTACCTTTTATTTATTTTATTTTTTTGAGACAGACGTGTGGTCTAGGCTTTATACTAACCGATGGTGGTGAACTACTTCCATAATGTGGTCTGTCAAATGCGCGTTTGCTCGTACTACAGAAAGGCTCGAAAATGCATCTGGTCATAATTTCTTAATGCCTTAATTCCGAAGGATTCGGCTTTCAAATTGGTCTTCGGGGAAATGACTCTAAGATGAATCAACTAAGATTAGGTATGGCACAACTTTTTGAAATATAATACAAGGCACGGAAGAAAATATACACCGTGGCATTTCACAAATGATTTCGAAAATAAGAAATGTTGATACGTCAGGCCGCCGTGTGCGTGGCCATAATAATTTTGCCAACGTCGATCGTTGAAAATGGTCTGGGTCCCTGCGCGCCCCTTCGTTAGAGATTTCTTCTACGCGACCTATCCGCGTAAAAAAATTTTCAACCAGCTTAGATCTGCACGACATCTTTGAAGCCAGAATAATTTCGGCTGTGTTTATCAGATCTCTGTTTTCTGATTTATTATGCGCGCAGTAATGGCGTGCACAAGACATCGCTGCCGTTACTGTGCCTAGGCACAGTAAGTGCCGACTTTGGTAGCAACCCCGCAAATACACATGCGTGCGCCAATGCGCGCTACATAAAAGCTAGACCTGCACCGCGAGTAGCATGAAGAGTGGGGGCTCAAACGATGACGACCGCCGTTTTAGTGTCGAGTTCGTCAGCGGGGTCGAACTAAAATAATAATAATAATAATAATAATAATAATAATAATAATAATAATAATAATAATAATAATAATAATAATAATAATAATAATAATAATAATAATGATGATGATGATGATAATAATAATAATAATAAATACGTCTAGCAATGCACGTCACTTCGGTATGCAATACGTGTCACTGAATGGCGGGTCGAACTAACATATGAAGCGCAACTTTCGTGTGTGAGCCCAGCAACAGTTTCAACTACAACGAAACGAGTGCGCCAAACAATGTGCGCAACATGATAACGAAGCCTGCCGAACCAGAAGCGTGAACGGTGAGGCTCACACAACACGAAGCACGGCTTTCGTAGCAGCGAGTGAACGTTTCCAACTACAACCATGCCGAATGTTATTTAGTGCGAAGGAAGGGTGCAGATGCTCGCGCTTCCCACCAAATCGTCCGAAAAAATACGAGTGACTTCTGATAAGCGGCCACTTTCCTCACAAGAGTGCCGGTCCCGCGCATTTTCAACGTTTGCCCGGCTGATCTTGTGCAGTCAAATCTTTCGGCGAGTCGCGTTGCTTCTTCCGGGTGGAATAACGAAAACTCTTTTCCCCTAGCCTCCTCGGTTTTTGCACCCATAAGCACAACATAAGCTAGGCAACGCCGCAATAGGTAAACGGCGCCAGCGCAAGCGAAACGCTTCCCGCCAAAACTCCGCCGCCAGAAACCAACCGAAGCGCGATTTCGATACCTGGGAATGGCGCCGGCGTCTGCTTACGGACCAAAAAAGCGCGCGCTAGCACGTGACCACGGCGCTTCGACCAATAGGAGGGTCGACTCTGCGGAGTGAGGCGCGGCAGGCGAGAGAGAAATCGGCAAGCTTCGGAGGAGGTCGTTATCTACGGGTTTTACATACGCGCAGATAACAGCGCCGCTGAACAAACGACAAGACAAAAGGCACGCGGCGCCATCCTACTATCAAACGTGCTTGCAATGCATATGCCTATATATATAGCCATGCTCGGAGTGGCAGGATTGACGCGGTGAACAGCTAGGCTTTGCAGACATTAATAATGACTGGATCGCGCGTATGAGATTCATCTACCTGGGTGGTGAAGCTAGCACGCGATCGTTAATCACGGATTACAGAGATAAAAAAAAAAAAAGAATTCATTTCGCCCAGTGATCACGACAAATATTTCACTGTGTCTTAGCATAAAGAGAAAGATAAAAAGAAACAAACTTGCTTTGAAATTAAAAGAATAACTGTACTTTCCGCTCACACAATCTTTCTGTTGTAGAAATGGGAATGTACAGCTTTTCCTTTCATATTTAGTTACCTTTCTTTTTTTTTACTGTGCATAGTTCAATTATGCACAGTAAATCGTGTTAGAAAACGACACTGATTCAATGCGGAAACGTTTCAGCACTTTCCCTGGGTAAAAAAATAAGAAGTCCCAAATACGCAAGCGTAAGGCGTGGCATATACGTGTACCTTAATATACACGGAAATTTTCGCTCACGGAGAACTCCGCCGACACCGGTTTTTCTGCAACAAGGGGACCTTAACACTGTCGCGTTAAAATGAGACCCATGACGTCCCACCGATGTCATCAAGAACGTGCGTGGTTTACAGTAAACGGAAATCTAGATTTACGAACGTGAACAGAGTTTACAGAGCATGCTCCTTACTAAGCTGAGCCGAGTTGATATCTATCTTTAACATAGCTTCAACGACATTTTAAAGGTACAATAAAGCGAAAAGTGATGTGAGCTGTGCTAGGAAATTACCTTTCCGCAATAAGAAAAAAAAGAAACGAAAAGAAACAAAGCCGCGTTACCGCGAGAAGACGCTTGGAAAGAGCAGAAAAAGACGCAAACACGAACGACGGTTGGCGACGCTGCCTTGAAATTCCCGCACCAGCGGGTCCCTGTGACGTCAAGGATTTCGATGCCGTCCGCTCGGGCATAGTTAAGTTTATATTTGTAAACATGGACTATACCGTGTTCTAAAAAAGAAGAAAGGTCGAACACCAAGCTTAAAAATTTAAGAGCACTGACTGAACCGCAAGGGGCGAAATGAGAAAAACAAAAGTACTTCGCCATCCGTGACGTGACCCTGAAACGCCCGCCCTGTGGTTTCATAGCGAAATTTAAAAAAAGACACCTTGAACGCCCCCTTTCTGTCTCAGTAATCAATCTATTACCTCGAAATAGACGAAGTTATTCTCAAGAGTACCTTAGCAATCTAAATTGATTCAGCGTTTCTCTTTACTGTTAAGATGGTCTATATCGTTACAGTGTAACGTCGTGTAGCAATTAAGCTAGGTAATCTACTCTTGCTCATGAAAAAACAAATGTCTACGTACGTCATGACGCATATATCCGCCTCCTGGGTCTATCGTAACCGAAAGAAACTGTTTCGTAGAAACGAGCATCGTAGTAAACTGGGAAGCGCAAGAGCGCTTCCCAGTGTATATATTTTTACAGGTTTAAACCTTCATTTAACAATAAAATTGACAATTGTCCAACATGTGTCAGTATTAACCGCTTAAACCACGGTCGTACGTCCCGTAACACGCATTATCACCCAGACATTTGCAATGAACACTTCACTAATCCCGAACGAAATAACCAAATAATAACCTCCCAGAAAACATAGTTTCATGCACTGACAGTATAAATCATTCCGGGAAACCATCTTGTCTGATCTTTTGAAACATACGCTTCCCCTACTCCAGCCCACATGATCTTTTCTTTTTCTTGTTTACCCTACCGACAAAATTAATGTTTTTGTAATTGCCTTTTTAAATTCCTCTTTCTATTCTTGACGTTCACTTCGTTATGTTCCGATACTGTCACTTCGGGTGGAGCCCTCCCCCTTATATAACGCCTTCAGGCCTTTGAGGTGGAAATAAATGAAACATTAAACGCGCGGTATTTCTTTGAAGGCCACTTCATAGTATGATGCAGCGTGCGCCTTAGCCTGCAGCCGGACAAACAATGTGCTGCGCTTTCGATGGCCTGGCGTCGCAACGCCGAACGTACACGCCTTGACAAATGACCGACATGCAGGCAGCTGGGAATAAGATATATTTTGCCGACCATCTTGTGATCCATGAAAGCGCCGCACACGAGCAATCAACACCGCTGCTGCGCATTATGTTTGTACGACAACACATATCGCTCACGAGCGATGTGTTGTTGCATCACTGCGATGCATCACTGCGAAACACAACAACCAAACGAATTATCCACCTAATGCGGGCTTCACTGTACTGCGTTGCAGCCGTACAGGTTGGAAGAGCGTCGAATGAAATGTTTATGAGAATAGGGAAATGCAGCGAACAACATCATATCCATCAACGTAGAAATTACTTGTTACAAAAGTGGCGGCGACTTCGGCCTGGCCAAGGTCAATATCCGCGCCAGCGAGTTTTTTTCTTTCGTTGTTTTTTACATGTTTGACGTACCATTGGACGTACCAAGCGCGCAAACACCCGACTACCCGCATATCACGCTGAATGGAGAAACGCGCGAGCTACATTATGTCTTTTTTTTTTTTCTATTCCAGTCTCTCTCCCATTTTTACTCCCGGTCTCTATCCCCTTCATCTTTTTCTCCCCATGCCCCTTTCCCCGTGCAGTGCTGTTGAGGTGTCCTCCTGTGAGAGACATCCATTTCTCTTTAAAAATCACTTCACACAGAAACGCGCGCGCGAGAGAGCGCTTTGTGCCGCATCATGCAGAAACCGCGGCAGGTGCTGTCGTAGGAGGAACTGTTAGTACTGCCAGCGAGTGCTGCGATAAGAAATAGGCACGCATGTGCAAGACGAGCTCGAAATCGCTTACCAATTCTTCCAGGATAATCTCATCCCGTGTGGCCCGCACGGCGCCCGACATCGCGTCGGTCTGCTGCTTTCCCGAAGAGCTCAGGTTCACATGCGATAACAACATACCTGATAATGCTGCACTTTCAATAGCTGCACGATAATAGCGCTACGTGGGTGTGCTTGCGGTGCGCGTCATGTTATCGCGCGTATTGCGTATATCGAGCGAAGCGCTTAGTAGCCTCCGTACCGACGGTCGATAGCAGAAAAGAGAGGATTGAAATCGAAACTGAACGACTGAACAGCGGATTTTCTTCTTGTAGTCATTCTACTTTATCGCCTTGCCAAAGTTGTAAAAGTAGCCACGTTGCTTTAAGCAATATCGTCAATTTTTTTCTGTATTTGTAGAAACTAAACAAAGCGTAAATAACCTATATATTGTAACAAGTAGTTGCATGTCGCACCTAAATGGCGCTGCTGTAGTATTTGTAAAAACGCGCAATTCAAGTGGTCAACCTTGGCAAAGAAAACGTGCTCGTGTTTTGGTTTGTGGACATCGCAACTTTTCATCGTACTAAAGCGATTTGTCCAATGGCTCGTCCGATCACTGTGAGTAAAATTTGTTTCGAATGTGCCCAACCTTTTTATTTTCTGTGGACACTTGCTAACACGTGATACGCGTGAAACACTTGCAAACCACGTGTAAAACCGAGAGGCCGCTTTGTCCGGTTTTTCCCCGTTCCCGGTGCCGTAAGATATTAAAATGTCGTTTTTGTTCGCATCTTCTTTGTGCTTACATGTGGCCTTTTCTTATGCAGGCCTGGATGCGAGGGCTCTTGAAGACTTCGTACCGCAGCCCTCCTCCCGTCTCGAACGCTTGTTTCTCGCGTCAGTCTAACCCGGAAGAGTGGGATGCACTTAGCGGTGATCTCTTGGCCATACACTCGAGGCGTGAAAAGGACAAACCGGTCTCCAAAAAGCGCAGGTACAGCCCCCGGAATCCCAAGACGTTTTGGATTTTTACGATTCGTGCATTATAAAAAGTGAATCGATTTTACAAACGTTGTATAGTCACAGTACACTCCGCTTAACGGAACTCGTGGCGGAAAGAGAGAAGTGCTCCCTTTATTCGAATTTTCGTTCCAGCTGAAGAAACGAAAGTCATAATGTACGTCATAAAAGCATAGAGGATTAGGGTTGTTCTTGTTATATGGAGGCAAAAGAAGGCATAATTGGACCCTGTTTCATTTTCGCAGATTGTTTTACGCAAATCGTGCGTTTACGTCAGGCAAATGCAGCTGAGGCTTCGCATAGCCGCTGTGTATGAAGCAACACTGCAGGATAACAACTCCTGCCCTTGATGCTTGTGTGTTACTGTAGCACACACAGGATAACAACTTTGTAGGTTATCACAATTGTCATGCCCTTCATGGTTTGGCTTGTCACTTTGACAGGATTAGGCACTTTAATGACAGCCATTATCACGTCTTCCTAGTGATTGACACTGTTATTTGATATGTTCAAATTGTGGTGTGCAGTAGAAAGTGCACACTGTCAAAGGGCACGCTCACCAGGTTTGGGCATTTAGATGTAGGAACGTGCAGGGTGTATATCATGCGCTGGTGATTGTGCCTGCAAAGCCTCGAACCACTCCACAGGTTGAAAACAGCTGAAATGTGAAACAAAAGCCTTCCCCTTGAGGCAATTCTGCATACTTCAGAGAATCAAGGTTGCATGCATAAACGCTTATATGCATGTTGCACCGCCAGCAACATTGCCGATTGTGGCATGTGACTCAATAAATTGTCTAATGTGGAACACACAAGATAGTTGCCGGAAGGGTGCTGCATGGCAGAGACGAAAGGTGCATGGCTTGTGATGTTAACATGGATGGCCCCTTAGGTCTGGTATGGGAGAACACAGAGAAGTGCTATCAATTGCAGACACTAATAATGGCAAAGGGAGAGAGTCTGTTTTTACAGTAAAGTTCGCCTCCTGGCAGCGTGGCGATGCAACTTTTCTATTTCTCCTGAAATGCTCCCAATGCAGCAGCACTTTATAACCACATGACAGCACTTACAACATACTGGCAAGCCTCGGAGCACCCTAAATAATTTAATATGATAGCTTTTCTACGAAGTAGTTTTGGTTTGGTTTTCCAGATGGTAAAGGTGTCGTGACATCACGATGCTAATTGCATCGTGGGAGCAGGACATTGCGACATTTTGGCACTTGCTATGGTTCACTCGGTTGTCGGCCATGCTGCTACATCAGACCTTGTAACGGATGGAGCACAGGAGGCGATCCAGCGAGCTAGAAAATTGTATTGGTTATCCCAGTTAATCCAACATTGTCATTTGATCTTTTCGTGTGCTTTGCTTTAATCCCTTTCCTGCTGTGGTCTTTTGAGGCTAGCAGTATTTTTATGTAGAATTCTCATGGTAGAGTCTGAGTGGGCAACCGACTCCGTGAGTGAGCACGCCACTACAGCATAAAGCGATGCCTCCAAATGTTCAATTGGGACACAAGCCCTGCAACCAGGGCACGGATATGGCAAGGGCTCATGCACACCACTCAACCAAATGTGCAACTACCCAGCATGGCTTGCATGCCGGAGGTGATTATCGTCTGCTGTCTCCACCCGCCGCGGCAGCATCTCCGCAATGCAGTGTGCTTGAACAGCATGCACGACACTACGAAGATGTAGACAGGCCACAATGGGAGATTTATATCCTGAAAGGCAGGGTAAAAAAAATGTGCAAACGTACAAGAAAAAAAATGTGGAAACAATGTACAAAAATGTAAAAATGTAAAAAAAAACGTACAGAACCTATGTACAGTGGGAATCGATGTAAGCGAAACTTTCTTTGCTGTTTGTGTTTGTTGATGGTATTTGGCGGAGATATTGATGGCATAGGACAGTGGTGATGGGATGTGAAATGTTACCTTGCCTGCACCACTTATGTTTGTCCAAGTAGTACATGGAACACAAAGAGTCTTCTCGTGCATTCACTCATTCCTTTACTGAAGAGAGCCCAAATGAGCAATGCTTCCTGACGACGCACTTTGTTTGTCCCCTGTCATGTTAGGTGTACTGCCACGAGTGCAGAGGGGTAAGGTTAATCACCCGTTTCCTAACTGCATCGGTATGGGATTTGGTTGTGCCCATTCTCTGCCTCCTCTCTCTCTACTCCCTCTCTATTCTCCCTACCTCCTCAGTGGACTGTCGTTGCTGTTGTGCGGGAGCGCAGAGGCAAACGCTGCAGCTCCTACAATGCTTTTGCGGGGGTTCGCGCCTAATTAAAGCGTCCAGCGGGCATTGTTGCGTTCCCCAGGGTGTGTCAGAAGGCACCCCCCGATGCCGTGGCGTGCAAAGCTGTAGCAGCAGCAGTGGAAAAGCTGAAGGAAGAGGCAAATAAAGCTCCACTTTAAACGTGAGCAAAATATCAAACTTTTACAAATTGTTTACTTCTGCATTGCGGCTTTGCACATACGGCTGTTGGCGTTGGTGAAGAAAAGGAGACACCCTCCAAGATAACATGTAGAAGGACAATTGAAACCGTGATGTACTAGATGCCTAATGAAATGCACAAGGGGCCGGCCAAGTGGATCTGGCAAGAGGTAAATGGGACACGAATTTAGTGACATACACATGGTGACGGCACCGGTGGGCTCGGTGTCGGGTGCTGGGATTCTAGAGAGCTGCAGGGAATTGTCGATCTCGAATCATTATATGAAGTGAAGCAGCCCTTTCCCTAGCAAACAGCATGGCTTTGCAGACTACCATGTTCGAAGCTATTCTTTCCAGTTACTCATTGCCACAGTTATGCTACAATCGCTGTGGTTTGTGGCCTAGTGGACTTAGCAGATCGTATTGTAACAATATTAATTTCTATGACCCTTCTTGAGATGTATACAACACAACCGACACCAGTCGTCAGCTTTCTAATATTGTCAGTGGTGAGTAGGGCCAGTCGTGCCAATCAGGGGACATGCTGCATCCACAAGGAGGTCACAATTATCCTCGCTTATAGAAAGAAGTTCTTGGCTAGATGTGACAACTGGAACGCAACCGCAACAGGTAATGATACCTGTTGCAGTATGTGGACATGATTCAGCGCAATCGGGAACTCCAGGCACTACAGAAATCTGCGGAGAAGTAACAAAATTTTTTTTTAGTCTCGTATGCAAACTGAATCGCAAGAACTAAGCAAAAGCGGCATTATCATTACTGATTACAACTAACTACACTGATTAGGCACAGACCACTTTCGTAGAACTCTGTTTGCAATTTCTCTAGGTTCGCTGGAAATTTCACGACCAATGGCCCTAGTGGTCTGATGCACCGAGCTTTCTAAGAGGTCGAAGCTGCTTGCTACGTTCCGCATGCAGGTTTTATTGGCTGCGTACCTGCACAGCAGGTTATGATGCACACTCTGAGAAATGTACAGTCGACTGATTCTTTAACAGTACTGCACACCGCGCAAGTGGCATCGAGCCGGCCGGTCAGCGTCTTCTAACATCGCGAAGTGACAAGATCAGCAAGAGTAGCACATGTGCACTTCACTGGAAGCGCAAGCGTCGTCTGCTAGGCTCTCTCCATCAGCACAACACAGCCCCTGGCATGATTAACTTGGCGCAAGCTCCCCGGCTTATCGGAGATAGCGGCTTCCAGTGAACTTGGTGCACATGCCTTACTTTTGCTGATCTTCTTGCTTCACACAGTTAGAAGGTGCTCACCGACCGTCCAGTCGCTGCTTGTGCGGTACTGTTAAAGGGCCCCTCACCAGGTCTGGTCATCTTGAGCTGACAAGTGCAGAGCATACATTGCGCAATAACAATCGCGTCTGCAAGGTATTGCATTGCTACACACCGCGAAGAGATCTGAAATCTCAAACCGAACGCCATTTTTCCTTCTTGTAGCTGCCGCGCTCCAGGCTGGACGGTGATGTAATCATGCCCCTGCGCCTACGTAATCGTGTCCGCAGTGACATCGCTCGTGGTGACATGCGACTTCAAGAATTATGTTATCTGTGCGATCTGTTGCTTGAATTGAAGATTAGAGAAATAATAAAACACACTAACGGAATGCCTGTGTGTTTTTTGTTTTCCTTCGCATCGAAACAAGAGAGGTGTACTTCCGCTTCATCTGCTTGTTCCCACGGTTATGCAGTCACGTGCGCAGGTACCGAAACAATCCCATTTTCTACCTTGTTCCAGCGCGTGATCATGCTCTGCTATCCGCTTCTTCTGCCGCAGTATTCGTGTAGCAATAAATTATTCCGCTAGTCATGTTTCCTTGTGCACAGCAGGCAAAATCATGTGGTGCGCGAATAAGACAACAGCTTGCCTGCAGCGCCATCGGCGGAAATGCGTAGCGCCGAAAAAAAAAAAAAATTGAAGAGTAAGAAAAATGAAGACGGCGCCTGTGACGTATGCGTCACGCGATCCTCAAGGTTCGTATGGGAGAAATCGGAAGGAATTTCGCTTGCGTAGGCTAGACGACCGAGTGGAGAGAGTGTCTTGCTTGGCAGTGGAGCCCACTTGCTGAAATCATGGGTTTGCAGCACTGAAATATTTCTATCTCGGCTATTAATGAGCTGATTTGAAAATTTTTTTTTGGCAGAATGCTCCCAGAGGACACTTAACAACTTCCGACGTGTAACCAAAATTTGCTATGAGGCCTGGTGAAGGGCCCTTTAAAGAGTGGGTCAACTGTACCTGAACGCATGGAAGATACATATACATTACATATACGAGCCAAATAAGCATAAGTACTGATGTTTATAATTTTATAGTCATTACTGGTCAAATAATAAGTAAATATGTTAAACAGTTTCCATAGATTTAGCTGGTACCCCACTGTACCTGTTTGAAGAAGGGCACATCGAAGAAGCAGCAAAGTTGGCTATTAATCTCTCGACTACTGGTCGTGGCAGCCAGAAGTGCCTGTCAAACTGCTATAATAGCGGAACATTTACTGCTAAGCTATTTTCTTTGCAATTGGTTTGTTAAAAATTTTGGTACCTCTTCATCCGAGTAGTAGTGAACAACGCCCTCGACACTGCCGACAACTTTTGATCTCGGCAGGGACGCGAAACAGAATCATGAAGCCTTGCTCGTAAGTAGTCACTTCAGCGTTGCTGTCAGTTGCAGCGCTACACAAATCCGAACTTGAAGTGTTGCATTCAGAGCTGTTGCTCTTGAATAGTGCAACCCAATGTGGTGGCATCTGTCGATACCGGAGACCCAGCGTGAATGGAAGCTTGCAGGGAAGAAAAAGGAAATGCGTCAGCCGAGAGTTCTGGTACGCTCCGCCAATTTTCACCGAGCACTTACGGCTGCCCTGCAGAGTGATCTTGCCTCTTCATGTGCTCTCGATCTGCCATTGCAACCGTCTTGCTCAAAAATGCAGAACATGCTGTTCCACAAGTGCTCCGAATCTCACTATTAAACAAAAGAGTAAAACTACGCCTATCATTTTCACATCGTGTCACTGTCTTTGTAAGCCATTAACACGGACAGTGCTGTGTGCCTTATGTCGCACTTTCTTGCGTGTGTTCTAGTATCAGAAGACCAACTCTGAAGGCAACGGAGCAGCGTCCAAGCAAAGAGCAGACATCAAAACCAGGCCTGGGCGCTGAGCACGTGTTTGGACTGCACCCCGTGCTGCTTGCGCTGCGTGCACGCAAGCGAATCCTGTACGACCTGCATGTTGATGCTAGAAAGCTGTCCAGTGTGGGCAGGCTGGAGCATAGCCCGTTACTGCTGCAGATACTGGACCTGGCCAAGGAGCAGGAGCTTCCTGTCAATGGGTGCCCGCAGAGTCGCCTGGAGCAGTTGTGTAGGGGTGCAAACCACCAGGTGGGTGAGGGCGTCGTGTGGCACATGTGAAAGGGCCATTAGGCACAAAGGCACATTAGAGAGGGATGGTGTTAATAACCCTTTCTTGTCTGAATTTCTTAAATGAAGTGACTATGTACTTCTGGATGACTAAAGTCAAGGAAAAATAAAGGGAAAATTTCCTATAGAGTTTCCAGTAATGTATTGGAGATTTTTCTCGTGAACTGTCAAAAACTCTAGTGTTGCTAGCAACATGCAGTAGTTCTTCAGACTTCTTCATTCACAATCGCAGTAGTGTGAAAGATGGCCATAGATTTCCGCATTTACTCGCATAATGAGCAAACCACCTACTTTCCCAATCAAAAAGTGTGTGTTACAGCAAACCTGTTAGCCTCTAGTTGGTCGGGATTTTTCGTGGCATGCTCACCCAAAAAACGGCAGCTGGGAAAGGGGTTTATGCTTGAGTTTCCACGTCACAAAATTATGTTTTCTCGCATGTTCGAATTACAATCCGATGCTATCATGCCTGTAGATTGTGTGAAAGTCGTACTTTACAAATTTTCTGGTGCACTTTACTTTGAGTAATTCAATTAGTTCAATAACGCACTTGCGCTAAGGTGGAGGGCGTACAAGAATGAGGCTGTATGCTGTGCTAACGTTACTGCTGCCTAGCGGCTGCGGCCTTTCAGACAGACCTCAAAGGGCAGCTGGAAAAGGGCTTTGTCTCTCAGTTTCCACAAAACAGATTTATGTTTTCTTCTATATTTCAGTAACAATCTGTAGCTATGTCTGCAGCTTGTTTGTATGTCTTACACATTTTGTTTGTATGTCTGTATGTCTTACACGTACACGTTTTCTGGCGCAGTTTACTTTTAATCATTAATTTAGTTCAATAAGGCAGGGTACTGGTTTGGACTAGTTGGTTACAGTTGAAGATCAATGTTATTTGCGCACAATTTAGAATGAGGACTGGTCCTTGTTCCAAGTGGTGCGTAAATAACATTGATCTTCAATAAAGCATTTGCGCTTGGCGGATGGCTTAGAAGAATGAGGATCTATATTGCACACTTACGCACACATGCACGTAAGTGTGAGCTATGCCGCTTGTGGTGGTGCTTGTCTAATGCCAGCACCAGCTTTGCTGTACGTCCACTTTCGCAAGGTGCAGCAAAGGCGGATTTTTTTCTTTCCTCGCATAATGATCGCACCACAAACTTGCTGCCTTAAAGTTGGAGACATATGCTCCGATGTGCTAAAATGGCATCTGGATCCAAGGCATTCTGTTGTGCGGTAACGCTTGAGTGGATGCCTGACATGTTACAAAAGTAAGAGACGCGGTATGATTCACCGCCTGATGCGCCTAAATGGCAGATAGATACGAGGTGCTTTGCTGTGCCATAGCACGAGGTAGGACACCTGGCGGGTGGCAAAAGTCTCGAATCCAGCTGCGATTCTGGTGTGTCAGACACAGTATTGTACCGTGGGTTTCCTACTTTTTAGAAACTGCCACGGAAAAAAATTCACTCAAAATTCAGAGTAGGTGGTGGCCAACACTGCAAATGCAGTTTTGGTTTCGTATCCGATTGTAACGCACAAGCAATTTTCGGGCCTATTTTCTCTGGAAAAACATGGGCGCAAGATTCGGGTAAATATTGACACGTGTACTTGTCTTTATCGGGCGACATGTTTTGGGGCCGCCTAACAAATGTTATCGCACAGTGCGGGACGCGCCTGCATGTATCCGAAGTTTCTGGAAAGTTATCGATGCTTCTATCCACAGTCTGTTGTCGCCGAACCTTGGGTTATCTGATTTCATCGCTTGACGCGAATGGTGTAGAACGTTGTAGAAGGCATGCGGGTCCCGACGATTAATCTGGAAAATTCGATGACTACTGTATAAAAGCCGACGCGCTTGACCCGCTGATCAGATTTTCGACAATCGCCGAGCGTGTTCGCCGCTATCGTTGTGCTATAAGTGCAGCCTGTTTTGTGGGCACAGGTTCGCCCAATAAAAGTTAGTTTTGTCGTTCACAGTATTGCTACTGTGTTCTTTGACATCACGACCACGTGACATCTGGTGGAGGTGCTTTGCGTTCATGTACCGGATGCCCCCACAAAGCCGTGACCCAAGCCCTCACGCGGAAGACACCAGCGTCGCCAAGAACCAGCGAGGTAGCCGCAGGCTGCAAGGACTGCCCCCGGAGCACGGACTTTTGCCTGAGACGACTAGGAAGATCGCCACCAAGTCCACCCCAATGGCAGCCCCAGCGTCCCCCGTCGTGCTGCAGCAGCCCAGGGAGCCTCCGACGTTCCGCGGTTCAACTTTCGAGGACCCGGAAAGCTGGCTCGAGACGTATGAGAGGAGAGTCACTGCATTTAACAACTGGAACAGCGACAACAAACTGCGACATGTCTTCTTCGCATTAGAAGACGCGGCCAGGACGTGGTTCGAGAACCGAGAAGCCACCTTAACGACCTGGGAACTTTTCTGTAGCGGCTTTCTGCAGACATTCGCAAGCGTCGTGCGCCGAGAACGAGCCCAAGCGCTATTAGAAACCCGGGTGCAGCTACCAAATGAGACAACCACGATCTTCACGAAGGAAATGAGCCGTCTCTTCCGCCACGCTGACCCTGAAATGCCCGAGGAGAAGAAAGTCCGCCTACTCGTGTGGTGTGAAGGAGGAACTTTTTGCCGGAATGGTACGAAGCCCTCCGAAGACCGTCGACGAGTTTCTTCGTGAGGCCACCAGCATCGAGAAGACACTCGAGATGCGAAACCGGCAATTCGATCGCCGCACGAACTCGACAAACTACGCCGGAGTTCAGTCACTGGCCACCGACGACCTACGCGAGACTATCCGAGCTGTCGTGCGGGAGGAGCTACAGAAGCTGTTCCCATTATCACAGCCTCAAGTGGCTTCGATTACCGACGCCGTACGTGAGCAGCTCCAACAACAACTCGGAGTAGCCCCTGCATCGCCGCAGCCTCAGCCACAAGCGATGACCTACGCCGCCGTCGCCCGCCGTCAGGGTCCCCCTCCACGACCGCACCAGGACCCCGTAACGCCGCAATTCCGTCGACCACCACCGCTGCCGCCAGCACGCCCACCCGTCACCCAGCGCAGCTACCCGAGGAAGACAGACGTTCGGCGCACTCCTGACCACCGCCCGCTCTGCTACCACTGCGGAGAAGCGGGTCACGTCTACCGACGATGCCCATACCGGGAGATGGGACTGCGAGGTTTCGCCGTGAACGCTCCGCGCCCGCTGCAAGGTGAATGCCCTCGCGATATCGCCGACTACCTCGCCGCTACTCAGTGGAGCTCTCGATGACCGTCGTGTTCGCCATCACCGCTACCTGTTGCCGGAGCGCTGACCATACACTGGCCCAGCCCGGGGCCGGTCAGCAAGCCCGTATCCGGAAAACTAAAAGCAGCAACCGATAGAGGTGCGGTTGCTGTTCATCGAACTGACGAAGATCCTCCGCTGCCGACGAAGACACCGAAGAAACTACCTCGACGACATAACGACACGCCGCCGTCCCGGTGAAGTCTGGAAGCAAAGACTACGACGACGAAAGACGACCTGACGCCGCGACGTTCCAGCTTCAGTTCAACACGACGCAGCCGTGATCCGATGCCGAGACCTAACTGCAACGCCAGACAAAGAACCACCGACCTCGACGTGCTTCTCGACGGCCACGCAGTTACCGCCTTAGTGGACACAGCGGCCGATTACTCCGTAATGGGCGGACACATCACTGCCCAGTTGAAAGTTAAAACAGCATGGGAAGGCCCTCAAATTCGAACGGCTGGAGGACATCTCATCACGCCGACTGGAATCTGCACGGCAAGAATAACCATTCATGACAGGACTTACCCTGCCACCTTCGTTATCCTCCAACAGTGTTCACGAGACGTCATTCTCGGTATGGACTTCCTGAACCAACATGGCGCAATCATCGACCTGAAGTCGAAGTCAATAACGCTGTCGGAAGATAAAGCGATACTGCCGGAGAGCCCTCGTAGACACCACGCCTTGAGCGTGCGCGAAGATCAAGTGAGCATCCCGCCTCGCTCCAGCATTATTTCGGTCGGCACCGAGACACCCGCTGACGTAGAAGGCGTCATCGAAGGTGACCAACGTCTACTGCTAGACCGTGAAATTTGTGTCGCAAGGGTGATCGCTCAACTGCATGGAGGGAAAACTGAAGTGTTGCTGACAAACTTCAGCCAGGAGTTCAAGCACATCAACAAGGGCACGAAGATCGCGTACATCGAGGAAATTCTGGAAACCAGTAATGCGTTTGTCCTCTCAGATTCCGCTGCATCTTCCCCGACGGTGATGGTTCCCGAACCAGACTATGATATTAATCCAAGTCTCCCCGTGATTAAGCAACAGCAGCTCAGAAGTCTGCTCCGACTATACAAATGCTGCTTTTCGACGTCATCGAGGATTCGACAAACACCAGTCGCCAAGCATCCCATAATCACTGAGGAGTGCGCTAGACCACTCCACCAGAGCCCTTACTGAGTTTCGCTGCGAGAACGTGCAGCTATAAGAGAACAAGTCGACGAAATGCTGCGCAACGACATCATCCAGCCGTCGAAAAGCCCATGGGCATCCCCTGTTGTCCTGGTAAAGAAAAAGGACGGAACCCTACGTTTCTGCGTCGAGTATCGTCGTCTGAACAAGATCATGAAGAAGGACTTATATCCCCTCCCACAAATAGACGACGCATTAGATCGGCTCTGCAACGCTAAATACTTCTCGTCGATGGACCTCAAGTCTGGCTATTGGCAAATAGAAGTCGACGAAAGAGATCGCGAAAAGACGGCCTTCATCACCCCAGACGGCCTCTACGAGTTCAAGGTTATGCCATTCGGACTATGCTCGGCACCTGCAACGTTCCAGCGCGTCATGGACACGGTGTTAGCAGGATTGAAGTGGCAGACCTGTCTCGTTTACTTGGATGACGTCGTCGTCTTCGTCGGAAATTTTGACGATCACCTCAAGCGACTTGCGACAGTACTAGAGGCCATCATGTCGTCAGGGCTTACTCTGAAGCCGGAAAAATGCCGCTTCGCTTATGATGAGCTTCTGTTCCTAGGCCACGTAATCGGCAAATCTGGTGTCCGTCCAGACCCGCAAAAGACAGCTACAATCGCACAGTTCCCGCAACCCATCAACAAGAAGGCAGTGCGTAGATTCCTTGGCATGTGTGCCTACTACAGGCGCTTTGTCAAGGGCTTTTCGCGCATCGCCAAGCCGTTGACACGTCTAACTAAATGTGATGTTGAGTTCAAGTGGGAAACGCCGCAGGCCGACGCATTTGAAGAACTCAAACGACGCATGCAGTCGCCGCCGGTACTTGCGCACTTCGACGAGTACGCCGATACAGAAATCCATACTGACGCCAGTAGCCTAGGCCTCGGTGCCATTCTAGTCCAGAGGAGAAACGGAGTCAAACAGGTGATAGCTTACGCTAGCCGGTCGCTGTCAAAAGCGGAAGGCAACTATTCTACGACGGAAAAGGAATGCCTTGCCATCGTTTGGGCTACAGCTAAATTTCGCCCTTATCTTTATGGCAGGCCATTCAAAGTCGTCAGTGACCATCACGCATTGTGTTGGCTAGCGAATATAAAGGATCCTTCAGGACGACTGGCGCGGTGGAGCCTCAGACTACAAGAATACGACATCACTTTAACTTACAAGTCCGGACGAAAACACTCCGATGCCGATTTCCTATCACGCGCCCCCATTGACCCGCCGCCGCAAGACGCCGAGAATGACGACGCCTTCCTTGGAATGATAAGTGCGGAAGACTTCGCTGAACAGCAACGGGCAGACCCGGAGCTAAAAGGCCTCGTCGAATATTTGGAAGGGCAAACTGACGTTGTCCCCAGGGCATTTAAAGGGACACTAAAGGTTACTATTAAGTCAACGTGGACTGTTGAAATACCATCCCAGAAACCTCGAAACGCTTGTTTCGTGCCAAGGAGAGACTTATTTTAAGAGAAAATGCGTTCTGAAGCGTCCGCGTACCTCTAGCGCAGTTCAAATCGCCCGCCCTCCGATCGAGGAGAACTGACATCATGGTCTCATAGTGACGTTGCGCCATCGGTGAGTAGTAGAACGGCGTCCGCAGACGGCGCTACGGCTTTTCTGCGCAAAACGCGAACGCGCGGCCAGAAACAGAGCCAAGACAGAGCCGACAGCAGAGCGAAAGCGGGAGTATGGTGGCTAGCGGAAGGAGAAACGAATTACGTCCCACGTTACGTCCCACGGCACACGGAGAGTCCGTTTTCGTTAAACTATAGGCTGCAGCGAGCTCGCAGCGTGGTCGGCGTGGTCTATGAGAAGCGACGAGCCTTTTCGCACTCGCAACAGGGCATAAAAATGTGCGAATCGACGCAAAACTCGGCCTAGAAACGTGCTTCGCCACAGCCAGGGCTCAATACGACGCAAGCTGGCACGACCCAGATGTCGTTTCCCGCACCGCCACCAGGCGCCGCTACTATACCTCACACTCCAGCGCAAGACGCCCATAAGCTGGTACTTCATTCTATGACGCTAACTTCGACGCTCGTTGCAATGGACCCTGACACCGACAGATTGGCTCGCGATGGTGGGCTCAACTTCAGCGATTTGAGCACCGACGAGCGCGACCTGCTTCTGAGGGCTCGCACTGCCGGCGTCGTTGCGTACTACGACGGCGGCCTCGACATCGGCTCTCCGGAGCGGGAAAGCAACGAGGGCTTCCCACGACATCACATGGACGTGGCATTCTCGCTGCTTGTTCCAAATGAAAGTTTCGCGAGCAGAACCCTCACAGCACGACGCGATAACGAAACTACTGAAACTCCAAAGCGTGCGCGGCGCAGAGTCGAGCGAAAACGAAACCTTTCGAACACCGATATTACTGAAGGGTAACGTCAAAATGTTATTTTTTCCTAGAATCGAATAGACGTAGACAAGTAGCATTTTTTCCGGCTTATAATCTAATGAAATGATATTTTTAATACGAGTAGTTGAGTATTAGTAACACAAATTATGAGGAGACCTTTCGTCATCGGGCTAGTACCGGAATGTCGCTGGGGGGTCTCAAATCGTGTCATGCATTTACCTCAATTTCTCGGTTACTAAAGCTCTGTTCGCGATTATATTGACGCCTTAGACGTTCTAGAACATTGCTCTACCACTTTAACTTGAGTTTCTGGTAACCTTTAGTGTCCCTTTAAGCGCGGGTTATCTTCCTTCACGCTTCAAAACAATCTACTCGTGAAGAACTTCTCACCAGTCCGCGCCAACTACCTTCTTGTTGTCCCGTCAGGACTTCGTCCAGAAGTATTGCACGCCCTACATGACGATCCGACCGCTGGACACCTCGGATTTTCCCGGACACTATCGAGGATACAAGAAAAGTATTATTGGCCGCGCCTGACCGCCGACGTCGCCCGTTATGTCAGAACATGCCGAGACTGTCAGCGACGCAAGACACCGCCGACAAGGCCAGCCGGATTACTACAGCCAATCGAGCCTCCTTGCTGACCATTCCAGCAGATCGGGATGGACTTGCTGGGACCCTTTCCAACGTCAACAACCGGAAATAAGTGGATCGTCGTGGCGACGGACTACCTCACCCGCTTCGCTGAAACTAAAGCACTGCCGAAAGGTAGCGCAGCTGAAGTGGCGAAATTCTTTGTCGAAAACATCCTGCTGCGACATGGCGCCCCAGAAGTCCTCATGACCGACAGAGGAATGGCCTTTACAACGGAGCTCACCCAAGCCATTCTGAAATACAGTCAGACAAGGCACAGGCGGACAACGGCCTACCATCCGCAGACGAATGGGCTTACGGAGCGGCCCTTGCCGACATGCTAGCGATGTACGTCGACGTCGAACACAAGACCTGGGATGCCGTCCTGCCGTACGTAACATTCGCTTACAACGCGGCGGTGCAAGAAACAACACAGATCACGCCGTTCAAGTTGGTTTACGGCAGGAACCCGACGACGACGCTCGACGCCATGCTGCCGCACGTCACTGACGAGGAGAACCTTGACGTCGCTACCTATCTCCAGCGCGCCGAAGAAGCCCGACAGCTCGCCCGCCTGCGGATCAAGAACCAGCAGAGGACTGACAGCCGACACTACAACGTCCGACGACGCTTCGTTGAGTACCAGCCCGGCGACCGTGTTTGGGTATGGACCCCGATACGCCGACGAGGACTCAGTGAGAAACTACTGCGACGCTATTTCGGACCCTACAAGGTCATCCGACGTATTGGCGCTCTGGACTATGAGGTCGTGTCAGACGGCATTTCACATTCACAGCGGCGCCGCGCACGATCTGAAGTGGTCCACGTGGTATGCCTTAAACCCTTTTACGGACGCTGTCGAAATTCCTTATTTTTGTTGTTTTCTTTGCTACGGGTGTTTTTCTTTCGTTTGTATGTAGCATCGGGTCGATGCTTTTTAAGAGGGGGGTATTGACACGTGTACTTGTCTTTATCGGGCGACACGTTTTGCCGCCTAACAAATGTTATAGCACAGCGCGGGACGCGCCTGCATGTATCCGAAGTTTCTGGAAAGTTATCGATGCTTCTATCCGCAGTCTGTTGTCGCCGAACCTTGGGTTATCTGATTTCATCGCTTGACGTGAATGGTGTAGAACATTGTAGAAGGCGTGCGGGTCCCGAGGATTAATCTGGAAAATTCGATGACTACTGTATAAAAGCCGACGCGCTTGACCCGCTGATCAGATTTTCGACGATCGCCGAGCGTGTTCGCTGCTATCGTTGTGCTATAAGTGTAGCCTGTTCTGTGGGCACAGGTTCGCCCAATAAAAGTTAGTTTTGTCGTTCACAGTATTGCTACTGTGCTCTTTGACGTCACGACCACGTGACAATATGGTACAATAGCCAATGGATTTTTCAGACTCCAAAAATTCAGACTTGATGGATATTCTGGACATGATAAATGCACTGTGAGGGTTCCCATAGAGCTAATGCATTTTTGTAACCTATCTTTTGGACGAATTTAGGCCCCAAAGTTCAGTCTTCTGAACTAAATTGCTCGTTCCAAGCCATGCTACCCAATCATGGAGAAGCCCATGTTGGATTTTCATCTGGCTTGGCTTCCAGTGGCCTGCTGCATAGCTTCCAAGATTGAGAGGCGCATACTCTTAGGTCAGTTCGATTCGCCTGGACCACTGTGAACCAGTTCACACGTAGTTAAGAAATTGTGCAGCTCGATTTCTTCGGTGCAGATGCAGTGTAGGCGTTTTTTTTTTTTTTTCGACTAATGCGCACGGAATGCGTAAGTTTGACAAGTCCTTAAATTCTGGTATGATCGGCTTCTGAGGTGTAAATACACCCGCATTTGCGTAGACACAGCAGACTCACGTAAGCGAGGTTTTAACGGTGCTTCCTCATACGTATGTGCCGTGTCATCTGCTGCACTGCTGTTTCGCACCTGTACGTCTGCGCCAAGTCGGCACCGACAGTAGAGAGGGTGCAGCAAAATCATGAACCAGCCCTGCACCTTTCCTGCACCTTTTAAATTGAATGACATGTTTCAGAGGGTGCCATTACCGCACCGCTGAAACAAAAGGCACTGTGTAGCACCTTGTGAAGTGGTTCAGGGGGTGCTGGCGAATTGAATGTACCTATCAACACAGAGTGCGCGCCATCCTTCTGTCTCAGAGGCCGTGCCCACTCTTCCTTGACTGACAAAATGCTCAAGGGGATGTCACTTTTTCTTTTTTCTTTCTTTTTTTTTTCGTTGGTCAGCACTATCATCATAACCACTTAGTGCAGAATCTGTATTATTTTTATCTAAAGTTTCGGTTGCTGTTTTTCACGTGTGTCCACTGAGCAGGTGTTTCAGAGTACATCTTTGTGTGCGTGGGCGCGACTTTGCATTTGTGTGATCTGACCCATTGTGGTTGCTTAGTGGCTGTGGTGTTGCACTGCTAAGCACAAGGTCGCATAATCAATGGCTGCATTTCAATAGGGCGAAATGCAGAAATGCCCGAGTAGTTAGACTTAGGTGCACATTAACGAACCCCAGCTGGTCAAAATTTATCCGGAGTCTCCCACTACAGCGTGCCTCATAATCAGATAGTGGTTTTTGCATGTAAAACCTCATAATTTAAATTTTAAAATTTAATTTGTGTGATCGGTGCCACCTCCTGGGCCTTCGCGAGAGCCAAGTGGTGCGAAGAAACGTGGATTGTTTCTTCGATCTCCATGGCGAACTCCGTGGGCAGAGATCGCCAACCCGGTGATGCTCTTGTCGACTGTACAGTAGAACCCCGCTGTTACGTTCCTCACTGCTGCGTTTTCCCGGCTGCTACGTCGTTTTCATCCGGTCCCGGCATAGGTTCCATAGGATCCAATGTATAAGGAACCCCGCTGTTATGTAGTAGCTTTGAAAACGTTCCCGCATAATACCTCGCAACTTAGTGCCCCGAACCCGCCTGGGCTAAAGTAGGCAACGCGCTCCAACCGCTATTTTGGCTTTTGACAAGTTTTGGCCAGGCTTGGCCGGGCTTGGCTATAGAACTGGCTGCAAGAAGCCGCACGCCAGTTCGAGAGGCTGCCACTACGTGGCCATTCGTGAAAAATGCTCTCACTATCATCACTGTGATTACGGTCACCGCGTGGTTTTTGGACGGGTCGACTCACGGAGGAAGGAAACTCGGGAGAGGCCCTGATGTCACTCTTTGTGAAGCTAAAGTGAAGCCAGAAACTGGCGTTGCTCATGGTGTTGCTCCGCCTATCGGGCCAGCTCTCCTCTCTTGTTTACGTTTCTCGCGAAACCACGCCGCGCCGCGCGCAACCGGACTGCTCGGACGCGCGCGCTCCGCAGCAATACTAAATAATCGTTAGCACGTTAGCATGACTACGCCAAAGAGGGCAAAATTTCCCGCGGATATTCCTTCGTCCGTTGCCATTGCCGTGGCGCGGTGACGACGAGGAGCACGAGCCGCGTGATGCCGGGGAGTTGACAAATACTAGCTTTGGAGAAGCCGTCGCGGCTCTGGACCCCCTCCGCAGGTACGTCGCACCTCACAGCGACGCTGACAGCAATGCGGCCTTCCAGGCTATTGAGAAACGTGTGGTGATTTCTAGCGAGCGAAAGAAACGGCAAGCCACCAATCTAGACTTTTTAAAGTCCTAAGCACACTGTGTGGAAGTAAATTGTCTATAGTTGAAGCTGCACTTTTTTCATTCATTTTCGGAGCTTTCCTCACTGTTGCGTTTTCCCGGCTGTTACATTTTTTTTCCCCGGTCCGGTGAAAAACGTACGAACGGGTACGAACATGCTTGCGAAAGGGTCACGACCTGGTTTCAAGCATTGACGCGGATGCCAGATAAACAGGAAAATCATGGGGGGGGGGTCGCAGAAGCTTGCCGTGACCTTGCAGATTGTAGAATCTTTGACAGGTGGCAAATCACTCTGAACCTAACAAAAATTAACAGTCACTTAAGTATCCTTACACGATTTGAATGCGAAAGCATTATGACTTCTCAAATTAATTGGTAACGTCTATGATACGTAACCTCATACATTGTCACGTGTACTTCACAACTCTACCTTGATCCGCCTTGCTTTAATTTGTACCAACCTTAATCCACTTAATCAACTTTAATTCACTTTACTTTAAAAAGAGGCCCTGAGCCACATTTTATCGAAGTGGAGAAGTGCACTTGAAGGTAAAATACGCTATTTCAGAAATGCTTTGCCGCAAAAAGTACTTCAATGCGTTCAGCAGAAGTGGAGTCGTTGGCAATCAAATCAAACACGCCCTGTGTGGTGCTTCCTCTGCTTCTTCAATGCCTTGCACTGCGAAGACTACGGTGGAAAGCGTTGTGCCAGCTATGCTCTGCCTACTGAATGCACGCATTCCAAATTTGAATTTGGATTTTTACATAGGCACTACTACTTTCGATTTCGGTGCCTATGACGCGCCAAACATAAGCGAAACGCGGCTGTCCTCGGCAAGTCGCAGTGCGCTTAGCCAGTGGACTCGTCGTTGCAACCCGCGGCAGCCGCAGTACAGTGCAGTCCGCTAACAATATCAAGAACGAAAAATCTGATCGTTATAACCAATCATCGCTATATCCAGATTGCCATAAAAAAAGATGCCGAACATACCCATGTAGTTCCAAAACTACATTTGCCACTTGCACTAAAAGATAGTCATATAAGGAAGATGAAAAATAAAATGTTTATTTATGCCTCTAAACCAAGGTATCAAGTGTTAGGCGCACTGAAATAGTCTGAAATCTGCACTTGCTTTTGTGGGAGTTTCAGGTTCACAACTGCAGTGTCCAGCTGCTGTGTGAACACTAGTGGCAATAATTTCATCATTATCATGAGCTTATTTTCTGTCCACTGCAGGACGGAGGCCCCTCCCTGTGATCTCCAATTACCCGTCCTGCGTCAATCGATTCCAGCTATCACCCCACCTAGTCTTCTGCTGTACTTGACTCCGCTTCTCTCTTGGCACCCATTCTGTGACCCTAATGATCCACCATTTATCTAACCTACGCATAACATGACCTGCTTAATAATTTAGCACGCATTAAATCGAGGAGGGACTTGATCGACAACAGCGCACTTCGGGTGAACACTGGGGTCGGTGTCATCTCATCGTCCCCGTTGCACAGTACTGTCGTCAGTCGTGACAGCAATTGCCTCGTCGGACACCTCTTTGTATAGCAAGGCAGCACTATTTGCACTTGGAAACTGCTCCATTGAAGCACTGCCTGTTTCGTCGTCAGTACTGACATCCTTCCCGAACTCGATAATGTCAGCGGCTTCCACTGTGTTGGTTCCACTATCATCGGGCGTTTTGCCATGGTGCAGACAGCCCGCCTTTTTTGTTGATTGGCATGGCCCCTGGGTGCAGCTGTCATGATCATGGTGCTCATGCATGAGCTCATACTTTGAGTCTTGCAAAATTTGCAGCATCGTCTCGAGTGACACAACATCGTGCTTTGTTGGGCGCTGTCTTCTATCAACTGATCTGTCCGCTGCTGCTTCTGCAGCGCACTATCGCACTCACTGAGAAGGGGGCAAAGGGTGGATGCTGCTTCGCTTCTTGCTTTCTATAAATTTTTTTTTCTCTCCTTATGCTAGCATGATCGTGGGTGATGCTGATGAGAAGTGGCTGGCGCCATCTTGTGGGGCGTTCCACCAACTAGCTATGCTCTCCGTGGCTTTCGCAATTGGCGTGTGGGCGGGATGCGCTGCTCAGTTAATGGTGGCAAATGTGAACTAGTGTAGGCAAACGTATTACCCTGCCTCAGCATCGTTCGTTTAAGGGAAACTTAGCAATGCAAATTACACGATTATTCCGCGTGGAAAGCGCCATCCAAAAGGCAAGATTTTGATCGTTATATCTGATATGCGGTGAGTAATATGTCGTTATATGTTGTTTTTTCCCTAGCCCTAATGTATAAGTTGAGACTCTTTATCTGCTCATCGTTATAACCGATGTATCGTTATATGTGGTATTAGGATACAATGAACTCTCGTTAAGACAAACTCGATTAAGCTGAATTCTCGCATATAACGGACAACGTGGAAACGTTTGTTTGGTTTTCAATGAACTCAATTAAAAAAAAAAAATCCGCTTCAAACAAGCTTAAGACGAAGCTTGCATGTGGCCTGGCCTTAAGTTTTGCGGGCTTCAAGGCTAGTTGAGCGTTCAAAACTAGTCGAAATTAGCGAGACCTGATAGCTACGACACTGATAAGCAGGGTTGCCAAAGTTTAATTGCTATGCAGGCAGCCGCGGCCAAGTGTGAGCAGATGATAGTCCGTTTCTTCCAGAAGTGTGTAATCATTATCAAAATTTGAAAGCAGATTTTTGCTTACTTCAGCCTGCCTATGAAACTTTGTCAATAAATATACACAGTAACAGTACGAAGAACGCACTGATTACGAAATAAAGCATCCAGGAAAGAGTGATGAGCAGGTTTCTATTAAAAAGAGAGCGTACGAGAGAAAGGTGACCTTGCGCTCCACTTGCGAGCACCACGCATAACTGCAAAATTTGGCTGAGATGTTCACAGCAGCGTATGCTATCCGCAGACTAAGTATTTTCACCAAGCCCGAGGGGCGGTTCAGATCCCTTTAGGTCACCTTACTCAAACTTGTTCCAACTTAATAATTCTGTATTGCTACTGGAGGCAAACAAGACACTGATGACGTTACAGATGATGATGATGATTTTGTTACCACTCGTTGCGGACAACGCCGGCTTTTCTTCCTCATGGGACATATTATAATGCTTTCGCACTAAAAATGGTGTGGATGGCACCTGCTCTCTATCGTCGGCAAAGGCTGCATGCGGAGTGGTGGTAGAGTCGCGTGATGCGTCGTCCTTTCGTCTGTTGCACAGATTAAAACATTGTGCTTTACATAGGCAATGGCCGCCAAGTCCTCTTCCCGCTCCATTAAAGAAGTGCTTTTCGTTGCCGCCAGCTCCAGCTTCGATCACTGCAAACTGTCATGTAAGCGGCACTGTTGCTGGCATTTTTAGCAGTCAAAATCTCTTTCTGCTTGCTGCATTGCTGATGATGCCATCGTGCACCTCAACATCAGGGAAAAGGGATGATAGCCCCTAGGGTACGTGGTATACTTTCCTTGGCAAATGTATCGTCATGGTGTGCGCGGTGATCACGGGCGTCTCTATTTTTATTTTACACTTCCATCTATTGCAGCGCCTAGTGACAATAGCGATTGATGCATGCTGCTTATTATGTTTCAAAACTGAAGTGATGACTAGATTCACAGAGTAGCGTGCAAAGTGTTGAAACCCGAATATAATATGAAAAGGAAAGTATGCGTGTTAAAACGTAAAAAAAATACCTTGCATTATGTGTGGGTTTTTACGGTATTTGTTCAGAACCCTACTTCAGCTGCGCCTCCGGTTCGGTGTGTTGTCAGATGGTTTGTTGTCAACTCGTGCAGCAGACAAGTTACCGACGCTGGTCATCTCGCAGCACCAGCTGACGTTGACACAAAATTATCAGTTAATTTTAGTTTTAAGCTAAATGTGGTTCATTATATTGATTTCTATGAAAGTTTTGTTTCGTTAACAAGATAGGTTCAATTGCATTTCATTACTTGTATGCGTTAGCTTGTTACAACCTGTTTTTGTAGAACAAGATTTGCCTGTATCTTGCAGGGGGTGTGCCTTGGTACATCCAAGCTTCCTGTTCTGCAAGGTGAAACCTTGTTGGGCTCCTTGGACGATAGGTAAGGTGCTTGAAATGAACCAAATTGCTGACTAAGTCCAGGAAAACTGAAAGATTCACTGAATGGGCTTTAACATTGTTAACCCTTTTTAGTCCATTGATTCTTGTAAGAATCAAGGTTTTGAAGGAAATGTCTCACACTGAGAAAAACAGACAGCAAAACTATCTTCAGAAATGGGAGTGTCAGTAATGTTAATTACACAGTTTGTCGACTTGTGTCACAGATAAATATACTTGTGCACACCCCAGATCCCCGGGAGTAGGTATCATTGCATCAGAAGTAAATGTGCAGCTAGTAGTGGCACGCAGAAGTATGCAGCGCACGGTATTGGGGCACCAAATGCAATGGCTTCTCTGTAGGCAAAATTTTTTCTCAAATTTTGGCCTGCCAACTCGGGGGTGCAGTCCTTACACGAGCCTATACGGTAATATGAAATTTTTGCTTCCCTAAAAAAATTTGTTCCAGAAAGGGTCAAAGAACAAGCTGCAGCAGGGACATACACCAAACGTTGTGGTAAATGTTGCGATGAGTGTACAGAATAAAAATTGAGATAGAGGGCAGAGTTTGTTGGTGCACTTTCTTGTCATTCTCCACCACTGGTTAAGGCTGTCATTTTGTGATGTCCCATGCACTGATGGCTTGACTGCTGCTGTGTAGCACTCAAACAACTGCATGAAAGCTGCCTCATCAAAACTGTGTTGGCTGTACTCAAAGAAAAAATTGTATGTGGCATAGTGTCCCTCCTTGCGGGGACCTGTATTTGAGGTTCGCAGTGGTGTTGGAGACCATTCAACCCTGCCGAATATGGAACTGCCATTTTCAGGGCCTTGAAGGAGTTTAAAGTCTCATGATGTGCTTTAAAGTTATTGAATTTTGCTTTCAGCTCAACTTGGTGGATTTTGTATATCTGACTGCGAGGTTTGTACGAGCCAAGAGTCTAGCCAGTCCGATCTGATTAGCACCTTCGTGGTGAAGAGGCTTCTTTGTTTGTGGTGGCTAGTGATGTTTTATGTGAAAAAGGCTTAGGAGGCACTCTGTTGTTAAAAAAAAAAAAGGGTGTTTGCTTATTGCCTAGACGGTACCGTTCAGTCAACCTCACAATTATATGGACTGTGTTGCCTATGATTGCCATGCTGACTACAGGCTATTTAAGGAAGTTCCTGTGGTATGTTAAAAGTTTCAGTGCCTTGTTGAATGAAAACAATTCTTGTACTCATCATCCAGAGGTCTGGAGTGTCAGAAGCGCCACGGAAACCGGACCACACAGTTGAATGGCATGTATGGTACAGGCGCGGAGTAGCCCATCTACTTTTGAAAAAGGCTGTGCATGCGATGACCGTCTGTCCATTACTACATGCTTTCGAGTAGGCAATATTATTGTATGGTTAACTTCCATTAATTCGAATGTGATAGTAAGCACTGATATGGGTTTATTAGGGTTGGATCAGGTTAAGTAAGGTGGTTGTTAGGGACATGTAAGGGTGAAAAGGATCAGATTGATTGTGATAAGGTTGATAACAACTGATAAATGTTGATAAGGGTCGGATGTAGTCCGATAAGGTTGATAATGGCCAATTAGGGTTGGTAAGCATTTATACTGGTTGGCTCAAGTTTCTTAACATTGGCAATGACACGAGGCTGCATGGAGATGAGTGAGTGGCACAATGTTTATGCATACTTAGACAATTCCCATAGGGGTTTCTAGATAAATTTTTTGCACTAGGCCTGTACTTTGGGCAAGTCTAATGAGTACCCCCCCCCCCCACCCCCACCCTCTTGTTGCGTTTCAGTGACATCAGGGATAAGCCTGGTAGGCAGCTATGGCTCTACATGGATAGGATACTGGTAAGATGAACTTTTAATTAAGATGTCGCACTACGTCCTGGTTAAAGTGGACTTACACTGTAGAAATTGCAAGTTAGTAAAATAAAAATGTTTCCTGATCACCATGCACGTGTTAATAGAGGGTCTGTTCCTTCCAATGGAAATATCGCCGATTATAATATCAGATATCGTGCCAGTACCGTAGACCCAAATCTAGAATTTAAACTATTAGAACCGATAACAGCATCACTTTTAAATCAAATCACCCCTTATAGAGGGAGGCACTGATTTGGCCTAGTTAGTTCTGTCATATTGGGAACTTTTAAGTGTGTTGTATTTTACGCCAATCAGCGGCCTCTTCCCCGCTAAGTGGGTATTCCCCCATTTAACATTGCTAAACGCCATGTATCCCACTCGTTATAGGGCCAACTGTCCTTGGTGCGGTGGCATACCTAGCCTAATACATATAACCTGGGAGTGCACTAAGCACCCTCATAGGCCAAATACCAGTAACACAATGGAGCAGTGGGAGGCATAGCTCGCCCGCTCCGACCTGGCAGGACAAAAGTCCTTAATTAGCCAAGTCAGGCAGGCGGCAGAGGCCAGTGGGGCCCTGGACTGAGAGGCTCCGACCACCCCTCCAACAAATATTTTCCATTGCAATAATGTTTCTATTATTTATGTGTGTTGTAGTTCTTATGTCTGTCCCTGTCTTTTTAAGCGCTATTGGGTATCCTGTTGTAGAACGAGGTGCAATTTGCCGCAATGCGAAATTTTGACGCAGAGGAAGTTTGCTCGAAATTGCATATTATTTGTGCACCTCTGTGCTTCCAGTATGCGACACACTACGTTTTGGTCATTGTGGTCACTGGTCACAAAATCATGTTACTCTGCTCGTTTCGTGGTAAATAGGTTCAAGTCTGTGATGTAACAAATACAGTAGAACCTCTTTGATCTGATCCCATTGTATACGATTTCCTTGAGCCAGCATTCGCAATCGAGAACACAAAAAACGACCCAATACAGTTACGCTTCTTTTTTACTGGTTCATACATTCTCAGGGAACACAATCCCTTGGCACCAACGGGCACTAAATTGCCAAACTGCGATCGTATGACATGTTTTTCGTCCACTAGATCCCATGTAAACAAGAAAAGGTGCGAGGCACGTATCGAGAGCAGTAGCGGCTTGCAGCAGCAGCTTCCCCCCATTAGGTGCCCACTTGTCTCGCATGAAAACGCTGATGCGCCTCGAGTTTCCTGTTCCGGTATTGGCACACCTCTTCCCCGGTCGTTGCACGCCGCATTCACAGCTATTGCTTCCAACCTCACGTATCTGCTCCACAGCGTGTGTGGTGCTGTGCCATCGGAAGAATACTGCACGCTTTTAACAGGTGATGACACAAACGCACTGCTGTTTTCCCTGCTGCAGGCGGTGTGAAGTGAGCGTCATGTTTCACGTGTTTCGCTCAGGGGCCATCGTAGGCATTGTATTCTGGCATCGTATTCTGGCATCATGTTCTGGCATCATGCACAAGCTCGATTTCGTTTTGGTTTCGCAAAGGAAAACAACAAAGCGCAATTGAACGGCAATGTGCGCTTGAACAACGGTCGCTCGGGCGTCACCAGCTTCACGCTTATCGGTGTGTCGTGCTGCAACGTTCTGTGCCAAGTGGTCATCTCAAAGCTTCCTGCCAAAATGCCTCACTTGAAAAAGCTGCTGACCCAGGCTGAATTCGGGGAACGCAAATGTAAGCTTTGTCGAAGCTGCAAAAACGACAATGCACGGCTTGGGCTGCTCAGTCCCCATCAGCGTGGTGCGCGTAGGCATCTTGTGCTGCAGCAATTGATGAAACGCATTGCATTATGTAGATGTCAACTAATTTAACTCTGCCAATATTTTTAACAACTTCGGATGATAGACCTTCCTGTTTAGTATGTTTTTCTCGCGTCTTTTTTTCGCAACATATATGAACGAGGTTCTACTGTACTTTGTAAATAATAGCGCATTGGACTAGGGACGACCACAGAAACAATACACTGCTTTCTGTGGATATCACTGCCAATGTTTCTGCAGTCTCTTGTCTAATGCACTGTGATTTAAATATTATGCAACACCAACTGGTCTGAATTTTTGTTTTAACAGAAGTGTCATATTATTTTGGGATATCAAAAGTATGAGATTTGCGGCACATGCATTACATGATGCATGGCTGCATGTTTCTGTCCTATGCGACACAGTTATTTTTGGCAGCAAATGTGAGCACTGACAGAACTCTCCCTAGCCTTCATGTGTGAAACAGAGTGTGGTGTCTTTTAGTTCAGTGTGTATCCACCTTTGTGGCTCAGTAGCTGTGGTGCTTGTTGCGTGCGCCGCAACAAGGATCGCATTTGCTGGACCACGGGAAGGCTGTCACCACGAGGTGGAGACAGCTTTGGCAGACTTTGTTCGGACGCATAGAGCAGCTGCCCTTGATCCAGATTCAGCAAATGCCGTTTTCATTTTGTGCATTTGTTTGGCCTACATCCGAGGAAAGTTTTTTTGTTTTTTTTTCTGGCTTCGAATTTTTGGGGGTCTGCTTAGAATTGGGGCCAGCCTAGATTCGAGTAAATGCGGCATGTACTGTGCTTTGAGTGTGCATTAAGCAAGCCAAGGTGGTCAAGATTAACCCGGAGCCCTCCACTGTGCTGTCTGTAATAGCCTCTGTGTTGCTTGTGGGTGTTGAACACTACCACTTTATTCATAAGTCGATTAACCATCGTCTGTTAATCAGTCATCTGACCAATCAATCAGTTAATCAGTAATTTGATCAATAAGTTTTTTAGTTTGATCAATTGGTCAATTTGTCATTGATGAATCAGTCAGCTAATTAGTTATTTGATCAATCAGTCAATCCCTATTTGAACAATCAGTATCTTAGTTGAGAGTGTGTGTGCTTCCTCATTGCCACAGTGCTTTGCCGTGAAGGCATGCTGGGCTTCTGCTGGTTTTCCTCCCAAGGTCCCAGTAGCAATTTTCATATGTGCATCGCACAGATTGTGACCGGCCACTTCTTGCTTCTCATGCAGGATCCAATGAACTTTGGGGCTGTTCTTCGATCGTCTTGCTATTTTGGTGTGCAGAAGATTTTCATGCCTAGCAAGGACAGGTTAGTTTTTTTTTTCTTTTTCTTACAGCATTTGTTTGTTTAACCGCAATTTCTCGCTGCAGCACTGTGGATTGGCACTGTTGAAAAAGCTGTTGCCGTCCAAAAGAGATATGCCTGACAAAGGTATTGCTGGTACAGTACTTCCAGTAGGAATAAACCCAAGCAATTTACTAGAAGGTTGGTTTCCCATTCGGCATTTACTACTGTGACTGTGACGCCAGTGCGATCAGTTAACCAATAATCGCTTAGCATGGTCAGTTTTGGTACTTGTTCATACCTCAAGTACTGGTTGCCCAGTCACATTCTGTGATTGACAAAATTCTGAATAGCGCAGCAGTGCGGCAGCATATATTTTTGGTGGTGGCAGCATCCGACAACACTTGAAAGCAGCTATGTAACTAGGCTAAGGGAGCCACACTCAACGTGGCTCCAGGTCTGTGTTGAAATTGCACATTGCAGTCACTTTCATGTGCTTTATGCGTGCTGGGAATTTCGATGGGATCTACTAGGCGCTAGCTGAATGTTGATCAATAAAAGAATGCTCACTCTCGCGACTTTTCGAAACTTGTTGGGAACAAAAATGAAAGTGCAGTTAAACCTCATCATAACATAGTTAGTAAAATCCACAATTTACATCATTATATAGAAATTTCGTTGTATTGTGTTTGATCTTTCATGCAAGTGAACACAGTTGCCCATATATTTTTCTTACACAGAAGGGGCCGCAAAATTTTCCAAATTATCATGAAATCAAAAAGGGTAAACTTGAATGAGGAAAAGTAATCTTGTTGAATTTAAGAGTCGGTGACGAAAGATATGGTTTTCATGACTTGTTGACGATATCTTCACATCGGTGGTACAAAGTGAAGCCAGCCGCATTTTCGCATCTACTCGGCCCCGGTGGCTGATACTGTTTCTTGTAGTTGGATGGTACTATGAAGAAAAGGGCTGGCAGTGGTGAGCAGATGCGTTGTCTGCCTCTCGTTTCAATGTGTTTCCGAAACTCGAGATTACGCAACCTGCACTACTAAATGTGCGAGAGGACAGCGCGCACGATGCCGTGCCATCTTGGCATGCCTGCTCTTTGTACGTGCGGCTGGTCACCCCTAAAGGAGGATGTGCGCGCTGTGTGTATGTGCTTAGCCACAATGACAGCCATGTGCGGGCACTGTCACGCTAGAAAAGGAAACTCGTGCCAACCTACGTCTCCCTCCCTTGTCTCGCACACTTGATCGTGTTACTGGGAGTTCGCTCCCAGTAACACGGGACTGGAAGATGGGCAATCGTCAAGCCACAGTCTTTTTAGGTTCACCATCGCACGCTTTCACTCGTACTCGAAGCGTACAGCACGAAGGGCGCAATAGGATCTTCTTGCACTTTACACGGACCATGGTTACGTGGCGCATGATTTGAGAGGCGCATGCATAAGCAGCCGCTTGCGATTCAACCATTCAACCATGTGTGTTCGTGGAAGTTTCCATTTATTGTCTAGGTACTCCTACACGGTGGCAGTGAAATTTCATTAAATTGAAATCGTGTATAAACACACTCCATTATGATGAGGTTCTAAATACATGGTGTTCTATAGACAAGCAATCAATAAAAGTTATTACACGGTTCCTTATATGAGGAATTTTGTTATATTGAAGTTTGTTATATTGAGGTTTAACTTCAAAACATAATTAATGACTGTGTACCAATGTCAAAGACACTTTTGTTGGTTCTCTTGCTTCTCATATGCGTGAGAATGCCTTTAGAATTCACGAATTCACTGGTAGTGAAAAGAAGCAACGACCCGACATAATTTATTCCACAAAACATTGCTTGTGTCTGTCCTTTCTCACATTTTGCAGTTGCCGTCTGTCGCCAACAGTGAGCAAGGCCAGTTCGGGAGCGCTGGAACTGATGGACCTATACGTCCTGCAGACGCCGGAGCAGTTTGTGACGGTGAGAGAGCGGGGGATGTCATCAAGAAATGACAAAAAGATATCTTTATGCAGGCACACACATGCCTGTTACTGAGTACAACCTTGCCTTACTGGCTTTCTGATATGTTTCCTGTCTCCTGGCTGTGGTTGTAGACTTGCAAACAAACTAGCCCCCTATGAGGTTATTTATTCATTTATTGCCTACATTTCGCCTAAGTACATAGGTTGCTACAAGATTCGGACGGTACCAAGTGTGACAGCTCAGTGCATCGAAGTGGCACATACAGTAAAACCTTGATAATTTGATCTTAGTTTGGAAAATTTTGAAAAATGTTTCACACGTGTACCTGTGTGCATGGCCTTCTGGAATCAGGCTAGTGCGCAATGCCAGATCTAGAAGACCATAGTGCGTTCTGGTTAACTTCTGCAAGCTGCTACTAGGCGGCACTAGTTACTGGCCTGCCGATGATGGTATCACTATCGTCATCCTATCGCAGCATATATCCAGTGCGCTATTGTACATGCTGCTGGTCGTTGTTTACCTTCACCATGCTTTGGGACCCGCCGCAATGGCTTAGTGGCTGTGGTGTTGAGCTGCTAAGCACAAGGTTGAGGGAGAAAGTCCCGGCCACGGTGGCGGCATTTTGATGTGGGCGAAATGCAATAATGCAACACCTGTGTCCCGTGCATTGGGGGTACGTTAAAGCTCCCCTGGTGGTCAAAATGTAATCTACGGTCCCCCATTTTGGCGTGCTTCATAATGAAATCGTGGTTTTGGCACGTAAAACCCCAGAATTGGTTCACACCTTGGGGCACACAAAGAGGGCATCACTGCAATAAGTTTGAGTTGATATAAAATGCGTGGTGTGAGTTTTTGTTCCAAGGCAGTTGTGGAGAGCGTCAAGGTGACTGTAATCTCGGAACATTTTGGATGACAGAGGACAATGAACTTTGGGAGGGCACCGATGAGGCGAGCTTTTCAAATGACGAGGGCAGCAGAAGCCACAAGGATGACTAATTAAAAGTGTTAATAGTTGGCTGCCAGTGGTTGCATTATTCTGCATAGCAGTTGGTGTGCAATTTCAGTCTACAGTGAGTGGTTATAGGCTGGCTTCATGTAAGGACCACACCCTTTGAGAAATCCGGAAAAAAGAAGTGTGGGCCTTTACACACTTAAATATATTAGCCCAGAACAGTGATAGTGAAACTAATTTCACTCGTCTATAATTACTGTAGGTAAAGTGACGGTGCTTCTTTACCAAAGTGGTTTTGTTTTTGTCATGCTTATGAATCGAATCGCAAACCTCTTTCAAGGAGGAAGAGGTGTTTAGAATCTTTTTTTTTAATTGTTTGACTAAATAATAATTGTCACCCAGACAGAGTTTTCCATGCTGATTTCAAAAATCTAATTACTTTTTAAATTGAATGAGTGGCTCCAGATTTAATTAAAAATGAATCACCTGTTGTTTATCAGAACAGTTGTAAGAAGAGTATCAGCCAGAATCTTTATAAAGATACTATGGATATGGTTTATGGTTTATGGTTTATGGTTTATGGTTTATGGATACTATGGTTTATGGATACTACAAATTGTAAGCAACGTAGCTGCAGGACTGCTTTTTTTTTTATATTGCAGGTATTACCAATTTTACAGCAATTTGAAGTTCAATCTCTAGACATGGCAATCATGTGGTCCAATTAGTAGCCAAATCTTAAAATTTACAAAAGCGAAATTAAAAAATCTGTTCCTAGCATTGTGTAGTACACGCATGTAGCTGTGTGCGGCTGCTAAAATTATGGTTCTATGTGCCCTGAAGACCGAGATAGCACTTTGGCAAGCTTAAGAAACACCAAAAATGAGATTCTGAGAAAACTTGAAAAAGCAAAATGAGCTTATTTTTATAACAGAACACCACAAAATATTTGAATATATGCAAGTGCTATTGCATTAGTAGCCTCCAGGAATGTAGTCTGTCGGGCTAGTGTCGCTATGGTGATGCCTTCTGAGCACCCGTTGCAAGTTTTCAGCAGATGTAGCCAGCTCGTTTGTACCGGCAGCAGTGTCGTCAATGCGATCTAGTAGTTCCAGTTTTTGGTTAGTAGCAGGAGCTAGCGGAAAAATTCTGTTTCATATTGATAGGCTAAGACTGCCTGGGCAACAATATGCCACAAGAACTAAAGAAAAATTGAAAAAAGTTTATGTACAGACAGAAATGTGTACAGTACTTGGTTTTCAGTTATGTTGTGTGCTTTCCTGCATTGTTCTGGCATTTTTTGGCCACAATGAAAACATTTCTGTATATGTAAGTGATAGGACTTCTATGCTAAAAATATTGTTTTTCCCATTATTATGTGTTTGAGACATAGAAGTGTCATATTTAGGCTGTGCTTTTGTGGGACAATTTTGTGTTATTTGCACAGGAGCTGAAGGCGAAGGGCTGGTGGATTGTGGGGACGTCAAGCTTTAACGACTCGTCAAGACATGCGTCAGGCACTGAAAGTCGCAAGCTCACTTGGGACCTACCACCACCTAACAAGCCTGTGCTGTTGATTGTAGGTGAGTAGCTGCTAGGGTGGCCTTGTGAGAGCAAAACCATTTTAGCTGTATGAGTGAACTGTCTTCCTACAATACCCAAAAAGCCACGCTTACTGTGAGAGGAGGATTAGTGAGCAAGGAAAGACACAAAAGTGAGTGACACTGCATTTGAAGTTCCCACTGTGATGCACGGAGTAAACTTTTTATGCTAAAGATGGACCACATTACATTCTAAAGGAGCCAGAGAGTGGACTTTGCAGGTTTCAAGAACATTTACGGTGCCACAACTGCCCAAATGCATGAAAATACTTCCAAACTCGTTATGACGCACCAACGTATCAACATTGTTAGCTTGTGTGGAAATAAAAGAAATGTGCAGTCGCATATTTGCTGCACTGCACGAGGTGTGGACTCTGATTCCCTTGGTCGTGGAGATCATCGTTGAGCAGCATTGCCTTATTCGCGGAACCAGTGAAGGGCACAAGTTGGTTTTGTCAACTAAAATATTGACTACCCCCATTTGCCCTCTAAGCCACACCGCTGCCTTCCTGTCTGTTCCATTGCTCATTGAGCGGGTCTTATTTCACGTAAGAGGACAAAATAGAGTGGGTCTGATCATGAAATGCACTGTGCAAAAGATAAGTGGTGGTCTATTAGAGCTTCAGAATTGGTACAGTGGAACCTCGGTTATACAACTTTCTCTGGACTGTGCTAGAACATTGTGTCATCCGGGCGACGTATAATCTGACCAACAAAAATTTTGTCTACTATAATACAGTAAAACCTCGTTGAACCGTACCCGCTTAAACAGTAGCTTCGTTTTAAATGTAGTAAAGTCAAATCCCTGACTCAGCGGCCATTGAACATAATGTGTTTTGTATCCGCATAAACCGTACCAGCTTACTGTGTACGCATTGGTTAAAACGTAGCTTTTCAACTTTCGTCGCGCAAACACGGCAGTGCGTCGTCTCCATCGGGCAGTTCGGCAGAACAACAAGCCTCAGAGATTGGAACAATGGCCTCCAAGCGCCCTGTGCGTTTGTGCGTGAAGCCACAACAACATCAAGATCATTTCGACGCTGTGCCAGAGAGCATCGGAGCGTTATGGCATCGTGCAAGTGAGGACTCGCGTCATTCCGAAGCTCGGATAAAAAAAGATGCCGGGTGCTCAGCATAGAAGAAAAATAAGACATCGTCCGTGCTATCGAAAGTGACACGAAGAATTCTACGCTGGCACACGACAAGGATCTGCTGTTGACTACGGTGTGTGGCATTTGGAATGCGAAGTTGCTCGGCAGCGCTGCTGCGACCGCGAAGACATGTCGGCTACGAGGTTAGACTTTTTCGCCATCGTTGCCTCTGTTTTTTGCCGAAGTGTCGACTAGCGACAGCACGGGCGATTCAGCCCCGACAGTGGCATAAGCTGCGCGTTACGTCAGCCTCATGAATGCAATCGTCGCGATGAGAACAGGGGCGCGATAACATAACTCTATTCCAAATGAAAGTATGCCAAACTCCGGCACCTGGCAATGAAAACGCGCCCCCAGGATTTCTGCAGCACTACTGCGAGCGTGCAAGGAGAATACGTAACGGCAACGAGGAATCTGCCATGCGAGTGTTTGCCGAGAAGAGGGGGCTGGCTGAAAAGCTGGCACACAGCTTCAGTAAGTTTGAGGCCGCTATCGTCGTGCTAGGCCGCTGCGGCATCAAACGAAAATAACACTTTTGTCGCGCGAAGTGAATAAATACTGCATGTTTTTTTCCCCTTTCATCGCACTCTCTCATCTCGAACATCATCATGCCTCGAACATCATCATCAGCCGGGTTACGCCCACTGCAGGGCAAAGGCCTCTCCCATACTTCTCCAACAACCCCGGTCATGTACTAATTGTGGCCATGCCATGCCTGCAAACTTCTTAATTTCATCCGCCCACCTAACTTTCTGCCGCCCCCTGCTACGCTTCCCTTCCCTTGGGATCCAGTCCGTAACCCTTAATGACCATCGGTTATCTTCCCTCCTCATTACATGTCCTGCCCATGCCCATTTCTTTTTCTTGATTTCAACTAAGATGTCATTAACTCGCGTTTGTTCCCTCACCCAATCTGCTCTTTTCTTATCCCTTAACGTTACACCTATCATTCTTCTTTCCATAGCTCGTTGCGTCGTCCTCAATTTGAGTAGAACCCTTTTCGTAAGGCTCCAGGTTTCTGCCCCGTAGGGGAGTACTGGTAAGACACAGCTATTATATACTTTTCTCTTGAGGGATAATGGCAACCTGCTGTTCATGATCTGAGAATGCCTGCCAAACGCACCCCAGCCCATTGTTATTCTTCTGATTATTTCCGTCTCATGATCCGGATCCGCCGTCACTACCTGCCCTAAGTAGATGTATTCCCTTACGACATCCAGTGCCTCGCTGCCTATTGTAAATTGCTGTTCTCTTCCGAGACTGTTAAGCATTACTTTAGTTTTCTGCAGATTAATTTTTAGACCCACTCTTCTGCTTTTCCTCTCCAGGTCAGTGAGCATGCATTGCAATTGGTCCCGTGAGTTACTAAGCAAGGCAATATCATCAGCGAATCGCAAGTTACTTAGGTATTCTCCATTAACTTCTATTCCCAATTCTTCCCAATCCAGGTCTCTGAATACCTCCTGTAAACACGCTGTGAATAACATTGGAGATATCGTATCTCCCTGCCTGACGCCTTTCTTATTGGGATTTTGTTGCTTGCTTTATGGAGGACTACGGTAGCTGTGGAGCCGCTATAGATATCTTTCAGTATTTTTACATACGGCTCGTCTATACCCTGATTCCGCAATGCCTCCATGACTGCTAAGGTTTCGACTGAATCAAATGCTTTTTCGTAATCAGTGAAAGCTATATATAAGGGTTGGTTATATTCCGCACATTTCTCTATCGCCTGATTGATAGTGTGAATATGATCTGTTGTTGAGTAGCCTTTACGGAATCCTGCCTGGTCCTTTGCTTGACAGAAGTCTAAGGTGTTCCTGATTCTATTTGCGATTACCTTAGTAAATAGTTTGTAGGCAACGGACAGTAAGCTGATCGGTCTATAATTTTTCAAGTCTTTGGACTCAAACAAAAGTCACCTAAAATCTAAATGTAAAAGGAATACAGTTAAACGTCAATATAATGAAGTACAGTCAAATCTCGTTAATTCGAACACGCTTAATTCAAACCGACGCTGTGGTCACATCAAAGTTATGTGTATTCCAATGGGTGAAAATGCCCGTTAATGCAAACGTGCAAGCATTTGCAACAGTTAATTCGAACACATTGGTCTCCGACCATGCCATGAGCAGTGCGCCAAATCACGTGACAGTGCTTCGGACCAGCATTGCCCTTTTACCCCGCCATAGACGAAAAGCTCAGAAGAGGACCCTCAACGTTGCATGCGAAGAAAAGAAATAACCATAGCAGAAATTTCGCCCTCTCTCAAATGGCAAGGCTGCCACTTCTGCATCGTGCCGGAATGCCTCAGCCTGACTAAGCGTCAAAATGCACGCTGCGGGAGGGATCGGTCCTGGGCCGATTTTTCACCGCTTGTCACGGCGCCAGGTGAGCCGCGAATGGAGGAGAGTGGCCCCTACAGTGACGCATGCGTGGGAAACTGGTGTCATGTGGACCTGCCCGACCGCTCTAGTCGTACTTACGTCTGGTTCAGCTGGGCCACTTGTTTTGCACTATTGTCTGCTCACATCATCTCGCTCGCACTTTCTTTGGTTGGCTTGGTTTGGTCTCGTTCGTGCTTGCTTTTTTACTATGGTGAGTCTAAACCGAGGCGTCCCGATGAAAAGGTTGTTGGAGACAGTGTGCCACATCCGATTCTGTACGACAAGACAGACCCTGAATACGAGGACGCGAAGGTGACACCCAGTAGTAGTACAGTGAAACCTCGTTAAACCGTAGTTGGCCGGAGCTCGGGAAAGGTACGTACTAAACAGTAGTACTGTTTAACCGAATAGCATGAGATCGCCCACTTACCTGTCGAAAACGGAACTCAGAGAAAGTGCGATGAAAGGGGAAAAAACATGCAGTATTTATTCACTTCGCGCGACAAAAGCGTTATTTTCGTTTGATGCCGCGACGGCCTAGCACGCCGACGACAGCGGCCTCAAACTTACTGAAGCTGTGTGCCAGCTTTTCAGCCAGCCCCCTCTTCTCGGCAAACACTCGCATGGCAGATTTCTCGTTGGCGTTACGTACTCACCGTGCACGTGCGCAGTAGTGCAGCAGTAGTCCCGGGGGCGCCTTTTTCATTACGGGTGCCGGAGTTTGGAATAATTTTCATTTGGAATAGAGTTACGTTATCACGCCCCTATTGTCGTCGCGACGATTGCATTCATGAGGCTGACGCAACGCGCAGCTTATGCCACTGTCGGGCCTGAATCGCCCGTGCTATCGCTTTCCGTGTCGTCCTCGTCACTGTCGCTAGTCGACACTTCGGCAACAACAGAGGCAACAATGGCGAAAAGTCGAACCTTGTAGCCAACATATCTTCGCAGTCGCTGCAGCGCTGCCGAGCAACTTCTTCGCATTTCAAATGCCACACACTGTAGTTAACAGCAGAGCCCTGTTGCGTGTCAGCGCTGACTTCTTCGTGTCAGGTTCGATAGCATGGACGATGTCTAATTTTTCTTCTATGCTGAGCACCCGGCGTCTTTTTTATCCAAGCTTCGGAACGACGCGACTCCTCGCTTGCACAACGCCATAACGCTCTCTGGCACCGCGTCGAAATGATGTTGATGTTGATGTGGCTTCACGCGCGAACGCACAGGGCGCTTGGAGGCCGTTGTTCCGATCTCTGAGGCGTGTTGTTCTGCCGGGCCGCCCGATGGAGACGGCGCAGCGCCGTGTTTGCGCGACGAAAAGTTCAAACGCTACGTTTTAACCGATGCGTACGCAGTAAGCTGGTACGGTTTATGCGGATACGAAACACATTATGTTCAATGGCCGCTGAGTTGGGGATTTGACTTTACTACTTTTAAAACGAAACTACTGTTTAAGCGAGTACGGTTTAACGAGGTTTTACTGTACTTCATTCCCCTGGACTTTTGAACGTAGCAATGCTGCAACAGAAGGGAACACACCAACATGATTATGATCAGTAGGAACGACTTCAACATTTTGATAAGACATCACTCGCATTAAGAACACAGGACGAAGGATACAAATACAGCGCCGATCTGTCAGCAGACGAAGGAAAAAGCATGTGAGCATGCAGAGGGAAGCAGCGGCGGAGGCCCAGTCTGGTCTCGGCAATTCCACTGCTTTGGTGGCAGTCTTAGGTGGCAGAGGTACCGTATTTACACGATCGTAAGTCGACTTGAATGTAAGTCAACCCCCCCCCCCCCCCCCTATATCGCGTGACAGGAAAAAGAAAAGAAAAAAAAGAAGAGCATACCCGAGGGCGCATTCGATAACGAAAACTTATTAGTAGCTGACATGGTCACTGGACTATTCGTCTTCACTAGTGCTGCCATCGTCATCGCTGCTACAGTCCCGCAGAGCGTCGTCGTCCAGCGAAATTTCACATTTGGCAAACGACCGCACCGCGACATCTTGTGGAACAACAGCCCACACCGAATGCACCTAACCAAATGCAGCCGTCAGGGAGGCTTTTTTGACAGGTCCAGTTGGCGTAAGTTTGCGGTCTTCTGCCGCCAGCTACTCGTTGTACTCACAGCGGAGCAGGTCCTCAAAAGGCGAAGACCCGGGCTTGTTTCATGACCATGTCGCACTTCACTGGCAGGGACCGATCACACATTTCAGTGACGTACGCTGTAAGCTTGGCCTACAGCTCCAGAAAGCGTCCAGACTTCCTCACTTGCCGTCACAGGTGAAAATTTCGCTTTGCTGCAGTCGCCACTCTTGCACCACCCGTTCAGAAACATAGAACTTGCGGCCCGATACGCAGTGATTTGGCTCTTGCTGCTGTGAACGAGTGCCGAATGATTAGTGGGCTTGGAGCACTCATGACGACTGAGGAAGCATAGAAGTAGCACGTAGCCAGCAGTCAAGTGGAACGCGTCAAACCAATGCCTTTCGTCAAACTATAGAGAAAGCTAAGTGCAACAGGGAAAGAGAAACCTGCGAGCGGTGTCTGCTCCTCCATGAACTACTGATACTCCCTGCAAGCGCCGCCGTTCTGAGGGGGCCTCCACAAATTGAACAGTGGCGCTTCCATCAACTATTGACACAACCCCCCCACTACTCTCAAAAATTTAGAAAAATCCTTCCGAAAATTGAGCTCCCGTTGTAGCTCCCATTGGTCTCGCTTTATTGGTGGTGCTATGTTTTGGTTTCGATTGTAAGTCGACCCCCCCACTTCAGATTTTCAAATTTAAAAAAAGTGGTCGATTTACAATCGTGTAAATACGGTAATTAGCACCATTCATCAAGCTGGCAAGAAAGCAAATCCACTTCCCTCCCGCCCTTCTTCGCGACTATGCTACCCTCGCCCTCCCTCTCAGCTCCCTTGTAACTCCCTCACATACGACGGTCTCAGTGTGTATGTGCCTCCACACTGGCACTGCCAGCCTGCTCCTTGAAATATTGTTTTCTGCAGTTTTTGGCAAGCGAGTGTTGGCCGGTGTGGGCAGTTTCGTGGTCCGCGCTCGCTCTGTGCTTCACAACTTGCAGCGTTCGTGCATTGTGCTATGGCGCACGAATACTTCAAGAACAAATCATTCTTTTAATTCGAACAAAGTTTCATCATCATCATCATCATCATCAGCCTGGTTACGCCCACTGCAGGGCAAAGGCCTCTCCCATCCTTCTCCAACGACCCCGGTCATGTACTAATTGTGGCCATGTCATCCCTGCAAACTTCTTAATCTCATCTGCCCATCTAACTTTCTGCCGCCCCCTGCTACGCTTCCCTTCCCTTGGAATCCAGTCCGTAACCCTTAATGACCATCGGTTATCTTCCCTCCTCATTAAATGTCCTCCCCATGCCCCCCATTTCTTTTTTTTGATTTCAACTAGGATGCAGCGGTGGTGTAGAGGTAGAACACCCCCTCGCGTGCAAGAGGTCCGTGGTTCGAATCCCGGTGCCGCGCAATGTTCCTCCGGATGAAAAAAAAAAAGAAAAAAAATCCGCGTTTTGATAAAATTGCATAAACAGGCCTGGAGTGTGGCCTGATCCCGGTGACCTGAACTGCTAACGCACTCCCTCACCAGAGCAGGATTGGCCACCCTGGTGCAGTACTTGGCCACAACCTCCTTTATGAACACAACAATCAAACCCTGGCCCTCAGCCCCCAGCAGCTGTGAAGCAACTGACCACGGTGGCGGTCAGACCTGCGATGCAGCAGTGGGTGCTAAGAATCCCTGGCTCTGGACAGGCCGCCATTGGAATCTGAACCTGGCAACGTTTAACGCTAGAATGTTATCTAGTGAGGCAAGTCTAGCAGTGCTATTGGAGGAATTAGAGGGCAGTAAATGGGATATAATAGGGCTCAGTGAAGTTAGGAGGCTGAAAGAAGCATATACAGTGCGAAAAAGCGGGCACGTCTTGTGCTACCGGGGCTTAGCGGAGAGACGAGAACTACCTAGGAGTCGGATTCTTGATTAACAAGAATATAGCTGGTAACATACAGGAATTCTATAGCATTAACGAGAGGGTGGCAGGTCTTGTTGTGAAACTTAATAAGAGGTACAAAATGAAGGTTGTACAGGTCTACGCCCCTACATGCAGTCATGATGACCAGGAAGTCGAAAGCTTCTATGAAGACGTGCCATCGGCAATGGGTAGAGTGAAAACAAAATACACTATACTGATGGGCGACTTCAATGCCAAGGTAGGCAAGAAGCAGGCTGGGGACAAGGCAGTGGGGGAATATGGCATAGGCACTAGGAATAGCAGGTGAGAGTTATTAGTAGAGTTTGCGGAATATAATAATATGCGGATAATGAATACCTTCTTCTGCAAGCGGGATAGCCGAAAGTGGACGTGGAGGAGCCCGAACGACGAGACTAGAAATGAAATAGACTTCATACTCTGCGCTAACCCTGGCATCATACAAGACGTGCACGTGGTCAGCAAGGTGCACTGCGGTGACCATAGGATGGCAAGAACTCGAATTAGCTTAGACCTGAGGAGGGAACGGAAGAAACTGGAACATAAGAAGCGGATCAATGAGTTAGCGGTAAGAGGGAAAATAGAGGAATTCCAGATCAAGCTACAGAACAGGTATTCGGCTTTAACTCAGGAAGAGGACCTTAGCGTTGAAGCAATGAACGACAATCTTATGGGCATCATTCAGGAGTGTGCAATAGAAGTCAGTGGTAAGTCTGTTAGACAGGACACCAGTAAGCTATCACAGGCGACGAAAGATCTGATCAAGAAACGCCAATGTATGAAAGCCTCTAACCCTACAGCTAGAATAGAACTGGCAGAACTTTCGAAGTTAATCAACAAGCATAAGACAGCTGACATAAGGAAGTATAATATGGATAGAATTGAACATGCTCTCAGTAACGGAGGAAGCCTAAAAGCAGTGAAGAAGAAACTAGGAATTGGCAAGAATCAGATGTCTGTGTTAAGAGACAAAGCCGGCAATATCATTACTAATATGGCTGAGATAGTTCAAGTGGCTGAGGAGTTCTATAGAGATTTATACAGTACCAGTGGCACCCACCACGATAATGGAAGAGAGAATAGCCTAGAGGAATTCGAAATCCCACAGGTAACGCCGAAAGAAGTAAAGAAAGCCTTGGGAGCTATGCAAAGGGGGAAGGCAGCTGGGGAGGATCAGGTAACAGCAGATTTGTTGAAGGATGGTGGGCAGATTGTTCTAGAGAGACTGGCCACCCTGTATACGCAATGCCTCATAACCTGGAGCGTACGGGAATCTTGGAAGAATGCTAACATAATCCTAATCCATAAGAAAGGGGACGCCAAAGACTTGAAAAATTATAGATCGATCAGCTTACTGTCAGTTGCCTGCAAACTATTTACTAAGGTAATCGCAAATAGAATCAGGAACACCTTAGACTTCTGTCAAGCAAAGGACCAGGCAGGATTCCGTAAAGGCTACTCAACAATAGACCATATTCACACTATCAATCAGGTGATAGAGAAATGTGCGGAATATAACCAACCCTTATATGTAGCTTTCATTGATTACGAGAAAGTGTTTGATTCTGTTGAAACCTCAGCAGTCATGGAGGCATTACGGAATCAGGATGTAGACGAGCTGTATGTAAAAATACTGAAAGATATATGTAACGGCTCCACAGCCACCGTAGTCCTACATAATTAAAGCAACAAAATACCAATAAAGAAAGGCGTCAGGCATGGAGATACAATCTCTCCAATGCTATTCACAGCACGTTTACAGGATGTATTCAGAGACCTGGATTGGTAAGAATTGGGGATAAGAGTTAATGGAGAATACCTTAGTAACTTGCGATTCACTGATGACATTGCCTTGCTTAGTAACTCAGGGGACCAATTGCAAGGCATGCTCACTGACCTGGAGAGGCAAAGCAGAAGAGTGGGTCTAAAAATTAATCTGCAGAAAACTAAAGTAATGTTTAACAGTCTCGCAAGAGAACAGCAATTTACAATAGGTAGCGAGGCACTGGAAGTGGTAAAAGAATACATCTTCTTAGGGCAGGTAGCGACGGTGGATCCAGATCATGAGACGGAAATAATCAGAAGAATAAGAATGGGCTGGGGTGCGTTTGGCAGGCATTCTCAGATCATGAACAGCAGGTTGCCATTGTCCCTCAAGAGAAAAGTATATAATAGCTGTGTCTTACCAGTACTCACCTACGGGGCGGAAACCTGGAGGCTTACGAAAAGGGTTCTACTTAAATTGAGGACGACGCAACGAGCTATGAAAAGAAGAATGATGGGTGTAACGTTAAGGGATAAGAAAAGAGCAGATTGGGTGAGGGAACAAACGCGAGTTAATGACATCTTAGTTGAAATCAAGAACAAAGTTTCAGGTCCCTTCAAATTCGAATTATGGAGATTCGACTGCATTTACCTTTTGTAACTTCTTGTCCATAGAACACCATGTATTTAGAATTTCTAGACAGTCAGACCTTGACGTAGAGAAATTCCCAATGTAATTGACTATTTTTCATTTCCCCGTCTTAGTTTGAGTGAAAACTGAGTTTGTTTTTCTCGATTTAATGAAGTAATTTCGTGCCACGAAGCTTATGAATTTTTCTCCATTTCAAGCATGTGTAGTAGAATCTCGTTTATACGTTCTGGGGGAAAAAAAGGGATAAGAAACATACTAACTGAGAAAACGTACGATCCGAAGGAACTAAAAAATTTGACGAACTCAACTGTAGTTGACGTCTACGTAATGTGAAGCGTTGCGCGAATCGGTATGGCACGAGATGCCAATGCGTGTCGTGCTGGTTGCACTTCGGCAGCCCGATTTCGTTTTCCTAGTGCATAGTGTTTTAAAACTGCGACGAGAGACTGAAACGAAAATGAGGTGGTGGGCGACGCGGGCTGCCGTCGCCGCAAAATGGGGCACTCGCATCATACCACCTGTAACAGAGAATGGCGGCCTGTTTGGGCTATTGCTTAGTAAAAGTGTGCGGTACTGAGTAATAAGAAACTGAGTGTGTGCCGGCATTTTCACGGAGATGGGCTGGCGAGTATAGTGGGGAAGCTGATGCGGCAGGCGGCTGCTGTGCTCGATTGCTTTCACCTTGCACATTTTTTGTTTACGTGGGATCTTGCGTCCGGAAAACATGTCATATGATCACAGTTTGGTGACGTACCAAGCGTTGGTGCCGAGATATAATGTTTTACATGAACATATGGACTGGTAAAAAAAGAAAGCGTAGAGATTGGATCATTTCTTGTGTTCTTGATAGCAAACGTTGGTACCAGGAAATCGTATGTAACAGGATTGTATCATAACTGCGAGTCGGCCTAGTTGGAACATATTCATATTTATACTTTTTGTGCGCAAACAAACAGGGACGAAGAATAGGGGCAACACAAGGACGAGCGCTTTCTAACAACTGGTTTTATTTTTGAAGAACTACTTACTTAAATACCCACAGAACTGCGCGATCTAGAGAACAGAGCACGACTACAGCGCATATGATACCCGCTGATCTGCGCGATCAAGTCAAAAGAGCAACGTCAATATTACATATAACACTTGCGATAAAAAAAAAAAAAGACGTGGACAAAAGCCACCCAGTCATACTAAAAACAGCAAAGTGCATAAAAACAACCACTTACAATAACATGCGTTAAAGATGTGATGATAGAAGCGAATTTTCTTTATCTAACAATGAAACAGAAGGATGGCTGATGCATTTTTCTTTTTGTTTTTCAATCCAGTATGCTTCCACGATTTCCCTAGCGGTTTGATTCCTATGCCTGTACAAAATGTCTGTGCTAGTAACACAAGGGGAGCAACCATGTTCTTGGCAATGCATTGCCAAATGCGTACTAGGGCGACCTTTCAGGCTAGACAAGTGCTCCCTTAACCCTATTCCCTATTCCCTATTGCCCCTATTCTTCGTCCCTGTTTGTTTGCGCACAAAAAGTATAAATAAGGATTGTATCAGTGAGATTCTATTGTACTTGGATGCTGTATGGCTAGTAAATTAAAAAAAAAAAGAAAGGCTATAAAATTGTTGGGGGAGTCAAAAAATTTGTTCAGGCGTCCTTCCTCATGAAAAGTTTGAGTGCCATTTGTCGTGTTGGTGAACTGTTTGCAGAGGCTGCAGGGGGCATGTCAGCTCGCAGCGCTCAAAGAAACACAAGAGCTGAGAACTTCTGTGCAAGGGAGATGAGGAGGAAGTGAATGCGCGGTAATGGGATCAAGCATGCGCTAGGGGGGCGGGGAGTTTAAGGACAGGAACTCGCGCCTGTCTGACCTGTCCTCACATGCCGTATCTTGGAGATAAGTGAAAAGGTTGAGCCGAGATGGTTGGTGCCTTGATGCGTATTGGGTTCCTGTGCATCTCGAGTTTCTGAGACACAGTGCAAAGTGTTCGTTCGCATTGTGACAGCGTGTTTGTGCCCATCGAGTGAGATCTGTTCATGTTTACCGGAGCACATGTGACACTGATCACACTAAAAACCTTACTTTGTGTAGTTGCCTCTTTGCTATTGCCATTTGTGCTCTGCTTTTCTGGCGAAACTGTGACGTTTTTTGTTTTTTGCTCAGAACGAATGTATCTTTTTAAGCCTTTATTTTTTATTTGTGGGCGCCATCCGTATGCAGTAAGTGTGGTCAGCCATGGCGTCCAAGATTTACGGCGCCGCGCAACGCAACACATGCAAATATTTTGATGCTGTCAGTCGTGTCGATGCATTGCGCTCAGCGATATCTGCACGGCTCGCGCAGGTGCTCATCATCGTCAAAGCTTGTTACGTTGGGCATACTTTCGACGCGAGTCCTGGTTGCTGCGTCCATTTCTTAGCTTATGTGTGTGCTGCTGACGTACTCGCACGAGCGAACATGCAGGTGAAGTTTATTCAACACTCGGAAATTGTGATTGTTGCAAAGATAAGTGGGAAATCAAGCATACTACTCATGTCACTCGGTGCCAGAATAGCCATGCGTGGCCATCTAGTACGCTGTAGCGCAGTAAAGGGACGAGGCACCGTGAACTCAACTGTAAACTGAGGGATAGCCTCCGAGTTTGGCGCGTCGTGGGCGCCAAAATCGGAAGTAGTGGCTTCTACGGTACCACCAAAAATCAATTTGGAACAGTGCGCCACGGTGACATTCGTTAGGTGGAGCATTGCAGGCGAAACACTGCTCCACCGTAGCCTTTGCAGGGCAAGGCATTGATGAAGGATTGGGAGCGCCGCAAAGGGAAGCGGTGGCCATCTCTGATTTGCGTTGAAGGACGTTTTTGCTACAAAGTATTTCTGAAACAGTGTAATTTAATGTCAAATGCATTTTTTAACTTCTACAAAATTTGGTTCAGGACTGAACGCCTCTCTCTGCCCCTGCGTGATATGCAGGTAACGAGGGTGAAGGGGTGCAGCAAGAGCTGTCTGCCCTGTGTGACTCCATCCTCTGTGTGGCCCCTTTAGAGGAGGACAGCCCCATTGGCAGCCTGAATGTCTCTGTGGCAACGGGTAAGTTTATTTTTGTTGTTTCTTGTCTCTGCTATTACCCGACGTCATCGTAGCTGTGATCTAGCCCAGAATGGGACTACTGACAGCTGCCCGAGATGCTAGAACGTCTACTTTGTTTGCACTAATAATAATGTCAATTGTTACTGTACCAAGCAGTAATGACCTAGGGAACAGGTCATTACAAGTCTAGGGAATTCTGGCAATGTGTCGCTGTTGTGTAATGTACTTTAAATCGTTCTCGTGTACTTGTTAAGAAAGGCGTGGAAAGAAGATTTAGCGATACAGTAAAACCTCGTTAATTGGACCCTCATTAATTCTGGAAATCAGATAATTCAGGCTCGTCCTCTGGTCCCAGCAGGTGGATGGATTATTTAATGCAATCAAATCCTCATTAATTCAGATGCATTTGGCCGCACATCGGTTAATTCGGACAACTCTTGGAGCTTGGCGAGTGCGGAGTGCTGCAAATTTGCGACGCAAAAGAGTGAAAAGATCGCTAGCGTCCAGCCGAAACGAAGTGGCGGAGCTCATATCACCATAGTCATCAGCGGAAATTGTATGCAAATTGCAGCAACACCGAAATGCCTCGTTCATGTTTGTGTCTTTAAAGCCTTTTCTTGCATTTACCGCCACTTATAACACCACATTGGTCGCGTGCCTTCAAAGCTGCGTAGTCACCATCCATGATTGCATCAATAGCGGCCGCAGTTTTTACAGCAAACGGTAGTTTCGTGTTGACTCGGTGTGTGTGTCGGCCGTGTGCCTTCAGAATCCTAAGGTTGCCATTCATGATTGCGTCATTGGCGGCCACGGTTTTGTCCGTAACAGTTCGGGCAAACAGTAATTTCATTTTAATCAGTGCAAAGCTGTCGAGGATGAAGAGCACCGGCTGCACCGCGATGGGCGGATGCTCTGTTGATTAGCTCACTGGCAAAAAGAGTTATCAGGATGTATGCGCGGTAGTGATAAGTGGTTCTGAGATAAAGGTATGCCCACAGGTTCACTGCGAAGAAAGTCCCGAGACGTTCGCCGCTGCGAGAGCCAATCAGTCTCGAGATGACGAGAACCGTAGCTTCCGCACTGCTTTTGTGCAAAATATGAAGCAGAATTGACTGATTCATTCACTAACTAAAAACTTGTTGACATACTGAATGTTTCTTTATTGTTGCTTTCTTGATACCCTCAATAATTCGACACTCATTTAATTCGGACATGTTTCTCGGTCCTGTTAAATCTTAATTAACGAGGTTTTACTGTACAGATATCCTTCCGCTAATCTGACTCCGGTGAATTTTTCGACTAATTTCATCCCGACCGAAGGCCCTGGCCACCGCCTATACATTTCCATGGGCCCATAGTTGCATTACTTCGATCCTAAAATTGTCCTTTGCTGGATAATTCCAACTTGACCAGTCAGCATGCACGTACCTGACCCCTGTGGTGACCCCAACAGTGACCCCGTTACTGACAGCGTCAGTCTTGGCAGAACTCAAAAGACACTGAATGCTTTTAGCAAACGTCTCCTCTTGTCCAAAACGTCAATTTTGAGCCTGCCCTTAGGAATATTTTCAAGCAACACTGGTAGCTTGCAGTGTCTAATTATGGTATTTACCTGATTATAACACACATATTTTCTTTTTTTCGGAGAAAATTGTGCCAAAAAACATGTTTCCAGTGTTTGTATGCGTTGCCACATAATACAGCTATACTATGGCGAAGCTGACTTTAAACTAACATGCGGCAAAACTGACTTTAGAAAACTGCCTGCCATTGTGGAACACTGTTGCCCATTTTTCGTGCCGAAATATTGGGTGCACATTAGATTTCCACCTGTTTAGTAGCTTTAATGTTATCTCTAAGTTAGTTTTCTACTTTGGACACATAGAAATAGGGATGCATTTGATTTGGGGGCTTGTTTGAATTATGCCAAATAAATTCAGCAGCGTGTTATGACGTGTTTTTCTGCATCTTGTTTGATTCAACATGCCAGATAATTTGATCAGTTGAGTCTCGTCAGGATTGAATTAACAGATGTTGACTGTAGAGTCGATCCCGGATGTATCAAACTCAGATGTATCGAAATATTGCATATATCGAACTGTTGTAACATCTCTTTGGAAATGGCTTGTAAAAGCATAGCGCTGTCCTATGGGTTTATTGTAGTCCCGTTCATCGCCACATTCAATATATAGAACCCTGCGCCCCTGCAAGTGTGCTTCTCCTAATGAAACTGTGACCACTTTCGACTTCATCGGAAATATCCATGCTGACAAAACAGTGCTGTTCTAGCAGATGCTGTCGAACAAGACAATCTGGAGATTAGGTATTAGGTTTACAGTCGAACCTGACTATGTCGAACCCGTTTACATCAAATTATTCTGTATATCAAACAATTTCTGAACATGGTATAGTTACAATGAGTATATATAGCAATAATTACGCTTAAATCGAACCAGTGCCCCCAGAAGTTGGCTTTCCCTTGTGGCGGTGGGGAAACCCGGCGTCGCAGCTCCATCCAACTGCTCTCCCTACCGTGACCGCGCTGCGTCGGGCGAGCCGTCGACACCCCCCTGAAAAAATTATCCTGGCCCGCCCGCAGCGCTTGCTGAGACAGCCAATCAGATGCTCTTGTGCCCTCATCGTGCAAGATGGCGCAAGTGCGAGTTGTCTTGCTGCTTTTCTGGTTCATTGTGGTTGCACATTGAGGGCCTTCTCCCGCAGTGTTGCTGTGATGAAGTGACAAAATTTGCTTTTCGCCGTGAAGCTTGAAATCATAAGAAGAACTTCAGTTTGGCCTAGTTAGTGTTTGTGTGTTCTCTTCCGCTGTCCTCGTCTTTATTTGCGGTCAATATGATATGCGTTGAAATCATAAATTGGATCGAAGGCGGTGAGAAGTCAGATGACCCCACAGCATGCAAGATTCCGAGGAGCACTCTCAGCTCGATCTTGAAGAATAAGGGGGAGATGACCCGGTGCCCGTGGCACCCGACGCGTACGCACGGCCGTGTACAAGTGGTTCATCTGAAATTGCTTCAAACATGCCGGCTTCCGCGTGCCCGGTGATGACTGTAAATTCTGATGAGTGTGACAAAGCCGTTGCCAGTGTTGCCGAAGTTTGGAGCGAGCTGTCAGAATTTCTGGAAGCTGTTGAGAAGTCAATGGTTGACGAGTTTGTGAGTGGAGATGATGGTGTCGTGACCACGGGAGAGCCCGAAAACGAAGACTACATTGCCAGCATCGTACAAGTGAAAGTGGGCACAATGAGGAAAGTGACGATGGTCCTTTGCCCACATCCTCCGAATTGTTTGGTGCACTCGCACTAGTCTGGTGCTTCTGCGCGAATGTGGAAGGTTGCGGCCTCAGCTGCTCCGACTCTTTAGACAATGTGGAGAAGTGCGTGCGTCACAGGCAGCAAAATTGCCCAAGCAGAAGAAAATAAAGGACTATTTCATGCGAAACTAAGCTAGTTTCATCAATAAAGTGATTTTATAAATGGTATGTGCATTTATAACGTCCAATTCTTTAGCAGGCTTATATCGAATTATGCCCTATATCAAACTGATAGGCATTTTTTTTGCAAGTTCGATATAGCCGTGTTCGACTGTAGTTGCATGTCGAACTGCGTTTCGACCCCATGGGGTCAAAACTAATCCATAGCCCCTTCTACGGTGTGCCTCATAATGATTCTTGGCCTTGGTGCATAAAATTCCAGAATTAATTTCTTTTTTTCTTCCCCACAGGGATAGTTCTACATCACCTCTCCCTTGCTCAACAATCGTGAGGTCAACACGAGACACAACAAATGAAGCCATCACATATTCTTGTTTGTGGGACATCACTTGGACAAGGTTCAGGTGATGTTCTGTGCACACCCCTTCCCGGGTGACTTTGCCAGCAAGGCTGGACCCAGCTGGACTGACTACTGCGTCTTGCACAACGTGCCTCCTGGTCTTTGCTCTGTCCTAGAACAACACTTGTGTTGCATGCTACACTGTTGATGTGAGAATAGTGGGCCATGTGCAGTTTTTCTCCATACATGGTGGGAATTGTGCAAATAGCAAATTTAGGGACCCAGAGAGTTGCCTGCTTTGTAGTTAGAGTAGTTTCAAATAGTTAGAAGAGACAGAAACGTTAGGTCTTCTTGCTAAACAGGGACTGTTAAGGAATTGCTCTTCGAAAAGTGTCTTTATTTATATATATTTTTATTCAGAGTTTGAAAGAAATTGTCATCAACGTATTTACTGGGGTCTAGGCCAGCCTTGATTCTGAGTCGACCCCTGAAAGTCCGAATCCAGAAAAAAAAGGGGGAAAAAAAACTTACCTCAAATGTAGGCTGAACAAAAAAGCGAGGACAGTGTTAACAAAATGAGAACATTTACTGAATATGAACACGCCAAGCTCATTCTATGTTTCTATCTTCCTTATTGCTGTCATCTCCTCATTGCAGCCGGCACACACAAAATGCGTCTCCCATTGCCCCCTCCAACGACGAACATTTTTCTCATCAATGCCGAAGTGCCGCCCGACTTGAATGTTTGGCTATGCCTCTGCGGCCAGCACAGCTTTTCGTTTGAAAGTGTCAGCATAGTGGCATCGCCTGTTTGGTGCCATTATGATAACGCCGCGCTGCATGTTGATACGACACAGCTAAAAATGGTGACTGTTTGTGTGCTTCACTTGGCTGCTGGCACGGCCAGTAGCGGCTGTGATACTGGCCTTTCTAGATGGCGCTAGCTATGCACCATATTTATCAACTTCAATAAAAAAAATTGGCCATTTTCTTAAAATCCTCAAATCTAAGCCAACCCTAGAGTTTGGCATATGATTAGTACTTGAAGAAAACTGTCTGCCTAGATTCGAATAAATATGGTATATGGTTTGTAAAAAAATTGGTCTATAAGAGTCATTACAGCCAGTGGCAACCTTAAAATTTATTGGCAGGTACACTGCTGTCGAACTTAAAGGAAATTTGTGCAGATGCGCCAGCCAGTTGCATTTGTTCATTTACGTGATCTTGTGGCGATGTTGAACTTCTTTCAATGTTAGTATCTCTTGAAGAACTGCCGTATTTACTTGAATAATGAGCACGCCCCCCACTTTTCCATTTAAAGAGTGCCTTGTTTCTTTTCGTTGCGTAATGATCGCACCCCGAACTTGCTGCCATGAAGTACGAGACTCACGATACGCAGCAGTAGGCGGCGCTAGCAGCACAACCCTATCAATTGTCACATTCCTCCCCCTTTAGTTCTTGTCATGGAGAATACCGGTTCACAGGGCGTCTTGTCCAGGCACTTTTTCGCAGTGCGACACGGCTTTCTCCTGATGGGACGACTGCTGCTGGCAGCTCAGTTCTGTTGTGGGGCTGACTTTGTGGCTGTTCTGGCACAGCAGCAGCTCCTGCAGGCTCCACAGGCTCTGTTGCTTGTTGTTCAGCTGGCTGATACAGAGGCACAGTGTTTGCAGGTGGTGGTGGCTATACTAGGTTGGGGTGAATGTGGTCCCCATGTCTGTGCCACACAGTTCGTAGGACCGCTAACAGAAGCAGGTACCCATGGTGGACCTGATCTGCAATTCCTGGGGGGCTATCTTGTACACATTTGAAAAGCCGACGTTCGTTCTCGCAGTGCGCGATTGGCCTATGCTGCGCGGATGTCTTCAGTAGCGGGGCGTGACCATGTTTTTGATGACGTCAAAATGACAAAACGCTCCTCTCAATCATTCAGACTTCAAACGTTTCGTCTGTAGGAGCAGAACGGGCTCGAAGTCTGTCCGTTAGGAGCGGACAGAGACCGGACGATTAAGTTGGCTCGGATTGGATCCGAGCTTACCCACTGGATTACTGAACAGGAAATTTTGCTTTGGTATGGTACATTTGTATCCAATTCCATCCAGTGCGGCACAATTGTTGAGAAAATGGTACTCCCTTTTGCATTGAATATTTTCGTCGCCTGTGCCATGGGCGCGCTCGCACAGAGGTGACGATTTGAAGTGTGTGGTGCGTTTGTGGAAATGGAAGAGGAAGAATTCCGGCGTCACTTTCGTCTTTGGAAACGGACAGCGCTTTTTTTATGCGACAAACTAGAGCTTATAGCCGCGTTTACATGAATGCGACAGTGTCACACCGCATCGCATTTCTAGCACATTGCATTCATGTAAACAGCGGTAATGCGCTAAGAAGGCGCATCGCATTAATGTGCCAGGCGAGGGTAGATTTACGGACGCGAGTTGACTCTCGCGTAGCTTGTAAACGCAGGATTCTCGCATTAGGAATTATGGGAAGGACGTAGCTGCGGGACTGCCGTGCTGGTGAAGCTGCGAGACAGCAACACCCGAAGCAAAATGGCCTCCCCCACGGCAATTGCATATGTACGGACCTATGCATGTAAGGTGAAGACGATCTGTCTCCACCTTACATACATAGGTCCGTACATATCCAATTAGAGCCATTTCTTCTTGGACCTTTGCGAAATGAACTTGCTTTCTCTGGCAGCGTGAATCTAACAGCTCACCAATATTTAATTCAGATATGATGGCAAGGAAAGCAGTGGTTTCCTCTGCGGAGAAATAGGTTCGCTGCATTCTCAAGCATTTTGCACAAGCGTCAGGCTCTCGGTAGTCGATACAGTCGGCACTCAGCCATCAACGTGCACTCGGCCCACTACTGGAAACCAGTTACACCGGAAGTTGGCTGCACTTCCCTTATACGGCACCATGTGGTGCTGTGTTTTCGCGAGAGTTAATGCGCTACATGTAAACGGCGTCGCATCGCCTTTCCCAAATGCGCTTGGAAATGTAAACGGGGCTTGTTATTAGATGCCATCGTGCCAGCAGCATTTCCACAGAAACGAAGGCATTGTGTGCATTGCGCTTTTTCGCTACTGGGAGCTTCCAGCAGAGCGTCAGTTCCGAAGAAATGATAGGCATGGTGCAGTCAACCGTCAGCAACACCGTTCACGAGGTCGCGGAGGCCATCATCGATGCCGGCACCCGAGAGAAGTGGATGAGCTTCCCCTGGACCCCGGATACCAAGGTGAAGGCAAAGGCGGCGTTCGCACGACACAGGCAGATTCCCGGCGTGCTTGGAAGTGTCGACGGCACACTGATTGTCATACAGCAGCCACAAGGCCTCAGTCCAGGCGACACCGAGAGCTTCATGACCCACCAGGGGTTATTATGCACTCAATACCATGGTCGTGAGTATCATTGAAGTATTTTTTTGCAATCCATGGTCGGCCTTCTCACTTGCCAATCGTATACGTCTTTCTTTTTCTTTTTCTCTTTTTGCTAGGCCCATTCCAACATAAACTATTGATACAAGTATAACTTGAGAAAATACAGTTGGTGCTTCGGACCATGTGTGTCTTCAGTGAGGTTTAATGCTCCCGTTTCAATGAGCGTTATCTCTAGCAACACCTGTGCCTTTGATAGCATAGAATAAGTATTTAAACCTTTATGTGCGATGCGAGTACATATACTTAGATTATGCGTGTTTGAGGTGTTGTAGTACATGGGATGAAATAAAATACCTTTTGCAATACTTCGAAGGGCTGGCAAGAAGGTTTACAACTATGAAGTAATGAACTAGAAATAACTTGGAGCCCATATTCAAGCGGGTTTGCGTTTGTCAGGGCCTTCATGAGGGGGTGTGCTAGCTGAAACCTTGGTTTTAGGCTGTTAGCTAGTTTCTTTTCAGAAAAAATTTAGTTTTTTTTCTCAGTATACACACATTAATTTACCTTTGGGGAGGCCCATACAAAGAAATGCTTTCGCGCTATCTTGTAAAACCACTTTGCACCCATTTTTTTTATTCCATAGATGGGCGATGCAAACCTGCGTATCATGGTGATCGATCCCCGTTTCCCGGGGGGGTGCCATGACTTGTGGGTGTGGCGGCAGAACCCTCTGCGCAGCCGTCTCGGATCACAGCTGCAGCCTGGTGAATATCTACTAGGTAAGGGATCGAAGTATGTACGTCTTGCACACAGAGAGCTCATGTCATCTTTTTACGATGCAGGAGACTCTGAGTATACCTTGGAGCCTTGGCTGCTGACGTCAGTGCCCGGACACCCTGCTGGCGATACACTCGAGGGCCGATTTAACAGGGCGCACGCTTCCATGCGCAATGTTGTGGAGAGATGCACTGGGGTACTAAAGAGCAGGTTCTGCTGCTTGCAGCGCTACAGGACGATGCTCTACAGCCCCGATCGAGCAGCAACAATCATTGGGGCTTGCGCTGCTCTCCACAACATTGCTTTGAAGGCAGGAGAACCGCGGCTTAAGAGCGACGACATGTGCCTGGATGTGCCGCCTGCCGCAGCTGTGCCCAGGGTACCGGGTGTGCTGCCTGAAGAGAGACGGCTGCTACCACCACAGGACATTTGTTTAAGGGGTAGGCAGGAGTGCAGCGACGTGGTTACGAGGTCCACGGAGTGCGCATGCTACCCACGTCGTACCACCGCCTCCTTCAGTTCCATCAGCAGCGCAGGAGTAATCTTCAGGTAGCTGCCTTGCATAACCTACTGTTGGCAATGTGCAATTTAGCGGGGCGTCCAGAGTAGGCATCAATAGCGAGTACTTCTGTGGGATCAGACGTGATTAACATAGAAAAATGAGGTTTTAAATGCTAGGCTGCATAGTAGCGCACATCTGCATAATACCGTATTTACTAGACCGGGGTTGTTGGAGAAGTATGGGAGAGGCCTTTGCCCTGCAGTGGGCGTAACCAGGCTGATGATGATGATGATGATGATGATTATGTATTTACTCGCATAATGATAGTATTTTTTTGTAAAAACAATCCGACGCAAATTCAGGGGTGCGATCATTACGCAGGTTAAATTTCCCACGAAAATAAGCATTTTCTTTTTTCATACCACATTTGCTGCGGATGACAAGCAGGCGGCTGCCGCTGTCAGTGCGGGACACCAAAGCAAGAATGGCGGCCGGCGGAGCAAGCCGAACTACTCGCCAAATGCGATTATTTTTCTTCTCGTTAGTACATTACGCACATTGAAACAGTTTCTTCCGTATCGGTAATGAATAATATCGTTAATATTGGCAAGTTTGCGACATTAACATAGCCATGTCCACTTTGAGGGGACAGTAACATAGATGGGTGCGCTTAGCTGCCAGTGACATAGAAACACATGGCGGGCATGCTGTGGAAACTGTGGCATTTGTTTTCACTGCTATCCTAATACAGCACGTTTCCGCTAAGGGTGGGCAAATATCTTAGCTGCATTACAAGCGTTGGCGTTAAGAAGGTACACTCCTAACGTATCAGTGTAAATGTGGCCACTATTGTTGTTGCTTGCCATTTGTTGCGTGCCCACGAGTGCAGATGAGAAGAATCGAAAGGCGCCCTTTATGTTGTTGACCAAAGCCATTATGAAGCCTACAAATAATAGAGCCGAGACAAGTTTGGTTGTAGCTTTTTTTTTTTCGTGCAAGTGCGTAAAGTGATAAAAGGAATGAAATGGGGCATCTGCTTAAGAAGGCTGGGTATGTGCAGACTGCTTGGTATGTCTTCAAGAGTCGTTCGCGTAGCATTCGACGGTAGTAAGCGCGATCATCATTAGCTAGACTTGGCACATGACATATCACTGCGACAAGTTCAGAGTGCCATCGTTACACGGGAAAGACGAATTTTGGTGACATAATTCAGCGGTGTGATCATTATGCGAGTAAATATGGTAAGTGGACAGAGGTGTGCTAAAAGCAAGTTAGTATGGTGCTGTGGCTTCTGTGAGGTGTTTCCTTCAGTCAGTGATCGTATGGTATGAACAGCAGAGTTCGTGTAGCTGCTGCCTATGTATATACACCAGTGTTTTCCTTGAACATTAGAAGAGAATTAATGCAAAACAGTGCAAATACTTTATTCTCTTGTTACGGCTTCCAGTAAATCTAACGTTTAAACTGAACAAACATGCTTCTCGCACTACATGACCCCATTAGAGCACAATGCGATCCCTCTGACTCGAATAAATACAGTATCTACTTCAGTTTCATTCATGTACACATTCAGCTGGCCATCATTATTGCCGAACACAATGCATCCAGTTGCATTCAACAAAAAGTACTATTTCAGACGAGATTTTTCACGTGTCTCGGCTGGAAAAGCGACAAGTCAGTCTGACTAGTTTGAAACATTGCCATACAAAACGTATGTCTTAGCATTGCACATCACTTGTAACGCTTGTAACATCCTTGTAACAGCATTACAAGCATGACGGTACAAATCAGCATGCTGCATAATAAGCAGTAGGACCACGAATGAGGAACGTCAACAAAAAATATCACAGTTACCAGAATATGAAGCCTGCAGAAAGCTGTATTGAAGAGCAGTGGCTTTCAGTGAGGAGGTGACATGTTCAGAAGTATCGTAGAAACGTGTAATTATTGCATCGTATTTGTCGATGCTCATGAGATCGCAAAAAGAAATAAACAGACGCAGATCAATTCTACCATGCATGTGTGTCTCACATGTCCTTTTAAATAAAATACAATGAGCTCGCAAGGACATTGTTCTTTTTTTTATTAAAAGGTCGCACCAGCTCTCAACAAGCACCTGCCATTTTACATTATTCAGCTAACAGTTAGTTGGCTGGAGTTACAGCACAAAAAAAAAACATAGAATGAAAAAGAAACAATTCGGCATGGTAGCACTATTCCAGGAGAAAATAAACATTGCATTGCTCGCTTGAGCCTTTCGTTTGTATAGCCTCTCGCTCAACAAAAAAGAAATTGTAACACCTGCGCGATCATTCCTTCCTTGCAGCCCCTTGCTGGAAAGACGTGCTGAGGGCCTGCGCCACAACACCGATGTGGTGGAGCTCACGCAACTCCTCACTATGTTGCTGCACCAACATGTTGGCTGGCCTTGTCAGCGAGACATTGTCATGCTCGATAACACGCCAAACATTCGTCCCGAACTTGTCCTTTATTTCCGCATGCCAACCATGCACACCACAAGACCACACTACGAGTCGCCCCATTCCCCCTCTCCTCCCGCACACTCACTCACTCCCGCCGCTGTCTTCCCCGCACTCACGCCACATCTTCTCCGTTCAGTCAACTACTGTTGATCCCATGCTTGGCCTCCGAGAACTTTAGCTCCTCATCGCGGGTCTTGGGCTAGCTTGCCCTGGCCCTCGCGCGTCACAACTCCCCCCCCCCCCCCTCCCCCACTCATATCGTGAAGCCGTGCTGGTAGGGAGAAGCAATGGCTCATGGTAGAGCATCAACTTATCAGCGTGGGCGTTAGTTCGATGACGTCCTGTAATAGGATCGCTCAATACAAAGTCATTGTCACCAAATTGTTTGACTACACAATAAGGTCCACTTTGCCACAGTGCCAATTTTGCCGAAACACCCTTGCCCGCATTGCTCAAGGTATGAGAATCCAGGAGCACAAGGTCACCCTCTTTGATGGTCATTGGCTGCCGATGACGGTCGTAACAGGATTTCTGCACCTTCCAAACAGCTGCCTGATGCGACCGAGCATATTGGAGGGCCTCTCCAAGGCACCGCTGGAGTTCTGAAGCAAGTGCATGGGGTGCTGCTTTCAGAGGCTCCATGTCCTTGTCACTTGCAGATTCCCATGGGGTGTGCAACTTGCGGCCATCACACAACAATGCTGGAGCATATCCGGTGACAACGCTCTCAGCAGTACGCATGGCAAGGCCGATCTCAGGTATATGGCGGTCCCAGTCTTTGTGGTTGGAGCAGTATGCCCATAGACACTGCTTAATAGTGCCATTGTGACGCTCCACCATTTGGCCGACTGGTAAGGCACCGTGTGACGATCTTTGATGCCCCAGTGTTTCAAGAGGTTGCACTATAGTCTGCTAACAAAGGGCTTGCCATTGTTGCTGGTGATGGCCACAGGTGTGCCATGATGGTAGAAGACTTGCACCATGCACTCTAGTATTTTTGCACTTGTTGCTGCTTGTAGAGGGAAAAGCTCTGGGAACTTGGTAAAAGTATCAATAACTACCAGCAAGTACTTGTGGCCCCGAGGTGTAAATGGCAAGGGCCCAATAATCTCGACACTGAGTTCTTCCATGGGTGATGTTGCCCACTGACTGCTCATGAGGCCTTCCGGTTTCTTGCGCCGAGCTTTTGTGCACTGACCGACAGTACAGCATTGCACATACTTTGATATGTCCGCTCGCATGCCCAGCCAGATGAATCGTGCAGCAACATGCCTCAGAGTTTTGAAAAATCCAGCACGGCCAGCAGTGGGATGGTCATGGGCCATCTTCAGTGCCAGCTGCCACAAGAGATTAGGTAGCCACGTTACCTTCTTGTTGCCTCTTTACTGAATCAGCAGTCCGCTTCGCTGCAGTTCCGTTGTTTCTGCCAGATCGCAAAAAAGGCGATGCTCAGGGTCTGAGCTTGGGAGCTGAGTCTCTTGGACCACTGCCTTCAGCGTTAAGAGGCAGTCATCACGAGCCTGTTCTTGTACAAGCTGTATTGTGTCACTCCGAGAGTCATTCTCCGAGGAAACAGCTACTTCATCAAATGTAATTTTGCCTTCAGGTTCTAGAGCAGCAATAGGGAATGTCTCATGCAGGTTGTCACTTGGGCTGTCTTCACACTGGAGAGGGGCTCTACTCAAGGCATCCGTTGGTATTTTTGCCAGCACTCGTCTGTTCTTGATTTGGCTGTTGAATCCCTGCAGCCGAAGAACCCAACGCTTGACCCTGGGTGAAGCTTGGTTGGTATTAAACACCCATGCCAGGGAGGAGTATTCACAGTGTATCTCAAACTCCGTAAATTCAAGATATGCCCTGAACTTGTCCACTCCCCAGACTACTGCCAGGCATTCCCACTCCTGGACAGTATGATGTCTCTCGGCTGCTGTAAGGACTCTGCTAATGAAGGAAACAGGCTGCAGTCCATCAGGGCCAGCCAGCTGCAATGCTAATGCCACTTGCATCTGATTAGATCTGGGAGGCTTATAACAGCATCCTGAGCTAAGGCCTGCTTGAGTGCAGTGAAAGCCTGCTCTTGGCACTCCTCCCACTGCCACGGCTCGTTCGTCTTCAAAAGGTTGGTCAGTGGATGCACCATCAGTGAGAAGTGAAGGATGAAGCTTCTATAGTAGCCGGCAAGTCCCAGGAAGGCTTGCAAGTCCCGGGAAGGAAGCGTTGACTGCGGCTGCTTGTGGCCCACTGTATTTTGCACTTGAGGGAAGTTGTTGACAGACACCAACCTGTTGCCAGGCGGAGTGCTTGTTCCTGTGTCTTGGGTTTGGCACCTGCCTCGACCGCTACCCTTGCCGCTGGTGCTCTAAGCAAGCTCCCACTCGAGCCTGTGTCTAGTAGGGCCTGGAATGTCGTCTTCCGAATCTACACTTCCAGGAGAATCTCCTTTTTGCCGGCCAAGGCCGCTACTTGCAGCGCAGTCTTGTAGGTGCTTGCCAGTTTAGCACCTACCGTCCCCTGTTTCCCGTGCACTGAGAGCGGATATGTCCGATCCCGTTGCATTGGTAGCAGCGGGGTGGGCTGCCACGCCGACCTGTAGGGCACTCCCAAGCTATGTGACCGACGCCTCCGCAATGTTGGCAGGCAAATCCTCTGTGGTCAAGCGGTTGGTACCTTTGTGGCTGTTGATGGCGCTGCGAGATGTGGCGTCCTTGTGGCGACTGCGGCCAATTCGTGCAATTGGTCTCGGTGGTAGGAAGGCTGTATCGCCGCTGGGTGCAACGGCCAGAGGGATGCTGCCGGCGGATACTGGAATGGCGCAGCACCCGCTGTGATCAAAGTTGTGTTCCCGGCAGGCCGGCCACGTTTATAGCTAACTGGAAGGCCAAGTCCGTCACCGCTTAGTCAGTCGGAGGCGGTGGTGGCTTGTACTGCATGCGCCTCCAGAAATGCTCCATGAGGACGTCAGTGGCCTTTGCCACTCGCGAGACTGGTGAACTGCCTTCCCTCCACCAAATCCTGGAATTGCAGGTGCATATGCCGCAGCATGCGGTCAACCTTTTCCGACTTGGGCACTTCGCCGCCAATCCGGTTGTAGTAGGCGACAATTGTATGTATGAATTCTTTTAAACTTTCTTGGGGATGTTGCGTCCAGAGCTCCAGATCTTGTTTCAAGCGGCACTTCGTGTCAGTGGAGGAGAACCCCACAATAAATGCTGCAGTGAACTCCTCCCACGACGCAAATGAGTTAACAAATCGCGACCACAACTTCGCACTACCTTCCAGCGGAGTGGGCACAATGTGTGTAAGCCTCTTGTCAGCGGCGACACCGCTGACCAAACAAAAGGTTTCAAGCCGGTCCAAAAATTTCTTGGGGGACTGAGGGTCGTTGAACCCCTTATACCTTGGAGGCTGACCTGGCTGACCTGTGGAGCGGGGAGCGCAGTCGCTCGCTGGTTGAACCGTTGCTACTGCCGTTGTCGCAGAACCTGTAGGCACTGCCTCGGCCACCATCAGTCTTTGTCTGACCACTGCCGCGATTTGCTCATGTTCTATGGTGGATCCGTTAGTCTGCCCCAGCAGATGCTGCACTAATTCTTCGAGAATGTGCACTGTCTCCATGTCCACGTAAATCCCGGACGAGCGCCCACTTTTCATGCTCGACGACAGGCCACATGTTCGTTCCGAACTTGTCCTTTATTTCCGCACGCCAACCATGCACATCACACTACGAGTCCCCCCCGTTCCCCCTCTCCTGCCGCTCACTCACTCACTCCCGCCGCTGTCTTCCCCTCACTCACGCCACCTCTTCTCCGCTCAGTTAACTACAGTTGATCCTGTGCTTGGCCTTCGAGAACCATGGCTCCTCATCGCGGGTCTTGGGCTCGCTTGCCTGGCCCTTGCGCATCACGACATTCAAGAGCTGTGGCCTGTTGAACAGCCGCCTCTTTGATCTCTCGAAGCACATGGAAATCAAGAAATATGTCAAAAATGTTATGCTCTGCAGAACATACGCACATTTTTGTCTCCCTGGAAAATTCACCGGCCCAACAGCATCCGCAAATGGTGTGGAGTTACACGGACAAGCAATGCGCTGCGTTTACTGACACAAATGTGGCTCTGGAACTCGTATGCTGTGATCTCTTCAAACACATATTTCAAGTCAAACCATTATCGAGTTTGCTACAGCATGATGGTATGGTATGATGAACTTTATTTTGCTACAGCATGATGATTCACTTTTTTTTGCTTGTAGAATTGACACATTGTAGAAAATTTTGATTTCGTGCAGGGTGCACCCTTTTGAGAAAAAAGAGCATGGTTACTGAACATTTAATCTTGTATGAGACTCCCACAAGTTTTAGAGTGCCCTCACTGGTGTCATCCTTTTGTTTCAAGCCTGCAAAACATAGTTGCGGTCTACGTTGAATGTATGTGTCGTCTACTTATGTGTCGTCATTGAAAAAAACATTCGCAGCAGGATGTCCTTGCTGGAAACTGAGAGGATTACTTTATTAAAGTACTTCCCTTTATTAATTTGTTCAATGCATCTCGTATGTAGGGATGTAGGTAGAGCATTTTCTGCCCATTTGTCACCTGTCCTTGGGAGCAAAGTTGCTCATGCATTTGTGTAGCCATCACCCTTGATGTTCAAGTTTTCCCTAGGTGTACAACGGTTATTCAGTTAGTGGGTACGTGTATGTAACCTTTACAGCATGCAGTGTGATAAACTTGTGAGAAAAAAAAAATGTGTTTCATCTTTTACTTACATAAACGCAACACAGGGATGACATAAAATGATCAGCTGGCTGTGACAATGTCGTCGGCGTGGCCTAGGCTGCGGGAACACTGGCCTAACATTCTCGACAGCAACTCCCCAATGCCAGCATGTCGAGGAACTGATCAAGGCTGTACTTGGACAGGAGCTCTGCCGGAAGGCGGGCTGCGCTGCTGTCCACCTGCTGTTAATTTAAAAGAGTAAACGCAGCATTACCTTAGAACACTGCTTATATGCTGCTGCGAAAACATAAACCACGAAGAAAACACATTCGAGCTCACATGACAGGCCACTGGTGCCCGCAGCCGTGCCAACTGACGCTGACCATGCCTGGCTCTCGGCGGGCTGCTCGCTCGGGGCGTGCTCCAAAGTCAAGCTGGGGCCTTCTTCCGCTACCTAAGTGTCAAAAATGTGTCAAAAGCAACGCTTCGCAGCACGCTGACGCGTTACAATGACTGTACAACTAACGCAATGGTGATAATGCTCGCGAGCGACACGCAGCAAATGTGCACTAATGAACCCATCCATTACTGCACATTGGCAAACGCCACTTTTCGTGAATATAGAAGCACAAATAATAGACAAAGAATGCGACGCAAAAAATTTGTTTTTCTGGGCATGAGCCCCACTGCATCTCCCCTTTGGTGCCAAATCTCAGTCGCTCCCTATTATATTGCGTGTTCAGCTTAACCCTTTGAAGGTTGGTTTTTCTTGCTATATGCGACCACCCAGGGTTGATTTTTTTGTTGCACATTTAAATTCTTCAGAGGGACCTATTTCGAAAAAAATTTACTGTGATTTTTCTAGGATGAGCGTAAAGTAAGAAAAAGATGTTTTGTGTTGGTATATATGTGATGTTTATTCATGAAAGACAATAAAAATAGGAAATAAAGTTATAAGAATTTTAAAAAAATTGGTGCATTGTTATACACAATGTCCGCACAAGAAGAATGCGCACACGAAAATTTTTTGCAAGCCTCAAATGCTCCTTTTGCACTAATATTTCTTCAGAGTGTGGTAGTCCTTGAAGCATGGCTCCACACAGAGTGCTTTGTTGCACTCAACGCACATGTACCTTGTGTCCTTGCGACATTTTTGCTGCCGAATGGTGTTGGCGCAGACGTGGCATCGCCTCTGGGTACTGCTTCCCTGAGCAGCAGTGGGAGGCAACTTCTGAACGAAGTGTCGCGCTGTCAACCTCAGAGGATTATCTCCAGTTGGCCTTCCCCGTTTGCTTTCCTCAGAGTGATGTTCTTCACTGAGTTGGCTCACTATTAGCCGTTTGAACTCTGCATATATTGTTGTTGACCCGGTGTTCTCACGAAAGAGAATAAATGCATTGAGCAGTAAAATGTCAAGAAAGCGAAAAAAAAAAACATTTCTTATTCCACTTTATTGTCTTCCTAATAATTTCAGAAAAGCTCAGCTGCATGTCAACTTTGTCTACCAGTCCCATTTTTTTTGTTGTATTCTAACATGCATTTTGGCTTCTTCTCTTCACCTGTCCTCCAGTCCAGCTTCCCCGTTTTGGCAATCTCCGCTCCATGCATTGTCGACAGCATGTGCGCATCTCTTCTATCATGCCACTTCAGGGCCAGCGTTGTGTTCGTGTGAAAGCTATCAATTTGTCCTTGCAGAAGCTTCTTTGTGAACTTTGGAAGCCCCCTCCTATTTGCTCGCACCATACCACAAGCACTCGTCTGCCTGCTGTGGAGAAACTCGAATAGGGCTGGGCTGGTATACCAGTTATCAATGGACAGGAAATGTCCCCTCCCGAGAAAGCCTCCAAGCAGCTCCACCACAACAGACCCTGGAAATCCCAGCTCTTTCAATATGGTCACAGCTGTGGTAGCTCCTGTGTACTTGATAAACCGCATATTGTAGCCTGTGTTGACGTCACAAAGCACAAACAGCTTTACACCAAACCGATGCCTTTTAGAAGGAATATACTGTCAAAAAGTAAGACGTCCTCTCCAAGGCACCAGTGCCTTGGAGAGGACAAAAGGCGTGGCAAATCTTGTATTGCTTTCATCACCGGTCTGATTGTTCTCAGGCAGTCTTTTTTATCTGTTATTGAACTGAAGTGCAGCACTCACGTCAATATGCAAAACCGGTTGGTGGAAAAGACTGGCCGAAAAAGCAGAGTTTCCAACATTGTATCTTTAGACTAGTATGCCTCGAGAGTAGTTTTCCTTACCAGGCCCGTCAATAGCACAACCGCTAGAAAGCAGTAAAGTTCTGAGACGTCAGTCTCCTGCCACCACCCGAGTCGCGACTTTCGGGGCAGACTACGCTCGTGAACCTTCTGTTTTGTGTACTTCTTTGCTTGCTTATGATCTGTGAAACCACACACCTTCGTCAAAAAAAAGAGCAGCATGGGGGCAGCATGGAGCTGGACCTTGTCCAATATGTGTGGTGTCAAATGTAAACAAGGAGGGAGAAAAGTCACCTTAGACCCAGTCAGCATCGTCATGCCGCGAACGCTTTTGCAATGATGCTCCTTTGTCAGATTCCGAGTCTAAACTGGTGAGTAACTCCTCATCTGACGGGCTCAGGTCCAATGAATCTGACTCCGACCCGGTACTTGGGCAGTAGTCCGCATCGGAGTAGTCCGCAATATACGGCATCGACCATTTTCGGACTTGTTCGTGGTGCCGTATATTTACGTCACTGACCCTCAAAGGGTTAAAAACCGATGACATTCATGCACAAACTACATCGTCTGAAGCCTCGAATAAGATCCTGCAGACGCTGGTGAGGGCCAGAGTTCCTGAAATCTCCAGGACGCGTCCCCGCCAGCCAGGGAGGCAGCCGCTGCTCGTGCTATGCAAGTACAAGCGTACCTTGTAACATAGGCGAAGCACACAACTAAGCGTTCACTCACCTTTGGTTCTCCCTTGCCAAGGCGGCATGGTGCCGTGCCTCGTGCACTTGTTTCCGCCACCAATCCTGCCACTGCTCAACTGTCTTTGAATTGGGGCCCTCGGCATTACGCGCCGCTGCCAGTTGCCCCCAGAGCCGTTGCCTGTTGGCCACTGTCAGTCCGGGCTAAGCGCACACGACCGGCGTGCCAGATGCTCCTCCATAAAACAAATTAGCAACTCTTTCTGATGCTCTGATTCGCGTGGGCCCAACCTGACATTGCGGTGCGACGACGTTCAACTGCTTCATGGGCAACAGGTGGACGGGGAGAATGAGCGCAATGGCAGGACTTACAGCTTGCGGCGGAGAACCCTTTGTGTGGGTACACGCATACACAGACATGGTGGAAGTAAACCTTAAAATGTGCGCCAACAGCGTCAGCTTTGAAACAGGGCAGTGGCTAGTGACCCGATGTAGCGACCAGTAAAAATATAACCACTAATGAATAATTTTACTACTAAGGTTTCTTATTACATGCATATCTATTAAAACGCGAGAAACAATCAGTTCACTACGCCGTTCCCAAGCAGACGACAAAGACAGCGTACACATCCGGGGTGTCACCCACTCGTCTATTGGCTGTGCCCTTCCTTTCGTTCTCACAAAGTCTGCAGACGGCCCATTAGTGAAGTCGCTCGTGCAAACGGACGTTTGAAAAACGGACTTGTACAAGCTAGCGCCCCTGGTGAACAATGGGGCACCCGGGTCCATTATTGGCGCAGTACGGCAACCTTTGTCCGCCTGCACTTTTTGCTTTATCTGCTTGCGCTTTTTGTATCTGCTTCAATTGAACAGACAATCGAAGACTTGGGTGTGTGACATCCAAGAGTGTCTTGATTCTTCTTCCCATGAGCAACTTCCCTGTTACTTCATGAGGTGTTGAGTGGTAGTCGAAGAGCACCCTGTCCACTTGTGTACTGAATTCACCCGGTGTGCTTTTCTTCAGATTTTCTTTGATAGCCTGTACTACCAGCTCCGCAGCCCCTTTGGAAGCACGGTGATATGGAGGCACCAGCATGCGACGGATGCCGTTCCTGTTCAGGAAGTCGGCGTACTGGCTGCTGGTGAATGCAGGCCCATTGTTGGAAATGATGTGTGGCAGACCATGTTGAGAAAAGACAGTCCTGAACACAGATACTATACCTGCCGCGGTGCAACAAGTATGTCACAAATGCTGGCTATATATGACTTCTACAACAGTTACGTTGATTTTAATCCGCTAAAACAGGTTTGCTCACGACGAATAGTTCATGGCATAATATCGAATTTTTGCATTTCTTCACAGAAATGCTCGGCAGTAACACGAGGACGTAACTAATACTGGAGTTTAGATTCTACAAGCACCAATTATTTAACTGCTTGTCAACTTCACATGTTTATTTTAAGCGGCTATTTGAAGTAAAGTTAATGAAGGCTTACAGCTATTTACAGAATACAAATAGGAATGTACCAATATGTATTTCCTTTTCCGTGATACACCTTCAACTCACTTGAGAAGTTTACTGGTGCTTGTTGCTTGAGGAATATCTATGACGAATCTGTTTGGCGAACTGACACAGGCTGGCTCGGCCCAATTTTTTTAGTGAGGTATGCCTGTTGAACTGCATGGCTGCAGCCAGAAAGAAGTCAAAGCATCAATCATTAGCAGTATGGGACATATTGAAGATATCATAATTTCCCCTGTGTGAGGGTCAAAAATCAAGTGAAAATATATGTAAGGCTTGTGGTGCTTTCTTTATGAATGTTGGCGATTGGATTGGAGCAAACTTTATTTTGCCTGCAGTTAGGCGAGGTTCTCTCTTATATACCGACGAAGCGAATAGTTCTCCGTTTGTATAATTAAACAATGCTGGATCGAGACATGGTGAGACAGAAAGTGCTTGAATTTTCCTTTTCTAGGCAATCTAAGCTGCGCTGTTGTAGCTCGAAAATACTTTAGCCATTCCAATTGGTGTTGTAAAAAAATGCTTTATGGTTTCAATTCGAAGTTGTAGTGAACTGGTAGGTTTCGCGAACAAAGCGTGCCTCGATCGCCATGCCGACAGTCTGTTGCTACCGTTGCATGATCTGGGGTGTGCCATATTGTCGATAAAGGCTACTGAGGGCCACTATGAAACATTTCGTCGCTTGCAATTGATTGGCTCTCGATCTTAACAACGAAACTTTTCTCTCAGATGATTGCTACTATGGTATTTGTGAATTAACTACGTAAATACTCTACATGACGCGCCATAGTGTTAGCAGCCATGAGCAATTTGTTTTTTGGAGGCCTGTTTGAGAGAGGGGTGAAAGTAGAAGCAAACTTTTTCATGAGAAATGTGTGCGTAACTCTTCCTTCTGCATATTAATAAATGGCCATATTTGACTAGAACAACTCACCAGAGTAATAAGAATCATGATGACAGCTTCGCTGGGCAGTGTCTGACACGAATAACATGCTGACGCCAATTATCAATATTTTTCTGCCATGTAAAATGCAATGTCTCTCATAGCTAAATACTTAGGGAATGTTAAGTGTTTATCGAAGCATCATACACAACTTCGCGTGTTGAATTTGCAGACATTCCTTTTACGCAAAATTTATGGACAGACACGGCGCATATATCCATTGCAATGCCAGTAGACTCCTTCAACGCTACACAGCTTGCGAAATCCAGGCCGCAAATTTTATTGACTCACGCATTTTATGAGAAGGAAATGTGGTTCAAGCATGGCAGCAGAAAGAAGCCAACGTACCCTTCTATAAGTACGGCTCGAGCCACCCATACCCCAAGCATTCACGAAGGGAACGAGCGCGCGCGCCAGCCGAGCGAGCTGGAGCAAGCGGTGTCCTGGCGGTGACGTCACTCGCGAGAGGGCGCCACTCCTAATTCTCGCCACTAATAGACTAAGTTCATTGGTACGCGTAGCATAAAGGCCCCAGTCTCCACCTTTCAAAAAAGGACTCCCAGTTAGGACAGCTTCAGCCACTTGTGACAGCATGGGATCCCATGCTGTAGCACATCTAACGACTGCAAGTGACAGGACATCAGGGTATGCTTGTTCTAACCCGAAGACATTGGCAGCTGTAGTGTCATGAACCTTAGTTGCGGGAAGTAGCCGGCTGAGTCCATCAGCATGGCCTAGCGTACTGCCTGGCTTGTAGACGAGTTTGAATTGATAGCTTGATAGTGTGAGTGCCCGCCCAAGGACTCTCGGTGATGCCTGGCTTGGCACACCTCGACTTGAACGAAAAAGTCCTAGCAATGGCTGGTGGTTTGTTACAGCATTGAACTGCCTTCCGCACAGGTACTCATGAAATTTGCGGACATCAAAAACCAAAGCAAGACCTTCCTTGTCAGTCTGACAATAGTTCTGCTCAGCAGCAAGCATAGTACGTGAAGCAAAAGCTACAGATCTTTCAATTCCATCTGCTTCAATCTGTGTCAAGACTGCACCAACATCATACGATGACGCATCGCAGCTGAGCACAAGTGATTTCTTGGAACAGTAGTGGACCAGAACAGGTGCATCTGACAAGAGCCTTTTACTTGTGATGAATGCTTGCTGTTGCTCTTTTCCCCAGCTCCACTTTTCCCTTCAAGAAGCAGCCGATGCGAGGGTTGCAGTCTTGTTGAGATGTTTAACAGAAACTGTTTGTAGAAACTAAGCAGGCCAAGATAGCTTTGAAGTTCCTTCACATTCTGTGGCTCTGGTGCATTGATGATGGCCTCTCTGGTGTTCCAATACAAATACCGCCGAGGTAGTTTCACGATGCAGATGTAAATCAACAGTGCAACTAAATGCACTTGAAACGCACATCTCGCGGGGGAGGGGGGGGAGGGGGCGTGACCTCCAGCCAAGAGCCATCTGGCTGAGCATAGCTGGGGGTCTCAAAACTCTTCATCCACGCATACCTGTTGGTGTGTGCACAGAAAGTGGCAATCATGTCAGCGGTAAAAAAACATGAACATGTCCAGTGCACAGAGAAACCTCTGTGTCTCACTCCGGCCTGTCACGTCCAGGTGTACGCCAGGTGCGTGTTTCGATGAGAACTTGACTCGGCAAGGCGTGTTTGGCAAAATATTGTCTCCCTATGTAGTTGACACCCTAAAAGAAAAATGTAAACAGGCATTGTCACTTACAAAGCACGCACACTGTATAACAACATTGACATCCGAAACTATGCTTACCTTGCCACACTAGTTGGAGGCCCAGGCTGCGTAGATGAGTCATCACTGTCGGAGTCGAAATCAGATGATCCAATGTCCACTACGGACTCCTCACTAGTGCTCATGTCGAGAATGTCGGCATTAGAAGCAGGAATCACTTTGAGAAGACTTCGTCTTCAGCAGCGTGCGACGCGTTTTCGTCAGCATGTTGTGAAAACTCCATGATATCTCCTCCGCTGCTTTATTTTTTCCACGGAGCCCTCGTGCTAAAACGAAAGAAAAAAAATAAAGAAAATGCACAGTAGTTCTCTTATTACTGGCCAGATGGCATTAGGTGTCCGTAAGTTCTGAGTTTTATTTTTGGCGGGGCATTCAAAACTATCGATCCATAGTGGTTGATGCTGTATGAGGCGGTAAGGAAAGAGTTAAGGCCCCTGTGCAAAGAAGAAGTTATCGATGCGTTGCTGCACGCACTTCCACTTACGTGCTACCAAATCCGTCTGTATTTCTGCCAGTGTTGTGTTGTCGCTGTATGCTGATGCAAGGACTGCAAAGGTTTGAGTCAGATCCTCATGTAGCACTCCGTAGGCTCCGTAGCACACAGCATATCATCATCATTATCAGTGTTGGAGTCGCTGTTTGACGGTGGGAGAACTTGCTCAATTATTTCGTTATCGTTCAGTCACATGACGAACCATGGCCTCCAGGCCTCCAGAAACCATGCATACAATGCTTCTGTAACTTTCTCAAAAGCCACAGGGTACGCACGACATGCTCCAGAGCGACTTTGCTCAGCTGCTTTGAGCTTGGTGTCTTCCTTGGTTTTGAGCAGCGTACTTAAAGAGCTCCATAGAATACAAATGCATTAACCACCGAGGACTTCTCACCCTTTTCGACACTGTATGATCGCCAACTTGGTTGCAAGGTCAAAAGCTTTCCGCTTCTTTACATTTGCAGCCGCCATAGCTTGCACTACATGACAAAGCTGCATGTCGCATACGCCACCCATGGAACGTTCACCATGCACAAGAGAAAGTGAAGGGCGTTCTTTCTGGCACGCGCAGATCTGGCTTTTGGCGCCTCCATACAGCTGTAAAGGAGAAGGAAAAAGAAGGAAGGATGGAGAGAGTGGAGAGAGAGCTCGGCAGTAATGGTCATAATGGCAACATGCACCGTGCATAGGCGCCGTGTCTCCCTCACACCCCCGTATACCGTATAACCCATATACAAAGCACTGGGTGGACCCGAGAGGGTGCAGTACATTGGCTTACGCTAATCATGATGAGATCCCGTCATCCAGCTAGCGCCAAGATACAAGAAGGATGTCCAGCCATCTGTGGAGTGAAAGGAGAAAAATAAGAGAGCATCAAGTCAGTTGAAAGACAGATTTGCAATTACAAATGAGGTGACCCAGTCACAGTCATTCATTAATAAATGCCAAGCAGTCGTGATTGCACTCCCAGATGAAGCACCTACTAGGCTAAACATTTCGCTCTTAGAACAAAAAAACCAGTGAAACGTTTCACATCAGCAGCCGATTGCATTTGGAATCGTATAGATTAAGTAAACGTTGCATTTAGATTATTGTTTTGCTATAAAGTGGGAATGCTACAAACTGCATAGTCACTGATGCGTGCACGCACGCAATGCTGTAACCTGCTACATTTCTGCGTGGGTCATATCGTGAGACACCATCGCTACAAGGCGTATCGGTAATAACCTTTTATTGTTGTCATGAGACAAACACAGAAAAGAAGAACTTGATAACAACTGGAATATATACACTCTTGGGGCCGGGTGAGGGCGCTCTTGAACACCAGGGTAAGCCGACGAAGATATGTCATTCGCTGAACTTAGCGGCCAGAATAGGTACACAACACTCCTTCCCCCTTAGTTCGGACTCAACAGTCAGCCAATGCCAGCACAAAGTCCCGAGGATGTCGGGGTGTCTTCCAGGAGCGCTGCGAACAGCGTGGGCCTCGGCAATTCTACACTTTGCTCTGTTGGTGCTGGCTGAGGTGCTATGTCGTCCGAAGGTTGCATGACTATTGGTTGCTCCTTGGGTTCACTGAGATCTGGTGTCTTGCTGCTGCTCACTCTGCCAGGTGAAGGGCTTCACGCAGGCCAGACCTCAGGCTGTCCTCCTTCAGGTACGGTTTCGGCTAACATCATGGGAATGCTGCTCCGACGATGAAGCTGGTCCACGTGCCGGCGACACACAGGGCCGTCCGGAAGAGCAACCTCATAAGAGATCGAGCCAGTCGCTCTGGAAATCACAGCAGATACCCATGGTGGGCTCTGGCTGTAGTTACGTACAAATACAGGGTCGTCAGGCTGGAATGTGCGTGGCGTAGGCAGAGCTTCTGCCAACCGGGAGGACTTGTCAGGGGCCTGGTCTGGGTGCAGCTGGTCCCGCATGGTAGACAGTCGGCGGCCCATCAACAACTCGCACGGGGAGCGTCTCGTGGCTGTGTGCGGAGTTACATGCTGCTGTAGAGTGAAGTCTGCCAGGCGTTGTGCCCAGCTTCCTTGGAGTATCCGAGGTAATGCCTCTTTGGTGGTCCATACCATCCTTTCAGCCTGCCCGTTCGTGGATGGATGGAACGATGCAGATGTCACTTGGCGGATGAGGTTGGCATCCAGGAACCCTCGAAGTTCTCTGGATGTGAATTGTGGGCCATTGTCTGAGACGAGGATATCTGGCAGGCCATGAGTTGCAAACAATCTTCGTAAGGTAGTGATTAGAGCACTCGATTTCATTGACGACATTGGTATGACCTCCAGCCATTTGGAATAAGAATCCACCACAATCAAGAAGGTGTGTCCTTCGAATGGACCAGCGAAATCAATGTGCAGGCGTGACCATGGAGTCCGGGTCGTCTCCCATGGGTGCACAGGTGCCCGAGGCATCTCAGGCCGTGTTTCCTGGCAAGGAAAGCACCGCCAGACCCATTCCTCAATGGCTGCATCCATGCCTGGCCACCATACATAACTGCGGGCAAGTGCTTTCATTCCAACGATGGCGGGGTGTCCAATATGCAGAGCTTTAAGGACTGCAAACGGAACTTCTGTGGAATCACCACACGGTCACCCCACAGTAAGCATCCCTTGTGGGCGGACAGCTCGTGTTGCCTGGACACAGATGGTGTGAATTCGGTACTCGGAGCGCACCTTGGCCACCCCTTCCACACCCTGTTGAGTACACAGGAGAGGATAGCGTCCTTGGCAGAGTACTTAGCCATATCGTCTGCATGGACTGAGATTATGGAAGCACGTCCAGAAGCGTGACGACCTCTGCTGGCGAAGGGTCGTCCTGGCACTGGTCCGCTTCAGGCAGTCTGCTGAGACCATCTGCGTGGCCTGTTTTCCTGGTCGGTGGTGGAGAGTACGCTGGTATCCATTCAGAAAAATGTACCAACGCAACATTCACGGTGAAAGCATCTGTGGCGTTTGCCGGTCTGATGTGAAGAGCCCCAGGAGCGGCTTGTGGTCTGTATGGATTTGAAATGGCCGAATACGTAGTCATGAAACTTTACTCTGGAAACCACAGCGAGTGCCTCCTTATCAATCTGGGCATAATTCCGCTCCGTAGAGAACAAGATTCTTGAATAAAAATCAATTGGTGCTTCCGTGTCATCCGGCATTCTGTGACTCAACACCGCTCCTATTCTGTACGGGGGCACATCGCAGGCAAGGATTACCGGCTTCTTCTCGTCGAAGTGCGTCAGTACCTGGTTGGATGCCAGTAGCTTCTTCACATTGTCGAACACAGTTTGTTCTAGGTTTCCCCACAGCCAGGGGACCTTCTTGTTCAACAAACGCTGCAGGGGTTCAGCGACAGTGCCAGTGACCTTGTGTGGAAGGAATGCGTGATAGAAATTTAGAAGACCCAGGAAGGCCTGCAGCTCGGCTCTGTTCAATGGCTGCGGTGCATTAAGGATGGCTTGTGTCTTGGCCAGTGTGGGGTGGATTACCTTAGCATCGACTCGGAAACTCAAAAATTCCACTTGAGTCACTCCTAGTAGGCATGAATGAGTATGTACTCGACGGAGCTAGCTTCCCATTGCGGCGGTCTCATTCAATCCCACCTTCGTCGCCAGTGTTACGTAGCTGCGTGGGTCATATTGCGAGGCACCATCGCTACAAGGCGTATCGGAACCTTTTATTGCCATAACAAAACACAGAAAAGGGGAACTTGATAACAACTGGAATATATACACTCTTGGGGCCGGATGAGGGCGCTCAACACCAGGGTTGACTGACAAAGATATGCCATGCGCTCAACTCAGCAGCCAGAATCAGTACACAGCAGTAAACCATGCAAGAACAAAAGGACACAAAATAGGGTGAGTTCAGTCTGGTTCTTGATTACAGCCAGCGCATCCTCTTCGAATGCACTCACCTTGGTTGATTCATGCTATGTTAACCACAAAGACTAACAAGCAGAAGCCTCGTATAGAAGTAAAGATGACGAAAACCCGCAGGGCTCTTCAGAAGAGTCCATCCATCAATAATTGTCGCTGGTAACACCTAAAGATATTCACATTGTTGACGAAAAACGGATTGCAAAGTATTTCACTTACCGGAAAAAGTGTTATCCGAACGTGCGATGTACAAAGATGCACAGAGAACAGTGAAGACGGCGGACGCAGATCCCGCCATTGTGGTAGTAAGCCGTCGGCGAAAATGTACAATACGGCCGATGGCACGAAGCACTGATTGAAAACGCAAATGTCCAAATGTCCACACAAATGTCTTATGGGCTACAATTCCTTGCTGTGCCCTGAAGGTTTGTCCATTTATTAACCTGCGGCCAAGGGAAAGCCGAAAGAGCAAGTACGTTGTCTCATGGTGCACGGAAAACTGCACAAAAGCATTTACAAGAGCGGCATCCAGGAGATAATAGAAAATTCTGTGCCAATCTTTTTTTAGAGCGGTGGTCTGCTGGGTAGGCACTGCACTACTGATCAAACCTATCTACGTCGCCCATCCATGTGTTGTAGTCACATGTTGCCTTCAGGCAAGTGACTCCTACAAGAGCGCCACTAGAAAGCCTTCTGTTGACTTCTACAACTGCTTCCGGATTGTGGAAGTGTGACATGGCTGTGCCACATTTGCTGTCCTTCCACTGGTATGCAGTTACTGTACCTTTGGACCACCACAAATGCTCTCTTTTCTTGAGCTTGTTGTCACTCTTGATCATCTGCGGCAAGTCCTTGCAGTTGATGCGCACAGTACCAGTTGCAAGAATGCCCTTCTCGGAAAGCATTTCAAGGAGTCGCGTCGTAGTACAGTCGAAACCCGCAATAACGAAATCGCCGGGGAAAGCAAAAAATTTTGCTTTTGCAGGAATTTCGTTAGCGCGAGAATGAGGCAGAAAAGATAGGGAAGAGAATTGGCTTGCAAAAAAAAAAAAAATGTATTGCCGAAAGTCAGTCGGCTTACTTTGCCAAGCCTTGCCTTGCAGCAATTTACTGCTCTGTATTCGCACGGCAAAAAATCGTCCGATTGGCACACAGACACACAGTTTACGCACTCTAGCATCGTCATCGTGCTCACCAAAAAATGAACAAATTACGTCGAAGACATGTAACACAGCAGGCAGGTTTGCTGTCTTACCATGATTAGGTATCTGGTGGTCGTTGGCGTCGTCGGCACCTTCGCAAACGCTACTCATGATGACCTCATCGGTCATCTCTTCATGCACGACAGCACCTTCATCTGTATGAATGAACTCATCTATGTCGAGGCCATCCGGAACACTCTCTGTCATGGCAGAAAATTCATACCATGCGTGGGCCAGAGATGGTGGCACTGTGCCGTCAGCACTGTCATCGAGTGCGCCTTCAGGCGAATCTTGTGATGCCACTGGATCAGCGCATGATGCTTGCCGAGTGGCAATGAAGTCGGCATGTTTAAAACAATTAGCTGTCACGGCTGGCGACGTCAGAACCCATGCGGCGGCCACCATCTCAAGCGCCATGAACATGTCCACTACGGTGGGACGCTTCAACTGGAGGTTCAGCAGCAGACGCTGAATCAGTCTCTCCCTTTAGGTGCACTTGACGCTACGAATGACGCCTTGATCGAGCGGCTGCAGCACGGAAGTGCAGTTTGGTGGAAAAAAAACCAAGCGCACGTTTCCAAGCTCCACATCGTCAACATGATAAGCACTGCAATTGTCCAAGAAAAGGCAGACCGACCTGCCTGCCTTCCGCATGTCCGTATCGAAGACCTCGAGCCAGCTGGGTCATCCATGCCTTCAGGTTCGCGGTGTATTGTACGGGCAGCCGACGATTTCCCTTGAAGCAGCAGGGCTTCTTGCTTTTGCCGATTACAAGCAGTGGCCGTTTATCTGTGCCGTCCATGTTAGTGCACAACAAAATTGTTATACGCCGCTTGCTTTGTTCCGCCCCCCGGCATTTCTGGCCTTTTAACTCCAGGGTCTTCGATGGCAGCATCTCTTAGAATAAGGCCGTCTCATCTGCGTTATAAATGTCCGAGGGCTTGCACTGGTCCAATGCTTCTTTGTTGGTCAGCAGCCACGACGACGTTGTCACAGGGTCAACGGCTATTGCCTCCCTGGAAATGACTTTGGCCACTATGTTGCGGCGGGCTTTGAAGCGGCTCAACCAGCCAGAGCCAGGGCTAGCCTTAAGATCAGTGTGCCCGAGAATGCACGCGAAGTCCAGCGCCTTCTGCTGAAGCACTCTGCCAGACAACGGCACTTTGTTGGCATGCTGTTCACAAAATTATGCGAACACTGCCTTGTCTACGTCTGGAAATGCCGCAGCGCTCACCGTTTTGTTTTTCGCAGTCACACCATTTCCGAGCGTGCCGAGAATGGAGGCCTTCTTTTTCAGAATCGTAGATATCGAACTGCATGCAATTCCAAATTTGTCGGCGATATCCATTTTCTTCCTGCCCTTTCCAGCTTGGGCAATAATTGCAGTCTTATCCTGCAGTGTCATAAATTTCCACTTTTTGGCTGGAGGCAGCATCTTAGCAGGCTGTCAAAACAAATGGCCCGATTGGCACACAGGCACACCCTTCACGCACTCTAGCACCTACGACACTGAGCACACGACCATGTGTGGCGGTACACAAAGCCCACTGATAAAGTGTCATCCGGGTTATCCAAGCCTTCACATGTAGTAGATGTCGATTTGGCTGCCACACACGCAGGCGTTTCGCTCTGCATTTGGCACATGCTGTGATGGCACACAGGAGAAAATAAAACGTGCTCGCTGCGAGGTTGCCTACGCTTCTTGTCCATTTTTTTATTTGTGTAACTTAAATACCAATAATTGCATTTTTGGCCCAGACGCTGTGCAGTCACCAACCACCATCTTCATCATCGCTTTTGCCTGTCATGAGGTGTTGCGAGGCTCTTCTTTTATTGTAAACAATAATGACGGCGGCCATGCAAGTGTGCTGTGGCGGTAGTTCATGCAATTTTAGCGCACACCGAATGCATTTCAACAGTTTCTGGACACAATTAGTGTTATGTGAGTAGATTATTTGTGGACTGTCGTTTCAGAAAATTTTTTTAATGAGGTATTGCTGTAGGAAAGTTTTGTTGTCGCGAGATAGAAAATGCATTGACTCCTGTGGTGTTCACTGGGTATCCGAAAATATTTTGTTGTGGCGAGAATTTCATTGCCTCGGGATTTCATTACTGCGGGTTTCTACTGTAAAAGAATTGACAAAAAACAACTGAGAGCCCTCTTGGGCATCCTCGGAGAGTGACAAGATGACATACTCTCCTAAGGTTAGATCAGCAAGCCGGTTGCCATCTTTTCCTTCAGAAATCTGCAACTGTAGAAGGTAGCCTGTTGCAGAATCAGCCCGGCATCACACCTTATACCCATGATTGATCGGCTTCATTGGCATGTACTGCTTCAAAAAGGACCGCCCTTTCAATGGTATCATACTTCCATCCACTACTTGATGACATGAAGGGATGTAGTGCCGCTTGAAATGTTCATTCAAAGTATCAACAAGAGGATGGACTTTTCTAAGTCAGTTGTAGCCATCTTGGCCCCTTCCGCTTTGATAGGTCAGTAATATGAAGGCAGTTGAGGATTGCTGGAAATCTCTTAAAAGTCATCACTTAATTCTTCCACATGAAAAAGTTTGTCACTACTCCCATATAAGTACATGTGATGAGTAGGGTTCACACTGATCAAAAGAAGCATCCATACGAAGGCTTCAAGCTCCTGCTTAGAAACTTCACGCCAGCCTGGTTGATGCTTCTGCTTGGCATACCTGTTCGTCTCTGTGACGAGAATGTCGAGCACTTCTTCATAAGTGTACAAGAAGAAGGCCTCCTTTGCGGTAAAAGGAGCTTCCGAGCAGAACAGCGGGTCTCATATTTTTGGTACATCTAAAATACTGTTTGGGAGATTACTAGTCCAGCTTTCTAACGTTGCGTCATCCTCTTCGTCCGAAAGAGCAGCATGGACCAACTTGCATGTGCTTTTCTTATTTGTGGGTCTTTTTCACGAATATGAGCGCTTTTGCTTCGAAGCCACACTGCTGCAAGGGACACCTTCGTTAGCGTTTTCCTCTTCCACAGGCGCTAACTCTGGGACGAACTCATTGCTTTTGCTGTCCCAGTGGTCTTCACTGACTTCTGCATTCTCAGGCAATTCAAATAAGAGGGCAGCAGCTTCCTCCTGTGTAAGGCTGTGACCTGTAATGTGTTTAGTTAGGAATATTAGAATCTCTAAGTGCTATAGCTATCACCTCGCCCTACTCTGCTTTCACACTGGTAGAGCCACGCAAACGCAAAGGGGACCACCAACCTATGATACACAGGTCTACGCGACTTCACGACTACAGTTGCCAAGCTGGTAAATCAGTCGAGCGACTTCAGCTATGTTGCTATTATGAAAAAATACCTCCGCTTTCAGAAAGAATGCAAATGCATGGCCTGTGCGACTTGACCGGTGCGATAGCAGTCTGCTTAGGCCTAACAACGCCAGCCAAAAGCAAGCCGAAAACAGCTGATTCAAAACGGTGAACGATTGCATGGCGTCGTCATCATCATCATCATCAGCCTGGTTACACCCACTGCAGGGCAAAGGCCTCTCCCATACTTCTCCAACTACCCCGATCATGTACTAATTGTGGCCATGTCCCTGCAAACTTCTTAATCTCATCCGCCCACCTAACCTTCTGCCACCCCCTGCTACGCTTCCCGTCCCTTGGAATCCAGTCTGTTACCCTTAATGACCATCGGTTATCTTCCCTCCTCATTACACGTCCTGTCCATGCCCATTTCTTTTTCTTAATTTCAAATAAGATGACATTAACTCGCATTTGTTCCTGCTCTTTTCTTATCCCTTAATGTTACACCCATCATTCTTCTTTCCATAGCTCGTTGCATCGTCCTCAATTTAAGTAGAACCCTTTTTGTGAGCCTCCAGGTTTCTGCCCCATACGTGAGTACTAGTAAGACACAGCTGTTATACACTTTTCTCTTGAGGGATAGTGGCAACCTGCTGTTTATGATCTGAGAATGCCTGCCAAACGCACCCCAGCCCATTCTTATTCTTCTGATTATTTCAGTCTCATGATCCGGATCCGCAGTCACTACCTGCCCTAAGTAGATGTATTCCCTTACCACTTCCAGCTCCTCGCTACCTATCGCAAACTGCTGTTCTCTTCCAAGACTGTTAAACATTACTTTAGTTTTTGCAGATTTATTTTTAGACCCACTCTTCTGCTTTGCCTCTCCAGGTCAGTGAGCATGCCTTGCAATTGGTGCCCTGAGTTGCTAAGCAAGGCAATATCATCAGTGAATCGCAAGTTACTAAGGTATTCTCCATTAACTCTTATCCCCAATTCTTCCGAATCCAGGTCTCTGAATAGATCCTGTAAACATGCTGTGAATAGCATTGGAGAGATCGTATCTCCATGCCTGACGCCTTTCTTTATTGGGATTTTGTTGCTTTCTTTATGGAAGACTATGGTGGCTGTGGAGCCGCTATAGATATCTTTCAGTATTTTTTACATACGGCTCGTCTACACCATGATTCCGTTATGCCTCCACGACTGCTGAGGTTTCGACAGAATCAAATGCTTTCTCGTAATAAATGAAAGCTATATATAAGGGTTGGTTATATTCTGCACATTTCTCTGTCACCTGATTGATATCAGGCGATATCACCTATCACCTGAATATGGCGTATTGTTGAGTAGCCTTTACGGAATCTTGCCTTGTCCTTTGGTTGAGGGAAGTCTAAGGTCTTACTGATTCTTTGCAATTACCTTAGTGAATAATTTGTAGGCAACGGACAGCTGATCAATCTATAATTTTTCAAGTCTTTGGCGTCCCCTTTCTTATGGATTAGGATTATGTTAGCATTCTTCCAAGATTCCGGTACGCTCGAAGTCATGAGGCATAGCGTGTACAGGGTGGCCAGTTTTTCTAGAACAACCTGCCCACCATCCTTTAACAAATTTGCTGTTACCTGATTCTCCCCAGCTGCCTTCCCCCATTGCATAGCTCCCAAGGCTTTCTTTACTTCTTCCGGCGTTACTTGTGGGATTTCGAATTCCTCTAGATTATTCTCTGTTCCATTATCGTCGTGGGTGCCACTGGTACTGTATAAATCTCTATAGAACTCCTCAGCCACTTGAACGATCTGATCCATATTAGTAATGATATTGCCGGCTTTGTCTCTTAACGCATACGTTTGATTCTTGCCTATTCCTAGTTTCTTCTTCACTGCTTTTAGGCTTCCTCCATTACTGAGAGCATGTTCAATTCTATCCATATTATACTTCCTTACATCAGCTGTCTTACGCTTGTTGATTAACTTCGAAAGTTCTGCCAGTTCTATTCTAGCTGTAGGGTTAGAGGCTTTCATACATTGGCGTTTCTTGATCAGATCTTTCGACTCCTGCGATAGCTTACTGGTATCCTGTCTAACGGAGTTACCACCGACTTCTATTGCACACTCCTTAATGATGCACACAAGATTGTCATTCATTGCTTCAACATTAAGGTCCTCTTCCTGAGTTAAAGCCGAATACCTGTTCTGTAGCTTGATCCGGAATTCCTCTATTTTCCCTCTTACCGCTAACTCATTGATTGGCTTCTTGTGTACCAGTTTCTTCCGTTCCCTCCTGAGGTCTAGGCTAATTCAAGTTCTTACCATCCAATGTCACTGCAGCGCACCTTGCCGAGCACGTCCACATCTTGTATGATGCCAGGGTTAGCGCAGAGTATAAAGTCTATTTCATTTCTAGTCTCGCCATTCGGGCTCCTCCACGTCCACTTTCGGCTGTCCCACTTGTGGAAGAAGGTATTCATTATCCGCATATTATTCTGTTCTGCAAAGCAAGTATATGGTTGCAAATGAATCACTAGGTTCCATTTAGTAAACGGGTAAAAGGAGAGAGAGAGAGAAAACTTTATTATCGCTCAGTGGACTACTGAGCAGGTGGCCTCAATCCAGGCCACCTCTGTCAGCGTGCTTGATGGCAGTTGAGATGTACGTTGCCAGGTATTCCTGTCCTTGATATGTGGCGGCAGACAAGCACACCTTGAGAAGGCGGCAGATCTCATCTACACTCTAGGGGGTTCTCTCGCTGAGTGTATCGTTGCATTCCAGGGCATCCCTAGTTGCGGAAGTAGCCAACTTAATGGGTACTCTGGTGAACAGAGAGATCACATCAAAAGAGACTGGGCATTCATCATCGATACATACTTTTGATGTGAGTTTGATGAAATTCTTGGAGTCGCGCATGTGGGATGCTGTCCTTCCGGTGAGTGGTGATATAATCTGCTGCAAGTAAGTGGATAGTGATCGCAGTGGGCAACACGGAAAGTGTACGATTGGTCGTCATGGGATTCCGGGTTTATGGAGTTTTGGTAAGCTGTAAAAAGCTGGGGCGGTTCCATTCCTACACATTAATTTTAGGTAGAGATTTCGAGAATTTGGTTGGCCGTGGAATATTTCAACAAGCGTCTTATTCAGCACCAATTGGGTTCTCGTAGTGGGGTCCTTTAGTTTCTCGTAGTCTTGGCTGTTAAGTAGGGCAGACACCTTTTCCTCATAGTCATGTATGTTCAAAACAATGGTTGAGTTCCCCTTGTCCGCCGGTACGATTACAATGCTTGTATCTTCTTTCAGTATTCTCAGTGCTCACATTTTGTCGGAAGACAATTTGTGTTCTCTTCTGCGGTTGTTATTGGACCTTATTATGCCGATTGCTTTCAGTCTGACCTGTTTCCACACTTTAGGGTCCAGTTGCTGGATGCCGCTCTCAAGGGTGGCGATCACCTTGGGAAAGGGTGGGTTATCTGTGTTAACATTGAATTTGTTGCCAGGATTGAAGTTTCTTCAGTCGTGAGCGTTCTTGTTAATAAATTGGTTACTGTGTGTTTGTTTAACAATCCTGATTTCTCGGTTTCATTGATTACGGAAGAGAGCTGCTTCTGCATTTCAAGGTGTTTCATTTCCTCTGAGGACGCGATGGCCTTTACAAATGAATCGATTGATGAAAAGGGAGGGGTACCTGGTGTTCAAGCTGTCTTTTGGCGAAGAACGCGTTGACTTCTTTCTTCTGAATCACCATGTGGCACTCACGTAACTGTGCTGTCACCAACCTTTACTGGGCCTCGTTGATGATGTTCCGGCCTTCTGGTGTGTTGATTGGTTGGTGTAACTGGGGACTTCGTGGCACAACGTTTTCGTGTTTGCATTTCCGGGTGAAGTCTAGGTGAGCCTTGAAGGTGGATATTCCTTGCATGGCTTTTATATAGTTCTTTGCAAGTTGCATTGCCTCTAGTCCTAAGTCTGCATGTATAGACTTGAAGCTCAACATTTCGACAGAATTGCCTGTCTGGTTGGGAAATTGATTAAGACTTTCAAACTGACTCCAACCAAGTAAGTGAATTTTATTAGTCCAATGTTTCAGAGCCTATTCAGCTCCTTCTTCAGGGGTTGTTCTTCGGGGGTGGCGGTGTGCAGCTTTTAAAGGGTCTTTTGTAAAAAAAGGAGGGGAGAGTACGGAAGGTGGGGAGCCACTTCATAGATGGGAAAGGGGGGAAGCGAAAGGGTGAGATGGCTGCAGTGGTGCTGGTTGGCTAGGATGACCAGCGCTGGGGGGAGATTGACCCGCGAGAGTGCCATTAACGGGAGGCGGGGTTTATGGGAAAGTGCAGACATATTGATGTTGGTGACCTCGAGCAAGAATCTACCTGGCTGGGCATCCTTTTCTTCTTTTCATCATGTCGCCAAGTCCATGGATATACACCGAGGGTATGTTGCCCTTCATGCGGTTTATATTACCCCTCACATTCTGAATTTGCCGTGATTCCAGTAGTCTTTTTTGCGAGTTCGTCTGTTTGAAGGATTTGGGTTTCTTGGAAAGCAATGTTGTGGTCGGCGTCTTCAAATTGTTCAGCGACAGCGCTGCCTATACGGTTGAATGTTCTGACGTCCATGTGCTGTTTGATTCTTTCTTTTAGATTTTTGGTTTCCCCGATGTACGACGCCAGACAGTCGCCACAGCTGATTTTGTAGATGGCGCCTGGAGCTTTTTCTTTTGGTGGACGATCTTTTGGTTTAGGGAGAAGGATATTAAAAGTCTTTGTCGCTTTGTGCACAACTTTGAGGCCTTCTTTTTTCAACATTCGGCTGAGAGCTTCGCTGGTACCTCTGACGTATAGGATGGACACTTATTTCCAGGGTGGAGGAGAATTAAATGGCTGAAGGTTGTGTAGTTTGTTTCTTCTTTTTTGTTGTCGGGTTGTTTTTCGAATGAAGTCCCCTTTGTAGCCATTCCTTTTAAGTTCGTTGAGAACCGTTCTCTTTTCTTTCTTTTGATCTGATTCTGATGAGGAATGCGTTTCGACTCTTTTGAATAAAGAATTTACATCAGACGCCTTGTTCACTTACTTGGTTGAAGTCAGTCTGAAAGTCCTAATGAATTTCCCAACCAGACAGGTAATTCTGTCTAAATGTTTAGTTTCAAGTCTATACGTGCTGTTTCCAAATTCAGCAAGTGCTTTTCATTTACCTTGTCCACAGCGTGTGAAAAAAAGGTTTGGTAATTACACCTTTACACTATTTTTATCTAGGCTGTTTGAATCATGCAGCATAACTTTGGCGCGTAAATATCTTAGTACTACATGCCATGAACATAAGATTCTACATTCAAGCAGAAGCTAAATAACTATATTCATTTCATTTAGGTAAACCTTTGTCCACGACTGTGACTTCGCACTTGCTCTTTGCAACAGGATTCATGCACTGCACTGTCTCCAGGAAACTCTTAATCTGAACCAATGCATAACGTTGGCCTACCATGGCTAGCTCCATCCTCATAGAGAATTGAATGCAAAATATAACCTTCTTTGTTCACTTTATAGGTGCTGTCACAAAACAATACTTCAGGGTATTTTTTTGCTAATTTCGGGCGCATAGCACCGGGGAGGGAGGGGGGCTTTGTACGTTGGCCACGCGGTCACACGGGGTTTATCTTGAGTGTGAGCTGCTTTAGGGGCACAATCTAGGTGGGCCGATGGCTCGTAGCTTTGCATGCGCTGTGTTCTCGCCACTCAGTTTGCATCGAAGCAACGGACAGCGTGACGGTCGCTTTGCTCGCTGCTGCTGTCGCGATTCCACGTGCCTGTGTTCTGACAGCAAGCATCCGTGGTCATTGAGTGTGATGTGTTCATGTTTGCCTGTGCACACTGACGCCATGTTTGTTAATTTAGTTAGTAACCGAATGTTTACAAGGGGCATTCTACACCGGCGGCTGCTGTGTATGGCGTGGCCGCACAAGCCCTCTCTTGAATACGATCTGCGATGCGGACAATCTGGGCACACCGAGGGCCGATAGCTTTGTATGCACTATAGCACACATACGCTTGCACGGCACCTGCGCTCACGAAGTGAAACGCCACTGTCTCTTTGTTTCTTCCTCTTGTTTTTGCCTCTGTCCACGAGCGATGTGCACTGCAGGCCTCCAGTGGGTGCCTTGATGTGTCGTGCCCCCAGGTGCGGTGCATCGAGGCACTTTTGCCTCCAGGTTCGGTAGCAGTGGCAGTCACTCCGAATATTCATCTTCCGAAGAGCACGTCTGAGGAAGTTCGTCTTAAGCAGATTTTTTTTTTTGTTGCATTGAGCCTATTGAAAACCAAAGAAACAGTCTCATGTTGTACGTTATATGCAAGAATTCAGCTTAACCGAGTTTGTCTTCATGAGAGTTCACTGTACAGTGAACTATTAGGTCTGTTAGTATATTAGTCTAATAGCCTATTAGTGTGTTAGTTTAATACACCTATTAGGGTATTAGTCTAATAGGTCTAGTACTAATGTTTGTCTCTTTTATATAGTGGTGTGAAAGCCAATGTTGCATTTGCGACATATATCAATCCTCAGACGGATACACTAATAGACCTATATATAATTATGAAGATCTGTAGCTGTTTAGGCTCATAACGTGAATTGAGGCGCAATACAACCTGAAGAATGTTACGTTATGGTGTACTGAATGCACCAGATACAGAATAATGAAAAACAGGTAGAATTGAAAAAATTGCTAGAAGCATATTTTTACAAATTCCCTTTCATGATCTTCGTAAAGTCAGCAATCTTGTCTGCCATAGCCTTTGATTCACTTCGACCAGAGGATGTCCTTCTGAGGAGGGGGTTGAAAAAAAACCTGGGCACGAAAATACACACATATAGAAACATTCAAAGCAGGGGTGCTAGTTGTACCACTAAATGTGCCCTGAGGAAATAGCACGGTGTAAGAATAGGCTAGGTGGCTGAACAAAGGCCGTGCAGGCGGAAAAAAGTTGTGCATGTATCGCGTCGCCCTTGGCAGATGGCGCCACAGACACAAGGGCCTTGGTTTTGAACCAGAGAAGCAAGGCGAGATTCATTACGGATGTGAAAAGCGCCAATAGAATGTTCGAATTCGCTTCTTACGTTAAACTAGATGCGTATGTTACTCCAGCTTGAGACGGAAACTTGTTTGCGATGAACGAAGCATACATTTCACGAGATTAAGCGTGCTCCGAGAGCCGTGTAGTTCACGAGCTCATCCGTGCCGGTATAGGAGCATGGCACGACGAGTGCAGCGCAATGGTAGTCGGCAATACTGATCAGGCTCCTTGACGCTGTAGCGAACTGTGTTAAATATTAGTGGCTATAATACCTAACGCACCCACTGAACTTACCATGATGAGATGCCAAAACCTCAGTGCGATAACTAGTTTTATGTGTACTTTAACCTATACAAGCTCGCAGTTAAATTGTGTTGTGCTGCAAAACAACTTTCCAATGTGGCTATTCAAAGGCCCCATTTTTTAATAATCAAAGTTGAATGTTCTGCTAGAGGTGGTTGTGATGTTAGTGTACAGGATGGACTAGCGTCGGTTTGTCGGCATTTGCTCCACGTGAGTCAATCATGTGGACGACTGCCATCTAAAAACCAGGGATGCAAAAGCAGTAAAGTTTTGTCCAGATTGACATTTATTTGACATGTACAGAGAGCACGTGATAAACTGAATTATTCGTACAAGTGTTAATGTACCATAAACAAACTGGACACTGGCACACATTTCGTGCACACGGGTAAGTTCATGATGCCCATAATTTAATTCAGCAAATTAAATGCTCCTGCAAGTTATTTTTTGCCTCAGATTTCTGTTGTTTGCAGAACTTCCTCATTCTCATGCCTACATAACTGTGTAGCACGCCAGCCATAACTTCTTTATGATCGGCACAAGAGAACTGAAACTTGTACTTATCAAGCATGTTGTCCAATGTTAATTCATAGGCATTTCTGAGAGCCGCATGCTTGTGGAATTCCATCTCCGTTGCATGAAGCAACTGAAAAAGGCTTTGGGTGCGAAAGGCCTCCCCTGGTTTTACACAGAATGAGGCTGCTTTCCGGCTGATGATGAAGTGCGCTTTCTTCCAAAAAATAACCCTTCACGTCATTTTGCACGTGCTTTTCAAGTACTTGCAGCATATAAAACCAGCTAAATAATACATTATGCAGTCTGCAGCTGCCGGTGCTTCATGCAAGTTGTCGAACACATGGTCAACTTCCTCTTCAACAGTAACTAGGCCATCTAGCTTCTCTTTGAGTTGCTTAAGGTGTCCTTCTGACTTGATACTGTCGTCAAAAGCAAGTTTCAAATCTTTGAGCGTTAGTAGAGGTGCACCTTGTCGAGATTCATTTTCAACTTGAGTTTCCGAATTTAGGGGTTTAATCAAACTGTAAACTGATAACATGCTGTAAAGGTACAGAAATGTTGGCATAGATGGGTGGTCATTTTGGCCACCAGCCTGTCGGATAATCCCAAAGAAGCGTTCCAACCTGTCTTGGTTAAGTTTTCCTGTTAAAACGTATTTGAAACTGCACTCCTTTAGCAGGTATCTTGATAGTAGTTCTAGTGCGGACAAAATAGTCACATGAAGGCCCTCAGCGGTTTGCTCGGTTAGGAAACTTGCTCTTGAGATTTTTCCTGCTACGACTTCTTTTTCCCATTTATTTAACCAATGCAACAACGAGGCCAGGACCCTAATGTCTCTACTGCCAACAGTGATGCTTTCCTTTGGATGGTTTCGGTTGAGAGCATCAAAAAGACCATCAAACCTTAGTGTGAACTCTACTGTTGCCTTGACATTTTCAAGCCCTTTTGTGCCTCTCTTCAAGTAGAATTCCAAGCCTTCCACTACACTCAAGCTGAACAACTGAGTGGCCAGCTTCACCCCCTTTTTTTTCGTTTGTTGAAGGGTTGATGTGGGACAGAGTTAATTTGGGGCAAACACGCAAATTTCTCGGCTGTTTAGAATCCTCCATAAACAGCCTGTCAAAGTGTGCCCAGTGAACACGATCGCCATTTACGCACAACACTTTCTGTGAAAGTAAATGGTTTCGAACGCATTTCATGAGACGGGGTGCGTCAGAAAACACATATACATTGCTTTTTTCGTCAGTGGGATAGATGAAGTAGTTCCGGGTATGTTGCAATGCTCCAGTGACGCCGAACTCCTTCCACATCGCACACTTCATAGTTGTGCCATCACAGACGACTGCATTGACTAAGGCTCCCGCGTCTTCAAGCAAAAATATTGCTTTTAAGACAAGCTGAGCGAGTACCGCTCCCTTTGTGGGGCCCTTGCTTGCAAACACTGCTATCGGCTGAAAGTACTTGTCGCCAAATGACCGAAAGGTAAACACAAGCCTGTGGTCAGCAAGGTCGTCGGGGGCCCCTGAAAAATCTCCATAATCAGTAAAGCCACTGTATGTCATCGTCTTTGAATGAACTCGAATTTTCTTTCGGACACACATTTAGTCAAAAACAAATATTACGTGGCGTTGAAAATCGTCTTTTGTGGCCGTCTTAAAGGCTCTGAAAAACCTCTTGTCAAAGCCACACCTGACCCTTATCATGTTCAGGTACTTGTGCACTGTTGTAACGCAAGGAAGGGGGAGCACCTCATTATCTCGCACGAACGAGTATGCAGATGGGCTGCGTATGTGCAACAGCAAGCACATCAGAAGCCAATCCTCTGTGTACTGTCTGCTTTTTTTGTTCGTCAACCTCGCTGCTGCTACGCACTCCTTTACCACGGTCAGCTGAGCACTAGGGAGATCTATTGTGTGCAGTTTCTCGCCCAGTTCTTCTGACATTTTGTGCATGTGGATATGAGCTTCTGCAAGCTCCGACATTTTTTTAAAGCGGTTGAGCAGACGATTTTTCGACCTTTTCAGAGCATAATTTGCCCGACTCAGTGCTGCAACTTTGTCCTTGCTCTGGCATGAAGTCAACGGACATGTACCTGAAGGCCTAAGCCTGCGCATTCTTTCTTCTGCTCTTTTCTGGTGCATTCGCAGGACGTTTGATACTAATAAGTTCGAGTCACTAGGGTCAAGAACAATAGAGCATCTCTTGTGCCGCCATTTCTGGTTGTTATCAAGATATGCGCATTTTGTTTCAGCATGCGGGTACTCCAGATTGCTCGGTCCACCATTGCACAGTTTTGTCTTAACAACGTGCTCTAAGAAAGCCTTAACGTCATCCATAGTTGTTACATTACCTTCATACTGCACATCTGCCATTGAAACTGACCTGTCCACCGCGGTTATGTTTGCCAGCACATCTTCATGAATTTCAACAATTTTAGTGGTTACCAAGGAAGATGCAGGGCTCACTGGCAATAGGCATGCATCTGACTGTAAACGGCTTACAGGTTTTTTGTTGCGCTCCAGCTGGGAGAAGACGACGCTGTTTACTTCTCCAAAGTCAAGCAGGTTGTATCCCCATGAGTTTGACGGAAGAAATGACTGTGGTAAATCGCTGAACAAACTTGCGAATGGAGCGTATACAGATTCCAGTGGTGAGCTAGGACCAGCAGATTGAGGCATTTTATCACATGTTTGCTCTTCAAACGCATCCATGTTGTGCTCCGGTGCATTCGACAATGCTTGAAATGAGCTTCCATTAATGCCACCACTGTCATTGCTAGACGAGGCTTCTTATTCGTTACAATCTTTTGATGCAATGCATCGTCTTTTTGACTGCGACCACGGATGTCTTTCCGCCGGACACTTCCTTGTTTTCACCGTTTTCTATAGGCAAGCCGGGCAGTCGGGAAATCTTGTGGGAACAGCATCGCTCGCCAGTGATGCTTTTCGCGGAGCATTCATCAAGACGTGTTCATTGTAGTGCGCTGTCCAGGTCTTGGACACAAGATGAGGCTCAAAGTGCTTTTTGCAGACATGATCATTCGGCTGAAGGACTCAATCCTTCCTTGGGATAGCTCGACGCCAAAGGTTCAAGCGTTCTTCGTCTTTCGGTGGAGAAAAGAGAGACAATTTCTCTGTACAGCTTTTGTAACCTGTTCTGCAGCGGGGATCAAAACATTTCCTGCCCATCACACTTGCATGTGCACACCTGACACCAGAAAAAGAAACGCCGAGCCACGTTGAGATAGAAGCGAGCGGCGCTAACATAGCCAATGTAAGCTCGTGACATCGTCCCGCCGTCTGTCGGAGAGTGACCAAAACATGCACCAGTGTTGGGACACTGCCGCTCTATGTTTAGCGGCCACCGTTCGCACACCTAGCCTATTTTTACACTGTAGTAAATAGTAAGCTGCCAGCTTCCAAGCTGAATTAATGTAGCTCCGCCATTACCCAAGTAATTTTAGGGCAAAGTGGTATACGCTAGCTCGAAATGTTTACCATAATGAAAAATGATGGCTTCTGACATGAAAAAGTAACTGAAAGTGCACATAATCAATAAAAGATGTTCTGTGTATTGTGTCAAAACTGTGGGAAGATAAGGAACAATTCTAGGCAGAAATCTTGCACAGCGTTGTCGGAAACGGGCGTGCCTTTGCTGCAGTGCACATGAAAATTGAGAGAACGACACTGTATGAAGCAAGTCCACTGTTGGGATAAAGAAAGAAAACAACTTTACACTGTACTATGTGCATAAATAAGTCGAATAATTACCTCCAAATGGTAGAATTGGCGTCGGGGAAAACACTGCACATCAATGTACGCTGATGGATGCACAAAGCAAGGAGATAGAAACAGTTGCCTTGCATTGTTTTGAAGCCGCAACAGCATCCACAGATGAAATTATCCAAACACACTACTGCACGAATAAGATTGCACAGGTATTGACACTATGGGTTCCTTAAATTCATTAACAAATGCGCGCACCTTGCCTTGACATGGCAGCCGCTAATGCATAGATGCTGTGCACAAGTATGGCTGACTACGGTCACAGTTTTATGCTTTTCCCTCCTGCCATGTTCCCTTCTCTGTGATGCAGTTCTTTGACGTGAATAAGTATCATGGCCGTTTGTTTGCACTAACGAGTTAGCAGTTTAGGTTACAAATTTAGCAATACTATATACGCACTTTACAAGAATATATACGGGACAAACGAAACTTCAGCAGCAAATTGCGGTGGCAAACAAATATGGTTGCCGCTATTGTGCCATTGTTCTTGAGCTTAATGGGCACCGCAACTGTGACTTAGAGAATATACCTGGTTGTTCTTTCTCTTTTTCGTGTGGGGAAGTATTTGCTGTGCTGTAAACACTACCTGTTTCCTGAACAACTCATCGCAATGAGGCTGAACAGAGGCCTAGTTAGGCAACATCATCAATAAAGAAAAATTGGGAAGACCACGTTGGTGCTCTTCGCTTTCGTGTATGTTTCACTAGCTTAGTGCACTGAAACTAATGCAAACATGCAAGCACAGTCTGCTTTGCACATTTGTACAGCAGAATTCTCAATAATTCAGCGATTAATTAGAAACACTCTCAGTGCAAGCAAGTAGTCCCCTAGTCTATAAGGTACTGCCAGAAAGTTCCGGGAATTCAGTCGTAAAAAAAATTGTGTTTACTGTAATGCCTAATCAACACTGTCTCCATCAAAGTAGTCCCTTTGAGCATGCATATACCGATCACAGCATTTCTGCCACAATTCCATGCATTCGTGAAACTCTCCAGGTGACAGTGTGTTGAGGACCGCCTGCGATTCTCACTGGACCTCTTCAACAATGTGAAGTCGACGTCCTTTCAGCCTCAACTTCAACTTTGGGAACAAGAAAAAGTTGCAAGGGGGCGAGATCAGGTGACTAGGGTGGTTGCAGAAGTGCTGTGATTTGTTTGGAAGCCAAAAAGACAAGATATTTCGAACAACCACTGATGTGTGAGCGAGAGCATCGTCGTGAAGAAGGCAGTTGTTGTTCTTCGACTTCTCCAGGCATTTGCATCGAATGCTCTCTGTTAAGAGCCTCAAAGTGTCACAGTAAAGCTCGCTATTCACTGTCCAGGAGGTACGAATTCCTTGTGGACAATTCCATGTAGGTAAAAAAAAAAATGAGCATGGACTTCACATTGCCACGAACTTGACTTGCCTTTTTTGGCCGCGGAGAATTTGGTGACTTTGATTGCGACGACTACTGTTTGGTTTCAGGATCGTAGCCACAAAGCCATGTCTTGTCCCCAGTTATTACACTGGAGAGGAATGTAGGATTGTCTCTTTTTGCTTCAGTTCCATATGGACAGAAACACAGTGCAACTTCTGTTCATCATGGAGCAGTCTTGGCACGAATTTTGCAGCAATGCACCTCATGTTCACAGCATAAGACAAAATTCACTGAACTGTGCTGTTCGATTGTCCTACAATGTCGCAGGTGTCCTTTATAGTTAGCCTGCGATTTCCAAGAGTAGCCTTACGAACTTCCGCTATCGTTTCTGGGGTTGTCCTCGTTGACGGGTGTTTAGAACATTTATTGTCAACACACATTCAGCCCTCTTTGAAGCATCTATACCATAAAAAAATGTCCTACGCACATGGCATCGACTCTAAAAACATCCTCTAGCATACAATGAGTTTCTGTTGCACATTTGCCAAGTTTAAAACAAAACTTGATGCAAATCCTTTGCTATTTGAAGTCTGCCATATTGGTTGCTGAGAAATGCACCAAATCAGTGAAACATTGCATTACAAAACTACACTTGTGAAACACTACTTCTTAGATGCAAGTCATTCAGCACACTGATCAGCAAGGTATACTGCTACCTACATCTAGTGGCAGAAATGTGTACCACCCTCACTTTGCCCACGCTTTTCAAATTCCAGGAACTTTTAGGTAGCACCCCTTAATTTTCACCTTTCACCCTCGCATTGAACAAGCAGCTAGCAAGAGCAGCAGAATCCAACAATGCATCTTGCCTAATAGACCAGCAACACTCTGTGTGAGAGCAATATGACCAATTAGTCTAATAGAGAAACTAGTAGACTCGCAACGCTGTTTCTATAAGACTTATAGTCTAATGCACAATGCCTATTGGACTTAAAGGTAAATCAATACAACTGATAAATATTTCTGTTAATCTAATACAAAACTGTATTAGACTAATACAAATTTTATTTGAATTTTCGCTAGGGTGCCACGACTCGCATGTGCTGTACAAAACTAGTGTTGGAATTGTTCTGCCCGTGCCTGTGAGACTGTTGCTTGCTATCAATAAAAATCATAGCCCTTTTGGGAGGTAACAGTTTTGCAATTTTTAGCACACCTAAAAATGTTGTTTGGGTTTGACTAGTAATATTCATGTTTCTCTGGCTTGCATTGTGTTTGTAAACATGTGACTCTACAGCTAGTCATCAGTGTACATTTACCTTAATGTTGGGAGGCCATAAGGTCCTGTGGAACATGTCATGCGATTCACTTCATTTATGTCATTGAAGCCACGCAGACATTTTGATTTCATGCAGTTCCACGTGTGTATGCACTTTTTCTCTCCTTTAGGTGCATGCTGCTTCCTCACATGCATAGGTACTTAAAACAGGAATTCCGTAGTTACACGAAAATTTTCCACCTTTGGGTGACCACAAATGTACTGAATTTTATGCAGCCAGAGAACAGCCTGCCAAACTTTGCATCTAGTTGTGCGTGTGGTGAAATGTGATAGACATATGTTGCAGTTCTATGAATAGCTATGAACTGCTGGCTTGTACAGTTTTGGGTAGACTGATTTCACGAGTTTCACTGCACCACTGCTACCACAGTAGTGGCAAAGTTCTTAGCAGGCTCAAGGGCAGCTGTGATAAGAAATGTGTGTGCACCATGCAAAACCAGCTTAGCCTCTGAGATAAAAAGGCAGGGAGGTGGGACCAAAAGAATTCTACAGTAGGGGTGTGGCTGGTTGAAAATACTCCTCCCTCCCATCCCCCTTGACTTCCCCTAAAGTTTACTGGATAAACAACAGTAACCTTGTTCTTGGCATTCCGTTCAACATTTTCTTGGGCCTCAGCTCAGCGAGTAAATGGCAAGGACTACTGTCATCATTGTGCTGGCAGGCCCGTTGCAAATTCATTTTGAGCCTGGCGAGATCAGTCTATTAGTATAAAGGTAACAGGCCGGGCTGGATGTCATTTTGACAATCTTTTGTTTACGAAGACTGCCGTAAGACATTGTAGGAAATGAATTCCTAAGGGTAGGATTTCATTCGAGGCAGTCACCTTTGCCTGTGTTTCATTAAGTTCTTGGTAAATTTGGTGTTCACATATGCATATTTCGCCCAGTGTGTTGATGATGCTTTGTTGTCAGTAGTGTTGTTTGCATTGTTGTGCTGCGTTTATTTTGTTTTTTGTGATCCAGCTCGCTTTAGCCCCATTTTATGCTTCACTTATATATTTGTTGCTAGAACCTATATACTTTGTATTCTACATGCTCAGTGAGATTTGCAGTTGCAGGCAACATGCAACATAAGTGTTAAAGATCTGTCCTTTTTTTTTTTGCATGACATTGTCCTCGTGGCCCTGGGTGTTCATGGGAAGTAGCAAACACCAAACCACAGTGTTTTTTTTATGAGTGTGTTGGTGAGACTGTTGTCTTATTGGAACTGCTTGGCATATAAGATGGTCCAGTGTCTATACCCTTTGTAGATGTTGCCTGATGTTACAGCTTGGTAGACTGCACATGGCCCACTGTACCATGTTTTTCCTTTGCATAATGGCAAGATGTTGCTTTGAGCATGTTAAAAGAAGTAAGGCACAACACACATACAAAATGGATTTGTTGAAATGATTTCTTTTTCTTGTACTTTGCAGATGCAAAAAATAAAAGGTAGGGGGTGGGGAGAACAAGGTGAAAATGCTGTCTATATACACTGAAAAGCATTACAGTATGTACACACATGTGAAAATGACAATGGAAATATATGAATGAAAAGTGTAACAGTCTCTTAACATGTGTAAACGGCTATGTACACGAGATCGTTCAGTTTGCGTGTGTGGTGCATGAGAGATCCTCAAGGACTTGGTGTGTTGAGAGAGATCTGGGTTTGTGTAACACAAGCTGTGTACGACAAAGTGCATCTATATAGGAGAGAATTGCTTGTGAATGCAGTATAGAAAGATCGTCCAAACATGGCAGTATTCGTGAAGTTGGAATACCCAAATAAACACGTGCTTTATAGGTTCGTTTTTCAGTAGCGTTTGCCTGAGCCACTGCACTGACAAAGTAGCATTGCCTACCCACGCTTTGAACAATGCAGATGTTACTTTAGTTTTGGTTTGTCGTGGATACAGTACTTTAACTCTCCTCCTTCGTTATAGCGGCTCAAAAGTTCTGCGTTTGTAGCCTATATGCACCACGGTTCACTCAGTGCTTCTGACGAAACCTGGGGCTGATGGTACGTTTACAAAAGGAAATTAACTTCAAATGAAATGTTTTATGTGCCTCGCAAGAAGTTTCAGTCATTGTTAAATGCTGTCTCTGTTAAAATTGCTTGTCAAGGTTCATTCGGAAAGCCCTGCCACTACACGGTGTAAGCACTTCGTAATCTGGACCACTCAGACTACGATAGGCTAATTTTGTGATTCGTTTTGCTGCACCATTGCCACAAACAGTGGTGGTGGTAGTATACCTTGGTGGAAGGAAAGGCAACTGGAATTTGAAGCGCCTAAACTTTTTTTTTTTTTCATATTACAAATTTCCTCTCTTAATGTGGACCTTGACATGAATAGGCTTGCCCTCTGGTTCTGCCAGTGGTACAACTGGAAGAAAACATTTGCTGGCAAAATGCACAGTAGAGCGTGCATTATCTTTCTGCTCAAGGTTGTGTTGAACTAATGTACAGTGGATAAGCAGGAAGGACTACAGATATCATGGCAGTGGCAGGGCAGATGCGCATGCACTCTTAACATGTGCAGTGTTTAGTAAACTGGGATAAGCTTTAAGGGGAAGCTTTAGCTCCAGGCCTTCTATCCAAATACATGGGAAAGGCGAAGTCGTTTTTCTGAGCGACTACTGCACTGAATTTGATGACGTTTGTTACATTTAAAAGAAAAGTTAAAATCTACTGACGGTTGGTTGCACATTTTTGATTTAGGTCATTAATAAAAATTAGTAGAAACGCTAATATCCAGAAAACGAAACTATAAAGTTTACAACTCTAACTCTGCAAGGGAAAGTGATATCACAATTCTGTAAATGGCGCCTGACAGTATATTTAAAGCGGACAATATTGTTATACATGACATTCAAAAAGACCGCCAAGTTGTAAGTAGAACTTTAGCAAAACCCATGTAAACAATGTAGCAGGCTCATATAAAATATATATTGACATACTAAATTTGTGCACTTTGGATGCTCTAATGTATACAGTTTACAGAACTGTGATATGTATTCTAGATGCAGAGCTATGAATTTGTAAACTTTGTGCATCTATTTCTTTTTCAGACCTAGCAAATCCTGAAAGTTCAGGCCCTAAATCAAAATTTCACTTCCAATAGTCACTAGAATTAAGCTTTCTCTCTCAAATGCAACAGATTTTATTAACCTCGGCCCAGTTGTTATCTCAGAAAAGCATTTCTGCATTTTACATGTACTTGAATAGGCGACATCGAAGTTAGGCTCGAGCTAAACCTTCCTCTTAAGTTGAGCAGCTGCAGCATTCAGTGACTAATAAAAAGGCTACACTGTTAAACAACTACTGAGACTACTTACAAGATAATGGTTTTTACTAATGAACATAGGTAGTGGAGATATGTACTGGAATACCGGGAGATGTATCTGAGAACAGTTGGTGTAGGCGGCGACATCTTGAGATGTCGTGATCACCGCTAGCCTGCTAGAAATGTTATTTTGCTGCTCACGCCTATGCATCCCAGTATTGTAGCACTATGTGTCTGCTCTATGCTAAATCACTCCAGGGTATTCTGGTGGCAGAATGCTATTGCTTGCAACTGACTAGCTCATGGTTGTGCGTCTATGGCTAAAACACAAAGCTCTCAAATGGGTGGAGATGGCTTGCTTGTGAAATGCAACAAGTGAATGAATGAGAGTACATGTGACTGGTGGTAAACAGGCTTCATGCTTGAGGTGGTTCATTTCTGACTTTTCGTGCACTAAGCTTGCAAGCTTCTATCTGCAAGTGTAAGAGATTAATCTATGCAACTGAATACCCTGTTTTTTTTTATGTACACATTACCTTGAATGCAAAAAATAAAATTGATTCTAGTGTACTATATGTCGCAGCACTTGTAATTTTCCAATAGACATGAATGTATCACTTGAATGCACCAGTATTGAATGACCTTCTTGCTTGGCTAGTTACGCACATTTGACATTGTAATTGACATGAAAACAGGCTGTTCGCTCAGGACGTTTACAGCGCGTTTAAAAAGAGCTGACTTTATAAGTGTCTCGCTATCTTCATTGAAAGCAGCTTGTACTTAGCAGTGAGAAATGTGTGCTTTTCACTGCAGATCATGCCTTTTGTTGCATTTCAGACACCTGTATCAGAAGACTAGAAGCCGCTTCTGTTCTTTTTCTTCTCTTAGTGGCGGAGCTATTTGACTTTGTCAAATTTAAAAATATGCTGCGATGCAATCAATCATGGTCATGACGTGACTTACACGATCTGCTTGGTATGCCCTCTGCATTCTCAAGCCTGACACTGTGTGGACGGCTGCTGGTACATACTATGCTACACGGAAACTGCTGCTTTTACGAACAAGGATTATGTCGTGTCTCCATCCTGAGATAATATGGCCATACGGCATACCCGTGCAAGCTCGATCGGCGTGTAGAGCACAGAAATTATGGTGTCTTGTGCCACCCATTCTGAGGACTGTACACGTAGTACTCCGACGGCTGCGTAGCCACCTGCGTGGCTGACAGGCCACGCTTTGATGAATACGAGGTAGCTCTTCACTGCAGAATATAGTAGTTGAGGCCTAGTTATCATTCTGGTTGGCTTCATCCCCCGCAGCCTCTTTCTTCGTCACCGGTTGTGCATCAGCAATAAATGTGACAGCGCTCGTCTACACGGCGACATTTACAGCTGGGAGGAGCTGCCCTCTGTGACGGGATGTTGTAGGCAGTGACGTTTAGTCCTAGCAAAGCACGGATCCTGCAGCTCACAGATTCTTGCGGGGTCGCGAGCTGCCGGGCATGCCCTCTTTGTTTTTCACCGGGATTATGTTCAGTGCTCCCTAGGAATAGGAACGGTCAACTAGTGGGGAGGAACATAGTAGGTGGGCAATGGCGAGATTGGGAAATGCTCCACTCAACCAAGGTCGCTGCAGAATTGTTCGACGTTGGCAAAGGCTGTTGTGGTCTCGGCGGCATTGTTCCTGGGCGTGATCTTGACCCGGAAAGGTCGGGGTGTGTGAGACACTGCGACATGGCCGTCCATGGAGGGCGGCTGCTCGCCTTCGGGCAGCTCGAGTGTGTAGCGAAGCAACAGGTTGCTGAGGAAGAGGAACACCTCAGTCTGCGTCAGGTGGTTGCCCAAGCACATGCGTCGACCTGCACAGCATGGAGATGGGAGAGGTTAGCCGAGGACGAAATGGCCCACTTTTATTCGGGTTAACTTCGCGCAGAGGTACAACACTCCACCCACGATTGCACTGTTCACTTCACAGCACTGCCTCAGCAGCAGACACCTGGCGACGGAATGAGAGAACATGCTAGTCACCAATGCTACGACACATAGAGTTCTACGACAGACGCGGAACACGCCACATCCCATTGCAGGAGTGATAGCCATCCCCCGCTCCTCAGCCAGCCCATTCTGCTTCCAGAGCGTTCAAGGACCCCGCACCGCACCATGAGCAGTCTAGGCAATGCTGGCAGTTCTTGTGGCTCAAGTTGCTGCTGAGAAAGGATGGGGTTGACTTTGGACGGTCGTAATTTAATTACATTCTTGGAGTTTTTGTGCCGGAACTGCAGTCTGATCATGAGGTGCGCCGTATAGTGGAGCGGACTCTGGAGTAATTTTGACCACCTAGAGTTCTTTAACATGAACTTAAATTTAAGTATGCAAGCGTTTTCGTGTTTCGCCTGCCATCGAAATGTGACTGCTGTTTCCAGGAATTGAACTGGCAACTTCACGCTTAGCATACAGCAGAACACTATGTGCAGCACTTGGGCCACCGGGACAGGTACAAATTCAAAGTAACTATATGCTCACCGACGGAGAAGGGCATGAAGTAATCTGGCTTTTGGACTTGCCCGTCCACCAAGAAGCGCTCTGGCCGGAATTCTTCCGGGTCCTCCCACAGGTCGGGGTCCATGTGGATGGCCCAAAGGTTGGAGACGACGTGAGTGTCTGCCGGTATACGGTAGCCTGCCAGCTCCACGTCGCTGCACAAATTATGTGGTTTGAGTACAATGCACTTGCGTTGCTTATCTTCATCAAGCCAGCTTCAGCTGTTGCACGCATTCCCATCAATAAACTTTCTCACCATGCGTCTCTTGACGGTAGACAAGAATAAGATAGAAGAGAATGACAGTGTGCCTACCTATCTTGTCTGTTCTGATAATGGATAATGATAATTGAAAATCGTCCACTATCAGAACAGAAAAATAACATGTTTTAGGCCACTGCTCCCAAAGAAACTACGCACGGAAGGCTGTATTTGCGCTGCTCAAGTCCCTGGTCTAAGCGCCTGCACGTTAGACATCGAGAATACCACCTGGTACCGCTGTTTTAAAGTGTATGCAGTTTACTTTGTGCTCCTTTCTTTTTCTCCGGTAGCACATTTATGTAGCAAAGCTGTGACGCATGAACTGAACATGTATGTCACCCACCTAATATATGCACCTACTATGTGCATCTGCTGTGAAGAGAGCCGCACTTGGCCCTCTGCAAATTTTGTTGCTGAATGGTTCGCTCTAATTCCAAAATCGAACCCTACCACCAAATCGGTGAAGACATGCAGGAAGTTGTTTTCATCGTTTTCACTTTGGATGCATGTAACTGCGATCATGTTTGTACGTTATGCTTGCCACTACACATGCTTTATCAGCTAAAACTTTTGGTTGTTCAAGTGTCGTTTTGGGCTCACCAGGTTGTGGCGTGGGCGTTTCCGAGCGCTATGACGTTTGCGCGTCGCAGCACTTCGAGGATGGTAGCCTGTGCATAAGGGAGGGCGGGCAGGTCGGCCATGCTGGCGGGCCTTTCGCCTTCAGACGCCAGGTGGGCATCCAGCTCCTCCTGGAGGCGTCGCTGAACGTGCGGGTGACGCACCAGCAACAGGATGGCCCACTCTAGTGTCGAGGTGACGGTCTCCAGGCCGGCGCTGAAGATGTCCATCAGCACTTGCACCAACTGCTCCTCTGTGCATAGGTAAAGACGAGGCAGGAAGGAACGGGTTAGGAGACACAGTAAATTAAGGGGAGCGCGACAGGCAAGGACGGGAGAGCAATCGAGGCATGAATCTTCCGGCAGAAGAATAAGTGCACGAATCATAATTCTGGGGCTCTCAACAGGTAGTGCTCAGCTTATTTAGTTCGGGCACTGACGCTAAAGAACATGTTTTTGTTACGACGGTTCCAGGAACAATACAAGCCATAACATAACATGGTTACTGCCACGTGACGTGTCAACCCCGTCCCCCCAAACGTGCGCACTGACTTCCTAACTAACCGCCACTCCGCCATTTATGCTAATTATTGAAAATGAGGGCCGATGGAGGGGAAGTGAAAATGCATGATTTTGACCTATTTAGTAAATGTACTAAAAGGCGAGGTGATTGCAACAGATAACGAACGCGATACATTAGGTTTTCAAGCAAGGAAATGGCTATTCCCCTGAAATTCTACGCCTGTCCCCTCTGTTGCAGCCTCGTCCATATAAAGCACGCACGTGGCTGCAATAGCCCTGAGAGGGGGGGAGGGGATATTCTGTAAGAGTCCACCTAGGGCCGCTGCTTATTGGATGCAGCTGAAAGAACCAGGAGACGAGCGGCCCTGGTCGATCAACAGCGGCCGAAATGGACAGTCCACTAGGTGGACTCTTACAGAATACCCTCCTCCTCCCCCTTCCTTCCGTGGTGGTTCGTCTTAGCGTTCGAGGCTTTCGAGCGACGCTGGCAGCCCAGGCCGAGCCGTATCCTCGCTTCTAACTGTGGCGAGTTTTGGAGGACACGAAATGCACTCCAACTGTGACTACAAACAAAGCCGACGCTTTCTCGCGCGCGCGAGTGAGAGAGGCCTCACTGGTTCCTCACCGGAAAAGTACGTGTCCTCCCGCTGGATGCCTCTGGCCTTGTCCCTTCGTAGCTGGACGAGGTACGCGTCGACGATGTCGCGCACGGTGCCCTCGACGTACGAAGACCGGTGCGCGTCTGCGATGCGCCGGAAGTAGTCGGCCGTCTGGTGCCTGTTGCGCTTAATGCGCCGGTAGGCCCAGTTGGAGCCCGGCACGTAGCGCAGCGCCGGTATGAAGTTCACGGGCACGGCGAGCGTGAGCAGCCTGAATCCTTCCTCGAAGAGCGCGAGCAGCTGCTCGAACTTGGAGTCGCGCGACGAGTATGTGACGCTCATGAGGAACGAGCCGAGGATGTTGCTGACGGCGCGCGCTAACGATCGGCGCACGTGCAGCGAGCTGCCTTCGAACGGCCCCAGCGACGACAGGAACTCGCCGATGTGCACCTGCGCGCAATTGATTTTTCACCGGGTCACTCACTTTGGCAAAGACACGTCTCGTGCTGACGCTTAGACACTTGTTGCAACCGACTGCGATACAAATTATTGCAGTGGGCCACCATTGCTGCTGTGTTAAACGTTACTCTAAGCGGGACGGGCCGCTCACTTTGGAAAAGACATGCGTGGCGGCGTCTCATGCTGGCGCTTAGACGCTTGTTGCAACTGACAGGGCATTAAATGTTGTAACACCTCAACGGAGGGTGGGGGGGGGGGGCAACAACGGCGGTGCCCATCTGTGAGTAAAAGCTCAAACAGAAAAACAGCTAATGTTGCTGTAACCAAGTCTATTCTACTTTGCTGCGGGTGTAAATTTTTGGCCGCAACACGATTACGCCAGTGCCGAAAATTTACACCAGCAGCGAAGTAGAGTAGACTTGGTCTCAGCAATATTAGCTTTCTTGTCCGTTTGAGCATTGCGCCACCAGGTAGACGCACCATGCAGGCCGCTCCCGTTTACTCCCTCGCCCCAATCTCGTCCGCCTGCGTTTACCCGAATACCGGACCAAGCTATACCTCTCCAATATATATAAAAACGACGTCTGTCGACACTTGGCGAAAGATTTACAAGATTATCTACCCGCTAGTAGCTACTCGTAAGTTCTCGTACACCGCGAGAGCCACGTGGATAACGTGACCGTTTAGGGGCAGCGATGTTTTCGGCCGCCACAGCACAAGGACATAAGTAGACGTAGCGGTCTGCGCATGCGCAGTACCGTCGCCCTTAGTTCTTGCGTCCGCTAAACTAAAGCTCTCTGTGTGAATGAGGTTACAGCAAATTATTTCTCGCGAAAAAAAGAATTGTGACGTGAGCGCTCTTTGGAGTCATACTGAAGAAGCAACTGTTGGTTCGAGGTAAATTTTCTAGAGCGCAGCTCTTAGGCGCCCGTTCCTACGACGAGAGTCGGCGGCGTAACCGAGCGAACGAGCACAGCGAGAGATGAAAGAGAGAATGCGGAGCGGGAGACGTAAGGCGCGAGCCGCGAATGGTGGAGACCAATGAGAGCGGCCCCTTCAGTGATGTGTGCGTTGGAAACTGGTGTCATGCGGACCCGCCCGACCGCTCGATGAGTAGCTCGTATCTAATCACAGCGGGACCGCTCGTTTCGCACTATTGTATGCTCGCGTCAGCCCTCGCTCGTCCTTGTTTGGTTTGCTTGGTTTGGTCTCGTTCGCGCTTGTTTCCATTGTCATGGTTTACGATTGTTTTGTAATCTGATTGCATGCGCGACGCGAATTGTGTAGTACTCTATGGAACCCACGTACACCAGCGATTACGCTGGAACCTCCGACGAGTTATGTATAAAGCCGACACGCTTGACCCGCAAATCACATTTTCGACGATTGGCGCCTCTGCTACTAGTCTCTCTCAAATTCTTCGCCTCAATATATTGTGAAACGAAAACACGTACAGAGCTGCGCTCAAATTTGGCATTAGGGAGTATAGTAATCGTCGGTGAAATTTTCTCAGACCGATATGTGAAACTGGGTACAATGACAAATCTTATTTTAAAATATTCTTCTGCCGTGGTTCTTTCACGTGACACCATAGGCGAACACATTTATGGTTTTTCGCGTTGAATTGTCTCAATACAAAACAAAAAAATTCTGCGTTTTCATAAAATTTTTGCTTAAATGTCGCTAATGTTCAAGCCACAGTAATTTTTATCTTTTTTTTCCAGTAGCTATAGTTTCTGCTAAAGATAATGTTGACTGTCAGGTATTTTTCCAGAAGATTACTTCGAATTTTGCCACAAGAAGTGACTTTTTGACAATGTTCAGACCTAAATGAAGCATTCAAACCCTCCAGATAAAAAAAGAACACTTGAGATAGATCATTATCTGCACCAGCATTCAAGGTTGTGAGGTTGAAATTCGAGTAAATTTTGTTTGAGGCCAGAAAAACGCAGTACTGAACTGTCTTCGCTGCAAAGCTCTTATGGGCCATAATTGAATTCTTGGCGGGCTTACGAACTCTTTATGCATAAAAAATATAGGCACGTGCTTTTCTAAGCTTACGCTGTTTAAGTACTGATCTCCCCGCAAGTACGTTTTACAATAGTACGTTCGTACGTAGTACGATGAACGTAAACTACGACTGCCACGAGCTAGTCATCAAGACCAGATAGTATCAGACACGAGGTATTGTGCGTGGTGCCGAGTAATTGTTTTGCAAATACTACAGATTTGCAGATTGCGTGTTAGGCACGACCCTGGATCATCAACATTCCGCTCCAACTGTGGCGTAGGAGACAAATGTAAAGAAATTTCTACTTCACAGTCTATATAGTCTGCTGTGAGTGTCCCTAGGCCTGGTCAAGCGCCGTATTCATTCTCGTGTGAAGCAGCAGAATTCTGCCTGCACAGTGTGAGGGTTAAGTTAGCCACTATCTGCCACTGCAAAGCGCTCGCATCTAGACGCGTGTTCGCCTGCCTGACCGCCCCCTGCCCCCAAATCTATAATTCGTAAACTGCCTGACATACGCCGTTAACGATGTATTTATACTGGTGTCAAGTGACACAGCACGTGCTCGCTTGAGAAATAGCCACAGTTAATAGCCGACGGTGCATACGTGTTCTGTAGTAAAGACACAGTTCGGGAGTTCCTGCCGGTGAGATTGGTTGTGAACTTCAAATTTTTTCTCTCTTCTCTAACAAAACTGACTTAACGTTTCTAGGTCACAATCTGAAAGGATTGCGCGTATAATGAGCTATTTCACGTATTTCTATATGTATGGCCTTAATGTTTTATTGCCAACTTTAATCTGAAGATCATCAGAAGGTGACTTTTTGGCAACAATGGAAGTAATCTTCTTGAAAAGTACTTGATGTTGATCTCAAAATCGAAAGTTATTTTGAGTACAAACTATAACAACCGGAAAAAAATGATAAAAAATGATATTGTGACTGGAACGTGCACGATGTTTGTGCGAAAAAAAAAAATTCTCCAAGGGCCTTTTTTTTTTTGCCTTTTAGCTGGACCAACTAAACGCGGGAAATTCGTGAACGTGTTCACCTGTGATGTCACGTGAAAGTATTCTAAAATAAGACTTGTCATTGTGCCCACTTTCACACTCGAGTTTAAAAAAGATGACCGCATCTCGACGTCACGTCGAGCTACGGTCATCGGACGCACTCGACAGCTACGGAAACAACAGTCACGTGATGTGAGCCATTCACTTCGTCACGCTCACTTTTGCAGGTTTACGTTGCGCGACACGCACGGAAATTAGTGATATTGCAAAAAAAGAAAGATGGTCGATCGAATAATACTGCCCCTTCCCTCCTTCCGGCAGTAAAGCGATAACCACGTGGAGGCAATTTCTGACGGTCTCGGGCGCGCTGGTAATCGCGTCACTTTCACACCGCACAATGTCCACACTCTGATCAGGCCCTGGACAGCATATCACACGGTCGCCATTGCAAGCGGAAACATCATGGAACACACTTCAGCCATTATACCAGCGTTGAGCGAGGTGAAACAGACTTACTGATGCCGCGCCGAAAATACGCCTCAGATGCTTTTCATGTAGTTTCCGCTTTACGATAGGTTACCGTGCAAGATATACAAGAATATGTATATCTTACACCGTGCTATATATGTGTGTAGGGCGTAAAAAGCCAGAAACATGAAACGCTCATTCATTTTGATTTGTAGTCTTATTAGAGGCATTTGAACGCGCATATTCGTGAAGCGCCAACCCCAAGTATAGAATTTTGTTCGCGCTACGCCAGCCGTCGCGTGGCCCCGTAAGCGTCACGTGAGCTGGCGTCGCTTTGGTTGTTCGGTGGTAACCGCTGCTTGGCAAGTGCGACCTGGTTAATGTGGATCGCTGCGATTGTCGCCGAACAACCTAAACCGTGTCGACTCGACGATCGAAAAAAGACAAACAAACATAGCAGCGCTCTCTCTCTCTCTCGAGGAGCGTGGGATTTTGATGAGCGCGTAAAGAGTGGCTGTGCAACACACCTGCATTTTCTGCTCGAGGGCCACGCTGCCGGGCCTTCCGTGTCGAGGCACGAAGTCCCTGAACACGCGATGCAGGAAAGCACGCTGTTCACGCCATAGGGCGCCTGCAGAGTTGATGATGCCTGCGGGAGACGGCGGTGAGGTTGGTCAGGTTAGCGTTTCTACCTGAACGTACCCTCACATGTACAAAAGTGAGAAGGAGAAATATAAAAAAAAATATACAGTCCGCGTCGCCTTGGGAAACCCTTTGTGTTGGAAGCGCGTGGTTGATGGCAACATTTTTTTTCTTGACCCAGCATCCAAACTATTGTGTCACCATGGCTCTACGTCAACTGAAGTTCAATCACAAGGCTTCAGCAGATGACGTGAGAAAGCACAATTATAATCGACAACCGAAAGCAATGCGAGAGGCTTTAGAAATATAAGTGATCGATTTTTTTTAAATAAAGCGCGCGAACGTATATGCCGCATTATCAAAATATCTGGTTGATTTTTTACTTCATCGTTTTCATGAAAACAATCGTTTGTTACACCAAACATACATGACAAGCCGCGCTCGGTTTCAAGTGCGCTCTAAAGTAAAGGGTGATGGACTAATTTAATGCTGTGCCACGTTCTCACAGGGTTCATTTTTGTTTCTTAGTTGGTAAGTGAAAGAAGTGAGATCGAGCAAGCTTATTGATTTCTACTGTAATATCATTCTTTTTTCTAAGTGCTCGGGCAGCAGGGAAAATGCGTGTGTACTTGATTTAGATCCTCGTTGCCTGGCCTCATATGTAGGTTTTCGTACCTTCGGAGACACTTGAATACCGAAATGTCATTGAGTCCGCTAAGGCCCTTAAATTTCACGATGAGCTTAAATGTCCTGGAATTTTTTTTTTTTTGCTTAGGTTAGTTAATTTCTCTTTAGACATCTGGCCACAAAGTTCGTGCAGTACAAAAGTCACGCCTGTCTGCTTACGCTGTTTAATTTGCTCACACTACTTTTTTTTACATGTGCCTTGCTTGAATACAATAAAAAAATATTGCTATTGAATATAGAGTACTTTTTTTTTCAGACAGTTCTGCTTTAACCGTTGAAAGTGTCGTACGTGTGTCGACGTTTAAAATCTATGAAATTACTTTGATTCACAAACGTTCCATACCGAACGCTGCGAAGTGTCCCAATCACTCTTGTCCTACACCGTGCTTGGCCCACCACGGCTTGTAACGCAGCCCACGTCACACAGCCATTGCAACACAGCTATTGGCACGTTAAGCTCCATGAAATGAGTGAGTGAGTGTTCTAGCATGTGATACAGAAAGTGATTGGAATTGCTACAACAATAGATGTCGCAGAACGATCCCATATAAGGTGCCTTGCTGCTTTACTTCACGGTGTCACATTTGTAACAATGCGATATAGGATCCGTGGGTGCACTTTTATCATGACTCTCCATAAAAGCGCACATTTCCACATTTGTAGTTAGCAGCTGCTTGTTACCTCAAAGAACAACAAAAGCCGTGACTTTTCATGTTACGTCGGACTAATTATGATTACGTCTAAAGGTATATAAAAAATACTGCAGCGTACTAATTGCTAACTGCGGCCCCAGGCGCTGCGTCGGTGCCACGTTAAAAGACGTTTGAACCGGCAATTGCCTGCATATTTCTTGTAAATTTTACTTCATGCAGTTACCCATATCGTTTTGTATAAGAAGAGAAATAACCAAGACATTAAAACTAGCAAAGGTCATCTTTGTTTGTCTGAATGCGTACCTTTATAATATTGTTAGCATGATAACAGTTATGCGATGTAACCAGATGCGTTGCGAAATCTCGCCAACCCCAGTTCTAGCCATTTTATAAATTGATCTCCTTGCTCTATCTTTTCGACTTCAGTATACTTTTTATACGCGAGTAACATAGAATTAATATGAAAGACGACACAGCTCGTTGTTATACCGTGACCATGGTCTAATAAAGCCGCATTTGACTAGGTATTCATCATCCCGTTTTTCGTGTGTATACAACCCGATTCACGCTAGTGAGTTCAACGGCGATATCTGCCGGTGTCTGCTACGTTTTGAAACACTTTTTTTTTTTGAAGCACGAAAAACTATCCGCGGACCACGCAGTATATGCCACTGTTCCTGCCCGCGATAGTCAAGAAGATACACGGGAGCACCGATATACCGCACGCTACGTTCAAACGCTGCACACATAGAGTAGAAGGACTGTGTCTGTACTGCGAGATATACAGCACGTGCAACCGCAGCCTCACTGCTGACCACCGACGATCGACAGAAGTCACGCTTGTCGCACGACGGTGCCATCGAAATACAGTGGACAAGCGCGCGCTTGACGCTCAATTGTGAGATTCGACTTCGAGTCGAATCGCTAAGTGGGGCCATAAGATGTTGTGACTGCTTAGCTATTCGACGTCAACTTTGCCCCTTTACGAGAAAGGCCAAATAATCTGACTGCGGACATGCATGCACGTGGCGTTCGTGCGAGTTACGAGGATACTCGCGGCCAGATCGAGCGCTCACCTCTCTTTTTGTGCATCCTACGTATTCGTTGCTGTTGTCAACAGTGCCGGAAGGATGGTCGTCTTGTGAACTGGTTCCAGAGGGTGTGTTTAAAAAAAAAATCGGAAAATTGCAGACACAGAGCGGTACTTTCGCCTTACATTTACTCGATTCGAAGGAACGACATGCCACTTTTCATGCGCGAGCAGCTGTGACTTCACCAATAAATGTCGTCAGTGTACATCAATGTATATGTATTTCGTGTAGCTCGGCGTGTTAACACTGCATGTTCGAGCGTATTCTTATCGCGAGATCAAGTGATCGAGCCTGCAAGGAATGTGCGCCTGGCTTGCTGTTCAGCGAATATCAGACTGTTCCGGATCCGTAATGTTTTTCCAAAAAGAACACCTGAAACTGGACCGTACAGGAAGGTGAAAGGCGTGTCTGACCTCGCCAAACTCGCGGCATTAGGAACTGATGGCGTTTTTCTGTTCGTACCAGTCAAATGAGGAATATTTGGGCTCGGTAGCACGACGTCGCGGCGGCGAACGCTCTGTTGCGTGGACGCGGAGGAACAGTCTGGTCCACCGCCTGGTGCTCGACTGGGGAGGCCAGCCACGCCCCCCATCGCCCGCGTCGGCTGTCACCGCGCCACCCTTTGAGACGCCGTCCAACGTGGACGCAACGCTATCGCGTAGGGTGCCACGGAAGCGCATCCATCATCCAGCAGGTCCTCACCGTATCCCTGAAGGAGCTTGGTGAGTTCCGTGTCGGGCCGTCCGGAGAAGGCGGCCTGGCTGAAGGCTTGACGCACCAGCTTGGGGTCACTGATGACCACGACCCGCTTGGAGCCCAGGAATATCTGGTATATGGGGCCGTAGGTGACCGCCAACGACTGCAAGGTGCGGTGAAACTCCTTGCCGAGGAACGGGAGAAAGCCCACCAGGGGCAATCCCCACGGTCCCGGGGGCAGCGGTAACTGGCTCGCGACCCCGGTTAGGAACCGGCGGCTGACCAACAGCACGGCGACGAACACGGCGAGCCATGTGGGCAGCGTGACTTCGAGCCACGGCGAAAAAAACAGGACGGACATGACGAGGCGTGTGCTGCCTCTAGCTACACAGTACTGCCGCCGCGACCAACACTATTACGAGCCTCTGTGACGCTGCTCTGAGCTGCTGCTGCTACTACTGCTGGTCGGGGGCTTCCGAATGGGGAGGCGGCCCCCTTTTATATAAGCGGGGGACCCCAGGGTCTGAGAGAGGAGGGAAGTCGATGCCCCCCCTGCCGGGGGTCTCACCTCCCCGCCGCACAGCGGTCGCCGTCGGCCGCCCGAGTGCCCGCCTTGTTTCCGTTTCTGTGCCGCCGCCTTCCGCCGCAACAAGTGCGCCTTCGAGGTGGGGGCGAGGGTGCGTGCACACCAGTCAGTCGTTGGCGGTGCGTCCGCGTATGCACGCGATTCTCTCGCTGGCTTGCGCGCACCTTTTCGCCGCTATCTGATTCCCGCGGCGTTCAATCGGCGCGCGCGTTCCTGTGGGAAGAGGAGGGTGCTCGCAGAGGCGGGGGCCTCCTGGGACTTTGCTGCGTTTCTTTGCCTCTTCTCTCTTTCCAGTTCGCTCTTTCTGCAGCGCTTTGTGCAAAGCGCACCGAGAGAAACTGCGCGCGCGTCCTGAGCCCGTGGTAAGAGCACCGTCGTACGCACTGCACCGGGTGTACTCTTCGGCGTGTTGCTCTGACATGCGGAACGTGCTTAGCGATGTCAGGTGATAGCAAAGCTCTTGACGCAATGACACGGAAGAGTAACGAGGATGTTCAGTGCGCGATTGTTGACATTGCGCCAGCGAAGCACGTGTTCTCTGTACGCCGACGTTATTGCCTGAAAAGGAGAAAAGCACGCGCTGCATTGGCGCCCTGCCAACAACACAATTTTGCAAAGGTGTATGAGGAGTCACCGTAGCTGCACTGCACTGATCCTTCCCGGAGCTCGGCGTCAAGCAACAAAATGTTATATTGATGCGACAGGCCACACTTACCGTGTACACATATTTGTGTAAGTTGAAGCCGTGCACGGTTTCCTGATGACGACAATCTTCTGATTCAAGTCCCAGTGCACTGTCTTGAACTAGTTTTCATCAGGTGCAGTCTTCACTGAGAAAATTGTCGTAAGGCTAAATGCTTCAGGGGGAATCAGAGTTTGCCGGGAGAGGCCTCTCTCCTTCAGAGGGCATAAATAAGCTAATGATGATGATGATGATAGAAATGCTACTTTGGATGAAAACCACGAGAGAACAGAGCACTAGAACTTCAGCCGCTGCATTTTCTTCATCAAAATCGACGAGCCGCTTCCAGTTCGATAAAAGCACAGTAGTCCACCAGAGACCTCGATGCCTCTCGGACCAAACTTCCGCCAACCTAGTGCGCCCAGCGAAGCCGAAGAAACTTGCGGTCCTTTGTTGTCTTCCGACAAATAAACAGTGCCGAGTAGTGACACCAGCATTTACGGTAAAAAGTCCGCTTTGGCGTTCCTATCAGCGAATCAGAATTTAACTCTGCCAGGGCCTCTGAAACCGAGGGAGGGGGAGAAGGCGATGGGAGGTTCCGTTGCAGAGGGGTAGTCCTCCATCTGTCCTCGCCCCCCAAGGTCGAGGGCCAACCCCCGTCCAACATAGTGAATTAATGACTGGTTTCACAGTAACAACAATAAATAGTTTGTGTAGGCGAAGTGAACCCCCGGCTCAAGTCCCTTCACACTCCCGAAGTCCCTGACTTTCGCCGTTTCATCCATCCACCTCTCCGTGCGCTGAGTCTTGAACGCAGCGAGTGCATCCGCTGCGCGGGCTTTCGTTCTGCAGTGCTGGGACGAATCGGCAGCATTTGGTGCGAGGAACACCGGTAGGAAAAATATGGGGTTTCGGGTGCCTAAACCGCGATCTGAATACGAGGCACGCCGAAGTGGGGGACTCCGGAAATTTGGACCGCCAGAGGTCCTTTAACGTGCGCCTAAATCTAAGTACACGGGTATCTTCGCATTTCGTCCCCGTCGAAGTGCGGCCGCCGTGGCCGGGATTCGATCCCGCGACCTCGGGCTTAGCAGCCCAACACCACAGCCATTAAGAAACCACGGCGGGTAGCGCCGGCAGAAGAATATTATCTTAACACCAGTACGCATTCGGTGACACGGGTCAGGGGTGCCTGCTAGCGTCTATATGACGGTCATTACCACTGGCGACCGTGCAGCAAAGCGAGCCCAGAAGTAAGGCACCAACGCTGGAGCGTGTCACTCTTATTAGGGTCGCCCTCCCGTCCTCCCATGGCCCGCCTTTTCTCCATTTCTTACTTCGCAGAGTCGCCGTGCAGCGTCCAGTGCTTTGTAGGGCGCGCCTCCCAATACACACGAACTTTAGGCGTTGGTTGTTGCTGCGCCGGTCCGGCGTTGTGGGACGGGTACGTGAGCCTGGTAGCACACTTCCCTGGAAAAGTACCGTGCGGCCAGTGGAAAGACATGGTTGGCCCCGGGGTGCTGGGCGAAGCAACCTTGGAGCAGCGGACGCTCACTTTCGTTCTCAATCCGAGCATCCATCTGTATTGCGTTTCGTTTTGTGTTTTATCGTTTTCCCCGCAGCATTCGCTTTCGGCGCTTCCGTCCGCGCGCACGGGACGACATCGCTCCAGAGCTCGCGCTGATTTCTCCGCTGGGTGTCGCCACGGGAGCCTTAATTTAGGAGCGACAACGTTACCTGTGTCCTTTTGCGGGGATAACGATCGCCGCTCGTGCCTATGGACGCTGTCGTGTGCCAACTATAGAATAGTGATCATGTAGTAGACAGGGCGGCTATTGCCACGGGAAACCTTGTTGTACAGCTGACGTTTTGCTTTCGTTCCATTACACGCTTCAGTCACCAAATGGACTGAAGTATGGCTTAAGGACTCTCTCTCTCTCTCTCTCTGCATATATATATATATATATATATATATATATATATATATATATATATATATATATATATATATATATATATATATATATATATATATATAGCAGCAGCAGAGCGCGAACTTTCCACATTAGTTTTTGGACCTGCTATGTGAGTACTTGTGTTACGCTAAACCGGTCGTGATAATTGCAAAAATAATTGATGACGAATGGTGCGTTACATGATGAAAATAACTGAAATGATTGTTACACGTAGATGCGCTTGTTATTGTTGAGTTCAGCGCTTCCTAATGCAAGAAAGAGCAGCAACAGCAGTGATACAGAGAAACTCCTTAAACTTGATAGCGCATTTCTTAACATAACATTGTTTCGCTGTACTCTCCGTACTAAATTGACTGATGGTATCCCTTTTTCGTAGCGGGTTGCGTTTACATTCAGCGTTGTGTTTGGGATATTTATTGCGTCGACACCAGTGGGAATATTCGTAAGTAGATTACGTCTCCATTTGCATACATTAATTTAGCTGTCGAAGGTCCACATTAAATTTGAAAAAGAAGCATTGGAAATGTGTCATACCTTCCGAAAGTAAATCATCACGGGTCATGTATTTATACGTTTCTGATTAGCGTTTCATGCGAAATGTTCGTGACATCTCGAAGATGACAAAAAAAATAAACAACGAAGTTAGAGCAAGTTACGTGCGCCGCAACTTGACGTCGTTAAACATGCGACCACCGACGCCAAGCTATGTAACTCTGTTAGGCAGTGGATGTCGTAGTCGCCACAGTGGCTATCAATGAGCGACGTGTGATTGTCACAGCTAGCATATTGGTCTGTGGTCTGTGGCTAGCCTGTGATCTTTGCCTCCGTTTCTGCCACGAACGCTAGTGAACGACTTCCTTAATGGAACGCAGTATAGAGCTTTTCATTTAACCACTACTCTCGAACTTCTCGTTGGCGCTTCTTGGATCTCCGAAGAAAACTTTTGACTGAGCCGGAACATATCCCAGGAACGTTTGGGTGACGACGTGCCACGTGCAAAGCGCGCCTCTCAGTCTTCTTAGCATAACGTGTGCTATTGATTGCTCGTATATTTATCCTCTTCATGTGTTGAGCATCTATACGCTGAAATGCTCCTGTGTATCAAATTACATGCGCCCATTCTGCCATGTTGTGCGGCAACTCCGCGCTTGTACCACGAGCAAGTGCACTGTCACATTTCACAATCGCAAGTGATGGTCTTCACCGTCATAAACGACGTGGTTGGCGACTGGCTACAAACAAGATTTTTGAAAACAAATTTCCTTCGCACGGCAGACGTTCCCATGCGCGGATCTTCGACGAATTTTCGACGACTGACGAATCGAACTACGACGAAAGAACTGGACCACAGCAGGGAGGATAACAAATGCTGTAATCTTCACTGCATGACCCATTTTGAAACTTGCAGGAGAACCTCAGTGCCTTAGGTATAATTGATAATTTGTTTTCATACAGAAACAGAGTTCAGTGCATTATGTTATCAAGTAGATAAGAATTCACTGACTCATGCGCATAAAATCAGCACTGGACGATGAGCGGAACTAATGCTCTCTAATCGGAGTGTGTTAGGGTGATTTTAATGCTCTTTGCTACCATGGCCAAATGCTATCGAACTTTTATAGCTACTGTTTCCAGCGAGACGCTGGCTAAAGGACGTTTCTGTTGACCGAAATGAAATGTCTCACTAAAGGTACAATGCAGTGTGGCCTTGCAGATCGCGACCAATTGATAACACTTCAGTTACCAGGTTACGCGCACTGTTTGCTTTCATACAGAATATTTTTTAATACGTACATTGCTTAACTGGGAACAAACTTGTCCGCTGCATAAATGGCATGGTTCATTAAGTCAGTCTAACGCGAAATAAGCTGTAGCAATTGCGTACGCTGGTTGCACTAACACGAAGCCACTTTAAAATGCGGGTGCACGTTATACTTAGCCTATATAAGAAATTTTAGAGATTGACGTCGACTCGGACATTTAAGTTTTCACTGGGTGATGTTTGCCTTGCTTAGGCTGTCGTCGTGCACCAACTCTGCGAGATTAGTCTAGGGCAGGCAGGAAGAAAGCTAATTTCGGGCTCTATTCTAAGCCGCGTACGTCACGTTAGGTAAGCTTGTGAAAAATCTGCTACCATTACTGGAAAGGAGTGGGTGCAGGTGACATTTCTAGGATATTAGTATGTGAAAAAACTGAAAGCACAGCGAAGGTAACGAAAGAAATTGGCGACGCATCCATCCATAAGAAATTACTGGAGCCTTTCATGTTATTAGCAATCTATATTATGGTTGATGAGCAAATGGTGATGTTATGTCTTATATGATGATTATTATGACAGGTGGTACATACCCAATGGCAAATACCCTTTGACCTAATTTGGTTTGTAAAAAGGTTAATTGAAGAGCCGCACACACACAGTAGCACATGTCCAGTCGCCTACGTTGAAGTGAAAGAGTGTGAAAGGCGGCACATTCCAAGTGACCCAAGTTGGCAACAAATAGGTTTTTTTTTTTTTACAGCGGAGCTGTATACGGACAGGGTACTATCAATTTTTGTGTCCTCACACAAAAAATATCATCAACAATGCCTCATACCCGCGTAATCAATGGCTCATACTCGCGTAAGCACTAATACTCCCGTAAGAAAAAAAAAATTAAATTATGGGGTTTTACTCGCCAAAACCACTTCCTGATTATGAGGCACGCCGTAGTGGATGACTCCGGAAATTTCGACCACATGGGGTTCTTTAACGTGGACCTCAATCTAAGTACACGGGCGTTTTCGCATTTCGCCCCCATCGAAATGCGGCCGCTGTGGCCGGTATTCGATCCCGCGACCTCGAGCTGAGCAGCCCAGCACCATAGCCACTGAGCAACCACGGCGGGTGCTGCCGTAAGCAAGCGAAAAATGCAGTGGTTTATAGCCCCGTAGGGCAAAGGCTACAAGCACTGAGCAAAGCGAAGCGTACGGTGCTTACATTCCTTGGAATCACGCATACAACGTATTGAACAGGATGTCGAAAACCGTCATCGGTTGCCTCGGAGAAGCCTAGTTGTGTAGCGTTGAGTGTGAGTTGCGATGGCTGAGGCCACGCGTGGCTAGGACTCCAGAAGAGCAGCTCGCTTACGGAGCGCAACGGCGCGAACTTAGACGAGCGTATACGACGGCGGCGCGCTGCAAACACCGCCGAAGACCGTGCCCGAGAGGCCGACCGTCAGTGGCAGGCCAGGACGTGGGACGGCGCGCGTCGCGAACCGGAGAATGCGGCGAAGCGATGCGAAAGTCTTTTTGATGTCGAGACGCAATGTCGAGAGGGCCATGGCTACTCACTTTGCGTGGATTAGTTGCGATGACACTACGCCTCTAGTCGTTGTCGGTGATTTCAATGTGGATGTGTAGGGCCTGAAAAGGGAGTGGTTTGCACGTTTCGTATTGGAGACGTTTCGCTTGCGATGCCGCACCGATGCGGCCCAACGGACCACCACGTGCATCGATTTGACATTGTCAAAGAATGTATCCGCAGTTGCGAGTATGCCGATCAGTGTATGTCATAGCGAGAACAAACCCATTGTGACCGTCGTTACTAAGTAAAAGTTGCATGGTGATGCAATAAAGCCTTGGTTAAAAGTTTTCTTATCACGATGTTTGCAGCTGTGCCGGTCATCCACCTGCGCAGGGCGGAATGACCTTGAATTTTTTAAAAGACTGCCACATACCCAGTGTAAAATGCTCTGTGACCTAAGTTGGTGTCAAAGAGGATCATTGGAGAGAGAGAGAGAGAATAAACTTTATTGTACGAAGGAACTCCGTGGGGTTAAGAGTGGCACATATCCAATGGCGCATGCGCAGTGACCCAAGTTGGCATCAAAGATTTTCACTGAAGAGCGCCACATGACCAAACGTACACAGCCAATGGCACAAGTTGGTTCGACGGTTGGTTCTGAACCTGGTCTCATCAGAAAAGCAGCGACCGGCTACATTTGATCGTGGGCTACCCTGTGACGCAGTTTGGCGCTAAGCAGGTTAGGCATGGACATAGATGTATGGAGACGCAACGAAAACTGGGAGAAGTCCCAAGGAATGGTAATGGCAGTAAAAAGGAAATAAAGGAAGGTCAACTAGATATTTCTTTGTAAGATCGGCTGCACAACAGGTATGTTATCCAGTGTTTTACAATGCTGTGGACTATACGCGCTAGAATTGCAGTGGTGGCGGTGATCAGGGTCTTAGCGAACGTGTTAAGGCTAATCGTTTACTGAAGTGCATCGAATGAAAAGAGAGTGTGATGTCCATTTTTTAAATATGAAGCAAGGAAGCTGGGGATGCTAGCCTGGCTTTACATGCTGCCTCGAGGTGAAATGTTAAGTAGGGCTCACAGATCTTTCTACAATACGCAGACTCGTGTAACCACGATTACGAAAAACAGTTCGTGCATGCACAAAGCGCGTGGTCATTACTGACGCGCCACATGCTGAGTGCATGGTGCCAGTCACAGTGGAAGCTACGCGTGGCCTTCAAAGAGCCCGTGTGCTCTATGTGTGTCAGCACCAGTATGACTTGTGCAGACATACGTAAATTGCGTACATCATTTGGAATGTAACACATTTTTAGCGCATTATCATGCTCAAGTATCCAGTTTGAAATATGTCGTAACTAAGCGTAACCGATTTCTGATATCGACTCGGTCATGGCATGCTCGTTTTCTTACTCTCGAAACGACGCCTCTCGAATTTTAAAGTCAAGGCCACCCGTCTGCATTAGGACGGCGTTCCTAGCCAGCCGTTCCTTTAAAGGCGAGCCTTCAGCCACGGCCAGCGCCTACGACTTGTAGGACCCAGTCGCGCAAACTGCGGTGGCCAGGCGCCCCTTCTGAGGAGGCAAGCGGCGTTGCGTCGTAAGGGCTGGTAGCCGCAACGGCTTTTGTCGGTCAGATCGATCTAGCCGCCCGCGCAGGCGCCACGTGCTTTCTGGAGCGCTTTGCATTGCCGGCCGCAACAAGGACGCTGTTGCACTGTCCCGGTGCAAGGACCTCGCGGGCTGTTCCCTCCCACCCTGCAGGGCTCCCCGCTGCGACCGGACCGGCCGTCGCTTGGCTTCAGCGCCGGTCGCTCGCCACCACAACCAGCTCGTCTCACCGAGTTGCCGCTCGTTTTTTCGGGCTCCTCGCAACGCCGCGCAGCTCAACTGTTCCCTCTTCCTTGTTTCCGGACGGAAGAGGAAACGTCGTCCGCATCGCGACCAAAGAGGGCGTATGTGTGTGGACATGAGACGGGAGTGCCTTTGCCTCTGGAATGAGGCAGTAATTCTTTCTTGTTTTCTTTTTTTGCTTAGTGGATTTCGTACGAGGAGGTGTTTATAAGCGCTCAGGGGTTCTTTCTGCCTCTTACCGGCCTCTCCTCTCCTTGCTCAGCTCTCGTCGGCCGTACGATCAGCTGAGCGAGGAAAGGCGCGTACGGAACGGTCAATGACCCTAACTTCGTGTCCCGCGCGTGTGTTCTGTAGTAGCACGCCGAGGCCGCTTCGATGGGACGAATTTGGCTGCGTTTTTACGACACCGGATAAGTATTGCCAGCATCCCATTTTAGTCGGCCAATGGGCTGCTTGCAGTCGTCAAGAGAGGTGCGTGTGAATCGCAACGTTTGCTTCCTTTTTTTTTCTCCTTTTGTAGCGAGTGCAATTTGTAACAAGACAATTTTACCTTGCTTCAGATTCGCACGTTTAATCAATAGCACATAAGGCACATAAGACGAAGGGTGCTACATATCTTCCAGGTTACGAGACACCTTTACCTTGCTTCAGGTTCGCACGTTTAAGGCAATATCATCCAAGGCGAATAGTGATAGTTATATATCTTCTAGGTAACTTGCGCACTGCGTGGTATATTGCATGATGGGATTCTTCATTCGGCTTATTGCCTGGCACTTGCAGGTCTCGTGTAACCTTTAAAATAAAGATCACTCTTTCTCGAGATCGCTTTTGTGGAAGCTAGATTGACTTCCTTTGTATGCACATCACCATTCTCTATTGGTCTCACTTGCATATACAATCAGCGCCGAGTATTCATATTTTCACGAGGAATGAAACTCTAAATCTCAGACATAAGCTTGCTCATAAATCTATGACATTACGCTCAAGTAAAACACGATCCTTTAATTTGTTCAGGATATTCGATAGGATATACCCTTTAAAGCATAGTTTGCATATGTTAAAACAACGGTAGGCCACACATCTAGGCACTGTATAGCTCTTAGTGCTGAATGGTTTTTAGCCTCAACTTGAAGCTCGGGCTTCTCGTATAGTCGTGGGGGCTACGTTATCCGCTCTGGTGTTGGCTTATGCCCTGAGCATTTGAAATGACGTAGACTCATAATTCAGCAGGCGCTGCTGTGCGTTTAAGCACTGGGTTCCAGTAAATTTTACGTTAGGACATGCACATTGACATAAGAATTTTCCAACGGCTGCACAGCCTTGAGCTGCGCAGCAGCCATGAATTTTAAGCGCATTGGGATTTTGGCAATACAACCATTTATGCTACACACGAAGTCTCGCTTCCACACACTGTAACGCAACGAGGACTCGGGTTTCTGTAGCCTTTTCAGGCCATGCATAAGCTTTTAGTGCTGGTCACCTCTAAGGGCTGAGGGAGTCTTCAGCTTCGACAGCCGTCTCTCCAAGGAGCTGCACAACTTTTAGTGTTCAATATCTGCGATAAAACTCGAGCATCGACAGCACACTCTTATAGGCATAGCATTTATAGTTCGGAGTTTGCAAGTTTCAGTGAGACTAGAGCACTGAGAACCTATTCTTCTAACCTTTGCATAACACTTATTTCTCAGGGTTTGTGGGAGTTTAATGAGACTTGAGCATTGCAAGTCCACTATTGTACGCAATTATCAGGACTTCATGCTCAGGATTTGTACGGTTTCGCTGAGAATCGACCTTAGACATCATATTCTTCTAGCAGCGTACGGCCTTTAGTACTTAAGGCACTGACAGCACTGACATCTCACTCTTCAAGTCATACCACCCTTTATTATTCAGGGTCTGCAGTGTTTGAATCAACCTTAAGCATTGACAAGTCGTTTCAATAGGAAATGCACAGCGTTTGTTGTTCAAAGCTTATAGAGCTTCAGTGAGACTCTAGCTTTGACACATTGGAGCACACCGTCACATTTTCGATAGCCTGCCGAAGTGGCCGTATGCTCGTGGTCGCATAAAAAACAAACAAACAAAAACAAACAAACAAAAAACACTCGTGTACTTATAATTAGGCAGATATGGCTTTCGTGGGAACGAATCCCGGCAACGGCGGCCGCATTTCGGTGGAGGCGAAATGCGAAAACGCCCGTGTACTTAGATTTAGGTGCATGTTCAAGAATCCTAGGTAGTCCAAATTTCCAAAGTCGCCCCCCCCCCTCCCTATGGGGTGCCTCATAATGAGGTCGTGGTTCTGGCTCGTAAGACCCCCTAATCCTTTTTTTTTTGTTGTTGTTGTAGGACTTCATGGGATATAAAGAAATTCGGAGCTTCTCTGCTCACTACGGTCCCTCTCATAGCAAGTTAGTTGCATTTGTGACATAAAGCTTGTAATTTTTTCAGCGCTTACAGTTAAGTTTGTTCTTTTCTCCTTGAAGTCGATCAAAGTCTCTTCAAGGTGATTATCGGCGTTGATGATGCAGGAGGCATGTTGGAGGTAACAACACTTGAAGATATATTGCAACGAAAATATTTACACACTCAAATGCAGAGTTAGCAAAAGAACACTGATGCAAAACACACAAGTAAACAGTGCCTTACTCTTCTACTTTTCCTTAAGTTAGAGCTTAGGACAACTGTCACTACATACAACTAACCGAGTCTCCCTGTTCTACCACTAAGTGGTTACGGCCCAGACTAGCGTTGCATCGTACGGAGTCTTACTGATCTATCAGGTTTAGTGATTGCAGCCTAGGCTGAGGAACAAGCGCCTCGTCTCGATTGTTATAGGCGAAAGAGACAAAGAAAAAGGGCGGTAGGACCGTTAGCCCATCCCACAGAAGCAGTTGCCAATGAGAGTTGAAAGCCTGTTAAGCCACAACCCAAAGGGTTGGCCTTACTCTCAAAAGTAAATGTATTGGAAAACAACCCTGTTTTCTTTCTTCACACAACTTCGTTTCCCCCTCCTATTTGCACGTGGTCAGTGACGGCCTCAGCAAACACGCCAGGCACGCACGATTTATTGAGGCCATCTCGAACCTCAGCGGCGTTTCTAGCCAGCAGGGGGCTCGGGTGCTGGTGTCACAACACCGCGTACCGCAGTCCCCCCTGAAAGTTTTTCCGCGTGGAAAAATAATGATCGTTGGCGGCATCCGGACTCGGCGTTCTCAAGACGACGTTCTGCGAACGCGATCTCCGCATGCGCACCGCGCCTCTATCTACGGCGTGCACTGCAATTTGTCACTCGATACCACGCGGGCTCTTCTCAGTGCTCAAAACAAGATACACGTGGTTGCCGCCCGGACGCGTAGGGGAGTGGACCCCCGCTCCGTACGCGCAACACGTGGTCAACATTGCTAGGCCCCTGTAAACCCCGGCGGCGTCTCTAACCAGCAGGGGACTCGGGAGCCGGCGCCATGACGTCGCGTACAGCCGTCCCACTCGAGGCTTGTCTGCGTGGACCTGTTATGACCGTCGGCGGAATGCCAACCCAGTGCGCGCATTCTCCGAATCCGTTCGCCGCATCCGCCCCCCCCCACCCCCGCCCGGCGTGCTCCGCGGCTCGTGACCGACACCACGCTGGCCGTCCGACCCCTCAAAAACAGAAACGGTTTCTGCCCTGACGCGCTGGGGAGTGGACGCCTCCCTATGGGCAACTCGCGGCACTGCGAAAGTATATACAAAACAATCACGCAGCCCTACACCGCCCATTCTGCATGTTCGAGAGATGAGCGGCCTAACACTTACAATCTGCACTTTTTGGCAGTGAACAACACCATGTGCTCGGGGATTGTAAGATTTCAGAGAAAATAGAGCATCAACAGTCCACTCTTCCGGGCAATGTACCTAGTGCTCAGAGTATGGATAGCGCTGACAATTCACTCTTCAAGGTAATACACAGCGTTTACTGATCAAAGTCCGCAGAATTTCGGTCAGATTAGAGCATTGGGAATCCATTCTGTTAGGCAATCCACAGCCTTTAACGTTGCAGCGTCTAAGGTCTCAATGAAATTACCTCGTAGACAACTCACACTTTCTCACAATGCATCACTATTAATGCCAGAATTAATAGGGTTTCTGTCAGATTCGAGCGCTGGCGCCTACTCTTGCAGGTAATGCAAGAGTAGGCGCCTTGGTGCTTGCAAGCCGTCACTGAGGCAGCAACCCATTCTTTTAGCCTACACGCGATCTTTAACGCTCAGGATTTCTAGGGCATTGAGAACACTTGAGCGTCGACAACCCACCCTTCTAAACAATGCACAGCTTCAAGAGTTTAATCAAGGGTTGCAAGGTTTGAGTGAGTTGGCAGTGTTGACAACCGACATTTGGCAATGGACAACCTCTCGCGATGAACCAATTTGTAAGGTTTCAGGGAGATTACAGCTTAGATATCCCAATCGTGTGGAAAATTCAAGCCTGTTGTTCTCATAGTTTGTAGGGCTTCAGTAAGGCACGAGCCCTGATAGTCCATTCTTCTCTCCTATGCAAAGTCAGTGTCTCTACGGCGTTAGCTAGATTTATGCTTTGACACGCTTTGACAACCCATCCACCTTGTAAGGCAATGTACAGCCGTTTGAGCTCAGGGGTTGTGAAGTTTTAGTGACAATGGATCGCCCGCGAAAATCTGTAGTGTTTCAATGAGACACGAGCATCGACAATCCATATCTAATTCATATCTTTAGTGTTCAGAGCTCATAAAGTTTCAGCGAGTCTCCATCATTAACAACCGACACTTCTCGCACAAAATTTTGTGCTCAGGATTTGAGTTGAAGCGAGAATTTAGTTCATCCAGCGGGAGGGGGGGAGGGGGTCACTCTTCTAAGCAATGCACATCATATGGTGCTTGTCATTTTCGCTATTTCAGCGTGATTACAGCATCGACAACCTAAAATTTGACACAACAAACAGCCTTTGCCCTCAAGGTTCGTGAGGGTTTCATCAGACCTGAAACATGAACAACCCACTCTGTAAACAAGTCAACGTTTTTAGCGCTAATCATATTCAAGAATCAGATTATGACGGACTTCTTAGTGTTGCAGGCGTGCGCCGAACGCCCTGATGATCATTCTAACCACAGCGTGATGCTTTGCAACTCAACACTTCAAGCGAGGCAGAGTAGGCTTTTATGACGCGATTTCCATGCATTTTCATGTTGAATACCTTTTCTGTTCTGCGCTGTTGTTAACTAGTCCGCTTACGGCATCATCACTGTGTTGTGGTGCTAGCCTGGAGTGATGATAATGTCTGCTAAGCCATGCACCCCTTGGTCTGTCCCGGTCTCACCCTTATGCATTCTGCCGCACTAAGCCCACTGTCGACTGCTTCTCTATATTCCAGTTCCTGCAAGGCTGGCGTGCCTGTAAACTCGACTGTTGTGGTGCGCGGCGTTGTGTAGAGGCCGGGTTGCGTTCCCTCGAAGGTTGCGTTCACCCGGAAGGTTAGAGTTTGGCGTAACCACCGGCACGATTAGCCCCGCCAAAGGACGCGTATGAATCACCGCACCGCGAGGCCACGCAGCCACGCTGGTCGTTGTCAGCACAAAACGCGGCAACCGGGCTTCAGCGGCAACCGGCGGCAGATCCCCGAGGCGACGTGCGTGACCGCCGCGGCAACTGGCAATGCTTTCTGAACGGACGGTAAGCTGTTTAGTTCCTCGCAGTACTGACAGTACAAATCGCGAGAAGCACAAGGTGCTCATGTGTTCTCCCAGTGCGGCGTTAGCATTATGTAAAGGACTCGCGACGTTGCAGGAGGAGTTGAAATGGAGTTTGCAGCTGCGCGAAGACCGTCTAAAATTTCTCAATCTTTCCCGAGAAAACTGCCATGAGCAAAAAAAAAAGTAAGAATACAGTTTGCAAGCATGCACAAAGAAGGTTCGCGCGTTCTGGTGGAGTTCCTATTACGGTGACTGAAAGATTCGATGGCAAGACTTTTCTGAGAAAGACAGCAACGGAGATGCCGGGTAATATGAGTGGCATTACACAATCCAGAAATCGCCCTCCACGTTTTTATTCAGTTTCCGAGCACATTCTTCGTGGCGTCGCAGCTATATCGCTGCGTTGCACGGAACTCTGCCGACACTGACTGGGGCTGGCTGGGAGGGTGACTGGCGCGCCGACAGCGTTGGCAGGCCCGTTAAGCGCTCCCTCCCCCCTCCCGACAACCGCTTCGCTTGTGACGCAAGGGGCGGCAGCGCACTTTCGCTTTCGCCGTCAGCCAAGGCCGGCAGCGGGTTGAACGGTCGCCATACGGGCCACCGGGCCGCTTGGGGCGAAGTGAGAGGCCAGCCCGCGCGCTCGCCCCAGCACAACCGCCACTTCAGCCGCGGCTGCCGGGGGCACTGACATTGGTGCTGCGTTCTTTTTTTTTCACTGTCTTCTTTTTGTTTCTCGCCGCTTGTATCTCGATTGGGTCGTCGGGTGCTCCCGCTAAGCGTTGCCGTGTGGAGGTACGCAACCGGTAATATAGGAGTCAGGAAGGACGAAGTCGCGATTATGAACGGGGCCGAAGATTCATGCGGGACATGTAGATTGCGAACCCTCTCCTGCCATCTACGCCGCGGACATCACCCCGCTTTATAATCTCCTGTTCTCCTTGAGAGACTCGGCCGCAGTAAGACTGCTGGCCGTTTGAGCACTCCAGGCGTCATGCTTCGCCATCTGCATATATGCATCGCCTGCATGCAGCATTCCCTGCCTGAAGGTAAATCTTCTTGAAAACGCCGTCTAAGCGCAATAAACTACGCTGTTGAGTCTCACCAGAAACAGCTGTTTGGCCATATATCTTGTCGTGACGGCCTATACCCGCCCATGACTCTGAGTGTCCTCCTATAGCCTTATGCTAATCATGTCATCACATGACGAGGATGTGCCCTCGATCGTATATGGTCTTTTGATTTTGTGCGCTTTACAATTCGGAAGAAGATTTGAAGGGACGTAAGCGCTCAAAGTTGACAATACTGAAGTGTTTGTCCATAAGAACGCTTCAATAAGTTCAGAAACTTTCAGCAGATACTTCGATCTTTCGTTTCTTCTTGATCTGCGTGAAGATGATATTATAGTAGCGGGCGTCGTCAGAACACGTGGCTGTTTCATACATTCAGAGATTCTAGCTCATCGAACGACGCAGATTACTCCACAAACAGCCAGACAGAATGCACGCAGTTTTGATTTATGTTCAATGTCATACATTCCAGGAGCTTTATTCGGACCCATTCATGCGCAAGAATCATCACTAGGCGCGTTCTGTTGATATCGTACTTGCCTTCATATTGATGAACCGAGGTTGCAAAAACTGCGGGCATACGCCGCGTGCTTGCGGCAGCATAGTGGAAGCTTTGTACTGCCGCCCACCCTACTCTGAAGTCGGTTTTACGACGCTGCGTGCGTGCGTCGATCAGGAAACGATGGTACCGTTCGGAACCGTTTCATTCGTGATCAACAATCGCTCAATAAGAAATGCCGCTGAAGCCAGCGTTTCGACAAGGAGTCCCCTTGTCGAAACGTTGGACGACAACGCTGGAACGTTGTCGAAACGTTTCGACGACTACGGTGGCTCCATTGATATTCCTTGTTCGACCACTGTATCCTTTCAAGTTGCGATCTTCGTGTGAACATTTGTCTTGCTCGTATCTACATAATTAAGCGAGGAAATATGGGAAAATGGATTTCTTAGTACGTACCGTCTAATGACTACTTAGAAAAAAAAGGAGAAAAACGAGGGTAAATAGGAAACAACAGAACGATTAGACCAATGCAGCACGCGCTGTAATAAATGTGTGGGGTACATAAGTAGTGTCTCGCCACGGCCATTAGCACTGGAAGAACATTAGGAGAATGTCACATCGGAACTTGCACACTTCGTACGCTGTTCAACACCCAGTGCGTATTGGTACGGCCACTGCACATTTGTTCGCGTAGCGGTAGAGTCGGGCATGCGAGAAGGTCTGCCGAAGAAGGTTACTAGTGCCGGCCGGGTGCGCAGCGGTCGCGGGGGCAACAAGGGAGAACGAGATAGAGGAAGGGAACTACGCGGCTGTACCGTTTTCTCCGGCATTGCAGAGTAGCTCGGAGGATGGATGCACAGCCGCACATTCGGAGGGGATTCCTCCACACTCGCTCACAGATTTACGCTGCAACTTGTCTGCGGAGAAGAGTGCGTTATCGTTCCCCAGTTCTTTGTAATCTTTAGGCTTATGGTAGATGCTTATATTGCAAAGTCGGACAGAAATAGACGCGATTCGGGCCCTTTTTTGAACAGTGCTAATGGTCTTGTCAACAAATGACAGAAAAATTAGGACGCATTCGGATGCTTTGTTGTCACCACCCCGTTAGTAACTATTGGAAATATAAATGTACGCAAGAAGACGGCAGGTTGCTGAACCGTGGAAAGATTGCACAGAAGATGCAAATAATTTGTACTGATCGTACTGGAAGACTTTGGGAACTTTGATTAGCGATGCTAATACCGCCGATGTTCTAGATCTGCCCAAAGTGAACAACAGATTTAGAAACTAGTAACATTATTCACTAATAGTATGGACGTTCTGGTGCATTGCAATTATCGGCACATTGCACGTAAAAAAAAGACCTGATGCGTCAAACAATGAGTGGGCGGGCTTATGCACATAGGTGGAAGTCACTAGCGGTGAATGATGCACCATAATATGCCCAATCAGGGAAACAAATGTTCACAGTTCTTGACTTCATTCAAGAATGCCCATCGCTGTACATAAGCATCTGTGTCGCTCTGGTATTAAGCATGATATTTCTGGCCACAACGGTTGAATGCGAAGGGAACAGAATGCAAGGACATCCGTTCACTGAAATTTCAGAGAACGGTATAAAGAAAGCATCGGGTCAAAAAATAATTCTAAGCTTTCCATTAGGCGTGTCTTATAGCAGGTGCGGGATGGCGTGTTAGAACCGCGAGTCTGTCATTTGTGAACGATCTCGGCACTGGAAAGAAGAGTTTCCCGCTTTAGTTTGACAAATCCGTAAGGCCGCTTTATCGGCTTTAGAATTTTTCACTTACGTCACGAACGACGTTAATTTTTCGAGATGCGCAATTGAGGAGCGCAAGGACCACGCGCCTTCGACACGTATTCACACAGCATTGCGATTCCATGTGCACTCGATAGAAGATGTGATTGATTTGACTCCTCGCGAGGCTATGCGAAAGAGGCTGAGGCTGGCTACGGTGTGGTAATTCATAAGCGAAGGGGCTTCAAATCAGTTCACAGACACCACGAACAATGATGTTGCTATAAAGGGCCGCCACCAGAGGAAGAAGTGGCTTGTGCATATCATGACAGCATTTGCAAGCAACGGTGGTGCATTGGGGAATTGTTCCAATGCCCTTGGCATAATGAGTGGAAGAGGCTGACGTGCTCGTAAGGAGCGGCAGTAAGTTAATTACATCTTCTGGGCACTGATCCCATGAGCAAGAAACCCGCAACACCGAGGCAGAGTGTATGATAAATTACGAGCGTTGGCGTGCTCAATCTCTATTAACAAGTTACTTCGGACGAACTAGACCATATGTCACCACGATAAACAGGACTCACTCATACTCACTCAAAAATATAAATTGTACCTAGCCGGGCTCATTGATGTATATACTCAGACTCACGGATCGACCTGAGAGTGACTGAGTCGACTCATGAGTGAATTTGCCGAGCTATGATCTAGGCTTCGCAGGTGGATCACAACCCTAGACATCAATGAACTTGGAAATTCTCAAAGGACTACACGTAAGACACTAATCCCTTAATGTGGCTACGCCTTGCACAAATGGGCTTTAGAAAAGACTATGGCTTCTTGAAAGATGCGGCTTATTCGGAGAAGTCAACGCTCGATTCAATATCCTTGAGCGAATACGTTTTTGAACAATTGACAGAACACCCGAACCATATCGAAGCGTTGTAGCATCCACACGAATCTACACGTGAATCGGCTTCGTTAAAGCTTCCAGAAGCTGAGCACTCGAGTGTCTCACGAAAACGAACAACGTCCGCTCCAGTTGCACCGACCGGAGAGACATCGCCCGCTATTGCCCTCCCGAGGGCAGGAGAGAGGGGCGCGCAACAGGAGGGAGGGCGATTCGACGCCCCGGGGGAAACAGCAACAGCGGCGCCTTTCTGCAGCGGCTGCTGCGGCCAGGTGATGTGCGCGGCGGTCGTCGACCCCTGCAGCGGAGGCCGGGAGTGGGTCATGGCTCCAAAGGAGTAGCGGCGTCGACGGCACCCCTTCCGGTGGCCAGGAAATCCCGGCCTTCCTCGGCGAGCCGCGTTCCACTTGCGCGCGCTTCTCCTCGGCAGCCCCACCGATCTCCTGCGGCTGCGGTCTCCCCGGGAGACGTGGATTGACGACGACGACCGGCCGGCAAGGAGCGCGCAGATGCCGAGGTCAACGAACCTGCGCAGTAGCGGCCTGCCCTTAGTGCGCTTACTTCCACTGGTTCGCCCGGCGGGGAGGGACGCCGCGCCGATACCGCGTCGCGCTGCCCTACAGCGCACACCTGTTGCGGGATTCTTCCGATTGCTGGCGAGTACCGCGTCACCCACGCTGTCGCAACGTGCGCGAATTGAAATGCGCCGCGGCACGGTGCCTGTACGCATTGCGCTGGGTCGAGCTGAGCGGCCGAGCAGAGGGGGAACGTAAAGGAGAATACGAACTAGAACGCGCTGTGTGGGCGCAGAACCCGAGACGTGTGGTCCAACTCGGCGAGATAGGCACGTCAATGCAAATGTGAACGTGGTACCGCCTTTTTGTTTTCGTGACGGATGGAGTTCTCTGGCTGGCTAGACCGACTCGCGTGAACTGTAGTTTCTGTAAGCGAAGGCAGGGAGGAGGGCCAGACTTGCAAGCAGTCCGGGTCATGTGTACTCATGACCCGGGTCATGTGTTTTGGCACTCTTGAATGACCTTTTTTTGCAATTTCTTTTCAATATGGTATTTTCCAGATCAATAAGCTAAACCAATATAAGAAGCAACAAAAACAAAGTACCTCTTCTCCATTCAATACGGTCGGCCGATACGTGAGAAAGAAACCCGCTCTTTACAGTAGTTTGTAGTTGCCTTGCTGAAGTCTTTTCACACTGAGGAGGCACCTATGGTTCCTAAAGGTAAAACCACAAGCTCCGCACGATATCTACATTGTGAAAGCCGTATTTATTTGTTGAGTTTTTAAACACACTTGTCATTTGCACACAACGATATCTCTTTGGCGAGAATTCCCGCACAATCATGATTTCTGGTGGCGGGCGCCTTTAGGTTAAGCTTCTCTGCCTCTCTCTCCTTTCCGGCAGGAAAGCGTATACGTGATTTTCAAAGCACCGTGTAGGCGAGAGCCACCACCTCCACAAATTCTGGCTTACATTCTTCATGAAGAAGTCTTACTCAAGGTCACACTTTTAGGCTGTTAACTGCACAATCAGGCTATACGAAGAGACGACTCGAGGGTTATTATGAACGAAGATTACTTAACCTTCGCCTGCGTTCGCCTGAACCCCTGGAGTTGTGGAAAAGACGAGCTAGCTACTTTGATAAGAAAACAACCATCTTGATGACAAAGGTATACGGACAACCTTCTTTACGCCCACGTCTCGTGTGTCTCATGAACCGGCTTAACCTGCGTCTGTCGCGACCACGTTTTTGTTTGGGAGAAAATACCGCAGGTGAAACATCTTGCGCACGCAGTCACTTGTTACCTTTGTCGAAAAACTACTGCAGCTTCTTCGATGCGTTTCTGGGTGCTTATCGGCTGAACACTCCGCTACAATGTACCGCACGCTTGAGCTTCAGTGTGACACGTTCAGCATTTTCGGTTTCACCCTTTCGCCGATTGAGTCCATCGAAGGGATGTTGCGCCTCTCTAGCGCTTCTCGGAGTCGATGTCCCTTAATTTAATAAAGAGGGGACGTACAGTACGATTCAGTCTACAAGAGAAAACCTAAACGACACTCAAGAACATGACGGAAACATTTATTGAACTTTACTGGAAAAGAAGGTCGCGTGGAAATAGCCAGGCAGACTGTTAGATACGGACCATTAATTAGCATCGGCCAAGACCTCCGCACGCAAACCCTCGCCGACGTATTCCAACTATGGCGCGCAGGCGCGCGTCAACCATGCTACCGGACCCGCCAGACAGGCTGTCTAGCTCGCCCTTGTGCGTCACGGGTGGAGCTTTTGTCTCTACTCCTACCCCCGCGTGTCGTTTCGCGAAAGTGTACGTGTAGGTCGGCACGTTTCGAGGTAGTTGACTTTAGTCCCGAGAAAATCTGCTTTGCAGCACTGAAAGGTCGTTCAAGGACGACCAGGCGAGGAGGCAACGCAGGACGGATGTGGCCATCGGAGCGTAGAGCCGAAGGAGTGTCCCCATTGGCCAAACATGACGCCACTTGCCTGGGCCCTACGATCGGATGGAAATGACGACACCTGCGCGGGCTCGCCGATTAGATGAAAATGACGACACCTGTACGAGCTCGACGATTGGCTGAAAATGAGTGACCCCGATGGACTGACCCCGTTCTCTGATGGTTCTCTAACCCTGGAGGCCAGAGAACCATCGAAAGAAAGACGTTCTTCTTGCCATGGGCCGCAGCGTAGGATTTGCGGCCGGCCGTCGTTTAACACTTACTGTTATTCTAGATGTTTCTAATCCTCTATATAATGTAAATAAACCTTTTCTTCTCAAAGTTCACCTCAACGTCTGCCAACTCCCGCACTCAACGCTAAGATCCAATAATGCATAAGAGTGTAGCTTGGGTGCCTTCCTCTTGTATCTCAACTGCAAGTTTGAACTGGGTGTTCCCTTCAAGAGTGGACTGCTCTATGCAACATTGCGTAGAATCATTCTTTGTACAATTTAAAAGTGCCCAGCATGCATGAGGACGTGTTGGAATTTTCAAACACGGTTGAACGAAAAAGGCGGGTCTGATTAACTTATGTATTAGCAGAAACCGGCTGTACTGCATCGTTTACGTAAAGCCCAGCGATTTCTTTTGAATGTTTGCAGCGTAGGGTGCTTTTTTCAACATGCAGCATCACGGAAACTTTGGCATGCATAAAGGAGTGACAAAATATGCCAAATATGCTGTCAGAAAAAAATATTTATCCATTGCTGAACAATGGAGGTGTAGCTTCAGAGCAACATTGGGCACCTATGGTACTACTTTGCATGGAAGGCCTTGCAACAATTACGGCTTGGAAGCAGGCCATGTTCTGAGAAAATTTTCTTCTTTCTGCGCTGAGCCTCTGCCTGTGCACTAGAAGTTCCCGGCAAATCTTCGACAGTATCGCCTGGCATTTCTGCGTCTTCCTTTTCGCGTGACTTTTCATCGCGAAGGTTGCTCACAATTTCAAGTGAGCAGGAATCAATCTATCTTCGATTATCTCTAGGATCTTGGAGCCATCCGGGCCACTGTCAAAGTCATCATTGGACAATTCACCATACGGAAGGAAGGTAAGCTCGCGAATTTCTTCATCAATCAGCCACTTTCTTTCGTTTGACGTCGCCACCTATTTATAATATACAAGAAATATTACCCTATGACTAATGTTTGTTCTTTTCCATAGAATTAACATCATTTTATTGATTTGTTTTACCTTCAGTCCAGCGGGAAAATACTACAAGCAGTATCTCCCCATAACTCATCGCGCCTCCGCATATATATGCCCGTTGTTGCTCATGAGCAACACCAATGTTGGCGGGTAAAATTCTGTCGTGCAATTTATGGCCACACCGGTTAGCGTAATCACAAATGTCCTACAACGTCTTCTGAGCCGCTTTAACTCTAATAGTTCTCGTGTCCTATTCCGCTGTGGTTCAACAAATTTACTCATGTGTGCTGAACTCACGTGGCCACCTGTCAGCAGATGCAAGAACGCTCTGCTTTTGAACACAAAGAACCTGTGCTGCCATGTCTACATACTTGTTTGAAGTTCAAGATGCTCGGTGTCTTCCCACAGATGACACCACACTATCATGGAAGAGGCAGCATTCACGAAAAAAAATTCTTTCGGGCTGTTGCTCCAAGGCAACAGTGGACATTAAAGGGTTAACGCCTACTTCACCTGCGCCGCGGGTCGGCGCGGCGTTGCACTGTCTTCGGGATCGGCCCACGTATGGGGAGTGCTTAACGCCTGCGTCATCTCTGCCGCGGGTCGGCCCGGCATTGCACTGTCTTCGGGATCGGCCAACATATGGGGAGTGCTTAACGCTTGCTTCACCTCCGCCGCGGGTCGACCCGGTATTGCAGTGTCTTCGGGATAGGCCCTCGTATAGGCCCACGACTAGTCGCTCCTGCACGATGTTGAGCCTCGGAAGATCATGAGGCGCCGGGTGGTATACATATCCATGTATTATTGCAATGTGTGGCACGACAACTTTTACTAACGAATCCCGGCACGTAGAACAGGCGCGCACCTCCGAGGGCACACACTGCTTCACCGTAGCCAAGGCGATGGTGCTTTGGTCGACGTCGCGTAGTGCAGTAATGGTTGTGAGGTCACTCGAAAACCACAAGCGGTCACACATGACACATGGAAATGTATCTGGATAGCGCAACAAAACAAGGACACAAGAAGAAATGAAGAGAAGCGCTATCAACAACGAAAATTTACTTCCGGGGTTGGTCGTACTTACACACCCAAACAACCACGTGCGCAGCGATATCACCCATGCACACTTACATGACGGCGTGAAAATAATCTAAAACCGGTACATCAGGAAAACAAAATAAAACTTAAATGACATATTGATACAGAACAGCCGCCACAGTGTGGCTGCACTGAGGAGGAAGGAGACGACGTGTGCCCGCTTGATATAGCGTCGCCATCTTTGCCACCGTTGGTCTATGTGTAAATATATTGTAAACAGACTTGTACATCAGCTACACGTAACATTGGTCGAGGCGGACCTTCCCCTTACCCGTCATGGAGCTTCGGAGCGGTCGCAACGTTGACAGTGTAATTTCGGCTCCTGCTTGCGGCACTTCATCTACGCAAGCGTCTGCGCCTGCAGCCCCGACCTACGTCGCCGTGTCTCCCCCTCGGGATCTTGGTGTTTTCACCGGAGTGGGCAGTCCTGATGTTGACGACTGGCTCCGCTTACACGAACGTGTCAGCACCAGTCACAAGTGGGATCCGACTATTATGCTTGCCAACGTTCTTTTCTCGACGGAGCTCCACTGGCATGGTTCCAGACTCACGAAGAGGAGATTTCGAGCTAGGATCTCTTCAAAGAGAAGCTCCGCGACCTTTTTCGCAATCCGTTCGGTCGCCAAGTCAATGCCAAGAAAGCACTTGCCACACGTGTACAGACGTCGACCGAGTCCTACGTGTCGTACGTTCTCGACATCTTGGCCCTTTGTGCCAATGCTGACCTGAACATGTCCTCAAAGGCATTGCTGACGACGCCTTCAATTTACTGGTGTTTACGAACGTCACCAGCATCGATGCGGTCCTCAAGGAGTGCCGCCGTCTCGAGCATGCTAAAAGCCGCTGGGTATCCCAGCACATCATGCGACTTCCCAACACAGCTGCCACGCCATCTTGTGACGACCTCTTCCACGAGCCGTCGCGATGTGGCAACTTGACCAGCATCATTCGTCGTGAGGTCGAAGCAGCACAACCGGCGGCCCCTTCATTCCCGTCACCTGATCATTCTCCGGTGACAATCTCCTTGGTCCAGGCCGTCGTCCGTCAAGAATTGTCCAACGTCGGCCTGCAATCCATTCGTTCCGTACGCTCGGAACCTCTTTCTCCACGCACGTCCCCACCCCGCTCTTCTTACTCCTCTGGACAGCGCAACCCCTTCGAATGGCGAACCGTGGACGACAAGCCGATCTGTTTTAACTTCCGACGTATTGGGCATCTTGCTCGCCACTGCCGCAGGCGCTGGACTTCTCCGACGCTCTATTCTCCTGATTATCATCATCGTCCCTCTAGCGCGTCCTTTTCCTTCGCTCCTTCTATGCCCGCCCCATCATCGGACCCAGCGACACCTTTGACACGACCACGCTACTCCCGCTCGCCTTCTCCCTCCCGCCGTCAATCTCGTTCGCCCCCGTCACGCCGTGCTCCTTCTTCGACCTACTCGCCGCACCCCCGATCGGAACACTAGACAGAGCAGCGTTCTGGAGGTGAAGCTGCAATGAGGATATTGGCACGAAATCATCGCTTCACCTTACCCACGAACAAGAATCTTTAGGACGTTCACGTCGACAATGTTCCTGTGTGCACGTTGATTGACACCGGGGCGCATGTGTCCATTATGAGTGCTGCTTTTCGCCGTCGGCTCAAGAAAGTTCTGACGCCTGCCCCGAACCGAGTTGTACAAGTATCCGACGGAGGGACTGTCGCTATTGTTGGCATGTGCTCTGCCCGACTCACCATTGAGAGACACAGCGTCGTCCTCTTCACCGTCATCGAGCATTGCTCTCACGAACTCATTCTCGGTCTGGATTTCCTTGCCAATCATTCTGCCCTCATTGACTGTTCAGCCGGCTCACTTTGCCTTGACTTGCCTCTTCTTGCCGACCCTGTGGACCCGCCTCCAAGCCATTTGAGCTGCATAGATTTTATCCGCCTACCGCCTCGATCTGTGACACACGTCGACTTATTGTCCTAACAAGCTGTACCTGACGACAATTACGTGCTCGCACCAATTCCGGCCGTTATACTTACACATGATGTTACCGTGCCGCACACTGTGCTGAATATTACTGGCAACCGCGCCTGCCTTCCCCTTGTCGATTTCGTGCTAACCGCGCAAGTTCTGCTTCAGGGGATCTCATTAGCTATAGTTAGCGCTTTGCAGGATGATGAGGTCGAGCTATTCACAGTGGAAGATCTTCACAGCTCAGCCCATACCGTAACGTCATCGCATGGTACTGGCGTTGACATTGAGAAGGTGGTTTCCTCTGACCTTACACCTGCTCAAGCTGAAGCCCTTTGCCGCGTTCTTGAAGGCTATCGCGACATTTTTTTACTTTGACAATCGACCCTTAGGTCAAACATCCATCAAACCCTTAGGTCAAACATACTGGGGATGCGAACCCTATTCACCGACGTCCATATCGTGTTTCTGCGTCGGAACGAGCTAGCTGTTATCCAACAGGAAGTAAAAAAAAAGATGCTTGAAAAGGACATTATCGAGCCTTCCTGTAGTCCCTGGGCTTCTCCCGTGGTACTTGTCAAAAAGAAGGATGGAACGTGGCGCTTTTGTGTAGATTATCGCCACCTGAACAAAATCACAAAAAAGGACGTGTACCCTTTGCCACGTATTGATGACGCTCTAGACTGCCTGTACGGTGCCACCTATTTTTCTTCTATCGACTTATGGTCCGGCTACTGACAAATATCCGCCGACGACATGGACCGAGAGAAGACTGCATTTGTTACCCCTGACGGCCTTTATCAGTTCAAGGTGGTGCCTTTCGGTCTCTGTAACGCGCCCGCCACCTTCGAACGAATGATGGACTCCTTGCTTCAGGGTTTCAAGTGGTCCACCTGTTTGTGCTATCTGGATGACGTCTTCGTTTATTCGCCCACATCCGACACGCATCTCAGACGTTCTTTCAGCGATTCTTGACATGTTCCGCCACGCCGGTTTCCAGTTGAACTCGTCAAAATGTCACTTCGCTCGCCGCCACTTCAGACCCCAGCACATGAATACTTCATTGAAAGTGTGCTATATATAAGAGAATTTGCTTGTGCACAGAGTGATCCTCCTGATTGGTTAAGTGCTTTGGACAAAGTGACTAGCCTACATCGTCCTTATCACAACACACTGGTCCAGCATTGACTAGTTGTTTTTATGGCCATGTAATATACACATTGTGCTTTCTTTCGCCAAGCCGGTAATAAAAAAATCTGGTATGGTCTTGTGGCTAGGATACCTGGCTCTCTGCCCGGAGGCCCGGGTTCGATTTCCGGTATCGGAAATATTTTAATTTGTTTTTTGCGGTCGTCGTCTATAATATTTTGTTTTGTTTCGCACTTTCTTTCCAGTAAGTTGAAGTGTTCTATGCCGTTGCCCGCCCTCTGGCATGGTCTAGTGGCTAGGATACCTGGCTCTCACCCAGGAGGCCTGGGTTCGATTCCCGGTATGGTAGGGTATGGTATGGTATGAATAACTTTATTTATGTCCTGAGGGATCAGTCTGGGACTGATGCGGGCCGCTCCCACGTTGGTACAGAGAGGCCGAGCCCCTCTGCCGTCACACGGCAGAGGCCGTCACACGGCAACTCTGGACAGCCCTGAGTTGGTCCGCCAGCACTTCACTGTGCAGCATCCGCTGCCACCACTGTTCATCTCGAGAACCATCACCGGCCAACGCCAAGCAGCGCCAAAGCATGTGTTCTAAATCGAGCAAAGCCCCACACTTACTACAATAGAGTGAAACCCCGCAGTCCGGATTAATTTTATTCATGATGACCGGGTTAGGGTACGTACGTGTCTGCAGAAGCCTTAATGTAACCGCCTGCGGCCTATTTAATTTAGAATGTGGCAGGGGGAATGCCCTGCGCCCTAGGTAATAGTGCTTGGTGATTTCGTTGTAGGTTAACAGCTGGTCCCTGTACTCAGGAGCGGGAGATCCAGCCCCTTCAGGGAGTACACGGCACACTAATCCTCGTGCCTCCCTGTGCGCCACCTTGTTGAGGTTACGCGGGGCTCCATCCACTGTCCCCATGTGCGCCGGGAACCAAGTAACTGTATGCGAAGTGATATCCCTACCCTGCAGCAGTCTTTTAGCCGGTTCCGCAACAAGTCCTCTCGAGAAGGCTTTAATCGCAGATCGCGAGTCACTAAGCACCAAAACTCTTCTTGAATCAATTAGTGCTAGAGCAATAGCCACCTGTTCGGCAACCCCCGGATCTTTGGTATAAATGGAACCAGCCTTTCTAACGCTCCCTTTGCCATCTACCACCACCACCGAATAAGCATTTTTACCATTAATCCATGCGGCGTCAACAAAAGCAGACTCCTCCTCCTGATCCTTTGCCTCTCGCAACGAAGCCCTAGCTCTCGCGACCCGCCTCCCTACATTGTGCACGGGGTGCACATTCCGCGGAAACGGACGAACCATGATATTTGCCCTAAGGTTCACGTTCAACTCGTGTAGGGGCGCCTTATCGTGCGACACAGCCACCGATTCTTCAATTGACTGTAAAATATACCTACCCGCTGGTGTACCTAGCAACCGCTCCCTCTGTGCAGTACGCTCAGCCTCGGAAATTTCATCTAAAGTATTATGCAAACCGAGTCGTAACAACATATCGTTTGACGTAGTCATAGGCAGACCAAGCGCAGCCTTGACGGCTTTTCTTATTAATGCTTCCAATTTCTTTTTCTCCCCCCTATTCCAATTTAGCATAGCTGCCACATACGAGAAATGACACATAATAAATGCGTGAACTAAGCGCATCGCACCTTCTTCTTCTAAACCCCTATGCCTATTAGAGATCCTTCTTATAAGTCTTATGGCCTCCTCCGTCTTCTTGGTGATACGCTGAATGGTTCTAATGTTCGATCCGTTCGCTTCAAGTACAAAACCCAGGACCCTGATTGCTTCAACTTGGGGTATCACCGACCCTCCCCTAGTATGAATTCTAATGCAAGGCTCAACTTCCGGTACCCAACCCTTCGGCCTACGACCTAGCTTCTTAGATTTTAAGATCAACAACTCCGACTTTTTAGTGGAACACTTGAGCCCCATGAGACCCAGATACTCCTCTGCAAGCGTTACCACCTTCTGCAGCCTAGCCTCAAGCTCCCCATCACTACCACCGGCACTCCATATAGTAATGTCATCCGCGTAGATAGAATAGCCAATATCCTGGGCAGTGTCCAGTGTATTAGCCAACTTCGACATCGCCAGATTGAATAACATAGGCGAGAGTACGAATCCCTGCGGAGTACCACAGCAATCCAATTTAAAGACTTCCGACTTTATCTCCCCAAACTTGAGACATGTCCTTCTATCCATGAGGAAAGCCTTGACAAAATGGAAAAGCCGCTGCCCCATGTTCAAGTCCGATAGCGCTTGTAGAATGAAAGAATGTCGGATTTTATCGAAAGCTTTTTCTACATCAAGTCCAATTAGTACCTTAGTATCCCTAGTCCGCCGGTCAAGGAGCTGATGCTTAATCCTGATCATAGCATCCTGAGTCAAGAGGCCGGGCCGAAATCCTATCATCGAGTGCGGAAAGACCCATTGCCCTCAACATAACGCGTTAGCCTATTTAAAATGACATGCTCACCGACTTTCCCCAAACACGATGTCAGGGAAATGGGTCTCAGATTTTCAAGCCCTATGGCCTTACCCGGTTTGGGTATCAGAACAGTAGTTGCAAGTTTCCACTCTTCCGGGAAAGAGCCTTCCTTCCATCGGTAATTGATCTCCCGCGTAAGGAACTCAACTGACCCGTCGTCTAAATTCCGTAACATTTTATTCGTAATGCCATCCGGCCCTGATGCCGATCGACCATTAAGATTCTGCAGCGCCATCCTGATATGACTTTCAGTAAATTCCTCATCCATAGCTGCATTTTCGTCCCCACTATATTCCAAGATCACGTCAGGTATCTCTCAGCCAAATCCTTCAGCAACTCCTGTTCCGTGGAGTCCCGACACGCCTGATGGACCAGCTTACCTATCACAGTCCTCTGATTAGATTTAGTGTTTGTCTCATTTAGTAAATGTCTGAGCAGACTCCAGGCGCCTCCCCTCTTAATGCGACCATCTATAGAATTGCATACTTCATCCCATTGCTGCTTGCGCAGTACCCGACAATGGTCTTCAATTTCCTGATTAACCACTGCTATACGGTTTCTAAGCCTTCTATTCAATCTCTGACCCTTCCATCTCGCTAACATCGACTGCTTCGCTTCCAACAAATGCGCCAAGCGACTATCCATGTGTTCCGTGTCAATATCGGTCTGAACCTCTCTAGTGGACGCCTCAACGTCACTTTTAAGCTGACTAGTCCACTGTTCCAAGGTCAACTTATTTCCCTCATCTTCGATCCTCTGCGCTCTTCGTTTCCTAAATGCATCCCAGTCAACCATCCTGAATGTGCGCTCCTTTTTATTAGCCACTACCAAAGTAATCATAAGTATGTAATGATCGCTACCAAAATCTATATTAGAATTGGACCAGGACGAATCCACCACCCCCCGAACAAAAGTGAGATCAGGTGTCGAATCTCTACATGTCGACGTGCCACATCTGGTGGGATACGAAGGGTCTGTAATCAGAGTTAAATTCAAGTCTAGTGCCTGCTGCCATAGTCTCTCCCCCTTAATAGTGCTATAAACATACTTCCACACATGATATGATGCATTGAAGTCCCCTCCAATAAGCAACGGTGCATCCTTAGCCAGATTGGTTGCCTTGGTCAAGAGAGATTTGAAACTCTGCTTCGTGTCGCGGGTGCTACTGTACAGGTTAAGCAGGTAAACGCTCCTCTGACATGACCTTTGCCGACTTAAAATTACCTCCACCATAATATATTCAATCTTGCAATCCGCCATGTGAAGATCATGTCTAATATACGCCAACCTCCTATTGATGAGAGTAGCGAGTCCTCTGCCCTGTTCATTATCCTTAACTTCCACTTTGAAATCCGTTGAGGTCACGTTAGACGTCAGTGTTTCCTGTAACATGATAACTTGAGGTTTCACACCATGCGTTCTAACAAACTGCTGCAGCGACGCCTTCTCATGATTGAACTCCCTACAATTCCACTGCCAAATACTAAATGAACTATTTAATAGAGCCATCTTGACCACGGGAATTTGGTGAACTAGTTTTGAGCTCAAGTCCACTCGGCGACTTACCCTGCTGGGCTAGCGGCCGAGTGCACTCCCGCTCCATAACAGGGACCACCGTCTCGTTTAGATATATTTCAATTTTCGCTAATCTCTGATCCGTGATATTTTCCCGTTCTTCTATCCGCTCCAGTCTACTAATGATCTGATTTACACTTTCTTGCAATGTCGCCATCATTGCTTTAAGCTCGGAACCGACTTTGCCCTAAATCCGCATGGTCGAGGATAGGGCCCTCTTTTTCGGAGCAGGCGTCTCTTCGTCCGCCATGGTCTCTTCTGCGACCTCCACAGACCTTGGTACCTCAACCGAGTCATCATGTTTCCTAGCCTGTCCTAAGCTACCGCTGTTACCGGAAGGCAAGCCGTTCCTAAGTTCAGCTATCTCTTTGATAAGCCCGTCAATGGCTGCTTTTAAGCTATGATTCTCTCTCTCCAATTGCGCAATCCTATCCCGATCCCTATTACCATTCACATGCTCCTGGCGCTGCTCGCACGCTTGGCCGGCGCTGATGCCGCCCTTGACCTTGTCAGCCCAGGTGGTCTGGATTCCAGCTGCGTCGCCGTCTCCACCAGCTGCAGGAAAGCGCACCCGCGCCTCCCTAGAAACCGATCGGCTCCTGGTCGTTGGAGTCCCAGTCGATGGCCGCTGCCTCGACCTGGAGCGGCTCCTAGAGCGCGAGCGTCCCTTAGAGCGTTGGCGGGCGCTCACCAGCTGCACCATCTCGGCTGCCTCCTGTTCCGCCGTTAGCTCCGCCCTGGCTCTCTCCTGTCGTAGAACACGCACGACATGGGGAAGCTGGTATCGTTGTCTGCATTGTTTATCCGTGGTCAGGTGTCGTCCGCCACAAAGCTTGCAACAAGGCACACAGTTGTGATCCTCTTCAGGGTTCCGAGCCCCGCATCCTCGGCATTCAAAATAATCGGGAGCCGGGCAGACATCCGCCCGATGTCCAAGCTTGCCACACACATAACACACATCCAACTGCTTTCGATACAGGAAGCACCGGACCAGAGTTGGCCCATATCTGACGAAATTGGGCACTTTTAACCCGTCGAAAACAATGATGACTGATCCTATGTTTTTTATTCGTTTGACCGCCATAGCCAGCGGGTTGGGATCGTTAACAATGTTCCGCTGAAGTGTCGCGGGGCCATCCATAACGTCTACATTGCGAATGACCGCCTTACACGTAGTGTGTGGGGCCGTCTCGTACGCACTGACTTCAAAATCCTTGTCTGCCACTCTGATTGACTTGAGTCTCACATATCGTTCAGCGTTGCTCCTTTCTGGCGTACTAGCCACCAATATATTTTGCATAAAGTTAGGGCAAATAACATCTTCCCTAATCTGCTCGATACTGAGGCCTGCCGCTTCTACGATTGCCTTGCCCACCGCTGTAGAGCTAACTTTCTCCAAATTCAGCCCACCCCGTGGGCGAATGACTATTTTGATGTGTTCTTGTGGCATCGGTAGCATGCGCGACGCCTTCACAATGCGATTCTTTATTGTCGAGCCTCCGCGCCTTTCACCTGCGCCCCGTCGCTCAGGCATCTCGCTTGGCGAACTGCCATCACCCAATCCAGGCCTCGTCGTAGCTCTAGATTTTCGGCTGGACATTGTCCGCCATCCCGGGTCTTCAGTAAGGTCATCCGCCGGCAGCACTTCCCCTTCAACGTGCATTGCTGCCATGCCGCGCTAGGTCTACCAGACGCTAGCTTTTTGCTTTTGCGGTCGTCGTCTATAATATTTTGTTTTATTTTGCACTTTCTTTCCAGTAAGTTGAAAGGTTCTATGCCATTGCCCGCCCTCCGGCATGGTCTAGTGGCTAGGATACCTGGCTTTCACCCAGGAGGCCCGGGTTCGATTCCCGGTGTCGGAAATATTTTTGTTTGCTTTTCGCGGTCGTCGTCTATAATATTTTGTTTTGGTTAGCACTTTCTTTCGAGTAAGTTGAAGGGTTCTATGCCGTTGCCCGTTATCCGGCATGGTCTAGTGGCGTTCCACTTCCGGCCACCACAGTGAACGGTCGTGCAAGCATAGAGGAGGAGGAGGAGGAGGAGGAGGAGGAGGAAAAAACTTTATTCTGGTCCTGTACAAGGTGTGGCCACCTGCCTGGCTAGTCCCATGTCGGGACCGGGAGGTCAAGCCTAGTCCTAGCCCTATCACGGGCGTACTGGACAGCCAGGACTTGAGCGATATGATCTGATCCTTCCTAAAAACCGATTCCGGGAAATGCCAGGGCCGAGCGACCCACACTCCCAGAGCAGATGTTCAAGCGTGCATATCTCCTTTTCGCATGCTTTGCATAAAATATTCATGCCTGTAATGTCATACCATTCCTTTATTTTTGCAGGTGAATAATAAGACTGTGTTTGTAATTGCCTAAGTGTAACTGCTTGTGCTCTGTTTAGCCTATAGTGAGGGGGTGGAAACTCCCTCCTTTCCATGTAGTAATGTTTTGTAATTTCATTGTATGTAATGAGCGTATCTCTCTGTAGGTTCTCCAATCCAGCAGAATCAAAACCATATGTAAAAGCGGCCCGGTCTGTAAGGTCGCGGGCGACGCTGTTGGCCGATTAATTTGGATTGACAGGAATGTCCTCAAGTGAACCAAGGTGTGCCGGGAACCAATAAATGTAACGTGTAACATTTGTTTGCATTTGGTTAATTATTCTAGCAGCCTGTGGGGCAATCTTTCCCCTATTGAAAGCTTTAATAGCTGTTTTCGAGTCACTGTATATTTCTGTGAATCGATCGTCTGTTAGTGCCAATGCAATAGCAACTTGTTCAGCGACTTCAGGTTTGCAAGTGTAGACCGTGGCGCAGTTGGTGCATTTGCCCTGATGATCCACTACCGCCGCCGCGAACTTTGTTCGATCCTTGTAGGCAGCCGAATCCACAAAGCAGGCTCCTCTGCCCCCTTTATCCATTTTCTTGATTAACGCCCTGGCTCGTGCAACTCTCCTGCTGATGTTATGTTTTGGGTGCATATTCCTGGGTAGCGGTGCGACAATTATGTTGTCTGCGAAATCTTGATGAACTTTAGTGTAATTTGCTGGATCCGTAATGGGGTTGACCATGATCTTGTCCAGGATTGATCTTCCCGTGCTGGTTGTAGATAATCTCGCTATTTGTGATGTTTCTTGGGCCACCGCGATCTCCATGGTCGTGTTGTGTATTCCTAACTTGAGCAATTTTTCAGTGCTGGTTCGAATTGGGAGCCCCAATGCGCTTTTCACAACCTTCTTGATCGCTGCGTCAAGCTTCTTGAGTTGAACCTGCGTCCAGTTGTACATGGCAGCGGCGTATGAGATATGACAGAGTACGAAAGAGTTGATTAACCTGATGAGGTTATCTTCTTTCATGCCCTTGTGTCTTCCTGCCAGGCGTCTGATCATCCTGTACGCGTTATCCGTTTTAAGGGTGATTTTCTTGACTTCCGTATGGTTTCCACCGTTGGCATCAATGAAAAAGCCTAGTACCCTGATCACGTTGACTTTGGGTATATTGACACCATTTTCTGTATGTAGGTATACATTGGTTTCCGATAGAGGTTTCCAGCCCTTAGGCCTGCCCCCTTTTTCACGTCTCTAAAGTAGCAACTCCGATTTATGTGGGGAGCACCTGAGTCCAGTAGGTCTCAGGTATTCCTCCACCGTCTTGATCGCTTCAGTCAGTGCGTCCTGTATCTGCCCTTCACTGCCACCAGCGCACCATACAGTCAGATCATCAGCATATATGGCATGGTCAATGCCCTTAATGTTACGCAGCTTTCTGGACAAACCAATCATGCACAGGTTGAAAAGGACGGGAGAGATCACCGATCCTTGGGGGGTTCCTCGATCTCCGAGCTGAAACACTTCCGAGTATGTGTCGCCGACCTTTATCTTCGCTGTGCGTGCTTCGAGAAAGGATGTGCAAGCATGTGCTCCGTCGGATCGGTTACAGCGGCCAATGGCCGCGGAACTAGGTCTTATGACAAGCAGGCTGAAGATTACCAGGTTGTTTTGCCGCATCGGCCCACAAGTGATTCCGTTTTGAATACCGTTTTTTTTTGCATGGTTGCCTAAGGGAAAGGCCGTATCGTTGCGAGCATTTCCGCGACGCACTCGACCGTCTTTCACTGCTGCCGGAGGTGGTTGCCCTTGGGGCATACCAAATGAATAACCTGTGGGCAGTGACGTTCAAGGACGAGGAAGGAAAGAAGAAGATACTGGCTGCAGACACCTTCAATGTCAAGAATGAGCGCTGCATGGTTATAGACCCGAGTACGCCTGAAGCTCTACTGGCTACTCCATGGTGTGCCGGACGACGATGTGCAAACGGCTCCGGCGGTCTTCGGAAAGGTGACTGAAATCACAAGAAAGAAATAGAAGGTGAAAGGCTGCATTGACAAAGAATCAACAACGCGCTCCGTAACACTAAAACTGAAAGTGGGCGTCACCATCGAAGATTTGCCTCATCGATTACGTGTTGCTGAAGATGTCGCACCCATCCACGTTCCAGGCAGAGCTCTGCTCTGCTTCCGGTGCCGCGGCATCGGCCACATACGTCGGGGGTGCCGTGTTCCCCGTTGCGGGCTCTGTCGTCGCTATGGCCACGACGAGACCCCGTGCGTGCGCTCCTACGTCAGAGTAGCAGGCCCAGCCCGGAGGGATTTGGTTTCCGAGCACATGATGGACGGAGTTGATGCTGAAGAAGCTACCAGGGAACATGGCGAGGAAGGAAAGACTCAGGCAGCAGTGCCTCTGCACACCCCAGGCGGAGACGCCAACGAGCCGAGTAGCGAGGAAGACTCTGGGCCTGTTGCTACCGTAGCGAGCCTGGACACACCTAAAGAAGACGCAAACAACACCCAAGACCACAGCAGCGATTCTTTTCCGGAAAACACGAAAGCCACAGAGGAAATTACCACAGATGTCGATATGGCAACGTCTGGCAGCGGACCTGCAAAGAGAACCCGAGAGGAAACTGGAGACACCTCTGCAAGAGGTGATGGAACAAGCACAGGAGAACCTCCCACAAAGGCTGCAACGTCCAGAAGGCAGCCTTTCAAGCCAACGCCAAACCTTGCGTTGGCCCGACAGACTATTTCAAAACTTCCGCCTTCTTAGTGGTGGCTTTTTTCTTTTCTTTTTTTCCCTTGTACAACGCCGCTCAGTCACGGAGTACTTGTTCACATTAATACCCTGGAACGGCCACATATATGGAAGCTTTGTCAGCCGATGCGCCTGTTTGAGGTGAAAATGTGAGTAAAATATTGGCAATAATCCCAACTTGATATGGCAGTAAACATTAAAAATGTCTTGCGCATCGCAACTTTTAATTCGAGAGGGCTTTCTGCACGAAGAAGGCAATATCAACTAAATCGCATTCTCTTAGAAAGTGATATAGACTTGTTAGCGGTCCGAGACACCAAAAGTGAGAGTGAAGAACTTACTGATAAAATGGTTCAAGTCTTCCGTAGCAGATATAATGTATGCGTGAGTCATGCAGTTGGTAGGTCCGGCGGTTGTGCTATCTTTATTCGAGAAAGACTTGGGGTTATTGAATCTGTGTCTAGTAGTGAAAATGGCCGGCTAGTATTTTGTGATATTGTTCTTGCTGAAGTTGCCTGGCGTGCTGTTTGTGTCTATGTGTGATAATATGTGGTACACGTGAGTGGAAAGTATAAATATATGAAGACAGTGCGCCGTGCGGTGGCGAAGATGACAGCGACTCTTTGCAAATACCCGCAAGAGGATCATCATCATCATCGACACCAATTTGGGAGCGTCGGCAGTGGCGCCTCAAAAAAGCGTGGCGCGAGAGAGGGTGGCCCGTGGTCCCGTGGCGTGAGCAGTGCGCGAGGTTCGGCGTTCGACGGAAAAGAGCTTACTCGCTGGGCGTCTGGCCCATAGGAGCTATCGCCGCCCGCGCCACTGCGCCACACCCGAGCCAACGCTGTTGCCCGCTGAGAAGTTACCTCGCCCGCTCTTCCGCTGGGCAACTGGCCCAGCGCCACAACTGGGCCTGTCGCTACCGTAGCGAGCCTAGACACACCGAAAGAAGACGCAAACAACACCCAAGACCACAGCAGCGATTCTTTTCCGGAAAACACAAAAGCCACAGAGGAAATTTCCACAGATGTCGATATGGCAGCGTCTGGCAGCGCACCTGCAAAGAGAAACCTAGAGGAAACTGGAAACACCTCTGCAAAAGGTGATGGAACAAGCACCAGAGAACCTCCCACAAAGGCTGCAACGTCCAGACGGCAGCCTTTCAAGCCAACGCTAAACCTTTATTGCTGCCGGGTTGGACAGCCGCAATACGCGGCTGTCCAACCCGGCCGTCCGACCAGGCCGTCCGACCAGGCCGTCCGACCCGACCGGCCGACGCTGCTGTCCGACTCCACTGGCCGACATCGGTTCCACAAGGTCTCCAACACGGCGACACGCGCTTCCGCCTTAACTGTAGGCCGATTATAGAGAGAGAGAGAGAGAGAGAGAGAAGGGAAGACGGAAAGGCAGGGAGGTTAACCAGACTGAGTCCAGTTTGCTAACCTACACGTGGGGAGGGGAATGGGGAGTGAGAGAGAGAGAGAGAAAACTTAGGTGTAGGATGTCTATAGTCGTGCACTCAAGTCTGTTGCCCTCAGGTAGCGAAAAAGCGCTCGAACTGCTTTCTGGGCTTTTGAACTGTGAGGCCAGGCTCCCAAGATCTTCGCTTCCGTAAATGGCCTGTCATGCAGTCTATTTAAGGCACACTGGAGAGCCTCACGTTGATTATCGAAGCGAGAACAGTGGCACAGAAGGTGACTGATGGTCTCTTCATACTTGCATTTAGCGCATATTGGTGAATCCGCCATTCCAATACGATAGTTGTAGGAGTTGGTGAATGCTACTCCTACCCACAGCCGACACAGCAGTGTTGCGTCACGTCGTGGAAGGTTCGCTGGTAATTTAAGTTTCAGTGATGGGTCGAGGCTGTATAAATGACACTTAGAGTTCTGTGGTGTATGCCAGCAACCTAACGTGATGGTACGAGCGAGACTGCGAAGCTCTCTTGCAGCGTCGACTCTGGATAAAGGTATAAGGAGTGTCGGTGAGCCAGCCTGGGAACGTCGGGCAGCGTCATCGGCGAGGGGATTACCAACGATGCCACAATGTCCCGGCAGCCACTGAGATATGATATCATGTCCTCGTTCAGAAGCGCAAAGACAGGTTTCGTTGATTTGTGACACCAGCTGTTCATAATTGCCACGTCGTAAACTTCGCAAGCTCTGGAGGGCTGCTTTCGAGTCACAAAATATTGCCCATTTGTTGGGCGGTTCTTTTTCAATGTATTCGACAGCAGCGCGAAGAGCGGCCAGTTCGGAACCTGCAGATGTCGTTACGTGTGAAGTCTTAAACTTGATGACGACCGATTGAGATGGTAGGACAACGGCGCCCGTAGAATTTTCCGAGATGGAACCATCCGTGTAAACATGAATTCGGTTAGCGTATGAACAATGCAGAAGTTCCAATGTGATCTACTTGAGAGCCGCGGTGGTCAGGCTAGCTTTCTTCACTATTCCTGGAACAGCAAGTTACACAGGAGGCTTCTTCAAGCACCACATAGGGGATGGCGTTCTTGTTGCGGGTGAGTGCCTCAAAGACAAAGAGTGCCGGTTAGCCGCAATTGATCTGGAGAACGCTGCCTTGGGTCTTTTCTCAGGCAAGCGAGCAAGATGGTGGTCAGGGACTCTGGATATATGGCGAACATGCGCCCGGAGTGCGTCGATATCTATATAGGTCCTTATTGGGTGGTCTCTCGTGGTGGCAATTGCTGCCACGGTTGAAGCATTTCGAGGTAGCCCCAGACATGTTCGAAGAGCTTGACCTTGAGTGCTCTGTAGGATATGGATGTTAGTTTTGTTAGCATTGGACAGCACTCGTGTGCTGTATCACAAGTATCCTAGGAAGAGCGTCCTGTATAGTTGAAGCATAGATGCCACGGATGTGCCCCACGTTTTATCGGCAAGAAACCTTAGTATATGGGAGATAGAAGTAAGCCTCTTCTTCAAGTATGAGATGTGGGGGCTCCATGAAAGGTATCTGTCTATAATAATGCCTAGGAATCGGTGAGTTTTCGCGTAGGAAATTGGTTGGTGGTCAATAGAAATGGGGTACCAAGCCATGTGCTTGTGGGTAAAAGCGACTAAGGCGCACTTCTCGGTCGAAATGCTGAGGCCTTGCGCACGCAGGTACGATGATGTTAGGGTCACTGCTTTTTGGAGCCGTGCACGCACCTGGAGACGTGTAACTGCCGGGTGGAAAGGTTTACTGTATGTGGTAGAACGTCGGCAAGTCTAAGGATTGCAAGGTTGAACAAAGTGGGGCTAAAAACCCCACCCTGAGGGACGCCACGGCAAGTGTAATGGTCAGCAGTTCGGCCATCTGCACTGTGCACAAAGAAGGATCTTTTGAATAGATAGCTCCGAATCCACCGAAGCATGCATCCACCAATTCCATTATTTTCCAGGGCATCAAGGATGGCTTCATGCGTTACATTATCATAGGCGCTTTTCACGTCGAGGAATAGTGCAACCGATATACGCTTGTGGTGTTTTTCTTGCTGTACAGACGTGACCAGTTCGATGACGTTGTCAATAGAGGAACGGCCTCTTCTAAAACCAGCCATGGCCTCGGGGTATACGTTGTGGCGCTCAAGATACCATTCTAGGCGGGTGAGAATCATTCTTTCCATGACCTTCCCAACACAGCTGGACAGCGCAATGGGTCGGTAGGACGCTAGGTCAAGTGGCGAATTTCCAGGCTTCAGGAGTGGTATCAAGCGGCTGGACTTCCACCGCTCAGGAACGACGACATCATTCAATGACTGGTTATAACAGTCCAGAAGTCTGCTTCGGCCATCTTCACCTAGGTGGCATAAAGCGGCGTAGGTGATGCCGTCTGGTCCTGGCGACGATGAGCGCCTGCATGTGGCCAGAGCAGCGTCCAATTCCTCAAGTGAGAAGGACACATTCAATTCTGGGAAGCGTGTCGCAGGAACCTCACCCAGAATTTCGCTATTGATGGTGACCACACTGCCCACAATCTTCACACAGAAATCTTCGGCTATATCGACCTGTGAGCGGCCTTGATCGAGGGCTAGGGCTGAGAATGGGTGTCGTTGCTGTAGAGACGAGCCAAGGCCCCGCACCGTCCTCCATATGATAGACAGTGGCTTGCGGGGGTCAAGTGATTCGCAGAAGGTCTTCCACCGTTGTTCCTCCAGCCTGTCCATACGACGTTGGATTTTCTTCTGTATACGTCGAGCGACACTAAGGTCATGAATTGACTTCGCGCGCCTGTATCGCCTCTTGGCTCTTCTGCGAATCGTTCGAAGTCGCTCAAGTTCCATGTCAAAATCCGTACGTTTTTTAGCTGATGTAAATGTGTACTTAGACGATTCCAGTACACTTGTAATAAGGTTCTCAATGGTGCCGGTAAATCCTTCTTTGCATGCCTCTTCCACCTTTGTCTTATACGTTGACCAGCTTATATATACTTGTCGGGAAGTACAAAAGGAGAAGCTTCCAAATCCAGTGATACTTAAGTAGGTGGAAATATGATCACTACCAAGAGTCTCGATGTCAGAGAACCATCGAACATTTTGACCAAGTTGCCGTGACACCACGGTCAAGTCCAAGCAACTGCTATAGTTCGAACCACGCAAGTACGTCGGTCTGCCATCGTTCATAATGCTAAGTTCATGGTCGGAAGCGAATTCCACAAGTTTCCGGCCTCTGGAATCTATTCTGGAGCTTCTCCAAGCCAAGTGATGAGCATTAATGTCTCCCGTGATAATCCAGGGTCCAGTAGTTGCCTTCAGGATGTCTCGCAATCGGTCGCCGTCGAACCGACTATATGGGGATATGTAGGCGCCGATAAGGGTGAAGACCACTTTATTCTTTGTAATGCGGAGACACACGTATTGGGTTCCATCATGAGGCTGCACCGAGTGGGGAATGTAAGTCAGTTCTGTACGGATGTAAACAATTACTTTGCTGGATTGCCCGCACGTCGACGCCATAAAGGCTTCGTATCCAGATAGTCTTAGCGCTTTTGACACGTTCGGTTCACATATTACCACTATAGGAAATCGGTTCGTGAAAACGTATTGGCGGAAACATGAAATCCGTGATTTAAGTCCTCTGGCATTCCACTGGAAAATCGTCGCGCTACTCACTTCATCACGGAGTGAAGGCAGTGGAAGAGCCATTGTGCTTATGCAAGATTTGCAAGCACTGGGCTCAGAGCTTCCAACACTTGCACTGCGCTTCGAGCTGTTGGCGTATTCTAGTTGCCCACAAGCGTGCGAATCGCATTTATCAAAGACTTGAGCATTGCTACAATTCGGCGGTCATGCTCTGCCAGCTCATCTGGTTGAGGGGTGGAGCATTGTAGTGCCTCTCCTTGTTGGGGTTTTTCCACAGGGCTTATCCTTGGCAGTGGTGGCCATTCCTCATCCACGGCAATCTTTTCAGATGCTCCGTTATCTATACGCGGTTTGGACACATTCTGCACTGGGGTTGGAGCACATTCAACAGCAAGAGGCTGTGCGGTACGCGTATTCTTTGTGCGGAGAGCAGAATTCCTTGATGAGCGTCTGCGACGAGAGCGGCGTCGCCTGACGTCAGCAGCTGCTTCACGATGTGTCGACCGGTCCCTCTCCATTTGCTTCAAGATGGGGAGTTCTCGCTTAACCCTAAGACATTCCTTTGATGAGGCATCGTGGGGCCCTTGACAGTTCGGACACTTATAAGTTTTTGCCTGGCAGTTGCCTGCAGAGTGTTGTGCTGCACAGCGGGAACATATAGCAGACTTACCACAGACGGCGCTCACGTGGACGAATTTCTGGCAGTTTCTGCACTGCAGCGGTTTGGGAACAAAGGCTCGGACAGCATGTCGGAAATGACCTACCTTCACATGCGATGGAAGGCAACCTTTAAAGACAATTTTCACGCATCTGGAAGTTCCGAGACGGGCCACCTGTAGTATGTGGGTACCATGATTGGCAGGCTTTATCAAAAGTGGTAAATCCTCGCCTGAGATGGCCGCATCAATGTCATATATCACGCCTGTAGTAGCCTCTTTTCCCATCGGGATGATGGTACGGACGTTCATGCCACCGAGAACAGTGACAGCTCGCAGAGAATCTAACGCCGACGCTTGGGCGACGTCTACCGCGACAACATTCTTCCGAGGGTTGACTCGTACGTCCTCAATGCCATTTGGCAACAGTCTCTCGAGTTCAACCGATGCAACTTGCCTGTTGAGGAACCTCATGTTGTCGGAGGGTAGCACAAAAGGATGGTGTACTTCGGCGAACTCTGCGGAGTCCTCATAGTAGATGTGTCCACAGAGGCCCTAAGCATCCGCCGCTTTGCTTTCTGGCTCAGGACAGTCACGTAGTCGTCGTCGGAGCTGTCGTCGCTCTCGGTCGAGTCTATCAGGGTAGCCTCGCTGTCGCTCGAGAGGCTGTTCCGCTTCCTTGAGGCTGCCGACGTGGGCGCCGCTACATCAGGTGGGAGTGTGGGCGGCTCCACTTCCATTCCCGTCGGGCAGGGAACAGTGTTTCCCGGAAGAAAGCGAGAATTACCACAAAATACTGGTGACGGAAAACAAACACTCAGAAATAGGATCACTTCGTGACGAAGGCCGATTATAATTGACTGATACAAGTATATAGCTGCATGTCATCTGAGGTATTTTGGGGAACTGTCGCGTGTGTGTGCCGTTTATATATGTTGTGTGCGTCAATACAAGTCTGATGTGTGCTTGTGCTTCTGCGTGCTGCTTCTCCCTTTTTCTGGAGTGATCCTGCACCCAATAACATCACAAACTGGCGAGCCTGCCAGGATCCACTCGTAAATACAGTGAAAGGGGGCAGTTTCGCTTGAGCGCAGACACACATTAGTAGACGGCACCATTGACTTAGAGAAAATCACGGCGATAGGACTCCAAATAGGATTGTCAGGCGCAGAACTTCGCAGATGGATTGAAGCCGAACAGGCAAAACAAAGGGACGAGAGATCTGCGGAGCGAGAGGCAATCAAGGAAGCTGACGAGAGGCAGCGCGAGATCCTCCTACTAAAGCTTCAGCTTCAGGAAGGTGCTCGGAATGTGCCGGCAGCAGTTTCCGAAATTTTCAGTGCGCCCAGCACTTCCTCGTCATCCCTCAATCCACAGAAGTTACTTCCTTTGTTCCATGAGAAGCGCGATGACTTGCACGCGTATTTACAGCGGTTTGAGAGCATAGCAACAGGGCAGGACTGGCCACAAGAAAAATGGGCTCTTGCTGTGAGCATGTGTCTGACTGGGGAAGCTTTAACTGCGATCGGTCGGATGACTGCTGCCGATTCATTAGATTACCCGAAGGTAAAGAAACCTTTCCTACAGTGGTTTCAATTCACGGCTCGAGGCTACCAAGAGAAGTTTCGGAAAGCACGAGCAGTAGATGGCGAAACTGGAAGACAGTTAGCAGCAAGAATTTCAGCCTATTTTGACCATTGGATTGAGATGGCTAATGTGCCTGAAACATATGAAGGCCTACGAGATCACATGATCTCTGTTGTGAGACAAAGCTAGTCATTTTCTTGAAGGAGCGAGAGTGCAAATCCCTTGACGAACTTGCTGGCTTGACGGATCGCTTTCTTGAAGCGCAGAACTGGACAAGCCTAGGAAAGGGTCCCGATAACATAAAGTATTCTGGTGGAAAAAACATTGAAGCTCCCAGGAAACCGCAACTGATGTGCACCCTCTGTCACCGGTTTGGACATTTGGCTCCTGACTGCCGTGCCCCACCTAAGCGTATGCTGAAGTGTGAGTTGTGCGACAGAACGGGACATACAGCTGAAAATTGCCGAATTCGGTACGGGGACAACAAACCAAGTTCTGCGTGTGCATTCACCGAATCTCAACCAGTCCGGACTCGTCCAGTGAAAGAATCAAAGCGTCCAGGAAAAAAGACTCGCCGATCAAGTGACAGCGACGACAAGAACCCTGGGACTGCTGTAACTTTCCTCATCGACGGGATGCCAGTGGTTGAAGGCCGGTTGCTAGGAAGAAGTGTTCGTGTATTACGAGACACCGGTTGTAATACCGCAATTGTCAGACGAGAGCTCGTACCAGAGGTGTATATGACGGGAAGAAAGAGCAACGTTGTTCTTCTGGACGGCTCAACAAGCTACCTACCTGAAGCTGTCGTACAAATGAACACGCCGTACTTTACAGGCGAATTAACCGTAGCATGTATGGACGAGCCCCTCTACGACGTAATTCTGGGAAACCTTCCAGGCGTCAGAGGACCATACGATCCAGACTCTGACTGGAAGCACCCCGCTGCTCCCAACGCGGAGTCGTCGTCAATAGAAAGGAAGCTGATTAAGGCGCCTAGGAAGCCTCAACATGTATCCAGCGTGGCTTAAGCCAAAACTGAAGAACAAGAACAAGGCAAGATTCGTCCCTTGTGCGTTCCGACAATTGTCTTGCGTCACGTAACCAAAGGGCAACTCATTAAAGAACAGCGGAAAGACCCCACGCTGAAACATTATTTTGCCAAATTGAGCAAGTCGTTTAACTCGGGGAAGGGTCACAGTTATGAATTCGTCGAATAAAAAGGATTGTTGTATCGCCTTTACCACCGGGCCACTGGCAGAACTTTTAAGCAGGTGGTCACACCAAAAATATTTAGACATGGCATATTAGAAGTGGCACATCAAAACCTCATAGAAGGGCATAAAGGTATCAGGAGAACAACCGATCGTGTCCTACAAGAATTTTATTGGCCAGATTTACACAGAGACGTAAAACGCTTCGTGAAGTCGTGCGACAAGTGCCGAAAGACAACCGCTAAAGCGAAAGTACAGGCCAGTCCACTTCCTCGTCAGTGTGGGCTTGTGTGTGCGTGCAAGAATGCGACAAGTTCGTTCGGTCCTGAAGTTTTAAAGACGCCGGCACAAAGACCGCCGAAGTTTAAAAAGCACCGGAGACCAGGCCAGCGAAACCAAGCCCACAGAGGAGCACGCCAAGAACGTCAGCAACAGAGTGTTGCGTTGGAGTCTCCTTTTGGCAGGGGTATTATTTTACTGTTAACTACACAAAATGTTGTGACAAGGTCGGAGCTGACTACTTGAGTCGAGTCGCGCGTAATCACCTGTTCATATATGAAAATGCGATAAGACAATGCGACCACTCAAGTGCCTAGTGTTTATTTGAAACCGGACAGACTTGTGCGTTAGTACTTTAACTGGGCGCAATGGACTGTGACCAATGTGTGTCGTGTGCTTACATGAACAATCGGACAAACGCACACGACAATTTTCCTTTTTCTTTCTCCATGCCGCGTCCTTGTGTTAGAATAGTTGTGAACAACTTTCTCGAGAAGGGGGGTATTGTGATAATATGTGGTACGCGGGAGTGGAAAGTATAAATATATGAAGACAGTGCGCCGTGCGGTGGCGAAGATGACAGCGAATCTGCAAATACCCGCAAGAGGGCCATCATCATCATCGACACCAATTTGGGAGCGTCGGCAGTGGCGCCTCAAAAAAGCGTGGCGCGAGAGAGGGTGGCCCGTGGTCCCGTGGCGTGAGCAGTGCGCGAGGTTCGGCGTTCGACGGAAAAGAGCTTCGTCGCTGGGCGTCTGGCCCATAGGAGCTATCACCGCCCGCGCCACTGCGCCACACCCGAGCCGACGCTGTCGCCCGCTGAGAAGTTACCTCGCCCCGCTCTTCCGCTGGGCAACTGGCCCAGGGGGGGCTGGCGGTCCTGAACCGGGGCGATCGAGCGTTCGAGTGAGTGGCCAAAGGGCTACTCCGCCAGCTGCGGACGCGACCCGGTGAGTGCGGCCGGCCACCTGAGCCCCGCGAGGCCGTCCGACTTGGCCGTCCGACTTGGCCGTCCGACTTGGCCGTCCGACTTGGCCGTCCGACTTGGCCGTCCGACTTGGCCGTCCGACTTGGCCGTCCGACTTGGCCGTCCGACTTGGCCGTCCGACTTGGCCGTCCGACTTGGCCGTCCGACTTGGCCGTCCGACTTGGCCGTCCGACTTGGCCGTCCGACTTGGCCGTCCGACTTGGCCGTCCGACTTGGCCGTCCGACTTGGCCGTCCGACTTGGCCGTCCGACTTGGCCGTCCGACGCGGCCGTCCGACGCGGCCGTCCGACGCGGCCGTCCGACGCGGCCGTCCGACGCGGCCGTCCGACTTGGCCGTCCGACTTGGCCGTCCGACTTGGCCGTCCGACTTGGCCGTCCGACTTGGCCGTCCGACTTGGCCGTCCGACTTGGCCGTCCGACTTGGCCGTCCGACTTGGCCGTCCGACGCGGCCGTCCGAACCTGCTGTCCGACCCGGCCGGCTGACGCTGCTGTCCGACTCCACTGGCCGACATCGGTTCCACAAGGTCTCCAACACGGCGACACGCGCTTGCGCCTGAACTGTAGGCTGATTATAATTGACTGATACAAGTAAATAGCTGCATGTCATCTGAGGTATTTTGGGGAACTGTCGCGTGTGTGTGCCGTCTCTATGTTGTGTGCGTCAGTACAAGTCTGATGTGTGTTTGTGCTTCTGCGTGCTGCTTCTCCCTTGTTCTGGAGTGATCCGGCCCCGATGACATCACACTATGCACCGAATGGAATCAATGAGCGGGAAGATTTTTTTAATACTGTGCGACCTTGTCTAGAAAACGAAAGGAGTGTACTACTTCTTGGCGACTTGAGTTGCGTATGTCGACCTGAAGATCGATCTAGTAACAGAAATCATAGAGATAAAAGTGCCGAAGTATTACGCGTAATGATTGAGGAGAATGAACTCGAACATATTGGCTTAGTGTTTACGCATGAAGATCAAGCAATAGATAGATAGATAGATATTTATTTTTATTTTTCTATTTCTCTCAAAACAAAGTACAGAAATGAGAGAGGACGGAAGGGAAAAAGCTGCCGAATGCAGCTTGAGGACCCCCTACGCCCTACAGAGCAGCAGTGAGGTGAGAAACAAAGGCAATACGACAGGTTGCAAAGTATACACAAACAGAAATCAAAATCACAATACTCGTAATCTATTGCATAACTGCAATTTTTACACGGAATCTATTACGTTGTTATGATTTTACACAATTAACGCATTTACACAATTTCTTCGTCAATTCCCATTACACAATTTTAACGCCAAAAATACAGATAAATATAATTCATTCAATACAGTTACAATACATACAATACATACATACAATACAGTCACATAGGTGAGCTATTCGCTCGAAAGCCCGAAAAGATTGTTCAATTCTATGAAAGTTTGTATAGAAAGCAACCTAAGGGAAAAACGATTTTCTTCGAGAACATTTAGATACCTAGGCAGATTGTACGATAAAGATTGTGTGCGGTATTTGGTGCGACTTAACGGTAGGGACCATGACATAGAATGACGTACATCATATGTAGGTTCATGACGTACAAGCTGAAACATTGTTAGCATAAGGTTGTTGTTAGTTGCTACAGCAGTTTTGTAAATGAAAAGAAGTTTGAACACATACAAGGTAGTTACACTTAAAATATTGAACTGCCTAAAATATTCTCTGGTGTGAACATTCCACGGTATATTATCTATCAGCCTTACCGCACGCTTTTGTGCAATTAAAAGGCGCTGTTTATTGTGTTGAGTCGTTGTACCCCAAACTGTGTGGGAATAAGTAGTCACTGGCGCTATGTATGAATTATAAATGAGGAGTTTAACCTGTGTGGGAAGGGTTAACCTATGTTTGTATAACACACCATTTAACCTGTTCATTTTAGCACGAATATTTTCAACTTGTAGGTCCCAATTGAGTGTCTCAGAGAATATATCACCAAGAGATTTTATACTGGATACAATGTCAATCTTGTCATTTCCTAATAATAGTTCGATATCACCACTTACTACTTTATTTTTTGTTCTATATATCACAGCTTTTGTTTTATTCGTATTAACTTTAAGACAATTTTTATTACACCAGTGACGCAAATGTTCCAAAAATTGGTTGCCACGGATGGATAACTCAGCTAGTGTGTTTCCTGTGGCGAGCATTGTAATATCATCAGCGTAAGCTACGAGATGAACCGGGAAGGGGGTATGAAAAATGTCATTTATATAAACTAAAAACAACAGAGGCCCTAAAATGCTTCCCTGTGGTACACCGGATAAGATTGGCTCAACATCTGATGAGGATTCATTTAAACACACCATTTGTTTACGGTACTTTAGGTAAGACTGTATTAAAGCAAGACTGATGCCCCTAATGCCATAGTGACTGAGTTTCTGAGATAATAGAAAGTGGTCAATTAGATCAAATGCTTTGGATAAGTCTATATATATCCCGAGAACAAGAAGCTTTTCTTCAAAGGCGGAAATTATAATTTCTTTGTTTAGTCAATGCCATCTCAGTCGACCTCTGTTTTCTAAATCCAAACTGGTAGTCAGAACAGAATGCTTACTTAGAAAGTTAGTCAACCGGCAATGAATAATTTTTTCGAATGCTTTAGACAGTACTGGAAGAATCGATATTGGTCTGTAGTTGGAAAAGTCAGAAACAGATCCACTTTTATGTATGGCAACAACCTTTGCGATCTGCATTTGTTTTGGGAAGACGCCGCTACTTAAACAAAGGTTATAAATATATACTAGTGTCGGGGCTAATAAGTCTATTACAAATTTAAATGGTTGGATTTGAAAACCATCTTTATCCTTGGATTTACTCGACCGGAGGTTCGAAAACACGAATATTATTTCAGATTCAGTAGTTGGAAACATAAATAAGGTTTCGTGAACGCTCGGTGCCACACAGGCATAACCGACAGGGACATCTGGTGCGACACAAAGTGATTTTGTAATATTAATGAAAAACCTATTGATTTGGTTGGAAAGTTCCTTTCCGCACAGAACTTCGCCTTCTTTTTCAATGGAAGCAATAGGACGGCGTGACCGGAAGTTAAGCAGGCGATTTAGTTGGTCCCATTGGTCTCGGGCACTGTTTCTCGAAGCGGGGTCAAATGGCTAAAATATTCCAATTTCGCCCTCTTCAGTTTTCGGTTTAACTGATTACGGTATTTTTTATATGCGCCTAATTTTTCAGGGTCTCGAGATTTAATGAACTGTGTAAATAACTTGTCTTTGAATTTTATTTCACGAATTAGTTCTGCCGTTATCCATGGTTTTCTATTTTTGCATTTTCTTGCATGCCTCAGAGGAAAAGAAGTGTTGTAAATAGCTTTCAGTTTGGATAGAAAAGCATCGTAAGCCATGTCAGGGTCATTTATGGATAGGACGTATTCCCAGTCAGTGGCAGAAATCGCGTTCCGAAAGTTACTCAAGGTGATCGGATCAATGCGGCGATACTTGAAATCATGCGGTTTAGAAGCGCTTTCTGGTCTAGCATTGTTAACAAAAGCAAAGATTGGGAGGTGATCACTGATGTCACAGGCGACGGTCCCTGCATCTATGTTAGACTTATCTGCATTTACGATGATAACGTCGATACACGTTGCCGTGGAGCACGTTATGCGCGTCGGGGCTTCGATAACGTTGCAAAACCCATATGCATCAATTAAGGCCACAAGTTCCTTTCCTGGTTTCGATACACATTTCATATCTAAGTTCACATCACCCGACAGAAAAAGCAATCTTTCATTAGAAGACGCGTAATCAAAAAGAGCTTCTAGCGATTCGAAAAACGTGTCTAGTCTTGCATTAGGGGGACGATACACCACACTGAAAATGCTACTATGGCTTTCTACAGTCAATAGCTCAAGATCTTCCGTTGCCAACGTAAATTGCTCGCTTTGAGCAACAGTTATTGCATTATGAATATGCATCGACACGCCCCCACCTTTGCGACCGGATCTGTTAAGGAAAAAGTGCTTATAACCATCTAGAGCAAGATATTCAGATTCATCAGTATACCACGTTTCACTGAACATTAGTACACTAAAGGAGAAGCCCAGAGATTCAAAAAGTAACTGTAAATCTTCGAACTTATTGTTAATTGAGCGACAATTAAGATGAAAAATTCCTAGTGTATTGTCATTTGTATACTTCTTGAGAACCGAAGGAGCTAAAAGTTCGTGACAATTCATCAGAGCGATAAGATATACTAGATCATTTTAACGAGGTCCGCACTGCTGATCACCTTCAGCAGTCTGCTTTTTTCTTCTTTGCGTGCGAATATTTGGCCACCGCGCACCCACACGAATTTCCAGTTGACATCCCGTTTCTTACTGATTGTCTGCCCAAGTAGACGCTTCCGTTCAGGGCACAAGTGCTCGTTGATGTAGATAGGGGTAGACGCGGTGAAACCGAGGTCCTTACATGTGATCCTTTTCTTTCTGGCTTTCTCAAGGACAGCATCGCGTTTCTGGCGGCGAGCGAATTGCACAATAGCGTTCATGTTCATTGAACCGCCAGGAACTGACACTCTGTGACAGAGTTCTACATCAGTGGGTAGGATAGGCTCTCCAATTTTATCGCCGATTTTGCCGATTAACTCAAGCAGGTTTTCTGCGCGGTTCATGGGAATTCCTTTTATTTCCAGGTTGCGGTTTCGAGAGTACTGTTCGCACTCCGTGATCCTTACTTCTGCTTTGTTAAGTTGAACATTCAAGAGATTACATTGTTGTTTTAAACTTTCATTTTCTACCCGTAAGCGTTTGTTTTCATCCAACACCTTCTTGAGGTCCACGGTCATTTCATTAAACTTTTGGTCTGAAGAAGACAGGCTCGCCTTAATCTCCCTTAGTTCACTGCGAATATCACGTTCAAAGGACTCTCGAAAAAGCTTCAAGTCATTTTTGATTTCATTTTTCAGGTCGTCAAACGCAACACTCAACTCTTTGCTAATTTTTGACATGATGAAAAACAGTTAGATTTGACTCCCGAATGGCAGCAGTGGCGTGCAAAGGTCAATATGTATTGCGGAAGCCGCAAGTGCTAGGCACGAACCTGCAGTAGAAGGGAAGACGAAAGCTGTGAGCCGCCTGCCCGCGCTGTTCACGGCACCGCTGCCATATGGGGGAAGCCGGCCAGGGCTGCTGAATTTGTAGCTGTATGTCGATGACGTCACCGGGCTGTCCAGTGGAAGCGGCGAGAGGCTATCACGCAGGCAATCGACGATCCTTGTGCGGAAAGCCGGCCCGATAATGTTGACTCAGCGTGGTAGACTGTACCGGGTCGATGGCGAAGCACACGGACGAAATCCTGCAGTAGAAGGGAAGACGAAAGCTGTGAGCCGCCTGCCCGCGCTGTTCACGCCACCGCTGCCATATGGGGGAAGCCGGCCAGGGCTGCTGAATTTGTAGCTGTATGTCGATGACGTCACCGGGCTGTCCAGTGGAAGCGGCGAGGGGCTATCACGCAGGCAATCGACGATCCTTGTGCGGAAAGCCGGCCCGATAATGTTGACTCAGCGTGGTAGACTGTACCGGGTCGATGGCGAAGCACACGGACGAAATCCTGCAGTAGAAGGGAAGACGAAAGCTGTGAGCCGCCTGCCCGCGCTGTTCACGCCACCGCTGCCATATCACTCACTTTCAGTGAGTGATATACACTCACTTTACACTCACTCACTCACTCACTCACTCACTCACTCACTCACTCACTCACTCACTCACTCACTCACTCACTCACTCACTCACTCACTCACTCACTCACTCACTCACTCACTCACAATATACACTCACTTTCAGCATGTGTCTCATGCTAGATCGGATCGAACTTATGTGCCTGCTGAATTTGTACCTTTGTGTTCCCAGTACCATACGTAGCATGTGAGCTTTAGTGATCACTGCTTAGTCATGATTACTTTAGTGGCAAAGAAAAAAGTGTCAAAGTTCAACTGGAAGTTGTGGAAATTAAACAACAAATTACTACAGGATGTAATTTTTGTTGCAAAGATAAAGGAATATGTAAACAGTATGCAGCTGAATCAAACATGTAATTTTATATCGGTGTGGGAACAGTTCAAGATCGACTTCAAGATCGCCGCTTTGGAAAGAGCAAGTATTTTAAGGCAGAAAGAAAAACAGGAAGAGAAGGAGCTGCATATTGCGTTAGATTACATGGTCAGCGCAGACCATGCGAAGCCCGGGTTGTTCTCGAAAGAAATAAAAGAAGTAAAGGTGAAGTTTGAGATCATAAAAACAGAAAAGTATCGCGGCGCAATGATAAGGCCGCGGTGCGAGCGGCTATGGTTGGGTGAGACGCCCAGAAAGCGCGCGCTCAGCGATGAGGAGAGACATGCAGTATCGAAGGAAATTAGTGAAATCAGTTTTCAAAATAACGTTACTCGAGAGAGTGAAATGATAGAGCGTGCCTGTGTTGAATATTACAGAAAACTTTTTAGTCATAAGGCATGCGATACTGAAAGGTTTCGAAGTGTTTTTCTGCCGCTCATGCCTAATCTTGACGACGAGACAAAACAGTCACTTGAAAGGCCAATAACAGTCGCAGAAGTTGAGCAGGCCATAGACGATCTGAGTCCTGGTAAATCACCTGGCCCAGATGGTCTCGGGGCAGCTGTATACAAGTTCTTCAAAAGTGAAATGGCAGAATTTCTACACCGAGTTATTGAAGATTGCTATGAAAAGAAACTAACACCACCGTCCTTTCCAACATTCCACGTCATACTCATTCCGAAAACTAATGACCCGGTCAAACTGCTTTCAGTGGAAACATACCGACCGATAAGTTTAACGAATACTGATTACAAGGTCTTCAAGAAAGTTTTGTCTCGCCATTTCCAAAATGTTGTAAAGTCCCTTGTCGGTCCGCATCAGACCTGCGGAATTAAAGGAAGACCCATTCTTACAAATATCCATGTAGCAAGAACTGTTCTTGAATGTTGCGATGCCATGCAGGATCGGGTTGCTATGCTTCAACTAGATTTGAATAAGGCATTTGACAGAGTCGTGCACGAAATATTGTTCCTTATACTGAACCACGTCAATGTAGGATCTTTAGTTCTAGAGGGCGTGAAAATGGTGTATGACAAATGTACAGTGAAACTTGTGATTAATAGGAAACTGAGTGAAAGTATTTGCGTTGAAACTTCTGTAAAACAAGGCTGTTGTTTATCATCCCTCCTTTTTGATCTTTACGTCGAACCCTTTTGTTTAAAAGTACTTGCAAATCCGATTATTCGGGGCTACACTTTTTTCAATACTGAAGTTAAGGTCCTTGCTTACGCTGACGATATAGCAGCCTTTTGCGAAGATGAAGGAAGCGTGCGTGAAGTTGTACGAGAGGCTAAGGATTTTTGTACAGCAACAGGAAGCGTGATTAGTTGGTTAAAATGTTTTGGCTTCTGGCATGGCAACTGGGAACACGCTCCAGACACGTTGTGCAACATGCAATGGAACACCACTCCGGATAGCTATTTGGGAGTTCCACTGAAACACTAAAAGGATAGCAAGGACTATTGGGCAGATGAAGCAGGAAGAGTTAAGTTACAAACAGAAAAATGGGGCGACATAATTTTTCTATGTTTTCAAGAGCCGATGTTTGTAATGTGTTTCTAATTGCTAAGTTGTATTATGTGCTGCAGGTGATAGGAACTACTACAGTTTCTGTACAAAAACTGCATAGGGTCTTTGCAGTTTTTATCGGGGGGTCCACTTGGGAGCGCATGAGCCGTTGCAACCTTTTTCATCAAGTTAGAAATGGGAGCTTGGGACTATCACATTTATTTTTCAAGCAGATTGTGACGAGATTTTTTTTTCTTGCGTGAACAGGCTGACGTTTTTCTTCGAACTGTAATCCAAGTGCGGTTACAGGATTCCTTGCCATACTACGTAATATCATCGTATTGTTTGAGGCCAGCAGTCTTATCTGGCTACCTACGAGAAGTTGTATCTTCTGTGCAGATTCTTAGGGCAAGATTCTCCTATGAGTACCTAACGAGTGTGACACGTAAGCGTTTATACAAAGACTTGCTTGATGTATTTTTGCCGATTCCTGTGCACCGTGGGTTGTACCAGCTGGGCCCTGAGCGTGACATCCTCAAGCGTATTAAGCGAATGCCGGTGAAACCTTCAATGAAATCTTTCTTTTTCCAACTGCATACCGGCACGCTACCTGTGAAACCATGGTTACACAGAAAAGGCCTTTTTGTTCCATGGTGTGCCAATTGCTCAATTTGTAGAAAACCGGAAACAATTGAACATATCTTTCTTGACTGCCATGACGCGATGTTCCTATGGGATGTACTTCAAAGGACTTTAAAAAAAGATCTGCCTTTAAGCCCTTTCGGAATTCGGTACTTACCTTGTGCTGAACCAGAAGGAGTACCCAGTGATATGTTCATGGTCATGTGCATTCACAGTTTCTGGCGAACAAGAATGGACGTCAGGCATGCTAATTTGTATCCCCAATTGGCAAGACACTATTTCATAGAAGCTGTCATTTATATTAGGGATGTTTATAAGGCCCTAAATGATCCTCCGGAGTGGATTACTGTTTTTGATGAATTAGGCAAAATTAAGCCATTTTAGAACACACGAACTAGCCGAATGGCTAGGGATTTATTGTATTTTTGTTTGCTCTTATGTTTCTACAAAGTTCATCACAAGGCAATAAAGAAAAAAAGGCATGGTCTAGAAGACGGCGTTCCGAACGGTCGCTTTTCTCATGTTCTCCGCTTCAAAGGTTTTATCGGCCCCTGGCCGAGGTGCTGCTCAGGCTTCAGCCAGCAGCAATGACTACCGTGTTGTGTTACCCCGTCTTCCTACCGGTAAGCTGGTTGTGGACTCCGTTTTCCTGCATGCTGACTTAAGTGGTCGACCGTACAGAGCCCAAGACTTCAGAGACGCCCTTCGGAACGTTATTGACCTGAAGGAAATAAGTTCCATCGGACAATTTCAGATGTCGCACGTGTGGATGGTGACGTGCAAATCAGGGATGACAAAATCAAAGCTAGTCGCATGCGGGGAATTATCCGTAAAAGGTAGACGCTGCGTCGTCATTGATCCTGAGCCCACGGAAGTTCAAATGAAGCTTTTGTGGCTTCCTGAGCGTTTGGAAGATGACTACATTCGAGATGCGCTTCAGGCTTACGGGAAAGTCAAGTCTATATCAGCAGAAAGCTGGAGAGTATCGGAGATGGAACAAATGCGTACGCTAAATCGGGACGTGGTGTTGACTCTTGCCGATGGAGTGAGCGTGGGGGACGTTCCACATCTACTACCTGTTTTTGGAGTGCAGAGTCTCGTATTAATTCCAGGCCGACCCCCACTTTGTCTGCGCTGTAACAGGGTGGGGCACATTCGTCGAAACTGCAGAACCCCGCGTTGTGAAACCTGCCGACGCTTTGGTCACACATCTGAAGAATGTGTCGTAACATACGCCGATAAGTTACGACACAGAACAAAGCCTCCGGATGAAAGCTTGCAAGAACACATAATGGACATTACGGAGGTTCTTGACGCGACGGGAGATGTTCCCTCTTCCGCGGAGACCCGCTGTGCCAGTAAGGCCCCTCTGCCTGTTAAAGACAGTCACACTGGCATCGCAGAACTGCCCGTGAAAAACGAAAGTAGCGAAGAGAAAGATGACCAACCGAAGCAACAACCCAAAGGAGCACCCGCTACCACGGAGCCAGCTGCTGCCCAGCAAGCGAATGAGGGAGCCGGAGACGACTCACCTGATGCACCCAAGCGTCTCGACACGTGCGCTGAGCCGGCAGAGGACAGACGAAGTAACGCGGATACTTGAGTTCCGAAGCGCCGTGCGACTAACAGATCGGAATCAAGCACAGACAGCGAGACGACCAGTACCACAAGAAAAGCACGTCGCCGCAAAACATCGAAACACTCAGGAAAGTGCCGTCGATCACGGTCCAGAAGGCCAGGTGGGGTTTCGGAGGGAGCCTCACCGTTGCCCTCTAGGACTGATCACATAGATCATTAGGTCCAAATAGTTGGTAGTCACCATGGCCCTGTCCCAGCAACTTCTATTCGCAACCTTGAACGTACGAGGCCTTCGGTCTTTGCAGAAACAGGCGCAGCTTCGCCGGCTTTTGTCTAGGAAGCGCCTCGACTTCGTCGCCGTGCAGGAGACGAAGATTGAGCGTGATGACGAGACAGAAAGGGCTTTGCGACCTTTTCTGTCTGAGTATAATGTTTGCGTTTCACACGCTCTTGGTTTATCCGCGGGCTGTTTCCTGTTTCTGAAAAAGAGCCTACTTTATTCAGCTTTTAGTTATCATGTCGACACTGAAGGTCGATATATATGTTGTGATTTTGTGTTGCAGGGTGTGCCATGGCGCATAGTCAACGTCTATGCATTTAATGACGCTGCAAAACGAACTCTTTTATTTGATACTGTGTCTAGTCTATTGGACTGTGATCGCTGCATTGTTTTAATGGGAGATTTCAATTGTGTATGTGATCCAAACGATCGAAGCGGCATTAACACTCAGCGGGACAGGAGTGGTGAAGTTTTGTCTAACATAATAGAAAATGCAGGGCTCGTTGATATAGGAGTGTCGGGACAGGGAGCTCGCTCTTATACAAGAATTCAAGGTCATTCCTACGCCCGCCTTGATCGGATTTATGTTTCTTCATCGCTCCTCTCTCGAGGATTATCCTGCATTACTATCCCCGTTTCATTCTCTGATCATTGTATGGTTATCGCAAACATTGGTGAAAAATTTGTAACTAATTTCCGACCACAGTGGGCACTCTGGAAGCTTAACTCTGAGCTCCTAAATGATCAGGAATTTATTAATCGCGTGCGCATGGCTCTAGCCAATTCTCTTTCTAGTGACTTGCCATTATTTGCTGCTTGGGAACTCTTTAAACAAGAGGTTCGTGCAGTGGCTATAGAAATTGGATCGGTGAAATCATTCTATAGAAAGAATGAAGAAAAAACGCTTCTTAAGAGCCTATGTAGCCTTTATGAGATTGAATGCGAAATGCCAGGCACTTACATTGTTGACATAGAAAACATTAAATGTGAGTTACAAAAGTATGACGCGCTACGTTACAGAGGTGCGCGAATTCGATCTCGAAACAGGCGTGCTCTGCAATCTGAGCAACCAACACGTCAAGCTTTACTTGACGAGCGACGTCACGGTATTTCCAAAGTAATTCCGGAAATATACTCCAAAGGTAGTCTTGTAACAAATACTAATGACATAATTTCTCAGTTCGAAACTTTCTACACTATGTTGTTTAGTGCCCCTCCGGACGATCACGATGCAAAAGTTTTAGAGAGTTTTGTATCTCTTGTCAAACCATTACAGGATGATGACTGTGCAGTCATCAGTGGTAGCCTTACGATTCAAGAAATTGAGCTAGCTATTGATCAGCTGCCTTTGTCGAAAACACCCGGCCCCGATGGACTTTCATGTGAATTTTACAAATCTTTCAAATCAATTATCAGCCCCATATTATTGGATATTTTTATTTCAAGTTTAGAGATTGACACCCTTCCGCAGTCTTTTTGCAAAACCCACACAGTTTTAATTCCCAAAAGTTCAGATAAAGAGAAACTGCGTTCCGTTGAAGGCTATCGACCAATCACATTGTCAAACGTGGATTACAAAATTTTTGCGAAAGTTCTATCTAATAGATTGCAATTTGCGATGTCAATTCTAATTGGTTCCCATCAGACATGTGGAATCAGGGGCCGATCAATTCAAACCAACATACATATCGCCCGTACCCTCCTTCAATACTGTTATGGTTCCACTGAGCAGCTTGCAATGCTCCAGGTAGACCTTGCTAAAGCTTTTGATCGTGTCAGTCACTCCTATTTATTTTCCCTTCTGGAGCATGTCAATGTTGGCTCCATTGTGCTTAAAGGCGTTAGGCTTTGCTACACCTGTTGTACTACTCGTTTAGTTATTAATGGCCAACTCTCCGAACCCATTTCTATTTGCTCATCAGTAAAACAAGGCTGCCCGATGTCCCCACTACTATTCGCCCTTTACCTGGAACCGCTATGCTTAAGCGTAATTCAGTCGAGTAACATCCATGGCTTCAATATACTGGGTAATGAAGTTAGTCTTAGCTTATGCAGACGATCTAGCGTTCTTCTGCACGGATAAGTCCAGTGTTGAAAAAGTAGTATCGAAAATAGAAGAATTTGGCAGCGTATCAGGAGCGCGAATGAACTCCTCAAAAAGTTTAGGCTTATGGTTTGGCTCATGGTGCTATACACCAGAACAGTTTGCAGGCGTTAAGTGGACTGATGTCCCACCAAAGTATCTTGGCGTGCCGCTAGACGCATATAAATTAAGCGCACACTATTGGAAAGAACGGGTTTCGGTACTGCAAAGTTACGCCCAGACATTCGTTCCACAACGACTTTCTATTTTTGGGAAAGCCGAAGCCTGCAATAAGTTCTTGGCAACAAAAATTTTCTATGTATTGCAAGTTATCCATTGTGCTCGGCTATACATCCAACGCTTTCACCGTATCTTTGCAACCTTCGTATGGTCTTCAACTTTTGAGCCCATGAGGCGCGATAATATCTTTAGGCCTGTTAGTGAAGGAGGGCTGGGCTTAGTACATCTTTATGTGCGGCAAATAGTGTCTCGTTTCTTCTATTTTCGTGATACTTCCCATCCTGTAATTCGTTCATACATGCAAGTCACACTTGTTAATGTGTTACCTGATTTAGTTGTCTCTTCAAGTTTTTCTTCGCGCTTATGCTTGTGGGGGTTCATGCAAGAAGTTTACTTGGCGGTTCGTTTCCTGACAGTTCGGTTTTCCACTGAATACTTGTATTCTGTGTCGCGCAAAACGTTGTACAAAGACTTACTATCCATGCTATTTCCGCCTCCACTTTACCGATCAATATACATTAAATTGCCAGGCCACGATGTGCTAAAGTGAGTTCGCAAAATGTATTTATCCCCTTGCTGCAAAACATTCTTTTATAAAGTTCATAGTGAAACCATACCGGTTAAAACATGGCTACAAAAAAAGGGTATCTTTGTCTCTTCTGTTAACTGTCGCCTTTGTGATGTACCAGAGACAATTGAACATTGTTTTATTAGCTGCACCGACGCCATCCTATTTTGGGATGTCCTCCAACGGACTTTAAAGAAAGACTTTGAGATTAACGCTCATACTGTGCGATACCTGCTACCAACCTGTGATAACAGTGCGCCTTTCGATATGTTTTTTGTAATGGGAATGCACAGTTTGTGGAAAACGCGAATGATGGACCGCAACGCCGAAACGGTTGTACCTACAAGGGCAAATTTCATCCAAATGACACTACACCTAAAGCAGGTTTATGATGGACTCGGTGTGCAACCGGACTGGTACCCTATTTTGTTGAGGTGCTTATCCTTGCCACCCTTCTAAAGTGACACGAACGTTTCTACTTACAGTATGAACGCTACCTTTTCTGTGCGTGACTTTTATTGTGCCTTCCATTCTCTGACTATGCAGAACTGGTGAACGTCTGGTTGAATGGTTGAATGCAACTATAATAAATACCATGAAAGAAAGAAAAAAAAAAAGGCATGGTCTAGCGGCTAGGATACCTGGCTCTCACCCAGGAATCCCGGGTTCGATTCCCGGTGTCGGAAGTATTTTAGTTTGCTTTTTTAGGTCGTCGTCCATAATCTGTTTTATTTCGCACTTTCTTTCCAGTAAGTTGAAGGGTTATATGCCGTTGCCCGTCCTCCGGCATGGTCCAGTAGGATGACACTTCCGGCCGCGAAAGCCTACGGACGTGTTTTTCATGTGCTCCAACGGGGCGGTATTAGCGGCCCAGTTTAGCAGCGGAAACAGGGACGACATGGAAGACAGCCAGGACTACCGAGTGCTCCTGCCTCATTTGCCAAAAGGTCGTATTGTTTCGAATACACTTTTTTTTTGCACGGCGACCTACGAGCAAGGCCGTACAGAGTCGAAGACTACCGGGATGCCCTTGGATGTTTGGAACTGCTGCCTGAGGTGGACGCCTTAGGAGCATTTCAGATGAATCATGTGTGGGCTGTTGCGTTCAAGAGCCATGAAAACATGAAGAAGTGGTTGACCACGGGGAATATTGCTACGGGATAGTATTTCCAATGACGAAGAGCCGAGCAGTAAGAAGACGACGACGACGATTAGAAGCTAGCGTGGGCTGTTGCCTCTTGGCCAAGCGCAGCGTATTTTCTTGTAAATATACTTGTACATAGCTTTTCGTCTGCGTCTTCCTACGTAACATATCTGGTGGAGGTGGACGTTCCCTGTACCTCGTCACGGAGCTTCGCAGTGGACGGTACGTCGAGCCTTCCTTCATGGCTCCCGGCGACGACAACCCGACTCCGCCGGCTCCGACACCTGCTGCCACCTCGACGACCTATATCACTCTCCCCGCTCCCCGTGATCCTGGCGTATTCTCGGGCAAAGATGGGGAAGACGTCGAGGACTGGATCAGCCTGTATGAACACGTCAGCCGCAGTAACCGGTGGGACCCTACTATTATGCTCGCCAACGTAGTCTTTTACCTCGGTGGCACACCTAGAGTTTGGTATCGCACGCACGAAGATGAGCTCACCATTTGGGATTCACTTAAGACACAGCTTCGAGACTTGTTCGGCAACCCCTACGGTCACCAACTTGCCGCGCAGAAGGCGCTTTAGGGCCGTGTGCAGACGTCAACAGAGCCCTATGTCACGTACATTCAGGACGTCTTGGCTCTGTGCCGCAAAGTTGACACCCACATGACTGAGTCCGACAAGGTTGCCCACATCCTCAAATGCATTGCCGATGACGCCTTCAACTTGCTCGTTTGCAACAACGTAGCGGCGGTGTGCTGTTATAAAAGAGTGCCGCCGCCTGGAACTCGCTAAAAGCCGACGTATTGACCAGCATTTTGCCCGTCTGCCCAACACCCCAGCGACATCTTCCTGTGCCGACACTCCTCGTCCCAACAACACTGCCGATGTTACCAGGATCGTCCGGTGTGAGATCGAGGCCGCCTATCCGGCTGCCTTCGACTCCAGTCCCACCAACACATCTGCAGTCACGGTCTCACTGATCCAGGCAGTTGTCCGCCAAGAGTTCGAAAACATGGGTCTTCACACCATCTGCTCGGCCCATCGTCCTGATACCCGCCCGGCTTCTTCGATTCCGCCCCGTCCCGCATCTTCTTGCCCACCACGTTTCCGCAACCCATCTGAATGGCGCACTGCTGACGACAAGCCCATTTGTTTCCACTGCCATCGAATCGGGCACATTTCTCGGCACTGTCGCAGTCGCTGGAGTTCCCCGACCCGGCCTACTTATACTGCCTACTCTCGCCCCCCCAGGTGGCCCTTCTCGTCCCTATGCTGCCCGCTCCGATAATGCCGCCACAGATTCTCCTGCGCCGATCCGCCCCTATTCTCGTTCGCCTTCGCCCCAACGACGACAATCTCGCTCTCCCCAGCCCCGTCGCTCCTATTCGCCGACTCCCTTCGGACGCCGCTCCCAGTCGGAAAACTAGACGATGCAGCGCCTCGAGGTGACGCTGCATTGCTCCCTACGCCGCCAAATCCTCTACTGACGTTGTCCACTCATCTGAACCTTCTTGACGTGCAAGTCGACGGTGTTTCTGTGTTTGCACTCATAGACACTGGGGCGCATTTGTCGGTAATTAGCGCTGACCTACGTAACCGGCTGAGGAAAATAATCACGCCTGTCACGACTCCTGTTGTCCGTGTCGCCGATGGCGGAACAGCCCCTGTAATTGGTATGTGTGCCACCCGCGTCTCCTTCGCCGGTCGCTCCACTATCGTGCTATTCACAGTCATCGCCCACTTTCCCCACGACATTATCCTCGGCTTAGACTTCCTGTCCGCACATTCTGCTCTCATCGATTGTTCCGCCAGTACTCTCCGCCTTGACCTGCCTGTTCTGGATCCTGCTGAACCACACCCCAGTCGCCTCAGTTTCGTCGACTTCGTTCGCTTGCCGCCTTCAGCACTGACTTACGTTGACTTCGTGTCATCCCCACCAGTCCCCAACGGTCGCTACATCGCGGCTCCTATGCCAGACGTCCTCCTTACACACGGGGTCACAGTACCTCATACAGTTCTATCTATTACGGCGAATTGCGTCTGCCTGCCAGTGGTCAATCTTGGCTTGACGACACAAGTGTTGCCACGCGGGATGCCTCTGGCCCAACTTTGCTCATTCGAGGATCACTCTGTAGCATCGATTTCAGTAGACGACAATTCAGCCGATCCTCCTCTACCGTCGCAGTCGGCAACTTATACAATCGCCAACTTACAGAAAATGATTCCACCCGACATGCCTTCCGAGCACGCTCGTGCGCTCTACCGCGTTCTGATTTCCTATCAAGATATTTTTGACTTTAACGATCGTCCTTTGACCCGAACAAGAGCTGTCAAACATCGCATTAACACCGGTGATGCCCCTCCTATCCATCGCCGCCCGTATCGAGTATCACCGGCTGAGCGTCAAGTTATTCACACCGAAGTTCGCAAAATGCTTGCCAAGAACATTACCGAACCGTCATGTAGTCCATGGGCGTGACCTGTCGTGCTGGTAAAAAAGAAGGATGGCTCATGGCGCTTTTGCGTGGATTATCGGCACCTTAACAGGGTTACCAAAAAGGACGTGTATCCCCTACCTCGGATTGATGACGCCCTTGACTGCCTCCACGGTGCTCGCTACTTCTCCTCTATTGACCTTCGCTCCGGCTATTGGCAGATTGCCGTGGACGATCTCGACCGCGAGAAGACTGCCTTTGTAACACCCGACGGTCTTTATCAATTCAAAGTGATGCCGTTCGGCCTATGTAACGCTCCTGCCACTTTTGAACGCATGATGGACTCCCTTCTTCACGGTTTCAAATGGTCCACGTGCCTGTGCTACTTGGACGACGTTATAGTATTCTCCCCAACATTCGCTACGCACCTCGAGCGCCTCTCAGCAGTCCTGGACGTTTTTCGGCGAGCCTGTCTGCAACTCAATGCATCGAAGTGCCAATTCGGCCGTCGCCAGATTACCGTCCTTGGACATCTCGTTGACGCGAACGGAGTGCGACCGGACTAACGCAAGATTCATGCTGTTACGCACTTCCCTGTTCAAAAGTGTGTCAAGGATGTGCGCAGCTTCATCGGCCTTTGCTCGTACTTCCGCCGTTTCGTGAAAAATTTCGCGGCCATAGCACGACCACTAACCGAGCTTTTGAAAAAAGACGCCACTTTCCAGTGGGGCGATAACGAGGCCTCTGCATTCTCGCTTCTAATCGACCTTCTCACAACGCCTCCCGTTCTGGCCCATTTAGATCCTTCTGCGCCTACCGAAGTCCGTACTGATGCCAGCGGATACGGAATTGGCGCAGTACTGGCACAACGCCAGCGTGGCCACGACCGTGTTATCGCTTACGCCAGCAGGCTCCTCTCGCCGCGGAGCGCAACTATTCCATCACTGAGCGTGAGTGTCTGGCCCTAGTTTGGGCCGTTGCGAAGTTCCGCCCATACTTATATGGCCGACCCTTTTCCGTTGTCACAGACCATCACGCGCTTTGCTGGTTATACTTATTGAAAGACCCTACAGGAAGACTTGGTCGCTGGGCCTTACGCCTGCAAGAATATTCGTTCTCTGTCACGTACAAATCCGGCCGACTACACAAGGACGCTGACTAGACGAGCCTGACGACGCCGACAGTAGTACCGCCGACGGCATTTTCTCTGTGTCTGCCTTCGCTAACATCGCCGATGAGCAGTACCGAGACCTATCGCTGCGAGTACTCATCGAGCGTCTGTGCTCTACACCTACCGACGCATCCGTTCGCCGATATGTCCTCCAGGGCGGCATTCTGTACCGAAGGAACTTCCTCCCTGATGGCCCTGATCTTCCTCTTGTCGTGCCAAAACATCTACGACAGACTGTGCTCTTTTAGATGCATGGCGCACCCACTGCAGGACATCTTGGGGTAACCCGCACGTACGACCGCGTCCACCGCCGCTTCTATTAGCGTGGTCTCGCTCGCTCCGTCCGGCGCTATGTCGCTGCTTGTGATCCCTGCCAGCGTCGGAAAACACATCAGGTGCTACCTTCCGGTCATCTCCAGCCGATCACCGTCCCTGTGGAACCGTTCTTTCGTGTTGGATTAGACCTCCTCGGTCCCTTTCCCACGTCATACTCTGGGAACAAATGGGTAGCCGTCGCAACTGATTACGCCACCCGATACGCTATCACGCGGGCTCTCCCTACCAGTTGCGCCACTGACGTCGCGGACTTCCTCTTGCGTGACATTACCTTAGTGCATGGCGCCCCGCGACAGCTGCTTACTGACCGTGGTCGTAACTTCCTCTCGAAAGTTATCGCCGACATTGTGCGTTCCTGATCTATTCAACACAAGCTGACTACCTCATATCATCCTCAAACCAATGGCCTGACAGAGCGGTTAAACCGTACTCTTACCGAGATGCTGTCCAAGTACGTTTCGAAAGACGACCACGACTGGGACGTTGCCCTTCCTTACGTCACATTTGCTTATAATTCTTCCCGGCACAACACCGCCGGATTTTCTCCATTTTATCTACTCTACGGTCCCGAACCGACCTTGCCCCTTGACACGGTACTTCCTGCTGCTGCGATCTCAACAACCGAGTATGCGCGCGACGCCATCGCCCTCGCCGACCATGCACGCCAGCTTGCCCGTGCTCGACTGATGGACTCGCAAACCACGCAGCAGCGTCTGTACAACGCCCGCCACCGTGACGTACAGTTTTCGCCTGGGGCACTCGTGCTCCTGTGGTCGCCTTCTCGTCACTTCGGACTTTCAGAAAAGCTCCTTTCGCGATACACAGGGTCCTACCGCGTGCTGCGCCAGGTGACGCCTGTGACGTACGAAATTGCTCCTGTGAGCTCAATCTCGTCATCTACTCTGGCATCTAGTGATGTCGTGCACGTCAGTAGGCTCAAGACCTACTACACTGCTTCAGACTCCGGCCTTTAGTCGCTCCGGGACGGCGCTTTTGCCGCCGGGGGTAGTGCTACGGGATAGTATTTCCAATGGCGAAGAGCCGAGCAGTAAGAAGACGACGACGACGATTAGAAGCTAGCGCGGGCTGTTGCCTCTTGACCAAGCGCAGCGTATTTTCTTGTAAATATACTTGTACATAGCTTTTCGTCTGCGTCTTCCTACGTAACAATATTACTGTGAAAGGCAGAAAATGTCTAGTAGTAGACCCGAACAACCAAGATGTCCGAGTGAAAATCCACTGAGCCCTTCCTAATGTGACGAACGACGACATCCATGTCGCCTTTGAGCCATACGGCGAGGTGATGGAAACGACAAAGAAGCGCTGGCGTGTCCTTGGCATTTCTGAAAAAGGTACGACAACACGCGTGCTGAACCTCAAGCTGAAGGCTGGGGTCACGACTGAAGACATTCCTTATCAAGTACGTGTCGCTGGTGAGCCTGCTCTCGTCGCTATTCCAGGCAAGGCGCCACTTTGCTTGCGCTGCCACGGTAAAGGGCATATCCGCCGCGACTGCCGGATCCCGCGATGTTCACGGTGCCGACGCTTCAGCCATAACGAAAGCGAGTGCGTGCCCACGTACGCAAATATAATGGGCCACAGAAAAGACGCTCACCTAATGGACAACATCATGGACGAGGCTGAAGCTGAAGAAGCAGCCGCCACGGTGACGAAGGAACAAAAAGCTGTGGAAACTCCTCCGGCAGCGGTACAGCAACGTCAGCCAGCTAGTGAAACAAAAACGTGGAAAAAATCCAGCCGGTGCAAATAGTGACGACGTGCACAACAAAATGAATGGAAAATGCCATCAAGGGAAATCTTCCAGTAAAGCTATGGTGATGTCGCCAAATGAAACACCGACAGTGCAGTGTCGAACAATGGAAGGCGTTGTAGAGGCGTCAGCAAAGCGCATGCACAGCGACAGTGTCGGCGAACCGGACCATCTGGGTGGTGCAGGTGGCGGGGGGCCGCCTTTGAAAACGGCGTTCACGCGACGAACATCGTTAAAGCCGAAACCGAACATTCCTCTTGATAGACGCCTGGTGGATAAACCGCCGGAATAAAGGCGGGGACTCGCTTCCTCTTGGTGAGTGAGCAAGATGGGAGCGAATAAGCGACGCCGCCTAGACGATGGTGTCCGGTACAGCTACCGAACTTCGATTGAGGAGGCAGGCGACGGGCAGCGAGTTCATCGTGACCCGCTACTGCCACAACTGAGTGAAGACTCCACTGCATCCTTGCCTTCTGGTGTAAACACTGCGCGATGCAAGTGCACTTCACAAATCAAGGACGAAAAAACTTGCTCTTCCCTTACGTGTTGCCGCTTTGAATGTACGGGGATTGGCGACTAAGAAACGGCAAAATCAACTTAACCGACTTTTTCTGGAAAATAACTTGTACCTAGTGGCCGTGCGAGAAACAAAGATAGAAAGTGAGGAGCAGACGGATCGAATGGTGCTAACTTTTCGAAGGCACTTCAATGTTTGTGTTAGCCATGCGATAGGCACCTCCGGTGGTTGTACAGTTTATATAAGGAACAACGTGAGCATTGAAGGTGAAAAAGTAGTTGCGTCAGAGGCGGGACGGTTGCTTATTGTTGACTTCTTACTGCGCAAGGGAATGGCGTGTTATCTGTATATATTCACCAAACATCGATTATGAGCGTCTTGTTTTGTTTGAAGAGCTAGAACAACTTTTAAAGAGTGGTAAATACTTAATTGTGTCTGGTGATTTTAATTGTGTATGTTTCGCTTAAGATCGAGCCAAGAACACCCCTGTACCAGATAAAAGTTAGCGAGTGCTTGTTTCACTGTTCCAGGAATATTATTTAGAACACCTCGGTTATTTATGGTTAAGAGGAAGTAGCCCTATCTGTACCCATTACCAGCACGGAAGCTGTGCTAGGCTAGATAGAATCTATGTCACAGTTGACCTTGCAAGAGATTGTGGCCACTATGAAGTGAAACATGTGTCATTCAGCGACCATAGCCTTGTCATGACTACACTAGGAAGCAACCACAGAAAAATCCATTTTAATTGGGCTTTGTGGAAGTTCAACGTGAAACTTTTACAAGATAAAAAATTTATGGAGTGTGTAACAAAAAGAATTAAAGAAATGACATCTAAAGAGCCACACGGGTGGGTAGCTGAGTGGGAAAACTTTAAGAACGACGTCAAGATAATTGCAATTGAAAGGGGAACCATTATTAGTCAAAAGCAAAAGTAATGAAAAAGAACTCCAGTGCCTACTCGATTTTCTTATTTGTATGGAAAGCGGCAATCCCGGCATGTATATAAAAGCAATTCGCGAAGTGAAAAGCAAATTAAAAGTTATTGCAACGGAAAAGTACAGAGCAGCAGTGATAAGGGCGCGAGCCGGAAAGATATGGTTGGGTGAAACGCCCAACAAGCGAGCGATATGTAACGGAAGAAAATAAGCGGCTCAAAACGAAATACGACAGATCAACTACTGTAACGAACAGACATCAGACAGGAGTAAAATTGAGCCGGCGTTTGTCGACCATTAGAGCGAATTATTTGCGAATAAAAGAGGCGATAAAACTGGGCTGAGAACCGAGGTTATTCATCTAATGCCTAAGCTCGCTGAAGAATGTAAGGCGCGATTAGAACAGCCAATAAGTATAGAGGAAGTGAGAAGTGGGGGGGGGGACATAAAAGAATTAACTCCAGGAAAAACACCTGGGCGTGACGGAATAGGAGCAGCCTTTTACAAAATATTCATCGAAGAAATCAGCCCAATTTTGCATAAGGTAATTAGCAAACCGAATGAGGAAAAACGGTTGCCGCCTTCCTTCCGCGCTGCCCATATTGTTTTGATATCGAAGACAGATGATCCAACTAGACTTTTATCAGTAGGGGCCTATCGCCCAATAACTCTTACAAATGTGGACTATAAGATCTATACAAAAAATTTAGCTAGACGTTTGCAAAGCGTTATTATGCTTCTCGTTGGACCGCACCACACATGTGGAATAAAAGGACGTTCGATATGTACAAATGTGCATGTAGCCCGCAGCGTTCTAGAATGTTGTGATGCCATCTCGGGACGAGTTGCTATGTTACAACACAATCTCGCCAAGGCTTCCGACCGTGTCGCACACGATGTTCCCTTTACTGTGCTTGAGCATGTCAATGTTGGCAAAGTGTTATTATAGAAGGTTATAGAAGGTTTAAACATGGCCTAACTGTACGCATCATAGTTAACATGAATCTCACCCAGAGTATTGATGTCCGGTCATCTATAAAACAAGGATGTGCGTTGTCACAGCTGCTTTTCGCTCTTTATCTTGAACCCTTCTGCCTCAGTCTTATTATTAATAAAGAAGTACATGGTTTCAGGCTTCAGACGCATCATGTGAAAATCCTTGCCTACGCTGATGATGTGGGAATCTTTTGCACTGACCGCAATAGAATAGAAGAAGCTATAAGCGTCACCAAAGATTTTTGCAAACAGACAGGTTCCGCGATAAACTGGGAAAAAAGTGTCGGTTTCTGGCACGGAATGTGGCACTTTAAACCAGAAAGATTTGCGAGCATCAAGTGGGCAAGAAGTCCTTCTACGTATTTAGGCGTGCCTCTTGAGCAATACAACCAAACTGCAGACTACTGGGATGACCTGACGCCAAGGGTGAAGAAAAGAGTTGGAGGGTGGCCAGGCCGCGAATTATCGATGTTTGCTCGGGCCAGTGCGTGAAATGTTTTTTTGATTGCCAAAGTGTGGTATGTGTTGCAGTTTTTGTCAATGTCATGCGTCCACGTGCAGAAACTGCACCGAATATTTGCGGTCTTTATTTGGGGCTCCAATTGGGAGAGAATCAGCCGTACTAACCTATTTCTCCCAGTGAAAGACTGAGGCCTCGGCCTTTCTCATCTGTTCATCCGACAAATTGTGTCGCGTTTTATGTTCCTGCGGGACCAGAGAGACACGTTTCTGACAGCGATGATGCAAATGCGCTTTAAGAATGTATTGCCTGAATATGTTGTGTCTAGTGCGACTGCAATCGACTGTGGCGTAAAAGGTTACTTGGGAGAATTAGTCACGTCATTTAGGATACTTAAAACACGCTTCTCATTCGAGTACCTGAGCCTTGTACCAACAAAGAAACTATATAAAGATTTATTCGATGTAATGATGCCAGTCCCATATACAGATCACTAAACATTGGAGGCCCAGGGCAAAATGTATTAAAGAGAGTTAGAAGAATGACTGTTAAAGGAGCTGTTAAAACAGTCTTTTTCAAATTACACACAAACACACTCCCTGTAAAAACATGGCTCGATGAAAAGGGAATATTTTTACCGTGGACAACAAGCTGCCTCTTGTGCAAGAAGCCAGAAACAATCGAACACACTTTTATTGATTGTTTGGATCCAGTATTTTTTGGGGGTTATGTTTTGCAACGAACCCCGAAGAAAGAGCTACCGATAACACCACACGGAATTCGATATCTCTCAGTACAGAATGAAAACAGCTTCCCCTATGACATGATCATGATACTGGGGCTAGATAGCCTTGAATGACAAGAATGGGAGTCAGGCACGCAGACCCCGAAGCAAAGTCAGCCAGAGAAAACTTTATAGAGAGCATAACCTACATGCGCGAAGTATATCGTACTTTAACCGAGCCACCAGATTGGATTTTGGTACTTGATGAGTTGGTACGAATGAAAAAATTTTAATTAACCACACTGGTCAAGCAGACCAAGGCGGGTTTTAGTTATGTACATGCCTTTTCTGAATAAAACTTTTAATAAAAATCCAGCATGGTCTAGTGGCTAGAATGGATTCTGCTTCCGGCCACCAAGCGTGACGGACGTATGATGACGGGCTCCGTTGGAGCGGCTTCAGCGGCCAGTTCTGGCCGCGGTAACAGGGCTATGGAAATGGTTGTTCTGCCAACTCTCCCAACCGGGCGTTTAGATTTAAATACTGTTTTTGTTTGCACGCGGATATCAGGGCCCGCCCGTAGCGGGTGGAAGATTTTCGAGACGCGTTGGCTAGGCAATCGCCGCTCTCGGATGTTATCGCCTTGGGGGCGTATCGAATGAGCCATGTCTGGGCCATCACGCTGAAGGATGCGGATGCCGTTAAGAAGATTGCAGGCGTCGGTGAGCTGCGCGTCAAAAAACGCCGCTACTTGGTTATTGACCCGGCGAACCCGGACGTACGTCTCAAGCTCCATTGGCTGCTTGACACCGTGCCGGACGAGAACGTGCGTGTCGCGCTTGCACCGTACGGAAAGGTTTCCGAGGTGGCCCGGGAGCGCTGGCGTGTGCACGGCGTGTCAGAGAAAGGCTCGGCGAGCAGGATGGTCAGGCTGAAATTGAAAGCTGGTGTTAAACTGGACGACTTGCCGCACCAGCTTAACGTTGGGGGTGAGTTGGCGCTCGTCGTTGTGCCTGGAAGGCCTCCGTTATGTCTTCGCTTTTGATGGATGAGGTGGACGCAGAAGAGGCAGAGAAGACAACTGGAAAAACGGCTTCGAAAGATGGGCCTTCGTTTACGCCTCTGGTTAAGCAGAAGACAACGACAACGTTGACGTCTCCTGCAGTGGTGGCATCTCAGCTAGTGCAGCGTGGCTCCGAAAGCGACAGCGGTCACAGTGCGGTGGCCGCTACAAAAGTTTCGCTGAAAACCCCGGGCCGCGTGGAGTCTCGCGTTGTCGACGCCATGGCCGCCGACGATGAAGCGGCTGCCCTGCCCGCTGGAAAACGGTCCCACGAAGAGAGCGCCGGGGGAAAACCTGCAGCCTGGGGGTAGTAGCAGTGGGGAGCTGCCTCCAAAAACGACAGGAAGTCGATGTTCGTCGTTGAAGCCGCGGCGAAACCTTTTGGCCGAGTCACGGCATGCGGGTAAACCGCCTCCGTAAATTTTTTTCTGTGTTCTGTGGAATGTCAGCGTCGGTTGTGTGTGTACCGACACAGTGTTTTTGGCTGACTTTCCGTGTTTGCGCGCATGCAAAGTGGGGGATGCGACGAGAAAGTGCCTCAGACCACTTCGAGACAATCACCAGAGAACCCTTTGGGTAGCCAGACAGTCAAACGGAACATCATTGTGGAACATCAGTCGGGAGAGTTACATGGTCGACACAGGTAGGCACCATGCGGGTCAGGCTCCCTTTTATTACGTAAAAGTATGGTAGTTGAGCTCAGAGCCCCATTGCGAGTAGCAAGTTTGAATGTTAGAGGGCTGGGAGCACAAAGGCGGCAATGTCAGCTTAATCACCTGCTTCTTGATAATGACCTTGACCTAATAATTGTGCAAGAATCAAAGATAGAGTCGCAAGAACATGCTGACCGCATGTTGTCCCCTTTCCGCGCGAACTTTGAAGTGTGTGTGTGTGTGTGCCACTACGTTGGGGCATCGGGTGGGTGCCTTCTCTTCATTCGCAACGCATTAGGTATAAGCGTGGAGTCTGTATTTGCATGTGAAAGTGGCCGCCTCTTGGTTGTTGATTTTTCTTTCTCGAACTTACACTGGCGCGTTTTGTGTGCTTATGCCTGGAATGTTGAAAATGAGCGTAAATGTTTTTTTATTACATTCATCCGTACTTGAATTGTGACAAGGTGTTGCTTCTATTGGCAGACTTTAACTGTGTCTGTGCTGCTACTGACCGAGTGAAGTGTAGACAAGTGAGGGACAAGAGCGCTGAATTGTTGACTGAATTTGTGCACGATTTTTTATTGGAGGACATTGGAAGTGTCTCTTCGGCTGGAACACGGCCTGAATACCCGCACTTTCAGCGCGACAGTCACGCAAGATTAGATAGGCTGTATGTTTCTGCTGATCTCCTGCCACTATGCACTGCCTATGATGTAAAACCTGTGTCGTTTAGTGATCACTGCCTTGTCAGTACGACGTTTGGAACGAATGGAAGGAAAGCACGCTTTAATTGGTACCTTTGGAAATTAAATGAGAAGATTTTAGACGATGAAGAATTTGTCAAGGAAATAAAACCGATCTTGACGGTGTACTAGCTGCGCAAACGAACTACTTTGCAGTTGAATGGGAAAATTTCAAACAACGTGTGAAGCTTAAAGCAATAGAAAAGAGTCGCGCAATTCGGTATAAACAAAAACAAAAAGAAAACGAACCTCGTGAACAACTTGAGTGCTTGGTTAGCATGGAAAGCAATCTGTCAGGAAATTTCAGTAAAGAAATAAAAGACTTGAAGTGTCAGATGGAAAGAATTGACACTGACAGGTACAAAGCAGCGGTTATACGCTCAAGGAGCGCTAACTTGTGGGCAGGCGAAGCGCCTACAAAGCGGGCGCTATCAGAAGAAAAAAGGTACGCTTGCCAAAAGGAAATCAGGCAAATAAGATACGAGGGGCACATTACAAGCGACCTTTGTGATATTCAGCGCGCTTTTACGGAACACTTTGCTGAACTTTTTAGCAGTAGGCGCGAGCATGCGCAAGGGTTTGAAGGAAATTTTTTACGACTAATGCCAACACTCGATGATGATGTAAGGGAACGTCTTGGATTGCCCATTACTTTGGAAGAGAGCAAGAAAGCAGTAGATGATATTCCGTCTGGAAAAGCCCCGGGGCCAGATGGGCTGAACGCTGCCTTCTATAAAACATTTAAACAACATGTTTCTCAGTTCTTGTTACAAGTGATAACAGAAGCCTATGAACGTAAAAAGGTACCATTGTCCTTTGGCATTTCACACATTGTACTTATTCCCAAGTCTGATGAACCGGAGAAACGAATGTTAGTGGGTTCCTATAGACCTATTAGCATCACTAATGTCGACTGCAAGGTGTACATGAAGGTACTAGCCAGATGACTTCAGAGTGTAATCGACATATTCGTAGGGCCGCACCAAACCTGTGGCATCATAGGTCGCAGCATTGCAACAAATATACATGTGGCCAGAACCGTATTGGAATGTATTGACACACTTGGAATTCACATGGCTATGATACAGCTGGACTTCGCAAAAGCGTTCGCCCACGTCTCACATGACATTCTTTTCTCCATTCTAGAGCATGCTAACCTGGGTAGTATAATAGTAGGAGTATAAATGGCCTATGGAAATTGTATGACGCGTATTATAGTTAATGGTGACCATACTGTCCGCCCCACAGTGTGTTCTTCGGTGAGGCAGGGTTGTCCACTCTCTCCCCTGCTGTTTGCAGCGTATCTAGCGCCTTTATGTCTGGCCGTTCTCAACAGCTATTACCTCACAGGTTTCAAGTTGAAATCTGCTGAAGTGAAACTTCTGGCGTATGCGGACGACATAGCGGTATTTTTCACGAACAGAAATAGCATTTGTGAAGTTACGAACATTGTGGAAAGGTTTTGTGACCAGCCTGGATGTCAAGTAAACTGGAAAAAAAGCTCTGATTTTTGGCACGGTGAATGGGATATTAGACCGGAATTTTTCTGAAGGCTGCAATGGTCTCCCATGCCAACGCTACACCTTGGTGTGCCCCTAGAATATTATCACGATCCCAGCCCACTCTGGAACGAAGAGACGTCAAGGGCGAGAGAGAAAGCGGGAGCGTGGCTAGGTAGGAATCTGTCAATTTTCTCACGTGCCTTTGTCTGCAATGTCTCTGATTTCTAAAATATGGTACCTCATGAATGTGCAGTGTGCTTCGCGGACCTCGATTAAAAAATTGCATGGTGTATTTGCCGTCTTTCTTTGGGCTTCCACCTGGGAAAAAGCGAGAAGACCAAACCTGTTTCTTTCAGTTAAGAGTGGAGGCCTTGGACTGGCCCACGTGTTTTTGCGTCAAGTGGTATCACGCTTTATTTTCTTTCGTGATCAAAATGACACCTTCTTATGAACGGCTATAAAGGTCCGATTGCAAAGGCTACTCCCAAGAAGCATATTGTACTCTGGTAGAAACATGTGCTTTGCTGTAACCGAATTTTTGCGCGAGGTTGTGCTTTCTTGTAAGTTGTTAGAAGTGCGTTTTTCCCCAGTCTACTTGTACAGTGTGCCCAAGAAAAAGCTGTATAAAGATCTTGTGGACATGATGCTGCCGGTGCCATTGTACCGTGTGCCTTACTGTGGAGGCCTAGGGCAGAATATTTTAAAGCGAGTGAAGAAGACGCCAGTTAGGCCAGGCGTGAAAACATTCTTGTTCAAGTTACATTCTAATACACTACCTGTCAAAACATGGCTTCAAGAAAAGGGATTGTTTGTCCTTTGGACAACGAACTTTCTTTTATGTAAGAGGCCAGAGACAGTCGAACATGTTTGTTCTGGACTGCTGGAACGCGATATTCCACGGGGACCGTCCTACAAAGAACTATAAAAAAAGAGCTACCACTAGACCCCTATGGTATCAGGTTGTTACCGGTTAATCACGAAGATGTACCCTGCGATTTGTTCATGCTACTTGGCCTCCACAGCTTGTGGAAAACACGAATGTAAGTAAGGCATGCAGATGTTAATACGCGCAGTGCACGTGAAAACTTTATTGAAAGCGCTGCTTACCCTCGCGAATGTATCCGGGCACAGCAAGACCCACCTCAGTGGGTAACACATCTTGATGACCTTGTGAGTTTGAGGAAATTTTAACTTTGCTCGCCTCAGCTAAGTGTGGCTGAAGTGTTTTATTGTTTGTGATTTTATTGTTTCTCATGTGAACTTCGGAAATAAAGAAAAAAAAAGTTTCCTTACTGCGGATACGTTAGGCGGCCGTTCGTGGGAACCCAGCCATCGCGGAGCGTCTCATCGTGTCGGTACTCGTTCCGCCGAAATAGCTCAGTTGGGAGAGCGTTAGACTGAAGATCTAAAGGTCCCTGGTTCGATCCCGGGTTTCGGCATATTCATAGTGTCGTTTCTTTTTCATCCGTTGTACATGAGAATACAACTGGCAATTCAGACTGCATTGTGAGCTTTTCTGTTACTTCCGCGATACGCCACTGTTCATTTTTTTTCTTTATTGCCGGATTTCTCCTCGTACAATGGACAGGAATTTTTGCTGGAATTCGACATACATACACTTAGGCGGCATTAAAAGCGAGACTCGTACTTTGTCTCGAGTTGTTAGGTTAGTACGGCTCTTGTGTTAGCAACTGATCAAACACAGGTAGCCCTCTGGAGGACCGGGAAGTGTCCTGCAAATGTCACGGACGTACATAATAGCGTCTCTGAAGTACACTTTTGACGGTTGTGATTTAACATTCTCGTGTCTTACACCCATTCGCGTCTTCCATACACTGTGCATTGTCAACAACATCGGGAGATCACACGGCACGTCCCCCGTCTGATCAAACGGCAGAAATCGAATCCCGTGAGGTGTAAGTGGAAGTTGCTTTTTGAGTGTCCTTTGTAAAATGTCCCACAGAAAAACAGTCTGAACAGTCTAAAAATACGTGCTCGATGGTTTCGGGCTTATTGCATATTGTACAGTTAGTACTCCAAGGGACAAAAATACCTTTTTCTTTAAGCCAGGGTTTTACAGGGAGCGTGCCGGTGTGAAGAAAGAAGAAAAACGTCTTGGTCGACGCTCTAACAGTCATCTTTTTAACGCGACTCAAAACATTACGTTCTCGTCCTAGTACATATAAGGAACGATATATCGGCACAGGACACATCACATCAAGCAAGTCTCTGTACAAATTTTTTTTTTATTACAGCCGAGAGATATTCAGTCGAAAAGTGGCTTTTCAAAAAGCATCAACAACTTCTTTCATAAAGCCTTTCAATGGAACATGATTAGTAGAATACGATGACACTATGTATTCGGGTAATACCTGGCTCAAGAACACTTGACAAATACTCTGCAGGAAAGCATCGTTCTGTTGCCTCAAGAAAAAGAACCGTGCAACAACTTGTTTGAGAAATAAATGCGATAAGCCTAGCCCTCCGTTTTTTAACCAACTGAAATAAGTTCAGTCGACTAGTACGCTCCCAGTTCGACCCCCAGATAAAAACAGCGAGCAGTCTGTGCAACTTTTGCAGAGACATCCTTGCCATGCAAACCACTTGTATCATATAGAAAACTTTTGTTACGATGAACATATTACACACAGTTGCACGTGTAAAGATTGAGAAATCGCGTCCGCCCCATTTTGCTGTTTGGGATTTAACCCGGTCAATTTCACCCGCCCATTGGTCCTTGTTTCCGTGATAGTGTTCCAAAGGAATGCCAAGGTGTTTGCCCGGCGTATCAGTAAACTTTATACCTTCGAATTGTGTCGGTTTCTCGTCCCATTCACCGGGCCAGAATCCTAGGCATTTTTGCCAACTAATGGCGCTTCTAGTTAGGGTGCAAAATGTTTTTGCTTCCTTAATGGCACTTTTGATGCTTTTTTGAGTTCGGCAAAACATTGCGATGTCGTCTGCGTATGAGAGGCTTTTAGTTTCGTGCGTTAAGAAGCGATAGCCGCATATCGTTTTGTTGTTCAGAATTTTCGAACAGAACGGTTCAAGATATATGGCGAATAGCAGGCTTGAGGCTGGGCATCCTTGGCGCACACTAGACCTTACTGGGATTCCTTCGCTAAGCTTTTTGTTAATGATAAGCTTAGTAGTGCAGTTTTTATATGCCATTTTCACGCCTTCACTTATTATGCTGCCTACGTTAACTTGTTCTAGCACTGCGAACAGTATGCCATGTGCGACTTTGTCGAAAGCTTTCTCTAGATCTAGTTGAAGCATTGCTATCTTTCCGGAAAAAGCGTCACAACCTTCTAGTATGCTTCTGGTGGTATGTATGCTTGTGAATATACTTCTTCCTTTAATCCCGCATGTTTGATGTGGGCCAACTATAGCTGTAATTACTGACTGGAGTATTCTTGCTACTACTTTCATAAAGATCTTATATTCTACATTTGTCAAACTTATGGGCCGATAAGACTCTACTGACTGCAATTTGGAAGGTTCATCGGTTTTAGGAATTAGAACTACGTGACTTAGTTTGAACGATGGAGGCATTTGTTTACTATTGTAGGCTTCTGCTATAACATGGTATAGTATTTCTGCTACTTCATTCTTAAAAAATTTATAGAACGCTGATCCGAGGCCGTCTGGCCCAGGCGTCTTTCCTTTGCTCAAATATTCAATTGTTTGTTTGATTGCATCTCTAGTAATTTGTCTTTCAAGCTCTAGTTTAATATCCTCGTCAAGCCTTGGCATTTGCTTAACATAGTCGTTTATAAATATATCATTTACTTGCACTTCGTTGCCGAGCAAACTACGGTATCGCTCTACCAATGCTGTTTCAATGACGTTGTTATCTGTCAAGACTTCGTTTTGGTAGCGAATTTCATTTGTTTCGTTTTTTGTTGCATATCTTTTTTTCTTTACCAATCGCCCTCTTAGTTGGTCTTTCGCCTAACCAAAGCCTCTCTGAACGCGCTCTAATAACAGCGACTTTATATTTTTCTTCTTCCATCTGTTCCATCTGTCTTTTAACACCTTCGACTTCACTTTTAAACAAACCCGGTATTGTAGTCTCTGCGTTCAAAAGAAAATCAAGTGTGCACTGCAGTTCTTTTTCCTTTTGTTTTTCTTTATGTCGTAGTATGCATGATCTGTCTATTGCACTTAGTTTAACTTCGCACTTGAATTGTTCCCAAGCTTCAATGAAATTTGTGCGACTCGTGGACACTATTTCCAATTTCTGGCGCACTATTCGGACAGATGTGTCATGGGTTAAGAGCTGTTCATTTAATTTCCACAGTTCCCAGTTGAATGCAGAGACTTTGCGCTTTCTACCTATTTCAAACATTACGAAGCTATGATCACTAAAACAGGTTTCACGGCATAGTTACAGCACATAGACATAACATCCGAAGAGATATAAACGCGATCTAATCGTACGTGGCTTCCGCCCTGAAAGTGGGTAAATTGCACTTGATTTCCACGGAATATGTCCCCTACATCGACAAGGCCACATTCATCCACCAACGCCTTAAGCTGTAGGGCACTTCTGTCCCGTACTGGTTCATTCTTAACTGAGTCTTCGGGCATGCAAATACAATTAAAATCGCCAAGCAAAATGAGTTGCCTGTCACACTTTAGAAAGCCAGCGACATAATCAAAAAAAATTTCTTTCTGAAATTTGGTTCGGCGCATACACACATATAATTCGCCATTGTACTTGGTTTAAATAAAAGTCGCACAATGCTAACCGTCCGTCATCAGGTGATAACACCCTCTTCAACGATTCCGATACCTCGTTTCAGAAAGATAGCACAACCGCCAGACTTTCCAACGGCATGGCAAACACAAACGTTGAAATCTAATGCGTAAGTTTGGACCATGCGGTCCGCCCGCTCCTCGCTGTCTATTTTTGATTCCTGTAAAGCTAGAATATCGATGGTATTTTCTTTTAGCAGACGTCTTAACTGCAGTTGCCGCTTTCTAGCCGTGAGACCGCGCACATCCAGCGTGCCTATTCTTAATGCCGATAAGGACGTTGAATTCATAGCAAGCGAAAGGTCAAGCGGACCGCTGCGTGATTGTGCCGAATTGACAGGACGCACACTTACAATGTTATATCCTACTAATTCTGAGTGCTTCGTCAAGCATGGCGAAGCCGAGGTGTTTTCCTTGTCGGTAGGCATGACGACGTTTCGTGCTGCGCGTGCCGCTCCAGTCTAGCGGTGAAGTCGTCCCTCGGACAGCGCCCTCCGCTAACGCGGAGGCCCTGTCTGTGTAGTCCTCCTGTCTGGAGGCACGTTGGGCTTCACTTTCAGGGGAGCCCTACGGTGGGACCCTGCCTTTGGGGGTGGTTCACCGGCGTTGACCTTCTCGCGGTTGTCGTCTTCGATGGTGATTTCCCGTGGTCTCTTTGAGACGGCGACGCCAGGGTTGGTTTTTCCTTCTTCCGAATTGATGCCCTCCATTGCGGTTCCGCTCTCTTCCGTCTCGACTGTTTCGCTAACGGCAGCACAGTTGCTAGGGGTTTTCTCAGCCTCTGGCGTATTCTGTGGTTCGTCGTTCTTTCCATTTTCACTGGCCGCAGCTTTGATAGGTCGCTTGTTTTCGGTTGGGACAGAAGGCGTGGCACCCGACGTTGTCGGCTTCTCGCCTCCACTGACGGTCTCCTCCGCGTCGGCTTGGTCCATGAGGTGCTCATCGACGGTGTCGCTTCGCCCAGTTCCGGTCACACTGGCGTAGCTACGCGCGCATTGACTCTCGTCGTGGCCATAGCGACGACAGAGCTTGCAACGCGGAACTCGGCACTCGCGCCGTATGTGACCGGTGCCATGGCACCGGAGGCAGAGCGGGGGTCTGCCTGGGACGTGCACGAGCGCATGGTCTTCCCCGACGCGAAGTTGATGAGGCAGGTCTTCCACGGTAACGCCTACCTTCAGCCGTAGGGACACCAGGCGCGTGTGGGAGCCTTTGTCGTTGCAGCCTGCAACGCGCCACTTTTCCCTCGAAATATCGCTGACCTTGCCAAAAGGCGCCAGGGCGCCTCTGACTTCGTCGTCCGGAGTCGTATGTAGAAGCCAACACAGCTTCATCCTGACGTCTTGATTTCGAGGGTCTATTACCATGCATCGGTGGTCCTTTACGCTGAAGGTTGGAGCAGACAAAATCTATTGCTTGCCCTTTTCGTCCTTGAAAGTGATGGCCCAGACGTGGTTCATCTGATAGGCACCGAGGGCCTCCACTTCCGGCATCAGCTGCAGATAGTCAAGTGCCTCACGGAAATGCTCGACTCGGTAGGGCCTCGCCTTCACGTCTCCGTGCAAAAAAAAAAAACGGTCGTTGTAACAGTCGATCCTGTAGGTAGTTGCGGCAGAATAACCTGGTAGTCATCCTTCGGTGTGTCGTTCAACCTGAGACCGCGGCCCTGCTGGGCCGCTGTAACCGCCCTTTCGGAGCCAAACATTCCGCTACCGTTCACTGCGGTGTCCGGAAGTGGAATCTCTACGCCACTGTTCAACTTTAATAGAAGCATGCGTAGTGTACAGCAAATGGTGGAGCGAATCTTTTTAGAAGAAGTTTCCTTACTGCGGACACGTTGGACGGCCGTTCGCGGGAACCCAGCCATCGCGGAGCGTCTCGTCGTTTCGGTGCTCGTTCCGTCGAAATAGCTCAGTTGGCATTCTACTTCCGGCCACCGAGCGTGACGGACGGCGAATCATGAGCTCCAGTGGAGCGGCGACAGCGGCCTTTGTTGGCCGCGGCAACAGGTGGAACAGCGATGACGACGCAGGCTATCAGATTATTTTGCCTCCACTGCCAAAGGGGCGCGTCGTGCTAAACACCGTGTTTTTGCACGGCGACGTGCGAGCTAGACCCTACAAAGTAGAAGATTGCCGGGACGCTCTTGTCCCAACAGGATTGCTGCCGGAAGTGCTTGCCCTGGGGGCCTACCAGATTAACCATGTCTGGGCTGTGACCATGAACACCGCGGACGCCACGAAAAGGATGCTGGAAGTCAAGGAGCTGAAGGTAAAGGGGCGGCGCTGCATCGTGGTTGACTCTCAGGACCAGCAGGTGCGGCTGCGTCTTCATTGGTTAATACATGGTGTGGCTGATGAAGATGTAAGAACGGCATTGGCGGCTTTCGGTAAAGCCGTTCAAGTCACCCGAGAGCGATGGCGCGTTCAGGGTATCGACGACAAGGGGACGACTACCCGGTCCGTCTTGCTCAAGCTCAATAGCGGCGTCAAGGTGGAAGATCTCCCGTACCAAATTAGGGTCGCCGGTGAGCTGCCCTAGTCGTCGTTCCTGGCAGGCCAATGCAGTGCTTGCGCTGTCGCACTGGCCATGTACGACGAGACTGCAAGGTTCCCCGGTGCTCGCAATGCCGTCGGTTTGGACACGCCGAGGACCAGTGCGTACGTACATATGCCTCTATGACTGGGCCAGCCGAAGGCAACGACACAGCAAGGCTGGTAATGGATGCGGCCGAGGCCAAAGACGCGGCGAAAGGGGCAGGAGACCAGGCAACCCCATGTGCTGTAGGTTGTGTGCTTGCACCTGATGCGGGCACGGGGACATCACCGGACAGGGAAAACTCTACGGAAGGTGCGGAAAAAAAGCCAGCAGAAGAGTCCAAGGAAGAAAGCAAGAGCAGCCTAATGGAAGCCAGCGAGCAAATGAAGACAGCTGAGGACCAGTCGGCGCAGAACGACCCTATGAGCAGCAATGTCGGAGCCTCGGTCAAACGGCCTCTTGAGAATGCTGCAGACAGCAGCGCAGCGAACCAATAAAGTGGGGAAGACGGGCCGCCTTCGAAGGCGCCAACGGGCAGGCGCAGCAGCTACAAGCCACGACCGAACACCGCTAACGCAGACAAGAAGTGCGAGAAGAAGCCGCCACCGCTCTCCAGTGGTACCGGTCCACCGGGCGGCTCCGGGGACGTCTAGCTGTATGCTAGGCGCTAAAGGTAAACACCGCGCTCCGGGCCAAATCTTTTCACTAGACCTAAAATCATAGCTCCCAACCCGTCGCTTAGATTGGCCACACTAAACGCACGAGATCTGGCCGCCAAGCGAAAGCAGAGCCAAGTGTGTAGGCTGCTGGTGGACTATGACCTTGACGTGTTAGCCGTGCAAGAGACAAAAGTAGATGGCGTTGAAGAGACCCGCAGCATGGTGCAGCGGTTTACGCCACGGTACTGCGCGGTGGTGAGCCACGCCTTAGGGACGTCGGCGGGCTGCGTGCTGTTTGTTAGAAAATTACCCGGTATAACGGTGCAAGGTTTCTATTCATGTCCATCTGGTAGATTAGTTTTCTGTGATTTTGCTTTGCATGTAATTGAATGGCGGGTGGTATGTATTTATGCACCAAATGCGTTGGAGGAACGGGCTTTGTTATTTTTCGTGTTAAAAGAGTATGTATCTTCTGAAAAGCAGATGGTGCTGTTAGGTGATTTTAATTGTGTTCTCAGTGGCCGAGATCGGTCTAATAGAGGATTAAGGAGCGATAAAAGTAGGGATGTTTTGAACGAGATAATTACTGAATGCGAATTAGCGGATGTGGCGGAATGTATGATAGGGACGCGAGATGTGCGTTTCACGCACTTTCAAGGAAATTTTTTTAGCTTCGTTTTCTGCTCGGTCAGTCAACGAAAACTGGCTTCTGTTTAAAGAAAAGCTGTGTGCTTTAGTGGAAACGTATATCCCCCAAATAAGAATAACAGGCGATAGACAGAACCCTTGGTTCACCAAGCACCTTCGACGGCTCAGAAACAAGAAGAAAAGGCTATACGCAACTGCAAAGCGTACAAACTCACCCGTGGTATGGGATAAATATAGCTCATTTTTGAAAGTTTACTGTTCATCTTTAAAAGAGGCTAAAGAAAAGTACTTCTCTCAAGATCTACCTTCACTACTTAAAAACAACCCCCGAAAATTCTGGCAGGTGATTTCACCCAATAGTGGCTCACATCACATTTCACTAAGTGATGGGAATCAAGCTCCAATCAGTGACAAGGAATGCCCAGTCGTCTTTAATGAATTTTTTTCATCCATATTCACAGTAGAAGACCTTTCTAATCTGCCGGAAGTCACTGATCTAGATTACCAGTACATGCAATCCATCGATATAACAGAGGATGGTATCACAGGTCTCATAAATAACCTTAAGTTGACTACTTCTTCGGGTGTCGATAATATTAACTCAAAAATTTTAAAGAATACAGTCACGTTATCTAGCAAATTTTTATGCAATATTTTCCGCCAGTCGTTGTCATCAGGCCAGCTTCCCTTAGACTGGAAAATTGCAAAAGTGATACCAGTCCACAAAAATGGTAGCAAGAATTCCCCAGAAAACTATCGGCCGATATCATTGACAAGTATTTGCTGCAAAATGCTTGAACATATCATTGCATCTCACATATATCATCATTTGGAATCAAATAATTTTTTCTTTATTAACCAACATGAGTTTAGGAAAGGTTTGTCATGTGAGACGCAGTTACTAGAATTCACTACAGACTTGCATTTTAACATGGACCATAATCTTCAAACAGATTGCTTTTTTCTCGACTTCTCCAAAGCCTTCGACCGTGTGGCTCACTGCCGTTTAATTTCCAAATTATCCGTTCTCAAATTAGACTGCTTAACGCTCTCCTGGATTCGTAACTTCCTAACAAATCGTCAGCAATTTACAGTCGTTAATAATTTTACGTCACCCCTTGCATATGTCAGTTCCGGTGTACCGCAGGGTAGCGTACTAGGACCCTTGCTTTTTCTTATTTGCATCAATGATCTACCCAATAACATCTCATCCTGCATGCGTGTTTTCGCCGATGATTGTATATTATATCGACCAATTCGCAGCCTTGATGACCATCACATTCTTCAAGAGGACCTTCATCTCGTTACCAAATGGTGTGAAGACTGGCAAATGCAACTTAACTCATCTAAATGCCAACTAATGACATTCACGCGAAAAACATCAACTCATAGGTTTTCCTATTATATGAACTCTAATATAATATCTCAGGCATCAGCATATAAATATCTAGGCGTAAATCTTACACCCAGCCTTTCCTGGGCCTTTCACATTGCAACCATATGCGCAAACGCTTCCAAATCTCTTGGGTATATTCGCCGCAACTTGCGTAATAGCCCGTCTAACATCCGTAAATTAGCATTCGTATCATTTGTACGCCCTCAGCTCGAGTTCGCGTCCCCTATATGGTCTCCCTACCAGGAATACCTAATCCACATGATAGAAGCCATCCAAAACCGAGCTAGTCGATTTATTTCCCGAAATTACAGCTACCAGTCAAGCATTACTCAAATAAAACTCGACCTTTCCCTTCAATCACTGAGTAGCCGACGTGACATAGCACTCCTGTCCTTGCTCCATAGATATGTTCACCAAATCAAGCCACCAAACTTGCCACTGGAACGCGCGTCTTGCACATCACGACGACTTTATAATGATTTAAGTCTCACTCGCATTTATGGCAACACTAACGCATTTAACTTCTCGGCTTTACCACGAGCGATTCGGTTATGGAATTCGCTTCCTAATAGCACTGTTGCTCAAATGAGCAATGATAAATTTAGACAACTACTGAACCTACAGTCTTCACCATAACAAATATCTTCATCTGTACATATGTCATGTCATATAATACGTGACTTTCTTTTTCTTGTTATTGTGGTTTCAATTTTGTTTGCTTTATGTACTCGCGCTATGTACGTTATTTTGCGCAAGTGTTACATCGCCTTTTATGTTAGGGTGAAATGTACTTTTCATTCCTTTCCCGATAACTCTTTGTATTGATTTAGCGTTTTTTTTAACACTGTTTTGGAAGCATGTGATCATTACAAACATTTTTGACTCTCACATTTTTTAGCGCTCATATATATGTTTTCTCTTGTCATTTGTTCAATGACGCCCCCCTTACTCAATGCTCCCCTTGGGGCCTGTGAGGTACTTTGAAATAAATAAATAAAATAGCCATGCGCGCTTAGATCGTATTTACTCGTCGCTTCAAGCAATACCAATGTGCAATAGTTACAGTGTATATCCTATTTCCTTCGCTGATCATTGTCTGGTTAAATGTGACATAGGAAGGAGGAAAAAAGGCGGCAGCTTCTCTTGGGAGCTGTGGAAAATGAATTCAAACTTAACTACTGACGAAAGTTTCGGAGAATATGTATCGGACTGCATCAAAAAAATTCTAATGAGCGGCGAGGCTGAATTAAAAGATCGATGGGAAGAGTTTAAACAGTGCATTAAAATGAAAGCCATCGATCGTTCCGTCGCAATAATGCATGAAACAAAAAAGAAAGAGAAGGAACTGCGAATAATCTTGGAAAAGCTGACAGAACTGGAGTGCCAAGAACCGGGAGCATACAAAAGCGACATACGGAATATTAAACAGAAACTTGAACTGCATGATGAGGAACGCTATAGCGGAGAGATAGTTCGTGCTCGAGCCGAATCCTTTGCGATAGGCGAGGCGCCCACAAAAAAGGCTCTCGGACTGGAAAAATCGCACGCTCGACGTAATCATATTGACGTGATCGAGGTGGGTGGTAACGAAGTTACAGATAATGATAGTATCGCACGTGCGTTTTTTTAACACTACGAAAATCTGTTCGCATTTAGGCAGGTGGACCTAGAACGGTTTAAGACGAACTTCTTGAAAAGAATGCCTCAACTGACTGAAGAAAGAAAAGTTGCATTAGAAACGCCGATAACTGTTTTTGAAGTGGAACGCGCAATTGACAATTTGAATCCTGGCAAGTCACCGGGCCCTAATGGGCTTTGCGCTCTGTGGTACAAGCGGTTTAAAAAGGAATTGTCAGCAGTACTTGTAGCAATTTTTAACGAAGCGTACGATGGTAAGGCGTTACCGCCATCTTTCGGTCAATCACACACGGTGTTGATTCCGAAGACAGAGGATGTAGATAAGTTGAAAAGTGTAACATCATACAGACCAATAGCACTCACAAATGTAGACTATAAGATACTAATGAAAGTCTTAGCAGCTAGACTTCAGTCGGTTCTTAAAGACATAGTTGGCCCACACCAAACGTGTGGAATTAAGGGTCGCACTATAGCGGCAAATTTTCACAAGATGCGCTCAGTTCTTGAATGTTGTGACTCCCTTGAAGCGTGTGTGGCCATACTTCAGTTGGATCTGGAGAAGGCATTTGATTGCGTAGCGCATGCTATTTTGTTTGCAATGTTGGACCACATTAATGTCGGATCCGTCATCACGAATGGTGTAGCTCTGGCGCATGAGAACTGCTCTACCAGACTAATTATTAACAAAGAATTGGGGGCCCCCATTAAAGTGAAGCGTTCCGTGCGTCAAAGCTGTCCCATCAGTCCACTTTTGTTTTGTATATATATTGAAACCTTATGTTTGTCAATAATTGAAAATAATTCTATCCGTGGTTTTCGTTTACAATCTTCCGAGGTAAAACTCCTCGCATATGCCGATGATGTGGCGGTATGTTGTATTGACTACGAAGGCATTGAAGAAACCATTCGAAGTGTTAAATTTTTCAGCGACGTTACAGGAAGCCGAGTAAACTGGGGAAAGTGTCTGGGGTTTTGGCACGGCGTGTGGCCGTTCACCCCGGGCATTTTTGCCGATGTTGTATGACAGAAAACGCCTGTGAAGTACCTTGATGTGCCACTTGAGTTCTACAAAAAATAATAATGACTACTGGCAGCAACAAGCAGAACTCTTTCGCGAAAAGGCGAATGCTTGGAGGGCGAATTATCTCTCCATGTTTGCGAGGTTAACCGTGTGTAACATGTTTTTTGTGGCTAAACCATGGTATGTGTTACAAGTGATGCACTGTTCGAGGTTAAATGCGCAGAAACTGCATAGGGTTTTTGCGACCTTTGTGTGGGGATCGACGTGGGAAAGGTGCAGTCGCACAAATTTGTTCAGGAGTGTAAAGTGTGGGGGACGGGCTGGCACACCTTTTTGTCAAACAATTAGTTAATAGATTTTTCTTTTTTCGCGAGGTCAGCGACCCATTTCTGCAAACGATGTGCCAGGCCAGATTAGGGCGACTGCTACCTGAATATGTTATTAGCACGCAAGTCCTGACGGGGACGGCACAAGGTTATTTTCGGGAAGTAGTAGCCAGTGTGCGATTTTTGAGTGTGCGTTTTTCTAATGATTATTTATATTCTGTTAAAAAAAGGGAACTGTATAAAGACTTATGTGATATTGTGTTGCCAATCCCGTTGTACAGGGTGATATACAATGCAGACCTGGGTCAGAACGTACTCAAACGGGTTAAAAGAATGCAAGTAGCACCAAGTGCAAAAACTTTCTTTTTCAAACTGCATACCGGAACTCTCCCTGTAAGAACCTTCTTAGAGGAGCGTGGGTTTTATATGCCATGGGGATCTCACTGCATTATTTGCAAAAAGCCGGAAACGATCGACCACGTTTTCCTTCACTGTTAGGAAGCGGTGTTCTTCTGGGATGTGTTGCAGAGGAGAATCAAAAAAGAATTCCCAATAGACACGCATGGAATTAGGTACCTTGCGATAGACAACGAAGAAGGAGTACCTGTCGATCTAATCATGCTGACAGGCCTGCGCAGTATATGGTGCTCAAGAATGGCTGGCTGCTGCTGTGAACCGGATGCAAGACCAGCAAGGCTGTACTTTAGAGAGAGCATTGCTCGGTTATTAGAAGTTGAAAAAAACAAAAGAATGTCTTTCTCCCTGGGTAGCCAGAGTAGAACCCTTAGTCACACTAAGGGAATATTACGTGACAACGTCAGTCACAAAACGACTGATGGCTTTTCGCTCAATGTGTTTACAAATTCTATTGTAACCCCGTCTTGACTTTTCATGTGTTGTAAGTGTATTGTTGTTGCAAAACCGGTAATAAAGAAAAAAAAGGCATGGGCTAGTGGCTAGGATACCTGGCTCTCACCCAAGCGGCCTGGGTTCGATTCCCGGTGTCGGAAATCTTTTTGGTTAGCTTTTTGTCGTCGTCTATATTTTATCTCGCGCTTTCTTTCGATCAAGTTGGAGGGGTTCATTGCTGCTTCACGTCCTTCGGCATAGTCTAGTGGCTAGGATACCTGGCTCTCACCCAGGAGGCCCGGGTTCGATTCCCGGTGTCGAAATGTTTTTGGTTAGCTTTTTGGCGTCGTCTATATCTTATCTCGCGCTTTCTTTCGATCAAGTTGGAGGGGTTCATTGCTGCTTCACGTCCTTCGGCATGGTCTAGTGGCTAGGATACCTGGCTCTCACCCAGGAGGCCCGGGTTCGATTCCCGGTTTCGAAATGTTTTTGGTTAGCTTTTTGGCGTCGTCTATATTTTATCTCTCGCTTTCTTTCGGTCAAGTTGGAGGGGTTCATTGCTGCTGCACGTCCTCCGGCATGGTCTAGTGGCTAGGATACCTGGCTCTCACCCAGGAGGCCCGGGTTCGTTTCCCGGTGTCGGAAATGTTTTTGGTTAGCTTTTTGTCGTCGTCTATATTTTATCTCTCGCTTTCTTTCGGTCAAGTTGGAGGGGTTCATTGCTGCTTCACGTCCTTCGGCATGGTCTAGTGGCTAGGATACCTGGCTCTCACCCAGGAGGCCCGGGTTCGATTCCCGGTGTCGAAATGTTTTTGTTTAGCTTTTTGGCGTCGTCTATATTTTATCTCTCGCTTTCTTTCGGTCAAGTTGGAGGGGTTCATTGCTGCTGCACGTCCTCCGGCATGGTCTAGGGATTCCACTTCCGGCCACCGCAGTGAGCGGACGCGGAATGCCTTGCTCCGTAGGGGCGGATACAACGGCCCTCGGCCGTAGCACCAGGTGTACGGATAAGCCTTATCCGGATTATCAAGTTGTTTTGCCTCATCTGCCTTCAGGTACATCAGTTTTGTATACAGTATTTTTGCACGCGGATGTTAAAACCAGGCCGTATCGGGTCGAGCACTTTCGAGATGCCCTCGCGCGTCTTGCACTGCTGCCGGAAGTGGTGGCCCTTGGCGCCTTCCAAATGAACCATGTGTGGGCGGTGACCTTCCGTGATGAAGCTTCGAAGAAAAAGATGCTTGCGGCAGAAACATTCAACGTGAAAGGCCAGCCCTGTGTCGTTTATGATCCCTGCAACCAAGGCATCAGACTGAAGCTTTATTGGCTGTTGCATTTCGTTCACGACGACGAGGTTCGAGCAGCGTTAGCCCCTTACGGAAGGGTTACAGATATCGCCCGCGAAAAGTGGCGGGTACAGGGATGTAATGATAAAGGGTCCACCACCCGTTTGGTGACACTCTTGCCAAAGCCTGGAATTACAGTTGAAGACTTGCCTCATCAGGTGCGCGTCGCGGAAAACTTAGCGCTCGTGCATGTACCAGGAAGGCCCCCGTTATGCCTCCGGTGCAATGGAACTGGACATATCAGGCGCGAGTGTCGCATACCACGCTGTGCACTCTGCCGACGATTCGGCCACGAAGAACAAGACTGCGTGCGATCCTATGCAGCGGTAACAAGTCCAGTTAAAGGCGACGAGATGGCTGAACACATAATGGACCATGCTGATGCCGATGCAGCATCCCGAGCAACGACCGAAGAACCGGCGGCAGACAGCACACCCTCTGACGCGTCTCCACTTCAGGAAAACTCCACTGGGCCCGGCGACAGCCAATCTGGCGAGGCAAAGAGCGTGCTGGTTGGGAAGCCGACTAACGACCAAAACGTCAATGAGAGAAAGGACGCGATTTTAGTAAGCGCATCAGTGACTACCGCGAAAGACGAGACCGAAGGCATTGAGGATGTTGAAATGACAGCAGCCGCTAAAGCAGCTGCAAAGAGGCCTCGTGAGGCCACTGACGGATCTCAAGCCTCACCCGAACCATCGAGCAGCGGCGAGCCGTCGCCGAAGACCGCTATAACGAGACGAATGGGCCTCAAACCGAAGCCGAAGATACCGCCTGATAGGCGGTCGGCTTCAACATTGACCCCGACTTAGGGGCGCGAAGTGTGTTCAGCCAGCCTGTCCTCAGTATAAGACGTTACATAGCGGACAAGTAGAATGTGACCTGTGCTGGTTTTTGCTATCACTGCCTGTCCAGATGTGAGTACCGTTCCGTCTGTTTGCTAATCCAAAAAATGGCTGTTAATCTGACATTTCCCCTTTGTGTAGCTACGTTGAATGTGAGGGGTTTGGCATCTCGCAGGAGGCAGTGCCAGTTAAGCCGTCTCTTGTTGGAAAATGACATTGACATAATGGCAGTGCAGGAAACCAAAGTAGAAAGCGAAGAGCAAACGCACAGAATGGTCGAACCTTTCAGGGATAGGTATAATGTATGTGTGTCTCATGCTAGAGGCACTTCAGCGGGTTGCATGATACTCGTTCGAAAATGCACCGATATTGTAGCGCAATCTGTAGAGTCCAGTGATGATGGCAGGCTACTATTCATCGACTTTGGCATTTGTGGCCTCCTTTGGCGTGCAATATGTGTGTATGCTCCGAATAACATTAACGAACGTGTAGAATACATAGATAACCTGAGAACATGCATGACGTACGAAAGGAACATAATTTTATTTGGAGACTTTAATTGTGTGTGCAGGCCGCAAGACAGAATCAACAGATTGACTTACCGCGATAGAAGTGCGACACTATTAAACGCGCTTGTAAACGAGCTTGAACTGGACGACGTTGGTTGTATTTTTGACGGTGACGAGCACGTACAGTATACGCACTACCAAGGTGTAAGTCATGCTAGACTAGATCGCATATATGTTCCGGCAGCTGCGATACCACACATTACTACATACAAAGTAAAGAACGTCACATTTAGCGATCACTGCTTGGTGATAGCGACACTAGGAACCAAGACAAAAGCGTCAAAGTTTAGTTGGAACTTGTGGAAATTAAATGATACACTGTTGGATGATGAAATTTTTGTTAAAAAAGTAAAGGAAAGGATAGAGGAAATATGTTCGGTTGAATCTTCCAATTTCACAGCGCTTTGGGAGCAATTTAAAAATGAAGTAAAGATTGCGGCGATTGAACGAGCTTGCGTGCGGCGCAGCATTGAAAAACAACAAGAGAAAGAACTTAGGAGCACGTTAGATTGTATGATTGCGGTTGAGAGTGCTAACCCTGGACACTTTAGCAAGGAACTACGTGACCTTAAAAGTAAGCTCGAAGTGATAGATGAAAAGAAATATCGTGGAGCGATCGTCAGAGCACGGGCTGAAAGACTATGGCTAGGGGAAACGCCTACTAAGCGGGCACTCGGGGAAGAAAAAAGGCAAGCAGTAAAAAAAGAGATAAAAGAAATAAGATATAAAAACGATGTGACGCGCGACAAGGAACTGATAGAGAAAGCGTTTGTTGAATGCTATCGAAAACTGCTAAGCCCAAAAATAAAAGATACAGAAGCCTTTCGAAACGAATTTTTGTCGCTCATGCCAAGGCTAGGCGATGAAGTAAGACAAACGCTTGAACGGCCAATTAGTCTGAATGAAGTAAAACAGGCCATTGATGAACTAAGCACTGGCAAAGCACCTGGGCCTGATGGACTAGGGGCTGCCATTTACAAATGCTTCAAGGAAGAACTGGCACAAGCGTTACATCGCGTGATAAATGAGTGCTATGAACAAAAAAGAGCACCTTTATCTTTTAGAAAATGTCATGTAGTACTCATTCCAAAATCGGATGATCCCAGGAAATTGTTGGATGTTGAGGCCTATCGACCTATAAGTCTTACGAATGTAGACTATAAAATATTTACAAAGGTGCTAGCCAAGAGATTGCAGAGCGTTATCACACACCTCGTATTACCTCACCAGACATGTGGCATCAAAGGAAGGACAATCTACACAAATATACACACCGCTAGAACTATCCTAGAATGCTGTGACATGACTCAAGATAACATAGCTATGATACAACTGGATCTTCAGAAAGCATTTGATAGAGTTAATCATGACGTACTACAGTTATTACTAGAACATTGTAATGTAGGTAGCGTTATCAAGGAGGGCATCAAGATGGTGTATGAAGAGTGTGCAGTAAACCTTATAATTAACAACACCGTAAGTGAAAACATTCCAGTACTGTCAGGTATAAAACAAGGGTGTGCCTGTTCGTCTCTTCTTTTTGCACTTTATTTGGAACCCTTATGTTTAAAAATTCGCATAAATAAAATGGTGCATGGTTACTCCTTTTATGCTACTGAAGTAAAAATACTGGCATATGCCGATGATATAGCTATATTCTGCAAAGACAAAGACAGTATTAAAGAAGCTGTTAAGGAAGCTACATCATTCTGTAGTGCTACCGGAAGTGCCATTAGCTGGGATAAATCTCTGGGCATTTGGCATGGAAATTGGGGGCAAGAGCCGGAGGCGTATGCAAACATGAGATGGACAAGTATTCCTGCTAGATACTTGGGGGTTCCTCTCCAACATTATGGAAATACTGCAGAATACTGGGCAGGAGAGACAGAAAGGCTCAAGGATCAGTCTGAAAAATGGGGAGGGCATAACTTTTCTATGTTTTCCCGCGCTACAGTCTGTAATGTGTTTTTTGTTGCAAAAGTGTTTTACGTACTTCAAGTGTTCAGTATGAGCAGAACTTGTGTCCAAAAATTACACAGAGTGTTTGCCACCTATATATGGAATTCTACCTGGGAACGCACCAGTCGGTTAAACTTGTTCCTTTCGGTGCGACACGGAGGGCTTGGTCTGTGTCATTTATTTTTGAAACAAATAGTTTCAAGGTTTTTCTTTCTGAGAGACCAGAGAGATGTTTTCTTGCGTACTGTTATACACATGAGGTTGTGTAATCATATCCCGGATTATATTGTCTCATCAAATGCAGATACGCGTGGAACACTGAGCAGTTTTTGGCGCGAAATAGTGTCTGCATATCAAGTACTGAAGCCACGGTTTTCCTTAGAATATTTGAGCGTAGTGGCACGTAAGCGATTGTACAAAGATCTAATTGATGTGTTTTTACCAATACCGTTGTACCGCTCCATCTATCAACTAGGACCAGAACGAGACGTATTAAAACGAGTTCGAAAAATGCCAGTAAGAGCGTCATCTAAATCATTCTTTTTCCAACTGCACACGGGCACGCTCGCTGTAAAACCGTGGCTTCAAAGCAAAGGTATCTTTGTCCCATGGGCATTACACTGCCTGATATGTCGAAAGGAGTAAACGATAGAACACATCTTTTTGGACTGTCACGATGCTTTTTTCTTGTGGGACATCCTTAAACGGACACTTCAGAAAGATTTGCCAGTAACACCCTTTGGTATCCGATTCTTGCCATGTGAAGATCCAGATGAAATGCCATGCGACATGTTCATGTTACTGTGTTTGCATAGTGTGTGGAAAACGAGGATGGCGGTCAGAAATGCGGATGTCAACGCAAGATCGGCCATGCAAAACTTCAGTGAGAACTGTGTGTACATACGAGATGTTCTCAAAATCCAGAGGAACCCACCGGATTGGATACCTGTGCTCGATAAGCTGGCTTCTCTGAAGCCATTTTAGCTTCACACTCCAGCCATGAAAAGGCTCACGCGTCTTTTATTGTACTTGTAAAATTGTATTTAAGAGTTCTGTGTTTGGAAGTGCCAAACCGGTAATAAAGAAAAAAAAAATCCGGCATGGTCTAGTGGCTAGGATACCTGTCTCCCACCTAGGAGGCCCGGGTTCGATTCCCGGTGTCGAAATGTTTTTGGTTAGCTTTTTGGCGTCGTCTATATTTTATCTCTCGCTTTCTTTCGATCAAGTTGGAGGGGTTCATTGCTGCTGCACGTCCTCCGGCATGGTCTAGTGGCTAGGATACCTGTCTCTCACCCAGGAGGCCCGCGTTCGATTCCCGGTGTCGAAATGTTTTTGGTTAGCTTTTTGGCGTCGTCTATATTTTATCTCTCGCTTTCTTTCGGTCAAGTTGGAGGGGTTCATTGCTGCTGCACGTCCTCCGGCATGGTCTAGTGGCTAGGATACCTGTCTCTCACCCAGGAGGCCCGGGTTCGATTCCCGGTGTCGAAATGTTTTTGGTTAGCTTTTTGGCGTCGTCTATGTTTTATCTCTCGCTTTCTTTCGATCAAGTTGGAGGGGTTCATTGCTGCTGCACGTCCTCCGGCATGGTCTAGTGGCTAGGATACCTGTCTCTCACCCAGGAGGCCCGCGTTCGATTCCCGGTGTCGAAATGTTTTGGTTACCTTTTTGGCGTCGTCTATATTTTATCTCTCGCTTTCTTTCGGTCAAGTTGGAGGGGTTCATTGCTGCTGCACGTCCTCCGGCATGGTCTAGTGGCTAGGATACCTGTCTCTCACCCAGGAGGCCCGGGTTCGATTCCCGGTGTCGAAATGTTTTTGGTTAGCTTTTTGGCGTCGTCTATATTTTATCTCTCGCTTTCTTTCGGCCAAGTTGGAGGGGTTCATTGCTGCTTCACGTCCTTCGGCATGGTCTAGTGGCTAGGATACCTGGCTCTCACCCAGGAGGCCCGGGTTCGATTCCCGGTGTCGAAATGTTTTTGGTTAGCTTTTTGGCGTCGTCTATATTTTATCTCTCGCTTTCTTTCGGTCAAGTTGGAGGGGTTCATTGCTGCTGCACGTCCTCCGGCATGGTCTAGTGGCTAGGATACCTGTCTCTCACCCAGGAGGCCCGCGTTCGATTCCCGGTGTCGAAATGTTTTTGGTTAGCTTTTTGGCGTCGTCTATATTTTATCTCTCGCTTTCTTTCGGTCAAGTTGGAGGGGTTCATTGCTGCTGCACGTCCTCCGGCATGGTCTAGTGGCTAGGATACCTGTCTCTCACCCAGGAGGCCCGCGTTCGATTCCCGGTGTCGAAATGTTTTTGGTTAGCTTTTTGGCGTCGTCTATATTTTATCTCTCGCTTTCTTTCGGTCAAGTTGGAGGGGTTCATTGCTGCTGCACGTCCTCCGGCATGGTCTAGTGGCTAGGATACCTGTCTCTCACCCAGGAGGCCCGGGTTCGATTCCCGGTGTCGAAATGTTTTTGGTTAGCTTTTTGGCGTCGTCTATGTTTTATCTCTCGCTTTCTTTCGATCAAGTTGGAGGGGTTCATTGCTGCTGCACGTCCTCCGGCATGGTCTAGTGGCTAGGATACCTGTCTCTCACCCAGGAGGCCCGCGTTCGATTCCCGGTGTCGAAATGTTTTGGTTACCTTTTTGGCGTCGTCTATATTTTATCTCTCGCTTTCTTTCGGCCAAGTTGGAGGGGTTCATTGCTGCTTCACGTCCTTCGGCATGGTCTAGTGGCTAGGATACCTGGCTCTCACCCAGGAGGCCCGGGTTCGATTCCCGGTGTCGAAATGTTTTTGGTTAGCTTTTTGGCGTCGTCTATATTTTATCTCTCGCTTTCTTTCGGTCAAGTTGGAGGGGTTCATTGCTGCTGCACGTCCTCCGGCATGGTCTAGTGGCTAGGATACCTGTCTCTCACCCAGGAGGCCCGGGTTCGATTCCCGGTGTCGAAATGTTTTTGGTTAGCTTTTTGGCGTCGTCTATATTTTATCTCTCGCTTTCTTTCGATCAAGTTGGAGGGGTTCATTGCTGCTGCACGTCCTCCGGCATGGTCTAGTGGCTAGGATACCTGTCTCTCACCCAGGAGGCCCGCGTTCGGTTCCCGGTGTCGAAATGTTTTTGGTTAGCTTTTTGGCGTCGTCTATATTTTATCTCTCGCTTTCTTTCGGTCAAGTTGGAGGGGTTCATTGCTGCTGCACGTCTTCCGGCATGGTCTAGTGGCTAGGATACCTGTCTCTCACCCAGGAGGCCCGGGTTCCATTCCCGGTGTCGAAATGTTTTTGGTTAGCTTTTTGGCGTCGTCTATATTTTATCTCTCGCTTTCTTTCGGCCAAGTTGGAGGGGTTCATTGCTGCTTCGCGTCCTTCGGCATGGTCTAGTGGCTAGGATACCTGGCTCTCACCCAGGAGGCCCGGGTTCGATTCCCGGTGTCGAAATGTTTTTGGTTAGCTTTTTGGCGTCGTCTATATTTTATCTCTCGCTTTCTTTCGGTCAAGTTGGAGGGGTTCATTGCTGCTTCACGTCCTTCGGCATAGTCTAGTGGCTAGGATACCTGGCTCTCACCCAGGAGGCCCGGGTTCGATTCCCGGTGTCGAAATGTTTTTGGTTAGCTTTTTGGCGTCGTCTATATTTTATCTCTCGCTTTCTTTCGATCAAGTTGGAGGGGTTCATTGCTGCTGCACGTCCTCCGGCATGGTCTAGTGGCTAGGATACCTGTCTCTCACCCAGGAGGCCCGGGTTCTATTCCCGGTGTCGAAATGTTTTTGGCGTCGTCTATATTTTATCTCTCGCTTTCTTTCGATCAAGTTGGAGGGGTTCATTGCTGCTGCACGTCCTCCGGCATGGTCTAGTGGCTAGGATACCTGTCTCTCACCCAGGAGGCCCGCGTTCGGTTCCCGGTGTCGAAATGTTTTTGGTTAGCTTTTTGGCGTCGTCTATATTTTATCTCTCGCTTTCTTTCGGTCAAGTTGGAGGGGTTCATTGCTGCTGCACGTCTTCCGGCATGGTCTAGTGGCTAGGATACCTGTCTCTCACCCAGGAGGCCCGGGTTCCATTCCCGGTGTCGAAATGTTTTTGGTTAGCTTTTTGGCGTCGTCTATATTTTATCTCTCGCTTTCTTTCGGTCAAGTTGGAGGGGTTCATTGCTGCTTCACGTCCTTCGGCATAGTCTAGTGGCTAGGATACCTGGCTCTCACCCAGGAGGCCCGGGTTCGATTCCCGGTGTCGAAATGTTTTTGGTTAGCTTTTTGGCGTCGTCTATATTTTATCTCTCGCTTTCTTTCGGTCAAGTTGGAGGGGTTCATTGCTGCTGCACGTCCTCCGGCATGGTCTAGTGGCTAGGATACCTGTCTCTCACCCAGGAGGCCCGCGTTCGATTCCCGGTGTCGAAATGTTTTTGGTTAGCTTTTTGGCGTCGTCTATATTTTATCTCTCGCTTTCTTTCGGTCAAGTTGGAGGGGTTCATTGCTGCTGCACGTCCTCCGGCATGGTCTAGTGGCTAGGATACCTGTGTCTCACCCAGGAGGCCCGGGTTCGATTCCCGGTGTCGAAATGTTTTTGGTTAGCTTTTTGGCGTCGTCTATATTTTATCTCTCGCTTTCTTTCGGTCAAGTTGGAGGGGTTCATTGCTGCTTCACGTCCTTCGGCATGGTCTAGTGGCTAGGATACCTGGCTCTCACCCAGGAGGCCCGGGTTCGATTCCCGGTGTCGAAATGTTTTTGGTTAGCTTTTTGGCGTCGTCTATATTTTATCTCTCGCTTTTCTTCGGTCAATTTGGAGGGGTTCATTGCTGCTGCACGTCCTCCGGCATGGTCTAGTGGCTAGGATACCTGTCTCTCACCCAGGAGGCCCGGGTTCGATTCCCGGTGTCGAAATGTTTTTGGTTAGCTTTTTGGCGTCGTCTATATTTTATCTCTCGCTTTCTTTCGGTCAAGTTGGAGGGGTTCATTGCTGCTGCACGTCCTCCGGCATGGTCTAGTGGCTGGGATACCTGTCTTTCACCCAGGAGGCCCGGGTTCGATTCCCGGTGTCGAAATGTTTTTGGTTAGCTTTTTGGCGTCGTCTATATTTTATCTCTCGCTTTCTTTCGGTCAAGTTGGAGGGGTTCATTGCTGCTTCACGTCCTTCGGCATGGTCTAGTGGCTAGGATACCTGGCTCTCACCCAGGAGTCCCGGGTTCGATTCCCGGTGTCGGAAATGTTTTTGGTTAGCTTTTTGTCGTCGTCTATATTTCATCTCGCGCTTTCTTTCTATCAAGTTGGAGGGGTTCATTGCTGCTGCACGTCCTCCGGCATGGTCTAGTGGAGTCACTTCCGGCTACCGTTCGGTACGGACGTGGAATGTCGCGCTCCGTAGGGGCGGTGTTTGTGGCTATGCCAAGCCGCGGAAACAGGATGCCTGAGTCCGTTGAACCGGAATACCATGTTGTTTTGCCGCCGCTGCCTACAGGTTCGTGTGTTTTAAACACAGTTTTTCTTCACGGCGACGTGAAAGCGAGACCATTCCGTGTCGAAGATTTTCGCGACACGCTAGCTCATCTGAAATTGCTCTCCGAGGTGGTCGCCTTGGGGGCTTTCCAGACGAACCACGTCTGGGCGTTGACGTTCGATAGTGCAGAGGCGACAAAGAAAATGCTGAAGTATACGGAAGTTCAAGTCAAGGAACGACGATGTTTGGTTGTGGATCCACACAACTGGGATGTCCGGGTTAAACTCCACTGGTTGCTGCACAATGTGCACGACGAAGACGTACACGCGGCGTTTGCTCCATACGGGAAAGTCAACGACGTCCAGAAAGAGCAATGGCACGGACATGGGGTCGTCTATGCATACGGTGACCCTCAAGCTGAAGCCAGGCGTGACGCTTGACGATCTACCGCATCAGCTACGAGTAGCAGGCATAATGGCGCTAGTGGTCGTGTCAGGTCGTGCTCCACTGTGTCTTCGATGCAACCGTACGGGGCACATCAGGCGCGAGTTCCGCGTGCCACGTTGCTCTGTGTGTCGACGCTTCGGCCACGAAGAAAGTCAGTGCGTGCGCACGTATGCAAACGTTGCGGGGCCACCGATAAGTGAGGAAGTCGTCAACGAGCACCTCATGGACGAAGTCGACGCAGAGGAAAGTGCTAGTGCGTCGAGACCATCTCTGGCGCCACTTTCAAAGGAAGACCCAGCCACAAATTCTACGAAACGAGATGTAGAACAGGTTGCGAGTGAAGCCATACCGACATCTGGCAAGACTACATCAGCTAAGGACGCTGAAACAAGTAATGACGCAAGTACAAGCAAGAAACCATCCGTAGCAACGATTGAGGACGATTCAAGCGTAATGGACACTACGGAAACCAGCAAAGCAGCGGCAGCGGCCAAAAAAAACGCACGAAGAACGTACCGGCGAAGAGCAGAAGGCGAGCACTCAAAGTGCGAGCGAACCACCCTTGAAGACAGTAACTGGTCGGAGGCCAATCTTTAGACCAACGCCAACCATACCGCCGGACAGAAAGGCGGCGGCGACACAGCGGACTTAACAGGTCGTACGTTCGCGTGTTTTTGCCCGTGCCGGGGGGGGGGGAGGAGGGGTGGAAAATGCTGCTACTTCTGATCTGCCGATGGATGACGAGTCAACAGTGCAGGCTGAACGCAGACTCGCCACGGTAATGTGAGTGATCCTTCGTCACTGACGAGAGCTGCAAATTTATTGGTATCTATCGGCCTTGATCTCTTTCCCGTAGAAATGGCGATACGCATTGAAATACCCTTACACGTAGGCACGATTAACGTGCGGGGACTTACGGCAAAGAAGAAGCAGTACCAGCTTAATCGCCTGTTTATCGAAAATAATTTGGACATTATTGCTGTACAAGAGACAAAGATTGAAACTGAGGAAGGGACCGAACGCCTAGTCCAAACGTTCATGTCTAGATATTATGTGTGCGTTTCTCATGCTGTTGGTAGAGCAGGGGGCTGTGTGCTCTTTCTACGCAATAATATTGGTATAAATGTGGAAAATGTATTTAGTGATGATGCCGGGCGTATTATAATGTGCGATTTTATGTTTTGCAATCTCAAGTTCCGCGTTTTCTGTGTTTACGCGCCGAATAGAACAGCCGAGCGCAGGGTTTTTTTTTTGAAAGCGTGGAATGTCACTTGAAGTGTGAGAGAACCATGGTCATGATGGGAGACTTCAACTGTGTCTGCAAAGTGGAAGACAGAGCCCGTAATCTGTCTGGTCTCGAAGGCAGTGCGCTTCTCTTGGCAGCACTCGTTGAAGAACATAATTTAGAGGATATAGGCGACGTTTTAGCCAATAATGATACACCTCGGTTCACTCATTCTCAAGGGGACAGCCATGCCAGACTGGATCGTGTCTATGTTTCTGCGGAAGCGTTGCCATTGTGCAGTGATTATGAAGTCAAACATGTTTATTTTAGCGACCACAATTTGGTCCGTTTTTCGCTTGGTCCAAAGAAGCCGTCAAGTTTCAACTGGGGTCTTTGGAAATTCAATGAAAAATTGCTGCAGGACGAAATATTTATTTAAAAAATTCAAGATAGCATTCAAGAGCTGTTATCGGATGTTCACAGTGACTGCACGGAAAGGTGGGAGTGTGTTAAGCAAGAAACAAAGTTAATAGCCATAGAAAGGTCCAGCGTTTTACACCACCAAGAAAAAAGAAATTAAATAGAATTACAAAGTGAGCTCAACTTTTATTTAAACAAGGAAAGCATCCGTCCTGGTTGTTTCGCTAAAGAAATAAAGCGAACGAAAGCACAGTTGGAACTTGTCGATAAGGAAAAATATCGGGGCGCAATCATTCGCGCACGCGCAGAACATCTATGGTGCGGAGAATAACCTACAAAGCGCTCGTTTTCGGATGAAAAAAGTTATGCCACACGAAAGGAGATAAATGCAATAACATACCGTAATGATATAGTACGTGATAAGAAAACCATCCAATTTGCCTTTGTAGAATATTACAGCGAACTCTTAGGACATGAAACGCAATGCGAACAGGGGTTCGAAAATGAATTCTTACACCTTTTGCCAAGTCTAGATGATGAACAACGAAATAGATTAGAAATGCCAATAAGCATCAAGGGAATAGAGCAGGCTATAGATGACCTGAGCCCTGGGAAAACGCCAGGACCTGATGGACTGAGTGGATCATTCTATAAAGCTTTCAAAACAGATATAGCTGCAGCTCTTTATTACGTTATCACAGAAGCCTATGAAAAGTGGGTACTGCCACCGTCGTTTCGCGAGAGTCATATTGTCCTGATACCCAAAACTACCGATCCCTCATCACTCCTATCCGTGCGAGCCTACCGACCAATCAGCTTAACAAACTCAGACTATAAGATATACACTAAAGTTTTGGGCAGAAGGCTACAGAGTATAATAACACGATTGATAGGGCCACATCAAACATGTGGCATTAAGGGGAGTTCAATAACTACAAACGTACACGTAGCAAGAACAGTACTTGAGCATTGTGACGACTTTTCTGGTAGGGTGGCCATGCTACAATTGGACCTAGAAAAAGCGTTCGATAGAGTGACACACACAATTCTTTTCAATGTTTTGGAGCACGTGAATGTGGGAACAATCTTAACAGAAGGGATCAGAATGTGCTATGCAGACGTTTCCACAAAGGTAATCGTTGATAGAACACTCTCTCCCAGCATTGCCGTCAGGTCTTCCGTAAGACAGGGATGTGGTTTATCGCCTCTACTGTTTGCCCTATATCTCGAGCCACTGTGTCTAAAGATAATAAAAGAGAGCCATGTCCGGGGTTTTAGGGTCGGTTACAGTGAGGTAAAATTGTTAGCATACGCGGATGACGTCGCTGTTTTTTGTGATGACAAGCAAAGTGTAAGCAATACCGTTAATGTTGTGACAAAGTATTGTAAAATGACGGGGAGTGCAATTAATTGGGGCAAGTCGATTGGGATATGGTATAGCAATGGGAAGACACACCTTCACTTTTTGAAAAAATGCAATGGACGAATATGCCTACCAAGTACCGTGGGGTACCTCTGCAACACCACCAGGACACCAAAGGTTATTGGCAAGGAGAGGTCGAAGAAATTGAGGCGAAAGCGGCAAGGCTGGGTGGGAGAGAACTATCAATATTCACAAAAGCAACAGTGTGTAATGTGTTTTTAGTGGCCAAAATTTGGTATGTTTTACAAGAATTGTGCGCATCAAGAGTCAGCATACAAAGAATACACAGGCAGTTTGCCATCTTCATTTGGGGTTCCGTATGGGAGCCCTCTAGTCGCACTAATTTGTTCAGAACAGTGAAAAGTGGAGGCCTAGGGTTGGCTCATCTCTTTTTAAGACAAGTCGTGTCGAGATTTTTGTTCCTACGTGATCAGAAAGATACATTCTTGTGCACAGTCCTTCAAAGACGTTTGAGCAACGCGTTGCCTCAATTCGTTGTGTCCTCCGATTACAGCACAGGACCTAGGCTCAGAGGCTTCCTGCGAGAAGTCGTATTGGCCTTTGACTTCCTAAATACGCGCTTTTCATTGAATTACCTTGCATCTGTTAAACGGAAAAGACTGTACAAAGATTTACTTGATGTATCATTGCTAGTGCCTGTCTATCGTTCAATGTACCGCGTTGAATCCAGAGGAAGAAATGTGCTCAAGCGAGTGAAGCGGATGCCGATACGGTCATCCGAAAAAACCTTTTTCTTCCATTTACACAGTGGAACGCTCCCAGAGAAGCCATGGCTATGAGAAAGGGGAATCTTTGTGCCGTGGTCTGTAAACTGCTCAAGATGCAGGAAACCAGAGACGATTGAGCATATCTTTCTTGATTGTTCAGATGCAATGTTCTTGTGGGACATCCTACAAAGAACGTTGAAAAAGGAATTACCGATAACACCGTATGGCATTCGCTTCTTGCCAACTGAGAACGCAGATATGCCATGTGACATGTTTATGGCAATATGTTTACATAGCTTGTGGAAAACAAGAATGGATGAGCGTCATGAGAGGCTTGTTATTCATCCTGCGAGAGAGCATTTCATTGAAAGCGTGCTATACCTGCGTGAAGCTTATAAAACGAGAACAGAACCACCCGAATGGGTGCATATATTGGATGAACTAGCGGTGATAAAGTGTTTTTAACTATTCGCAAGGGCCCAAGACGGTCATTGCTTTTACCATTATGAAGTGTATGTGTTTATGTCGTATGTGTACGTCGAAGACCGGCAATAACGAAAAAAAAAAGCCGAAATAGCTCAGTTGGGAGAGAATTCTTCGGACGCGCAAAAGGTATTTCATCTGAAAAGACCATTATCTATTCCCTTCTTTTTGTGCAGATACGAGCCTGGGTATGTTTCTGAGATCCACAGCAGCGGCCGCTGTACTGTCAACGTTTGGGGAGCAATTAGCAAAGAGGGCCTCGGTCCGCTAATCCGACTGTCCCCATCGTTCACAGCTGAAGCTTACTGCGACATTCTGGACTACCACCTATTGCCATACGCTCTGGACGGGCCATTTAAAGATGGCTGCTACTTGTTCCAGCAAGACCTGAGCCCGGTGCACACCGCCAGAGCTGTGGAAAAACTTCGACAAATGTCCCTTGTTCGATCCCGGGTTTCGGCATATTCATAGTGTCGCTTTTTTTCATCCTTTACATAACACTACAACTGGCAATTCAGACTGCATTCTGAGCTTTTCTGTTACTTTCGCAATACGCCACTGTTCAACTTTAATAGAAGCGTGCGTAGTGTACAGGCGCTCCCAGAATAATTCGGAACGCCACACACGCGGCCGCTCGCCGGCGGAGCGCACCCGTGGAAGAAGTAGTACCATGGTCTGCGCGTGCGCGGTCTCCCTAGCGAGCAAGGTTGGCTCCCTAGTGCATCTAGTTTGTGTTGCCTTGCTCCAGATACGGTAGCCCTAGGTGCCCCTTAACGTTTTGTCAAGGGGGGCTGGGCCGGTGGTGTCTGTGACAAGCTGTGTCTGCGCATGCACTCGGGTTGGAGCATAAGCGCTCGTGTCTGCATGTTCGCGTGCTTGGCCCTTTTTTTTTCATTTTTCGTGTAGGCCGTATTTATCATTTGCTAAAAATATTTATGGTAGGTTACCGTGACTAGCGCTGGCAAAGGGCGGCGTTTTCGTCTGATGCAACCGTGATGATATCGGCGGCTCGATTGATAAAGGGATACGAACATATTTAAACAACGACAGTTACGCGAATTCCGCCCTATTCCAATCGAGGCAACATGCCAAAAAGAGTGCCGATGAATGTGCGGAGAAATATAATTAAGCTCAGTTCACAAGGTATACCTCAACGTGAGATATGCCGCCTCACAGGAAAGTCTGTAAGTGCGGTCAACCGAATAATCCAAGCATACAGCGATGAAGATGGCCGACTCAAAGATGCAGCACGATCGGGACGACACCGATGCACATCGGAAGAGTGCGATCTTCTTATTGTTGCTGCAGCCGTTGCTGATCCTTTTCAGAGCGCCCGCCAGATCAAGACAGCCCTCAACCTGCAAGCCAGTGAGGAAACAATTAGAAGGTGCATGCGAGAGGCTGGTCTTCGTGGATTTGTCGCGGCACAAAAGCCACACCTTATGGAGCACCAAAAACGCCGACGCCTTGAGTTTTGAAGGGCATATGAGCGCTGGACGACTGCAGAATGGAAGGAAGTAATATTTTCAGATGAATCGACATTTTCATCTCGATGGGACCAAGAGCGTCGCGTATGGAGACCATATAACTGCAGGCATTTTCATTTTCTTTCTGATCTTTTAAGGACAAATTCTTCGGACGCGCAAAAGGTATTTCATCTGAAAAGACCATTATCTATTCCCTTCTTTTTGTGCAGATACGAGCCTGGGTATGTTTCTGAGATCCACAGCAGCGGCCGCTGTACTGTCAACGTTTGGGGAGCAATTAGCAAAGAGGGCCTCGGTCCGCTAATCCGACTGTCCCCATCGTTCACAGCTGAAGCTTACTGCGACATTCTGGACTACCACCTATTGCCATACGCTCTGGACGGGCCATTTAAAGATGGCTGCTACTTGTTCCAGCAAGACCTGAGCCCGGTGCACACCGCCAGAGCTGTGGAAAAACTTCTTCAAGAACGTGGGGTTCGCGTTCTTGACTGGCCTCCGAAAGGTGCAGACTTCAATGTTATGGAGAACGTGTGGGGCATGACGAAGGAAAGCTTATCCACGCTGAATCTGGGAGGGGCCAGTGCCGACGAGCTCTGGCTCGCCATAACGCGTGAGTGGAAGCGCCTTGGTGAGAGGAGGGACTTCGTCGATGCGCTCTACGAGTCAAATTCCACTTCGCGTACAAGCTGCGCTTCGCGTGGACGGCGCATTCGCGAGATATTGATAGCGGAACACGCCAATCGCTTTAACGAAACAGTTACGTTTCGATTCTTTTTTTTTTACTGTGGGAAAAATAAACCCCGTGTTCTTCCTATTATTTAGATTTACTATGCTCTCCTTACTACTTTTTTGCATTCAGCTCACACAGCCTACCCTGGATTATCATTGTATATTTCCTCCGAGCAAAAGAAAATGAGTATCTTCGCCAACAAACACCGACTCGCGATCAATACGTAAGGATACTCGCTACCAATGGTCCAGATTGATCAGAAGTTTTCTGTACTCAATTTTGCTTTTAACTAGCAAAGTTGTCATAGGTGTCCACAACCCAGCGGCGGCTTTCTCCGAGTAACAGAAGCTTATCGCGAAGGCCATGCTTCTGCTAACTACGTGCGCCGGAAGCGACTGCGAAGCCGAAAAACACGCCGTAGGTGCGATGGTTTGGACACTACCGTCTGTTTCTGTTCGACTCAGCGGCCATCGCATTCTGCGGCTGAGACCAAGGTAGCTGGACTACTTCTACTGGCCAGGCGGCTATATGCCGATTGAAGCGGAGTGCAAGAATTAACGCTCGTGCACTGTAAATGACGTGCAAGGAACTTGAGCGGCCGCGTAGGTACGATAGCATTCTGCAACCACATATCTAATGTAGTCCTCGTGTTTCTTTGGAACCTGCCGTGGTTGCTCACTAAGCATAGCGTTGTGCTGTGGAGCATGAATTCGAGCGTTTGATTTCAACCACAGCGGCCACCTTTCGATGTGGGCGGAATACAATAAAAAAATCAATCCTCGTGTACCATTTATTGAGTGCACGTTGAGGAAGCCCAGGTGGCCAGAATTATTCGAGAGCTCGACCGACTCGCGATCAATACGTAAGGATACTCGCTACCAATGGTCCAGATTCCGTGATTGATTGGCGCAAAATATATACGAACCACGTAACGGGGTGCGTCAATAAATGAGTAGAGTGGTGAAGAGTTCATTAGGGTGACCTTTGCATGAAGTGACTTCCTGTGCGTGAAATTGGCCTTGATGAATGTGCCGCGTTATTTCATTTTGTGAACTATTTTATTGCCACTATCGCAGACACACCCGTTAAGAGGGGTCATGTAATAGTGGAAATTGTCCTCGTATTGCGATGCTAGTAGTAACACGGATAGGGAGATATTTTACTAAGAGCTAATACTTCGCAGGACAGGCTAACACGGTGGAAAAATAAGGCAGCGTTGCCGTTGTAGCCAAGCCGCCCCACTAGCACGTAATCACGCAAAGCATTGCTATCTCCCAGACGGGATGCAGACCATGGCGAGAATGCGCTGCAAGGAATGCAGGAGCCTTTATTTGTAGATAACGGTGCATGCATGCTGTGCTACAGACATTCATTCGCCCAGCCCCCATTGCACAATGCTAAAAGGCACCTAGCGCTACATTCTTGGAGCAAGGCAACGCCAATCTAGATGCACTAGGGAGCGAAACTTGCTCGCTAGGGAGACCGCGCATGCGCAAATCTTGCCTGTATTTATCCGCCGGCGCGCTCCGCCGACGAGCAGCTGCGCGTCCAGCGTTCCGAATTATTCTGGGAGCACCTGTACATCAAATGGTGGAGCGAATCTTTTTAGAAGTTTCCTTACTGCGGATACGTTAGACGGCCGTTCGCGGGAACCCAGCCATCGCGGAGCGTCTCATCGTTTCGGTGCTCGTTCCGCCGAAATAGCTCAGTCATTTCCACTTCCGGCCTTCACATCGTACGGACGTGCTATCATGGGCTCCCTTGTAGGGACGGTTTCAGCGGCCCGTGTGGGCCGTGGTATCAGGTGTACTGAAAAGCCGGCTGAAGATTACCAGGTTATTCTGCCCCATCTGCCCACAGGTGCTTCTGTTTTAAACACCGTTTTTTTTTGCATGCCGATGTGAAAGCCAGGCCGTATCGAGTGGAGCATGTCCGAGATAGCCTTGCACGTCTTTCGTTGCTTCCGGAAGTGGTTGCCCTCGGGGCATACCAAATGAATCACCTGTGGGCAGTGACGTTTAAGGACGAGGAAGGCAAGAGGGAGATATTAGGAGCTGAAGCGTTCAACGTTAAAGACCACCGCTGCATGGTCATCGACTCGCGCGACCGAGGTGTCCGACAGAAGCTATACTGGCTGCTTCATGGCGTACTGGACGAAGACGTGCGAGTGGCTTTGGCGCCGTTTGGAAAAGTGACGGAAATCAGCAGAGACAAGTGGAAGGTCAAGGGCTGCATCGACAAAGGATCAACCACCCGCTCGCTGACGCTGAAATTAAATCTGGGCCTCACTGTGGATGACCTACCACACCAACTGCGTGTTGCTGAGGATATGGCGCTCGTCTTCGTTCCTGGCAGAGCGCCGCTCTGCCTCCGATTCCGTGGCATCGGACACATCCGGCGAGAGTGCCGCGTTCGACGATGTGGGGTCTGTCGTCGCTTCGGCCACGATGATTCCCAATGTGTGCACTCTTATGCCACCGTTACAGGCCCACCCCAAAGGGACATAGTATCCGAACACCTGATGGACGCCGCAGGATGCCGAAGAAGCTAGCAGGGAGGACAACGACGTGGCGAAAACTCCTGCAAAGTCCCTTGAACCCTCCCCAGGAGCTGTCCAGGAAGCGAACCTAGGGGATGAGTCCTTGCCTGCAGCCCCGGAAACGAAGCCAGAGACTGCAACATGTGACGCAGGCGTGAAGGCAGCAAGCGCGTCATCGTCACTGCCACAAGAAGTTGGCGAGGAAGCAACGGACGTCGCGATCCTCATGGCTGGAAGCAACGCCGCAAAGCGTGCTCACGAAGACACTGGCAATACAGGAATAACTACTGCGTCAGGCACCGGCGAACCTCCACCGAAGGCATCGACTACTCGGCGGTCTTTGCTTAAACCGAAGCCGAACGCGCCGCCTGGCAGTAGGGTGGCCCCTAAAACGCCTACGCCCTAGCGGAGAACCCGTTCCAGCGGCCTTCAACGATGACCACAAGAACCCCACAGTTTCGATGTGAGTAGGACGCTTGGCCAAGCAACTCCATGAGATGGCGGCTAACTCTAAATCTAGCCTACGCGTTGCGACATTGAATGTGCGAGGAATGTGTTCGCGCAGACGGCAATGCCAGATTAGTCGCATGCTTTTAGAGAATGACGTTGACCTTCTGGCTGTACAAGAAACAAAAATTGAGAGTGAGGAGCAAACAGAACAAATGGTTCAAGTTTTTCGCTCTAGATACAGTGTATGTGTGTGCCATGCTGTTGGACGGTCAGGAGGCTGCGTCATTTTTATTCACAATAGCATATCGGTTGTTGAAAAAGTGTCCACCTGCGAAAGTGGGAGACTTGTCGCATGTGATTTTAATTTTGCTGGACTACTGTGGCGCGCTGTGTGCATCTACGCACCGAACAAAAATCATGAACGTGAAATATTTTTTTAAGTATGCTGAAGGGTTTTTGAAAACAGAACGACATGTTGTGTTTCTTGGGGACTTCAATTGGGGGGGGGGGGGGGGCGTCTGTGCAGCTGAAGATAAAACGACGAGCCTCAAAGTACGCGATAGAAGCGCTGAGCTGTTGAACGTGATAGTAATTGAGAGAGAGCTTGAGGACATTGGTTATGCAATGACGCGAGATGGCCAAGCACGGTATACGCACTTTCAAGGTGATTCCCATGCGAGGCATGATAGAATATACATACCGGCGAAGTTTGTACCACTGTGTTCCTCTTATGAAAAACAATATCTCAGTTTTAGCGATCATAGTTTGGTCTCGATTACGATTGGCGAAAAACGAAAGAGTGTCAAGTAACTCAAGTTTAATTGGTTCCTGTGGAAGTTCAATGAAAAACTGCTGCAAGATGAAGTGTTTGTCACGAGAGCCAAGGAGTATCTTTCAGATGCCCTGCATACGGAAACCAACAGTTTCATATCAGTGTGGGAGCAGTTTAAGTGCGACATTAAAATTGCTGCCATCGATAGAGCATGTGTATTGCGTCACAAGGAAAGGCAACAAGAGAAACAGTTACACAGTGAGCTGGTGTGCATGTTAGGGGTAGAACATGAAGCGCCTGGAGCGTTTAAAAAAGAAATACGAGAGCTGAAAGCAAAACTCGAGTTGATCGACGAAGACAATTACCGCGGCGCAATGATAAGGGCGCGCACTGAAAAGTTGTGGCTGGGCGAAACGCCCACTAAGCGTGTGCTTAGTGCAGAAAAGGAACATGCTGCCAATAAGGAGATAAATGAAATTCGATATCGCAACAAAATTACACGACAAAGTGAAGAGATCAAACTTGCTTTTGTTGAATCTTATACCGAACTTCTAGGGGGGGAAGGATTTATGACCCCGAGTACTTCAAAACCCACTTTCTGGCCCTTATGCCAAGGTTAGAGAACACGGTTAGAGAATCAATGGAATCTGAAATTACCGTGGCCGAAATTGAACCGGCAATTGATGACTTAGGTAATGGGAAGTCACCTGGGCCAGATGGACTGGGTGCAGCCATATACAAATTTTTTAAGGCAGAAATAGCAGTCACTTTATACCGAGTGATCGCTGAATGCTATGAAAAGAAGCAAGCGCCTCTCTCGTTCAGGACAGCGCACGTAGTAATGATCCCCAAAACTGACGATCCTGCAAAATTACTTTCAGTTGAGTCCTACCGTCCCATTAGTTCGACAAATACAGATTATAAAATATACATGAAGGTGTTAGCTAGAAGGCTCCAAAATGTTATTAAGTCCATTGTTGGCCCGCATCAAACCTGTGGCATTAAAGGTAGAACAATTTTTACAAACATACACATAGCAAGAAGTATTCTGGAATGTTGTGACGCAGTACATGATCGCGTAGCTATGATTCAGCTAGACTTACATAAAGCGTTCGACAAAGTGGTACATGAAGTTCTGTTTTTATTGCTGGAACACGTAAATGTTGAATCTGTAATTACTGAAGGTGTTAAAATGGTGTATCACGATTGCACAGCCAAATTAGTGATCAACAAAGAATTAAGTATGTCAATTCCTGTACGGTCGAGCGTGAAACAAGGATGTGCGTTGTCCCCTCTGCTTTTTGCAATACACTTGGAGCCTTTTTGTTTACGTTTGTTTGCAACACCATGTATTCGAGGCTACGCGTTCTTGAGCAGTGAAATTAAGGTCTTAGCCCACGCGGACGACATAGCCGTGTTTTGCACTGATGCAAGTAGCGTGCAGGAAGTTGTCAGTGTTGCTAAGGCGTTCTGCACCGCAACTGGTAGCGCGATCAGTTGGCCGAAATGCCTTGGGTTTTGGCATGGCAACTGGCAGAGCACACCCGTGGTGTACTGTAATATGAATTGGACCGTCTCCCCCGGAAAGTACCTCGGTGTCCCGCTAAATAACTGCCGCAATGCAGAAGAATATTGGTCTGAGGAAAATAAACGCGTCAAAAGTGCTACCGATAAATTGGGTGGCCATAACTTTTCAATGTTTGCAAGAGCTTCCGTTTGTAATATTTTTTTAATTTCAAAAGTGTTCTACGTGTTGCAAGTGATGACGATTGCAAGAACTTCCGTTCAGAAAATACAGTGTTTGCGACCTTTATTTGGGGATCGCAATGGGAGCGCACAAGCCGGTGCAATTTGTTTCACAAGGTGAAAAATGGTGGGCTAGGGCTCTCACACCTATTTTTGAAGCAGCTGGTGAGCAGATTCTTCTTTGTGCGGGAACAAACTGATGTGTTTTTGAGAACTGTGATCCAAGCTCGATTGCAGGATTATCTATCTGACTTTGTCGTATCATCTGTTTCTTTGGGAGCTGGATCGCTCAGTCCTTATTTGCGTGAAGTGGTTACTTCTGTACGCCTGCTCAAGGCAAGGTTTTCATATGAATACTTGTGTGATGTCACGAAAAAGCGTTAGTATTCTGATATTCTTGATGTATTTTTACCATTACCGGTTTACCGAGCTGCCTACAGGCTAGCGCGATGTGCTAAAGCGTGTTAAAAAAATGCCAGTGAGACCCTCTGTTAAAACGTTCTTTTTTCAAATACATACCGACACTCTCCCTGTAAAGCAATGGTTACAAAGTAAAGGTCTTTTTGTACCTTGGTCGGTAAACTGCTTAATCTGTAATAAGCCGGAAACAATAGAGCATATTTTCCTTGACTGCCATGACGCCGTATTTCTGTGGGACGTCCTACAAAGAACACTTAAAAAAGAGTTGCCGATAAGCCCTTTTGGAATCCGGTTTCTTCCACGTGCAGAAACAGGGGAAGTGCCGAGTGATATGCTAATGCTGCTTTGCATGCATAGCGTATGGAGGACGAGAATAGATATCAGGCATGGACATACACAGGCTCACTGAGCAAGACACTATTTTGTTGAGAGTATTATATACACACGCGACTTGTCCAGAGCACTATGTGAGCCCCCGGAATGGCTACCGGTACTAGACCAATTGGCTTCTGTGAAGCCCTTTTAAACGCCTTACACTGGCCGAGCTGTGGCTGGTGTTTTTAGCATATGTAAATGTCCTGTATTTGATCTTTTTGTTTTCATTTGTGAAAAGGCAATAAAGAAAAAATAAAGCCGAAATAGCTCAGTTGGGAGAGCGTTAGACTGAAAATCTAAAGCTCCCTGGTTCGATCCCGGGTTTCGGCATATTCATAGTGTCATTTTTTTTTCATCCGTTGTACATAACAATACAACTGGCAATTCAGACTGCATTGTGAGCACTTCTGTTACTTCCGCGATACGCCACAGTTCAACTTTAATAGAAGCGTGCGTAGTGTACAGCAAATGGTGGAGCGAATCTTTTTAGAAGTTTCCTTACTGCGGATACGTTAGACGGCCGTTCGCGGGAACCCAGCCATCGCGGAGCGTCTCATCGTTTCGGTACTCGTTCCGCCGAAATAGCTCAGTTGGGAGAGCGTTAGACTGAAGATCTAAAGGTCCCTGCTTCGATCCCGGGTTTCGGCATATTCATACTGTCGTTTTTTTCATCCGTTGTACATAACAATACAACTGGCACTTCAGACTGCATTGTGAACTTTTCTGTTACTTTCGCGATACGCCACTGTTCACCTTTAATAGAAGCAGGCGTAGTGTACAGCAAATGGTGGAGCGAATCTTTTTAGAAGTTTCCTTACTGCGGATACGTTAGACGGCCGTTCGCGGCAACCCAGCCATCGCGGAGCGTCTCATCGTTTCGGTACTCGTTCCGCCGAAATAGCTCAGTTGGGAGAGCGTTAGACTGAAGATCTAAAGGTCCCTGCTTCGATCCCGGGTTTCGGCATATTCATACTGTCGTTTTTTTCATCCGTTGTACATAACAATACAACTGGCAATTCAGACTGCATTGTGAGCACTTCTGTTACTTCCGCGATACGCCACAGTTCAACTTTAATAGAAGCGTGCGTAGTGTACAGCAAATGGTGGAGCGAATCTTTTTAGAAGTTTCCTTACTGCGGATACGTTAGACGGCCGTTCGCGGGAACCCAGCCATCGCGGAGCGTCTCATCGTTTCGGTACTCGTTCCGCCGAAATAGCTCAGTTGGGAGAGCGTTAGACTGAAGATCTAAAGGTCCCTGCTTCGATCCCGGGTTTCGGCATATTCATACTGTCATTTTTTTCATCCGTTGTACATAACAATACAACTGGCAATTCAGACTGCATTGTGAACTTTTCTGTTACTTCCGCGGTACGCCACTGTTCACCTTTAATAGAAGCAGGCGTAGTGTACAGCAAATGGTGGAGCGAATCTTTTTAGAAGTTTCCTTACTGCGGATACGTTAGACGGCCGTTCGCGGCAACCCAGCCATCGCGGAGCGTCTCATCGTTTCGGTACTCGTTCCGCCGAAATAGCTCAGTTGGGAGAGCGTTAGACTGAAGATCTAAAGGTCCCTGGTTCGATCCCGGGTCTCGGCATATTCATAGTGTCGTTTTTTTTTTCATCCGTTGTACATAACAATGCAACTGGCAAGTCAGATTGCATTGTGAACACTTCTGTTACTTCCGCGATACGCCACAGTTCAACTTTAATAGAAGCGTGCGTAGTGTACAGCAAATGGTGGAGCGAATCTTTTTAGAAGAAGTTTCCTCACTGCGGATACGTTAGACGGCCGTTCGCGGGAACCCAGCCATCGCGGAGCGTCTCATCGTTTCGGTACTCGTTCCGCCGAAATAGCTCAGTTGGGAGAGCGTTAGACTGAAGATCTAAAGGTCCCTGGTTTGATCCCGGGTTTCGGCATATTCATAGTGTCGTTTTTTTTTCATCCGTTGTACATAACTATGCAACTGGCAATTCAGATTGCATTGTGAACACTTCTGTTACTTCCGCGATACGCCACAGTTCAACTTTAATAGAAGCGTGCGTAGTGTACAGCAAATGGTGGAGCGAATCTTTTTAGAAGAAGTTTCCTCACTGCGGATACGTTAGACGGCCGTTCGCGGGAACCCAGCCATCGCGGAGCGTCTCATCGTTTCGGTACTCGTTCCGCCGAAATAGCTCAGTTGGGAGAGCGTTAGACTGAAGATCTAAAGGTCCCTGGTTCGATCCCGGGTTTCGGCATATTCATAGTGTCGTTTTTTTTTTCATCCGTTGTACATAACAATGCAACTGGCAATTCAGATTGCATTGTGAACACTTCTGTTACTTCCGCGATACGCCACAGTTCAACTTTAATAGAAGCGTGCGTAGTGTACAGCAAATGGTGGAGCGAATCTTTTTAGAAGAAGTTTCCTCACTGCGGATACGTTAGACGGCCGTTCGCGGGAACCCAGCCATCGCGGAGCGTCTCATCGTTTCGGTACTCGTTCCGCCGAAATAGCTCAGTTGGGAGAGCGTTAGACTGAAGATCTAAAGGTCCCTGGTTCGATCCCGGGTTTCGGCATATTCATAGTGTCGTTTTTTTTTCATCCGTTGTACATAACAATGCAACTGGCAATTCAGATTGCATTGTGAACACTTCTGTTACTTCCGCGATACGCCACAGTTCAACTTTAATAGAAGCGTGCGTAGTGTACAGCAAATGGTGGAGCGAATCTTTTTAGAAGAAGTTTCCTCACTGCGGATACGTTAGACGGCCGTTCGCGGGAACCCAGCCATCGCGGAGCGTCTCATCGTTTCGGTACTCGTTCCGCCGAAATAGCTCAGTTGGGAGAGCGTTAGACTGAAGATCTAAAGGTCCCTGGTTCGATCCCGGGTTTCGGCATATTCATAGTGTCGTTTTTTTTTCATCCGTTGTACATAACAATACAACTGGCAATTCAGACTGCATTGTGAGCACTTCTGTTACTTCCGCGATACGCCACTGTTCAACTTTAATAGAAGCGTGCGTAGTGTACAGCAAATGGTGGAGCGAATATTTTTAGAAGAAGTTTCCTTACTGCGGATACGTTAGACGGCCGTTCGCAGGAACCCAGCCATCGCGGAGCGTCTCATCGTTTCGGTACTCGTTCCGCCAAAATAGCTTAGTTCATTCTGCTTCCGGCAGCCGAGCTGAGCGGTCAGCAGAATCATGGGCTCCAGTGGAGCAGCGACAGCGGCCACTTCTGGCCGCGGAACCAGGCTAAACGACGATAAGGATTATGCCTTTATTTTGCCGCAACTGCCTAAAGGTCAAGTAGTGATTAATACCGTCTTTTTGCACGGTGATGTACGTGCGAGACGGTACAAGGTGGAAGATTTCAGGGACGCCCTTCTGCCGACGGGCGTGCTGCCTGATGTCGTATGCATAGGGGCGTACCAGATCAACCACGTCTGGGCAGTGACCTTCAACGATGCGACTGCCACAAGAAGGATGCTGGACCTTAAGGAACTTCAAGAGACGACGATGCGTCATCGTTGACTCGCAGGATCAGCAGGTGAAGCTAAGGCTTCACTGGCTGCTGTACGGCGTTGCCGACGAGGACGTTCGGACGGCATTCGCGGCTTTCGGCAAGGTGGAGGAGGTGAGCCGGGAGCGATGGCGCGTCGAAGGCATGGCAACGAAGACCTCAACCACCAGGACCGTCATTCTCAATTTGAAAAGCGGCATGAAAGTGGAGGACCTCCCCCATCAGATACGCGTCGGCGGAGAGTTGGCCTTGGTCGTCGTGCCCGGTCGACCGATGCAGTGCCTGCGCTGCCACGGCATGGGACACGTCCGCCGTGAGTGCAGAGTCCCCCGATGTACCTTATGCAGACGTTTCGGCCACGTCGACGATGACTGCGTAAGATCTTATGCCACCGTAACAGGCCCAGTAGCTAGTGACGTTGCGGCAGAGCACGTCATGGACGTGGCCGAAGCGGAGGACGCTGCTAAAGGAACGCTAGACATGGTCTCGACAACGATAGCCAGTGGGACGACGCCTTTGGGCGTGGTCAGCAAGGTGGCTGAGACTACCGTGAAGCCGAGTGGGACGGTGCAGGTCGCGACCGCTGAGGGCCAGTCTACGTAGAGCAGTAGTGAGGACCCGCCCGACAACGATGCGACGGCAATGCAGCAGGAGGAGGCCGTCCTCGACGGCGACCGGACTTCGACTCTTGGTGCGCCAGTCAAGCGCCCCCATGACCAGACTAAGGACCGCAACGACGGTGCGACCAGCACCAGCGAAGGGCCGTCGACAAAGACACCTCTTGGGAGGCGCACGAGCTTGAAACCAAAGCCGAATGTCCCACCTGAGAGAAAGCCTGCGGACAAAGTGCCGCCCACAAACAACGCCGGGAAGCCGGGAGGTCCCGGAGGCGGCTACCCGAGGGCTGGTCGTAAACGGTAAGCACCTTGCTCCGGGCCTACTTTTTTCTTTAGCTCAACATGGCACAGATAGCGTTCCTTTATATTGCCACTTTAAACGTGAGAGGGTTGGCGGCTAGCCGTAGGCGAAGTCAGGTGCTACGGTTGGTCACTGACCACGATATAGACGTACTAGCCGTCCAGGAGACTAAGGTTGACGGGGAGGAGGAGACCGGGAGCATGGTGCGCCGTTTCACGACCAGGTATTTTGCGGTGGTAAGCCATGCCTTAGGCACCGCTGGGGGGTGCATTCTTTTTGTGAAGAAACTGCCTGGTCTGCACATTCAAAGTATTTTTTCTTGTCAGTCTGGAAGGCTTGTTTTTTGTGATATTATTTTGTGTGATGTTGAGTTCCGCGTCATATGTGTATATGCGCCGAATTCAGTAGATGAGCGCGCCCTTTTCTTTTCGAACCTTTCGCAGTATGTTCGATGCGATAAGCGCGTTATGCTGCTAGGAGACTTTAATTGTGTAATGAGCGCTAGAGATAGTCAATAATGCTGGTGTGCGGGACAGAAGTAGTGAAGTCTTATCAAAACTAATCAGTGAAAATGAACTCGAAGACGTTTTTGAGTGTCTGGAAGGGGGGCGTGATGTGACTTTTACACGTTTTCAGGGCAGTAACCATGCGCGGTTGGACCGAATCTACATTTCGCTGGATACAATTCCAAGATGCCCCGGTTATTGTGTAGTACCCGTATCGTTCTCAGATCATTATCTCGTGAAATGTAACGTCGGTATAGGGAAAAGCAAACATGCGTTTAATTGGGAGATCTGGAAAATGAATGCCTTGTTATTAAATGATGAATCTTTCGTAAAGGGAGTACGGGATGCTGTTAATGAAATACGCGAAGATGCAGCTGAAACAATAGCAGAAATGTGGGAATTTTTTAAACAAAAGGTTAAAATGAAAGCCATAGAAAGGTCAAGTTGTCTTAAATTTGAGAGGGAATATAAAGAAAAGGGTTTGCGAACACTACTTCAGCAGCTGATAACGCTTTAGTGCAGAGAGCCTGGTCTGTGCAAAGACGATGTGCGGAGCGTCAAGGAAAAGCTTGAACAGATCGACAAAGAACGTTACCAAGGTGCCATCGTGCGAGCAAGAGCAGATGCACTAGCGGCAGGGGAGACGCCCACTAAAAGGGCGCTCGGGTTAGAGAAGGCTCACGGACGACAAAACCATGTCGATAACCTTTTAATCAATGGAGCCGTTGTTGACGATAACGAGAGCATAGCCCACGCCTTCTTCCAGTACTACCAGTCACTCTTTGCATTTCAGGAAGCGAATTTAGAGGGTTTCAAAGCAGACTTTCTGCATCGCATACCGCGTTTGAGTGATGAAGCTAAGGAGCGATTAGAAGGGAAAATAATGGAGAGGGAAGTCGAAAAGGCAATCGACGACTTGAACTTGGGCAAGTCACCGGGACCAGATGGACTCAGTGCTGCGTTATATAAGACATTTAAAAGAGAACTGGCCCCTATATTAGTAGGAGTATTTAATGAAGCGTACGTGCAGAAATCATTGCCACCTTCTTTTGGGAAAGCGCACACCATTCTAATTCCGAAGAATGATAAATTAGATAAACTGAGATTCGTATCATCCTACAGGCTCATCACTAACGTGATGTAACGTCATCACTAACGTCAAGTATCACTAACAAACATTGATTATAAGATATTTATGAAGATTTTAGCGACTAGACTTCAAGGCGTAATAAAGGAAATCGTCGCAGACCATCAAACTTGTGGGGAGAAAGAAGAAGAAGCTGAAGAAAGCGGACGTGCCCCGCATCGGCTCCGTCTTTTTGAATGATTCTGCCGGCACTTTTGGCAGGACCACGCATTGAAGCTCATCATCGGATTCGTGAGGTTAACCCGAATCGGTGGACACCTTTGGACAAGGTGGGCCAGCATTTTTTGGACTTCTATAGCCTCTTTTCTGTGCATCGCAAGTGGGCGCCACGCTGGGCCTAACGCCACGTAGGTCTAGCGAGCCCGCCAAGCCGGCATGGCCGATATGCGCATGGACGACGAACTCTCCTCGGAGACGGAAGACGGCGAGGAAAGAATGGGTTGGCAGGTGGTCACCAACCGAAAATCGCGATCTGCGAAAAAGACCTGGGGAGCTGGTGGAGCCGCCAATTTGATCCAAGAATCACAAGGAAAGGAGATCGCCAAAAAAGGTGCTGCCGGGGCCGACAAGCTCAAACGCCGGATTGTGAAGGCGTCAAGAATGCCGCAACTGCCGGAGGAGCACAGGAAAATCATCGTTAGGCCTCGAGGAGGCCTCAACCTGAACAAGGTCAGCACAGCTATTGGAGAAGCGGTCGTCGAGGCAGCCGGGCTTACAGCAGACCAAGCGAAGGAAGACATCGTCTGCCCCAACTTCACACAGAATATTGTGATGGTTAGTACACCGGACTCCTCTCATGCTGAAAGGTATGTGAGAATCAAGTCCATTACGATCATGGAGGCAGAATATGAAGTGAGTGCTTATGAAACAGCCCCCCACTCTACGTGCAAGGGGGTTATTAGAAGAGTGAACCTCAATGACAGTCAGAGTGTGATCACGAAAAAGATTGTGCATGAATACAACCCAACGGCGTTGGCTGCACAACGTATCAAAGCTACGGGATCGGTTATTGTGCTTTTCGACGGATTCGGGGTGCCCAACTTCATCAAATATGGGTCAACCCTCGTGAGGTGCTATCTGTACAGGAAGCAATTTGACGTATGTTACGCATGTGGAAGAATCGGACACAGATCAGACGTTTGTCCAACACCTGATGTTGTGCAGTGTAGGGGATGTGGTATGCAAGACCCAGGTGAGGCTCATATCTGCTCTCCCAAATGCAAGTTCTGCGGTGAAGATCACCCCACAGGTGACAGGGCTTGCAAGCAGCGGTACCAAATACCATATGTAGTAAGAATAAGAAGAAGACAACGCTCCAAAGTGGAGACCGAGATGGAATCGGCCCAACCGACAAAGGCAACCCCTCCAGGCGCCGGACGGCGCTCACGCTCCAGAAGCACATCAAGATCAAGACAGCGCTCAACATCGAGGGGACGAAACCGTTCCAGGTCTCGGGAGGCGCAGGTGCGCTTCAAGGAGCAGGAGCTGAAGACAAACAAGAAAAAGGAGCCAGGAGCGACCTGGGCCGAGAAAGTCAAAGGTACTGTGAAGGTCACAGATGCGCTAGCCTCGCAGGAACAAAGTAATGATGCCAGAGTAGAACAGCTGATCAGAGAGGTTATATCACTAAAGAAAGCAAATGAAGAACTTAAGCAGCAGATTCAGGAAATGAAAAAAGGGTTGAGGACAGAAAGCGGCAGTGTGGCAATAGCTAAGCCGGTGTGTAGAAGTAACAGCCAGGACGAAGACACACCGGCGCCCAAAAAGAGAGCTGTAGTTCCGGAGGCAGAATCGATGTGCTCGGTTCTGGCAGAGATTAGGAATGCGATTAGGGACCTAAAGGACACGGTAGACAGCGTTAACCTTAAGGTGGATAAAACATGGAAGTGGAAGTTAATAGCCGAGAAAAGGTTGAAAAGGCTAGAGGCCCAAGGAGAGGATGAAGAATATCTGCCCTTGGAAGCAGAAAGCGCTAGAATACCCCCAGGAGCGGTAGGTGGTACAGTCAAGCGAACAGTGACAGGGGGTAGCAAGTCAGGGGGCAGCGACAATAATAATGGATAATAGAAATAGACTTAGTGTGTGGCAGTGGAACTGCAGAGGATTTCAGCAAAAAAGAGCGTCACTAGCACAGATAATCAAAACGGTTGAAAATAGGCCGAAATTAATAATGTTGCAGGAAACTCTAGCGGAGGAGATCGGGCTGTCCGGCTTCAACTCGGTCTGCAAAGGCAAAGAACCAGGCAGAGGAATTGCCACCCTAATTGACAAGAAAATTCCCTACATAGAGCACGATCTAAAATTAGGGGCGAGTAAAATTGAATACATATTGATAGAAATGGTCCTAAATAGGCACAGAGGTAAAGCGCAAAGCTTGTTCTGCCTCAACATATATAGCAGTCCCAGAGAGATGAGACAGAGATTCAGAGCAATTTTTAATAAGGCCATGAGGGTAGCCAAAACTGCGCCACTCATAATAGGAGGGGACTTCAACGCCCCACACCAATCTTGGGGTTACCGCTGGAGTAGTAAAAAAGGGGAAGGAATCTGGCATCTCGCCACAGATTTAGGCCTTTCTCTTATCACGGACCCAGCCTTTCCTACCAGGTGTGGCAGTTCCACGTGTAGGGACACTACCCCGGACTTATCCTTCACTTATAACTTACCCAGGGCAGACTGGATCAACTCTGGTACGGACCTAGGAAGCGACCATTACATACTACACATAATGGTCGAAACGACAGGGGGGGAGGTAAAGCATTTCACTTACACAGACTGGGAGCACTTTAGAAAAATCAGAAAAGACAGAGCAGACACAGATAGAAAGGGGCGCATCACACTACAAGAGTGGGTGGGTCAGCTTAGGGACGACTTGAATGCAGCAACTAAGGCTATAGAGACAGAGGAAGAGGTTGAACAAATTGATAGTAGATTGGCGCATTTGATCGAAGCCAAGCAATCGATTTTACAAAGATGGAAATCACAACGCCTAAACAGGAGACTTAGAAAACGAATTGCTCAGCTCAATAAGAGTATAGAGGAACACGCACGATATTTGCAGAAACAAAAATGGGATGAGGTGTGTAAATGTCTAGACGGAAGGATAAAACGTGGAGGCAATTGGAGTCTGTTGAGGCATCTGCTCAACGAAAAAGGCACTAAATCGAATAGACGTACGGCAGTGGCGAAACTGGTACACCAGGAGAGTCAGACTGCAAGCGCAGAGAGCATAATGGAGCGATTGGCTACTAAATACTTGCCTCTCAGGAAAGAAGATCAGGATGTGAGTTATCCCGATTACTTAGGGGTAGAATGCAAATATATGGATCAGGAATTCAACGAAAGTGAGGTACGCACGGCACTGTATGATCTGAATAGTAGGTCAGCAGCTGGCCCGGATGGCATCTCTAACAGATTGCTTAAGAATTTGGACGACGATTCAATAAAATATCTGACCACATACATTAATGACCTATGGAAAAATGGGGTATATCCAGAAGAATGGAGGACGGCCAGTACTATCTTAATACCAAAGCCGGGCAAGCAACTCAACTTGGATAATCTGAGGCCAATTTCGTTAACATCATGTCTAGGGAAGACAATGGAGCATGTCATATTGAACAGGTTAACGAAATATGTGGAGGACAATGACATCCTACCGTACAATCTGATTGGTTTCAGATCAGGCTTGTCCACACAAGATGACATGTTGTTAATCAAACATCAACTGCTATTAGCTAAACCAAAAAACACTCGAGCTCTCTTGGGGTTGGATGTCGAAAAAGCTTTTGACAGAATTAAGCATAGAGCAATACTTGAAGTGATTTCCGAACTGGGATTGGGGAGAAAACTCTACGAAGTGGTCAAAACCTTTCTTGGCAATCGTTCAGCTCACCTTAGATTCGGGGATATTAAATCAAAGAAGATGGATCTCGGTGACAGAGGGACGCCACAAGGGTCGGTCTTGTCACCTATGCTTTTCAACCTGGCCATGTCAAAAGTGGCAAAGGGACTAAAAGGGATAGAGGGCATTCACTTTACCATTTATGCAGACGATGTGACTATATGGACCGCTGAAGGAAGTATGGGACATGCGGAAAGCAGACTTCAGAAGAGCATTTATGAGGTAGAGTCTATTTTAGAAGGCATGGGACTCAAATGCTCTGCTAATAAGTCTGAACTCCTTGTACTCAAGAACAGAAGAAGGGGTAGAAAACCGAGGGGATACGTTCCCGAGGAAGAACCCAGGTTAGTACTGACCACGAAGGCAGGCGAATCTATTAAGCAAGTAGAATCCATTAGAGTCTTAGGGTTATTCCTGGAGGCAAACGGGGCAAATGGAAGAACAATACGACACATCACAAGCAAGACTGTGGAGGTAATAAGACTGCTGAGGAGAATCACTAACAGACACAGAGGGCTGGGAGAGGAGAGCGCCATGAGACTGGTCCACGCTTTCGCCTTGTGTCACTTCTCATATGTAGCTGGGATGCTCACTTGGACACAGACAGAGATAAACAAGTTGAACAGATTAATTAAAAGGCTAGTCAAAACAACAGTGGGGTTACCGATTAACACTCCGGATAACAAATTAATGAAACTCGGGCTCCACAACACAATAGCCGAGATAATTGAAGCTCAGCAAATTGCCCACAGAGAGAGGCTCTCTGGAACAAGGCCAGGTAGAGCAATACTAGAAGAGGTAGGATGGTGCCCAACCGAATCCAAAATTTCAGGTGAAGGCACAGTAGAACTAAAAGATAGCATAAGAAAGGTAATCAAGACGACTCCTTTCCCCAGAAATATGCACCCGGTGCACAACCTGGAAAGACGAAAGGCAAGGGCCAAAGCTCTCCTGCAAGAGATAGAACACGACAGAGAACATGCGGCATTTGTAGATGCTGCGTGGGTCAGAGGAAAGAAAGCCTTTACGGCAGTAGTAGTAGATGCAGATGGTCTCACTCGGGATGCTATTACAATCATGACTAAAGACACGACAGTCGCGGAACAAGTAGCGATAGCATTGGCTTTAAGGAATAATAAGTGGACGAAGATTTACAGTGACTCTAAGATGGCTATTAGACACTTTACCAATGGCTTTGTAACCAAAAGGGCTGCCCAGCTGATCGGTGAGTTGGACAGCCAAGAGATCGAAATCCGCTGGTTTCCTGCGCACATGGGGTCTGTCGATCCATCTCGGAAGAATTTAAACGATATGGCTAACGCAGCTGCACGAGGACTTACTATCCGTGCACTACGCGACCAGAACCTTAATAATATACAGGAGGAGAACAGGGACCAATTACTAACATATAATGAAATCACGAGGCATTATTACATCAACAGAAGGGAATTCCCAGTGCCACACGCTAAGCTCAATAGAGCTCAAGCGGTGACTCTGAGATTGTTGCAAACAGGAACTTATCCAAGTCCAAACTTTATTAACAAGATATATCCTGAAAGAGAGATACCAATCAATTGCGAGAAGTGTAATGGCATCATTACTCTGGATCACATGCTTTGGCAGTGTCCTGTGACTTTCACAGACTGTGACAAGGAGAGAGACTGGTGGCAGCGAGTCCTACACAGTGGAGGTCTTTTCGATCAAGTACAGGCCGTCCAGAAGGCCCATGATACGGCGGTAAAGTTAAACCTTACTGTCCCGACGTGGGAGCCGCCTGCGTCAACCTAAGGGTTGATCTTCAGGACATTAAATAAAGTTCATCATACCATACCATCAAACTTGTGGAATCAAAGGGCGATCAATTTTTTCGAACATCCATAAGATGCGGTGTGTGCTCGAGTGCTGTGACGTCACTTGTGGCGGCGTTGCAGTTCTTCAGCTTGATCTTGAGAAAGCGTTCGATTGTGTTGCTCACGTTATTTTGTTCGCCATACTGGATCATGTTAATGTCGGTACCATCATCACTGAGGGCGTGGCCTTGGCGTACCAGAAGTGCACTACAAGGTTAATTGTTAACAAGTCTCTGGGGGCCCCCATTAACATCATGCGTTCAGTGCGCCAAGGCTGTCCCCTCAGTCCTCTGTTATTTGCTATCTACATAGAAGGAATGTGTATGGCTATTACCGCATATAACAATATACGTGGTTTTAGATTAGCAGATTCCGAAGTGAAGCTGCTAGCGTATGCTGATGACGTCGCAGTGTGTTGCACAGACGAAGCAAGTGTGACTGAAACAATTGCTGTAGTAAAACATTTCTGTGACGTCACGGGCAGCATAGTCAATTGGGGCAAATCCCTCGGGCTGTGGCACGGGGAGTGGCTTTCGGCACCGGAATACTTTGCGAATGTCAACTGGGTGAAAACTCCGACGAAGTATCTGGGTGTTCCCCTCGACAGGTACAAGAGCAGCGATGAGTACTGGAGAAACCGAACTAATGAAACGAAACAAAAAGTGGACAGATGGACAAGCGCTAACCAGTCTATTTTTTCAAGGGCAACAATTTGTAAAATGTTTTTTTATAGCGAAGTTATATTATGTTATGCAACTGCTGCATTGTTCTAGAGCAAATGTGCAAAGGCTGCACAGAGTGTTTGCGGTCTTCATCTGGGGTTCAGCATGGGAGAGATGTAGTCGAACGAATTTGTTCAGAAGAGTAAAGGATGGGGGTGTGGGCTTGGCGCATCTTTTTGTTAGACAACTTGTTAACCGCTTTTTGTTTTTTGGCGATGTGCGCGATCCTTTTCTGCGCACCGTTTGTCAGATCAGGTTGAGCGACGCATTGCCGACACATGTTGTTAGTACGGCAAGCATGACCGGAAAACTTCGGGGTTACATTAAGGAAGTGGTCGACAGTGTGCGCTTCCTGTCAGTTCGTTTTTCAAATGATAATCTGCTTCAAGTGAAAAGGAAGACACTGTATAATGATGTGTGCGACATTGTGTTCCCAGTGCCGTTATACAGAGCCATATACAGTGGAGGGCCAGGACAAGACGTCCTTAAACGGGTGAAACGTATGCAGGTGCCACCAGGGGTTAAATCCTTCTTCTTTAAGCTCCACACAGGAACGCTCTCTGTGAAGACGTTTGTGGAAGAACGAGGCTGTCTTATGCCGTGGGGATCCCACTGCTTGATCTGCCAGAAGCCGGAGACCATTGATCATGTTTTCTTGCATTGCTGGGCGGCGGTTTTCTTATGGGACGTGCTAAAGCGAACGCTGAAAAAGGAGTTACCGGTGGACCCCCAAGGGATCAGGTATCTGCCAATTAAAGATGAAGACGGAGTACCGTATGATCTTATTATGCTGAACGCCCTCTACTGTATATGGCGAGCTCGCATGGCCGGGTACCATTGCGACGCCGACGCTCGGCCAGCGCGTATGTATTTCAGAGAGTGTATGTCCTTATTTATTGAAATGCAGAAAATGCAAAAGTGTGTACCGGATTGGCTGTCGAGGCTCGAACCTCTGACAGTCATGAAGGAATTTTAATTTGACAACGTCAGTCCTATGCGGATGGACGGCTTTGTAGCGCTTTTTTGTTTCGTGCTTTCTTTCTTCCCTTGCCAGAAGCTGGCATGGGTGTCATGAGTGTGAAATTCATATGTGCGATGTTATATTGAAAACCGGTCATAAATAAAGAAAAATAAAAAAACGTCCTCCGGCATGGTCTAGTGGCTAGGATACCTGGCTCTCACCCAGGAGGCCCGGGTTCGATTCCCGGTGTCGGAAATGTTTTTGGTTAGCTTTTTGTCGTCCTCTATACTTTATCCCGCGCTTTCTTTCGATCAAGTAGGAGGGGTTCATTGCTGCTGCACGTCCTGCGGCATGGTCTAGTGGCAACACAAAACATGGTAATAAAGAAAGAAAGGCATAGTCTAGTGGCTAGGATACCTGGCTCTCACCCAGGAGGCCCGGGTTCGATTCCCGGTGTCGGAAATGTTTTTGGTTAGCTTTTTGTCGTCCTCTATACTTTATCCCGCGCTTTCTTTCGATCAAGTAGGAGGGGTTCATTGCTGCTGCACGTCCTGCGGCATGGTCTAGTGGCAACACAAAACATGGTAATAAAGAAAGAAAGGCATAGTCTAGTGGCTAGGATACCTGGCTCTCACCCAGGAGGCCCGGGTTCGATTCCCGGTGTCGGAAATGTTTTTGGTTAGCGCTTTGTCGTCGTCTATATTTTATCCCGCGCTTTCTTTCGATCAAGTAGGAGGGGTTCATTGCTGCTGCACGTCCTCCGGCATGGTTTAGTGGCTAGGGAGTGGCTAGTGGCTAGCGGTTTTCGGGAGGGATTCGAGGGTTTTACAATGAAGTTGTATCGTGTGTCCGATTCCTTTCAGTGCGCTTCTCGAATGATTACCTGTCCGGTGTGAACAAAAAGAAATTGTATTGTGCTTTGTGCGATGTCCTTTTTCGGGTGCCATTGTACAGGTCCTTGTACGGTGGAGGCCCAAGCAGTGATGTTTTAAAGAGAGTAAAGAAAATGCAGGTCCCACCAGGAACCAAAAGCTTCTTTTTCAAATTACACACGGAAACGTTACCAGTTAAGAAGTTTTTGGAGAGAAAAGGAGTATATTTACCGTGGGGAACGCACTGTTTAATTTGCAAGCAGCCAGAGACAATAGATCATGTTTTTTTAAACTGTTGGGAAGGTGTGTTCTTCTGTGATGTATTGCAGAGGACACTAAAGAAAGAATTTCCACTGGACCCGTATGGCATCCGTTACTTAAGCATAGATAATGAGGATGGGGTACCTTTTGATTTAATTATGCTCTTGGGCCTCCATTGTATTTGGCGCGCGAGAATGGCAGGATACCATGCCGATAAAGATGCGCAGCCTGCACGTATATATTTCAGGGAAAACATGCACTGGTTTGTCGCTATCCATAAAGCGGCAGGGGAACCACCCGACTGGCTCCCAAGAGTAGAACCGTTGGTTGCATTGCGCGAATTTTGATTAGACTGTGCAAGCACAATGTTGGTTGAATATGTGCACATACAGAAAATGTATGTTCTACTTTTGTATTCGTTTTGGTGAGCGTTGCCTCTTGTGAAACTATGTACCACAGCCAGGCAATAAAGAAAAAAAAAGTCTAGTGGCTAGGATACCTCGCTCTCACCCAGGAGGCCCGGGTTTGATTCCCTATGTCGGAAATGTTTTTGGTCAGCTTTTTGCCGTCGTCTCTATTTTATCCCGCGCTTTCTTTCGATCAAGTAGGAGGGGTTCATTGTTGCTGCGCGTCCTCCGGCATGTTCTAGTGGCTAGGATACCTGGCTCTCACCCAGGAGGTTTTGTCTTCGTCTATATTTTATCCCGCGCTTTCTTTCGATCAAGTAGGAGGGGTTCATTGCTGCTGCACGTCCTCCGGCATGGTCTAGTGGCTAGGATACCTGGCTCTCACCCAGGAGGTTTTGTCTTCGTCTATATTTTATCCCGCGCTTTCTTTCGATCAAGTAGGAGGGGTTCACTGCTGCTGCACGTCCTCCGGCATGGTCTAGAGGCATTCTGCTTCCGGCAGCCGAGCTGATCGGATCGTTGAATCATGGCCTCAAGCGGGGCGGTGACAGCGGTCACTTTGGGCAGCGGAAACAGGTTCAGCAACGACGACGAAAGGGACTACCAGTTTATTTTGCCCCAACTGCCGAAAGGACGAATTGTTCTCAACACCGTCTTTTTACACGGTGATGTAAGAGGGAGGCCGTACAAGGTCGAGGATTTTCGGGATGCGCTTACCCCCACAAGCCTGCTGCCGGAAGTTGTGTGCCTCGGGGCCTACCAGGTCAATCACGTCTGGGCCGTGACCCTCAGTGACGCAGCTGCAACAAAACGCCTGCTGGCCCTGAAAGAGCTTCAGGTGAAAGGGCGTCGATGTGTCATCGTCGACCCGCAGGACCAGCAGGTGAAACTCCGGCTTCACTGGCTGCTGTACGGCGTTTCCGACGAGGACGTCCGGGCGGCATTCACAACCTTCGGCAAGGTAGAAGAGGTGAGCAGGGAGCGTTGTCGCGTCCAAGGCATGGGAGTCAAGACCTCGACCACCCGGACCGTGCTACTGAAGCTGAGAAGCGGCATTAAAGTGGAAGACCTGCCTCACCAGGTCCGCGTCGGCGGAGAGTTGGCATTGGTGGTCGTACCTGGGCGGCCCATGCAGTGCCTGCGCTGCCAAGGGACAGGACACGTGCGCCGTGATTGCAAAGTCCCCCGCTGTTCGAGATGCAGACGGTTCGACCACGTCGACGCTGACTGCGTTAAATCTTACGCGGCCGTGACAGGACCAGCAGCGAGTGATGTTGCTGCAGAGCACGTCATGGATGCAGTCGAGACAGAAGAAGCTGCTAAGGGAGCCGGTGTGCAAGTGCCTTCATTGACGACAAATGCCACGACGGTACCGGAGGTCGCTCAAGCCAAGGTAGTCGAGGGTGCTGAGCAGGTGACTGGGCCTGCACGTGTCGAGAGGGACGAAGACCCTGTGAAGGCAGGTGCTAATGAAGGCGAACGCGAGGAGACTGAGTCAGCGATGCAACAGGGCGAGGATGCAAACGACGGGGACCGGGCGGCTAGTCTCGGTGCCACCTCCAAGCGCCCCCGTGACGAGGGCGGAGACAAGGACAGCGCGGCATCCAGCACAAGTGACGGGCCACCAGTGAAGACGCCTCTTGTGAGGCGGTCGGTCTTCAAGCCGAAGCCAAATGTTCCGCCCGAGAGAAAGCCTGGTGACAAAGCACAGCAAAAGAATAACGCCGGGAAGACGGGTGGTCCCGGAGGCGGCTAGCCGAGGGCTGGTCGTGAATGGTAAGCACCATGCTCCGGGTCTATCTCATACTTTAGTTCATAATGGCTATGGCCACACTAAACGTGAGAGGGTTGGCGGCCAAGCGTAGGCAAAGCCAAGTCCTACGGTTGGCCGCTGACCAAGACCTAGACGTTCTAGCTGTCCAGGAGACAAAGGTTGACGGAGAGGAGGAGACCGGGAGCATGGTGCGGCGTTTCATGACTAGATATGCGGTCGTGAGCCATGCGGTAGGGACGTCCGCCGGTTGTGTCCTGTTTGTTAAGAAGTTGCCTGGCCTTGTTGTTAAAAATGTATTTTCATGTCAAACCGGAAGGATCGTTTTTTGTGATTTTGTTTTTTCGTGAATTGGAATTCAGAGTCATGTGCATATATGCACCGAATGCTGTGGAAGAACGCGCTTCATTTTTTGCGAACCTTTTTCGGTATATTAGCACTGATAAGTACATGGTTTTGTTGGGGGATTTCAATTGTGTTTTGAGGGCTCGGGATAGAGTCAATAATGCTGGTATTCGCGATAAAAGCAGTAGTGTGTTGACTAAGCTAATTAGTGATAATGAACTGGACGATGTCTGTGAGTGCCTGGAGGGGGAGCGGGAAGTCATGTACACACGATTCCAAGGTAGTAGTCATGCGCGGTTAGACCGCATATACGTATCGCAAGACATAATTCCAAAGTGCCATAGTTATTCGGTGGCACCAGTATCGTTTTCAGATCACTGCATTGTGAAATGTCATATAGGCACGGAGAGGAAGAAACAATATTTTAATTGGGAACTATGGAAAATGAATGCCTTAGTACTAAAAGACGAGCCATTTGTAGAGGCAGTACGTGAGGCCGTCACGAAAGTAAGTGAAGAAAACAGTGAAACGATAGCAGAGAAATGGGAATACTTCAAACAAAACGTAAAAATGAAAGCTTTAGAAAGATCGAGCTGCTTACGATTTGAGAAGGAAATGAAAGAAAGGGGCTTACGAAAGACACTTAAGCAGCTGATAGCGCTGGAGTGCGAAGAGCCTGGGACGTATAAGCAAGATGTAGGAGCCATCAAAGAAAAAATCGAGCAGCTTGACAAGGAACGGTATCAAGGTGCGATTGTGCGAGCAAGAGCAAATGCATTAGTAGCTGGAGAGACGCCCACTAAACGGGCGCTGGGACTCGAAAAAGCGCAAGCTCGACGGAATCATGTCGACAGAATTTTATGGAACGGCACAGTTGCCGACGATAGTAAGAGCATAGGCCGAGCGTTTCTAGAGTATTATCAGTCACTTTTTGCGTTTCAAGAAGTGAATATAGACGGGTTCAGAAGGGCCTTTCTATCTCGGATGCCGCGAGTGAGTGACGATACAAAACAACGATTGGAATGGAAAATAACAGAATGTGAAGTTGAAAAAGCGATTGATGATTTGAACCAAGGCAAATCACCTGGACCGGACGGTCTGGGCGCGTGTTTATATAAAGCTTTTAAGAAAGAACTGTCGCCGTTACTAACAGAGCTGTTTAATGATGCGTATGATAACAAAACGTTTCCGCCTTCTTTTGGAAAAGCTCATACCATACTCATCCCTATGAGTGACCAAGTGGAGAAACTTAGGCTAGTAACATCTTAAAGGCCAATATCTTTAACCAATGTTGATTATAAGGTTTTTATGAAAGTTTTGGCTGACTTCAAAGCGTCATAAATGACATAGTGGCAGATCACCAAACGTGTGGTATCAAAGGAAGGTCCATTTTTTCGAATATTCATACGATGCGGTGCGTGCTGGAGTGCTGTGACGCCACCTCGGGTGGAGTCGCGGTGCTCCAGCTGGACCTCGAGAAAGCGTTTGATTGTGTCTCTCATGATATTTTGTTTGCCATATTGGATTACGTTAATGTTGGTTCCATCATCACTGAGGGAGTGGCGTTGGCGCACCAGAACTGCACAACACGCTTAATTGTGAATAAATCATTGGGGGCCCCCATTAACGTCATGCGTTCTGTGCGTCAGGGCTGCCCTCTCAGTCCTCTTTTGTTTGACATTTACGTAGAAACTATGTGTTTGGCAATAACTGAGAATGAGCAAATACGCGGGTATAGCTTGGCAGCCACACAAATCAAGCTCTTGGCATATGCAGATGACATCGCGGTGTGTTGTACAAGCAAAGAAAGTGTAACGGAAACAATAAGGGTAGCGAAAAATTTTTGTGATGTGACGGGCAGTAGAATGAACTGGGGAAAGTCCCTCGGTTTGTGCCACGGTGAGTGGTCGTCGGCCCCGGACCATTTTGCAAATGTGAGCTGGATAAAAACACCGACCAAGTACTTAGGTGTCCCCATGGGCAGTTACAAAAATAGCGACGAATACTGGACGAACCAAGCAAAAGAAACAAGAGAAAAAGCAGACAGGTGGAAAGGCATCAACCTGTCGATTTTCGCAAAAGCAACTGTGTGTAACATGTTTTTTATTACGAAGTTGTGGTACGTCATGCAAACGTTGTACTGTTCAAGGGTAAACGTGCAAAGGTTGCACAGAGTGTTCGCGGTTTTTATCTGGGGCTCTACCTGGGAAAGGAGTAGCCGAACCAATCTGTTCCGGCACGTGAAGAAAGGGGGGCTGGGCTTGGCGTATCTTTTTGTACGCCAGCTTGTGAACAGGTTTTTGTTTTTTCTGGATGTGCGTGATCCGTTTCTGCGCACTGCATGCCAACTCAGATTGAGAGGTGCTTTGCCGGCACTTATTGTTAGTACAGATAGTATGCCCGGAACGCTTCGTGGCTATCTTAAAGAAGTTGCAGATAGTGTGCGCTTTCTTTCTGTGCGTTTTTCTTTTGAGTATTTATGTAACGTTAAAAGGAAAACATTGTATAAAGATATTTGCGATATTGTATTTCCAGTGCCATTGTACAGAGCGCTATACAGTGGAAGATCAGGACTGGATGTCCTTAAGCGAGTGAAAAATATGGAGGTACCTACTGGGGTAAAGACATTCTTCTTTAAATTACACACAGGAAAACTCTCAGTGAAGACATTCATGGAAGAACGTGGCTTTCTTGTACCCTGGGGCTCGCACTGCTTGATTTGCAAGCAACCAGAAACAATATACCATGTCTTTTTGCATTGCTGGGCCGGAGTGTTCTTCTGGGATGTCCTACAAAGAACAATGAAGAAGGAGTTACCGTTAAATCCGCATGGCATCAGGTACTTAGCGATAACGAATGACGACGGGGTTCCCTTCGACCTAATAATGCTCAAGGGCCTTCATAGTTAATGGCGTGCAAGGATGTCTGGGTACTACTGCGACCCGGACGCTAGGCCTGCGCGTACGTATTTCCGCGAAAGCCTGTATCGTTTCATTGAAATAAAGAAAATACAAGAATGTGTACCCGAATGGCTGTCGAGGATAGAACCTCTGACAGCACTGAAAGAATTTTAATTAGACAACGCCAGTCCTTATAGGACTGATGGCATGTACGTTCTTTCAAAATGTTTTGTATTTGTTAATTGTGCATTGTAATTTTGTTCTGTATTATGTGCTCTGTACAATGTCGAAGACCGGCAATAAATTAAAAAAAAGGCATGGTCTAGTGGCTAGGATACCTGGCTCTCACCCAGGAGGCCCGGGTTCGATTCCCGGTGTCGGAAATGTTTTTGCTTAGCTTTTTGTCGTCGTCTATATTTTATCCCGCGCTTTCTTTCGATCAAGTAGGAAGGGTTCATTGCTGCTGCACGTCCTCCGGCATGGTCTAGTGGCTAGGATACCTGGCTCTCGCCCAGGAGGCCCGGGTTCGATTCCCGGTGTCGGAAATGTTTCTGGTTAGCTTTTTGTCGTCGTCTATATTTTATCCAGCGCTTTCTTTCGATCAAGTAGGAAGGGTTCATTGCTGCTGCACGTCCTCCGGCTGGTCTAGTGGCTAGGATACCTGGCTCTCACCCAGGAGGCCCGGGTTCGATTCCCGGTGTCGGAAATGTTTTTGGTTAGCTTTTTGGCGTCGTCTATATTTTATCCCGCGCTTTCTTTCGATCAAGTAGGAAGGGTTCATTGCTGCTGCACGTCCTCCGGCATGGTCTAGTGGCTAGGATACCTGGCTCTCACCCAGGAGGCCCGGGTTCGATTCCCGGTGTCGGAAATGTTTTTGCTTAGCTTTTTGTCGTCGTCTATATTTTATCCCGCTCTTTCTTTCGATCAAGTACGAGGGGTTCATTGCTGCTGCACGTCCTCCGGCATGGTCTAGTGGCTAGGTTACCTGGCTCTCACCCAGGAGGCCCGGGTTCGATTCCCGGTGTCGGAAATGTTTTTGGTTAGCTTTTTGTCGTCGTCTATATTTTATCCCGCTCTTTCTTTCGATCAAGTACGAGGGGTTCATTTCTGCTGCACGTCCTCCGGCATGGTCTAGTGGCTAGGATACCTGGCTCTCACCCAGGAGGCCCGGGTTCGATTCCCGGTGTCGGAAATATTTTTGGTTAGCTTTTTGTCGTCGTCTATATTTTATCCCGCTCTTTCTTTCGATCAAGTACGAGGGGTTCATTGCTGCTGCACGTCCTCCGGCATGGTCTAGTGGCTAGGATACCGGGCTCTCACCCAGGAGGCCCGTGTTCGATTCCCGGTGTCGGAAATGTTTTTGGTTAGCTTTTTGTCGTCGTCTATATTTTATCCCGCTCTTTCTTTCGATCAAGTACGAGGGGTTCATTGCTGCTGCACGTCCTCCGGCATGGTCTAGTGGCTAGGACACCTGGCTCTCACCCAGGTGGCCCGGGTTCGATTCCCGGTGTCGGAAATGTTTTTGGTTAGCTTTTTGTCGTCGTATATATTTTATCCCGCTCTTTCTTTCGATCAAGTACGAGGGGTTCATTGCTGCTGCACGTCCTCCGGCATGGTCTAGTGGCTAGGATACCTGGTTCTCACCCAGGAGGCCCGGGTTCGATTCCCGGTGTCGGAAATGTTTTTGCTTAGCTTTTTGTCGTCGTCTATATTTTATCCCGCTCTTTCTTTCGATCAAGTACGAGGGGTTCATTGCTGCTGCACGTCCTCCGGCATGGTCTAGTGGCTAGGATACCTGGCTCTCACCCAGGAGGCCCGGGTTCGATTCCCGGTGTCGGAAATATTTTTGGTTAGCTTTTTGTCGTCGTCTATATTTTATCCCGCTCTTTCTTTCGATCAAGTACGAGGGGTTCATTGCTGCTGCATGTCCTCCGGCATGGTCTAGTGGCTAGGATACCTGGCTCTCACCCAGGAGGCCCGGGTTCGATTCCCGGTGTCGGAAATGTTTTTGGTTAGCTTTTTGTCGTCGTCTATATTTTATCCCGCTCTTTCTTTCGATCAAGTACGAGGGGTTCATTGCTGCTGCACGTCCTGCGGCATGGTCTAGTGGCTAGGACACCTGGCTCTCACCCAGGAGGCCCGGGTTCGATTCCCGGTGTCGGAAATGTTTTTGGTTAGCTTTTTGTCGTCGTATATATTTTATCCCGCTCTTTCTTTCGATCAAGTACGAGGGGTTCATTGCTGCTGCACGTCCTCCGGCATGGTCTAGTGGCTAGGATACCTGGTTCTCACCCAGGAGGCCCGGGTTCGATTCCCGGTGTCGGAAATGTTTTTGCTTAGCTTTTTGTCGTCGTCTATATTTTATCCCGCTCTTTCTTTCGATCAAGTACGAGGGGTTCATTGCTGCTGCACGTCCTCCGGCATGGTCTAGTGGCTAGGATACCTGGCTCTCACCCAGGAGGCCCGGGTTCGATTCCCGGTGTCGGAAATATTTTTGGTTAGCTTTTTGTCGTCGTCTATATTTTATCCCGCTCTTTCTTTCGATCAAGTACGAGGGGTTCATTGCTGCTGCATGTCCTCCGGCATGGTCTAGTGGCTAGGATACCTGGCTCTCACCCAGGAGGCCCGGGTTCGATTCCCGGTGTCGGAAATGTTTTTGGTTAGCTTTTTGTCGTCGTCTATATTTTATCCCGCTCTTTCTTTCGATCAAGTAGGAAGGGTTCATTGCTGCTGCACGTCCTCCGGCATGGTCTAGTGGCTAGGATACCTGGCTCTCACCCAGGAGGCCCGGGTTCGATTCCCGGTGTCGGAAATGTTTTTGGTTAGCTTTTTGTCGTTGTCTATATTTTGTCCCGCGCTTTCTATCGATCAAGTAGTAGGGGTTCATTGCTACTGCACGTCCTCCGGCATGGTCTGGTGGCTAGGATACCTGGCTCTCACCCAGGAGGCCCGGGTTCGATTCCCGGTGTTGGAAATGTTTTTGGTTAGCTTTTTGTCGTTGTCTGTATTTTATCCCGCGCTTTCTTTCGATCAAGTAGTAGGGGTTCATTGCTACTGCACGTCCTCCGGCATGGTCTAGTGGCTAGGATACCTGGCTCTCACCCAGGAGGCCCGGGTTCGATTCCCGGTGTCGGAAATGTTTTTGGTTAGCTTTTTGTCGTCGTCTATATTTTATCCCGCGCTTTCTTTCGATCAAGTAGTAGGGGTTCATTGCTACTGCACGTCCTCCGGCATGGTGTAGTGGCTGTCATTCTGCATCCGGCAGCCGAGCTGTTCGGATCGTAGGGTCATGGCCTCTTCCGGGGCAGCGACAGCGGCCACTTTTGGTCGCGGAAACAGGATCACCGACGACGATAAGGACTATCCGTTTATTTTGCCTCAGCTGCCGAAAGGACGAGTTGCCTTTAACACCGTGTTTTTACACGGTGATGTACGCGCCAGACCTTACAAGGTCGAAGATTTTAGAGACGCCCTTCCGCCGACGGGACTGCTGCCGGACGTGGTATGCATAGGGGCGTACCAGATAAACCACGTCTAAGCGGTGACCCTGTCTGACGCCACTGCGACGAAGCGCCTCATGGCCCTTAAAGAACTGCAAGTGAAGGGAAGACGGTGTGTCGTCGTGGACCCGCAAGACCAGCAGGTGAAGCTTAGGCTTCACTGGCTGCTCTATGGCGTTGCAGACGAGGACATACGGACGGCGTTCATGGCTTTCGGCAAGGTGGAGGAGGTAAGCCGGGAAAGGTGGCGCGTCCATGGCCTGGGCGACAAGACGTCGACAACCAGGACTGTGCTTCTAAAGCTGAAAAGCGGCGTGAAAATGGTAGACCTTCCTCATCAGGTCCGCGTCGGCGGAGAGCTGGCATTGGAGGTCGTCCCTGGTCGACCCATGCAGTGCCTGCGCAGCCAAGGCACGGGGCACGTCCACCGTGAGTGTAAAGTTCCGCGCTGTTCTCGCTGCAGACGGTTCGGTCATGTTGACGCCGACTGCGTCAAACCCTACGCCGCCGTGACAGGCCCAGCAGTGAACGACGTGGCCGCAGAGCACGTCATGGACGTGGTCGAGACGGAGGACGCCGCTACAGGCATCGGAGACCTGTTACCGACAGCGGCAGTCGGCGAGACGTCGACCGTCGGTGCAGAAGGCACGGTTGCTCAAGGTACTGAGAAGCGGAGTGGGAAGGCGCAGGGCGCGACTGCTGTGGGCCCCGCGACGGGAACCAGTAGTGAAGACCCGCCCGACAACGGTATGACGGCAATGCAGCAGGACGAGGCTGTGAAAGACGGCGACCGGACTGAGACTCTTGGCGGCCCGGTCAAACGCCCCCACGACCAGACCAAGGACCAGGGCGAGGGTGCGACCAGCACCACCGAGGGACCACCGACAAAGACGCCCCAGGGGAGGCGGGTGGGCTTCAAACCAAAGCCGAATGTGGCGCCTGAAAGAAAGCCTGTGATCAAAGTGTCGACGACAAACAATGCCGGGAAGCCGGATGGCCCCGGAGGCGGCTAGCCAAGGGCTGGTCGTGAAGGGTAAGCACCATGCTCCGGGCCTACTTTTCTCGCTAGATGAAGATGGATGAGAAAGCGTTTGATTCAGTCGAAACCTGGAGGCATTACGGGATCAGGGTGTAGATGAGCCATATGTAAAAATACTGGAAGAGATCTATAGCGGCTCCACGGCCACCGTAGTCCTACATAAAGCAAGCAACAAAATCCCAATAAAGAAAGGCGTCAGGCAGGGAGACAAGATATCTCCAATGCTATTCACAGCGTGTTTACTGAAGGTATTCAGAGACCTGGATTGGGAAGAATTGGGGATAAAAGTTAATGGAGAATACCTTAGTAACTTGCGATTCGCTGATGGTATTGCCTTGCTTAGTAACTCAGGGGACCAATTGCAATGCATGCTCACTGACCTGGAGAGGCAAAGCAGAAGAGTGGGTCTAAAAATTCATCTGCAGAAAACTAAAGTAATGCTTAACAGTCTCGGGAGAGAACAGCAATTTACAATAGGCAGCGAGGCACTGGAAGTCGTAAGGCAATGCATCTACTTAGGGCAGGTAGTGACGGCGGATCCGGATCATGAGACGGAAATAATCAGAATAAGAATGGGCTGGGGTGCGTTTGGCAGGCATTCCCAAATCATGAACAGCAGGTTGCCATTATCCCTCAAGAGAAAAGTATATAATAGCTGTGTCTTGCCAGTACTCACCTACGGGGCAGAAACCTCGAGGCTTACTAAAAGGGTTCTACTCAAATTGAGGACGACACAACGAGCTATGGAAAGAAGAATGATAGGTGTAACGTTAAGGGATAAGAAAAGAGCAGATTGGGTGAGGGAACAAACGCGAGTTAATGACATCTTAGTTGAAATCAAGAAAAAGAAATGGGAATGGGCAGGACATGTAATGAGGAGGGAAGATAACCGATGGTCATTAAGGGTTACGGACTGGATCCCAAGGGAAGGGAAGCGTAGCAGGGGGCGGCAGAAAGTTAGGTGGGCGGATGAGATTAAGAAGTTTGCAGGGACGGCGTGGCCACAATTAGTACATGACCGGGGTTGTTGGAGAAGTATGGGAGAGGCCTTTGCCCTGCAGTGGGCGTAACCAGGCTGATGATGATGATGTTGATGATGATGATGAAGATGGATGAAATACCGTCTCTTAGTATTGCCACACTAAATGTGCGAGGGTTGGCGGCTAGTCGTAGGCAATGTCAGGTCCTACGGTTGGTAACGGACCATGACATAGACGTACTAGCCGTCCAGGAAACCAAGGTTGACGGAGAGGAGGAGACCGGGAGCATGGTGCGACGATTCACGACTAGGTACTTTGTGGTGGTGAGTCATGCGGTAGGCACCTCCGGGGGGTGCATTCTTTTGGTGAAGAAGCTGCCGGGTTTACATATTCAAAGTGTGTTGTCCTGTCTGGATGGAAGGATTGTTTTATGTGACTTTACGATCTCTGACTTTGAGTTTCGCGTCATATGCGTTTATGCGCCGAATTCTGTAGACGAGCGTGTCCTCTTTTTTTCGAACCTCTCACAATATGTTTGCTGTAATAAGCGCGTTGTGTTATTAGGGGACTTCAATTGTGTGTTGAGTGCTAGAGACCGAGCCAACAATGCCGGCGTGCGTGATAGAAGTAGTGACGTTTTGTCAAAATTAATTAATGAAAATGAACTTGATGATAGTTTTCAATGTCTGGAAGGGGAGCGTCAAGTGACATCTACGCGTTTTCAAGGCAGTAGTCATGCGCGACTGGATCGCATGTACTTTTCGTTGGACACGATTCCAAGATGCCACGGTTATTGCGTTGTACCCGTGTCATTTTCGGATCGCTGCCTTGTAAAATGTAACATAGGTATAAGGAAAAGGGAACATGCATTTAATTGGCATCTATGGAAACTGAATGACTTGTTATTAAATGATGCATCTTTTGTAAAGGCAGTGCGGGATGCGGTTAATGAAATACGCGAAGACGCGGCTGATACAATAGCAGAAAAGTGGGAATGTTTTAAACAAAAAGTTAAAATGAAAGCCTTAGAAAGGTCAAGCTGCCTCAAATTTGAGAGGGAATATAAAGAAAAGGGTTTGCGAACACTACTTCAGCAGCTGATAACGCTTGAGTGCAGAGAGCCTGGTCTGTACAAAGACGATGTGCGGAGCGTCAAGGAAAAGCTTGAACAGTTCGACAAAGAACGTTATCAAGGTGCCATCGTGCGAGCAAGAGCAGATGCACTGGCGGCAGGGGAGACGCCCACTAAAAGGGCGCTCGGTTTAGAGAAGGCACACGGAAGACGAAACCATGTCGATCAACTTTTAATGAATGGAGCTGTTGTTGACGACAACGAGAGCATAGCACACGCCTTCTTCCAATACTACCAGTCGCTCTTTGCATTTCAGCAAGCGAATTTAGAGGGTTTCAAAGCGGACTTTCCGCACCGCATGTCGCGTTTGAGTGATGAAGCTAAGGAGCGATTAGAAGGGAAAATAACGGAGAGGGAAGTCGAAAAGGCAATCGACGATTTAAACTTGGGCAAGTCACCGGGACCAGATGGTCTCAGCGCCGCCTTATATAAGACATTGAAAAGAGAACTGGCCCCTTTATTAGTAGAAGTATTTAATGAAGCGTACGAGCAGAAATCATTGCCACCTTCTTTTGGGAAACCGCACACCATTCTAATTCCGAAGAACGATAAATTAGATAAACTGAGATTCGTATCATCCTATAGGCCCATATCACTAACAAATGTGGATTACAGGATATTTATGAAGATTTTAGCGACCAGACTTCGAAGTGTCATAAAGGAAATCGTCACAGACCATCAAACTTGTGGAATCAAAGGGCGAACAATTTTTTCTAACATCCATAAGATGCGGTGTGTGCTCGAGTGCTGTGACGTCACCGGTGGCGGCGTTGCAGTTCTTCAGCTTGATCTTGAGAAAGCGTTCGATTGCGTCGCTCACGTTATTTTGTTCTCCATATTGGATCATGTTAATGTCGGTACCATCATCACTGAGGGTGTGGCCTTGGCGTACCAGAACTGCACTACAAGGTTAATTGTTAATAAGTCGCTGGGGGCCCCCATTAACATCATGCGTTCAGTGCGCCAAGGCTGTCCCCTCAGTCCTCTGTTATTTGCTATATACATAGAAGCAATGTGTGTGGCCATTACCGCAAATAACAATATACGTGGTTTTAGATTGGCAGAATCCGAAGTGAAGCTGCTAGCGTATGCTGATGACGTTGCAGTGTGTTGCCCAGACGAACCAAGTGTGACTGAAACAATTGCTGTAGTAAAACATTTCTGTGACGTCACGGGCAGCAAAGTCAATTGGGGCAAATCCCTCGGGCTGTGGCACGGGGAGTGGTCTTCGGCACCGGAATACTTCGCCAATGTCAACTGGGTGAAAACTCCGACGAAGTATCTGGGTGTTCCCTCGACAGGTACAAGAGCAGCGATGAGTACTGGAGGAACCGAACTAATGAAACGAAAGAAAAAGTGGACAGATGGACAAGCACTAACCAGTCTATTTTTTCAAGGGCGACAATTTGTAATATGTTTTTTATAGCGAAGTTATATTATGTTATGCAAGTGTTGCATTGTTCCAGGGCAAATGTGCAAAGGCTGCACAGAGTGTTCGCGGTCTTCATCTGGGGATCAGCATGGGAGAGAGCTAGCCGAACCAATTTGTTTAGAAGAGTGAAGGACGGGGGTGTTGGCTTGGCACATCTTTTTGTTCGACAACTTGTCAACCGCTTTTTGTTTTTTCGAGATGTGCGCGATCCTTTTCTGCGCACCGTATGTCAACTCAGGTTGAGCGACGTATTGCCGGCGTATGTTGTTAGTACGGCAAGCATGACCGGAAAACTTCGGGGTTATCTTAAGGAAGTGGTCGACAGTGTGCGCTTCCTTTCAGTTCGTTTTTCAAAAGATTATCTATGTCAAGTGAAAAGGAAAACACTGTATAATGATGTGTGCGACATTGTGTTCCCAGTGCCCTTATACAGAGCCATATACAGTAGAGGGCCAGGACAAGACGTCCTTAAACGGGTGAAACGCATGCAGGTGCCACCAGGGGTTAAAACCTTCTTTTTTAAGCTCCACACTGGAACACTTTCCGTGAAGACATTTATGGAAGAGCGAGGCTGTCTTGTGCCGTGGGGATCACACTGCTTGATCTACAAGAAGCCCGAAACCATCGATCACGTGTTCCTGCACTGCTGGGCGGCTGTGTTCTTCTTGGACGTCTTGAAGCGAACACTGAAGAAAGAATTACCTGTAGACCCCCAAGGGATCCGGTATCTGCCAATTAAGGATGAAGAGGGAGTTCCATACGACTTTATTATGTTGAATGCACTCCACTGTATATGGCGGGCTCGCATGGCAGGGTACCATTGCGATGCCGACGACAGCCCGGTTCACATATATTTTAGAGAATGTATGTCGCGGTTCGTTGATGTACAGAAATTGCAAGAATGTGCACCGGATTGGCTGTCGAGGCTAGAAGCTCTGACAGCCATGAAGGAATTTTAATTTGACGACGCCGGTCCCATACGGACAGTCGGCATCATTGTAACTTTTTTCTCTTTTTTTTTCTTCCCCGCAAGCTTGTATTCCTGACATGTGTGTAGTATTTGTATATTCAGTGTTATGTCGAAAACCGGCATTACATAAAAAAAAAGTGGTGTAGTGGCTAGGATACCTGGCTCTCACCCGGGAGGCCCGGGTTCGATTCCCGGTGTCGGAAATGTTTTTGGTTAGCGTTTTGTCGTCGTCTATATTTTATCCCGCGCTTTCTTTCGATCAAGTAGTAGGGGTTCATTGCTGCGCCCGTCCTCCGGCATGGTCTAGTTTTTTTTTTATGACCGGTTTTCAATATAACATCGCACATATGAATTTCACACTCATGACACACATGCGAGCTTCTGGCAAGGGAAGAAAGAAAGCACGAAACAAAAAAGCGCTACAAAGGCGTCCATCCGCATAGGACTGACGTTGTCAAATTAAAATTCCTTCATGACTGTCAGAGGTTCGAGCCTCGACAGCCAATCCGGTACACACTCTTGCATTTTCTGCAGTTCAATAAATACTGACATACTCTCTGAAATATAAACGCGCTGGCCGAGCGTCGGCGTCGCAATGGTACCCGGCCATGCGAGCTCGCCATATACAGTGGAGGGCGTTCAGCATAATAAGATCATACGGTACTCCGTCTTCATCTTTAATTGGCAGATATCTGATCCCTTGGGGGTCCACCGGTAACTCCTTTTTCAGAGTTCGCTTTAGCACGTCCCATAAGAAAACCGCCGCCCAGCAATGCAAGAAAACATGATCAATGGTCTCCGGCTTCTGGCAGATCAAGCAGTGGGATCCCCACGGCATAAGACAGCCTCGTTCTTCCACAAACGTCTTCACAGAGAGCGTTCCTGTGTGGAGCTTAAAGAAGAAGGATTTAACCCCTGGTGGCACCTGCATACGTTTCACCCGTTTAAGGACGTCTTGTCCTGGCCCTCCACTGTATATGGCTCTGTATAACGGCACTGGGAACACAATGTCGCACACATCATTATACAGTGTCTTCCTTTTCACTTGAAACAGATAATCATTTGAAAAACGAACTGACAGGAAGCGCACACTGTCGACCACTTCCTTAATGTAACCCCAAAGTTTTCCGGTCATGCTTGCCGTACTAACAACATGTGTCGGCAATGCGTCGCTCAACCTGATCTGACAAACGGTGCGCAGAAAAGGATCGCGCACATCGCGAAAAAACAAAAAGCGGTTAACAAGTTGTCTAACAAAAAGATGCGCCAAGCCCACACCCCCATCCTTTACTCTTCTGAACAAATTCGTTCGACTACATCTCTCCCATGCTGAACCCCAGATGAAGACCGCAAACACTCTGTGCAGCCTTTGCACATTTGCTCTAGAACAATGCAGCACTTGCATAACATAATATAACTTCGCTATAAAAACATATTACAAATTGTTGCCCTTGAAAAAATAGACTGGTTAGCGCTTGTCCATCTGTCCACTTTTTGTTTCGTTTCATTATTTCGGTTTCTCCAGTACTCATCGCTGCTCTTGTACCTGTCGAGGGGAACACCCAGATACTTCGTCGGAGTTTTCACCCAGTTGACATTCGCAAAGTATTCCGGTGCCTAAAGCCACTCCCCGTGCCACAGCCCGAGGGATTTGCCCCAATTGACTCTGCTGCCCGTGACGTCACAGAAATGTTTTACTACAGCAATTGTTTCAGTCACACTTGGTTCGTCTGTGCAACACACTGCGACGTCATCAGCATACGCTAGCAGCTTCACTTTGGATTCTGCTAATCTAAAACCACGTATATTGTTATATGCGGTAATAGCCATACACATTCCTTCTATGTATATAGCAAATAACAGAGGACTGAGGGGACAGCCTTGGCGCACTGAGCGCATGATGTTAATGGGGGCCCACAGAGACTTATTAACAATTAACCTTGTAGTGCACTTCTGGTACGCCAAGGCCACGCCCTCAGTGATGATGGTACCGACACTAACATGATCCAGTATGGCGAACAAAATAACGTGAGCAACACAATCGAACGCTTTCTCAAGATCAAGCTGAAGAACTGCAACGCCGCCACCAGTGACGTCACAGCACTCGAGCACACACCGCATCTTATGGATGTTAGAAAAAATTGTTCGCCCTTTGATTCCACAAGTTTGATGGTCTGCGACGATTTCCTTTATGACGCTTTGAAGTCTGGTCGCTAAAATCTTCATAAATATCTTGTAATCCACATTTGTTAGTGATATGGGCCTATAGGATGATACGAATCTTAGCTTATCTAATTTATCGTTCTTCGGAATTAGAGTGGTGTGCGCTTTCCCAAAAGAAGGTGGCAATGATTTCTGCTCGTACGCTTCATTAAATACTTCTACTAATAAACGGGCCAGTTCTCTTTTCAATGCCTTATACAAGGCGGCGCTGAGTCCATCTGGTCCCGGTGACTTGCCCAAGTTTAAATCGTCGATTGCCTTTTCGACTTCCCTCTCCATTATTTTCCCTTCTAATCCCTCCTTAGCTTCATCGCTCAAACGCGGCATGCGGTGCAGAAAGTCTGCTTTGAAACCCTCTAAATCCGCTTGCTGAAATGCAAAGAGCGACTGGTAGTACTGGAAAAAGGCGTGTGCTATGCTCTCATTGTCGTCAACAACAGTTCCATTCATTAAAATTTGATCGACATGGTTTCGTTGTCCGTGCGACTTTTCTAAACCGAGCGCCTTTTTAGTGGGCGTGTCCCCTGCCGCTAGCGCGTCTACTCTTGCTCGCACGATGGCACCTTGATAACGTTCTTTGTCGAACTGTTCAAGCTTTTCCTTGAGGCTTCGCACATCGTATTTGTACAGACCAGGCTCTCTGCACTCAAGCGTTATCAGCTGCTGAAGTAGTGTTCGCAAACCCTTTTCTTTATATTCCCTCTCAAATTTGAGGCAGCTTGACCTTTCTAAGGCTTTCATTTTAACTTTTTGTTTAACACATTCCCACTTTTCTGCTATTGTATCAGCCGCATCTTCGCGTATTTCATTAACCGCATCCCGCACTGCCTTTACAAAAGATGCATCATTTAATAACAAGTCATTGAGTTTCCATAGATGCCAATTAAATGCATGTTCCCTTTTCCTTATACCTATGTTACATTTTACCAGGCAGTGATCCGAAAATGACACGGGCACAACGCAATAACCGTGGCATCTTGCAATCGTGTCCAAGGAAATGTACATGCGATCCATTCGCGCATGACTGCTGCCTTGAAAACGCGTAAATGTCACTTGACGCCCCCCTTCCAGACATTGAAAAACATCATCAAGTTCACTTTCATTAATTAATTTTGACAGAACGTGATTACTTCTATCACGCACACCGGCATTGTTGGCTCGGTCTCTAGCACTCAACACACAATTGAAGTCCCCTAATAACACAACGCGCTTATTACAACAAACATATTGTGAGAGGTTCGAAAAGAAGAGGACGCGCTCGTCTAGAGAATTCGGCGCATAAACGCATATGACGCGAAACTCAAAGTCAGAGATCGTAAAGTCACATAATACAATCCTTCCAGACAGACAGGACCACACACTTTGAATATGTAAACCCGGCAGCTTCTTCACCAAAAGAAAGCACCCCCCGGAAGTGCCTACCGCATGACTCACCACCACAAAGTACCTAGTCGTGAATCGTCGCACCATGCTCCCGGTCTCCTCCCCTCCGTCAACCTTGGTTTCCTGGACGGCTAGTACGTCTATGTCATGGTCCGTTACCAACCGTAGGACCTGACATTGCCTACGACTAGCCGCCAACCCTCGCACGTTTAGTGTGGCAATACTAAGAGACGGTATTTCGTCCATCTTCATCTAGCGAGAAAAGTAGGCCCGGAGCATTGTGCTTACCCTTCACGACCAGCCCTTGGCTAGCCGCCTCCGGGGCCATCCGGCTTCCCGGCATTGTTTGTCGTCGACACTTTGATCACAGGCTTTCTTTCGGGCGGCACATTCGGCTTTGGTTTGAAGCCCACCCGCCTCCCCTGGGGCGTCTTTGTCGGTGGTCCCTCGGTGGTGCTGGTCGCACCCTCGCCTTGGTCCTTGGTCTGGTCGTGGGGGCGTTTGACCGGGCCGCCAAGAGTCTCAGTCCGGTCGCCGTCTTTCACAGCCTCGTCCTGCTGCATTGCCGTCATACCGGTGTCGGGCGGGTCTTCACTAATGGTTCCCGTCGCGGGGCCCACAGCAGTCGCGCCCTGCGCCTTCCCACTCCGCTTCTCAGTACCTTGAGCAACCGTGCCTTCTGCGCCGACGGTCGACGTCTCGCTGACTGCCGCTGTCGGTACCAGGTCTCCGATGCCTGTAGCGGCGTCCTCCGTCTCGACCACGTCCATGACGTGCTCTGCGGCCACGTCGTTCACTGCTGGGCCTGTCACGGCGGCGTAGGGTTTGACGCAGTCGGCGTCAACATGACCGAACCGTCTGCAGCGAGAACAGCGCGGAACTTTACACTCACGGTGGACGTGCCCCGTGCCTTGGCAGCGCAGGCACTGCACGGGTCGACCAGGGACGACCACCAAGGCCACCAAGGCCGGGTACCATTGCGACGCCGACGCTCGGCCAGCGCGTATATATTTCAGAGAGTGTATGTCCTTATTTATTGAAATGCAGAAAATGCAAGAGTGTGTACCGGATTGGCTGTCGAGGCTCGAAGCTCTGACAGTCATGAAGGAATTTTAATTTAACAACGTCAGACCTATGCGGATAGACGGCTTTGTAGCGCTTTTTTGTTTCTCGCCTTCTTTTTCTCTGGCAAGAGACTTGCATTTGTGTCATGAGTGTGAAATTAATATGTACGATGTTATATTGAAAACCGGTAATAAATAAAAAAAATGCAGAATGACTAGTGGCTAGGATCATTCTGCTTCCGGCAGCCGAGCTGAGCGGTCAGCAGGATCATGGGCTCCAGTGGAGCAGCGACAGCGGCCACTTTTGGCCGCGGAAATAGGGTCAACGATGATAAGGATTATGCTTTTATTTTGCCGCAGCTGCCTAAAGGACAACTGGTGATTAACACCGTCTTTTTGCACGGTGATGTACGTGCGAGGCCGTACAAGGTGGAGGATTTCAGGGATGCCCTTCTGCCGACGGGCCTGCTGCCGGATGTGGTATGCATAGGGGCGTACCAAATCAACCACGTCTGGGCAGTGACCCTCTGCGATGCAACTGCAACGGAAAGGCTGCTTGCCCTGAAGGAACTTCAAGTGAAGGGACGACGGTGCCTCATCATTGACCCGCAGGACCAACAGGTGAAGCTTAGGCTTCACTGGCTGCTCTACGGCGTTGCCGACGAGGACGTCCGGACGGCTTTCGCGGCTTTCGGCAAGGTGGAGGAGGTGAGCCGGGAACGGTGGCGCGTTGAAGGCATGGGAACCAAGACCTCAACCACCAGGACCGTCCTTCTCAAGCTGAAGGCCAGCATGAAGGTGGAAGACCTCCCCCATCAGATCCGCGTCGGTGGAGAGTTAGCCTTGGTCGTCGTTCCCGGTCGACCGATGCAGTGCCTGCGCTGCCACGGCACGGGACACGTCCGCCGTGAGTCCAGAGTACCGCGTTGTACCCGGTGCAGACGTTTCGGCCACGTCGACGCTGAATGCGCGAAGTCCTATGCCGCTGTGACAGGCCCACCAGTGAATGATGTTGCGCCAGAGCACCTCATGGATGTGGCCGAGGCGGAGGACGCGGCTAAAGGAACCGGTGACATGGTGTCGACAGAGACAAGTAGTGGGACGACGATTCTGGAGGTAGGCGGCAACGCGGCTGAGGCTACTCAGAAGCCGAGTAGGACGGAACGGGATGCTACGACCCAGGGGCAGGCGACGGGAAACGTCAGTGAAGACGCAACTGACGACGCGACCGCAATGCAGCAGGACGAGGGCGTCACCGACGACGACCGTACTGGGGATCTTGCTGCCTCCGTCAAGCGCACCCACGACCAGACGAAGGACCGCGAGGATCGGGCACCCAGCACCAGTGAGGGACCACCGACGAAGACGCCTCATGGGAGGCGGATGGGCTACAAGCCAAAGCCCAATGTACCGCCTGAAAGGAAGCCTGCCGACAAAGCGGCCACGTCTAAGGACACCAACAAACCGGGAGGTCCCGGAGGTGGCTAGCCGAGGGCTAGTCGTGAGCGGTAAGCACCATGCTCCGGGCCTACTTTACTTTTCTTTTAGATCAAGATGGCTCAAATACCGTCCCTGAGGATTGCCATATTAAACGTGAGAGGGCTGGCGGCTAGTCGTAGGCAAAGTCAGGTCCTACGTTTGGTCACTGACCACGACATAGACGTACTAGCCGTTCAGGAAACTAAGGTTGAAGGAGAGGAGGAGACCGGGAGCATGGTGCGACGTTTCACGACTAGGTATTTTGCGGTGGTTAGCCATGGTGTAGGCACGGCTGGAGGGTGCGTTCTTCTTGTGAAGAAGTTGCCTGGACTGCAGATTCAGAGCATTTTTTCGTGCCAGTCAGGAAGGATTGTTCTTTGTGATATTGTTATGGGTGATTCAGAGTTCCGCATCATATGCGTATATGCGCCGAATTCAGTAGATGAGCGCGCCCGTTTTTTTTCGAACCTTCCACGATATGTTTGTTGTAATATGCGCGTGATGATGTTAGGGGACTTTAATTGTGTGTTGAGTGCTGGAGACAGAGTCAATAATGCAGGTGTGCGTGACCGAAGCAGTGAAGTGTTATCAAATTTAATTAATGAAAATGAACTCGATGATGTTTATGAATGTCTGGAAGGGGGGCGTCAAGTGACTTTTACACGTTTTCAGGGCAGCAGCCATGCGCGTTTGGACCGAATGTACATTTCATTGGATATGATTCCAAGATGCCACGGTTACTGTGTAGTACCAGTGTCGTTTTCAGATCACTGCCTTGTGAAATGTAACGTAGGTATAATGAAAAAGCGACATGTATTTAAGTGGGATATGTGGAAACTGAATGCCTTGTTACTAAATGACCAGCCCTTTTTACCGGTAGTACGGGATGCGATTAATGAAGTTCAATGTGATGCTGCGGGAACAATCGTCGAGAAGTGGGAATGTTTTAAAGAAAAGATTAAAATGAAAGCAATAGAAAGATCCAGTTGTAAAAAATTCGAGAAGGAAATGAAAGAAAAGGGTTTCAGAACACTGCTTGGGCAGCTGCTAACGCTTGAGTGCAAAGAGCCTGGTGCGTACAAAGACGATGTGCGAAACGTCAAAGAAAAACTTGAACTGTTTGACAAGGAACGCTATCAAGGAGCCATCGTGCGAGCACGAGCGGATGCACTAGCGGCAGGGGAGACGCCCACTAAAAGGGCGCTGGGTCTTGAGAAGGCGTATGGACGAAGAAACCATGTCGAGCAGATTTTAGTGAATGGGAATGTCGTTGAAGACAGTGATAGCATTCAGCGCGCCTTCTTTGAGTACTATCACTCGCTCTTCGCATTTCAGGAAGCGAATGTTGAGAGTTTTAAAGCAGGTTTTCTGCATCGCATGCCACGTTTGAGCGATGACGTAAAAAAGCGATTAGAGGAAAAAATAAGGGAGAGAGAAGTCGAAAAGGCAATCGACGATTTGAACTTGGGTAAATCACCGGGACCTGATGGACTCAGCGCGGGTCTATATAAAGCTTTTAAAAGAGAGCTGGCGTCTTTGCTTGCGCATGTATTTAATGACGCATACGAAAAGAAATCATTACCACCTTCCTTTGGGAAAGCGCACACCATTCTAATTCCGAAGAACGATAAATTAGATAAACTGAGATTCGTATCATCCTATAGGCCCATATCACTAACAAATGTGGATTACAAGATATTTATGAAGATTTTAGCGACCAGACTTCAAAGTGTCATAAAGGAAATCGTCACAGACCATCAAACTTGTGGAATCAAAGGGCGAACAATTTTTTCTAACATCCATAAGATGCGGTGTGTGCTCGAGTGCTGTGACGTCACCGGTGGCGGCGTTGCAGTTCTTCAGCTTGATCTTGAGAAAGCGTTCGATTGCGTCGCTCACGTTATTTTGTTCTCCATATTGGATCATGTTAATGTCGGTACCATCATCACTGAGGGTGTGGCCTTGGCGTACCAGAACTGCACTACAAGGTTAATTGTTAATAAGTCGCTGGGGGCCCCCATTAACATCATGCGTTCAGTGCGCCAAGGCTGTCCCCTCAGTCCTCTGTTATTTGCTATATACATAGAAGCAATGTGTGTGGCCATTACCGCAAATAACAATATACGTGGTTTTAGATTGGCAGAATCCGAAGTGAAGCTGCTAGCGTATGCTGATGACGTTGCAGTGTGTTGCACAGACGAACCAAGTGTGACTGAAACAATTGCTGTAGTAAAACATTTCTGTGACGTCACGGGCAGCAAAGTCAATTGGGGCAAATCCCTCGGGCTGTGGCACGGGGAGTGGTCTTCGGCACCGGAATACTTCGCCAATGTCAACTGGGTGAAAACTCCGACGAAGTATCTGGGTGTTCCCTCGACAGGTACAAGAGCAGCGATGAGTACTGGAGGAACCGAACTAATGAAACGAAAGAAAAAGTGGACAGATGGACAAGCACTAACCAGTCTATTTCTTCAAGGGCGACAATTTGTAATATGTTTTTTATAGCGAAGTTATATTATGTTATGCAAGTGTTGCATTGTTCCAGGGCAAATGTGCAAAGGCTGCACAGAGTGTTCGCGGTCTTCATCGGGGGATCAGCATGGGAGAGAGCTAGCCGAACTAATTTGTTTAGAAGAGTGAAGGACGGGGGTGTTGGCTTGGCACATCTTTTTGTTCGACAACTTGTCAACCGCTTTTTGTTTTTTCGAGATGTGCGCGATCGTTTTCTGCGCACCGTATGTCAACTCAGGTTGAGCGACGCATTGCCGGCGTATGTTGTTAGTACGGCAAGCATGACCGGAAAACTTCGGGGTTATCTCAAGGAAGTGGTCGACAGTGTGCGCTTCCTTTCAGTTCGTTTTTCAAAAGATTATCTATGTCAAGTGAAAAGGAAAACACTGTATAATGATGTGTGCGACATTGTGTTCCCAGTGCCGTTATACAGAACCATATACAGTGGAGGGCCAGGACAAGACGTCCTTAAACGGGTGAAGCGAATGCAGGTGCCACCGGGGGTTAAAACCTTCTTTTTTAAGCTCCACACAGGAACGCTCTCTGTGAAAACGTTTGTGGAAGAACGAGGCTGTCTTGTGCCGTGGGGATCCCACTGCTTGATCTGTCAGAAGCCGGAGACCATTGATCACGTTTTCTTGCATTGCTGGGCGGCTGTTTTCCTTTGGGACGTGCTAAAGCGAACGCTGAAAAAGGAGTTACCGGTGGACCCCCAAGGGATCAGGTATCTGCCAATTAAAGATGAAGACGGAGTACCGTATGATCTTATTAAGCTGAACGCCCTCCACTCTATATGGCGAGCTCGCATGGCCGGGTACCATTGCGACGTCGACGCACGGCCAGCGCGTATGTATTTCAGAGAGTGTATGTCCTTATTTATTGAAATGCAGAAAATGCAAAAGTGTGTACCGGATTGGCTGTCGAGGCTCGAACCTCTGACAGTCATGAAGGAATTTTAATTTGACAACGTCAGTCCTATGCGGATAGACGGCTTTGTAGCGCTTTTTTGTTTCTCGGCTTCGTTTTCTCTTCCAAGAGGCTTGCATTTGTGTCATGAGTGTGAAATTCATATGTACGATGTTATATTGAAAACCGGTAATAAATAAAAAAAAAAAAAAGGTCTAGTGGCTAGGATACCTGGCTCTCACCCAGGAGGCCCGGGTTCGATTCCCGGTGTCGGAAATGTTTTTGGTTAGCTTTTTGTCGTCGTCTATATTTTATCCCGCGCTTTCTTTCGATCAAGTAGTAGGGGTTCATTGCTGCTGCCCGTCCGCCGGCATGGTCTAGTGGCTAGGATACCTGGCTCTCACCCAGGAGGCCCGGGTTCGATTCCCGGTGTCGGAAATGTTTTTGGTTAGCGTTTTGTCGTCGTCTATATTTTATCCCGCGCTTTCTTTCGATCAAGTAGTAGGGGTTCATTGCTGCTGCACGTCCTCCGGCATGGTCTAGTGGCTAGGATACCTGGCTCTCACCCAGGAGGCCCGGGTTCGATTCCCGGTGTCGGAAATGTTTTTGGTTAGCGTTTTGTCGTCGTCTATATTTTATCCCGCGCTTTCTTTCGATCAAGTAGTAGGGGTTCATTGCTGCTGCACGTCCTCCGGCATGGTCTAGTGGCTAGGATACCTGGCTCTCACCCAGGAGGCCCGGGTTCGATTCCCGGTGTCGGAAATGTTTTTGGTTAGCGTTTTGTCGTCGTCTATATTTTATCCCGCGCTTTCTTTCGATCAAGTAGTAGGGGTTCATTGCTGCTGCCCGTCCTCCGGCATGGTCTAGTGGCTAGGATACCTGGCTCTCACCCAGGAGGCCCGGGTTCGATTTCCGGTGTCAGAAATGTTTTTGCTTAGCGTTTTGTCGTCGTCTATATTTTATCCCGCGCTTTCTTTCGATCAAGTAGGAAGGGCTCATTGCTGCTGCACGTCCTCCGGCATGGTCTAGTGGCTAGGATACCTGGCTCTCACCCAGGAGGCCCGGGTTCGATTCCCGGTGTCGGAAATGTTTTTGGTTAGCGTTTTGTCGTCGTCTATATTTTATCCCGCGCTTTCTTTCGATCAAGTAGTAGGGGTTCATTGCTGCTGCACGTCCTCCGGCATGGTCTAGTGGCTAGGATACCTGGCTCTCACCCAGGAGGCCCGGGTTCGATTCCAGGTGTCGGAAATGTTTTTGGTTAGCGTTTTGTCGTCGTCTATATTTTATCCCGCGCTTTCTTTCGATCAAGTAGTAGGGGTTCATTGCTGCTGCACGTCCTCCGGCATGGTCTAGTGGCTAGGATACCTGGCTCTCACCCAGGACGCCCGGGTTTGATTCCCGGTGTCGGAAACGTTTTTGGTTAGCGTTTTGTCGTCGTCTATATTTTATTCCGCGCTTTCTTTCGATCAAGTAGTAGGGGTTCATTGCTGCTGCACGTCCTCCGGCATGGTCTAGTGGCTAGGATACCTGGCTCTCACCCAGGAGGCCCGGGTTCGATTCCCGGTGTCGGAAATGTTTTTGGTTAGCGTTTTGTCGTCGTCTATATTTTATCCCGCGCTTTCTTTCGATCAAGTAGTAGGGGTTCATTGCTGCTGCACGTCCTCCGGCATGGTCTAGTGGCTAGGATACCTGGCTCTCACCCAGGAGGCCCGGGTTCGATTCCCGGTGTCGGAAATGTTTTTGGTTAGCGTTTTGTCGTCGTCTATATTTTATCCCGCGCTTTCTTTCGATCAAGTAGTAGGGGTTCATTGCTGCTGCACGTCCTCCGGCATGGTCTAGTGGCTAGGATACCTGGCTCTCACCCAGGAGGCCCGGGTTCGATTCCCGGTGTCGGAAATGTTTTTGGTTAGCGTTTTGTCGTCGTCTATATTTTATCCCGCGCTTTCTTTCGATCAAGTAGTAGGGGTTCATTGCTGCTGCACGTCCTCCGGCATGGTCTAGTGGCTAGGATACCTGGCTCTCACCCAGGAGGCACGGGTTCGATTCCCGGTGTCGGAAATGTTTTTGGTTAGCGTTTTGTCGTCGTCTATATTTTATCCCGCGCTTTCTTTCGATCAAGTAGTAGGGGTTCATTGCTGCTGCACGTCCTCCGGCATGGTCTAGTGGCTAGGATACCTGGCTCTCACCCAGGAGGCCCGGGTTCGATTCCCGGTGTCGGAAATGTTTTTGGTTAGCGTTTTGTCGTCGTCTATATTTTATCCCGCGCTTTCTTTCGATCAAGTAGTAGGGGTTCATTGCTGCTGCACGTCCTCCGGCATGGTCTAGTGGCTAGGATACCTGGCTCTCACCCAGGAGGCCCGGGTTCGATTCCCGGTGTCGGAAATGTTTTTGGTTAGCGTTTTGTCGTCGTCTATATTTTATCCCGCGCTTTCTTTCGATCAAGTAGTAGGGGTTCATTGCTGCTGCACGTCCTCCCGCATGGTCTAGTGGCTAGGATACCTGGCTCTCACCCAGGAGGCCCGGGTTCGATTCCCGGTGTCGGAAATGTTTTTGGTTAGCGTTTTGTCGTCGTCTATATTTTATCCCGCGCTTTCTTTCGATCAAGTAGTAGGGGTTCATTGCTGCTGCACGTCCTCCGGCATGGTCTAGTGGCTAGGATACCTGGCTCTCACCCAGGAGGCCCGGGTTCGATTCCCGGTGTCGGAAATGTTTTTGGTTAGCGTTTTGTCGTCGTCTATATTTTATTCCGCGCTTTCTTTCGATCAAGTAGTAGGGGTTCATTGCTGCTGCACGTCCTCCGGCATGGTCTAGTGGCTAGGATACCTGGCTCTCACCCAGGAGGCCCGGGTTCGATTCCCGGTGTCGGAAATGTTTTTGGTTAGCGTTTTGTCGTCGTCTATATTTTATCCCGCGCTTTCTTTCGATCAAGTAGTAGGGGTTCATTGCTGCTGCACGTCCTCCGGCATGGTCTAGTGGCTAGGATACCTGGCTCTCACCCAGGAGGCCCGGGTTCGATTCCCGGTGTCGGAAATGTTTTTGGTTAGCGTTTTGTCGTCGTCTATATTTTATCCCGCGCTTTCTTTCGATCAAGTAGTAGGGGTTCATTGCTGCTGCACGTCCTCCGGCATGGTCTAGTGGCTAGGATACCTGGCTCTCACCCAGGAGGCCCGGGTTCGATTCCCGGTGTCGGAAATGTTTTTGGTTAGCGTTTTGTCGTCGTCTATATTTTATCCCGCGCTTTCTTTCGATCAAGTAGTAGGGGTTCATTGCTGCTGCACGTCCTCCGGCATGGTCTAGTGGCTAGGATACCTGGCTCTCACCCAGGAGGCCCGGGTTCGATTCCCGGTGTCGGAAATGTTTTTGGTTAGCGTTTTGTCGTCGTCTATATTTTATCCCGCGCTTTCTTTCGATCAAGTAGTAGGGGTTCATTGCTGCTGCACGTCCTCCGGCATGGTCTAGTGGCTGGGATACCTGGCTCTCACCCAGGAGGCCCGGGTTCGATTCCCGGTGTCGGAAATGTTTTTGGTTAGCGTTTTGTCGTCGTCTATATTTTATCCCGCGCTTTCTTTCGATCAAGTAGTAGGGGTTCATTGCTGCTGCACGTCCTCCGGCATGGTCTAGTGGCTAGGATACCTGGCTCTCACCCAGGAGGCCCGGGTTCGATTCCCGGTGTCGGAAATGTTTTTGGTTAGCGTTTTGTCGTCGTCTATATTTTATCCCGCGCTTTCTTTCGATCAAGTAGTAGGGGTTCATTGCTGCTGCACGTCCTCCGGCATGGTCTAGTGGCTAGGATACCTGGCTCTCACCCAGGAGGCCCGGGTTCGATTCCCGGTGTCGGAAATGTTTTTGGTTAGCGTTTTGTCGTCGTCTATATTTTATCCCGCGCTTTCTTTCGATCAAGTAGTAGGAGTTCATTGCTGATGCCCGTCCTCCGGCATGGTCTAGTGGACATTTCCACATGGGAGAGGCGCAGGCGCGCGTTCTTGTGTCGGCAGGTGAAGGCCGGCGGATTAGCACTGGTGTATTTGTTTGTGCGACAGATAGACAGGTTTTTATTTTTTCGTGATGTTAGAGACCCATTCCTGCGCACCGTGTGTCAACAAAGATTGGGGAAGCTTTTCCTGCGCATGTTGTTACAACGCAAGGGATTTCAGGAGGTGCTTGTGGTTTCTTTAGAGAAATTGTTCTATGTCTCGCATTTCTATGCGTACCTCTTACGATGCAGTATTTAAGCAGCGTTTAAAGGGAAAAAAATGCACAGGGAACGCATTACCACGTATGCAGTTGCCCTTCGCCTACTCGTGTTACGGGAGTGCAACATGCTGCCGAATTTTTCCTATCGTGCCTCACAGGAACATATTAATATAACAAATATCCTGTAAATATGCAATTTGCCTGAAAACAAAAATTAGACTGGGGCCGAAGCTGAAAATATTTAACTGTAGGTGAAAAATACAATGTTTCACACATAGCGCTCATGTGTGTCTGTTTGTTTTACTTTACTAAGATTTCTGGTACTGCTGTTAAATATGGTCAGCGCTTTTTCTCTCAGTGGCTGTAAGAATTTGTTATTTAGGGGCCATTGTAGAAAATAACAAATTTTTTTTTCGTTTACAACAAAATATCATTTGACAGATAAATATGAATGCAGGAATAATAAATACCTGCTTGAGTGAACTAGGTTCAGAAAACAAACAACATCAGTTTTCCTCCAGTTGTTATAAGAGCTTAATTGCCCAGTCTATGGATGAGCATCCGCTTGCTTAGATCACACGCGTACGTAAAAGAATAGAAAAAAGTACACGCATTTTCAAAGCAAGGTAAACGAAGTAAATAAATACGCAGAGCTTTGTGTATTATATGCACTGATAGCCAATTTCCTGGAGTGTCCCGACCCTGTCATGAGTTTTCCTTTTTTTTTAATTAGCGACCGCACGTATTCATATGCGGATTTTCGACACACAACAGAATGAAGCTGGGTGTGCAGCGTGTATTATGTCATAGTGTCCAGGATTGTGAAGTGCACTTTGAAGAGCCGGGCATATTTTCGAAATGCAAATGCGATCGAATAGTTTTTTGATGTGAAATGAATTTGTTTTGCAAAGTCAGATATTAGCTTAAGTATCGTCCCTGACTGTCAAAATATCAAAACTGTTCTCTCCTGGAAATTGGGTAATGTAATTTCATTTTACCGAGTCTTTTTTTTTCTTTTCTAAATCAAGGATCGAGATATTTCCTGGTGTCACGTGTGACAAACAGCTGGTGGAAATTATAACACTATGGTAAATGATGCTGTAAAAAAGAGCCACGCTACAGTTCGTTTCCTACGAAAATAGAGAAGTGCTTTATTTTGAAGGAAGGAAACCCCTGGCTAAATAGGATGCATGAAAGCAAAACAGGAACGGCGGACTTCTTACTACAGTACAAGAGAAGTAGCTTACATGTCAAATCATTATGGTGCTGAAAAATTACTCAAATTGGCGTCGGCATTACGTTGTTGAAGCCTTTGGTTTTAAATCTCGATCGTGAAGACAACTGATTATGGGGACAACCTTTGGTAGAATGTGATGCTCCTTGCTTGAGCACTGGACCTTGTTTCCTCTGTCAGACTGTCATGCTGCGACTGACCTGTAAAACAAGAGATGTGCTTTAACATACATATGGCAGCAACATTATTGTACACTGCTTAGTGAAGCACTCTAGCACAAGACTTTTCGTGAAGAGTAGTCAACAAAGCCATGCACCGTGTGCGCATCTCTGTATCGTATGTGAGGACACTTAAAAAAAAAAGAACACCGCCAACGCCAGCGAAGCTTAAATGGGCGGCCCCGGTTTTGTTTCTTTTCTTTTGACGTCGACGCTGTCACTGCTCTGCCTCGCGAACCCGAACCGCCTGATCCTCGGCGTAATGTTGCCACTTTACCTCCACTTCGTGAGCTAGCTCGGGCGCACGAGCAGCCGGACGGGCCCGACATTGCCGCTTACGCTCCGCTTCGTAGGCCCGATCTTCTGCCGAGGCGTTGGCGCGACGCCGCCGAGATCTCTCCCGCTGCTGCTCTCCGCGCTGTTGCTCGTAGGCCAGCTGCTCCTCGGGAGAAGGAACAATACGCGGCCGTCTCATTCCGAAGTCGGAGAGAGACAGCTGCGCCCGCCCTCTGCCCCCTAGATTTTGTAAGGGCTGGGCCCTTAGGGCTCAGCTCACACCTCTCCTGTAAATAGCAGAAATAGTTTGTCACCACCGCCACCACACCTGCTGCGAGGGAGAAACGATGTCACTATCGGCGTAGCCAATGGCGAGCCACACCTTCCGCCGGGGGGTTTCTGTGGCCGGACCGCAAGCGTTTCGCCTAGGCATATACAGTTTCGCTGTAGAAATCTCGGCGCCAACCGCACGAACGCGCTAGTGCCACTGCTCGCGCGTTCGTCATCTTCTTCAAGAGGTGGCTGTGTTGCGCAAGAACAATCATCATCAGCAATGGCTCGAGCGTCGTCGTCTTCCGCAGCTGTCTCCGTTGCCGCTCATCATTCCGCGCACAGAGAGAGAGGGAGAGAGAAAACATTTATTTGTAATGAGATTGGGCGACTTCCTCGTAGGGTGGAGCCCTTTGTTCAGGGCCCCATTGGCTCGCGCCACTCCGCGTGCCCGCCGGATCAGCCGTCGCTGCTCTTGCGGGTCTGGGCTGGTCAGTGCGGTCTCCCAGGAGGAAGGGGAAGGTGAAGGAATAGGGGAGTAACCCGGAGGGTGTGGGCACTCCCAGGTGCAATGATATACTGCGGGCTTTTCTCCACAATAGGGACAGTATGAGGGATATTGTGTGGGGTGGAAGGGGTGAAGATAAAAGAGGCAGGAAAATGAATTAGTTTGAAGCTGTCGCCACGCGACCGCATATTCTCGGTTAAGGGACTTACGCGGTGGAGGGAAGTGTCTCCTGGTATCTCTGAAAAATTGTAGAGTTTCAGTGAAGTGCAGTGGTTCTGTCGGTGCGTAGTATGGGTTGGTCAGCCCTTCTAATGGCGCCCAGTTGGCGAGTTCTCGGGCTACCGCATTTAGGCGTTCATTGTCAGGGAGAGAGGCGTGTCCAGGTGTCCAGACGATACGCACCATGTGTAACGCTGTGGGGTGTAATGATGTAAGGATGCGGTGTATGTAGGGTGTCACCCTCCCTTGTGCCAAAGTCATGCAGGCGGTCTGTGAATCAGTGACCACTGTGATGGGTCCATCCGGTGCCGGCATGGTTCAAGCGTGTACGATGGCTAGGGTGATAGCAGCCTCTTCCGCCGTGCCACTGTCCACATGCAGTGTTCAGCGTGGCCGAAGCCCTCAGTATGTCTGTACTACTATCTAGCACGTCTATCTAGACTAGACATAGGGCATGTTTCTGTGGGTAGCGGGCCACGTAAGTGTATAGGACCGGTGTGTTCGATGTGTTATCGCCAAAGAGTCGAGCCAGGGCTTGAGCTCTTGCCTTTGTTCGGCTTTTATGACGGTCAGGGTGCATATTCCAGGGAATTGGGGCAACGTGAATTTTGTTGCGAATGCTAAGCGCAAGAAGTGTGCGTTTTCCTGTTGTGGTTTTCTTGGTGTTTGGTATCCTAGCCGGAATAGAATGTGGCGCCCTTGCATTGTTTGTTGCAGACGTTGCAATTGGCTGTTAAGATTACCTTCGACTAGTTCGCGGATGGTGTTGTGCACCCCGAGTCGTAGTAGGAGCTGGGTAGACGCATGTTGGGGTAGTCCCAGCGCTGCCTTTAGTGCCGTACGGAGGAGGGTGTCCATCTGGCGCATCTCGGTCTGAGTGAGATTATGATAGTGGAGGCGGTAGGTTAATCGGCTAATTATGAGGGCTCGCACAATTAGGAGTACATCTTTTCCTTGGAGTCCTTGTCGGTGGTTTGTAATGCGCTTTATCATGTGCGTTACTTGGGTAGGTTGTTGGCGGAACATTTGCAGGGTATGTGTGGCCTTCCCGTTGTGTTGTATGTGGAGGCCTAGTACACGTAGTCTGTCTACCCTTCGAATAACGTTGCCATTGATATGCAATGTGATGGCTGGTAGAATATCGGCCTTATTGCGTTCTTTTTAATACAAGCAGGAGTTCCAACTTCTCAGCTGCGCAGGTGAGTCCTCCGGCTGTTGCATACACTTGTAATATATTTAATGTTTCCTGTAGTGCATCTTGAATGGCGCCGTCTGGCCCTGTGGTCACCCAGATTGTAACATCATCGGCGCGCAGGGTTGCTGCACGTTCGAAAGTTTGTCGAGGAGTGGTGGCAGCTTTGCCATCGCCACGTTGAACAGGGTGGGTGAGAGAACCGAACCCTGGGGAGTACCTCTGCCGGAATGTTTAATGATATCCGACTGAGTATCACCTAGGCCGATGGTGGCTGTGCGGTCAGATAAAAAGGCTCGGACATAATCATAGATGCGTTTTCCGTATCAGTAGAATGCAAGATTGTTTAGAATGAGGTCATGTGAGACGTTATCGAAGGCCCCCTTGAGGTCCAACGGCAGAATGGCGCTTGTTTGAGCTTTACTAGAACTATCCACAACATTCTCCTTATGTTGTAGGAGTATGTCCTGCGCAGACAGACGTGGTTAATGGCCAAATAAGGTATTGGGAAACAATTGGTTCGCTTCGAGGTGAGGCTGGAGGCGCATTAGAACTACGTGCTCGAAGATTCATTATGCAAAAAAGAGGTGAGGCGTGCAGACAGGACACAAGAGTAGAGAAGTGGGCAACACGAACGCCTTCGAGGCGTTCGTGTGGTCCACTCCTCTACTCTTGTGTCCTGCCTGCACGCATCACCTCTTTTTTGCATAATGAATCCTTACCAACTAGCTCAGCTTTGATGTCGTTCTGTGCTCGAAGAGTTTGACAGTACACGAAGTCTGAGAAATGGGTCTGAGATTTTGGAGGGACAGCGATTTCCCGGGTTTCGGAATTAAGGTAATATCGGCATGTCGCCGTTCCTGTGGAAGCGTTCCGTTTTTCCAATTGTCATTGCAGTATGCATGCCTGCCGTATGGCCTGATCGTCGAGGTTTGCGTAGCAGTGCATAGTGAACGCCGTCTGCTCCGGGCGCCGTGTTTCGTCTTATGCCGTGTAGGGCTGCCAGCGCAGAACTTCTCTTATGTCGTCGGAATGGGGATGCCGCGTTTACGGGAGTATGAGCCATTGCTTAAGGGGGTATGAGCTTAAGGGCTTTCCGTGGTCGGACCGCGAGCGTTTCGCCTAGACACATACAGCTTCGCTAATTTTTGTTAATTTTTGTTATACCAGCCAGGCAACTATTTAACTTCAAGTAACTGCAGAATATTAGTACGTGGCATGTCAGTGGCCCCCTACACAATGAAAAAAACAGCACTCGCCATGAGACAAAATCTACGCGCACCCACACACAACACACAAGCAACACACACACACACACACACTACTCCATGTTGGTAGTCGCTGTTTGTTTAAAAAATGTAGGAGCCTATACAGAACATTGCACTGACAACCTATGTTTTATCGTTGGCAATACGGACTAAGCCAGAGGAATTGTGATCCTGCGGTTAGTTGTCATCTGTGGATTTGTTTTTTAAATACAGTTAAACACACAAAATGAGACATTAAGAATTACCATTGTTTCATTTTAAAGGAGCCAACAGTCAATGAAGACAAAGAAAGCAAAACATCGCATCTGGGGCTCCACCGATTCAGCTGCAAATGTAACTAGCACCCTCCCACTGTCTTGGTTGTTTTGTTGGTTTTGTTTTTATTAATTTCATCTTTTCACGACAATACTAACAAACCGTCTGTGCAACTATGGTTGAAATTTTTTTTAAAACCATGCAGCCAGTTAAAATGCGACTTTAAGAATGAATATCCACATCCCCTCACTTCCAAAGAGGAACCTTAAAAGGAATATAACTATTTTAAACTATGTTACTCTTCACTTTAGGGCACATGTTGAAATTGCGGAATTGAAGCCCATCAGTGGAGAAGTGATGCTTGTTTAGCGGAAAACATAAATCTACCACTATTTTCGAGATGATGATGATGGTCATCGATATTTAATAGCATTATCATTATCAACATATCTATGTCTACAGCAGCTCGAAGACCTCTTCCAGCGATCTCATTACCCCTATCTTGCGCCAGATGACCCCATCTTCGAGACTTTTGAAATATTCGGCATGGATTCAGATTCATGGATGTTCCAGCTTAAAGCTTCCCGAATGCGTGCATGAAATGGTTGAGGCTTAGTTTAACGACAGTGCATTTTTTAGCAGATTTTGGAGACGGATGTCTGGCAATGCGGGCTAGTGTTCTGATTTCTGCTTCTAATTTCAATGATTGATTACTTCTTGGCCTCAATTTCGGGATTGGAACATATGAGAATAATTAGGAAGTTATTCAGCGAATCATCTTAGTTACCTGGACATAACGATTTGTCGCTCAAGTAAAGTCCACTTCTTCAGGTAATACACGTCAATAGGTCTAATTGTGATACATACTCAATGCGATTTCTTTGTTATAAATACCAAAAAATAAAAGGCCATGAGCACACGGTATACCTGCTGCATAAACGTGAAGCTGACTTTCCTGCAGTTGAAATGTGAGACAGCAACGAAGTTTGTTTTCCGCAACGCGCGCTTGATGGCCTCAAAAGATGTAGCAGTCGACAAGAAGGCAGGCATGACAGGCTTCTCGCCTCACGCTCGGCAGAGTATGGCAACGTGAGGGAGGAGCCTATAGACTCTACTACAAAATTTCTCTCTCGACGCCTGTGCCACCAGCCCTGTTTCTGTACCGCCTCTACTATCAGCGCTGAAAATGCCGTGCAGGCATTTCAGCGCTGATAGTAGAGGCGGTACCCGCACCTTTTACCCCGCACCTCCACCAGAATGTTACGTGTAGAAAGATACAGACGGAAGAGGCTATTTACAAGCTATTTACACTGGACTGGAGCCAGTGCGCCAGGCCGACATTTTTTCGCGCCAAGGGCACAGCCCCACTTCGTCGTCGTTCTCGCGGCGGCTCGTCTCTCGGGTATCTACCGATAATAGCGTAATAATATTAACGCGATAGCGTTAAGGAGCTCGTGTCGCAGAAAAGCCGGTGTCGTCGGTGTCGGTATCGGCGTCCGCGGCGTTGGCCGTGAGCGATAAATCACGGCAGGCACTTCATAAATAAAAAGCAACTTCCAAGATGGGCTGGGTGGGAATCGAACCAGTGTCTCCGGAGTGGGAGACGGAAACGTTACCACTGAGCCACGAGTTTTTTTTTCTTTATTGCCGGAAGTCTCACCAAGCTAACAAAAAGGGCATCATTTCTTGAAATAAGGTAAGCGATACATTAATATACACTCACACGCATTCAACTTTGTGCGCATGCATATTGTGCGGTCAGTCACATTGTGGCTGGCCATGTCAAGTTTAAAATTCCTTTAATGTGGCGAGGGGCTCAATCCTCGCCAGCCAATCCGGAGGACATTCTTGTTCTTTAATTACATCAATGAACTTGGAAATAGCTTCCCGGAAGAGCACATGCAGACGATGTAGCGGTGTGCTGTATAACTAAAGAAAGCATTACAGAGGTAACAACCATTGTTAAACATTTCGGAAACACAACAGGGAGCTTTGCAAATTGGAATAAGTGTCTCGGTTTTTGGCATGGTGAATGGCAGTCAACACCGGAAATGTTCGCCAACATTAGATGGATTAAAGCGCCAGCTAAATACTTGGGCGTTCCGCTCGAACATTACCGGCGGAATGAGGACTATTGGCTAGAAGAGGCCAAACGACTCAAGGAAAAAACAACAGATTGGAAAGGTGCTCATCTCTCGATGTTTGCGAGAGCTACTGTATGTAACTTGTTTTTAATAAGCAAAATATGGTACGTTATGCAAGTTTTCTGTTGCTCTCGTTTAAATGTGCAAAGGTTCCACAGAGTTTTTGTTGTGTTCATTTGGGCATCAGAATGGGAGAGGTGCAGCTGCATGAACTTGTTTAGGAGAGTCAAGGACGGGGGCTTAGGCCTGTCACATCTCTTTGTGAAGCAGCTAGTAAACCGGTTTTCTTTCTTTCTAGACGTGCATGACCCCTTTCTGCGCACAATGTGCCAATTACGACTGAGCAAGCATCTGCCGATGTACGTGGTCTGCAATTTAAGTATGCCTGGTGCTCTTCGAGGGTACCTAAGGGAAGTCGTTGACAGTGTCCGTTTTCTGTCCGTACGTTTTTCTAATGATTATCTCTTTTCGGTGTCGCGGAAGAAATTGTACAGGGATGTAGTTGACATGATTATGCCGGTTCCGATGTACAGAACCATAAACAGTGGAGGACAGGGAAACGACGTGTTAAAGCGTGTTAAGAAAATGCAGGTGCAGCCAAGCACTAAATCCTTTTTCTTTAAGTTCCATACCGGAACTCTGCCGGTACGGGCCTTTTTACAAGAGAAGGGTTTTTATTTGCCATGGGGAGCAAACTGCCTTATATGTAAACAATTAGAAACAATTGACCATGTTTTTTTGCATTGTTGGGCAGGGGTTTTCTTTTGGGACGTTCTTCAAAGAACACTACAGAAAGAATTGCCTTTAAGCCCATTAGGTATTAGATTTTTGACGGTAGAAAATGAGGACGGCATGCCATTGGACTTAATTATGCTAATGGGCCTCCACTGTTTATGGAGGGCTCGAATGGCCAGTTTCTTTTGTGAGCCTGACAGCCGGCCTGCGCGGCTGCACTGAGCCACGAGTTCGATGCTGCAAAGCGGTACAAAAGCGCCTCTAGTGAACGTGGTGTTGCCTTAGAAACGAGCTGTTTCTAAGGCTCAGGCGTGCGTCGCTTGCTCAGGCGCACATTTCGTTGTCGCGCCGAACGCTGCGTTGCTCGACGCTCACCGCGTCCGATGCGGGGCGCGTAGTCGCTGCGCCGTAGCCCATTGTCTTACACCCCTTGGCGGGTCGACGGGAACGCTGTCGCGTTCCACTCTTGAAGGCGAAGCTTAAGCGTCCTCCAATTTTTAATGAGCTACAGCGGAAAACGTCCTATCGTATTAGGGTATTACTAAAAGCTAGATGTTACTTTGACTTGACTATTTTGGTGATGTTATATTATGCAGTCATTCACAGTCATCTAAATTATTGTACCGCTTCCTGGGGTCAAACATATCATTGCCGCCTTTCTTCCCTCCAACATGTAAAGGATCAAGCTATTCGCATTCTCACCTTGAGCAACCGACGTTCACATGTTACTGATCTGTACCGGGAACTGCACATACTGAATATTGACCATGTAATCAAATTTAATGTCGGCACATTTCCTTATCAAAAAGGTAAAGACCATAACCTTTTCAAATTTGTACTTATCCGACACTTTACTAACTCAAATATTGCGCGCTTTTCCTCCAAAAACAATTTTATGCTTCCTAAGGTACGAACTAACTATGGTCCACAAAGAGTAGCATTTGTTTTAATCAAACTTTAGAATTCATTGCCTTTTAAAATTAAATGCGCCTTTTCTATATCGTCATTCAAACATCAGCTTCGCAATTTCGTGTTTTAACTATAGCTCCGTTTATTGAATATGTATTTTAAAACACAACTTCAATTCTGTCGTTTTTAATACTGTTTGCTTCGTTTCTTACTCCAGCTTAAGCCTTATCCCTATCGTTTTATATTTTCCAGTGTATTATTCTTTTGCCTCATTATGTATTTGCATTTGTATTTGCATTTTCGTATTTTTATAATTGGCTGCTTTTTTGCTGTCAAGTAGTATTAGTGTTTTTTTTACTTTATAAAAGGTCCCCCTACAGTGGTTTACACTATGGGACCTTCTTCTGTACTAAATATCAATATTTTTGTATCTGCACTAAGTATTCAATAAACTTAAAAGTTCGAACTTCAAAAAAAAGGACATGATGCTGCGTTTCTACTTTCTTTGGCTTAACGTATTGCTGCAGCCGAATTTAAGCAAAATTTTGTCAAATTATATCGCATTCTGGCGGTTCCTCATTCATACACTTAGTTATTCTTCGTCAAAGTCAGGAAGTTAGACTAGCAGACGACATGCGAGCAATTCTTTTTGGTAACGAACGTGATGGTAGCACAACTTCGTACTAGCGCCTTCTGTGCTGTACTTTTAAAGTGCGCAGACAGTGCACCAAGCCTGGCAGTCCAGTGTGCCCGCGAACCATGCTCAAAATGAAACGACGTAGTCAGTGGCCAGGCAAAATCTTCGGTCTCAAGCCAGATGCGTATTATTCCCGCGATGTGAAACATCAAATTAGCTAGCATGATGGTCTGGTCCTTTTAGTTGCGCTCACTCGCTCATACACTTGAAGCCAACCTTCAACATCGGCGTTAGTGCCGCAACATGTTTCTCGGTGGTGCGGTGGTGGCAGAATAACGGTGGACGGGCGAGCCGACGTGTCCGAAGCATCCTCGCCCTGATCTGGCATTGCAGCTGCAACCATGTTGCGCCCGCTGCGTAAATACGTCTTGCTTTTGAGCCCGCAACGTCCATCAAAAGCGTTAGGGAGAATACAGAAGTACGAAACATATTTACAGGATCTTTACAAAAACTGCAGCTTGGTTCGGTTCGGTTTAGTGCCTGCGGATATGGCGCAACCCACTACGGAGGATTGGCCATTGATAGGGCGGCAGTAGGTAAAAAGGAAAAAAAAAATACTCAAACAGAATTTTGTAACTTAAGAATGATAATAAATGAATGCTATCGTTATTATCAATGTTCAGGCTATATTATTTTAAAACTTCATGTTAATATCTTTGTGTTCGTATTGAGAAAAATAAAACGATAATTATCAAGTAACACGGCAGTCTTTTGTTTCGCTGACAAAAGTAAATATGGCAACACATACGTTTCTACGGCAGTCTTCTACTGCCGACGCCCCAAGAGACAGTACCATAGGATGCATAAGGCCCAATCCAAGTTCGCGAAGGGAAGCTTCTAGAAGTCGTTTCCTGAGCATATCGAACGTATGACACTCTATAAAGAAAGTTTCCATAGCTTCAGGTTCGCTGCAATAGAAGCATTGAGGGGAAAGTGCTGAACCAGACCTCTGGAATTGAAATTAAGCATTGGTATTCGGCAACGAATTCCCGTGAATGAAACTTCAAATTTTCTTGTTGAATACCATCTGCTGTACCAAGGGAATCTAAGGTGCTGAAAGTGGGTGTTATTTAATACACATGATTTAACATGTTCTTCTTCAACACAAGAATTTTTAAATGTTGCAGCCGTGGTGTATGCGGAAGGTTTCAGGATCCTCAGTGCCGGCCTTTAAAGATGCCGCCGCTAGTGCGTCTGCTGACTCATTTAAATTGAGTCCCACGTGTCCTGGTAACAATGTCAAACGGATGAGGCATAAATGTCGGGGAATAGATGAATAAAATTCTCGGAGAATTGCTGATGAATTTGGCACTGACAGAGCAGAAGAAACGGATAAAGAGTCGGTTATCATTACAGCCGAATAAGTAGACGCGGGAAGTTCTTTTTGAGCTTGAATGATGACCAATAACTCTGCCTGAAGTATTGGTGTAATGTCGGGCAATCGATGAGAAAAAAAATTTAACGAAGGTGAAAAAATGTCCACTCCTGCCTTCTCTTCATTGACAGAAGCATCTGCGGCTATTACTGTATCTCTAAGGAGGTTAGCAAGATGAGAACCTCTATTTGAGAGGCAGTGGCTGACAAAAAGATAGGATAGGATATCTTTCTTCGATGGCACCTACCCACTGCGGGGGATTAGCCAAAATTTGAATGGCATTAGGAAGATGTTGGTATTACAAAAACGGGTAAATTTGTCTTGTGGAAACGGATAAAAATAATGTATGAAGAACTTAAGAGAATCGCCTTGAAACAACTATGAATTTCTCCACGGCTGAGCAGACATCCGTCTGGTGTATTCCAAGAGAGGAGGCTCCTAGAGAAAAGATATTTAAAATGGAAAATATTTAAACTATGTTGCATGACAGTTGGTTCTAAAATGTTTTTCCTTAAAGGAGAAAAACGGCGGCAGAATAAAAAAAAATTATCTATGGTTTCATCTGCTGCACAGAATGGGCACAGAGGGGAGGGTGCCAGACTAGCCCCCTGAAGGTAAAAGTTTAAAGGGACACTAAAGCGAAACAATAAACCAGTTTACACTAATGAAGCATTGTTTGAGAACCCTGCAGGCAGTCATTTAAAAAAATAGTATGATTATTAGATGAGAAAATGAAGGTCTAAGTATCAGCATTTGAAATTCGCACCGAAATTCCAGCGCCGGTACGTCAGCGTGACGTCAGGGATTCCAAAGTATGTTTTCGCATTTGGGCCGCGTTGGCTGAATAAAGATTATCGAAACTTGCCATGTTTAATATTTGGTTCCTTTAGAACACAATGTAGTCATTCTGTACCCGCTATGTATAGTTAGTAGGCCCTAGAAGATGCCATCAAAATCCAAGACGTCACAGGCCCCACGTGCGGGAACTCAAGTAGGCGTTGCCACCAGTATTTCGTTCTTGCGCTTTTTCTGGCTTACCAAACGTCTTATCGTTGTAAGAGTGGTGTTTTTGCTGTTGTAGAACTGTAATTTACTGATGCAGAAGAAATTATTTTCACTTTAGTGTCCCTTTAATAATGGTGTTCGACAGTCTAACCGGGTAAAAATTTCTTAAGATTTTCTGGTGTGAAATGAATTTCTGTGCCAAGGGGATGGTAGGTTCTCTTCTTATCACGTATGTGGCTCATACCCTCTATGGGCAGTCGGCTTGCGAAGTTCAAGGATGTCGTCTTCTTCGGGCGTAAACGTTTTCTTCGTCAGCCTGTCACACAATTTCCCTGATGTTAACGCACAAAACCAGTCGAACCGCAGCAAACGAAGCAATAAAATCAATACTACATGCCATGTGACTTCATGTGCGGCGAGTTCGTATGCCAGCATTCAAACAAATAAAATAAAATAAAACATTGCACAATAGAAAAGAAGTGGTACTTTCTGGTCACTTCAAGACACTAAACACGTGACTCTCGGTAAGAGCTAACGTCGCTGAGTGAGCTTTGTTCAGAACTCACGCACGCTTTTTTTTTCTCGCAGCCACAGCAAAAGGAAAAACATTCCGAAAAGCCGAGAATTGAGAATAAGGCATTTGTCAAGCACATTGGCTAGTTCTTACGTGTGCTATAACAACAACAACAAAAAGTAAAACTAAATTTAAGACCCATATTACACGTGGTCTCAAAACTACGTGTTCCACTGAAATGTCGGTACACGTAGTCGCAAAATTTTGTCAATGTCCACCTGAATTTTTTTTGCGGGCATTACAGTGTCGTTCTATATCATAAACACGTGGAAAGCATTGCGTAAAATAGTACTTCGCGCACTCTTTGTGATGTACTTGAGAAGAAAATCACTCACCTCTCAAGACTGGCGAAACAAGAAGCGGAACAGTGCAGACATGCATAGACATGTCTCGACTCGAAGGGAAGCCATATTGAATATGGCGTGGGGCATCAAAGCACCACCGCAGACGGCGCGTTGTGCATGATGCAAGGTAAATGTACCTGGTAGCGAAGCTTCTGTAGAAGTCCATTAGTTCAAAACATGCTGGTTCATCGGCGGTTCAGAAGGCTTAGCACCATCTGGGTTGTGTGACAATAGAAAACTTGCGGCGGAAGAAAAAGTAATAAGATACCATACCCGTTAAAAGCAGAAGTGACGTCATTGTTGTCCTCAAAGGCGCGAAACTTGGTTTGGGGTCTTGCTATTAGAGTTGTATATTCAAAGGCCCCGAAATTCGACTTGATTGGCGTTTCGAGCTTTCAGCGCGGAAAGCGATGCAGCAAAATATCAGCAGTACGGGTGTCAAAACCGCACGCCTGCACGAATATCGTTTCTTTGCAGGCTGACGAAAGCTATGGGTGTAGAGAGATGGTTGCCTCGTCACACGCCAAGCCTGTCGGTCAGCGGCCAGAAAACAGCTAAATTGAACAGTTATCTTGCGGTCGTAAATCACTATTTGTGCGTGAAGTCGTTAAGAAACGATAAAACCGCCCGGGCCCCAAAATTCTGACAATCGCGGACAACTAAAACAACTCAACGCGTGAGGGGCCGTATTGCAAAAGGCGAACTTCACGAGCCCGCCCTTTTGCACAGTTCAAGAGCATTGCATCGGAAGTGATTTGGGCGTCAACGCCGCCATTTTAAGCGGGCGCTAAAAAAGTGTGTTCAGTAATGACAGAATAAAATAGACTTGCTTCTCCTTCACTTCTTTGATAATGTCTTCCTCTTTACCCGGGTGGTTGTGTATGAGTCTCTGCGCTTTCTGTTTTGCGGCGTTCTTGTACTCCTTCTTTGATAGGGGAGTCTTGAGTGCTGCCCAAGTGCGCTTGCTGCTTAAGGTCCCTTGAAGCTTGTTACATGTTTCGCGCCAGTTATTTCTTTCAAGTTGTTCAGAGTACGCTTGCGTTTCTTTGATCAGCTTGGAGATACGAATTTTGAGTTTCCGGTGGCACTTGTTACGCTGCCAGCGTTTCGCGAGTGCCCTCCCCGCCTCCCACAGCTTGAGTAAGTGGGGGTCGACCACGGGGGTGTCTTGCGACAGTTGCATTGTCCTCGCATGCTTCTCGGCTCTTTCCACGACTCCTCTGATCCATATTTCTAACAGGAGCGCAAAATATTGGAACGAAGTTACGCCAAGGCTAAGGAAGAAAGGGACACGGTGTCAGGGGCGAAACCTATGAATGCTTGCTAAGGCTCCTCTTTAAGATATTTTAGTTGCCAAAGTATAGTACCTCCTGCAATTTTTGTGTATGTCTCATGTATACTTTCAGAAACTGCATAAGGTGTTGGCGGTGTACATTTGTGGTTCCAGTGGGGAAAGCGCGAGTCGGGCCATTTGTTTCGGTCTGTTCGACAGGGGGGGTCTTGGACTCACAGACTTGTTTATTCGCAACTTGTTTCCCGTTTCTCGTCGTTGAGGGATCAGGAGAACCGTTTCTTACGTTCAATGACGCAAGTGCGACTAAGAAGTGTGCTTCCAGATTTTATTGTATCTAATGTGAGCATATTGAAACGAAGAGTGAAAGGATATAGATAGGAGGTGGTAGCCTCATTTCAATCTTTAACGGCTCCATTCTCATTGAAGCGTCTAAGCGTTGTAACAAAAAAGATTCTTTACAAAGGTTTGGTTGGTGTCATGTTGCCAATTGCTGCTTTAAGCTATTGAGGTACGGGAAATGATGTTTTAAAAAACTGATTCGCCATCGCAGCCCTGCGAAAGTGGATGTCCAGCGAAGCTGTTCAATACCACCAGTACAACTGCTGAGGGACGTATATAATGCTTTATTGCTTTTGAGTAATGGTAGTAATGGTAATTTAGAGTGACGGTGGTAATGTCAATAATGGCAATTTTAACAGTAATCATTTGCTACGCTGGTTTTACAACTGAATGAACAATAGGGCACACATGCAATTTGTTGTGAGTCGAGTGTTTTGTTTTTTGATTCTACTGTGTTTTGCACTCCAGCCGAGTCTCGTTGTTTGCTTCTTTTCTTGCAATGTACGTTTTCTTTGTTCCTGTTATCTCTGTACCCCACTCCTTCCTAAGGCTTGTAATACAGGCGGGCAGTATTTGCTAAATAAATAAATAAATAAATAAGCTGCTTACGGCTACCCTGAGGAAAAATCGTGGCGGTGAACAAAAAACGCCATGCCGCAAAGCCAAATTTCTCGTGAATGCTCCGTAGCTCTCAACCTAATGTAGGTATCTTGGAAAAAAAATCACGCTGAAATTGGCCGCTAAGATGACTATCAATACGCCGAGTTTAATTCACTCGCCCTAGTTAGTCACTTCACAGTGAAGTTGCAAACGTTACAACGGTTATAGAAAAATATGCAGATCACATGCACTGTGGGAATCGATGTAAGCGAAACTTTGTCTGCTGTTTGTGTTCATTGACGTTATTTGGCGGTGGTATACTGACGGTATGCGACAGTCGTGACGGGATGTGAAATGTTACCTTGCCTGCTCCGCTTGTGTTTGTTGTTCTTGCTCCGCTCGACGCTTTGTGCGAGCCTTTGTCTCGTCGGCACTAAGTGCACGCTTCGGCGACATTCTGGGCTGTAGGGTTGTAGCTCACAAAACTGCCTCCTCTCTCTCTCTATTCTCTCGCCAACATTTTCCCCACCTCCTCCCTCTACTCTCATTGCTGCTGTGGGTGAGCACGGAGACAAGCACGGCAGCTCCTGCACAGCATTTGTGAGGGGTCACGCCTAGTTAGGCGCCGAGATGGAATTGTGCAGATGCGACGCTGCGTAAATATTGACACGAGAATCTCTGGTCGTTTTTCCTTTGTGCCACACTTCTCTCTGTACCAACGCGAAAGCATTAAGAGGAAGCTTTAGCTCTGGCCCATCTCCGACGCGGCCTATTCAGATACATGTAAAAAGCAAAAAATGCTTTTTCTGAGATAACCCCTGGACTGATATTAATGAAGTTTGTTGTATTTCAAAGAGAGAGTTTAATTCTAGTGACTGTTGGAAGCAGAATTTCGATTTAGGGCTTGAATTTCGTTAAAAATATCTTCAAAAATCTGAAAGCTTGAAAAAAATCGGAGGTTTATCAAGGTTAAGCCCAGTGGATGCGAAGCATCCACTGGGCTTAACCTTAGCGTATCCTTAGCGTTTGGAGGCATCTTGACCGCATACACGCCCGGCGCAAAGACGCTGGCGCAGTTGCGGGCACAGAGACTGACGCGACGGCGGGCGCGCGCCGCTTCATCCCTGGCGTGACGTCACATATCACGTGATGCAGCGATGGTGGCGCCGCCGCCGCGTCGCGCGCGACGGCGCGAACCGAAGCGTGGAGGCCTCCGCCGGGCGACGTCCGACGGCGCGATATGAGGCCCCATCTGCAGCCGGTGTGACGTCATCACGTGACGTCACATCATGTGATCTCACTTCAGGGTCAATGGTGGCCACCGCCGGGAGGCGACCGACGGCGGATATGAGGCCTCATCTGTAGCCGGTGTGACGTCATCACGTGACGTCATGTCACGTGACCCCACTTCAGGGTCAATGGTGGCCACCGTCGGGCGTCGCGCGAAGGCCCGAAACCTACGTTAATATGCTTCGCATAAAAATAGAAGCACGTAGTTTACAAATTAGGAGCTCTGCATCGAAAACAGATATCGCGGTTCTGCAAACGGGATCTATTAGAAGAAATCCGATACGTCAATTTATACTTTACGTGAATTCGTTACGTTGCGTACAAGAATTCTGCAAAAGCTCTAATCCCATATTACTAAACTTTTTGAAATTCATGTGTAATATAACAATTTTGTCCGCTTTAGATGTACTATTATATGCAATTCACAGAATTGTGGTATCATTTTTCATTGTTGAGTTATAGAGTTGTAAACTTGATAGTTTCGTTTTGTGAAAGTTTTGGGAGTTTGCCAATTTTTAATAGAACATTGACACCCAAAATCAAAAAATTCGGAAGCAACATTCACTAGATCTTAAGTTTTTTTTTTTTAATGCAACAAACTTCCCCAAATTTGGAGCAGTTGTTGCCGAGAAAAACGAATTCTCCTTTTCCATGTATTTAGACAGGAGCACCCGAGCTTCCTCTTAAAGGCCCGTGTCGCAGAAAATCCGGTCTCGACGCCGCCGGCGTCGCTTGTCGAATAATCCTTCCGAACCACAACCGCGCAGGCCCTCCACGTGGTGCACACTTTGTCTTACATTCTTTACTATGTATTCCCCGGAATTTCGAGGACGACAGCTCACAAATAAATTTCATGAAAGAAAACACCGACATCGCATGCCTTTTATGTTTTTGTGACATGGAGATGTTTTGGCCACGTCCCGACGCGGTGGGCGTTAGTGGCGTGCCGGACAGCAGCAGCACCAGCACCAGCAGCAGTGGGAAAATCGAAGAAGCAAAGGAAGCTTCGCTTTAAAACAGCTGTAACTCTAGTTTTGTCGAAATTATCCCGAAACAAATTATGGGACAATTAGCCGCTAAGGTGACTCTACCAACACGGATTTACTTTTCGCAATTCCGTAGTTCACAGTGAAATTTGTAAATATTGTGGAATCCCTGTCGTCAATACATGGGCTTCTACGAGAGGGAAACAGACCGCCCCGCGTTTGTCCGCTAGAATAAAACTTTAGTCCTTGCAAGTGTCATTCAGCTAATAAACTACGAAGTATGCTCAATCGCGAATTACAAAGAAACGTGTTTTGTTTCGTGCACTCCTTTGGACTGCGCCCAGGGCCACTATGTTGCAGCGATGCCTTATGCCTTATATATTCTATGCTATTCTTACCATCCACCACACACGGCCGCCTGATCCCTTTGATAATGTCATCAGACCGTCGCTCTGACCACTGGCCAAGCGCGAAAAGCCTGTAAAAGCATAGAATTGGAAAAGGCATTGCTACAAAATACCGGCCCAGTTCCAAGCATATCGTCGCTCGCGCCGAGGCTCGGTTTAACGGCCACGTGCGTCAGAACGGCGTTCCGTCGTAGCTGCGTCGACAACACTTGCGTCTTTAGATCGGTATCGCAGAAGCCCTTCGTCGCTAGCTCTGTGCATGTATGACATAGTGCGTGACGCAGTGCGGGCCTGATATTTCTTTGTATTTCGCATAAATAGCAGATACGAAGAGAACTCTATACCAACATAATTTGTACCACCATAGCAGCTTCGCTGGTCAACCACCTTCACAGTGTGGTAGGGATCATTAATATATATATATATATATATATATATATATATATATATATATATATATATATATATATATATATATACACCGATGGCTAGTGATGTCACTCCGTACGTAGAAAGCTGCCGTCGCCGCGGCATATTGCGCAACAGTAATCTTTACCGGCAAACGCGTGCGGGGAGCGCCATGTGTTTCGCAATGTTATCAGGAACGTCTTATCTTCAATCATGTGGCTTGTATGCGTGATTAGATCGAGCATGCTAGGTGACTATTTGTCGCGGCCCCGTTTCAAAGGAGATAAAATACAAATGATCATCAATGATCATAATTTATTTATACATGCAGCCTTTTCTTCAAGTAAACTTAAGTTGAGGCAGACCCGCCGTGGTTGCTCAGTGGCTATGGTGTTGGGCTGCTGAGCACGAGGTCGCGGGATCGAATCCCGGCCACGGCGGCCGCATTTCGATGGGGGCGAAATGCGAAAACACCCGTGTGCTTAGATTTAGGTGCACGTTAAAGAACCCCAGGTGGTCAAAATTTCCGGAGTCCTCCACTACGGCGTGCCTCATAATCAGAAAGTGGTTTTGGCACGTAAAACCCCAAATATTGTTATTAAGTTGAGGCAGCGCACTTTCTCGTTGTTTCTTTCCATCTTATTCGTCTTTGGCGCTGTTCCATTATGTTATCACAACCATCCCTTCCGCCCCAATTCTACAGCTGCTTTCTTCAACACGACACAAGTGTCCGCGCACCAGCGCAAGCGCTACACGAACACGGCTGCTCGTCACTGCGTTTGCGCATCTATCTTTTCATGATAGACGATTACGCGAAGCTTTTGAGGCGAGCTCAGAGGGACATGTAAGGGGTTTATATAACCTGAGAAAACCCCTCGAATTATAAAGTGATTCTTATAGCCCTAGTTTACATTTCTGGAAGCATCAAACACTGGGCACTACGTTGACACTTTCGCACTAAACGTTATATGATTTGTAAATTCTAGCGTGCGTTTCGTTCTAAACCCCGCGAGATAACTCCGTTCCAGAAGAAATCTCCATGACCGAGAATAGTGAAGGCATTCCAGACAGCTCCATTCCTTCGTCTAGGCGCCTTTTGCAGTGCTGGACACACAAATCTTTATGATGCTGTTGATATTCTCGACGTTTCCAACAGACAACACATGATGAGATAGGTAAATAAAAGCGGTGCTTCCAAACGCCACCCTTTTGAGCGCACCTCGTAAGCTATGTGCGACAAAGCGCATCTGTGTGAGCGGAGTGGAACTCAACGCCTGTACCTCGTTGACGATTGCAAGCAGAAAGAAATATATACGAAGCCTACCTCTAGCCGACACGTGCAGATCTAGGTCACTATGAAAATCAACGCAGCCGAAGCATTTCCAGTCTATCTTGCCTCTAAAGGCAGAAAATATCTGCCGCAAGGTCCCGCAGCTAGCTTTCTTTCTTCTTGCAGCCTCATTGCACGGTCGCTCTCATTCATTGCATGCTTTTCGAGACATCTGGCGTAAGAGTGCGCCGTCTTCAAGCAAGTTCAGGCCTTTTTAATGTGTCACGCAAGTCTATGAGGCCTATAACGTAAAGCTATTCCAATATGTTTTTATTGCAATCTCCTGACGTCGAACTTACGTAAACGCCGACGCAAGCATCGGGCGGTAACCGGAACGGCTGCCTAAAGAGCCCAATCAAACGCTTTCCTCGTTTGTAGGAGGTCCATTTTGTTTGCTTTCAAAACTTATAATATTGGCTACATTCAGCGGTTTTTCTTATCTAATTGGATGACAAGACGGGAGGACCATGCTCAAGTAGAGAGGGTTTCTATGGGGCCGAGCCAGCGCACTGAATATAGATAACCGGATGAAGAGGGTGGCGCGGGCGTATGCGGTTGGTCCGCTTCCCTTTACATAGCTTGCGGTGGCTGGTCCAAAATCGCGGCGAAGTGCAACGGAAGTTTAGGAATACGGCAAAAGCGGATCCTCAGCAAAGAAGAGTTGGCAGAGCGATGGCGGAAACGTGCCGAATGGAGTCGATAACGTTATACACCCTCGCAAGAAGTTTTATTATACACAAATAAGTCCATGTTCCAGGTAGGTGCGGATAGCCAGTGCCTGAGCGATCGGCGGCAGCCATCTTCTGTTTCCTTCGCAACGGGGTGGACTTCTGCTATATAGAAAAAAAAAAAACAGCTCAGTTTCGTTCGGCATATTGATACATCTTTAGCGCGTATACGTCACTTTGACGCGATGAGTTTTCGCAGTTTTGTGACGTCGCGTGACAGACAGGTGACGTGGGTGCATATTGTTGCGAAGAGAGTATACTCCCCCCCCCCCTTTCTTTTATTTCCGTGACTGTTGTGTGTTCGTCGATGCGAGAAAGCCATTGTGCAGGAATGACTTCGGCGGAGCCTCGGGCACGTGCTCTCGCCCGGTTGACGCCACCGTACCTGACAGTTATTCCGTGCACGTGTCGCACGGTCGTCGCACGCTCGGCTATGTAGGGGGGGGGGGGATATTAATTAGTCATGGTCGATTTCGTTGTGTGTGCGGGGTGTTTTCGCGACCACTTTTGGTCGCTTAAACTCTGGCCTCTATTGGAGCCTGTCGGCTTGCCAGTTAGGTCGGAGTAGGCGTTTGGTAGAGAAGCATGTGCCTCCCGCCGGTACGCGAGTCCCTCGGACGCTGTGGAAACCAATTGAAGAAAGGGGTCTGAGTAGTTTCGGGGTGAACAGAAACACAGCAGCCCGGAGCGCAACTTCACCACGGGATATCAGGCAGGCCGTCGACGGCCGGTATGACATCATTTTGTATTTGACATTTGTGCAGTGTAAATCTAAAATAAATGCCAAGTTAATAAGCCTAGTTATTCAGATGATACCTCTCGTCGTCTTCGTACCTGCGGATATGCACTTGCCCCTGCCGGAGCTCATCTCCTTTCATCGTCGTCTCCTTAATGAGCTGATGCGTCAGAACACTAACAGCTGCGTCACTTCGCTACAATATTCTACAGTCATGGCCGTGAGTGACACTGGCTGATACATCCACGGCTAATTCTAGCACACGCCAAAAACGCCCAAGCAGGTGGACGAGAGGATGGCTTCTCGGTAGCTGAATTGATTAGTGTGGCGAAATGGGCTTGTTGGTACATCTTGAATGGCAGTAGTTGAGCCCCTAGTAAAGACGAGGATAGACAAGGAGACCCCGCAGAGACACCGATAAAGAACCGCAGGCGTCATGCCGAAGATGCAGACTGGACTCCCACTTGCGGCAAGGTCTCCTTTCGTGCACTTTCAATTTCTTTTTTTCGTTATATTTTCTACATTTCACTGAAAGATCACGGTTAATTTCACCTGCGATATCCCTGGTTTCGATACCTGTCTGCATCGTACATGTATGGCTGCAACCCACGGAAAGTCGAGCTCTTCGTTTGCCTTATTCTCTCTGGAAGCAGCAACCGTTTGTCAATAAAAAAAGAAAGAGAAGCTAACGTAGAAGAATGATGACGTACACAATTGATGCAATCTTACTGGCAACTTCGCAACTGCTCGAGACGAACGAAAAAAAAAATATAAGAGCACGCGCGGAAGCTGATAGAACCACAAGAAACGACGACACCCACGTTCGTTAAGAAGGTCGTTGCTCCCAGCCGCGCGCAAACGCGTGGTAAAGAAACGCTCGACAGGGCGCCCTCGCTCGCGGCTATCGCGCACTGATCTTGCGCAAGGACCGATATATCCATTCCGCCCCCCCCCCCCTCTCTCTCTTTGCTCTGCCATCGAACAGCCGTGTCCAGAGACTGCGGCAACAGCAACGCGCCACGACTGCGACAAATCTTAAGCAGATCCGAAGCCACGTGCCGCCCTTTGCGGCCCCTGAGCACGCCGTGCTACGCCGATTGCTTGAGGAGCTTCGGCCCGCCACCTTACCTGCAGCAGTTGCCGATAAGCGTAGTCTTGGCGCGCAGAACGGCAATTACCCCCCGAGATCTTCGATTGGCGCCCTCTCGCGTGTGACGTCAGCGGGGGGACTCCGCTGCCGCGCCGCGCGCTCGCTACGCGAAGGCAACTTGGCGCTTGTCGGCCGGCCTGCTCTGCTGCTCGAGTTTTCCTGAAATATGAGCCGGCAGGCTTGCAGAACAACGTCAACGGAACCCATTCCAGGACGCCATTTCTTGCGAAATCGAGCGGAGTCGCGGACGTCACCGCGTTTTTAGTGTCGATTGCTCCTCGCGTCGTCAGCTGTAGTCATCAGTGTGTGCATGTGCGCGTGCGGCGTTGGTTACTCGTCATTGCTGTTCCATTGTCGCGCCGCGCTGATAATAATTTGTCGTCCCCCTTTTTTTTCGACGACGAACTGCAGTATTTGGTCTTCAGCTATAGCGCCTGCGCCCCAATACTGGTAACATTGTGTTTGTCCACGCGTGCTGCGAGTTCGGTCACCCGCTCCGTTGGCCACGGACGTTGCAGTTTTTTTTTTTCCCCAGCGCGTTAAGCATATCACGAGAACCGTTTGATGACACTCTCAGGAAACGAGGAGGTTGCTGCGGTGCGGTGATGAGCGCACTGCTTTAGTTAGCAGCATTGGCGCGAAATGTAGTCTGAAACGTCGATAAAAGGGAGTACAAGATTAGGGACCAGAACAAAGTTACGTAGACTTATGCTGCCGAGCTGACCTTCGCAAGCGATAAGAATTAGGGCTATGAAAACAGGTGCCAACCTTTGCCTGGATTACCGTTTTCAACATACTTTGTTCGGTAAGCGCGTTGTACGTACTCAAAACTAAAACAAGGAAGTTAAAAAATTCAGGCTGGCTGGTACTTGACTGAATAAGTAGCTGAAGCGCTAAGCATGCTAGGAAACAGAAGGAGCGGTGAAGGTTGGGGAAGGGTAGACGTAGAAAGGCGCAATAAAATGTTCACAGGCGTTCCGGCGTTTTCCTTTTTTATAACAATATTTTTATTTCTACGCTCACAAAAGGTCTTCAGAGTGGTCTCCGTTGGTCTGAAAGTGCGTCGAACAGAAATGCCCCTATATGCTAAACTAAAGAAAGAATTTTTTTGCATTAGAAAATTGTAATGATATTTACTCGCAAGAAAATAGTTTAAAGCGTGTTTGACGACTGCTAAACATGATAGAGCGGGTCGCAGCTAATGTTTGAGATAAATCGCTTGTCACTGAAGAAGTTGCATTTTTCTTGCCAGAAAATGTTCTACATGTAAACACCGCATGGTTAGATTGCTAGCCAAATTTAACATCTGTATTCAACTAATTTGGCGGAAAATGTCTCGTGTACCTAGCCGCGTTCATGGCCGTATACGTACGGGATATTTCGAAATCACGATGTTAGAATCATTCAGATACACTATGTTGTGCTATCTATCGCTATCAGCAAGGCCCGTCTATCGCGGATAATTCAAGCGTGTTTTCAGGCATGTAAAATTTACGAAAGTGGCTTAGAGGGACACTACTGACATACCTTTCGCTGAGTTTCTAGTGAGAACCCAAAAAAATAACATACAGCGGACAAATTCCTAACATCTGCCGTAGTATTCATCCACCGGATATACATGCTGAGGCGGCGTTGTTCTTTAAAAAAATGTACGAGATTTCCCCTCTGTAAGCCTACATACATACGAGTGTGTTTATATCTATCTCGCAAACGTATTCGGAGAACATAATGCATGAATAGAAGTTAGCACTGTTCACTTTAAAACATAATATAGGTACCCGCCTATACAATTCAAGCGTGTTTTTAGGCATGTAAGATCAACTCCGCCATAAAGTGGTCTCACAGCCTGCAGGGTTATCTTACTGATATAGCATGTATGCTCGATGGCAATAGTGAGAAGTTCGAATCCTCAGGTTTTTTTTTTATTAATCTGAACGTGGTAAGCTGGAATTCACCTCCTCCAGTGCACTACACCTCCATGCTTGGAGTGGCGCCTGACACCGGCAAAAATGCCGAGAGCCAGTGAGGCCATACTAATCCAATTAGGAAGACCCACTGAGCTTCAGCGAAAGACACTCGCTAACCAGAACTGGAACTGGCCTATCATGCAGCATTCGGCCACTCCCTCCCAAATGACTCATTCGATCAACCATTTGCCGTCAGAACGCAGCAGCTGCGAAGCAACTGACCAAGGCGGCGGTCAGACCTGTAACGCAGCAGAGGGTGCTAAGTATCTCTGGACCCGGAGAGACCGCCAGTGAAAGCTGACTCTGGCAACATTTAACACCTCTCTCGAGTGAAGCTAGCTTAGCAGGACTCTTTGAGGAGCTATCAGGCATTGTTAGGGATATCATTGGCCTTAGTGAGGTTAAAAAAAGGAAGTTTGGCTCACCACAGGCGCACTGATGTCTCGCTTCCTAGTTTTGGCGTTTTTTCGACGTTTTCTCAGCCAGAACTGTCGAATACGTCGAACGACTCACCAAGATACCTTCCCCACCGGAGCCCGGAGGCGCGTTTGCCTCCCGTCGCTTCATAGGAGCCTGCAGAAGAGTCCATCTGGTAGCAGCGAGAGCTCCGTCATGACTACGCCATACCTGACACCGGGCCAGAGGCAACAAACTGCTTCTGATAGCAACCATGAATGTAAGCGATATAAGTCTGCAGAAACAGACGACGAGTCTATGCTTATTGATGATTATGATATAGCGGACATCAGTGATTTGGACGATGAAGGGTTCAGGCTTGTGTGCCAGCGCAAAGAGGGGACCGTCGGAATCCCAGAGGTAATTACATCTATCACTAAAGGATGATAACTGCAAAAAGTAAATCCCATTGCTTTATCTACGTACATTGAATAAATTTTTGACGCATTGCCAGTTCGGAGTCGATTTACTGCTCAAGGGGCGCTGCTTTTGGATGTGCAGACAGGAGGGCATGTGACTGCCTTTCTCAGTGGCAAGTCAGTCTTGGGGATTGCGGTGTCAGCCCGAGTGCCCAACTTTTACCTGCAAAAGACTTGTCTGATTAGAAAAGCGCCGAAGTGGTACACTGGCGAGAAACTGTTGGACTACCTAAAACCACAAGGGGCTCTTCATGCAAGGAGAGTCGCACGACGCGTCCAAATTTCTGCGTCCGAATGGGAGTCCAGTTGAACAAACACTATGGTTCTCACGTTTACTCCAAGCACGGACCGCCTAGAGAAGATCAACTGGAGTTTCACAAGGCATGAGACCACTGATTACGGTGAGACACCACCTCGATGCTTCAAGTGTAACGCTATGGACATGTTACCAAGTACTGCCGTGGTGAGCAGCGATGTAAGAGATGCGGAGGATCGCGTGATTTGGAAACATGCACGCGCAGCGAGAGCTTTCTTTGAGCAAATTGTAGTGGTGCCCACCCAGCCAGTAACAGCAAGCGTCCTACGCGGGCAGCAGCAACAAAGCGAAAGAAAAGATATTGGGACCAAAGGCAAAGGACGAGAAGAGTAAGGTAATGAAGAAGACGGAAAGTCGCAGAGAGACAGACGACATCACTGGAATCTCAAAGAGAGATACTTAATTCCTAAGCCCGAAGGCTACATCAGGAACCCAGGACACAGTGGTGGCATCGCACAGCGGACCGGCTAACGCAGCGAAATCATTGAACAGAGAAGTATAGGAGAAGATGCTGAACAACCGAAACAGCGCAGTTATGTTTCTGCACTGCATGCAAGGACCCTATTCGCATTGTGGTGATACAAAACCGCAAGACGACTGTCAACAGGTGCTACGTGCTCTCTTCAAGGCCCTGCGATCACACATAGAGGAGATGCCGGCGAGCTCCATGAAGGACATGCTAGAAGTAGTCCTGGATCTCGAGTCGGTGATTCTAAGCTCTGCCTCCTCGTAAAACACCTAGCAACACGGACGTGGTGAAGACGCAATGCTAACCGTTCCAGTTTTCTTGGACTCTTGGAGTCAATAGACACTTCGTATAAAGAGTCGCCAGTTTTCTAAACATTATGTCTCCTCCATCCTTGATTAAATCGACTGTTATTCAATCTTCTCCTGGCGCTCTTCCTCGTTTCATGTCTTGTAAGGCCCTTCTGACCACATCGCTAACTATAGGAGGAGGTCCTGTATCCTGTTCATTACTATCTCTTATTGAGGTATCCTGACTACTCTGAGTACTGTACAGGTCAGTATAGAATTCTTCCGCGGCTTTTACTATATCTTCGAGATTGTTTATGATATTGCCCTGCTTAGACATCGTAGTTTGTCGTATGCCTTCTTTCTCGTTGATTTCAAGCTGCGTTCCTTTTTTACGGCTTCTTTAGTCTTTCTCACATTATAGTTTTGAATATCACTTATTTTCGCCTTGTCGTTCAGTTTTTACAGCTCCGTGAATTCTATCTTATCTCTTAAGTTTGACGCTTTCATTTTTTCTCGTTTCTTTATTAGATCCTTTGTTACTTTTGAGAGCTTGCCTACTGGTTGCCTTGGTGCCTTGCCTCCCACTTCACTTGCTACCTCCGAAGGCAACCTAGTTATGGCTTCATTCATTAGCTGTATGGAATTACCATCTCCCTGTTATAAGGCTGCATATTTGTTTGCAAGTACCAGCCTGAATTGGTCTGCTTTTACCCTTGCTGCCTCTAGGTTGACCTGTTTCTTCTTGACCAGTTTTGCTCTTTCTCTCTTCAAATTGAGGTGAATCCTAGCCCTCACTAACCTGTGATCACTGAACTTTACACTACCAATCAATTCTACATCCTGTACTATGCTGGGATCAGCAGAAAGTATGAAGTCAATTTCATTTCTTGTTTTACCATTAGTGCTTTTCCAGGCACACTTTCTATTGCTACGCTTCCTGAAAAAAGGTGTTCATTCTTGGAAGCTTATTTCTTTCTGCCAATTCTACCAGCATCTCTCGTCTAGCATTCCTAGAATCAACGCCGTAGGTGCCAATTGCTTGTTCACCAGCCTGCTTTTTCCCCACTTTTGCACTGAAGTCGCCAATTACTACAGTAGACAGAGTTTGCACTTTTCTCATCGCGAATTCAACACGTTCATAAAAGTGTTGTACTTCCTCATCATCGTGACTGGATGTTGGAGCGTAGACTTGTACTACCTTTAATCTACACCTCTTATTAAGTTTGATTACGACTACAGCTACCCTCTCAATCATGCTGCAGAATTCATCAATGTTGCCCGCTATGTCCTTATGGATTTGGAATCCTACCCCGTATTGCTTCTTATCTAGGAGACCTCTATAGCAGAGGACATGTCCGTTATTCAGCACTGTATAAGCCTCAGCAGCTCTTCTAATCTCACTAAGGCCGACGATATCCCAAACAATGTCTGATAGTTCCTCAAAGAGTCCTGCTAAGCTAGCCTCACTCGAGAGGGTTCGGGTGTCAAACATTGCAAGAGTCAGTTTCCATTGGCGGCCTGTCCGGACCCAGAGATTCTTAGCACCCTCTGCTACGTTATAGGTTTGATCGCCGCCTTGGTCAAATGCTCCGCAGCTGCTGTGGACTGAGGGCCATTGGGTAATTGAGTGAGCCATGTGGGTTACTAGTTCAAGTAAAGTAATAAGATTAACATGACTGCAGCTCATGTGATCTCATATTACAGATGCATATTTAAGTTTCCAGCGTATTAGAGTCTGGCAAGGCTGTAAATTTAAAGTAGTCGGTGCTTTGGAAAACTTGTGCCGTATGTACCCGAGCATACAATTAGCACTATTATTAGATTATTCTATTGTCTAATGTCCTACCTATACTAAAAAAGAAAAACACGAATAATTACCATCACCAAACTTTCTGAAGCCCTTTTGAGAGCTTTCTTTTGGAATCCTCCATTGTTTGCTTTTTCCCTACTTTTCCTCCGTCATTCTTAGGATCTCCTGTTACTAATTTGTGTTGCGGACATATTTGCTTAACCCCTGCTCTCGCGGCACCCAAGGGCTTTAAGGACGCCACAAGTGTCCAAATCGACCGCTAGACAGATATCTTCACATTCTAATAAAACATCCTCCATCGTTTCCCTAGCTTTACCGCAGCAAACACAAGATTGTTCTTCCTTGTTGTATCTCGTTTTATAAGTGCATGTTTTAAGGAATCCTGATCTGGCTTCGAAAAGTGAAGTGCTTTCCTTCGCGTTATCATAAATTCTTTCCTGATTTCGTTTCTTCCTGTGAAGTAGGTACTTATAGCAGATTTCTTTTCCATTGCCGCCACCCATGAGATTATCTCCACTTCTCTGACTCTCGGCTTGGCGTTCTTTGTTGCCATGTTGCTCACCATACCGTTCGCATACTTGCCGGTAAGCTTCGTAATTCTTTTCGTCCACTGTGACTCGATGTTTTTCCTGTAGAAATAACGTAACACTATCCCAGACCGTTTACTTTTCTTCCATATTCCTCTTGTGCGGCTCTAGTAGGGCCACTGTCTAATACACATAAGTACTCACCACTTCTCTTATAATCATCACCCATCCCAGTTCTTTCACTCCCCTTCCTTCTTCCCCAGTGAAGAGTAGCAGACTAGAGCGCACTAGTTCAAGTCGTCCTCTTTGTCTTTCCCCTCAATAAATTATACTATCCATATTCCTCGGTTGTTCCTCATAATCAATTTTACTCTGAGCTTCCCTCCCATCAAAACTTGTCCAGCTCATATCACCCTTTACAGCTTCGCTTGTAACCTTCCCTTTGCGCCCATTGCGAGACGACCCCATAACCTTTCGTTGCCACAGAGTCCTGATTGCACCCCTGACTTCAAGCAAACAATCGCATTTTCCAACCATTACACCTTTCCACATACCCGGAGCACCTCGTACCTACTGTGTCCTCATAGAGCTCTGTGTTTCATTATGGCCGCATTTGTCTTCCCCTTTGCTGTAATTGCTTTTTTCATGTGTTTCCATATATCTGTTTATTTCGTTTATCTCTATACCAATATATTTATATTCTTTTACCCGAGGTATTCCCTGACCCTGTATTGCCACTTTCTGTTCACTGTTTTCATTGAATACCATAGCACCTGATTTGTTAACGCTAAATTTGAGACCTAAATTCTCACCTTCCTGTCCAAAAGTACTAGCCCGACGTTGCATATCACTTTGCTTGTTAACTAGCAACACGATGTCGTCCGCATAAAGCAAACCTAGAAGCTGCTGCTCTACTATTTACCCGCCTGCAACGATAGATTGCATTTTTTTTACAAGTACTGATCCAGTAGGGGGGTACCTGTAACCGACAAATGGAGGTCTCGGGAGAGCACCTGAGATTATAATGAAGCCGGCAGCGCAGGATTTCCAGGGCGCCCAAGGGGCAGCGGGGGAATCAAATCTCGATGCAGGGCGGTCCGTAGTTGGGGCCGCCGAGGCCGGTGCGTGCGAGGGAGCGTTCGCTCGGATAGCGCCCCTGGCACGCGCAGCGGTGTCTCGCGAGGTCGGGATACATTAAAGCCACCTGCGGCCATGATCTTTCGTTTGTCTCGGTGCAGTGAGCACGATTAACCTGAGTAATATGGGGGGCATCCGGTGCAGTCACAAATGCGAGTGATGGTATATATTGCTCGCGTCGCCGGGCGTATGAACTGTATTGAGAATACGCTTTGTTACGTTACCTTAAAGGAATGAGTCTAGAGGACGTTGTAGGTATATAGGTATTTTGGTACTGCGTCTAATCCTCCCCTCCTCCCCCCCACACATACCCTTTCTTTCCACATGTATGCATATAATTCCTTCCCATAACGGATTGACCAGTTCAAGTTGTCAACTTGTCAATAACTGTCATAGCCATTACCGCAATAAACACAATACCATGATGACATTGTTTACTTTTATTTTTTATTGTAACACTAAAACTGTACGTAAAACCTTGATTTGTATTCATCAGAGAAGCAGGGGCTTTTTGCACAAGTGGATACGACAAGATTAATCCGGGGTGCAATACACAGACAAAGCAGCTACTACAACACGACCTGCAACATTGAGGACCACACAGCGTTTACATAAATAAAGCATATACGTAAATAAATACGCTCTGTAGTGCTGCAAAGTATAACATATATTGTATGTGTACATTAAATGTTCAAAAAAGGAATACATCAATGTCCCATTTGCCTTCAAGTTTATAATCAAGTTTATTATCAAGTTCAAGTTTATTGAAGTTTACTATCCGCATATGTACAACAGGAATCTGCTGATACACACGCAGTCAAGGTGGCTGTTCGATGTGTGCTGGCTGCCTAAATGTAAGAAAAAGAAAGATATTGGATTTATGTCAATACCAGTGCCATTGCTTCGTGCCTCTTACCTGCATGTGCCTCCGCGGCGTCTTGGCTTGCAGAGTCTGCATGAGGGAGCTGCTGTGGCTCGGCATAGGCATTGTCTACGCATGAAGAAAAGGCCATTCAAATGGGGAATTACGGAAATAAATGCAGTTATTATGTCTGCTTCTTGCACTGTTCTTGCCTAAAAGTTGCCAAAGATAGCGTCCAGAATGCACCAGCACTTTGATTGATTTTACTTTTTACCTGCAGGTGTTGCTGTACCTGCAGGCCCCCCACACTTATGCGGCAAGTGGCAAGCATAGCTCGAAATTGAATGTTTCGTTTATTGTTTCACAAGGTGTCTGATATGTACACATTATATGTGATCCGTTTTTTTTATTTACCCCAGTATGGGAAGAGCAGCATCAAACTTTTTTTTTGCGTGGCTTGTACTTGCTTTGTTTCTAAATTTATCAAGCAGCAGTCTCATGATGCGGAAGTGACTCATGTAATGACAATCATCAGTTTTTATTTTGCGGAAAAATAACACATTTCCTGACCCACTGTTTGTTATCCCATTACTCGCATAATTTTGCGAATTAGTCTACCTATATTGACTTGCTTGACATACACTAACGAGCGAGTATTGCATTTTCAAATATTATTATTCCCTTAAAATCATTTCACACTTCTCATAATTTCATTACCATGGGCTTCTGATACTATGCATTCATCATTTTTGGTTGTTGTTTCTTACTGGAAATGTCTTCTTCAGTTTAGAGCTCGAGCTTTACCTTTGGAACACACAGTAGGGCTTGCCATTGCATATCTGCATAGCAGAGAAGCATGTTTCATTGAACACTTGCAAAATCCAACAGAAGATTGATGACTGCAGTTTGCAGTGTTATTTGACGGAATGAGCCAGAAAAATAATTCATCTCACATGGTTAATTAAGGCACATATTAGTGTGATGTACAACATATGTTACGCTAATGTGGCAAGTTCGCTTGCTTATACAGCAAAATAATCGGTGTGCGAGAAAAAGTTATTTTTGCATACTCCTTGTAGACACTGATTTGAGTAAAAGGAGCTAGAGCTGTTCACACGATCTACATATTTTGCCTGCGAGTAAGGACAGGAAAGGCAGGGAGGCCAGCCAGACGAGCACCCGGTTTGCTACCCTACGATGGGGGTGGGGAAAGGGAAATAGAAAGATGAAAAAGGGGAGAGAGCAAGCACTGAGTGCGTGTGGGAGGGTGCACAGGGACACTATGTGCACCGGAAATTTCAATTGTACGTGTTACTTACGGCCTTTTCAGTAAACTATCGCACCGGTTGAAGGCATTTTACGAGCGTGATACGCATGTTTTCCTCGTGCCCTGCGATAACAAAGTGTGACGCAGAAGGAATTTCCTGGAAGTGGGGCTGTGGTATGGGTCATATTTGGGCAATGCATCAAACTGTGTGGTTTTATTACGTGCAAATAAATGTAAGTACAATAGAACTGCTCGAAAGAATCGGCGTCGCTTCCTATTATGGTAATAAGTGTCGATATATAATTAGGAATGCTGCTCACTGTAGCGTTCACTCCTCAGGCGTATAACGGGAACGCATAGCCTGGCCACGGCATGTAGGCAACATACAAATTACCCTCATCCCCGAGGACTCGCAACATATTCAACGTGGCTTCTGCCGCTACTTGGCAGAGAGACAGTCTTTGAAGGCGTCAATAAACTGTCAGAGCGACTCGAGCTTGGAGCTGCGGCACATTCTCGGCCCGTGCAAAAGAACCGCCTGCGCTTCGGATGAAGCTGGTGTTGTCTTTCAAATGAAAAAAAGGCTTTGGATAGAAGTTTTTGGAACATGGCGCGTTAGCATGGCAGCTGGCCAAAATTAATGTTCATTTTTAGCTGTGGTAGCTGGCAGTCTTTGGCGGTATTGCGCAAGGACACGCTACTGACTTGGGTGATGAGCCCTTTGGAAGGACGGCGAAATGCAAACCCTCACTTCCTAACAACAACCTGGACATTCAGTATTGTTTTTTATCTGGAAGAGCGGATTAACGAAACGTAAGACGCTCTCATGTCCAGTTTGTTTCGTTCCGTTCAACTTTCGCGCTTTTCCAATTAAAGGTGCACGGAACCAACTAAGGCACATATTCATGCTTCCCAACTCGAGTTTGGTGTCACATCATCGTCGTCGGTGCCTGACAGAGTTAGCGCGTCATTCTCGCTTCCTCCGCAATTGAAAGCGTACTTATCTCAGTCAGCTCTTGTCCTTACGCCTGACACTAGTCTTAGAGATTGGCAGATCAGTTCTGCAGAATCACTCAAGGTGGAGGAAGTATCATGAAATATTTTAAAAATCGTCATCCACCTGAACGTAGCACGAAACTACAAAAGGAACCCATGTGCGTTTCTCAGAAAGAACGCTTCGCAGTTGAGGAAAAATCCACGAACAGAGCGAATTTTTCTTCAACAGCCGAGGCGTTTTTTTCTGACAAACCCGCATGGGTTTCTTTTGTAGTTTCGTGCTGCTTTCGGGTGGATGACGATTTTCCGCTTCAAGTCTGAGGCTAATGCAGGGGCGCATTCCCTGGGACACCTGCCAGCATACGCAGGATCGTGTGGGCGCGGAAAAGAACAGTGCCACTCGGCACCCATGAGAAAGGACGCGGAATGACGATGCATGCCAAGTCCGTTCGTTGACCGGAGGCAGTCTGCCCAGCAATCCCAATAGCCGGCAAGTGGCCAGTCTGCTCCCCTTTCATCCAAGGCCAGGGGGGCGCAGTACGGGTCAAGGGGCGAACCTCTACCGGTTCTGCACGCATTGCCGCCGCTACCATTACTCATCCCGTAGCGTCCTGACCTCTGAACCTTCCTGCTGCCAGGCCATGAACAACGGGTTCGCGGCTTTCTTCCCGACGTCTCCTAGAACGGTCCACTTGTACTTTTTTTTCGCCAACCTTCGCCACTCGCGGTCTATCCGAAAGCCGGACACATGGAGAAGCTGAACACTTTGCCTCAATTTTTTCCCCTTCAAGCTCTCTTCCGCTTCCCCTTCCGACAGTCGATTCGGCAGACCTTTCTTTAAAGCCTAATCCCTAGCATTCCTTGCTTTTATTTCGTTTTATTTTTTCCTATCGTCTGAGCGGTCAGCTCCCCCTTCTGCCAAACACAGTTCTTGACCATTTTTTCTTCCCACTTTTCCTTCTAATGCAAGGTGAAACCACTAAATATTTTTGTATTAGACTTTTTTTATCCACCCCCCCTCCGCCCCCTGCCTTCCGAACGCGGCCAGCCAGCCCTTGTGCCTCCCGCTGAGAACCTTAACACACGCGCATAGAGGGGCGGGCCGGGAGCAAGGGAGGCGGGAACAAGGCCGCCGACCGTTCATCGACCCCGGCAGCGCAGTCAAGGTCGTCGCCGTCACCCGACCCGCCGGTGCCCGACGAACGGCGAGGAAGTGCTTCCTGGGCGCCGCCGTTCTCGCGTGTGGGGAGGCGGGACCCAAAGGGATTGGCCCCCTTCCGTTCCCTTCCCTCCCTTCGCCAATGGCTCCGCGCAACCTTCCTAGTTCCCGCCGTCCTCCTCTCCTGTAGATGGAGGCCGACAATGTTTACATCTAGGCCCTTGTTGCGGCGCCCAGGCCAGACCCCTGTACAATTCGGCGACGGCAAACCTATGTTTAGTGTGTTCGGAGCCCGCTGCGTGCGCTGGGCGAAGAGGTCAGCGACCGCACTGATCGGGCGGTGGTCTGACCGTAGACCATGCCGGACCACGTATCGGCATAAAAATTATTTTTCCCCTACTTTTTTTAGTCGCTTCGTTGTGCCTTTCTTTCTAGTACCTCTGCACCTTCCGAACCGTTTATCACACTGTCGAGAGGTCGTCTGGTGATAGACGAAGAGGGCAGCTTCCGCGTATGCCGTTTTTTATGTTTATCCTAATATGGTATTATGTTCACCTTCCGTGGTTTTTTTTTTTCTGAGGGTGAGAGGGCTGGCGGTTGTCGGACTGCAACTCTGTTGGTGTTTTCATTTTATTTACACGCTGAGGAACACATGTTTTGTGGATACGTGTGCCCACTGATTCCGCGTGATCGGCCCTCAAATTTCTGTGGTGGGATCTCGGACGGACGGCGAGTCTCGAGTCGATGACCTTCCTAGAAAGTTCACGTGAGAGCACGCTTGACCGTGCGAATACCGCTCTTCCTTCTTTTATTTCTGGCTTTTCATTTCTTCTGGTTCCTGACAACCTGTCTAGACCATATTTTGTTACAGAAAAGGAGTGACCACTGCTAGCTGCGTTCAACCCACTTCTTGTCGGGCCTTTATGAAGACGTAAATGTGCTCGCAATCTCGTCAAAATACGAAACGGAAAATGACGTATTTCTTCGGCAACGCTTATCGAGTGTGGAATAATACAAAATATCTTCTTTCTCTTGGGCTTTACATAATTTTTACATTGTTTATTGGAACATGTGGCATATGGTGCCACATAAAGTTTATGTTCGTCATATTATCGTATATCGCGTTTTAATCCTTACTTCAACTTTTCGATCAATGGAGAGTGCTTGATTTCATGAAATGTAGAAGAGGAAAGGGCATCATGACAAACACTTTAACACCGTAAATGTTCCCCTGACAATTGCGTAAATAGGAGTCTTGCGATTATGATGTATACGATGTACCCGCTTCCCAGCGGCAGTGTAACTCGATGTTTCAACATATTCAATAAAACCTCCGTTTGACAATCTTACCTCGTTCTCGCCACCTTTCGAGCTCCTTTCTTCCATTCATGTGGATTCACATATAATATGAATTTACATATAATTTATTCTATTATGAAGGTTGTGACAAGCGTTTCTAATTATCTGACAAGCCTGCTGTACAACAAAAAGTGTGCCACAAAAATGAACAACTTCTTTATTTATTAAGTAAGTCCTATGAACGTGAGCCTTAAAGTAATATAGCTTTTATTGTCTTTCAATTGACATTTTGCTACATTCAATACACGTTAGCTTGATATACGACTGAATAACAAACAATATTTTTACACGGGATTCAAACCTTCAAACAGCTTCCATCACAATTAGCCTATTATGCGCACGGTTTCTATGTTTATTCATTTGTTAGTCTTTTTTGTCATTTACACTACGTGGTGCGCGAGATAAGATAAAGATGTCGGGAAAAAGAAGCTTCAATAGATGTAGTACTACACTAGTTAACTTTCTAAATACAAGTTGCTGTAGATGTAGATATTGCTGGTCAGGAGCACTCCAATAGTTACAAAAGCGTCTTCATTTGTCATGTTTGGGTATTTATTTCTACACATGCTCGTATTTAGTGTATTATTCGACTGCACTATTAAAAATAAGCTTAGTTGGAAGGCCTGCTATAAGTATTCCCACTCACGTCAAATGGGAACCCAATCAAATTACTCTTACGTGTGACGCATCACTCACCCATATAATGTAAAGTGGGCAGAGAAGGCTGAAAACGGGGAAAGCCTTACTGATAGGATTCTTAGCGATGTAGATGTTTAAAACCTAACATTATATCACACGGCTTGCGCTGAGCATATAAGTTTGGATGCTAATGTGCATAAACATGCCGTACTCTGTTACACCCTCAATATCGGTGGACAAATATCTCACAGTTACGGGGGTAGTTTAGAAGAACTTCTTGCTGGGCGAGTTGTTGCATGGCTCTGTTAGAAAGAGTTCCGCGTAAAAAAGGACAAACACAGAAAAAAAAACGAAGTAGACGGAAAAAGCACAAGCTACCGACTGGTTTTATTCATCTTCAAGCTGCATATATCGTCAGAGTTCACACGTACCAAAAAGGAAGGGGTAGGAGGGAGAGACTTGGCAAATCAAGCCTGCCTCATATCAACAGAAGCTGCGCAGAAAATAGTTTTCCGCATTATACAAGGTAACCGAAGTGTCACTTGCGCTTTGATCGCCCTTCCCATTGATGCAAAAAGCTTCTAAAAGCTCACGAGCTATTTTTTTTCGTTCTTGCTCCTGCCTACAACCAATGACCTTGAACAGTGCCTCACATCCTTTGCATGCAATGCAATGAGTGGGCAAGCGTGCTCCTTCTCTTCTGAATTGACAACACATGCTCCCCTGTATGTTCATTAACGCAGCGCCATGTTTGGCCCACATATACTCGTACGCACTAGAGCGGGATTTGATATACCACGCCCATGACACATTTCACGAAGGTTTGGGCATGCTTTGTTGCGCAGCCGCTTTGTCGGCATTCTTCTCCGCTTATCCTCGGACATGATCCAGCGAGCTTATTTGGAGCCGAAAAACAACAGCTAGCCATAAGTGCTGCTTCCAAGTTTTTTTTTTATCTTCTTAAGAAGGTTCTCAGCCACAGCTGTGATGACCTCGCAGAGGGGAAGTCGGCTGAAGACATCCTGTTAATTTCATTATAAAAGCTGCCGTGCACTGCATGAGAACATGATCTCGTAAGAGCAGATTCCAGGCACGAACTTGAAATTGCCCTCTTAACTATCTTCGAATGCGCAGAATCATAAGCAAGCTCTTTCTGTGGTTTTACTTGGGGCGCGATTCCAGCAGATAGGATGCAATTGTAAGTCGAACGGCAAGTTAAGATCTAGATACTGAAACGAACCTTTAGTTGGAAATTCGTGCGTAAAATGAAAAAATTACCGACGATTACGTTACTTCCTAATGCGAAATTTGAGCGCAGCAAATAAGCTGTTTCACCTTTTCGATAGATTGAGGCAAAGAAATCGAGCAACACATGTATGCGCTATCACAGAATTTTTTTTAATATTTCCCGTACTCCTGGATCATCTCGACGGCGGCGACGGTAAGCTTCTGCTTCGGCGGCACGCACCTCTGGATTCTGACGGCGACGGCGCTGGGCCTCTGCTCTGGCAGCTCGTTTAGCAGCAGCAGCAGCAGCAGCAGCAGACGGAGGACTTCCATCGGTCGTCTCGCTCATGGCTCAGAAAGAACTGGCAGATAATTTCGCAGTGGCGAACGGCAGCGGCAATTTCGGCTCGGGCGGTGCACATATACAGATCCGCCGCCACCGATCTGGCTCTCTGATTGCCACCGCACAGGGCGAACGGCAGCGGCAATTTCGGCTCGGGCGGTGCACATATACAGATCCGCCGCCACCGATCTGGCTCTCTGATTGCCACCGCACAGGGGTTGCATTGGAGGAGGAGCGAAGAAAGGAATTAAGTTCGAGCCGGCGCTTTGACAACCGGAGACTCGCAGGAAGAGGGGGGAGGGGGGCGGCGTGTACACCCAGCGGCAAACGATGGGGGCAGAAGCGCGCGCAGCAAGCGGACAACACGATAAAGGGAGGAGGGAAGAGATAGCAGCGACTGACTGATGCCACTGACGCCGATAGTGAGTCAACCCCAGCTGCGGAGTTGGTTTCAGGGACAACGCCGCCGATGCCGACACAAACAATATGATACCCTCGCTTCCGCAGCGCTAAGAACCAGGTCTAGCCGTGGGAAGGTGGTCACGTATTCGTCGACGTGCCGGGGCCTACGTGAAATAACCGGCGCGTCGGCAACTGAAGAGCACCCTATCCGCCACACAAGAACAGGGGGGGGGACCCTTTCCTCCTCTTTCTGCATGGCGGCGACGGTGTTCTATGCAGTCACGTTATCTTGACTCTCTAGCGGCGTCAGCGGCATCCAGCGGTATCAGTCGGTCGCTGCTAGCGCTGGGGGGATGAAAGGGGGGCGGAGCTGGTTACGAGGCCGACGACAACGGCGACGACGACGCGAAACCCAGGAACGGACGCCAAAGAGCTGCGCTCTAAAACTTTCCCGTATTGTTAAAAAGTCTTAAAACACTGCTCACTGAATCAGTGAAGGTCGAGGTTCTTTACTTGGATACAACAATTAAACAATCGTCAACGTATCTAAATACCTCAAATACCACCTGATTGGAAAACTCATGATTCAGGGAGTGGTCAATGGCAGCCGAAAATATATTACGAGGGGTCGGGGCTACACAATAATCAATGCAGATGCCTTGCTCCTGAATGTAAAAGTCGTTGTTAAAAGGTGTAAAGGTGGCTTGCAAATAAAATTCAAGGAGAGGCATGAAGCTGTCGACTGGTACCCCAGCGGAGATCCGAAACCCTATTTCACCATTCCTTTCAGTGCATTCTCAGATGGCTGCGAGCAATTCCGCATGAGGCACTGAATAAAAGAAATCCTCCGCATCCACGGAAAGAACGCAGCTAACCTGAGCATTGGAATTCAATTAACGTACATCACCAGATTTTTTTTGTGGCGAATAGGTCTTCAACCTGCATATTTAACAAGTGTCCAAAGGACAGTTACGAACCTTCGGTACAAGGCCATGAACCACTAACCCTTACCCGGCGTGTTTCAAAGAAATCTAAGACGGACGTGAACAATGCCTTCTAGAAGGTGTGGAGAAGTCCTAAAAGGACGGTGAGCACGAGATTCACCAAGCACGCCAAAGACCCGACTAGAAGTGTAGTTTCGTTCTTCAAGCGAAGCAATCTGCGGTTGTTTCAGGCTGATAAGAATGGAGAATTAGTCGTCTTACGAGAACAAGATTTTATACAAAGAAAAAGCAGGTCAAGCTATCGCTAACAACTTTGTATGCGTAAAGCCCAATTCCACAAGAAACAAGAGCAGAGCGGCAGCTCTATGCAGGGATCTTGGATTGTCTAGGCTTACACATTCGATACAACTGTAGAAAGAAAGCGCCTTCTGTGTTTCCCCCGCAAAAGCTGAAGAGGAATAGGTGCCATTCAGAACAATCATCAGTGAGAAGGAGTCGTGGCAGTTCCTAATTGCCACTATCTGCGAAAACATTTCAGTTCTTAACATGTTGAAGACCTATTCACCACAAAAAACTCTGATGATGTACGTTTCTCCAATTCCAATGTTTGTGTTTTCGCGTTTTCTACGTTTCTTTCAGTTGATGTGAATTATTTGTTTTATTCGGTAACCAATGATGAATTGTTCGTAGCCATCAGAGAATGCAGTGAAAGGAATGATGAAATAGGGCTTCGAAACTCCGCTGTGATACGAGTGGATAGCTCCATGTCCTTGCTCGATTTTTATTTGGAAGTCGCCTTCATATTGACATGTGTCTTTTAACAACGACCTTTACATTCAACGGCAAGCATTTTATATTCGTTATTGTGTCGCCCCTGTCCTATGGGACATATTTTTCGCTACCACTGACTGCTTCCTGAATCATCAGTTTTCTAATCAGAGGGTACTTATGGCTTTCAGATATGTTGTCAATTTTTTAATTGCTGCATCCAAACAAAGGACCTTGACCTGTGCCGATTCAGTGAGCAGTAGCTTTACTGTTTCTATACAAAATGGGACGGGTTTGTCTTTTGCGCGCAAACTTCCGATTGACGGTTTATTGCAGATTTTAGATCTTAGTTTGCACTTCGACTGGCATTGTATCTGCTGGAATTGCGCACCACGAGCACAGAAAGAGCTTCTTCCTAATGATTCTGCGCATTAGAAGATAGATAAGAGGGCAATTGCAAGTTCGGGCGTGGAATCTCCTCTTGCAAGATCATCCCATGCAATACACAAATCCTATACACAAAGTCGCCCACAACATAAAAAAGTGGCAAAAAGGCATGCTGTCCCTGTGCTTTTTCTGCTCCCCATAAGCTCACTGGGTTATGCCCGATGATAAGCGGAGAAGGATCCCGACGAAGCGGTCGCGTAGTAGAGCATGCCGCAACTTTCGTGAAATTTGCCATGGGCGTGGTAAATCAAATTCCGCTCTAGTGCGCACGAGTATATGTGGGCCAAACATGGCGCTGTGTTAATGAACATACAGGGGAGCATGCGTTGTCAATTCGAAAAGTGAAGCAGTGCACTTGCCCGCTCACTGCATTGCATGTAAAAGCTGCCAGCTCCTGTTCAAGGTCAGTAAGACTCTAGGCAGGAGCACGAATAAAATAGCCCGTGAGCGTCTAGAAGCTTTTTATATCAAGGAAAAGGGCGATGACTGCGTATGTGATACTCCTGTCACCTTGAGTAAAACGAGAACAAGGTGAATGCCGACAAGTGGACTTGTCTTTATCAAGGCGACTACGTGTGCGAAGGAAAGCAGAGGGCGCTCAGCTTGCTCCTTCATCCGCCATGGGTAGAAATCCAGGAAGGAAAAACACGGGGAAGGTGGGACATTTAAATTCATGGCCATGAGCAAAACGAGAACGAGGTGAAAGCCGGAGCTACGTTTCGCCAAGTGGGTTTGTCCTTTTCAAGGCACCAAGTCCATTTCTGTTACCTTGCTCAACGCGGGAAACAATTTTCTTCACAACTTTCGTTGACATGAGGCCGGCTTGATTAGCCATCTCCCCTTCATCTCCCTTTCCTTTTTTGGCACGTGTGAAAACCGCTTATACAGAATATGCAGCTTCGAGACGAATAAAAACAGTTCATAGTTTGCGCTCTTTCCATCTACTTGGTTTTTTCCTCTGTTCGTCCTTTTGTACGCCAACTCTTCCTAACATAACGTATCGGGGTGACGGAAATATATCTTTTTGGTGTTCTTTGTGAGAGGAGAGGTGTTGGAGTAGAATATTGGATCCCAGCTATCCATTTAACCATATTTAATGGTTACAGGTTTTTTGCCGATCAACCACTTGAACAGTACATAGTTCGTAAAATCCTCTCAGACTTAGCCATACTTTTAATGCCCATGTATTAGTATGCAATCTGTAAACGTAAGTTATAAGAGTAGATTTCACGGGCATCAATATCACTTGCTACAGAAGATTTCCTGGCGACGACAGTTTCTATATTTCCATAAAGGTATTGGTAGCACTGAGTCCACATGCTACAGCATTTCCTTTGCAGTGACACATATTGAAGCGACCATATACTTGCATCAAGGAGCAAGCAAGAAAAAAATCGTTTATTGCTGATAGAGGCGCGTACAAGCACTTGACCAAGAAAGGAAAACGACGTGAAAGATGGGGAGGAAAAGGAAGCGATAAGGAAGTACAGATCAAGTAAGGAAGTACATGATTTCGGCACATGATTTTGGGGGAGCTTACAACGCAAATAATTACTGGAACACCACGCATACAATGTGCCAAACCACAAAAGCACTTCGCGCATACAGTCGATAACGTTTTGCGCGCTCTTTTCATACCAGGCTATAATAAACTTGGGCAGAGTTCTTGCCGGTTGTGCATTACCCACTGTATTCGCACCCTATGATAAACTTGGGTAGAGCTCTTGCCAGTTGTACATTACCCGCTGTATAATAAACTTGGCCAGAGTTACTGTCGGTTTTGCATTACCCGCTATATTCACAACGCGCTATGGTAAACTTGGGCAGACCTCTTGCCGATTGTACATTAATCCACTATCTTCACGACATACTATGATAAACTTGGGCAGAGATATTGCCGATTGTACATCAGTCCACTGTCTTCACAACATGCTATGATAAACTTGGGCAGAACTCTTCCCAGTTGTACATTACCCGCTGTATAATAAACTTGGCCAGAGGTACTGCCGGTTGTGCATTACCCGCTATATTCACAACGCGCTATGATAAGCTTGGGCAGAGGTATTGCCGATTGTACATTAATCCACTGTCTTCACAACATGCTATGATAAACTAGGGCAAAACTCTTGTTGTACATTAATCCAGCATCCTCATAACGCGCTGCTAAACTTGGTCAGAGCTCTTTCCAGTTGTACATTAAATTGCTGTATTCACAACACGCTATGATAAACTTAAGCAGAGCTGTTGCCCATTGTACAATAATCCACTATCTTCACAACATAATGTGATAAACTTGGGCAGAGGTATTGCCGATTGTGCATTAATTCACTATATTCACAACATGCTATAATAAACTAGGGCAGAGCTCTTGCCATAGTACACTAATTCACTATCTTCACAACACGCTATGATAAACTTGGGCATAGCTCTTGCCGGTTTTACATTAATCTGCTCTATTTGCATCACGCTATGATAAACTTGGGCAGAGCTCCTGCCGGTTGTACTAATCGCTGTGTGCAAGAAGCCGTTACTGTGCTTTTGAAAAAAAGAAAGGAAGAGAAAAGGCAGCGGACTTGTTCAACCTTACAGAATCAAAACCCAATTTCCAGCAAAATTGTTTCTTTCTTGCAGTTGACATGATTTCATCTGCGTATAATTAAATCACATACTTTAAAACGTTGCTTGTATGTCACTGACCCATTTGAAGCCTTACCTGTGTATAAAGCTTTCGAACACTTTTCAATAAATTTTACACAAGACAATAAAACATCCAAGTATATTTTATTTCGCCACGACATTGGCCCTAATCACGCCTCCCCCCACTACCCAACAATGCCAAATATGATATCGGGTGCGTCTATAGTTATCTCAGGGCAGCGGAATAAATTATTCGTTGTTCGTAAAACGCAGATGTAAGGCTCCGGATTGCTTGCGTACGTAATTTGCTGGTAAGACCATAATTACTCCATACACTTTGAACTTTTTCAATGGCTTCCGATTCATTGACCAAGTTTACTAATAAAATGAGTTGAACATTGACTAAATTGATCAAGCTAGGAACTAGAAATGCTGCATTTAATATTCTCCCCATTTTCATAGAATTTGAACTTGGTGTCTTCATTAGCTGTTTCAGGGATCCGGAAAATATTGTGGTACACAGTAACGCTTGATCAAGCAATTTCCTGACAAGGCTGCAGTAACTAAACAGTTATTCTTGGTCGTTCACAGCATGCTTCCTAGTTGAAGGAAACATAAAGAACGTGCCGCTCATAGTTTACTGATGACACAGAAAAAAGAAACCCCTAGTTTAAGGCATGGAAATTATAGGATAAGTAACCAGTAACTATTTGAAAAGCTCCCAATTACGAACACACTTCAAACTTTCTTTACGTTTTCTATAGAAATTGGCCTATTTCCATTAACAAACCTCTACCGCACTTGGTCCTCCTAGGGAAGTTTGTCACGTTTGTGTTTTATATAAAACCGACTACGAGCTTTTATATATATTCATTTAATCCCTAATTAACACGCACGCCTAAATTCTGCCTGCATAGAGCCCATAAACCTTCCGCATTTCATCATAATATAAACTTCACCAGTGATGTAGTTTTTCCAGAAAACCATGCGAACAGGCTTACAACGTTATTCAGCGATTGGAATCGCATTAACAGCTTAGCTCTACAAAAAGGGCTTGCGTAAATTAGTGAGGCTCAGTTTACCTTATATTCCCATAGGTATACTTTAAGGCAACTTCCGGCAGAATCCGTATCGCGATGAATGTCGAGGTTTAGAGCAATTAGTATTCAAGCAATGTGGCGACCCGCCGTATTTCCAACGCCGTTACGTGAATGCAACCGCGCTCCTCTCTCACACCTGCCGCTGCACTGAGCCTTTTGGCGAAGCAGTTTGTTCTAGAGAAACGAGATGGCGCTTTCGGCCGAGCCCCGCTAGTGTAGCTTACGCCCCGCGTGTCGCCTCAGCGACAGCGCACGAATTCTAAACCATTACAGCTTCCGCCTTGCTTCTGTGCGGTCAACTGTCGGAAATGCAACTGAGTTGTCGCTAACGCAATGTGCTCCAATCATGCCGGATTGAATCACGTGGATTTAATACGCGTGCAGTCATCCTCATCATCATCATCAGCCTAGCTCCGCCCACTGCAGGGCAATGATGATGTGTAGTGTTTTATGGCGCAAGGGCCAGGTATGGCCAAAGAGCGCCATGACAAATGGTAGTGTTAACGATGTATTATGGAAGATGTGACTTGGCTGTAAAGTGGCCTAAAAATAGTCGCTGTAAAGTGCGTGAAATCTACGTGCTATAAAATTATGGCGATGATTAATGACGAAGACTGTGAAGATTAAAATCCATCGTAAAAGAATGATGCATTGTTTAAAATATGCGAGACGTTAAATTGCTTACAGCACTACAGCCTCGCCAGAGCCCTTGAACCACAAGGGCCTAGAGGCATGTGCTTATTCAAAATAATTATCGCAGCGACATCCTCAGAAGAGAGGAAGCCCTACGAACGTGTGGGGCTAATAACATGCAACACAACATCTTTCAAAAAACCTAAGACGGCGTTGGTGTCAAAGAGTGGTTCTGGACCAAGTAACATAACAGGATGAAGGGGGATGTGGTGCCTGTATGCTAAGAGAAAATGTTTTTTTCTTTCGGGTTCGGCTTCCCGACACTCCAGTAGGACGTGGAGGACGGTCAGCCTCTCCCCGCATCTACCACAGGTTGGAGGCTCGTTTCCTGTGAGTAAAAAGTTATGTGTGCCAAAAGTGTGTCCTATTCTTAGGCGGCAGAATAGCACATCTGTCCGGCGGCATTTTGTTACAAGAGGCCAGAAACCTAATTGTGGCTTTATTACATGCAGTTTATTATTTATTTCTTCGTCCCACATGCGTTGCCAGTGGCTTCGTAGTTTCCTTCTTAAGAAAGGCTTCAAGTCTGTGACAGGGACCGAAGCAGTAGGATTAACTGCATGCAGTGAGATTGATGTGGCCATCTGGTCGGCTAGAACGTTTCCCTCGATGCCCCTATGTCCAGGCACCCAGCATATGATCACATGTTGGTTAGATATATATGCTTTGCACAGTGCGGAGTAGAGTTCAATAAATACTGGATTTTTGTGATTACAGAAAGACATCAAGGCCTTCACAACACTGAGGGAGTCCGTATATATAACTGATTTCGGGAGCTGTGATTTGTTTATATGCTTTACGGCCGAGAGCAGTGCGTAGGCCTCAGCCGTAAAGATACTAGTTTCCGGGTGCAGTACGTCGGATTCCGAGAAGGATGGACCGACGGCTGCATAGGATACCCCGTCGTGTGACTTTGATGCGTCTGTGTAGAACTCCGTGCAGGAGTATTTGTGCTGGAGTTCACGGAAATGCATCTTGATTTCAATCTCTGGAGCATGCTTTGTGACTTTCACGAAAGATATATCACATTGTATGAGCTGCCACTCCCAAGGAGGTAGCAGCTTGGCTGGATGCATTAGGCGAAGCTCGAGGAGTGGAACGTGCATTTCTTCGCTAAGCTCCCTCACACGCAGCGAGAAAGGCTGTCTTACGGACGGACGATTGCGAAAGAGTGTAGCACATGTCATGTCATTAATGGTACTAAAACAGGGATGTTGGGGGTTTGAGTGGACTTTCAGAAAATATGTATGGCTGATGTATGTTCTCTGCAGATGAAGTGACCACTCATTTGATTCTACATATAAACTTTGTATGGGACTCGTTCTGAAAGCGCCAGTGGCCAGTCGGATTCCTAGATGGTGGACTGGGTCTAGCATCCTTAGTGCGCTCGGGGCGGCAGAGTGGTAAATCACGGCGCCATAGTCTAGTCGTGATCGAATTAGGCTTTTATAGAGATTCATTAAGCACGTCCTGTCACTACCCCACGTAGTCTGGGATAGAAGTTTGATTATGTTCATTGTTTTTAGACACTTTTCTTTGAGGTGTTTAATGTGGGGGACGAAGGTGAGTCTGTAGTCAAGTATGACACCTAGAAATTTGTGTTCTTTGTTTACAGGTATCTGTTGTCCACGCAGTTCTATGCAAGGATCTGGGATAAGTCCTCTCTTTCTTGTAAAAAGAACACAAGAGCTTTTGTTAGGATTGATCTTAAACCCATTCTTGTCTGCCCACATTGACACTTTGTTCAGGCCATGCTGTACCTGTCTCTCGCAGACTGTGAGGTTACAAGATTTGAAAGCTATTTGAATGTCGTCCACGTAGACAGAGTAAAAGATGGCGGGTGGTAGTGAAGCACGAAGCGTGTTCATCTTCACGATAAATAGCGTGCAGCTGAGCACGCCTCCTTGGGGTACACCCGTTTCTTGCGTAAAAGGACGTGAGAGTGCATTGCCGACTTTTACCCGGAAGGTACGATTTGACAGATAGCTTTTTATTATATTAAACATATTACCGTGGATGCCCATTTCTGACAGGTCTCTTAAGATTCCGTAACACCAAGTTGTGTCATACGCCTTTTCCATATCGAGAAATATCGATAGGAAGAACTGTTTATGTATAAATGCGTCCCGGATATTCCCTTCAACACGCACGAGATGATCGGTTGTGGAGCGCCCTTCTCGGAAGCCGCACTGATAAGGATCAAGCATTTTGCTCTGTTCAAGGAAATGAATGAGTCGCCGATTTATCATTTTTTCGAACACCTTACAAATGCAACTTGTGAGGGCTATCGGGCGGTAACTTGCCACTGAGGAAGGGTCTTTGCCTTGTTTCAAAACAGGGACTACAGTGGCTTCCTTCCACGCGGTTGGAAGGTACCCTGCATCCCAGATGGTGTTGAAAAGTGTGAGTAGTGTAAGTTGCGTGTCATTGTGTAAGTTTTTGAGCATTTCATACATGATTCTATCAGATCCTGGTGCGGAACTCTTGCATGCGCTCAAGGCAGCTTTCAACTCGGCAGCACTAAAAGGGCAATTGTACGGTTCATTCTGTCGGCATTTATTGATGAGTGGCTTGCATTCTTCTATTTGTTTATATTTTAGGAAGGATTGCGAATAATGATTTGAGCTTGATACACTCTCAAAGTGCTCCCCAAGTGAGTTGGCCTGGTCTTGCAGTGTATCGCCCTGTGTGTTTACCAGGGGGACTGAGTATGTTTGCCTACCTCTAATCCTATTAACTCTGTTCCAGGCTTTGGCCTCATCCCTAAACGAGTTAATACTCGATAGATACTTTTGCCAACTTTCTCGTCTGGCCTGTCGGCGGGTTCGCCTGCCTTCGGATTTTACTTTTTTAAAGTTAACTAGATTCTCTGCAGTGGGAGAAGCGCGTAGCAACCCCCACGCCCTGTTCTGTTTTTTACGAGCGATCCTACAATCGTCGTTCCACCATGGGACACGCCGTTTGCAGGCCAAGCCTTTTACTTCTGATATGCATTTAAATGCGACATCTATTATGAATGCTGTAAAAAACTCGACTGCAGCGTCAATTCCTAACGAAGACAGGTCAGCCCATGACATACTAGTTAGAGATCGAAATTTCTCCCAATCAGCTGTCTCAATCTTCCACTTAGGAGCGTATGGTGGATATTCGTTTTCTTTATATGATCTTAGCAGTATAGGGAAGTGGTCACTACCGTAAGGGTTGTCGGTAACTTCCCATTCAAGTTCAGGCAGTACAGACGGGGAGACTATACTAAGATCTATTGACGAAAGGGATCGGTTTGCAAGAGAGTAATACGTGGGTTCTTTCTTGTTGAGAAGGCACGCTCCGGAAGAAAAAAGGAACTGTTCAATAAGGCGACCTCGCGCATCTATACGAGAGTCGCCCCACAGGGAGCTGTGCGCATTGAAATCGCCAAGAACAGCATAAGGTTCTGGCAATTGATCGATCAAGGAGTGAAATTCATGTTTGTTCAGTTGGTAATGCGGGGGTATGTAAAGGGAGCAAATGGTGATGAGTTTGTTTAGTAGGACAACTGGAACCGCCACTGCTTCAAGGGGCGTTTGTAGCTGTAAAGGTTGACACGCAATACTTCTATGAGTAAGAATCGCAACACCACCCGATGATGCGACGGCATCATCGCGATCTTTGCGAAACGTAACATAAGTACGGAGAAAGTTTGTGTGTTTAGATTTTAAGTGTGTTTCCTGTAAACACAGCACTTTTGGATTATGTTTGTGGATGAGTTCTTGCAAATCATCAAGGTTTCTAAGGAGACCTCTGATGTTCCATTGAATTATTTGTGTATCCATGTTTAAGGTAAATTGGTGCTGTGTTTACGGAAACGGAGTGGATGCCTTATATTACAGAGCCCTTTCGAGGCCCTGTAATAGGTGTTTTGTTCTTTCTGAAGCGTTCGAGCGATTCTCGACGCTCCTTAGGCGTTTGGTGCGCCTTGGGGACAGGTGTAGTGTCCATTGCCTCGTGTGAGGCGCCGGACAAGCGCTCTTGCGAGCGAGAGGTTTTCAGAGGGAGTCCCGCCTTGGAGGGCAAGACCCCTGCGCCCACCAGCCCGGAGGTCGATGGGGCTCCCTGAGGGATTTGGCTGCGCTGGCCGTTGCCAGCACTGGAAGGGGCCTCGGAGGTTGGGGCAGCATCGGCTGCACCCACCTTCGGGGTGGATGGTCCCTTCTCCTCGGTTGACGGAGCAGCGCTAGCTGCAACCGCCGCGGGGGCAGATGGCGTAACTGCCGACTCACTGCCTGTGGGTCGGACAGCCGCCGGAGGCCGTTGTGACGCTGCCCCCTTACGCGCCACATCGGCAAAGCTGCTCTTAGACAGGTATGACACCCGCCTACGTGCCTCCTTGAAAGATATATTTTCTTTGACTTTGATTGTGACAATCTCTTTTTCTCTTTTCCAGGACGGGCAGGACCGCGAGTATGCGGCATGCTCGCCCTCACAGTTAACACAATGTGGAGTGTTCTGGCACGTTTCGGAGGAATGTTCTTTGTCACTGCACTTGGCACATGTCAGCCGGCCTCGACAGTTCTGTGAACTGTGGCCGAACCTTTGGCACTTAAAGCATCTGAGAGGATTGGGCACGTATGGCCTAACACGAAGTTTGATATAACCGGCCTCGACGGACTCGGGGAGGACACTTGAACCGAAAGTGAGTATCAGGTGTTTCGTATTGATCTCTTTATCGTCTCGCCTGATCTTAATTCGCTTTACATTTATGACATTCTGTTCACTGAAACCCTCCAAGGGTTCAGCTTCAGTGAGCTCTAGCATGTCATCGTCCGAGACAACGCCGCGTGTGGTGTTCATGGTTCGGTGCGGAGTAACTGTTATTTGGGTCTCCCCAAATGAGACAAGTTTCGGCAGTTTCTCGTACTGATTCTTATCGTGGAGCTCCAAGAGAAGATCACCACTTGTCATTCTCGATGCCTTATATCCTGTTCCAAAAACTTCAGTTAAAGACTTCGAAACAAAGAACGGTGAAATGTTACGCACTAGTTTGTCTGGGTTTTCTGAGTGGATTACATGATATCTAGGAAAGTTCTGGACTTGTCGTCCGAAAAACTGAAAGAGATCTTCGGTGCGCCCTCGTTTGCGAGGGCGATCAGGGAGTTTAGGAAAAGCGTTTTCCATGAGTACAGTAGGGTTTTCGGCCGCGATGCCGACCACCCACCATGGAGCCCAACTGGGGGACGTGACAGGAGTTCCTGCTAGAGAAACCCTGCCAACGCCAGCCGTACATCGCTGCTATAACCAAATACAGCATAACCAAGGCTGGCTAGCTACACAAGGTTAACCCTTGCCGCCGGGAGACTAGGAAGTTAGCAGAAGTGAAGAGAAGACAGGAAAGATGAAAAAGGCGAGAGAGAAAGACGAAGATTGGAGAGGAGGACAGGAAAAGGCGACTGCCGGTTTCCCCCGGGTGGGTCAGTCCGGGGGTGCCGTCTATGTGAAGCCGAGGCCGAAGAGGTGTGTTGCCTCCGCCGGGGGGCCTTAAAGGTCCAAACACCCAGCTTCGGCTCAACCCCCAGGATCCCCTTTTCCCCAGACACGGCTAAGCCGCGCACGGCTACACGCGGGAGGGTCCAACCCTCGTGTGCTCGGGTCCGTGGTGTCGCAACACACCAAACGCCTGCTGACGCAGACGCCCCTGCGGGGCACTGCAGGGCAAAGGCCTCTCCCATACTTCTCCAACAACCTTGGTCATGTGCTAATTGTGGCCATGTTGTCCCTGCAAACTTCTTAATCTCAGCCGTCCAACTAACTTTCTGCCGCCCCCTGCTACGCTTCCATTCTCTTGGAATCCAGTCCGTAACCCTTAATGACCAGCAGTTATCTTCTCTCCTCATTACATGCCCCGCCTATGCCAATTTCTTTTTCTTGATTTCAGCTAAAATGTAATAACTCGCGTTTGTTCCCTCGCCCAATCTTCTCTTTTCTTATCCCCCCTTAACGTTACACCCAACATTCTTCTTTCCATAGCTCGTTGAGTCGTCCTCAATTTAACTAGAACCCTTTCCGTAAGCCTCCAAGTTTCTGTCCCGTAGGTGAGTACTGGTAAGACACAGCTGCTATTCACTTTTCTTTTGAGGGATAATGGCAACCTGCTGTTCTTGATCTGAGAATGCCTGCCAAACGCACCCCAGCCCATTCTTATTCTTCTGATTATTTCAGTCTCATGATCCGGATCCGCGGTCACCACCTGCCCTAAGTAGATATATTCCCATACCACTTCCAGTGCCTCGCTGCCTATCGTAAACTGCTGTTCTCTTCTGAGACTGTTAAACATTACTTTCGATTTCTGCAGATTCATTTTTAGACCCGCCCTTCTGCTTTGCCTCTCCAGGTCAGTGAGCATGCATTGCAATTGGTCCCCTGGGTTACTAAGCAAGGCACTATCACCAAATCGCAAGTTACTAAAGTATTCTCCATTAACTCTTGTCCCGAATTCTTCCCAATCCAGGTCTCTGAGTACCTCCTGTAAACGCGCTGTGAATAGCATTGGAAAGATCGTATCTCCTTGCCAGACGCCCTTCTTCATTGAAATTTTGTTGCTTTCGTCATGGAGGACTAGGGGATCACCACCTGATGGCGGTGCAAATGTCGTCCTACGAAGAGTGGATTAGACCGGCAACTGGCTTGATCGATTCCGACAGGGTCATTTTGGACTCGCTCTTGGCTTTCGCCAAGGACGCGCACCTCCTAGGACGGTTTTTAATACGCCTCCCCCCCTCTTTCTATTCCGCATTATAGGCCTTCGAGCCATCCCTCCATAAATACATGTTGTCATCATGTCATCATCATGGAGGACTACGGTGGCTGTCGAGCCGGTATAGATATCTTTCAGTATTTTACATACGGCTCGTCTGCACCATGATTCCCTAATGGCTACATGACTGCTGAAGTTTCTACTGAATCAAACGCATTCTCGTAATCAATCAAAGCTATATATAAGGGTTGGTTATACTCCGCACATTTCTCTATCACCTGATTGATAGTGTGAATGGCGTCGATTGTTGAGTAGCCTTTACGATATCCCGCCTGGGCTTTTCATGGACAAAGTCTAACGTGCTCCTGATTCTATTTGCGATTACCTTAGTAAATACTTTGTAGGCAACGGAGAGTAAGCTGATCGGTGTATAATTTTTCAAGTCCTTGGCGTCCCCTTTCTTATGGATTTAGATTATGTTGGCGTTCTTCCAAGATTCCGGTATGCTGGGGGTCGTGAGGCATTGCGTATACAGGGTGGCCAGTTTTTCTAGAACAATCTGCCCGCCATCCTTCAACAAATCTGCTGTTACCTGATCCTCCCCAGCTGCCTTCCCGCTTTGCATAGCTCCCAAGGCTTTTTTTGCTTCCTGCGGCGTCACTTGTGTGATTTCAAACTCCTCCAGACTATTCTCTCCCATTATCTTCGTGGGTGCCACTGGTACTGTATAAATCTCTATAGAACTCCCCAGCCACTTGAACTACCTCCTCCATATTAGTAATGATATTGTCGGCTTTGTCTCTTAACGCATACATGTGATTCTTGCCTATTCCTGGTTTCTTCTTGACTGATTTTAGGCTTCCTCCGTTCCTGAGAGCATGCTCAATTCTATCCACATCATACTTGCTTATGTCAGCTATATTACGCTTGTTGATTAACTTGGAGAGTTCCGCCAGTTCTGTTATAGTTGTAGGATTAGAGGCTTTTATACATTGGCGTTTCCTAATCAGATCTTTCGTATCCTGCGATAGCTTACCGGTATCCTGTCTAAAGAAGTTACCACCGACTTCTATTGCAGACTCCTTAATGATACCCATAAGATTGTCTTTCATTGCTTCAACACTAAGGTACTCTTACTGAGTTAAAGCCGAATACATGTTCTCTAACTTGATCATGAATTTCCCTGTTTTCCCTTTTACCGCCAACTCATTGATCGGCTTCTTATGTACCAGTTTCTTCCGTTCCCTCCCCAAGTCTAGGCTAATTCGCGATCTTACCATCCTATGGTCAATGCAGCGCACCTTGCCGAGCACGTCCACATCTTGAATGATACCAAGGTTAGCGCAGAGTATAAAGTCTATTCCATTTCTAGTCTCGCCATTCGGGCTCCTCCACGTCCACTTTCGGTTATCCCGCTTGCGGAAGATGGTATTCATTATCCGCTAGTTATTCCGTTCTGCAAATTCTACTAATGACTCTCCCCTGCTATTCCTTTAACCTATACCATATTCCGGCCCCACTGACTTGTCTCCAGCCTGCTTCTTTCCTACCTTGGCATTGAAGTCGCCCATCAGTATAGTGTATTTTGTTGTAACTTTACCCATCGCCGATTCCACGTCTTCATAGAAGCTTTCGACTTCCTGGTCATCATGACTGGATGCAGGGGCGTAGACCTGTATGGCCTTCAATTTGTTCCTCTTATCAAGTGCAGTAGTTGGATGTAAAAATAGTGACTGGCATATTATGGAATGGAGTGAATCTGAGTAGCCAAGTACGCGGACCATTGCTGCAACTGTCAGTACGAGTTACCGGCACATCGAGCTGCGCGGCTTTCTCCGAGGATACAGAAGTTTTTTCGCCCGCCAGCGTTGTATCGCTAACCTTCAAAGAAAGTGCTTCAGCCTGGTGCGCCGGCAAGAGTGAGTACCGATCGTTAAAGAATGACAAAGGGAGTAGCGGCGCTTCATGTCATAGTACATTTCACGCACAATATCTACACACATCTACCCCAACTGGCAAGGACCTTTACACCCACTCTATCGCCAACGTGTCAATAAGTCAATGGGCGCACACTTGGATAAATGCGCGCCATGAATATGCACGCACAATAAATGACGGACTACACCGATAGTGCACAAATCGTCGAAGCTGAATGTTTCATGACAGTCCACAAAAGTAAGCGAGTTACTAGCGATGATATATCTTTGCTACAAGGTATTACAAGTACGATAGGGCTACGTTTCAAGCCTTCCCCACAGCAAGAACAAATATGTCGGAACTGAGCTCACCTGCCAGAGATTAGGCAGAAATAATCAGATAGTGACCGCACCAAGGAAACTGACTGAGTCAGATATGTGACAAGACGCTACTTCAGAATATTTGCCAAATAAATAACGAAGAGCAAAACACACTAATCCTAATTCAGTTCGTGAGCGGAATGTGTGGATAGCGTGGAATACATAGTTAGCTTCGCTTTTAAAACAAGCACCATTTATGCTTCTTGCGCCGTTTGGGCATAGCTTAATCAGCTCCCAAAGCGCTTTTGCATGTGCTCTGAAGCTGTGGCCAAAGCTTCGTGTTGTCCACCCAGTCACCGCCTACGATATCTCCTGAAACAGAGGTGTGCTAAGCCGCACCGGCGTCATACGTACCCATTGTAAACGGGGAGGCAACGGAGGTAGCTGAGGCAAGCAATGGACGCGTCACCACGTAATCAAACATGGCTGCGCTCACGGGATCGCCGCGTGCGAAAAGCTTCAATATGCTGTGCCATGAAGCGGTTCCGCCGCGACATCCGCGCAAAGCGTGTTTTCTATTCCGCCTAGCACCATGTATATTACAAAGGATATTTCTTTCTCATTGAAGAGCTGCACACAAGCAGAGGCGCATGCCCATGGTTACCCAAAATGGCATCAAACCGCTTTATGGAACAGCGGCACATATAGGTTCCACGCTAGCGTGGCGATTGGTTTTAAACTCTGCTACGTCAGCACAGCACTCCGATGCGCTACCAATTAGGCCAAGGACTACCCACTCCCACCGACCCAAGACAGACAGACAGACAGACAGACAGACAGACAGACGGACAGACGGACGGACGGACGGACGGACGGACGGACGGACGGACGGACGGACAGACAGACAGACAGACAGACAGACAGACAGACAGACAGACAGACGGACGGACGGACGGACGGACGGACGGACGGACGAACGAACGAACGAACGAACGAGCTGCGGAAAGTGTCTCAAGTACCCTAAGAATGCAAATCGCATTGATATTTATTCAAGTACCGTAAAAGTCAGAAAAGTGGGGACAAAACCATGAGTAAAATAGAGTAGCGCTACTTCTTAACATACGCAACTAAGCAGAAAAACAAACTAAATTGATACAGCAAAGATTGAATTTCAATAACACTAATACAACTTACGATCAATAAATGTGCGGGGGATTAATTAAAAGAAGAATTGGAAGCGCATCAGACACGATTTACAAATGCGTCATAACCAGAAATACCATGCGATGCCACAGCCAAAAATTCACCGACGATTACGATACTCCCTAATGCGAAATTTGAGCGCCACTCTATAGGTGTTTTCATTTCGTGATATATTGGCTGGCGCGGACAATCTGTCTCGTGCGGCACGTTGCAAATGGAACGAAGTGCGGCGCGACTCCAACGCTAATCTGGAGATCGTGAGAGCCAGCGCTTGGGTGACGCGTGGACGCGGTTCACAATAGGCGCCACCACAGACCTCCCTGGCGACGCCCGCTACTCGGGCGCCGTCTCGTAGGCATCGTCGCCGCACTACGCTTTTCTTCTCATGATTTCGAAATACTGTCCCCTGTGTTCCGCCTCATGGTTCTGCTGCATCATCCTCTCCCCTTTCCTCCTCGTGTCTTTCATCTGCCGCAGCCTGCGCGTTCGCTTTCATCTTTCGCTGTGCTCGTTCGCTCGGTTACGCCACCGCCGACGCTCGCCACTGCAACGGTCGCCTGAAGGCCCAACCACAAGGAAGAAATATTCGACGGATTTTCAGCGTTGACGCTAACCGGCGTCACATGGAAACGGCCGGCGGCATTCAGAACAATGCGCCGCCGGTTCACGCTCGCTCGGCGCCCCTAAAGCCCCTCAATACCCGTTTTAAGTACCGCCAACCTACTCTCCTCCTACACGCTGCTGCCTCGCTCACTCCCTCAGCTTGCGGCGTCAAGTGGAAGCCGTGCAATCCCAGCATTTGGTTGATGATGATAACAACTTTATTACGCCAGGTAAGGAGGTCCCCGGCATACAGGCCTAGGGGACGGGGGCTGGGACCTCCGCGATTAGAAACAAGCAAGGAGGTCTTCACTACTCCTCGCGGCTTCTTCCGCCAGGCGGATGGCTTGTTGCTGTGGAGGGTCCTCGCTCCCCAGCAGGACTTCGCAGGCTTGTCTACAATTTATAGTTGCTTTAGCCCCCGGGGAGCTGGCACAATCTCAGATAATGTGGTCGAGGGTCTTTCTCGCCTCACAGTGCTTGCACTTACCATTTTGTCTATCATCTATCTGAACATGATATAACCAGGTCAGGCTTACGAAGTTCCCAGCTTGCAGGCAGCGCCATGCGACTGCCTCCTTATTGTTTAGACTTTTATGCGGTGGTGGCACCACTCTCCTGCGTAGCCGACAATTTTCGGCAATCTCCGTATAATTTTGCAGAAGCTCGTCCATATTCCGTAAGTAGGGCGGCTCCAAAGCCATCCGTAAGTAGAGAGCTCGGGCTAACACGTGGGCCACCTCGTTGCCAGGAACGGACGTACGTGCAGGGTTCCAAATTGGGCACAGTCTTCTGTTTAGCCGTCTACTGGGCAGAACCCTTGCCGCTTCGGGCGAGATCCTACCCTTTCCAAAATTTCAGCTGCCATTTTGATATCGCTAATTATAAACTTGGCTGCCGTTCCAACGCAAGCGAGCACTATTGCAACTTTTTGAGCCGTTTCCCTGTTGCGGCTTCTAATGGTGGCGGCCGATACGGGGCACCTCGGCCGTCGACTACCGAGGCGACCGCCGCACCCGCCTTGCCACTTGCCACGTCCACGTACGCAACGGGCTTGCTCTCTATCGAATCGAATCATCTGATTAGTGCTTCTGCTCCCTTTCCCTCCTCTCTGTGTTGAATATTGGATGCATGTCACGAGGGAGGTGGGGAATCATTAGATTTTCTCGGCGGTCCTGAGGGATGTTTACTTGCCTCGTAGTCCCCTTGTTTGCAGGCCTACCATTTCGAGGATAGCTCTGCCCATAGTCATTTGGCTTAATCTTTCGAGCTGCGAAATTCGGACAGCCTCTGCTATTTCGTCCCAGGTATTGTGCACTCCCATAGAGAGGAGCTTCTCTGTGGAGGTGCTATTTGGAAAGCCTGAGGCCCTCCTTATGCACCGTCGAATGAGCGAGTTGAGTTTCCTCCGCTCTTGCGACCTCATGCTTAAGTAAGGCGTGGCATAGCACACGAAGCCTATTGCGTATGCTTGGGTTAGGTTAAGCAAGCTTTTTTTTCCTTCAGGCCTCAACCGTTTAGCGCGACCCTTCTAAAGATACCAAGCTCTTGCGTGGCAAGTCCTTCTAGTTTTTTATTGCCCCATCACTATATCCATTCTTCTGAATGAATGATCCTAAGATTGTGATTTGATTTACCTTTAGGACTGGTTTTCCCTTTACTTTAATATCGAATTGCCAGCTGTGCTTGCATTGGAGTGACTTTGGGTTATAGACGAAGAATTCCGATTTTTGCGGAGAGCATGAGAGACCCCTACTGGCACCATAGCCCACGACAGTGTCCGCCGCCGCCTGCAGGCGCTCCTCGAACCATCGCTCCCATGGTTAGGTTGGACGGCGCTTATCTAAAAACCAAAAACCATATTAAAATTCTCGGCGTGGTCTTTGACGACAAACTTAATTTCCACGCCCATGTTGATTTTCTTAAAACCAAAGCCGAGGTATTGGTTGCGCGATCTCTTAAATTTTTACGCATGCATTTTTCGCTGCGTCCCGTGCTTATACGGCGTCTATATAGACAGGTCCTGCTTCCTGCGATTGTTTACGCGTCTCCGGTGTGGTGGCCGGCTTTTCCATCCTCCTTCCTCACCACACGCGTCTTGTCGGTTCAACGCTCCCTTCTCGTGGCCCTGACCGGTGCATATCATACCACGCGCACCACGGCACTGCACATCCTGGCCAACTGTCCACCTTTGAATGTGGAGTTAGACAGGTTGGGGGCGGAGTTCTCCATCCTGACTCTCCGCCAATTCACCCATTATGGCCAGGTCACGTTCCACCCGGCCTCCATGGCGCGTCCATTCGACGCCTGGTCGCATCACCCGTGCATGGCCTGTCGCTTTTCCTTCACCAGTCTGACACCTTCCCAGGCTGCCCTCCATTCTTCCTTGCCGGTATACCATGTATACACGGACGGCGCCTTCACGTCAGTCGGGGCAGGCGCGGCGGCGTACGTGGTGTTCGGCCCGCGCGGTCGCCTTCTTGCGGTGCGCAAATACAGGATACACAATGCCACTAGCGCATATGATGCTGAGGCTATTGCTTTTGAAGAGGCCCTCCTGTTTCTAATGAACAGGCATGGGCCTTGCATAACCCACCTATACACTGACTGCCTGTCACTTTTGCGGGCGATTTCCAGCCTTCATCATACAGATGCACGCGTCTGGAACTTTCAGCAAGTGCTGCGCCAGCTCCACCTCGTGGGTCGCACCGTGCGCCTATTCCATGTCCCTGGCCACCAGGGCGTAGTGGGTAACGAACTGGCAGACGAGGCCGCGTCATCGGCGCTCCGCCGTGGTATACTTCGTTCTGCCCGACCTCAGTCCGGTCGGTCCGAAAGACTCTCTTTGCGGCTTCATTACAGCAGTGGCACTTGCACTGGCAGCGTGAGGGCCACGGTACCAGTCTTTATCGATGGGTCGGAAGTGTCTACGCAATCCCCTCTTGGTTCCCCCCGCCTCGTCTGTTTACTCATTTTTTCACCGGCCACGGTCATTTTCCCTACTACCTCCATCGGTTTCGACTTATTGCCTCCGATCGGTGCGCGTGTGGTGCCTCTCCTGTCGATGACCTTCATTACTTGACCTCCTGCCCACGCACTGCATTTGTTGCTTCGCGGTTGTGCCGACTTCATCATGTCCATGTCCTTTCTCCCGACCTGTACCCCGCACTCCTTAAAACCCCTCGATCCCGCGCCCTGCTTCTGCAACTCATCCGGCTTATCACCCTTTCCGTTCCTCCCCATCCTGTTCCTGTGCCTCCTCTTCTTCCCGACGCCTACTAATTTGCCTTCTACTGATGCCTCTCGGTTCACCTTTTCATATTATTTTCGCATGACTGTTCGTGGCCATCCACACTGCATATGCCAACTATGGCGGGGCTTCCCCGTGTTGGATGGTCCTAACTGCATGCTACATTCACATTTCTTTCCTTTTCATCTTTTCCCCAATTGTATAGTCTCCTACCCTTTGTGCAGCTGTCCAGCCAGCCGACCGTGGGCGTCTCCTCTGCGATGACCTTTCTCCGGACTCTCCCAGTCGCCTCGGCGTGACACGACCACACGGCACGAGCGCGCCCACGAAGACGGCCACATGCTTCGGTTCTTTTTACAATAAACCAACTGCGCGTCACTGCGTGGGCATTGTTGGGTTGCCCTGCGGACGGGGTGAGTTTGGGAGCATGCACTGCTTGCAGACCCTGGAGGCAGTTTTACTTTACTGCTCCCCCCTTCTCTTCCAGTCTATTTGTTTATTCCTCCTTTTGGCCTCCTTGTTGGCTTACCTCCGTCTCTTTTCTTTTATCAATTGGCTTTTTCTCCAAACCTGATTTGGGCTGCCTCGGCGGCCCCTTTTCATTTATTTTCTATTCGGTTTTATACCCGTTATACCTTAACGGTGGTGCGGGTTTGCCCCTCCTTTTCTTTTCCTTTCCTTTTTGACCAAGGCGCCACATAAAGCCATGGTTAGTCCAGTAGTTGATGTCATCCGCATGCATACTGAAATTTAGCCCTTATATGCTTTTCAGAGCTTCGGAGAGGCTCCTCGTCGCCACGTTGAAAACTAACGGGGGAGAGCCGGGCCCTGCGGTATGCCCCTGCTCCTCAACTTCAGTGTAGGTGATTCAATGTATTCTTAGGTGCATAGGCAGCGCAACCCGGACGAAGGACAAAAGGAAGTGGACGATACGAGTGCAGGCTAACAAGTGGTTTATTTTTTCTTCAAACAAGCGAGTAAATATACAGAGAATAGGATCATGCGATAAAGTGACGCGTACGAGTGGGGAAAGGGCGTCAGCCTTTCTTGCCGGTCAAAACTTCGTTTCTTTATCATGCAGAAACATAGATTCAATGTCGTGGAACTTCACGCAGGCAGTTCTTTTTGATGAAAAGCTCTTGATGTAGTCGTATGTTCGCGAGCCTACCCCAATTTCTTCGAGACCGCGTAGGATCGCTTCGTGTTTAACATTATCAAAAGCCTTTCTCAAGTCCAGGCCAAAAATTACTTTGTCGTCTCTAGAATGCAAGTCGAGTATGTCATGTTTGAGTTGGAGCATCACGTCCTGCGTGCACAAGCGCGATCGGAACCCGACGATCTCGTGTGGCCACAGGTCGTTTTGTTCCATAAAGTGCGTCACTGTGGTGCGGACTATGCGCTCCGTCAATTAACCCATGCATGAGGTTAAGGAAATAGGCCTTAGATTTTCTAGTTTTCGAGGTTTGCCCGACTCGAGGATTAGGATTACGTTTGCCGACTTCTACTGGCGAGGCAAGTGGCCTTTAGTTCAAATTTCTTGCATGTACTCCATCAGAGCGCTGATGGAGGCAGCGTGCGGGTTTCTTAAAATTCTGTTAGTTATCCCGTCAGGGCCCCGGGCCGACTTTGTTTTTAGTCCCAATATTTCTGCCCTGACCGCCGCCTTGTGATGGGTGCGTCGAGCTCCTCGTTGGGAGCTTCGTCGTACTCTGCGAGGGGAGTACTACGAGTATCGCCCATGTACATGGTGATGTTAGATACGGGACCTTTTTCTGAGCCTCCTTCGAGTTCACCAGACCACATCGAATCGCGCCACATCTAAGTAAGGAACGCAGAAGCAGATCTACCACGTTCTCGATGCGCAGCACGTCCAAACAAGTTGGCGTCCCCCACCTCGTGCGCCGCATCTGGAGCTATTCACTGCTTGACTCTTCCCGAAAGTGTAGCGAGAGCCTGGCACTGTTCCAGGTAACGGCGGTCCCGAGGCAAGATGGCTGTAATGCTCCGTGAAGCCCTGGCAGCGATTCCCCTATCCGCCTTTGTGAAAGCAGTTGCAGACCGGGAAGGCAATACCGCAGACAAATAATCACTCGGACAAATGGAGCCCAATAGTGACCCTCTGAGCCGAATGTGACGTACACTTGCACGGGCGCCTACCATTGGCCGAAAATGACGCCACCTGAGCGGGTTCGCCGATTTGCCGAACGTGACGTGACTTCGAGAACCCGAAGGGGTTAAAAGCCAGAGACCGGGAGCAGCAAGGGAGCATTCCTTCATTCATCTCTTTTGAGCTTCTTGCCACGGGCCGGAGCGTCCGAGTTGCTGCCGGCCCGTAATGACATTATGGCTGTTAATTTCTTTGTACTCTCACTGTAAATAATGTAAATAATGTAAATACTCTCACTGTATTAATTTAAACTCAACGGCAAAGTCCAAAAATCTGGGGGACAGCAATTGGGATTGTCCTCCAGATCCAACAGTGATTAGTTTGTCCATAAATTCCGCATCTGTACCCTCAAACGCGTACCCGGCTTTTGATAATCTAGTTCCCCATTGGGTTTTTGAATTGGTCCGGTCTAGTAGGTTTCTCAGCAGACACCGCGTTGTGGAAAGGCTCATGCCTCCCTCCATTTCGTCTCATCTTGTGCAGCAATTCTGTTCGCATAATTTGATCGCATAAATTTCAATTTCCTTGCTATGTCTAGCGATCCACCTTCTAAGATTACGGTTCCATCTTTGCCTTTAGTCTTTGCTCCATATCATGTTTTGCCGCCCACATGTGAAACAGTTTGCTATAAACTATCTCAGGGCATCGTCCCCTTCAAGCGTATTGGTTGCCGCTTCAACGTGACGTGTGAGGGCCTCCGTTAATTTCTTTGTGTTTGTGATCCTCCCTGTAGCAGCTTTCTCTCGCTTCTCCCTAAATAATTCCCCATTCCGCAACCTTCTGTTAACGCGCACGACGCGTCTTCACCCCTTGTTTAAAGGTCGAGGCCACAATGAAATGGTTGCTGCCGGAATTGCGCTCAGAATTTTGCCAGTTCAGGTCTGGGATATATTTAGAGAGGGTAAGATCAGGGAAGGTGTCTGAGCACACGCTGTTAACAACCCTACACGGTCTACTAGTGTGCGTGTGTAGGGTGTGTCCCAGCTCGAATGCGTCCGTAAATTTGCGCTTGGTGCAAATTTAAGAAGAACGTGCTCGGTTCTTCTTTTCATCCCGTAAGAATTTCCAATAGCATTGCCTCAGTTTCCCTCGAGTTGATTTCGTGCTCGAATGTCGCAATGTTCCTATTGATCAGCGTTGTGACGCGAGATTTGTCACCTCTGTCACTTGAAAAAGCTTGGTGTCCCGAGAGTTTTGCTGCTTTGCCCGTCTCCTGTAGGGCTATAGCTAGCGGTTTCTCATCTAATAGCGTCAAGTATTGTTGCACTAACGCCCGCTTGCGTTAGAAGCCGCGACAATTCCACTGCCAGATTAAAAACTCACTTGGTGCGCCTGTGGCCGTGTCAGAGGTGGTAGAATTGTTCTTCCGCATTTAGTTGCCATTCTCCGATGGCAGCTAATTCTGGCCTTTGCCTTTGTACGTCGCCTTCAAGCGCTTGAATTTGGCTTTGAGTCTGATGTATTGTTCTCATAATTTTGGCGATGAAAGAACCAAACTTAGCTTTGATTTTGGCTTCTAATCTTTTCTCTGGTGCCACCAACGGATCAGGCAGTCGCATCCTTAAGAGCCGGGGGGGGGGGGTTGGTTTTGATACCATTTATGGCTGCGCGTTGTGGGCGGAGGGCGACGCCATACGCGCCAGCAATTTTGGTTTATGTAACTCTTGAGGGGGCTTATTAAAGACCTATTTAAGGTCCCCAACCTCTTTCTGTAATTTATCGATCTGCTCGTCCCCCACTGCCAAAGCTGTTTCGGTCCCTTCTCTGGCTCCGCCTATTAGTGGACGGGCACACCGGGCACTTGGAACTGGATCTCCTCCTGAGTCTGGATCCGGAGCGTTCCCTGGTGCGGGAGCTCGAGCGGCCACGCTGCTGCTGCCCTACGCTGGTCTCCTCCAGCGTCGGGAAGGAGTCATTTCTGGCGCGAAAGTACTCGTTTCCGGGCCTGACCTTGGAGCGACACCGGGGAATCCCCTCGGTGGTCGCTATGGCTTGCTGCTGCTTTTAAAGTTGCTGCTGCTGTAGCATGTTGACCTTGCGTTCCCGTTGCCCCTTCATCAGCTCGTTAGGAACACGGTAGAGTTCTCTGCATTTTCTGTCACCTAGCGGGTGTCCTTTCCCGCACAGTTGGCAGTTGGGCTCACATAAATGGTCTCGTTGCTCCATGCCACAGCCACGACATTTCACATTCGCGGTGTCTGAGCGGACCATAGGCGTTACAAACTTCGTACTTCTTGCGGTACATTACGCAGCCTTGAGCCACGGGCGTGAGTCTCATCCACCGCGGCACCTATTTGTACCTGTTCGAACAGTATTAAAAACTGTCCTCGATGTTCTTGCGTGTCTTCGCACACTGAGGACCAGAGGGCCCTCGTATATTTGCAGCGTTTTCAAGATATCTGCGTCCGAGAAGGACAAAGGAACTTCATGCACGACACCTTTCCTGCAGTCCTTCGGCACAGCGACGTACGTAGTCATTTCGAGCTTTTCGAACACGAGAAGCTTCATGCCGGAGTATTTTTTCTTCCTTTCCGCGCTAACAGTGGCGACGAAAATGGCATATTGCTTCAGATTCAACGAGGTGACGTCTTCTCCGGCCGCGTCTGGGCTGATGCCAGCCGCCCTAAGTATTGAGTCAGGCAAATATGCACTTCCGTATTTCATCAGACGTACGAGGCCGCCAAGCGGCCTCATGACTGTTTTCTCGGCGGCGTCCAGAAGTCGGGCAGATTGCTTTTCAACCGACTTTCCCGCCATCTTCCTCCTTGCGAGCTTCTCGGCGGCTCCTTGTCGTTCCATACGGCGTACCTCGTTGCTCACTTGGGGGGCCGTTTTCACTTTCTTCTTTCTAACGTACGATTGTCCTGGCAAGTCCAATTCTTCTGGATTGATCTCCGTACCTTCTACGGTCTCCATCACGGCTAAATCAGTCTCCGAGAGGAGCCTCTGCCGCCGCCGGTGGCTTCTCACCGCTAGGTCTAACCTTAGGTTTACCTCATCATGTGGCCCGTCGGACACTTCAATGTCCCGAATATAGGGAACAACGAGGGCCCAGTTCGGAAAAATTTATAACATCCGTGTCTGTTCGTCGAGTCCTGTTGATTCCAGCTAGAATTCAAAAACCGTCGAATCCAAATTGTGCTCGAGCAGCCGTAGTCGACGGAGCCTATCGGCCGCACGTCCGCTATCGTTGGCGTCTGGTGGAGGAATCCCCAGCTTCTGCTTTTAGGCAGAAGTGACGTCACTGCTGCATAGAGGTGCGAACTATAGTGTACTAGAATATGGGGTAGTGTGTTCAGGGAGGACTCACGGCTGCCGCTCTTGATGTCGAAAGCCACAAGATGACGTGACCGGAGCGTCACCAGAGCACCAGAGCTGTCGCATCATGCGCTGCTTGCGATGCGCTATGGCGCTTTACATACATTACGCTTAAGAATCCGCCTTTTAGTAGCTAACAGGTCAATGCTAATAGGCCTCTGCTTCGACGAGAAAGTCCGAATCATTAACTCTGGCGTCTCGGGTGGAGCCATTACAAGGTTCAAGAAGAGAGCTAACTTCTTCCTGAAGCACTGCACTGCCCAAGCTGACTGCTTTTGCGAGGTTGTAAAATGGCAAGCAGTTTAAAACAGTCAGGAACTGCGTTCGTGTGGGATGACCCTTTGATCCATAATTGTCCAACAACCCCGGAGATGTTCTCTAACAGATACTGGCTGAGCCAGGATCCGTTAGAGAACTACCTGCAAATGCACATGCGGTCCTTACAGTTACGTGCCACGCATGAAAAAATGTGTGACATGCTGATTCCACTGACAGATCACAGGAAGTAAGTGGTAAGTGAAAAAAAAAAGCCAGATTAGTTCGGCCGATGATACGCTCCACTTTAGGCTGATGATCAGGTCGCGAGGGCACACGATGGGCTGGTCTGTTGAAGCGTAGCGCGTGTTGACTGATTGTGGTAAATCTTGAAAAAAGAATATGACAGAACCTAGAGCAGTCTGGGTTTTTCAGAAAAACTAGATTAATTGACGCTTTTAGTTCCGTTACGCTTGATGTTCGTAGGTAATTTCTTGCGATGAATCGAGCAGCTTTATTTTGCAGTGACTCTAATTTCTGTATGAGCTAGGTCTGGTGCGAGTTCAAAATTAGGAATGCGTATTCGATTTTAGAACGTATGAGAGTTGTGTGAGCGAGAAGTTTAATGGCGGGGTTAGCTAAATGAATGTTGCGCCGAACGAAGCCAAGTGTTTTAGATGCTTTGCTCACTGTTTCATTTATATGAGTGTTCCATGACAAATCTGATGACAAATGGACGCCCATATAATTTACAGAGCATCCTGAGGTTACGGGCACATTGCTTCATGTGTAGTTGCTTAACATGTAGTTAGGTAGCTATGGTGTTGCACTGCTGAGCACGAGGTCGCGGGATCGAATCCCGGCCCCGGCGGCCGCATTTCGATGGGGGAGAAATGCAAGAACACCTGTGTACTTAGATTAGGTGCATGTTAAAGAACCCCAGGTGGTTGAAATTTCCGGAGTCCTCCACTACGGCGTGTCTCATAATCAGAAAGTGGTTTTGGCACGTAAAGCCCCTTAATTTTTTTTAACATGTAGTTAGACTGCCGCAAGTCTAATGACTTTAATTTTATTGACGTTAGTTTCAGTTTGCTACTGATTACAACATTGCGTGAAAAGAGACGAAACAAGCTCAATAAATTACGCAGCGACTTGTGCAGAAGAAAGAATATTGCCGTCCCTGGATCACGATACCGTTGAACTTAACGATCAGTTAGGGTTAAGGACTTTCCAAAAAAATTGTGGTATCCTTTTGGAGCATGTTCGAAATTTCGTTGTTAGAAGATTTGTCTTTGACTGTTGTTATTTCGGTTTTTCGCAAGTGCAAATATTCCCGATGGTGGCTCCAATCTTCTTCGACATTGATAACTTCGCAATTCAATACAAACGCCCCCTTTTGTTAATTAACCATATTACGTGCGTCGTAAACTATGCGCTTTGCGTCGCGACCGTTATGTTGACTTTAGGAATATACTTTTCTGTAAATGATACCAACTTGCCACGAATGAGAGCACAGTTCATGTTTGCATCATGAACATGGAAGAATTGCAAAAACTCGACAAAAACAGTTGAAAGATCGAAAGTCAGAGTATGGGCATTCGCTCCGGCGTAATCAAGAATAGCTTTCTTTGCATTTCCCCGTTTTTTTTTCTGCTCGCATACGTGCAAATAAAATGACGACAGTACGTCAAGGAAATTTTGACATTCACGCTTCTTTGAGTTGTCTTGTGCTGCGCTGCTAAGCACGAGAGCGCGGGATGAAATCAAGACCTCAGATACCGCATTTCGACTGGGCCGAAACGCAAAACAGCCCGTGTTCCGTGCATTGGGGGCACATTAAAAATGCCCCATGGAGAGGTCCCGAGTCCCCAACTCAATTCAGCCTCATAATCACATCGTGGTTTTTGCCCACAAAACCCCAGAATTCAATTCACTTGAGCTACCTAGGGGCCTGAATTATTGCCATTCAATAGCTGGCCGATTGAAATCGCCAGCTGCAAATATTGATGAGTTTGGATACTTGTTTTGCATAAAGGTGTGCATTCAGACACACTGAAAAATTCGTCAGATGAATTAGGTGGACGATAGCAGACGCCAATTATGCAGATGACTCGCGGGGACAAACACAGGGCCACTCACAAAATTCTAAGGCATGAATCAGTAATGAGAATGTTAGTTTCCAGATTTTTTTTTCACCGCAATTAGCACACCGCCACCTCGCGACCTCACCATATCTTTCCCTAATAGTGTCAATTGACGAGACAAAAACAAGTTCCAGTTTGCGATATCAGGTGATAACCAGGTTTCTGTGCCTAACTCTGTATCTACTGAACAGGTTATATGCTTATGGCATATGCTATGGAAATTTAACCTAAGAATTGACAGAGAGGCTTTAGTGTTATCGTCACTGGGCTTAAGTAGGAACATGGTCCTTCAGAAAGCCGTTACCTTGCTTGTGGTATGGTGTAAGGTGCAGCGTTGTTTAGGGCAAACATGTCAAACACAAGCACTAATTTGTTGCCAGGCTTACGTTCAGCACGAGTCAAGTCTCTTAGGTTCTTCCTGATAAGTTGCATCGTGGGCGAAAAGTAGTCTTCAATCTATAGAAATAACGATTTTAATTCTTTGTCTAGATGCATTTTCCAGTATGTTCTTGTTGTCTGTGAAATTGAGGAGGTCCACAGTGATTGGATGAGGGTACTCTTGTTTTTGCTCCCCTGTTTTATGGACAGGCTCAATTTCTCCAGTTGCAATTCCTAAAATTTTGGATACAAACTCTGTTACAATATCTACCGTGTCCTTCCATGCCTCTGAAGGTGCTCAGGGATTGCTTTTTAACGTGAGATTATTTCGACGCATTCGGTTATTGAGGTCGTCACCTTAAGCTTGTCTGTTCCAGCTGCTATAATTCTACATTTTCAATGTGTCCTGGATATCGTTAAGCATTTGAACTACATCGCCGCTGTCGGAGGTTCCTTCTATTTTGGAAAGACGACTCTTTACATCCGTGATGTTCACTTGTACGTCTTTAACCTTCCCAAGGGTATCTTTCTGAATCATTTCAAATATCATTACATATATTTTATAGACATTACAGGTATTGTAGAACTTGCACTGTCACGACATTTTCGTCCTTGTGCGAGTGCCCGTGAATTTACGCATGCGCAACAGGAAGTACAGTTGGTAGCAGCTATTTGTGTGTTTGCGTGTGGCGCTTAAGAACCTGCTAAGATATAGAAAATTTCTGTTTGGCTTGGTGAGCTTAGCCGACAAACATCTCAGAAATGAAAAAAAAAATAACAGCAATCTACAAATATAGCGCGGCTTAAGTGTACTTCTCCGTACGCCTCAAACGCTTAACGGTGCAGCGCGATGCAATGGTAGAGTTCTTTGTTTGTGTGTCACGCAAAATACATAGTAATGCAATCCGCTGCAATCTAAGTGGCGTTTTACAAAACTAATGTGTGTAATGGCATAATGTGGCATTGCGATGCCACGGCATCATATAGGAGACGTTAGCCGAGCTTTCACTTCACTATGTCGCCCCATTCGCACGTGGCAACAAGTTTCTTAGTAGATGCAAAAAAAAAAAAGCGTAAAGGCGCCCATTAGCGAGTGTTTGAGGTGAAAAAGGAGTCACCCTGGGGACCTACGGCGACGACGAAAAGATGGGCTCATAATGAGGCTTGAGCCTCTCGACATGAACAAGTTCTTGTCCCCGGCGACGGTGGTCACTTGGGGGCGTCAGTGGCTTGACGATGTGGTTGATGCGCGAGGTTTGGGCAATGACGCGACAAGGACCATCATAATTTGGAAGTGGCTGGGTAGAGAGGCCAGGACTCGTAGGTGGGACCCAGAGCTATACGACAGAATCAGGCCGGGAGGTAGGAGCAGGTCGGCCGCCGTCACGTCGAAGCTTCTGGCAAGATTGGTCTGCGGTAGTGGGTGTGCGGGCGAGCTGCCGACATTCCTCGGCATGCTTAGCGGCGGTGGAAAACGGAGTGCACTCTGAGGCATCTGGATATGCACAAAAAAAAAACTCAGTGAACTCCCACTGTGTGAACAAGGATGACCAGCGAAGCCGTGTCATCCTTCTTTTCACGTATGGAGAGTGCTTAACGCCTGCGTCACCTCCGCTGCGGGTCGGCCCGGCATTGCACTATCCTCCGGATTTTTTATGCATGCGGACACGATAGTGAAGAAAGTAGCCCTTAACAGCTTCTCTGTAAAATACTGTATCGATGATACAGGAAGGTTCATGGCCGTAGAGAAGGAAAAAGAGAGATAATCCGGTAATGGCGTGTTTGGCGGTGTGGCATGCGTATGTTACGAAGTGCAGAACAAGGTCCTAGTTGGAATGATCCGATACATCCTGTCGCCAAGAGTACGGTTGACCCTTTCTGTCAGGCCATTGTCTGGGAGTGAGAGGTGCTGGTGCTCCGATGTATAATGTTGCAATCAGCTGCTCTGCCACCGAGTCATGCCAGCGCTTGCTAACATGCAGCAGAAAAGGTCCTATCAACGCGTCCTAGAGCGCGAGGAGACAGGCAATGTGGTAAGCGCGCCGCGTAGCGTACACATTTTGCATTTCAGTTGCATATTATTACACCAGTTAGAACGCCATGTAGCAAGTGCACAGCTAGCGGTAGGTTTGAGAAGGTTTGAGGAAGCAATATCAATTCAAGGAAATATACAGAAAATGCAAGAAAGAAAAAATATTCTTTATTTGATTAAATCAAGCTGACTAGGTGACTATGTCACTGCCGTACTTCAAAGGGGATGTCAATCGATCATCATCATCAACATCATTAGCATTATAACGTACCACTAGCATTATCACGTATCACCATTAGCATTATCACGTGCCAGTGAAAACGGCGCGAAGAGACTTCACCGCGAAGAGCCTGTAGTGCGTGGTGCCGAAATTGGAGCTCCTGTGGAGCCCAAGCATACGCTTGTGACCATGCTACGTTAGCCGCGAAGGCCTGTGACATTTTTAAATTGTTGTTTACTTTCTAACGATCTCTATTTGTTTGTCGCTTGCCTCAGAGCTACACCAGTTGCGCCTTCTTTGAAACACAATTGAGGCAAAATTGATGAAAACGTTAGGAAGGCTACTATTTCAATTTTGTATATGGCCGTTTGAGCAGCGCTCCTCTATGGCTACCTTTCTGGCGTTGGCTGGTTCTAATCTCGAAATTAACGACGGGGAGAGTGTGGTTACCTGGAGAGTGTTTGTGTGCTTGCCTTGTCGCTGTTCGGGCTCTGTACAGATTTCATAGCGAATGCCAGTTCCTAGCCTACAACCTGCAGCGAACCCTTCGTCTGAGATGGCCATTAATCCTGGACGTGACCCTCCCAATGGGCACGAGGCTTCGAGCCGGAGCTGAGCCTGCTGAGCTGCCATAGCTTCTTCAAGGGGCACCAATGAACTGCCCCCTTGCGAGCCCTCTTCCTGGCCGTGGACGGGCCCTTGTGATCGGGCGCTTATACCGCGAAACCAGTCGCTCACGGAGAATGCGACACATGGTGAACGAGCCGACGCTCTCTCGTCAAAGCCATATCCAACTGCGATGAGTCATGGCGAACAATTGGACACCGCCAGGATGGGCACGGGCGATTTGCAGGGGCACATTCCTGCATATGGCCTCACGCCCAAACAGCCACGTCTGCGTCGGAGACGGGGTCATTGTGCTTCCCTCTTCCCTGATTCGTACACAGTGGTGTGCGTCCGCTTTGAGTCAAGCTCTCGGAGAAGGAAAAGGGCTGAGCAGCATTTGCATTGGCGGGGGATGATGCCATCCATCTCCAGACGCCGGAGTGATTGATGTAACGGTACCAGGACGACTGAGGTGTTGGTGAAAGGAATTCGGTAGCTTGAACTTGGACATGTTTTCTGCATCATTCTTGTACCAAAATGTAATATAAACGTGCGTTTTAAAAGCGTTGTGGATGTCAGGCGCAGGCCCACGTTCCCTCACTCCTCCACAATGAATGAACATCTCACATCTTCGGAGCCTCGGTCCCAACAGTATACGATGCTCAGACATCAAGATGGTAATTATGTAACTTAGGACCCTTTCTGCTAGAGTGACCATAGTGCAATAAAACAAACACTCACCAATGGAAAGACAAGAACAGGAAAAAAAAACACTTGATGTTTCGGGTCCCGTATTTGGTATTATATGGTATAGGTCTGAACCTAACACCAGTTTTTAGGTATAGGAATTAATTTAGCAACTTTTCTAACTATAGTATCCAGGCATTGTTTGCGGAACAATTCTACTATCAGAGGCGTTACAGCGGCGTCTTGGGAACCTGAGTATTCCATTACCTAGACAAGGCCAAAAAATAGCCGGAGTTGCCATTTAAGTGTAGTTTTTGATACTTAAGTCAAAGTTTCCTCAAACTTGCACTTTAAAAACTAAATAACGCAAATAGGGTAAATAAGTAATGTAACTAAGTAAAAAAGTGATGAAAGTAAGTAATCGGTAAAGTAATTAAGTAGGTAAATATAAAAAAATGCGCAAGTAAGGCCTAGTGTAACATAAGGCGATCTGGCAAATACTGAAGTAAGTAAATAAATAAATAAGGTAAATAAGCAAATTAAAGAGGTAACTGCAATAAATAAGTATAGAAATAAGTAAATAAGTAAGTATGTAAGGTATCTAAGTGAATGAGTAAAGTAAGCAGGCGAAGTGAGAAAGTAGAGCAAGTAGGTCAAAAATCCGAGGACACCGATGCACTTCCTAAGAGTTGTGAATGCGAAAGCATTGATCTCGAATTGAACGCCGCTGAGCAGTCCTTCCGTTACAACTCCTCGCTGGCAAGCAAGCGCGTTTATTCGCTTGGCCAATCTTGGCGCGTTTTGATTTCACCTTACCGAGGCACAGTCAGAATGCAGGCGAGATCTTGCGCCAGCGAGGAACGCGCGAATTACAAGGCTCCTGAGAGTGAGCCTGACGTGGCGTCGTGGCAATGCCCTCTCCCCTCACGCAACACCTGGCGCGCTAGCGGGGACGCAGCAGGTGCTCCTATTCGCCCGCTTTGCTCCGTCGAGGCATGCTGGTGACGTGGTGTTGCAGCCAAAGGGAATTTAGGTGCCACTTTCCGTTTGCGCAGACCGCAAACGCCTGCTTTTTCACTCAATAGGCCACACAACGCTTTCTCACCAATATATAAAATAAATAAATAGATGAATAAATACCTTAAGTGAAGATTTAAGGACAAATTCAAGAGAAATGCGTTCGGCATTGGGTCGCACCTCTTTGAGGTCCCGGATCCATGATTTAAACCGCGTTCACCCAGTTGCCAAGCGTTGTTCAGGAGCTCACTCGACACACGTCCTGCTTCTACGAGGAGCGACGAACTTCTGACGGTGGTCTGGAGCCGAGTACCGTCAGTAGTGCTATCCGGGGTGATCTTACTCAATTTGTTGCGGCATTTAAAAAAAATCACCAGAGGTATAATTCTTGACTTTGAGCTCGATTGTTTGAAGAGGTGGACAGTACTAGCATAAGATTACCCGAAAGACATGCTTAACTAATTAACAGAAGTTCACTAATTAACTTCCTAATTAATTAATTGACGGCACATATTAAAAGTTACCAATTGCAGCCACTGAGTTTGTAAGACGTATCCACTTCAAGTGAACTTGCAGGACACTAGTTTGGAGATTTTAGTTCACAAAGTCTGGAACGAAATGCATGGGCGCTGCTGTTACTTTTGCGCTTCAATGCTTAAAAAAGCCGTTTTGGTAAAATAGTAAATGACACGACAGTGCGTTACTACGGCGAGCTTGAGGACGCGTGTCTCCAGACTGGTGTCATTTTACGTATTCTATGTAAATGGAAATCAATGAACAAAGAAAGTCAATTCTTAAAAATAATTTCAATTGGATACTCCTTCAAACGCATTGGTTGCCACTCAATGATTGGAATATGTGCCGTAATATAATTAAGTAAATGTGAACTAGATAATTCGTAATAATTGGGCGAATATCACTTTCGATGTCTCTTGCAAGTAATGTGTGCCTCTCTGAATAATGTAGTTTAAGAACCACAAATATTCTATCAGCAACAGGAAATTTTAAGAAATCCCGTAAAACTTGAAAATGATCACCCCGTTTGTGATATATATATATATATATATATATATTATACACGCTCCGTCGCTTTCTACTATTACCACGTGACCGGTTTCCCACACTTCATACACATGCATGCACTTTTTCTACTTTGACACTCCGAAATAATAATAATCATCATCAGCCTGGTTACGCCCACTGCAGGGCAAATGCCCCTCCCATACTTCTCCAACTAACCCGGTCATGTACTAATTGTGGCAATGTTGTCCCTGCAAACTTCTTAATCTCATCCGCCCACCTAACTTTCTGCCGCCCTCTGCTACGCTTCCCTTCCCTTGGAATCCATTCCAAGGGAAGGGAAGGGAAGGGAATATGCAATATTAAATAAATAAATATGCGCCAACATAATAATGGACTTTGGCTCAGTGAATAAAGGGCATAAGCTTCCATTGAGTATACCGTGCTACTATACTGATTCTCTTTATATTTGCTGTACCAGAGGAGTGCTTGATGTAACATAGACGACATCCTAAAGGAGCCATGGCTCACTTTCACTATGATCTCATCAAATCTCGGTGGATATAACTCTTCGTACTGTATCATGTAGCCAGCGAATCATAACCGAAATCTGAGCGACCTTGCGCAATTGCATGGTTAGCGTAAAACAACGAGTAAGACGAAAACAAAGGCAACAGGACAGGCACTGAATTCAAACTATTATTCATCCAAGACAATAAGCAGTGTCTGCTTCAGTGCATTCACCCGCACTGAGCCAGAAACAGTGTCAACGTGATATAAGAAATACCCTTTCAATAAACGCAAGCTCACAGATAAAAATAAACAAATCGATGATTACGATACTCCCTAATGAGAAACTTGAGCGCAGATGTATAGATGCTTTCATTTCACGATGTATTGGCTAGCTCGAACAATCTATCTCCCGCACGTTCCCAACGGAGCGAAGTGTACCTCACTAATCGGGAGACCACGAAAGGCACCGCGTAGGTGACGCGTCGGTGAGATTCACAGCAGTCGCCGCAGACAGAGCACCGCTCATCTAGCGCTTTGTTTTTGTACAGACGACACGTGCTGTTCTGGCACCATTTCGGAGCCATCGTCGTCGCAAAGCTTGCGCGGCACTACACTTCTTTTCACGCTTTCGCCATGCCCCCCTCCTTCGCTTTCCGCCTCATGGTTCCGCTGCACCCTCCTCCTCTGCTTTCCTCCTCGCGCCCACTTTGCTATCGCCGTCTTTCATCGCCCGCTGCGGTAGGATTCCCCTTTCACCCTTCGCTGTCATCGTTCGCTAGGTTACAAGAGACAACGCCGTCGCTGACCGTCGCCGCAGGAACGGGCGCCTAAGAGCTGTGCTCTAAAATTGACTCGCCATCCCAGCCCTGGGAATGTGGACGTCCAGCAAAGCTATTGAAAACCACCACAACAACAGCTGACGGTGGTGGCAATGCTTTAGTGCTCAGTTCCTCCTCTAGCGCATTATTCAGCCACAGGAGAATGTGGACGTTCCCACTTAACCTGTGCTGGAATTCCACATTAATACAAGCAGTGGCAGTACGCCGCCGCTAGTCGTGTTGCCATTTCTTTTCCGTTTGCCGCTCCGCCTATTCACCCTGCTTCTCGGCTGTCCTAACTATCCTTTGTCTGCCCATAGTGATGCTCGAACAACAACGAAATCAATTGCTAGGCTGGGTGTTTTTTTAATAGATAAAAGGCTAGTGACGTCGCCCACGTCGCCAGCTGCCGTCGCCGCGGCAGCTGGCGCAACAGTAATCTTTACTGGAAACCTATGCGGGAAGCGCTCCGTGCTTCACATTTTTTGCAGGAGTGCCTTATCATTTGATTTGTGCTCGTCCTTTATTAAAACGAATGCTGTGATATATGTCGTATGCCTGACATCAAAGAATGGAAGCACTTTTCGCTTCAGTCACTCAAGGTTTCTTTTTCCGTGGGGCCGCTGCCGCGAAAACGTCTGAGCAACTAGAGGCCAACAGCTTCGTTTTAAAAGGTTACCGATTAAGGTTAGGTACTGCACACTTGGCGCCTTATTAAAGCGAAAGTTTCGTTTCCTGCTGTCCCGGTTTTGGCATTCTTCCACGCAGATTGTTTAGGACACAAGTAAATGTAAATATAAGGCGCACCGTAGAGGAGGACCCCACAGCATGGCCTTTTCGGTTTTTTAACATAGATCTAAATCAAAGTAGACGAATGTTCTTGCATTTTACCGTCACCGAAATGCGGCCGCGACGGCCGAGATCGAACCCGCGACCTCGAGTTTACCAGCGGAACGCCGTGCCCACTAATCTACCGCAGCGGGTAAGTAGGACACATCAAGCCGGCTTGTCTGGAACGTGTGCGCATGAGTGAGCCTGTGTTCCGCGCAATAAAACGTTAGATCACGACAACAAACATGCACCTGTAACGTCAGCTCCGGACGTCTCTAAACGACGAATATTTCTAGAGCGCGCAGTTGCAAGGGCTTTGAGTTTTCAACTATTCCTGTATGTTGCCTGCCCCATTCTTGGGAAGCTGATTATGCCCCGACGGATGTTCCGGGTTCCACCGGGTGATCATTTTTAAGATTTACCGAATTTCTAAGGATCAGCTGTCGCACATAGCAAAATTCTATACCACGTGAGCTGGAATATTCAATGAAGCGGATATTACCTGCACGAGAAATCGAGAAAAAAACATATTCAACTAATTATAGGTAGTTCACCATTAGTTTCCTAATTATCGACATTACGACATATATTGCAATTTGCTAATTGTAGCTGGTGAGTTTGCAAGGCGCATTCACTTTGAGTGAATTTTCAGGGCGGCACCAGTTTCAATATATTCATTGCGAAGTATGAGTCGAAGTACATGGGCGTCCCAGCCACGTCGGTGCTTCAATGCATAAAAGGGGCTCAGTGAGGGAGCGGGCGTCAGCCTGCTGCCTGTGGGTGGCGGGACCCCTTAAGAGTAACTGAAACAACAATGCAATTTTACCGCGATTTCGGTAGAGCATATCTCGAGACCAGTGCTATCCTCAAAATTTGTTCCAAGTAGATATGCCTTGCAAGCTAAGCAGCTACAATTCTTAAATGCAATATGGGCCGCAAATAATCAATTATGAAGCTAATTAGCGCGATTCCTACAATTGGCCTATCATGCATTTTGATTTCTCATGTAACTAAGCTCCGCTTCTATTGCAATAACCACTCCAGAAACACAATTATGGTACCTGCCTCAGCTGCTTTTTCGAATTCTCTCAAACTTAAAAATGATCACGCGGTATATCGGTACAGAATCACTAAATATTTCTACAAATGTGGCATACTGTGCTGTGCATACATATTTTTTCGCCGCCTTGACACACATCAGACATAACCTTAGTCCTCGTGACATTGCTGTGTAAACGTCTCACAGTGTCCATCTCTAAGGCTTGGTATTTGCGTTTCGATATGGCTTACGAATGGTGTAAAGCTTAAACATTACGTGATATTAAAATTGCGACCCCGGAACAGCGTAAACATGCACCTTGCATGAAGTTACAGTTTTCAGAGAATAAAAATTCTACGCATAGCCTTTAGTTGGATAACACTTTCTTACCTTGTTCGCTTCACATAAATTTTAACATGTGCGTTGGAATTACCATTATTTTTCTGTAGAACGGCTAAACTATTTTGCGTTTAACTATCACATGGACACGCCAGACGCATTTCTACCGTCGTTGTCACCGTGATATTCCGCATGAAGTACAAGCGCTATAACGTCGTCACCTCGCGTCGTATGTTGCACGTGCGAGTGAAATCGTGCAAGGGCTCAATATCGCGCGGGCAAGGGAGGAATGCGGGGAGGAAGCACGCCGTCTTCCGTCGCACGCAAGGCATCGGGGGGGGGGGGGGGAGGGGTGGCGTTCTACTCGGTGGCTGCGGCGTATGGCGAGGCCACGCAGGCTCTACTTTGAAAGCCATCTACGACGTATCACAGACGCACCGAGGGCCGACAGCGTCGTCTGCCCTATGTTCTCGCCGCGTAGACGAGAGGCAGCACGAAGCTCAATTCGCTCACATCTGCTGCCGCGCTTCCTCAACCCAGCGTTCTTACAGCGAGTATCGGCAGTCATTGAGTGAAATGCGTTAATTTTTTGTGTGCGCGTCACACAATCCTTGCTAATTTAGCTAGTAAGCGAATGTTTGACAAGCTTGTACTGCCCATAAAACTAGTATCGTTGCTTGGTATCGCTGCCTAACAATTTACTATCGCAATTGATGCTTCGCCTTTCGGGCGAAACTGCGACTTTCTTTTTCCGGGGTTGACATGTCTCGGTGACTGAATGTAATGTAAGTGCCCTGCTACAGTGGTTCCTACCCTCATTCGCGACAGGTGCGGACGAGAAGTTTATATTATCGAGGCTTTTTCGAGCTGTTCTTAAACTTCAATTCAAAACCACCCATCTCCGCAATGTACTTACGCCTCCATGAAAAAAAAAAGAGTATCCTTCGCGGTACACACAGCACAGTCACAGAGTAAGCTGAAGGAGCGTCTCCATAGGAGCTCCATTTCCGGCACCACGCAGTACAGGGTCACCGCGGAGAAGTCTCTTCGTGTCGTTTTTACGAGAAGAACCCGAACTGTGCGCCCGGCGTCGATGGCAAGCTGCGGCTTGAACTGCGTCTTCTCCTGCTCTCTGCACAGCGGTCTGCTGAGCCCGATGTTGCCTGGTTATAGTCGCGCGTGTAGCTCTCCGATTCGCTTTATCAGCAGTGGTTCTTACCTTGCGAGGAGGTGCCATAACGTTTACCGAAGAGTAAACACAGCTATCCAGACTACGTATCACATCCCTTGATCCGTTTAGGTACGTTGCTGTTGGTGAGGATGATAATTATTGTTTATTGGCATCCCATTCAAAATGGGGTGGTGACAAATAGCCACCAAGCCTGCTTGAGTTAACCAGGTGCATCTATTCGCAGCATGCAACTGCTATATGTAACTGCCAGATGTAGGGACAGCTAGTGGAGTATAACGGAACGTCAATGCAAAGTTTCCACGTATCGACGCTATGCGGCGCGCATGTCACATCGCTTGTCAAATGACACGATAAGATACTAATTGTGATGGTTTCATGAGATTCCTTTTGTAACAGCACGCTGAAAAACAGTCACCTAGCCTGCTTGAATTAATCAAGTATGTCATACATGTCTTTGATTACATGAAATATATACATCTCAATAAACTTCTTCTTGTTCCTCAAAACTTCCCTGTGTACGTTGTACCGCTACCCATGCAACTGCTGCATGGGATGCCTCCTGGTGTAATAATATGCAACTGCAATGCAAAAGGCGCGCGTATAGAGGCTATGCGGCGCGCATCTCACATCGCAAGGCAAGTGGCAGGATACGATGACAATGATGATGATGATGATGATTTATTGGCATCCCCTCTAATACGCGGCGGTGACATAGTCACCTAGCCAGCTTGATTTAATCAGGTACATAATATATTTTCTGGCATTCTTGTATACATCTTCCTAAACTTATTTTTGTTCCCTAAACCTTCTTTAACTACCTTGTACTGCTACCTGTGCATCTGCTACATGGCATTCTACCTGGCCTTATAATATGCAACTCCAATGCAAAATATGCATGCATCAACGCTACGCGGCGCGCACGTGACATCGCGTGTCTCCTCTCGCGCTTTGACGCGTTTATAGAGCGTTTTTCCGTGGAATGCTAGCAACTGCTCATGTGTCAGGAAGAAGCCACTTCGAGCAGCCGTGCTCAAACGTGCTCTGCTGGAAACAGCATATCGGCACTAGGCCAAGGATCTCTTGCAACGTCTACCGTTACCACGCATTAGAAGGTCGTCCTTCCTCATTTGCCATCGAGAAACACCGTTCTCAACTCCGTGTTCCAACACGCAGACCTCGCTGGTCGGCCGTATCGCGCCCCGGATTTTCGTGATGCCCTGCTCTCTGTGCTGGATACCAAGGACATTCTCGGAGCAGGCCAGTATCAGATGAACCATTCGCGGCTCGTCACCGGTGTCAGCGCTCTTTCCAACCAGAAGCTCGTCGATAAGATGAGCTCCTGGTGAAAGGGCTGAAGTGCCTTGTCATTGATCCAGAAAACCGGAACACAAAAATGAACCTTCTTTGGCTTCCTCCTCATCCAGAACAGAAACGTACTGTTGAGGTATTGGAACCGTATGGCACGGTGCAGTCCAAAACCAGAGATATGTGGCGTTGTGCAGGCATGGAAAGTTGGCAGATGATGAATCGCGATTGAGAGTTCACGCTCAAAGGAGGCATCTATAGCAGTTCCTTTTGTCACCTTCTGACGGACGTCGGTCATCGATGCCTAATTTTGATGCCCGGACGACCTTCCTTGTGTCTTCGATGCAACAAAGTAGAGCACGTAAGACGACAGTGTAAAACACCACAATGCGCGAATGCAAACGTTACGGTCGTAATACAGAGGCATGCGTTGGCACGCATGCTTACTAGCTTCGTCGTAGTCTACCAGTGGACGATGACGCCATCGTTAACCACCTCATGAATATAAGTGAGGTCGTAGATGCCTCTGGCGAAATGAGTGCTGAAGATAACCGGGTTGAGGAAGTGCAAATATCGCCAGCTGCGAACACAGCTACAGCAAAGGCTATTGAAGAACATACAGTGACCTGCTGTGAAAAGGACCTCTGTGCAATGTGGGCCAAATCACCACCTTTTCGGGAGAAGCTTCGTCCTGCCGATGATAGTGAAATCACTGAGACGTCCAAGAAGCGTCCCGCGCTGGCGGATTACTCGGAGTGCTCCGGGAAAGAGCCCAGGGTCGCCACGCCGAAGGAGAAGAAACCCCTTCACGAAGCCGCTGTGAGTGCAGACGCAGCTGCAGTTCAAATAGTTGCTGCCACTTCGGCTCCTAAAAGGGGTGGGACAAGCAAAACAAAGGCATCAGCGCTTCGTGAACGCGCTGCACCTCTGTAGCGAAAAAATGGCAGGCGCGCTTCCCTTAACATTTGCAACACCGAACGTCCGTGGCTTACTTAACCGGTGGCATGGTCAGTTGTTACACTTGTTGCGCAGCCTAGCGTTAGATATTATTGTAATTCAGGAAACGAAAATTGAATCCGATGACGACACAGCAGCTGCTGTAGCTCCAATTCTTTTGCAGTATGAAGTATGTGCCAGTCACGCGATCGGTGTCTCCGCAGGATGTATGCTATTTGTGAGCAAACAGCGGCAATGCAACGTGTTGGCACTGTGCACAGACAGGAAAGAGTAGTGGTGTGATGTCAGTACAGAAAGTCAAGTTTAGAAGTTTCTTTGCGTCTACGCGCCTAGTAGAGGACGTGACAGGGAGGAATACTTTCTCTCATTGAGCCAGCACTTACGCACTGACCGTGTATTCGTTGTCTTAGGCGACTTTAATTGTGTGTGTAGGGCACAGGATGATCGTCAAGGAAGCGCCACGATACCAGTGTTTACGTTTTGAATGCCATGATATGTAACCACCAGCTTGTTGATGTAGGGGCACACGAAAAAGTCCCATTTCGTTACACACACCTTCAAGGCACATATCATGCAAGGCTCGATCGGATTTATGTATCATTGCCTATCCTGCCTGTAGACCTAGACTATACCTAGACTATACGGTTACAATGTGCACCCTGTGTTGTACAGTGATCATTGTTTCGGTTTCGGTTTGTGTTGGAAACCAGGAATTTGAAAGTTAGCGGAGGAGCTGCAATTTATGGGAATGTAATAATATGTTACCGCCACGTAAGCCTTTTCTAAAGCGCGTCCTAGAAATGCATATCGAAGTATCAAGTCGCAGTTTTTTATCTCTCTTTGTGCAGTGGGAGATATTCCAGCAAGAAGTTGAAATGACAGCAATTTAAGAAGCTTCCGTATTGTCTTTTGAGAAAAAAGGAAAATATAAAGAGTTGTGCAAGTTACTAGACCGGCTACACGAACTTGAATGTCTCCATCCTGACAAGTACATTGAAGACGTTCACAACATACAGCGGACACAGACATACAGCGGTACCCTAGTCTGAGCGCGTACTCGTCGGTACTTGGAGCAACAGCCTTGTCGTTCACTTGTGGATGAGCGTCGGCATGCTCTGTCGAAACAGGTGCTCGAGATAGAGTATGCCGGAGCAATTGTTAATGACCAGGCTAGAGTTATGAAAGCCTTTACGGATCATTATGGAAATATTTTTCAGTGTGATAAAGTTATTAACAGTGAAGCTGTAAAGGAAAAATTCGTTTCGTTGATGCCACAGCTCAGTCCAGGAGATTATGATGATGTTGAAAGAGATATGCATCACAGAATTTGAAGAAACCATTGCTTCGCTAGCTAAAGGCAAAACTCCTGAACCTGATGGCTTCAGTGCAGAATTTTATCACTGCTTTTGCTCTATATTAGGTTTCTTTCTGCTTACAATGTACGAAGAAAACTTACCGGGTTGGATACCTACCCGCCACGTTCTATCAAGGGCACGCAGTACTTATCCCAAAACGCAGTGATGTAACTAAATTGCAGAAAGTCGAGTGATATCGCCCCGTACCACTTTGCAAAGTTGATTATAAAATATTTGCGAAGATATTAGCTAGTCGCCTTCAGGACGTAATTCAATCAGTGGTGGGAGACTATCAAACATGTGCCATTAGAGGGAGATCAAACTAGACAAATGTCCAAGTTGCACGGTCTGTGCTAGAGTGTGTAGCGGAAAGTGCAGGTCGGGTCGCAATAGTTCAGCTTGATTTGGCAAAAAGGATTTGATAAGGTTAATCACTACTTCATGTTTCGTGCGTTAGAGCACATGAATATCGGGTCTCTTCCTTTTAAAGGCATCACTATATGTTATGCAAATGGCACAAGAAGGCTAATAGTCAAGGGGTTGTCTATTCAAATCTATTTACCTGAGGGTATTGGGAAGGCAAGATTGTCTCTTGTCCCCTTTATTATTCGCTTTGTACTTAGTACCACTTTGTGCACGAATTCTGAAGGATCGCGCTTTTTACGGGTTCAAATTGTTATCCAATGAGATCCGCGTACTTGCCTATGCAGATGACATAGCCTTTTTTTGTGCTGACAAGAAAAGTGTAGAGAATGCCCTCGCCATAACGCAACAGTTTTGCTCAGCTTCTGGTGAAGCAGTAAACCTTTAGAACACTTGAGGGTTTGGTTAGGTTTATAGTGTACGATGCCAATACACTTGGCATGTATTCATTGGAGGCTCGACCTTAAGTACTTCGATGTACCCCTCTCTCAATATCGCAATAGTAATCCACGCTGGTGAGCGGAAGTTGCAGAAGTACAACGCAAGGCTAACAACTGGCCGTTACTGCAGTTGTCCATATTTATCTGAGCTGAAACTTGCAATGTGTTTCTAGCAGCTCGACTTATGTATGTCCTGCAGGTATTGCGCTGCTCGCGGCTTTGGTTGCAAGATTTCGATCGTGTGTTTGCTACCTACGTATAGAGATCACGTGTTGAGACCATGTGACGTGATAACCTTTCTTTTTACTCTTGTGAGTGGGACCCTTGGCCTAGTTCACTTTTTTGTTAGGCAACTTGCTTCCCAGTTATTCTCTATTGTGATGTAAAGAGTCCATTTCTAAGAGAGATGTTACAACGTCGATTACTCAATTACCTTCCAGAAGATGCTGTGTCGTCACCTGTCAAAGATGCACCACGGGCTCTTTGGGGCTTCTTGAAGAAGGTTATCGAAGGATTTCACTTTCTTAAGGCTCGCTTTAATAGGGATTATATTTCACTGCCCCCCGCAAAGACATTTCCACATTTTTTTCCTGTTCCCCATTATCGGGCGCCTCATTTGGAATGTCATTACCTAGACGTACTTAAGCATGTCCGTCGAATGATCATTCCTCCAGCGATCAAAACTTTCTTTAAGTTAAATTCGGCAACACTTCCTGTCAAAACCTCGTTAAAAAAGGGGGTTGTTTCATACCGTAGTCGACTAACTGCCTGTTGTGTCCACATGCTGAAACGATTCATCACTGTTTTGTATATTGTAGGGATGACGTGTTTTTCTGGGGCATTCTCCAAAGAACACTTAAAAAGGATTTAGATGCCACACCTTACACAATTCGTTTCCTGCCTTTTAATGTCTCTGTGACCCACCGTATGACATGTTCATGGTAATCGGCCTGCATAGCCTTCGGCTCAGTAGAATGTGTGACGGACAGGTGGAACTACCGCGGAGCACTCGCTCGTTTTTTCAGGAATCTGTTGCCTACGGTTGTGTATGCTGCACAAGAAACAGCGCCAAATCGGATGCCTTTATTAGATGCTTGCACGTGTTTGCCTGACTTTTGAATGTGTTTGCAGTCGCCGTAAGTTTCTGTTGCGCTTTGTTATTCTCATCTTGTTCAATAGTCTGCTCCCATGCAATGTAGAAAAAAGAAGAAGGTGGCGTAGCTCAGTGGTAAAGTAGCCGACTCCCGTGCAACGGGCCTGGGTTTAATCCCGACGGGAACTGGGCATCAGTTTTCCCATTCCCGGCGATAGCTGATACGGACACAGGCGGCAAATGCGGCGGCGGCGGGCGCCATCGCCAACCGAAATGGCTATTGGAATGAGTCCGTAACAGCTTACGCTGTAAAGAAATGTTGTAAACTTCTTTATATACACGGTATTACGAAGGACCGTGGAGGTAGCGTGGGCCTAGCGGTGTGGAGCTTGACCAGTGATTGACGGATCGCACAGCTGGCACCAGTTGTTACAATCTGTGCACCCAGGTTTTCAGGATCGTGCCGCTCACTGCAGTTTCCAGCGGCTCACGAGTCGTGAGAGGGCCAGGCAGGAAACACGGCGATGACGTAACGAGTAACGAAGGCATTTTTTTTACATCGTTACGGAGCGGACAAGCGTCAGCACGGGGAGCGACACACAGTCAAGCTTGCTCAAAAGCTGAAGACAAAAGACAAAGGCTGAAGTCCGTTGGCGGGGACGTCCGTTATAAAGCCCGGAATAAAACCTCTGAAACTTCGTAAAGTAGCCACAATCCCCTCCTCCGCCTTCACTCCTCCTCATTTCTCTTCTCTTTCGCGTTCCCTCCCCAACCGCTTACAACGTTTGAGCGTAGCAGACCTTTCGCAGAGTGAATGCACGCATAGAAAGGCGGTGCGCTTCAAGCGTTGGCTTTGTTGCCCCAAGCAATTAGGTACCCAACATTTATCAAGCGCGTGTCGCAAGACCTTGTTGCGATTGGTTGTACATAACACGCTTACGATCGAATGCCAACATTCCAGCCTCCAGCAAGCCCTCATTAACCTAAATATACCACGCCGTTCTTACCATGAGAATTCACGGCAAGTATTAGCTATGACGCACAAAGGCTGGCAGAGGGCACGATCGCTGCTCTGAAGGTTCGATAGAGTATTACAAGTTACACTGGCCGCCAACGTACCTGCTTGACAACCTTCTAAGCAAGCGCAATAGCTAAAATGTGGGCGCTGGTGTTATTATGTTTCTCGTGCCTCAAAGTCGACAGAAATACGCGCGGCCGATCATCGAGTCGGGATTCTGCGTACATAGAAAATGAAATCAGCTTTTTAGTATTCGTTCGTGACGTGGGGACGCGGTAGAAGTGCTTCATTCAAGCTCAAGCAAGAGCATAATGAGGTTACTTTGACTAAATTATTTTTTCACTTTATTGACTCATCACGAATAGCATTCCATCGTGCGGTACGTAGCTCGTCCGTTCACGAAATGAAGTACTTGTTCCGAACTTAGTTGCACCAAGATACATGCATTGAGGGCGGTTGCGTTCACTCCGGAATAACATTTGCGAGATGCGACTTTACCGAAGTTATGACTGCGCAAAGAATTGCTGCGCTATCAAGCGGCCGATACTGCGGTAAGCGAAATGATGCACTCGATATTTTGGCACCATTTGTTGTCTCATTACGTAATTAAACGCACCAGCCTAAGTGCCCTACAGCAAATGCTTCTGAGAGACCATAGTGACCGTACGAACCAATAGTTGAACGAACGAGTGTGCGTACGACTAAACAAACGGCCAAATGACGGTTAAACCAGCCAGTGAACAAGCGGAAGACTGCACGTTTTCTTTGCGTGTGCTCCACCGCCGCATTTTAACCTTCACACACTTTGAACGTCACGCGCATTAGCACATATGTCTCATAGCCCCATGAAGCTGTCATTTGGCGACGAACGCGCCTCACAACTCGGTTTCGGGACAGCACGGACGTCTTACTTTGTGTCGCAAAACGACGGGCGACCGCCAACGAGGAATACGAACAAAAGAGGCAACGAGGCTATTCGCGCTAAACAAGTTCAGTAAGTAACCACAAAAAGCAGAGAGATGCTTTCCGAAGTTGAGTCTTCGCGCTCGAGCCTCAAATTTTGTCAAAGGACTGGGCTGAATCTTAAGAGTATCGCGCGCACGTTTTCGCACGCAGCCTCGCGCACCCGCGAACTCAAGCGTCTTGGCGTACAAAACAATTTAAGCACACGAAGTACGACCACGTACAGGCGCCCAAATCTTTAACTGGCGTGCGCGAGCGGCGACTTTTCCGTGCGTCAGCGCCATATGACGGGGCGCGGCTGGAAAGAGTCTGAGGCTAAGCGCATGCGGACAAAGCGCGCTCAGCTGGGCCCATCGTCTGCTAAGCTGTTTCCAGCCTCGCCCCGTCATACGGCGCTGACGCACGGAAAAGTCGCCGCTCGCGCACGCCAGTTAAAGATTTGGGCGCCTGTACTGCTTATAATAAAGCAAACAAAGTAAACGTCGCGGAGGAATCGCGTTAAAGTGTGCAGGCAAATGGCAACATGCTGTGTGACCTGTGCGATAAGTTGTGCTTCCCAATTCTATGATATCATGGCTTTCTGAACCCGTCGCGCTTACCGAACGGTATCGAGAAGAGCTTCTTGCCTTTGCTGAAACTATTTTGGCATACGAAGGCGCAGCAGGTCATGGTGATGGAAAATGCCGTTAAGCGACGTCGCACTTGCCGAACACCTTGAACTTAGTTGAAGGCGATCGCAAACAAAAACAACACGGAAGAGCAGCGCCACCAGCATGTGCTCCTCGCCAGTCGTTGAGCAAAACGAGAACAAGGTGAAAGCCGGAGCCAACGTTTCGACAAGTGGACTTGTATTTTTCAAGGCGACATATACTTTCCTCGGCACAGTATATATAGGTACGGTTCTTCTGAAGGGAAGAGGGGGATAAGGAGGGGGGGGGGCTTTTAGTCGTGGTCCGCGTGATATCCAATTACCTTCACGCTCAGTGATTGTCCTGTTTCGCCGATACATTGTTTCTTAGAGTAGGAACATTCAACCATATAAGTTACACCAGGACCAGTGCAAGTAAAGCTAGTTTTCACATCGTCTGCGTAGATATTTGCGGTGCTTTTAATTTTAAGGTCACTTTGGAGGTGTCTGCAGGTCTTGCACTTGGGGCGAATGAATGAATGTATGTGGTTTAGTGGCGCAAGGGCCAGATATGGCCAAAGAGCGCCAAGACAGTGTTAGTGATTTCGCGGTGGAATGATGAGTTCTGTGACGAAGATGTGACTTGGCTGTATAGTGGCCTAAAAACAGTCGCTGTAAAGTGCGTAAAATCTATGTGCTATAAAATTATGGCGATGATTAATGACGAGTACTATGAACATTAAAATCCATCGTAGAAGGATGATGCAAAATATAAAATATATAAGATGGTAAAATTTCTTGGAGCACTGCTGCCTCGCCAGAGCCCTTGAACCACAAGGGCCTAGAGGCATGTGCTATTCAAAATAGTTATCACAGCGCCATCCTCTGAAGAGAGGAGACGCTACGAACATGTGGGGCTAAAAACATGAAACACAACATCTTTCAGATAACTTAGGACCGCGTTGGTGTCAAATAGCGGTTCTGGGCCGAGTAACATTACTGGATGAAGGGGGATCTGCTGCCGGTATGCTATGGGAAAATGTTTCTTTCTTTCGTATTCGGCTTTCGGACACTCCAGAAGGACGTGGAGGACGGTGAGCCTCTCCCCGCATCTACCGCAGGTTGGAGGCTCGTTTCCGGTGAGTAAAAAGTTATGTGTGCCAAATGTGTGTCCTATTCTTAGACGACAGAATAGGACATCTGTCCGGCGTGATTTTGTTACGGAAGGCCAGAATCCTAACTGTGGCTTTATCCCGTGGAGCTTATTATTTGTTTCCGCGTCCCATAGGCGTTGCCAGTGGTTCCGTAGTTTCCTCCGTAAGAAGGGCTTCAGGTCTGTGACAGGGACCGAAGCAGTAGGGTTAACTGCATGCAATGAAATTGATGTGGCCATCTGGTCGACTAGAACGTTTCCTTCGATGCCCCTATGACCTGGCACCCAGCATATGATGACATGTTGATTACCTATATGGGCTTTACACAGAGCAGAATAGAGTTCGTTAATTACCGGATTTTTGTGGTTAGAGAATGATATCAAGGCCTTTACAACACTAAGGGAGTCCGTATATATGACTGATTTCTGGAGTTTTGATTTCCTGATATGCTTCACAGCCGACAAAAGTGCGTAGGCCTCAGCCGTAAAGATACTAGTTTCCGGGTGCAGTACGTCGGATTCCGAGAAGGATGGACCGACGGCTGCATAGGATACCCCGTCGTGTGACTTTGATGCGTCTGTGTAGAACTCCGTGCAGGAGTATTTGTGCTGGAGTTCCCGGAAATGCATCTTGATTTCAATCTCTGGGGCATGCTTTGTGACTTCCACGAACGATATATCACATTGTATGAGCTGCCACTCCCAAGGAGGTAGCAGCTTGGCTGGATGCATTAGGCGAAGCTCGAGGAGTGGAACGTGCATTTCTTCGCTAAGCTCCCTCACACGCAGCGAGAAAGGCTGTCTTACGGACGGACGATTGCGAAAGAGTGTAGCACATGTCATGTCATTAATGGTACTAAAACAGGGATGTTGGGGGTTTGAGTGGACTTTCAGAAAATATGTATGGCTGATGTATGTTCTCTGCAGATGAAGTGACCACTCATTTGATTCTACATATAAACTTTGTATGGGACTCGTTCTGAAAGCGCCAGTGGCCAGTCGGATTCCTAGATGGTGGACTGGGTCTAGCATCTTTAGTGCGCTCGGGGCGGCAGAGTGATAAATCACGGCACCATAGTCTAGTCGCGATCGAATGAGGCTTTTATATAGATTCATTAAACACTTCCTGTCACTACCCCACGTAGTCTGGGACAGAAGTTTCATTATGTTCATTGTTTTCAGACATTTTTCTTTAAGATGTTTAATGTGGGGGACGAAAGTGAGTCTGTAGTCAAGTATGACACCTAGAAATTTGTGTACTTTGTTTACAGGTATCTGTTGTCCACGCAGTTCTATGCAAGGATCTGGGATAAGTCCTCTCTTTCTTGTAAAAAGAACACAAGAGCTTTTGTTAGGATTGATCTTAAACCCATTCTTGTCTGCCCACATCGACACTTTGTTCAGGCCATGCTGTACCTGTCTCTCGCAGACTGCGAGGTTACAAGATTTGAAAGCTATTTGAATGTCGTCCACGTAGACAGAGTAAAAGATGGCGGGTGGTAGTGAAGCACGAAGCGTGTTCATCTTCACGATAAATAGCGTGCAGCTGAGCACGCCTCCTTGGGGTACACCCGTTTCTTGCGTAAAAGGACGTGAGAGTGCATTGCCGACTTTTACCCGGAAGGTACGATTTGACAGATAGCTTTTTATTATATTAAACATATTACCGTGGATGCCCATTTCTGACAGGTCTCTTAAGATTCCGTAACGCCACGTTGTGTCATACGCCTTTTCCATATCGAGAAATATCGATAGGAAGAACTGTTTATGTATAAATGCGTCCCGGATATTCCCTTCAACACGCACGAGATGATCGGTTGTGGAGCGCCCTTCTCGGAAGCCGCACTGATAAGGATCAAGCATTTTGCTCTGTTCAAGGAAATGAATGAGTCGCCGATTTATCATTTTTTCGAACACCTTACAAATGCAACTTGTGAGGGCTATCGGGCGGTAACTTGCCACTGAGGAAGGGTCTTTGTCTTGTTTCAAAACAGGGACTACAATGGCTTCCTTCCAGGCGGTTGGAAGGCACCCTGCATCCCAGATGGTGTTGAAAAGTGTGAGTAGTGTAAGTTGCGTGTCATTGTGTAAGTTTTTGAGCATTTCATACATGATTCTATCAGATCCTGGTGCGGAACTCTTGCATGCGCTCAAGGCAGCTTTCAACTCGGCAGCACTAAAAGGGCAATTGTACGGTTCATTCTGTCGGCATTTATTGATGAGTGGCTTGCATTCTTCTATTTGTTTATATTTTAGGAAGGATTGCGAATAATGATTTGAGCTTGATACATTCTCAAAGTGCTCCCCAAGTGAGTCCGCCTGATCTTGTAGGGTATCGCCTTGTGTGTTTACCAAAGGGAGTGCATGTGCTTGTCGCCCTCTTATCCTATTGACCCTGTTCCAGGCTTTCGCCTCATCTCTGAACGAGTTAATACTCGATAGAAACTTCTGCCAACTTTCTCGTCTGGCCTGTCGGCGGGTTCGCCTGCCTTCGGATTTTACTTTTTTAAAGTTAACTAGATTCTCTGAAGTGGGAGAAGCGCGTAGCAACCCCCACGCCCTGTTCTGTTTTTTACGAGCGATCCTACAATCGTCGTTCCACCATGGGACACGCCGTTTGCAGGCCAAGCCTTTTACTTCTGATATGCATTTAAATGCGACATCTATTATGAATGCTGTAAAAAACTCGACTGCAGCGTCAATTCCTAACGAAGACAGGTCAGCCCATGAGATACTAGTTAGAGATCGAAATTTCTCCCAATCAACTGTCTCAATCTTCCACCTAGGAGCGTATGGTGGATATTCGTTTTCTTTATATGATCTTAGCAGTATAGGGAAGTGGTCGCTACCGTAAGGGTTGTCGGTAACTTCCCATTCAAGTTCAGGCAGTACAGACGGAGACACTATACTAAGATCTATTGACGAAAAGGATCGGTTTGCAAGAGAGTAATATGTGGGTTCTTTCTTATTGAGAAGGCACGCTCCAGAAGAAAAAAGGAACTGTTCAACAAGGCGACCTCGCGCATCTGTACGAGAGTCGCCCCACAGGGAGCTGTGCGCATTGAAATCGCCAAGAACAGCATAAGGTTCTGGCAATTGATCGATCAAGGAGTGAAATTCATGTTTGTTCAGTTGGTAATGTGGGGGTATATAAAGGGAGCAAATGGTGATGAGTTTGTTTAGTAGGACAACTCGAACCGCCACTGCTTCAAGGGGCGTTTGTAGCTGTAAAGGTTGACACGCAATACTTCTATGAGTAAGAATCGCAACACCACCCGATGATGCGACGGCATCATCGCGATCTTTTCGAAACGTAACATACGTACGGAGAAAGTTTGTGTGTTTAGATTTTAAGTGTGTCTCCTGTAAACACAGCACTTTTGGATTATGTTGGTGGATGAGTTCTTGCAAATCATCAAGGTTTCTAAGGAGACCTCTGATGTTCCATTGAATTATTTGTGTATCCATGTTTAAGGTAAATTTGTGCTGTGTTTACGGAAAAGGAGTGGATGCCTTATATTACAGAGCCCTTTCGAGGCCCTGTAATAGGTGTTTTGTTCTTTCTGAAGCGCTCGAGCGATTCTCGACGCTCCTTAGGCGTTTGGTGCGCCTTGGGGACAGGTGTAATGTCCATTGCCTCCTGTGAGACGCCGGACAAGCGCTCTTGCGAGCGAGAGGTTTTCCTAGAGAGTCCTGCCCCGGAAGGCAAGACCCCTGCGCCCACCTGCCCGGAGGTCGATGGGGCTCCCTGAGGGATTTGGCTGCGCTGGCCGTTGCCAGCGCTGGAAGGGGCCTCGGAGGTTGGGGCAGCCTCGGCTGCACCCACCTTCGGGGTGGATGGTCCCTTCTCCTCGGTTGACGGAGCAGCGCTAGCTGCAACCGCCGCGGGGGCAGATGGCGTAACTGCCGACTCACTGCCTGTGGGTCGGACAGCCGCCGGAGGCCGTTGTGACGCTGCCCCCTTACGCGCCACATCGGCAAAGCTGCTCTTAGACAGGTATGACACCCGCCTACGTGCCTCCTTGAAAGATATATTTTCTTTTACTTTGATTGTCACAATCTCTTTTTCTCTTTTCCAGGACGGGCAGGCGCGCGAGTATGCGGTGTGCTCGCCATCACAGTTGACACAATGTGGAGTCTTCTGGCATGTTTCGGAGGAATGTTCAGTGTCACTACACTTGGCACATGTCAGCCGGCCTCGACAGTTCTGTGAACTGTGGCCGAACCTTTGGCACTTAAAGCATCTGAGAGGATTGGGCACGTATGGCCTAACACGAAGTTTGATATAACCGGCCTCGATGGACTCGGGGAGGACACTTGAACCGAAAGTGAGTATCAGGTGTTTCGTATTGATCTCTTTACCGTCTCGCCTGATCTTAATTCGCTTAACATTTATGATATTCTGTTCACTGAAGCCCTCCAAGAGTTCAGCTTCAGTGAGCTCTAGCATGTCATCATCCGAGACAACGCCGCGGGTGGTGTTCATGGTACGGTGCGGGGTTACTGTTACTTGGGTCTCCCCAAATGACACAAGTTTCGGCAGCTTCTCATACTGCTTCTGGTTTTGGAGCTCCAAAAGGAGATCACCACTTGACATTCTCGACACCTTATATCCTGTACCGAAAACTTCGGTCAAGGACTTGGAAACAAGGAATGGTGAAATGGATCGCACTAGTTTGTCTGTCTTTTCTGAGTGAATCACGTGGAATCGAGGAAAGTTGTGGACTTGTCGTCCGAAAAATTGAAACAGATCTTCGGTGCGCCCTCGTTTCTGAGGGCGATCAGGAAGTTTGGGGAAGGAGTTTTCCATGAAGATGTATAAAAATTCGGCAACAGCGCCGACCGCCCACCACGGAGCCCAACGAGGGGACGCGGCAGAGCTTGCATGCAAGTCTGCACGACGCCAGTCGTACGCCGCCACTATAACCAAATATGGTGTACCCAAGGTTGGGTAGCCACACAGGGTTAACCCTTGCCGCCAAGGAGAAAGGAAGTAAACAGAAGAGAGAAGGAGACAGGAAAGGTGGAAAGTAAGGGAAAGACGAAGGTTGTAGGGAGAGAGAGACAGGAAAAGGCGACTGCCGATTTCCTCCAGGTGGGTCATTCTGGAGGTGCCGTCTATGTGAAGCTGAGGCCGAAGAGGTGTGTTGCCTCCGCCGGGGGGCCTTAATGGTCCAAAACACCCAGCATCGGCTCAACCCCCAGGATCCCCTTTTCCCCAGACACGGCTAAGCCGCGCACGGCTACACGCGGCAGGGTCCAACCCTCGTGTGCTCGGGTCCGTGGTGTCGCAACACACCAAACGCCTGCTGACGCAGACGCCCCTGCGGGGCACTTGGGGCGAGAGCATGCTTCTATTATGGGGGAATGATGTTGGCTGATTTTCGCTGTACTAACATGCCTTTACTGTTTCTGCTGCGGTGATAGGTCATCCTTGGTACCACCTAGAACGCTTTTCTCACACGCTCGTTACATGCTGATATTGGGTGGCATTTCCGTAGGATGTTGTTTAGGTTTGGTAGGGCATATGTCACCCTAAAGCCCACTTGTCGAAACATTGGCTCCGGCTTTCTCCTTGTTCTCGTTTTTCTTATCATCTTGAATTTCCGTCTGCCGCCTTGCCCGTGTCTTCCCTCGCCAGTCGGTAGACGCTTCTCAAGCAAAAACGGCGGTGGAGCGCGACTGTAATGAAACGAAGCTGACGCGAGGGCTTACGTGATGCCATTAAGCCAATAGCGACGCGGCGTCGGCCTCGGGTAGGGCGCGCGAATAGAAGGCGGCATTCTTCAAAGCGTGTGGCTACTTTCCGAAGTTAGAGGCATTTTTGTGCGGAATACCCTCGCTCAGGAGAAGGAAATAACGAACGCTATCCACGCTTGGGGCCGCCGCTCTGTACACGCAAGCCAGTTCAACGGATTCTTAACAGTCAGTGGCCGAGTAAAGGGAAAGGCACCGACGTACACACAAGCGCACACAGACACCGTCGGGGTCTTCATTGCGGAGGAGAACAAGCGAATGCATACGGGGCGCTTAACCGTCCCGCTCGCTGAAAGGAGACAGCACTAGTGAGCCTACGCAGACACCGCGTCCTCCGGGGCAGGAAGGAGGCCAGAATGACCGCACAACACTAGCGCTACCACAACGCACAACACTAACAAGCACTAACATCTTTTCACCGTTGCGGCCTCCTAGGCGGTTCTTTTAACAGGTTGCGGGAGGCTCGGCGTACTTAAAACTTGAGGGCTTTCTCGATTGCATTGGCGGCACGATATGAGTTTTACACCACAAAGGCCATTCATAACAACGGGGAACCAATTTTACACCGTGCTTAACGTACAGTCAACAGCAACAGTTTACGGGATACGGTTTCCCGTGCAAATGTGATTTCCTGCATGGTTAAGGTATGGTACTTCTAATTGAATGAATCATTGTGTAGGTGGTGAAGGTACTACAAGCTGGAACATTTAATATGTGACGGTGTGGTGGCCACGCTTCGCCGCAAAGATTCTTGGCAGGTCCTGCGTCCTGTAAACATTTGCGGTTAGCGGTACTGGGATATATATATATATATATATATATATATATATATATATATATATATATATATATATATATATATATATATATATATATATATATAGAAACACGCCAAGCGCCTCGACGCGCTGGCTTGCCCGCGAGAAATTCATAAGGGTGTTCTATGCCTCTTGTCGATGCATGCACAGGCGGCGTAATGGTTTCAATATCGGGCGTCTGGGCTAGAGGTCCTGTGTTCAAATACCACGGTTGGACAATATTAGTTATCTTTATTTGTTTGTTTATTACACAGTACGCTGTTGAAAATGAGCAGTTTCCGATGTATGAAGCCAGAACGATGAAGCCACTTGATGCCAGAAGGATAAACCTTAAGCATATCTATGTACCACCCGCAATCCCCATGCTTGCTAAACCCCTCTGCTTGCAGCTCTTCTGTTGAGGCTAGCGCCACAGTTATCTATAGTAATTATTGTGTGAAACCCTATGGTGGCGTCGACTGAAAACTACAGCCTCCTGTCACTATGTATTCGGCCAAAAACAAGCTGAGCACCATTTTCCTAGTCATGCACAAGAGCCTGTACATATATGCAAACACACACACACACACACACACACACACACACACACACACACACACACACACACACACACACACACACACACACACACACACACACACACACACACATTATATATATATATATATATAACGTCTCCCTTTTTGCGTATTAGTATAATGTTTGCATGCTTCCAATTTTCTGGGACCCTTGAAGTCGATAGACACTTTGTATAGAGAGCCGCCAGTTTTCCTAGCATTATGTCTCCTCCATCGTTGATTAAACCGACCATTAGTTCATCTTCTCCTGCCGCTTTTCCCCGTTTTATGTCTTGCAAGGGCCTTCTGACCTCATCGCTAGCTATAGGAGGAGTCTCTGCAACCTGGTAATTACTGCTTCGAATGGATGTATCGTGGCTCCTTTGAGTACTGTACAGGTCAGTATAGAATTCTTCCGCTGCTTTTACTATACCTTCGATATTGCTGATGATATTACCCTGCTTGTCTTTCAGAGCATACGTCTTGGTTTGTCCTATGCCAAGTTTCCTTCTCACTGATTTCATGATGCGTCCATTTTTTAGTGCTTCTTCAGTCGTTCTCAAGTTATAATGTCGAATATCCCTTATTTCCCCCTTGTTGATCAGTTTTGACAGTTCGGCGAATTCTATCTTATCTCGGGAGCTGGACCTTTGGTTCTTTGTCGTGTTTTTATTAGGTCGTTTGTTATTTGGGAGAGCTTGCCTACTGGTTGCCTTGGTACATTGCCTCCCGCTTCAGTTGCTGCCTCTAAATCCAGCCTAGTTACAGTTTCATTCGGTATCTCTATGTCATCTTCATCTCTCTGTTCTAAGACTGCATATTTGTTTGCAAGTACCAGCCTGAATTTGTCTGCTTTTACCCTTACGGCCTTTAGGTTGACCTGTTTCTTCTTGACCAATTTCACTCTTTCTTTCTTCAAATTGAGGTGAATCCTAGCCCTGACTAACCTATGGTCACTGCACTTTACCCTACCTATCACTTCTACATCCTGCATTATGCTGGGATCAGCAGAAAGTATGAAGTCAATTTCATTTCTTCTTTCACCATTAGGGCTTTTCCAGGTCCACATTCTGTTCCTACGCTTCCTGAAAAAGGTGTTCATTATTCGTAGCTGATTCCTCTTTGCGGATTTCACGAGCATCTCTCCTCAGGCGTTCCTAGAATCGACGCGATAGTTGCCAACAACTTGTTCACCAGCCTACTTTTTCCCCAATTTTGCATTGAAGTCACCCATCACTACAGTATACTGAGTTTGTACTTTTCTCATCGCTAATTCAACATCTTCATAAAGCTGATCTAATTCATCGTCATCGTGACTGGATGTTGGAGTAAGCTTGCACTATCCTTTAATCATACCTCTTATTAAGTTTGATAACGACTACTGCTACCCACTCATTAATGCTGTAGAATTCGTCGATGTTGCCCGCTATGTGCTTATGGATTTGGAATCCTACCCCGTATTGCTTCTTATCTGGTAGACCTCTATGGTAAAGGATATGGCCGTTATTCAGCAATGTATAAACCTCACCAGTTTTAATCTCGCTAAGGCCGACGATATCCCAAACAATACATTACCCCGCACTTCAACCAGTTTGTCATGTGCTAGAGAATGTCTTTGTGTATATTCTATATATACTTGGTGAACATTGTCAAGTTTTACAGAATTTTTAGGAATTGCCCGCTGCAGATAGAATATTTGTAGTCCTTCGGCTACATTATTTAGAGAGGCGGACATTACTTGCAAAAGAAATCAAAACAATGATTTACTTGATTAATGCAAGTTCACTGATTTACTTTCTAATTACTTGCTTTATGGCGTACTTTGCAATTATGGAATGGTAGCGAAAGAGTTTGCGAGGAGTATCATATTGAAATTAACTTTCTTTCTTTATGGATTTCCAAATACATAGAACACATAAATTACACGAGTTTGGGAAATGCGCCGTCAAACCTGTCGTAATAATGCACTGTTGTGTTAGTTACTTCTTTAACAATAAGCTCTTTGAAGCATTGAAGCACAAAAATAACTGGAGCGCACTGGTCCTACACTTTGGGAAATAATATTTCCGAACTAGTGTCTTCTCGTGCCTATTCTATGACCGCATTTCTCTTCCCATTTGCTGTTCATGTTTCATCCTATGTTATCATACATCTATTGCCTTCCTTTATCCATATAACCAGGTATATATATTCTTTTACCCGCGGTATTTCCTGACCCTGCATTGACACTCTCTGTTCACTGTTCTGATTGAACATCAAGACACCTTAACGTTATTTTACGCCTAAATGCTCGCCTTCATGTCCACAGATATTAGCCAGACGATGTATATTAGTTTGCTTGTTGGTTAGCCATGCAAATTCGTCCGCAAAAAACAAACCTGGAAGCTGCTGCTCTACTACTGTACCTGCCTGTTTGTATGAGAGATTATACCCGACATTACTTCCTGCTAGCGCCCTTTGCATCCTCACCATGTACATCATACACAGCAGCGGGGATAAAGGCACCTCTGCCTCCGTCCCTAGTTGATATGAACTTCCTCCTCGCTGTTCATCCTTTCCTTTTCAACGCAAACTGTATTTTCTAGGCAAATCTATCTCAGAAGCTGTAGACCTATAGACAGTCGTCGCCTAAGCCTTCCCTTCTCAGAATAGCCTAGAAAATGTTGCGGTCTACTGCTCTCATACCATAACGCCTGAATTTTAGCGCTAGATTCCAGACATAAATTCTCCCGTTCCTGTCCACAAATATTAGCCAGACGTTACACAGAACTTTGCTTGTTTACTATAAACACAATGTCGCCCGCATAAAACCAACCTAGTAATTACTGTTCTACTAGTGTACCTGCCCTTTCGCATTAAAGATTAAACCCGATATTACTTCCCTCTGGCGTCCTTTACACGATTACAACCTTCACATGCTTATCATGTACACCATAAACAGCAGTGGGGAAAAAGGGCATCCTTGCTTGAGTCCCTTGTTGATATCAACTTTTTCCTGACTCCTCATCTCTTTCCATTCAACGGCAACGGTATTTTGTAGGTAACTCTTTCGCAAAAGCTCTATACAATCGTCGCCTAAGCATTCCCCTTCCAGAATATCCCACATAACGTTCCAGTCTACGTTTTCATAGGCTTCTATAATCTCCGAAATGACTCTGGACATTTCAATACATTGGGTAAGGACAAATAAGCTATCATCCAGACTCCCATCGATTCTGAAGCCATTCTGAAGTTCTCCCAATATGCCATTATTCGCTGCCCACACTTGCAGCTTTAATTTAATCGCCTGTATCGCTAACCTGTATATTACCGATACAATGGTCAACAGATGAATTCCATACTTTTCCCGCTTAACTTTATAAATTAAATTTATTCTGCTGTATCATCAGCTGTCTGGTATTCGTCTGTCCTTTAAGGTTTTTCCACTGCTTTCAACAGAGCTTTTTTCAATTTTTTGTCCCAATTCACTAATCAGCCTAACGGGAACCTCGCATAGCCCTGTGGCTGTGCGCTTAGGAATTTTCTATTCGGCTTTCTTCCAGATCAAATTTGCCAGCTCCAGCCCCTTTTCCATCTGCTTCTGACTCATGCTCTTTATTCCCTCAAACACGACCTCCTCATTACCTTGGAAAGATTCATATGTTATTTTTCGGATGTAATTTAATGCCGCGTCCCCTTCTAGCTCGTTTACATGTTCGTCTTTGATATGTTGTATTGTTTCAGACTTCCTGCCTATTAAGTTTATGCAGTTCCAAAATATTCGAAGTGCGGCCTTCTTTTTCTCACGTATTTGTGACAACCAACGTTCCCTTTCGCCTTTTATCTTTGCTTGAACCAGTATTTGAACGATAGATTTTTTCTTTCGCTATGTTTACTATTTTCTGTTTACTTCATCCTAAGGCAACTGTGCTTTTTTTGTCTTGCCTGCCTGTGCTCTCGTGATGCTTTCTGTCGTTCGGCGATCGCTTCTGGTATCTCAATGTTTCAGCAGTTTCTCGCTTTTTTTTTCCATTTCGAACGAGCATGTTTCTTCCCTTTCTGTATTTCTGTTGTAATTACAATTAGAAGCTCACCATATTCCCAATCTTTGCTCCATCATTTGCAAAGTTCTTTCTTAATTCTTGTGACCACATTTTTTATATGTTCATCATTGAAATTTGGATTGGCCATCATTCGCTCCTTGCTCTCTTTCCAAACTACAACTACCATTTTCAAAATGATATATTCATCGTCATGCCCTATGCTGTTATACCCATCCTCTTCAATGACCATTTCTCTCAACTTATCATAAACTCCTTTTGTCATCAGACAGTAATCAATGGTCGATTGCCAGTTTCCCACTTCCCACATGGTCTTCCCATCACACTTAGGCTCTGTATTCACTACAGCGAGCTTATGTTGCTCGCAAAGATATAGCATTGACTTCCTGTTGTCGGTACAGGCATCTAAATCCTGTATGTGGGCATTCATGTCACCTAACAGGATAGTTTCTGCAGCATTTGTCAAACCCTTAACATCAGATGGGTCTGGGTAGGCGCTTCTTCGAGTAGTGAACAGCAGCCACGACTATCTGCAACGCCGTAAAAATAAGCCACAGCCGTGCCCTTGGGGAGGTGCCGTCGCTCTGTGCTAAAATTTGTTAGCAATAGATTTGTGCGCCCGTCGGTGACATTCACGATTCCTCGTGCGACCGAGATACCGTGAGTAAACAACAACGAGGCTATTTGGTCGGCAACTCCTTCGCAACGAAACGGTATGTCGCATGCTACAAGGGCACACGATTGAGGGGGGATGACGACGTCGTCTTCTGTTAGACGAAAGCAGTTGTGTTGCGGCGCTAAGCAATGGACTAAACCGGAGCTCTTATAAAACGTCACCATGCGGTCCGGGATGTTAATTACGGCGCCATATTCTTTTAGGAAGTCCATTCCAATAATCAAATATTTGCAGCATACAGGAACGACGATGAAAGCGGCCACGAAAGAGTCCCTGATGTTAACTCTTGCAGTACATCTTCCAGTAGGCATCAGTAATTGTCCGCCTGCCGTCCTTATGTGAGGTCCCGTCCATGGCGTCTTTACTTTCTTCAGGCGGAGGACGAGTTCCTGACTCATTATAGAGAAGTCGGCACCAGTGTCGACTAACGCTGTCACCGGTTGCCCATCCACGAAAACATCAATGTCGGCGCTCACAATTTCTTCAGTTTTTATCGGCTTCACGTCGTTCTGCAGCGAGAATGTTGGGGGCTCTTTAGTGTCTTGCGGCGGGCCTGCAACCTTGCCCCCAGAGGTCGCCGCCTTCAGTTTCCCCGACGGGGGCTGGGCGACCTTCGTCCTCGGAGCTCCGCAAAAGTACGGCCAGTAGATGAAGCCATCTGACGTGGAGGAGTTGGAGAGCGCGACCGACGGCCGAAATCGTACTAATCATTGGGCATGGATTCGTCACTCGGGTGCGCTATTGGGGGTCCCTGAAAAGCAGCGTCGTCGCGGCGTAGCATGGCGTCGTCATCTGCCCGTCGACCATAGTACCACGGACGAAGAGGTCGAAATGATGTGTCACGATGCCAGCGATGACGCGAAATATGGCCGGCGCCTCCGCAGTGAAAACAGAGTGGGCGCCTATCGACAGTGCGCCATACGTCGGTTCTCCGAAGTTGCGGCCGTCCCGTAGCGTCGTTTTGCGGCGGTGACCAAGACGCGGCGAACGACGGCTGGCGGTATGACTGAAGCGGCATAACGGCTGCGTGCCTCGAAGCCTCCTCTTGCGGCGACGACCAAGGAGCGGCTGTCGGAGGCTGTTGGTACGGTGATGTGGTTGCAACCGGTGGTGGACATCGGACAGCGGCGGCGTAAGTCAGGGGTCGCGGGTGGTCTTGATGATCGGTTACCGGGAACGCCTGCCGGATTTCATTACGCACCACTTCGGCGATTGACGCGACGGGTCCATCTAGTGTCGGTGCCAGGATCTTTTGAATTTCCTCTCTGATGAGCTCTCTGACCAACACACGCAAGGAGTTCTGATACTCGGTAGTCACTGCAGCGGCATTGATTGTAGTGATGGTGGACAGTCGATCGTATTGCCTGCATCTTTGATGAAGGACCCGTTCAATAGCCGTAGCCTCTTTGATAAACTCAGTAACAGTGACTGGCGGATTGCGCACAAGCCCCGCGATCAACTGCTCTTTTACGCCTCGCATGAGGTAGCGCAACTTCCTATCTTCGGTCATGTTCGGGTCGGCTCTACGAAAGAGGCGGGCCATGTCCTCGGCGAACATTGTAACCGACTGATTAGGTTGTTGCACGCGTAGCTCCATCATTTGCTGGGCGCGGTCGAGTCGGTCGGCACTCGCAAAAGTATCGGTGATTTTCTGCCGAAATTCATGCCAGCTCGTGAGGCTACCTTCGCGGTTCTCGAACCAAGTACTGCCACTGTCGTCAAGGGCGAAATAGACGTGGGAGAGCTTTTGCTGCTCAGTCCACTGATTAATCTGTGCGACGCGTTCATGCTTGTCCAGCCAGTCTTCAATGTCTTCGAAGGCTGCTCCGCGATAGCGATCGGGAACCAGCGGATGCAGAACGGTTACCTGTTGTGGACTGGGAAGCCGACTGCTTTGGGGTGCGTGTGTTGGACTGGTTTCGGTCATTGCGAGATGTGTGCAGCTCCTGGAGAGAGGTGGTTGAAAAGCGGAGAATCCGGGGCAAGGCCTAGCAGTCGACGACTAAAGCGATGCACGGTTGTCGTAACTGGCGACAGTGCGTCCGGGCTAGATGAACGACTCCCAGAAGGACTCCGACGCATCAGCCGCGTCAATACCCAGCACCTCCACCAGTGTCGCGATACAACGCGGACAGAACACAGGGAGACGTTCTTCACGAACAACAGGACAATCTGTTCAAAAACAAACAGAGCAGAGACACGTCTTTTTCGTCATCAATCAATCTCACTCCGACCCACTAGGCGCAGTCCGTTAGTGCTCCCATCGTCGTCGTCGTCTGCATAGAATACACGCGTCAATATATATATATATATATATATATATATATATATATATATATATATATATATATATATATATATATATATATATATCTTGAAGTAAAAAAATCGCCTGGAGCCGACTGTTTGCCTAACCACTTTCTTCGACACAACTCCGAAATAACTTCTGAATTCCTATACATTGTTTTTAATGCATCCCTTAAACAGAGCGCAGTACTAAAACATTGGCTCACGGCCTAGGTAAAACGGGTGTTTAACTCAGGTGATAGACTCATTCCTAACAATTACAGACCTATTTCCCTCATAAGTACATGCTGTAAGCTCTTGGAGCATATTATCGCGAATCACATAACTAACCACTTGGAAGCGAATAACTTTTTTGTTGATTTTCAGCATGGCTTTCGTGGGAAGTTTTCCACCTCAACTCAATTGTTATCCATTGTATACGACTTTGCCAGTGCCATAGATGACCGCCTGCATATTGACGCAATATTTATAGACTTGTCAAAGGCATTTGACCGTGTTCCACATGCAAATGTAATTGAAATACTCATATCACTTGGACTACCAGAAAATATAGTGCATTGGATTCAAGCTTATTTAGCGAATCGTGTTCAGTTTCTGGAAATCGATGGTCTGAAATCTAATAGCTTGCCTGTCTTATCCGTTGTACCACAGGGGTCAGTGTTGGCACCGCTGCTGTTTCTTATTTATGTAACTGATATTGCTAAAAATTTGGATCCTAATGTCAAGGTGAAATTGTTTGCTGAGGATTGTGTCATTTATTCTGCTGTCAGGAGTTCTTCATGCCAGGATACACTTAACGATAGTCTTTGTAAACTGGCGGACTGATGCGACGACAGAGGAGTGCAAATAAACTTTTCAAGAACAGTGTCAATGACAATAACACTGAAGCGTAAACCACTACTTTATGCTTACCACATTGGCAATCGAAACCTTGAATCTATTAGTTCTGTGAAATGCTTAGGCATAACAATTAACAGTAACCTCAACTGGGACACCCATATTAACAACATATGCAACAAAGCCTTCAAAAAAGTTTGCTTTTTACGCAGAGAGCCAAAGAAGTCCCCTTCATCTGTCAAGCTGCAAGCTTATCGTTCCCTCGTACGCCCAGTCCTAGAGTATGCTTCCATAGTGTGGGTCCCGTTCTTTAATAAGGAAACTAATAAACTTGGACGAATTCAACGCCTGGCGGCGCGGTTTATTTGCTCCGATTACAGAACATCTTCATCAGATTCTGGCATGTTAGGCCAACTTGGACTGGATCCGCTCCACGTGCACCGTGAAATCGCCAGACTGGTTTTTTTTACTCGTTGTTTCATAATGAAACAGGTTTAGCAAATGCCACATGTATTACCCATGCTCCACAAGGCCTCATTGTAATGTAGTCCAGGGACCCTATAACGCAAAACTATTCCAATATGTTTCTATTCCAATCTCCTGACGTCAAATTTGCGTAACTACCAACGCAAGCACCGGGCGGTCACCCGCAGGGTTGTCTGAACAGACCAATCAAACGCTCCCCTCGTTCATAGGAGGTCACTTTTGTTTGCTTGAAAAACGAATATCATTGCCTACACTGAGCGGCTTGTCGTTTCTAATTGGCTGACAGGAGGCGAGAAGAACGCTCAAGTGGAGAGGGATTCGATGGGGCCGAGCCACTGCACTGAATGTCGATAACCGTATGAAGAGGGTGGCGCCGGCGTCTACGATTGGTCGGCTTTCCCTTACTTAGCTTGCGGTGGCTGGTCGAAAATCGCTACGGCATGCAACGGAAGCTCAAGAATGCCGCTAAAACGGACCCTCAGCAAAGAGGAGTTGGCAGAATGAGGGGTTAAACGTGCCGAAAGTGCTCGAAAACGTTACACGGCCACGCAAGCAGTTTTATTATACACGAATACGCCCATGCTCTCCGGCAGGTGCGAATAGCCAGCGTCTGAGTGATCGGCGGCAGCCATCTTCTGTTCCTTTCGGAACGGGGCAGCCTGCGGCTATTCCGAAGAAAATTCAGTTTTGTTCAGCATATTAATGCATCTTTATCGCGTACACGTCACTTTGACGCGGTGAGTTCTTGCGGTTTTGTGACGTCGCGTGACAGGCAGGTGAAGTGGGTGCAGCCCGAAAACTTTTTACCAATAGCCGAGGGCTAATGGCGAAAACAGGTCGAATCAGAAATAACTGTTTTTTCTTTTTCCTGTCCAATCATGCATAATCAGTGTGTACACATCATATCAGATGGGGAGGTATCGTGGTTTTGGTGACGTCGCGTGACAGACAGGTGAAGTGGGTGTGGCCGAAAAAAGGTCTTAACCAATCGTGGAGGGCTGATAGGAGAATTGGAATAGAAAAGTTTGGAATAGTTTTACGTTATAGCGCCCCAGTTATACTTTGCCCGCACTAAAATCTTTCAGAAATCATTTTTTCCACTTACGAGCGAAGAATGGAATAATTTACCGGAATGGGTTGTTGAATGCATACCATATATTTCATTCGAAAATATGTTGAAAAGCATCTTTTGTAAACCCTCTTCTGCATGTGCAGCATTGCTGCCTGCAGCATTGTGTAAATAAAATAAATAAACAAATAAATTACTTGTACTTACTTCTTAAAATAATCAAATGAAACTTATCATTACGCGTATGATGCTCTTACCAGTTGGCCTACAGCGGCGGCGCCTTTAAATCCCATTTCAGGGATATTTATATTTTGCTACGAGAACTAACGCCGAGATTCTTAGCGAGCGCCACCACTCAAAAAACCTGGGCGGTGGATGTGGAACGTCCATTCTGGCGCAGGTTGTGGCAAGCACGTGACATATTTTAAAGAGAGTTTAATAACCAAACACATGCTACCTGGAAGCATCAATGTTGCTGGGTTCGAGACCTTCGTAATGTAATAAACGGTAAGAAAGGGAACCGAGGGACCCTATTTTTATTAACCATATCATAACAAGCCAAAACAAATCAAGGTACCATGGGCAACATAGGGGAAATTACTTGTCGAATTCAAATAAAGAAAGGATAAATGAATGGATATGAAAGTGAATGAAGTAGCAACTGGCTGCAGATGGGATACGAACCTACGTCTTCGCATTACGCGTGCGATGCTCTTACCAACTGAGCAACCGCGCTGCCGTTTTTGCGTTAACTTTCAGGAGTATTTGCGTTTTTTACCACTAGAACTAACCCTGTGAGTGTTAGCCTGCGCCGCCACTTACAAGCCTTGACGGCGGATGCGGAACATCCTTTCTGCCGCAGGCATCATGTGTACGTGAACGTTTTGGGGGAAGGCAACTGGTCAATAAACCCACACATGCTACCCGAAGTCGTCAATGCTGCCGGATTCCAAACCCTTGCTATGTAATAAACGAGAAAAACGGAAACAGAGGGGCGCTATTGTTATTAGTCATATCATAAGAAGCCACCAAGTAAAGACACCAATTACAGCATAACGGAAATTACTTGCACTTATTAATTAAATTAACGAAATGATAAATTCATGCAAATGAAAGTGGATGAAAAAAGAACTGGTCGCAGGTTGGATACAAACCCACCTTTTCGCATTACGCGTGTAACGATACTACGGCGCAGTTTAGCTCTTACATTTATCTACGAGAAATAACCTGCAGAGTGTTAACCAGCGCCACCACTCACAAACCTTGGTGGAGAATTTGGAACATCCTTTATTCCGCTATGTCATCGGTACGTGATCTATTTGGGTGACAGCCCACACACACACACACACACACACACACACACACACACACACACACACACACACACACACACACACACACACACACACACACACACACACACACACACACACACACACTATATTGTCACGTGGTAGTGACGTTAAAGAACACAGTAGCAGTACTGTGAAAGACAAAACTAGCTTTTATTGGGCGAACCTGTGCCCACAAAACAGGCTACACTTAAAGCGCAACGATAGCGGCGAACACAGTCGGCGATCGTCGAAAATCTGATCAGCGGGTCAAGCGCGTCGGCTTTTATACAGCAGTCATCGAATGTTCCAGTCCAATTGCTGGGACCCGCATGCCTTCCACAAAGTTCTACACCATTCGCGTCAAGCGATGAAATCAGATAACACAAGGTTCGGCGACAACAGAGAGCGGATAGAAGCATCGATAACTTTCCAGAAACCTCGGATACATGCAGGCGCGTCCCGCACTGCGCGACAACATTTGTTAGGCGGCAAAACGTGTCGCCCGATAAAGACAAGTACACGTGTCAATACCCCCCTCTTAAAAAGCATCGACCCGATGCTGCAAATATAAGAGAGCGAAACACAAAAGGAGACTAATTAAACATAAGAAACAACGAAAAGAAACAAAGTCCAAAGGTCCGTTACGCGAAGTCCCAAAGTTCGTCAACGCTGGTGGTACGGCTTGAGTCGCACAACGTGGACAATTTCAGGTCGTGAGCGGCGCCGCTGTGACAGCGAAATGCCGTCTGGCACGACTTCATAGTCCAGTGCGCCAATACGTCGGATGATCTTGTACGGTCCGAAATAGCGACGCAGTAGTTTCTCACTGAGTCCTCGTCGGCGTATCGGGGTCCATACCCAAACACGGTCGCCGGGCTGGTACTCGACGAAGCGTCGTCGGAGGTTGTAGTGTCGGCTGTCGGTCCTCTGCTGGCTCTTGATTCGCAGGCGGGCGAGCTGTCGGGCTTCTTCGGCGCGCTGGAGATAGGTAGCGACGTCAACGTTCTCCTCGTCAGTGACGTGCGGCAGCATGGCGTCGAGCGTCGTCGTCGGGTTCCTGCCGTAGACCAGCTTGAACGGCGTGATCTGTGTTGTTTCTTGCACCGCCGTGTTGTAAGCGAATGTTACGTACGGCAGGACGGCATCCCAGGTCTTGTGTTCGACGTCGACGTACATCGCTAGCATGTCGGCGAGGGTCTTATTCAGCCGCTCCGTAAGACCATTCGTCTGCGGATGGTAGGCCGTTGTCCTCCTGTGCCTTGTTTGACTGTATTTCAGTATGGCTTGGGTGAGCTTGATGAGGACTTCTGGGGCGCCATGTCGCAGCAGGATGTTTTCGACAAAGAATTTCGCCACTTCGGCTGCGCTACCTTTCGGCAGTGCTTTAGTTTCAGCGAAGCGGGTGAGGTAGTCCATCGCCACGACGATCCACTTATTTCCGGTTGTTGACGTCGGAAAGGGTCCCAGCAAGTCCATCCCGATCTCCTGGAATGGTCGGCAAGGAGGCTCGATTGGCTGTAGTAATCCGGCTGGCCTTGTCGGCGGTGTCTTGCGTCGCTGACAGTCTCGGCATGTTCTGACATAATGGGCGACGTCGGCGGTAAGGCGCGGCCAATAATACTTTTCTTGTATCCTCGATAGTGTCCGGGAAAATCCGAGGTGTCCAGCGGTCGGATCGTCATGTAGGGCGTGCAACACTTCTGGACGAAGTCCTGACGGGACAACAAGAAGGTAGTTGGTGCGGACTGGTGAAAAGTTCTTCTTCACGAGTAGATTGTTTTGAAGCGTGAAGGAAGATAATCCGCGCTTAAATGCCCTGGGGACAACGTCGGTGTGCCCTTCCAAATATCCCACGAGGCCTTTTAGCTCCGGGTCTGCCCGTTGCTGTTCAGCGAAGTCTTCCGCGTTTATCATTCCAAGGAAGGCGTCGTCATCTTCGTCATCTTGCGGCGGCGGGTCAATGGGGGCGCGTGATAGGCAATCGGCATCGGAGTGTTTTCGTCCGGACTTGTAGGTTACAGTGATGTCGTATTCTTGTAGTCTGAGGCTCCACCACGCCAGTCGTCCTGAAGGATCCTTTATACTCGCTAGCCAACACAACGCGTGATGGTCACTGACGACTTTGAATGGCCTGCCATAAAGAAAAGGGCGAAATTTAGCTGTAGCCCAAACGATGGCAAGGCATTCCTTTTCGGTCGTACAATAGTTGCCTTCCGTTTTTGACAGCGACCGGCTAGCGTAAGATATCACCTGTTCGACTCCGTTTTTCCTCTGGACTAGAACGGCACCGAGGCCTAGGCTACTGGCGTCAGTATGGATTTCTGTATCGGCGCACTCGTCGAAGTGCGCAAGTACCGGCGGCGACTGCATGCGTCGTTTGAGTTCTTCAAATGCGTCGGCCTGCTGCGTTTCCCACTTGAACTCAACATCACATTTAGTTAGACGTGTCAACGGCTCGGCGATGCGTGAAAAGTCCTTGACAAAGCGCCTGTAGTAGGCACACATGCCAAGGAATCTACGCACTGCCTTCTTGTCGGTGGGCTGCGGGAACTTTGCGATGGCAGCTGTTTTCTGGGGGTCGGGGCGCACTCCGGATTTACTGATGACGTGGCCTAGGAACAGAAGCTCATCGTAAGCGAAGCGGCATTTTTCTGGCTTCAGAGTGAGCCCTGATGACTTGATGGCCTCTAGTACTGTGGCAAGCCACCTAAGGTGATCGTCGAAATTTCCGGCGAATACAACGACGTCATCCAAGTAAACGAGACAGGTCTGCCATTTGAATCCCGCTAAAACCGTGTCCATCACGCGCTGGAACGTTGCAGGCGCCGAGCACAGTCCAAATGGCATAACCTTGAACTCGTAGAGGCCATCTGGGGTGATGAAGGCGGTCTTTTCGCGATCTCTTTCGTTGACTTCTATTTGCCAATAGCCAGACTTGAGGTCCATCGAGGAGAAGTACTTAGCGTTGCAGAGCCGATCCAATGCGTCGTCTATCCGTGGAAGGGGGTATACGTCCTTCTTCGTGATCTTGTTCAGACGACGATAATCGACGCAGAAACGTAGGGTTCCGTCCTTTTTCTTCACCAGGACAACAGGGGATGCCCACGGGCTTTTCGACGGCTGGATGATGTCGTCGCGCAGCATTTCGTCGACTTGTTCTCGTATAGCTTCGCGTTCTCGCGGCGAAACTCGGTAAGGGCTTTGGCGGAGTGGTCGAGCGTACTCCTCGGTGATTATGCGATGCTTGGCGACTGGTGTTTGTCGAATCCTCGATGACGTCGAAAAGCAGCCTTTGTATCGTCGGAGCAGACTTCTGAGCTGCTGTTGCTTAATCACTGGGAGACTTGGATTAATGTCGTAGTCTGGTTCGGGAACCATGGTCGTCGGTGTAGATGCGGCGGAATCCGAGAGGACAAACGCATTACTGGTTTCCAGAATTTCCTCGATGTACGCGATCGTCGTGCCCTTGTTGATGTGCTTGAACTCCTGGCTGAATTTTGTCAGCAACACTTCAGTTTTCCCTCCGTGCAGTCGAGCGATCCCTCTTGCGACGCAAATTTCACGGTCTAGCAGTAGACGTTGGTCGCCTTCGATGACACCTACGTCAGCGGGTATTTCGGTGCCGACCGAAATAACAATGCTGGAGCGAGGCGGGAGGCTCACTTGATCTTCGAGCACACTCAAGGCGTGGTGACTACGAGGGCTCTCCGGCGGTATTGCTTTATCTTCCGACAGCGTTATTGACTTCGACTTCAGGTCGATGATTGCGCCGTGTTGGTTCAGGAAGTCCATACCGAGAATGACGTCTCGTGAACACTGTTGGAGGATAACGAAGGTGGCAGGGTAAGTCCGGTCGTGAATGGTTATTCTTGCCGTGCAGATTCTAGTCGGCGTAATAAGGTGTTCTCCAGCGGTGCGAATTTGAGGGCCTTCCCATGCAGTCTTAACCTTCTTCAACTGGGCGGCGATGTGTCCACTCATGACGGAGTAATCTGCCCCTGTGTCCACTGAGGCGGTAACAGCGTGGCCGTCGAGAAGCACGTCGAGGTCGGTGGTTCTTTGTCTGGCGTTACAGTTAGGTCCCGGCGTCGGATCACGGCTGCGTCGTGTTGAACTGAAGCTGGAACGTCGCGTCGTCAAGCCGTCTTTCGTCGGTGTAGTCTTAGCTTCCTGACTTCGTCGGAACGGCGGCGTGTCGTCATTAGGTCGTCGAGATGGTTTCTTCGTCGTCTTCGTCGGCGGCGGAGGATCTTCGTCAGTTCGACGAACAGCAACCGCACCTCCATCGGTTGCTGCTTTTAGTTTTCCGGATATGGGCTCGCAGAGCGGCCCCGGGCTGGGCCGGTGTATGGTCGGCGCTGGGGCGACAGGTAGCGGCCTGGTGACGGCGAACGGGACGGCCGTCGAGGGCTCCACTGAGTAGCGGCGAGGTAATCGGGGATGTCACGTGGGCGCTCGCCAAGCTGTGGACGCGGCGCATTCACGGCGAACCCTCTCAGTCCCAAGTCGCGGTATGGGCATCGGCGGTACACATGGCCGGCTTCTCCGCAGTGATAGCAGAGCGGGCGGTGGTCGGGGGCTCGCCAAATGTCCGTCTTCCTCGCGTAGGTGCGCTGGGCGGCGGGTGGGCGTGCTGGCGGCGGCCATTGGGGTTGCTTTGACCACGATCTTCTTTGTCGACTCAGGTAGAAGTCCTTGCTCTGGGGGCAGTCCTTGCAGTCTGCGGCTAGCACGCTGGTCTTGGGCGATGTTAGTTTTCTCCTCGGGCTTCGGGCTTGGATCGCGGCTTTGCGGGGGCGTTCGGTACATGAACGCACTAGCGCCTCCACCAGATGTCACGTGGTAGTGACGTTAAAGAACACAGTAGCAGTACTGTGAAAGACAAAACTAGCTTTTATTGGGCGAACCTGTGCCCACAAAACAGGCTACACTTAAAGCGCAACGATAGCGGCGAACACAGTCGGCGATCGTCGAAAATCTGATCAGCGGGTCAAGCGCGTCGGCTTTTACACAGCAGTCATCGAATGTTCCAGTCCAATTGCTGGGACCCGCATGCCTTACACAAAGTTCTACACCATTCGCGTCAAGCGATGAAATCAGATAACACAAGGTTCGGCGACAACAGACAGCGGATAGAAGCATCGATAACTTTCCAGAAACCTCGGATACATGCAGGCGCGTCCCGCGCTGCGCGACAACATTTGTTAGGCGGCAAAACGTGTCGCCCGATAAAGACAAGTACACGTGTCTATATATGTATATATATATATATATATATATATATATATATATATATATATATATATATATATATATATATATATATATAATATATATATATATATATAAACTGTGAGTGGCTGAACAAGTCTTTTATTGGGTGAAGTTGTACCCTTAAAAATAGGCTACACTCAATCGCGGGATCGAATCCTGGCCACGGCGGCCGCATTTCGATGGGGGCGAAATGCGAAAACACCCGTGTGCTCAGATTTAGGTGCACGTTAAAGAACCCCAGGTGGTCAAAATTTCCGGAGTCCTCCACTACGGCGTGCCTCATAATCAGAAAGTGGTTTTGGCACGTAAAACCCCAAATATTATTAGGCTACACTCAAAGCACAACGTCGCGGCGAACACAGTTAGCAATCGTCGAAAATCTGGTCAGCGGGTCAAGCGCGTCGGCTTTTATACATCAGTTGTAGAATGTTCCAGAGTAATCGCTGGTACCCGCGTACCTTCCACAAAGTTGCAATCAGATTACACGAGGTTCGGCGACAACAGACAGCGGATGGAACCATCGCTAACATTCCAGAAACTTCCGACACATGCAAGCGCGTCCTGCGCTGTGCGATAACATTTGTTAGGCGGTGAAACGTGTCGCCCGATAAAGACAAGTACACTTGTCAATATACATATATATATTGGGTCATTACATCTCGAGTGCACTAGGTGTTTGTCGGCTATCTCCAATTGTGGTGAAAAAGAATCGTACTATATTACGTCAATGTGGGAAGTTATTACTATTCAAGCAATTCATTTCTGAAAAAAAATCTGATTCAGTGAAGGCAGTTGGAAGCTTGCGTGCGCAAGTGAAACTGCGTCGGGCTGTAAATCTGTAGAAAATAAATTGCTTTGACCTATTACTGCGAAATGTTTTTTTTTCCACATTCTACAGAGGGCACTTTTTCATGATTATTTCAGTGTATTACGTTTTGTTTTACGGTACGCTATATTGACACGTGTACTTCTTTATCTTTATAGCGCGACCACTTCTCGCCGCCTAACAAATGTTATCGCACAGCGCAGGACGCGCTTTCATGTAAAAGAAGTTTCTGGAATGTTATCGATGGTTCCGTCCACTGTCTTTCGCCGCAAACTTGTGTAATCTGATTGCATGTGTGCGCGACGCCAATAATGTGGAACATTGTGGAAGGCACGCGGGTTCCAGCGATTGCTCTGGAACATTCGACGACAGATGTATAAAATCCGACGCGCTTGACCCGCTCATCAGATTTTCGACGATCGCCGACCGTGTTCGCCGCTATCGTTGTGCTATAAGTGTAGCCTGTTTTTGTGGTCACAGGTTCGCCCAATAAAAGCTCGTTTTGTCTTTTACAGCATTGCTACTGTGTGCTTTAACGTCACTACCACCTGACAACATTTATTCATGAGAAAAAGTCGACAATGGCCCCACACGTAATATATTTTAGAGAAAAAGCTTATTGTTCCATAAGCAATAGATTCACAACATGGGCATGGTATATGTGTCTAATAGATGATAAAAGGTCTCTGAGAAGTAATAACAGTTGCTGCCGGAGTACAACGCCGCCCCCCCCCTTCTTCGCTCCCTCCCATCCACCCACGGCCTTGCGTGCGACGGAAGACGGTGCGTTTGCCCTCCACTTTCTTCCTTCGCGCGTGCCAGATTGAGCCGCGATCGTTGGCTTCCCTCGCGCGCTTTCACTCGCACATACAGCATACGACGCGCGGCGATGGTGTTATCACCCTTGGACGTTGTACGGAACACGACGGCGACGGCAAAGAGGCGCCTGGAGGGTTTATACAATTGCTAACTCAAAAATGAAGAACAAGCTCAAAACAAGCATCCGAAACATCAAAAAAGCGTTGCATACCTTCAGCAAAATTTTTTAACTGCGCGAGGAAGACAAGATGTGAACATAAACACAGACGCACACAGAAGGCACAGTGTGTGCGTCTTTGTTTCTGTTCACGTCTTGTCTTCGCGCAGTTTACAAATTTTGTGAATCTATGAACCGACTAGCCCAACAACATGCCTTACCACCCTGTGCAGCTGTAGTGGTGGTTTTGCAACTGCTTTACTGGACACCCACGTTCGCAGAGCTGGGATGGCGAACCAATTGTTTAACAGTTAACTTTTAATTTGTTAACAGTTATCAGTATAGAGCATTGGGTTACAACCTTACAGCCTTGGGTGCCTTGGATCATAGAGCATTGGGTTAAGCAGAAAATAGCTGTTAGTCTGCCCGAGTGAAACATGCCTGTGATGCTAAATGCTTTCCAGGGGTGTCAAGAATGTACCAGGTATGCCTAACATGAAAAACTCGGTTAACAAAATGCCATGACTTGCATTGCGCGCCCAATGTTGTAGTTCACATGATAAAGCGCGTGTAAGGCGCGGGGTGAGCAGGGGCCTCTTCCTGCTGCCCGACCGTGCACTGTCCGCGTCCTATCCTGGAGGTAATCTCCTGGAGGGGGCAAAGCCTGGGCGAGCCGCGGTGGCCTTGTGGCTGCATATGCACCAGCCATCTTAGTGCTCATCTAGTGCTGAATGTAGCGTAATCTCAACTTACAGACACGCCTTGAATTAAGAGGCAGGGGAAGGCGTTCACTCGTCTTTATTCGAGCTCTTCATTATGCCAGCGCTGCGACAGCGAGTGTTCGCGATCATCGAATGACATGTGGTCACGCTTGCCTGCACACGCGCGACACCCAGATGCTAATTGAGTTAGTAGGCGAATGTTTACTGCAATTTACATGGGCAATAAAACTACGAATTATCAGTGCTTCCCCTTTCAGATGAAACTGCGATATTTTTTTTCTGCTTGCTGTGCTACAGGCATGAGCAATCTCATAAGTTTCTTTGATCATTTTTGAAGGTGATGCGTTTAGACTGCAGATTGTACTCTCAACATACTAACCCCAGATGGGGTCTGATCTTGTGCAAATATTGTTTACTATATTCCGGACGTTTGCGGTTAACGCCGATGCGTATGTCGGTCTCGTTGTGTCCCCTATATGTTCACGCTCCAGTTTATTACGATAGCAACATTATGGACACTCAAGACAAATTTGCGCCGTCGGCGTGATACTCCATCCAAAGTGCAACTGCCATAACATCGTGACCTCGCGCCGTATGCTGTAGGTGTGAGGTAAAGCTTGAGAGGGTGAGTCGAGGAGGGCTTGACGCGGTGGAATCTTCTCGCGCGCGCTCGAGAGGAAGGCGGGGAGGGCGCGCGCAGTCTTCTTCCGCGTGCAAGGGGGAGCGGGAGATCTGCGCGCGCGCGAGGAGGAGGAGGAGGAGGAGGGGGGCAAATTAGTGCGCATCTATTCTATTCCAGCTGCATCGACTGAGCGCGGCAGCGCACGCGCCATATCTGGATATAATCTGAGGTGGGTTCGAAGGCTAGGTTGCCCGAGATAGGTGATGGCTTCGCGTACGCTGTGTTCTCGCGCGCCTAGTTCTCATTGAAGCGGTGTGCAGTACGAAGGGGAAATCCCTCGCCGCGGCTGCCACTTTTCACCACCCCAGCGTTGTTACAGCGAGTGTCCTCGGTCATCGACTGAGATGTGCTTGCATTTTCCTGTGCGGGAGTAAAATCGTGCTCAATAATTTAGTTTGTAAGGTAATGTTTGTGGCAGTCTACACAGCTAATAACACGACTAACTTCAGTTCGAATAGCTGTCTAATAATTTTTATAGCGATTAATGTTTCTCCTTTTGAGTGAAACTGTAGCTTTTGTGCACTTTCGCCTCCTTCTCTTATTATTGCCTGTCTTGCTTAACATATGTCCCGTTCTTAAGAGGAAGGCTTAGCTCGTGGGCAACTCTGATATCCCTTTAAGTACATCTAAAATGCAGAAATGCTTTTGAGACTATCGGTGGTCTAATCTGAACGAAATTTGTTGTGTTTGAGATATAAGGTAGTCCCTGACTCAAGAAGCAGAATTTCGGTTCAAAGCATCAAATATTTCATAAAAACGTCAAAATATTGGTAATTTCAAGAAAATGAACAAATCATTGCCAAAATGAAGGAACTGCTTCCTACAGTCACTATAATTCAGCTTTTTTTTAATGCAACAAACAAGATCAAAATGGACGCAGTGTTTGCCGAATAAAACGATTTCTCCGTTCCCACGCATTTACATGGGAGCTTTTTCCTAATAATTTAAATATATCTGGCTTTTCACCCTCTGCCTTTTTTTACAGGCCCTCCTGGTGGCTGTTGGAGCCAGCTCTTTCCTTTCTCCTGTATGTAATTGTTTCAATGCAGCAAATCCAACAATTACCAGATATTTCTTACTACTAGACGACGGCGCCCTCGTTTCATAAGTTCAACTTACGCTGTATAAAGCGTGATTGTCTATTTACGAAATATTGCCTGACTGAAGTTTCTGAGAATAGAAAATGCACAAACTGTTTACGGTATCTATGCGACGGTACCCATCAGAAAATGAACAGTAGTAAGAGCCTAGGTTAGTCTTGCCAGTTTTAGATGCCACCGGGCATTTACCATAGAAATCTGACTACTATTGTTACCTTACGACGCCATGACGCCTAAAAGTCGTACATCGTGCAGCAAACTGCGAAGGAAATCCCCTAATTTGAAGGTGCAAGCGGATTTGTTGTCAAGACAACCTGTTAACATTCTCACCAATGGTGTGCTCCTTAAGCTCCAGACCTGGGGCGTAGACTGCCCTCTATAAGTCGCCGAAGGGCAATTCGCTTTTTAGTATCATAGACGAATCCGCACCAACTCGGTGTACACCTCACGCAGTTTTGTGGCATATGCATCCATGTAATGAAATATCACGCCCTTAAAGTAGCAAGAAGCTACAGAAACCAAACAATGTCATTTTGCTGCGAAATGTTACGTTATTCTGACCCTCCCTTCTATATCCTGGGTCGCTCAGTTTCTTCGTGTGGCTGCGCTGAGAGGGCGATGGTACGCGGTCCGATTATGTACCGCACCTGATTATTTTCCCCTCGAACTTTTCTGCTGTCAAACTCATATCGCTCTCCTTCGTAGATTTGTGCTAGATAGACGATTGTAACATTGCCTTACATGGTACTCAGTCTATCTTCTACTTCCGCTATTCCCGATGAACTGATTTGCTTACCTCGGTATATAACACATGTATGCACTGTTGTTATCACAGATACCAGCACCGGCGCCTCCTGCAGGCCATTGCTGAAGGTGGTCTGTCTGGTGCGCGTAGAAGACGCATCGCCCCCGTGGAGTCGAGATATGATGAAGAGGACGAGACAGTTCGCCTTTTGTTCACGTTGTCCGGAATCGGCTGCGCCATATCCTTGGCTGCATTTGCTATCGAGATCAGAGTGTACATACATATTTATACATTCTTTCTGCGACCGCTCTGCGCACTAAAATGCTACGTTAGAAACAAGTTTGTGGCGCATGTACGTCCATTTTCATAAGCGTCTAACTTCTGCATGCGAGGGTGCAATAATGCGTCAGTGGTCTATAGTTGTTGCACTATATCGACTTCTGACTATACCACATGTAGCATATAGCATGCCTCAGCATTTAAGGGTGCAAGGAAGAGTGCATACATGTGTCATCTCCAACGGTAGGCAAAGTTTCCGGAAATCGGAAAGCCGGAGAAACTCTCATGAAAGAAAATACCGCCATTCTCTTGGCACCAAGCTACAAGAGAAGGCCATATGGTTTTGTTGCAACAGAAGGCGTGAATGAGGGAAAAATATCATGTGCGGTAAATCATAAATCCGGTGAAAGAATTATCACACTACAGGGGCGGCCGCAGGAGATGGTTGGGGCAGAATGATGTAACAACTCGAAGCATAAAAATGTTCGTCTCCTTTGTAGCTTCTTCCCATGTAGATTAAGAAGGCGAGTTACAAGCAATGTGATAATCTCAATTTGGTGTTGTCAAAGCCGAAGCACAAGAAACTTCGCATCTCTGCATATTTTGTGTATCACGAAGCTGCAGCTCTGGAAAAGCGCTTGTAAATGTTTATTCATTTTATTTAAAGCGTGATGCATATCTATAAGTGAACACTACAAGGTTAAAGTGAAGTGCCGTCAGTTTGGTTTTCTTGACTGAATTTTATGTAAAGATGAGTTAACGAGTTTCAGTTAAGAGCAACACAAACTTTAAATAATAAAAAACTGCGTCGAGTGTGAACTGAATTCTTTCGCAGTGTTTATGGAGTGAATGTGAAGCGAGAAAATGGAGATGACGGAAGATTAATGCTGCCAAATATGAGGGCACGAAGCACAGAACAGTTATTATAAGGTAGAGATAAGATAATGCAGAGAAAGGCAGGGAGGTTAACCAGAGGTAGTTCCGGTTGGCTACCCTGCGCAGGGGGAAGGGTTGTGGGATAAAAAGTGAAACAGAGTGGAAGGGGGAGATAGAAAGAAAGAGAGACAAGCACGAACAAAGCGCCTACACTACGAGCGGTAGGGGGCGGCATTCTTAGTCTCTCGTGAAGCCCCGTAGACCGCAGGAACCTTACTAACGCGTGTAAGGCCCTCCACGCGGATGCTCTTTCGGAGCATTGGCCGAAAGCTTTTAGTTCTGATATTAGACGATTGTCCAACTGGTCCAGTACTCTGTACATCACTTGTCTCTGAGCACTATATCGCGGGCAGACACAGATAATATGAGCGATCGTGTCGTCGGTGCTGCATGTGTCTCACGCGGGGCTGTTAATTTGGCCATTCCAATGAGGAAATGATATGAGTTCGTAAAGCAACGCCTAGCCACAGACGGCAGAGCATGGTCTCTTCACGTCGTGGTAACCCAGGCGCAGGGGCGTAGCCAGGGGCGGGGGGGGGGGCTTATGGGGCTTCAGCCCCCCCCCCCGAAATTTTTTTGTGCTGTCCATGCACTGCCGAAGAAAGCAACCCCCGGCGCCGGAAATAATTATTTATTTTGTCTAGAATGGGGGGTCTTTTTCACGCTCGAAAAGGCATTTAACCGCGAAGATAGCGAACTCGGGCTGGATTTCGCGGCAACGCTCATGCACCGAGAGTCACATAACGCCAAGCAGCCCCCTCCGACCACAAAGTTTCAAGGGCGGTTTCATGGTGAGCGGGCTCGCCGCAGCATCCCGCTGAGGCCGCGGAATCTATGGAGCGCATGGAATGAATGAATGAATGTATGTGGTTTAGTGGCGCAAGGGCCAGATATGGCCAAAGAGCGCCAAGACAGTGTTAGTGATTTCGCGGTGGAATGATGAGTTCTGTGACGAAGATGTGACTTGGCTGTAAAGTGGCCTAAAAATAGTCGCTGTAAAGTGCGTAAAATCTATGTGCTATAAAATTATGGCGATGATTAATGACGAGTACTATGAACATTAAAATCCATCGTAGAAGGATGATGCAAAATATAAAATATATAAGATGGTAAAATTTCTTGGAGCACTGCTGCCTCGCCAGAGCCCTTGAACCACAAGGGCCTAGAGGCATGTGCTATTCAAAAATAATTATCATAGCGCCATCCTCTGAAGAGAGGAGACGCTACGAACATGTGGGGCTAAAAACATGAAACACAACATCTTTCAGATAACTTAGAACTGCGACGGTGTCAAATAGCGGTTCTGGGCCGAGTAACATTACTGGATGAAGGGGGATCTGCTGCTGGTATGCTATGGGAAAATGTTTCTTTCTTTCATATTCGGCTTTCCGACACTCCAGAAGGACGTGGAGGACGGTGAGCCTCTCCCCGCATCTACCGCAGGTTGGAGGCTCGTTTCCGGTGAGTAAATAGTTATGTGTGCCGAATGTGTGTCCTATTCTTATACGACAGAATAGGACATCTGTCCGGCGTGATTTTGTTACGGAAGGCCAGAATCCTAACTGTGGCTTTATCACGTGGAGCTTATTATTTATTTCTTCGTCCCACATGCGTTGCCAGTGGTTTCGTAGTTTCCTTCTTAAGAAAGGCTTCAGGTCTTTGACAGGGACCGAAGCAGTAGGACTAACTGCATGTAATGAAATTGATGTGGCCATCTGGTCCACTAGAACGTTACCCTGGATGTCCCTATGGCCAGGCACCCAGCATATAATCACATGCTGGTTAGATACATATGCTTTACATAACACGGAATAGAGTTCAATTAAAACAGGATTTTTGCGCTTACAGAACGATATCAAAGCCTTCACAACACTTAGGGAGTCCGTAAAAATAACTGATTTTCTGAGTTTTGTTTTCCTTATATGCTTCACGGTCGACAATATTGCGTAGGCTTCAGCCGTAAAGATACTAGTTTCCGGATGCAGTACGTCGGATTCCGAGAAGGATGAACCGACGGCTGCATAGGACACCCCGTCGTGTGACTTCGATGCGTCTGTGTAGAACTCCGTACAGGAGTATTTGTGCTGGAGTTCCCGGAAATGCATTTGGATTGCAATCTCTGGGGCGTTTTTTGTAACTTCCATGAAAGATGTATCGCATTGTATCAACTGCCACTCCCAAGGAGGTAGCAGCTTGGCTGGATGCATTAGGCGAAGTTCGAGAAGTGGAACATGCATTTCATGACTAAGCTCCCTCACACGCAGCGAGAAAGGCTGTCTTACGGAAGGACGATTACGAAACAGTGTAGCATATGTCATGTCGTTAATGGTGGTAAAACAGGGATGTTGAGGATTAGAGTGGACTTTCAAAAAATATGTTTGGCTGATGTATGTTCTCTGGATATGAAGTGACCACTCATCCGATTCTGCATATAAGCTTTGTACGGGACTCGTTCTGAAAGCTCCTGTGGCTAAACGGATACCCAGATGGTGAACAGGGTCTAGCATCTTTAGCGCGCTCGGGGCGGCAGAGTGATAAATCACGGCACCATAGTCTAGGCGTGAACGAATGAGGCTTTTATAGAGTTTCAATAAAGACATCCTGTCACTACCCCATGTACTCTGGGATAGGAGTTTCATTATGTTCATCGTTTTTAGACATTTTTCTTTAAGATGTTTAATGTGGGGGACGAAAGTGAGTCTGTAGTCAAGTATGACACCTAGAAATTTGTGTTCTTTGTTTACAGGTATTTGTTGTCCACCCAGTTCTAAGCAAGGGTCTGGGATCATTCCTCTCTTTCTTGTAAAAAGAACGCAAGTGCTTTTGTTAGGATTGATCTTAAAGCCATTCCTGTCTGCCCACATTGAGACTTTGTTCAGGCCATGCTGTACCTGTCTCTCGCACACTGCGAGGTTACAGGATTTGAAAGCTATCTGAATGTCGTCCACGTAGACAGAGTAAAAGATGGCCTGAGGTAATGAAGCGCGAAGCGTGTTCATCTTCACGATGAAGAGCGTGCAGCTGAGCACGCCTCCTTGGGGTACACCCGTTTCTTGCGTAAAAGGACGTGAGAGTGCATTGCCTACTTTTGATGATGATGATGATGTATGGGGTTTTTTGGCGCAAGGGCCAGGAATGGCCAAAGAGCGCCATGTCTGTGGTAGTAGGTGTGCAGTGTAACTATGATTACTATGAAATTGGTGTGACGTGGCTGTAAAGGGGCCTTAAAATATACGCTCTACAGTGCGTAAAATCTGTGTAATAAAATTATGGCGATGACATATGACCTGTACTATGAACATTTCGATGCACCTAAAAAGAATGATACAATAGGTAAAATATATCAGATTATAATAAATGCCAGAGCACCGCTGCCTCCCCAGAGCCCTTGAAACACAAGGGTCTGGAGGCATGTGCTATACCGTACAACTATCCCAGCGGCATCCTCTAAAGAGAGGAAGCGCTAGGAATGCATGGGGCTAATAACATGTAGGACCACATCTTTCAGAAAACCTAGGACTGTGTCTGTGTTAAAAAGCGGTTCTGGGCCGAGGAACATTACTGGATGAAGAGGGATGTGCTGTCTGTAAGCTAAGGAAAAATGTTTCATTCTTTCAGATTCGGCTTCCCGACACTCCAGAAGGACGTGGAGCACGGTCAGCCTCTCCCCGCATCTACCACAGGTTGGAGGTTCACTTCCAGTAAGCAGATAATTATGGGTGCCAAACGTGTGTCCTATTCTGAGACGACAGAATAGGACATCTGTTCGGCGCGATTTTGTAGTAGAGGGCCAGAATCCTAACTGTGGTTTTATTAGGTGGAGCTTATTATTCGTTTCCGCGTCCCACATGCGTTGCCAGTGGTCCCGCAATCTCCTTCGCAAGAAAGGCCTCAGATCTGTGACAGGCACCGCAGCGGTAGGCTGAACAGTTTGCGATGCGATTGACGTGGCCATCTCGTCCGCCAGAACGTTACCCTCAATGCTCCTGTGGCCAGGCACCCAGCATACAATGATACGCTGATTAGATATGTACGCTTTACACAAGACGGTGTAGAGTTCACTAAGTACAGGATTTTTGTGTGTGTAGACTGACATCAAGGCCTTCACGACGCTTAGGGAGTCTGTATAGATCGCTGCTTTTGGAAGTTTTGATTTTCTTATATGCTTCACAGCAGAGAGTAATGCGTAGGCCTCAGCCGTAAATATGCTTGTTTCCGGATGCAGTACGTCGGATTCCGAGAAGGATGGGCCGACGGCTGCATAGGATACCCCGGCATTTGACTTCGAAGCGTCTGTGTAGAACTCTGCACAGGAATGCTTGTGCTGGAGTTCTAGGAAATGCATTCTGATTTCGGCCTCAGGAGCGTGCTTTGTAACTTTTATAAAGGATATGTCACATTGTATCACCTTCCACTCCCAAGGAGGTAAGAGCTTGATTGTGTGCATTAAGCGATGCTCGAGGAGTGGGACATGCATTTCATTGCTAAGCTCCTTCACACGCAGCGAAAAAGGCTGTCTTATGGAGGGACGGTTGCTGAAAAGTGTAGCACACGTCATATCGGTAACGGTATCAAAACATGGGTGTTCAGGATTGGAGCGTACTTTAAGGAAATATGTAAAGCTGTTGTATGATCTCTGTAGGTGGAGAGACCATTCATTCGATTCGGCATATAAGCTTTCAATTGGGCTTGTTCTGAAAGCGCCCGTGGCTAAACGGATGCCTAGATGGTGAACCGGGTCTAGCATCTTTAGCGCGCTTGGGGCGGCAGAGTTATATACCACGGCACCATAATCTAATCGTGACCGGATGAGGCTCTTATACAGATTCATTAGGCACTTCCTGTCACTACCCCACGTAGTCTGGGATAGAAGTTTCATTAGGTTCATTGTTTTCAGACACTTTTCTTTGAGTTGTTTAATGTGTGGGACGAAAGTGAGTCTATTGTCGAGTATAATACCTAGAAATTTGTGCTCTTTGTTTACAGGAATCTGTTGTCCACACATTTGTAAGCAAGGATCCGGAACTAGGCCTCTCTTCCTTGTAAACAGGACACAAGAACTTTTTTGAGGATTGATTTTAAAACCATTTTTCTCTGCCCACCCTGACACCTTGTTCAAACCATGCTGTACCTGTCTCTCGCATACTGCGAGGTTACAGGATTTGAAGCCTATTTGAATGTCGTCCACATAGACGGAATACAAAATGGCTGGTGGTAAGGACGCACGAAGCGTTGTCATTTTAACAATAAAAAGTGTGCAACTGAGCACGCCTCCCTGGGGTACACCAGTTTCTTGTGTAAAAGGACGTGACAGCACATTGCCGACTTTCACCCGGAAGGTACGACTGGACAAGTAGCTTTTTATTACGTTTAGCATATTACCGTGAATGCCCATTTCCGACAAATCTCTCAAGATTCCGTAGCGCCAGGTCGTATCGTACGCCTTCTCCATATCGAGGAATATCGATAGGAGGAACTGTTTGTGTACAAGCGCGTCACGAATATGCCCTTCAATACGTACAAGATGGTCGGTTGTGCAGCGCCCTTCTCGGAAGCCACACTGAAAGGGGTCAAGCATTTTGTTTTGTTCAAGGAAATGGATGAGTCGCCGATTTATCATTTTTTCAAATACCTTACACATGCAGCTTGTGAGGGCTATCGGGCGGTAACTTGCCACTGAAGAAGGGTCTTTCCCTTCTTTCAAAACAGGGACCACAATGGCTTCTTTCCATGCCGTTGGAAGGCACCCTGCGTCCCAGATAGTGTTGAAAAGTGTAAGTAGTGTTACTTGCGTGTCATTGTGTAAGTTTTTGAGCATTTCATACATGATTCTATCGGATCCCGGTGCAGAGCTCTTGCATGCGCTCAAGGCATATTTCAACTCGGCAGCACTAAAAGGGCAATTGTACGGTTCATTCTGTCGGCATTTATTGGCGAGTGGCTTGCATTCTTCTATTTGTTTATATTTTAGGAAGGATTGCGAATAATGTTTTGAGCTTGATACACTCTCAAAGTGCTCCCCAAGTGAGTCGGCCTGATTTTTCAGTGTATCGCCCTGTGTATTTACTAGAGGGAGTGAATAAGTTTCTCGTCCTTTTATCCTGTTAACCCTGTTCCAGACTTTCCCCTCCTCAGTATAAGAGTTGATACCCGATAAAAACTTCTGCCAGCTCTCTCTTCTGGCCTGTCGGCGCGTTCTCCTTCCTTCAGATTTTGCTTTTTTAAAGTTAATAAGATTCTCCGCAGTGGGAGAGGCGCGTAGCAACCCCCATGCTTTGTTTTGTTTCTTACGGGCGGTCCTACACTCGTCGTTCCACCACGGGACGCGCCGTTTGCATGCGAAACCACTTACTTCAGATATGCATTTTGATGCGGCATCTATAATGAAGGCTGTAAAATATTGAACGGCAGCATCAATTTCTAAAGAGGCCATGCCATTCCATGAGATCCTGGTGAGAGTTCTGAATTTCTCCCAGTCGGCTGTATCTATCCTCCACCTGGGAGCCTGTGGTAGACATTCGTTTTCTTTATATGTTCTTAGTAGTATAGGGAAGTGGTCGCTTCCGTAAAGATTGTCGTTTACTTCCCATTCAAGTTCAGACAGTAGTGACGGGGAGACTAGGCTAAGATCAATTGAAGAAAATGTTCTGTTTGCAAGAGAATAGTATGTCGCTTCCTCCTTATTCAGAAGACAAGCACCAGCAGAGAAAAGGAACTGTTCAACGAGACGACCTCGCGCGTCTGTACGAGAGTCGCCCCACAGGGAACTGTGCGCATTGAAATCGCCGAGAACAACATAAGGTTCTGGCAATTGATCTATATAGGATTGAAATTCTTGTTTCGTTAATTTGTGATGTGGGGGTATGTAAAGAGAGCTAATGGTGATGAGTTTGTTTAGTAGGACAACTCGAACCGCCACTGCTTCAAGGGGCGTTTGTAGCTGTAAAGGTTGACACGCAATACCTCTATGAGTAAGAATGGCAACACCACCCGATGACGCGACGGCATCATCGCGGTCTTTGCGAAACGCAACATACGTGCGGAGAAAGTTTGTCTGTTTAGATTTTAAGTGTGTTTCCTGTAAACACAGCACTTTTGGATTATGTTTGTGGATGAGTTCTTGCAAATCATCAAGGTTTCTAAGGAGACCTCTGATGTTCCATTGAATGATTTGTGTATCCATGTTTAAGGTAAATTGGTGCTGTGTTTACGGAAACGAAAGTGATGCCTTAGTTTACAGAGCCCTTTCGAGGCCCTGTAATAGGTGTTTTGCTCTTTTTGAAGCGTTCGAGCGATTCTCGACGCTCCTTAGGCGTTTGGTGCGCCTTGGGGACAGGTGTAGTGTCCATTGCCTCGTGTGAGGCGCCGGACAAGCGCTCTTGCGAGCGAGAGGTTTTCAGAGGGAGCCCCGCATTGGAGGGCAAGACCCCTGCGCCCACCAGCCCGGAGGTCGATGGGGCTCCCTGAGGGATTTGGCTGCGCTGGCCGTTGCCAGCGCTGGAAGGGGCCTCGGAGGTTGGGGCAGCGTTGGCTGCACCCACCTTCGGGGTGGATGGTCCCTTCTCTTCGGTTGACAGAGCAGCGCTAGCTGCAACCGTCGCGGGGGCAGATGGCGTAACTGCCGACTCACTGCCTGTGGGTCGGACAGCCGCCGGAAGCCGTTGTGACGCTGCCCCCTTACGCGCCACATCGGCAAAGCTGCTCTTAGACAGGTATGACACCCGCCTACGTGCCTCCTTGAAAGATATATTTTCTTTGACTTTGACTGTCACAATCTCTTTTTCTCTTTTCCAGGACGGGCAGGCGCGCGAGTATGCGGCGTGCTCGCCATCACAGTTGACACAATGTGGAGTCTTCTGGCATGTTTCGGAGGAATGTTCAGTGTCACTACACTTGGCACATGTCAGCCGGCCTCGACAGTTCTGTGAACTGTGGCCGAACCTTTGGCACTTAAAGCATCTGAGAGGATTGGGCACGTATGGCCTAACACGAAGTTTGATATAATCGGCCTCGATGGACTCGGGGAGGACACTTGAACCGAAAGTGAGTATCAGGTGTTTCGTATTGATCTCTTTACCGTCTCGCCTGATCTTAATTCGCTTAACATTTATGACATTCTGTTCACTGAAGCCCTCCAAGAGTTCAGCTTCAGTGAGCTCTAGCATGTCATCATCCGAGACAACGCCGCGGGTGGTGTTCATGGTACGGTGCGGGGTTACTGTTACTTGGGTCTCCCCAAATGACACAAGTTTCGGCAGCTTCTCATACTGCTTCTGATTTTGGAGCTCCAAAAGGAGATCACCACTTGACATTCTCGACACCTTATATCCTGTACCGAAAACGTCGGTCAAGGACTTGGAAACAAGGAATGGTGAAATGGATCGCACTAGTTTGTCTGGCTTTTCTGAGTGAATCACGTGGAATCGAGGAAAGTTCTGGACTTGTCGTCCGAAAAATTGAAACAGATCTTCGGTGCGCCCTCGTTTCTGAGGGCGATCGGGAAGTTTGGGGAAGGAATTTTCCATGAAAATGTATAAAAATTCGGCAACAGCGCCGACCGCCCACCACGGAGCCCAACGAGGGGACGCGGCAGAGCTTGCATGCAAGTCTGCACGACGCCAGTCGTACGCCGCCGCTATAACCAAATATGGTGTACCCAAGGTTGGGTAGCCACACAGGGTTAACCCTTGCCGCCAAGGATAAAGGAAGTAAACAGAAGAGAGAAGGAGACAGGAAAGGTGGAAAGTAAGGGAAAGACGAAGGTTGTAGGGAGAGAAAGACAGGAAAAGGCGACTGCCGATTTCCTCCAGGTGGGTCAGTCTGGAGGTGCCGTCTATGTGAAGCCGAGGCCGAAGAGGTGTGTTGCCTCCGCCGGGGGGCCTTAAAGGTCCGAGCACCCAGCATCGGCTCAACCCCCAGGATCCCCTTTTCCCCAGACACGGCTAAGCCGCGCACGGCTACACGCGGGAGGGTCCAACCCTCGTGTGCTCGGGTACGTGGTGTCGCAACACACCAAACGCCTGCTTGCGCAGACGCCCCTGCGGGGCATTGCCTACTTTTACCCGGAACGTACGATTTGACAGATAGCTTTCCATTATGTTAAGCATATTACCGTGGATGCCCATTTCTGACAGGTCTCTTAAGATTCCGTAACGCCACGTTGTGTCATAGGCCTTTTCCATATCGAGAAATATCGATAGGAAGAACTGTTTATGTATGAATGCCTCCCGAATATTTGCTTCAACACGTACGAGATGATCGGTTGTGGACCGCCCTTCTCGAAAGCCGCATTGATAAGGATCAAGCATTTTGCTCATTTCAAGGAAATGGATCAGTCGCCGATTAATCATTTTTTCAAATACCTTACAAAGGCAACTTGTTAGGGCTATCGGGCGGTAACTTGCCACTGAGGAAGGATCTTTACCTTGTTTCAAAACAGGGACCACAATAGCTTCCTTCCATGCGGTTGGAAGGTACCCTGCATCCCAGATAGTGTTGAAAAGTGTGAGTAGTGTAACTTGCGTGTCATCGTGTAAGTTTTTGAGCATTTCATACATGATTCTGTCAGATCCGGGTGCAGAGCTCTTGCATGAGCTCAAGGCAGCTTTCAACTCAGCAATACTGAATGGGCAGTTGTAGGATTCACTCTGTGGACATTTTCTTTTGAGTGGCTTACATTCTTCTATTTGCTTATATTTCAGGAAGGATTTCGAATAATGTTTTGAACTTGACACACTCTCAAAGTGCTCCCCAAGTGAGTCTGCCTGATGTTGCAGCGTATCACCCTGTGTGTTTACCAGAGGGAGTGAATATGTTTGTCTCCCTCTAATTCTATTTACGCGGTTCCAGACTTTCGTCTCATCTGTAAACGAGTTGATGTTCGATAAAAACTTTTGCCAGCTCTCTCTTCTGGCCTGTCGGCGGGTTCTCCTGCCTTGAGACTTAACTTTCTTAAAGTTAACGAGATTCTCTGCAGTGGGCGAAGCGCGTAGCAACCCCCACGCTTTGTTTTGATTCCTACGTGCGACTCTACATTCATCGTTCCACCACGGGACATGCCGTTTGCATGCCGAGCCACTTACTTCACGTATGCATTTAGATGCGGCATCTATAACAAAAGCTGTAAGGTAATCCACAGCAGCATCAATTTGTAACGAGGACATGTCATCCCATGATATACTAGTTAGGGTGCGGAATTTCTCCCAGTCGGCTGTGTCGACCTGCCACCTAGGAGCCTGTGGTAGATATTCGTTTTCTTTAAGTGTTCTTAATAGTATGGGGAAGTGGTCGCTTCCGTAAGGATTGTTCGCAACTTCCCACTCCAGTTCAGGCAGTATAGACGGGGAAACTATGCTGAGATCAATTGAAGAATAGGTATTATTTGCAAGACAGTAATAAGTGGGTTTCTTCTTATTCAAAAGGCACGCACCAGAAGAAAAAAGGAACTGTTCAACAAGACGACCTCGCGCATCTATACGACAGTCACCCCACAGGGAGCTGTGCGCATTGAGATCGCCAAGAACAACATAAGGTTCTGGCAATTCGTCTATAAATGACTGGAATTCATGTTTGTTTAATTTGTAGTGTGGGGGTACGTAAAGCGAGCTAATGGTGATGAGTTTGTTTAGGAGGACAGCTCGAACTGCCACTGCTTCAAGAGGCGTTTGGAGCTGTAAATGTTGACACGCAATGCTTTTGTGGATAACTATAGCTACACCTCCCGATGATGCGATAGCATCATCGCGATCTTTGCGAAAAGTTATATACTGTCGGAGAAAGTTTGTGTGTTTTGATTTTAGGTGTGTTTCCTGTAAACACAGCACTTTTGGATTGTGTTTGTGTATGAGTTCTTGTACGTCATCCAGGTTTCTAAGAAGACCTCTGACGTTCCATTGGATAATTTGTGTATCCATATTTATTTTAAATAAGTACTGTGTCTACGGAAAGGGAGGTGATGCCTTAGGTTACAGAGCTCTTTCGAGGCCCTGTAACCGGGGTTTTGTTTTTTCTGGAGCGCTCGAGGGAACCTCGCCGCTCCTTAGGCGCTTGCTGCGCCGTAGGTATAGGTGTTGTGTCCATTGCCTCTTGTGAGGCGCCGGACACGCGCTCTTGCGAGCGAGAAGTTTTTCGTGAGAGTCTCACCTCGGAAGGCAAGACCCCTGCGCCCACCAGCCCTGAGGTCGATGGGGCTCCCTGTGGGATTTGGCTGCGCCGGCTGTTGCCAGCGCTGGGAGGGGCCGGGGAGGTCGAGGCAGCCTCAGCTGCGCCTACCTTCGTGGCCGCTATCGGTCCTGCGGGATCGCTGCGTGCAGCGCAGGTTTCCGCAGATAACTCTTGTGGGACCGGCAACCCAAGGGTAGCCGGGCCTGGCTGCTGGTTGGATGGAGTAGGCTTACCTACTTCCACCCTGGGGGCAGGAGCCAAAGGTGCCTGCTTGCTGCACGCGGGCAGGGCACTCGGCGATTGCCGCTGCGACGCTGCCCCCCGACGCGCCGCATCAGCATAAGGTGTGCTGTGGAAAGGTGAGCACCGTTTACGGGCTTCCTTAAACGAAATATTTTCTTTGACTTTAAGGGTGATTATATCTTTTTCTTTCTTCCAGTTCGGACAGGAGCGTGAGTAAGCTGGATGGTCGCCACTGCAGTTCACACAGTGAGGTGTGCCACTGCAGTTCTCGGAGGGGTGGCCCTGCACTCCACACTTTGCACAAGTTGTCTGACCACGGCAGCTCTGCGAGCCATGGCCGAACCTCTGACATTTGAAACACCTTCTAGGGTTGGGGATATATGGTCGAACGTTTAATCTGATGTATCCTGTTTCAATCGTTTCTGGCAGTACGCTGGATGCAAATGTTAGGATAAGATGCTTTGTGGGGATTTCCTTATTGTCCCGTCTAATTATAATACGCTTTACATCGGTCACATTTTGATCTTTCCATCCTTCCAGCAGTTCAGCTTCTGTCAAATCCTGAAGGTCTCCCTCTGAGACGACTCCGCGTGAGCTGTTCATTGATCGGTGTGGCGTAACAGAAACTGGAATGTTGCCAAAGGTCACCAGTCTGTCTAGCTTTTCGTATTGATTTTTCTGTGGGATCTCAAGAAGAAGATCTCCACTTGCCATTTTCGTCACCTTGTAACCTGACCCTAAGGCTTCGGTCAAAGATATTGAAACTATGAATGGTGAAATGAGTCTGGCCTGTTTTGCAGCATTCTCACTATGTACAACATGGTATTTCGGGTAGTTCTCTTTAGTGCGGGTCAAACATGTGCTGAATTCTTCGGTGCGTCCCCTCTTCTGAGGGTGACGATCAAGTAGGCGGGGAAAAGCGGGCGTTCCCATGGTATTTTGGTTTGTGTTCGGCAGCAATGGCGGCCACCCACCACGGAGCCCAACATGGGGACGCTGCAGGCCTTAACGCGTAAGGCTGCAGGCGCCAGCCGTACATTGCTACTATAACCCAATATATTATACCCAAGGGAGGGCAGATACACAAGGTTAACCCTTGCCGCCGTGGAGAAAGGAAGTAATAAGAAGTGAAGAGAAGAAAGGAAAGATGTAAAAGTGGGAGAGAAAGTCGAAGATTGGAGAGGAGGACAGGAAGAGGCTACTACCGATTTCCCCCGGGTGGGTCAGTCCGGGGGTGCCGTCTATGTGAAGCCGAGGCCGAAGAGGGGTGTTGCCTCCGCCGGGGGGCCTTAAAGGTCCAAACACCCAGCATCGGCTCAACCTCCAGGATCCCCCTTTCCCCAGACACGGCTAAGCCGCGCACGGCTACACGCGGGAGGGTCCAACCCCCATGTGCTCGGGTACGTGGTGTCGCAACACACCAAACGCCTGCTGACGCAGACGCCCCTGCGGGGGGAGCGCATGGATGTCACTTCCGAAAATTTATGGGTATAAATCTCAAACTCTTGATCTGAAAGGTGCATTGACATTTCCAAAGTTGTGCTTTAGATTTTCAATTGCGGAAGTTTGTGGGTTTAATGTTGTTATAAACATTTGACGCCAAAGGTCCATTGACTTTTCTAAAGTATTACATCGGAACACACAACGAGACAAGTCAAATCAACACACTAGCAGACAAGTTGACAAAGCACGCAGCGAGGTTCAATGAGACGAAGCGTTGTGGTGGTTCATTTGTGCCGCCATGTCACATAAAGAAATACCAACATTTTTTTAACCTACGCCAAAACATCCATGTCAAAACACTAAAGCCAGCCAAGGTAACTACGTTCTTATTTACTTTTTCTACTTTGACTTTTATTCGCGAGGACACATTGATCCTCTTCAATTTTTTTTTTGTTCTCGTTACCATACCAGCGGGCACCAGAGCCAGCCAGCGCGCATACGTTTTTCTCGCCTGGCCCCGACCACCGCGCGGCGCACTTCGGTGCGCGTTCGGTTTTCTCCGGCCGAGTGGGTTTTCGCCTGGCAGAGTTTTGTACACTTTCTGGCTAGCAGACGAAAAAAAGAAACAATGGTCGCTCGCCGCCATCACTGTGGGGACTGGACGGATTGCATCGCGTTCGCTTTTGCAGAACTTCTCCGGAAAGTAATGTCTCGCCGGTGTAGGATACCGAGCAGTATGCGTATGGTTGGTTCTCAGTGGACCAAGCGTCTCATGTTTTCTTCAATATTCTTTCCGTAGCCACATTAGGTGCCCAAAGTAGGCATTCGATTGTGGCCAACATACTTTCCTATTCGTTTTTTCATTTCGGTGCCCCCGCACCACAGAAGGAAAAAAAAATGCATTGTTGCGGTGCAGCGAATTGTCGCATGGTGAAAGTTCGATTTCGTTACTTCTTCTTTTGTGGAAAGTAATGAGCCACGGGACGCTTCAGTTGCCAGATACTCTTATCATATTATTGCGATAGCAATTACATGGACACTCCAGGTGCATTCCTGCCGTCGCCGTCGCCCTCATGTTTCGTATACAGTCCAAGGGTGATAACATCGTGACGGCGTGCCGCATGCTGTATGTGCGAGTGAAAGCGTAGGGGACGGGGTGGAATGGCTGAGCCGACGATGGTGGCTCAGTCGTGTGTGCGCAAAGGAGAAAAGCGGGGAGCAAGCGCGCCACCTTCCATCGCGCGCGATACATCGGGGGGAGTAGATGGAATTGGGGCGGAATCTAGGATTCTGTGAATCCGTGATCGCGCAACGTGTTTATTTGACTTGTTTGACGCATTATATACAGCGACTTTTTCTTAGATACGTAGATTTATTGGAGACTTATACGTATATTTAAATATCTTGTGGCGAGGTTTCGTGTATACGTGCAGTGAACTTTGTTTCCAGTCGCACTTTTTGCCCTTTATCAAGCTGTATCTTCGCATTTGTATATCGCATTGTATCTTCGCATTTCTAATGCACGAGTGCGAGTCGCAATAATGGTTCGGTTCATTATCTGGGAGGCATGTGCGTAGCAGAGTGGCATCTCTCATTTACAAAAGTAGTACGCATGTGTGAGGACAAATGTTCTTTAATGCTCTCATACACTGGATTGAACATGGTTGCCTGACCTAATGGACACCCCAAAAGCTGAACAGAGTGGTGTCGCGAAGTTTTTGACAGCTAAAAGTGTTTCCCAAAAAGAAATGAATCGCCGTATGGCTGCCGTGTACGTTGAACATTGCATTTCATTGGCCACTGTAAAGCGTTGGAGCAAACGGTTCAAAGAAGAATGGGAAAGTTGCAAAGACATTCCAAGACCGGGTCAAAGCCATCGTGCAATCACATCCCGCACAATTTCAAAGGTTGATGAGCTGATGACACAAGAATGGAGGACAACCATCGAAGAACTGGCAGAGCGTGTGAAAATCAGTCACGGCTCGGTTCACGCCATAATTCATGAGCACCTCGGTTATCGGCTCTTGTGTGCGCAACTGATGCCCAAGATTTTGATCCACCGCCAGAAGACGGAGAAGTTTGGCGCTGCTTTGACTAATCTGATCCGGTATCACAATGATAATGACGATTTCTTGTTGGCTATTGTGATCGGAGACGAACCATGGTGCCACTACGAGTCTGAAATACGACGGCAAAGCTTACAGTGGAAACATTCGAATTTACCACGGCCATTGAACGCAAAGGCCGTCATTTTCGCCGGAAAGGTGTTGTTGGCTTTCTTTTTCGATCGTCAGGGGCCATTACTGATAGAATTTGCTCAATCTTGAAAGACTATCAATTGTTTCCGATATTGTGAAACGCCGGAACCACTGCGTGTCGCAGTCAAGAACAAACTACGTGGAAAATTAACGAATTGGCTCATCTTGTCCCACGATAATGCCCGTCCCCACGTCGCTGATGTGGTTAATACAAAACTGGCAAAGTTCAAGTGGCAAACCCTGCAACATCCGTCATACAGCTCAGACCTGTCCCCTTGCGACTTCCACATTTTGGGGCAACCAAAAAACAGCTCAACGAAACTAGATTCGTGCCGGACAATGACGTGAAAGAGTCAGTTACAGACTTTTTGAAGCAGCAACCTAAGGAGTTTCATGAGACGGGAATCACGCGACTCGTTAGTCAATGGGGCAAATGTCTAAATTCTCATGAACACTACTTTTTAATAAAGTACTCCGTTTGTCATATATTTGCATTGGCTCACAATTATTTGACTCGCCCTCGTAGAGCTTGCAGAACTCCTGCTTTTTACACGTGCTCTCTGTTGCGACTATAATTTCGGTGCAATTACTCACGATTCACGACCGGTGACAGCTGCTCCTGCGTAATACATTGAAACAAATGACAGCGTCATGGAGATTTTTCACTGGTCATTGCATATATACAAGAATGTAAACACGGTTCTTGAATGACTACGTTTCATTAACATATTTGTCCTCAACTTGTTCATTTCATGGCCTTTTCATTTTTCATGTCAGCGGTATGCGCTGCTTTCCTGGTTTCGAACTGATATAGTTCTAAAGTTCGTGTGATATTTTGTTTACTTATTAAATAAGACAAAAACATGGAAGCATTAATATCAGTTACATTGGGCACAATTTTCGGCACATACGAGAATATTCTTTTATGAAAAAATACACATTTTACTTGTTTGGACAGTGCGTAGCATTCAAGAATTCGTTTACAGCATTTTTGACAATGGTAATGCAGTTATTATTCATGTAATTGATCGCTCGACATTTCGTTTAAGAGGAAGCTTTAGCTGGGGCCCAATCCGGCGCGGCCTATTCAAATACATGTAAAACGCAGAAACGCTTTTCTGAGATAATCCTGCTAATCGCTTTTAATGAAATTTGTCGCATTTAAGAAAGAAAGTAAATTATAGTGTCTGTTGGAAACGGAATTTCGATTTATGGCCTGAATTTTGTATAAATATCTTGAAAAATTTGAAATTTCAAAAAAATAGAAGCACGACGATTACAAAATAATAGCTATGTACCAAGAACAGATATCTCGGTTCTGTAATCGGCAACTATTAGGAAAGTCAATGCGTAGCACTTTGTTGTGTCAATATGTATGTTGCGTGAATTGGTTACGTTGTGTACAAGGGTTCTGCAAAAGTCGTATTTCCATAATACAATTTTTTTCGATTCATATTTAACATATCAATTTTGTCCGCTGTAGATGTACTATTAGATGCAATTCACTGAATTGTGCTATCATTTTTCATTGTTGAGTTACTGAGTTTTATACTTGATAGTTCCGTTTTCTGAAAATTTGCGATTTAGGGCAATTCTTAATAAAGAATTGACGCCTAAATGAAAAATTCGAAACCAACAGTCACTAGAATTTAAGTTTCGCTTTTAAATTCAACAAACATTGTGAAATTTGGTGCAGTTGCGAGGAAAAACGAATTACTCTTCTACATGTATTTACATAGCAGCACCCGAGCTAAAGCTTCCTCTTAAGGAGGAAGCACCCGAGCTGCAACATGAGTCCGCCCTCCCCCCGGCCCCCGTACGAAATTTCTGGCTACGCCAGTGCCCAGGCGGGAGGTGCATCCGTATGTTCGGAGACAACGAACGCAACCGACACATGGTGAATACATTTGAGTCTCATAGGGGCAAAGTACAATCACGGTACATCAATCGCAGCCCATCCGCAGCGTCTGTTCGCGAAAGCGGAATGAAGACTCGTTGACCACTTTCATGTGCAGATCGGGCGGCTTCGTCGGCGTGGTCATTCCCGCTGATGTTACAATGTCCTGGAAGCCACTGAAAGATTATGTTTGTCCCTTCTCATGGCTTTGATGATATATGTGCCGAATTTCTGAGGCCAGTTCATTGGGTCCGTGACGCATTGGGCTTCGTATGCACTGAAGGGCTGCCTTGGAGTCCCTAAAGACTATCCATTGCTGCGGTGGCTTCTGCTTAATGAAATAAAGTGCAGCACGGAGCGCCGCGAGTTCTGCACACGTCTATGTGGTCACACATGGAGTTCTTAATTTCATTTCCTCAGGTTTTGCCGGGATGATGAGTGCATCAGCAGAGCTGTTGAGTTTTACTGAGCCACCTGTGTATACATGTTGCCGGAATCTGTGCACGTTGTGAATGTGCTCCAAAGTTGCTTGTTTCAAAGCTTGCAATGGCGCTCCAGCTTTCTTTCTGATTCCTGGAATCGTCAGTTGCACTTCTGGCCGGTGCAGACACCACAATGGATCTGATAATCGTATAGCGGGCGTAAATTCTGATGGCAAGTAGGACTGATGTCTCACAACAGTTTTGGCAAAAGTTGAAAGTGGCCTTTTTTCTGGCAAACAAGCAAGATGGTGGGAGGGAATCCGAGTCAGGTGTCGGATGTGTTCTCTCAGGACATCTCTATTATTGTAGACTGTCAAATGAGCGTCTCTGGCTATGGCACTGTTGCAATCGATGATCGATGACGTCGTTTTGGGGAGACCGAGACAAGTCCTGGGTGCTTGGGCTTGCACGCTCTGGAGCTTGCGGATATTCGTAGTGCAAGTATTTCCTTGTGCAGGTAAGCTGTACCGCAGGAAGCCCAAAAACAGTGCTTTATATAGTCGCAACATTGATGGTACTGTTGCGCCCCAGGACTTTCCGCCGAGAAACGCAAGAAGGTCCACAATGGCGGCCAAACGCTTTGTCATGTACGAGATGTGAGGCCTCCAAGACAAGTCTATCAATGATGACGCCAAGAAATCGGTGCGTTCGCCTATATCGTATAATTTGGTCATTAATCCGCAAAGCATACGGGGCCATCGCTTTGCGAATGAAAGCAACGAGTGCACATTTCTCAGCGGAAATCTCCAGGCCTTGTCTTCTTAGGTATGTTGACACCGCTGTTGAGTCTTTCTGAAGTCGTGCGCGGACTTGTACACGTGTCAGGCCTGAAGCCCCATACGCAAATGTCGTCTGCATGCATATACGGAGAGCTGAACGGTTTGCGGTAACAAATCAGCGAGACCAACGAGCACCAGGTTGAAAAGGGTAGGGCTGATTACTCCGCCTTGCGGCACACCACGACTGGCATAGCTTGGCGGCGTTGGTCCGTCTTCAGTCAAAATAAAGAAAGATGTGCCATTCAAATAGTTGCCTATCCAGCGAAAGGTGTGTCCACCAATCCATACAGCTTCTAATGCGGCCAGAATTGCATGATGGTCTACATTGTCATACGCACCTTTAACATGAGGGAATAGGGCCGCAGTCTTTCGTTTCAGATGTTTTTGGTGTTGTACGTACGTAACAAGGTTGATAACGCTATCTATTGACGAGCGGCCGCTTCGAAAACATGCCATTACCTCTGGATAGACGTTGTAAAATTCCAAGTATCATTCTAACCGTGCAAGGATCATTCTCTCTATTACCTTGCCGACACAGCTGGCCAGTGCTATTGGACGGTAAGATGACAATTCCAACGGGGATTTGCCAGCCTTGAGGAGTGGAACAAGCCGACTGGATTTCCGCGTTGTAGGGACCAGGCCGTCACGCCATGATGCGTTGTATATGCCAAGAAGGGCATCTCTGGCCTCTTGACCAAGGTTATCAAGCGCAGAGTATGTGATGCCATCGTGTCCTGGTGACGAAGATCGCCTGCCCCCAGCAAGTGCAGCTTCCAGTTCTTTGATGCAGATAGGAGCGTCCATACGAGGATCTCTGGAGCTAGGGCGCACCATGGGAATAGGTGCGCAAGGTGAATACGTGAGTGCCGGACCCGCGATCCTCGCGCAGTAATCCTCGCGCAGTCCTCAGCTACCTCGACTTCTCGGCGTCCTTGATATAGGGCTAGAGACTTAAATGGACGACGCTGTTGAGGAGCTGTTCGAAGTCCACGGATTGTTCTCCAGACAACCGACAGAGGTTTACGCGGGTCGAGAGACTCACAAAGCGATTTCCAGCGTTGATTTTGCAGTACAGCAAGGCGACGCTGAACTTTTTTTTAATGCGTCTGGCCTCTACAAGGTGGTGGACCGATTTAGTCCGTCTGTACCGTCGCTCCGCTCGCCGGCGGATTGCAAGGAGGCTCTGTATTTCCGAATCAAAATCTGTATTTCTCTAATGGCCGAAATGAACTAATAGGTGGTGGTGGTAAGAACTTTATTGAGACTCTGCTCAGTGATGACCTGGCAGGCCCGAGTCCTAGAATGGCCCCTCACGAGGAGCGACCCTTTCGGCCCAGGCAACGAGGGCTTTTTGTACTTTTTCTTCCGGCGTTCTGAGCAGCAATAGCATCCTAGATAGCCTTGGCGATCTCAAATTCTAGTGTGGACGAAATGCCTTCGTGGCATTAAGCCCATTGCGGTCCACTCATTTCGTTTATACCGTGCGACGCATATTAATAGCAATATACATTTCAAAAATCGGATTTAGCCAACCCCACGATGCTTTCTTCACTATTTGTTCTTTGAGCACGGCACATTCTACATGGTCGAGTAGCGTTCACAGTCCGCTGGCTGATTAATTAAGATTGATTAATCGGAATTTTAGTGACTGGTTTTAACGCCAACATTCAAATGGTAGTATTGTAAGAGGAACCCGCACAATGCGTTGGCGGGCTAGTTGGTGCGAATGCATGAATACTTTGTTTAGCGCAAACCGACATGTAGAATGTTTGTCGTTTTGCGCTAAACAAAGTATTTAAGAGGAACCCGCCGGAGGCCGAAGAAGCGCGGTTTTAAATAAAAACAGAAAACTCACGCAAGGCACACGCAGCACAGTCACTGCAAAAGCTGGAGGAGCAGCTGCATAGGAGCTCCATTTTTGGCATCATACACTATAGGGTTTCGCAAGCTAAGTCTCTCCGTGTCATTTTCACGAGGATGACCTGAACTGTCTGCGCGGCGTCGAAGGCGAGCTGCGGCTTGTGCCGTGGCTTGTCCTGCACTCTGCACAGCGGTATGCTGAGCCCGATGCTACCTAATTGCTGCCGCGCGCCTAGCTATACTATTCGCTTCATCAGCAGCGGTTCGTACTTGCGAGGAGGCGTGATAACGTACACCGAGGAGTAAACACAGGTATTCAGACTACGTGGCGCACATGTCACATCCCTTGATTGAAAAAAAAAACAGTCACAAAACACAAAGGACAAGAGGAGAGGTTCACATCACAACGACTGGACTATCAACTGAGCTTTATTAGAAACGGCGTACTCCTAGCAGGGCCAGCAGAGCATGCGCTACCACAGCACCGCTAATCACTGAGCATGAAAAGACAAGATATCGCATCTATCGTGACCGACATAGAAATGCTGGAAAGAAATCCTGGAAGCGTACTACATCCGTTTATTAGGTTACGACTGCATTAGTAGGACCTCGGTGCTCTTACTTGAAAAGGAAATTGCATTTCTAGGTCGGTCACGATAGATGCGATATCTTGTCTTTTCATGCTCAGTGATTAGCGGTGCTGTGGTAGCGCATGCTCTGCTGGCCCTGCTAGGACTACGCCGTTTCTAATAAAGCTCAGTTGATAGTCCAGTTGTTGTGGTGTGAACCTCTCCTCTTGTACTTTGTTTTGTGATTGGTCTTTTTTTTTTCAACTATGTGCCAAGTGGCGCGGATTTAAACCCTTCTTCAAGACATTCCTAGACCCGTGGCACGGTACGTTGCTGTTGTTGACGATGATGATAACGATGGTTTATTGGCATCCTCTTCGAAACAGGGCGGTGATAAATAGTCACTTAGCCTGCTTGAATTCACCAGGTCCAGCCAGATGCGGCATGCAACTATTGGAGGAGGACGAGGAAATAAACTTTATTGAAGGCGAGCGAAGGGTGAGGTGGGAGCCGAGATCAGGCGGAGGGGGCTAGAGTGGCGTCCAGCTGGCCGCGACCTTCGCCACCCAGTACACCAGCCCGGCTTAGGATTGGGGGTTGGTAGATTGTAGTACGCAGTCCCACGCCTCCTCTGAGAGAGCTCGCCTCAGGAGATATCTTGGGAAACAATTACTCCTGCAACCCCATACGAGGGATCGAATGGTACCTGGTAACGACCTTACTGCTAACACAAGTAGCAAGCAGATAACAGGGTGACGTTACGTGATTTTCACAGAAAGATAATGCACATGACAATGCATTTGACGAGGCCAAAAGGAGGAACGACGTCACGGTAAGTCGGCTTCTCTGCAGCAATTCGGAGTTTCATGTGCCTGCGCTTGGCGAGTTACTGTGCTCGGTTGCTGGTTTTCTTCTGGTGCTGCAGTTTTTCTCTATTTACCTTATTTTCGTGCATCAGTAACAGGCAACGACGTTTGTGCTGAACCCTGCAGTCTTCTACTCTGCTGGGAGATCCTCCCCGCGGAGCTTGCCATGGAAGATATGGTCTTGGACACGTCCGGCGGTCAGCATAGACCGCCCACGGCTCGGAAGCGGCTCAGTTCGGCAGTAGGATCCGACGCTACTGATTCCGAGCTTTCTGACTCAAGATCTGAAGATTCGGATGCTTTCATACCTGTCAAGCACCGCCGCCCACGACGGACGTCACCGGCATCGTCCTCAAGTGAAGGGACTGTCATATACAACACCATCAAGACTACAACAGTAGCTTTCATTCCCGTCGACGCGATGGTAAGCCTGAATGCTATCTCTCGACAGAAACTTAATGATTCCTTCTTCAAACTTGCCCCTGGACTAATCCAAGAGGTTCGCGTGAACCCCTGGAAAAATGTCATTGCTGTTGACACAACTGATGACAAGATGGTGCAAACTCTACTTGGTTTGTCTGAAATCTGTGGGGTCCACACTCGTCCCTGCATACCACAGGGTACAAATATAGCAGCTGGTGTCGTATCTGATGTGGACTTGGATCTCAAAGACGACGTTTTTAAGAACATGATCGTTTGCACGCCACCATGCAAAATAATTAGCGTTCGAAGGCTAGGCTCGTCAAAGTGTATGAAGATACTTTTCGCCTCTGGAAAGCTGCCTAGTCATATAAAGGCTGGACTTGTGCGCTATCCTGTTCGACCTTTCGTACCACGGCCTTTGCAATGCCATAAATGTTTTAAGATTGGTCATGTTCAGGGCTTTTGCACCAGAGATTTGGTCTGTGCCAAATGCGGTGGGAATCACCATGTAGATTCCTGTGAACGTCAGGCATATCGGTGCCCTAACTGCAATGGTGAACATTTGGCAACAGATAAAGGATGTCCCTCATTGAAGAATGAACTAAAGGCACTAAAAGAGAAAGCCAAAAAGAAGGCAGCAGGAGATGAAAGCTCCCGTCGCCGTAGTGCTGCCCCAGCGACTGGAAAGGCAGCGCGTTCAAAGAGTGACAAAGACACAACGCATCGGAAAGTAGGGGGGCGGAACTTCTGCCTCTCAGACACATCGTGGCCAGCGCTTCCATCGAAACCGTCGGAACAAGTATCTCCAAGGACTTCGACCACGGTGGAAAGCACTGCAAACACATTACCTAAACCGGTATCAGCCAACGACGATGTGAAACTTGTCAATCTTCTAAAGATGCTTGTCAGCGTCATCAGATCTCTAATCGCCGGTCGCCAGACACCAGCAGCGTCAGCAGCAGAGCAACTTTTGGAGGCACTCGTTCCTGTCCTCGACGGCCTTCGCTAGACGTTTTACCGGAAATAATTCCAACAGTTGTCAGCAGCCTCGCCCCTTTGTACTGCAATGGAATGTCAGGTCGATGCGACCGCGGCACGCGGATTTAGTCCTTCGACTCATCGCTATGAAGACTCCACCAGACGTTATAGCGCTTCAGGAAACTAACGTAAGGAAAGACGAATATCGATTGCCAGGCTTCTTGGGTGTCCACAGTAACACTCGATGCGCGGAACCAGCTTGTGGCTCTTTCCAGTGCGTGGAGGAGGCGCATACGCGCAATGCTACAAAAGCATCAGTGTACGTTCGTGCTGACTTGGACTTCGCGGTTATTGACACAGACGGCATCTGTGACGATGAGTTTGAGTGTGTCGCTGTTACTGTGAGCCTCAGAGGTGTGTGTACGACGGTGGCAAGCATATACAACAGGCCTACACGTTCTTCCGATACCTCGCTACTTGAGAGCTTATTGTCTCGGTGTGGGGCATCGTTTGTGTTATGCGGAGATTTTAATGCCCACCATCCACGATGGTGTAGCCGTCCCCAAGACAATCGTGGGACAGAGATTAACGAGATCATTATCAAGAATGATCTCCAATTACTGAATGACGGTTCACCTACATTTATAGGTAGAGGAAAGGAGCATTCCACTATAGACCTTGCGATATCAACGAGAGATGTGTGCTTAGCCTGGTCATGTGAACCCGACCCGTGGGGCTCAGATCACCTTCCCATTTGGTTAACACCAACACATACTGCGGGTCGCCAGGATGTCGTTTATACAGTGACTAACTGGGACAAGTTCCGACAGCTGATCTCCGAGGCACCATCTCAAGACAGCCTATTTAAACTTATGAGTGAGTGCTTACGGAAAGCTACAGTACAACGACGACGGAGTATCGGCAAACCAAATCCCGATCTAAAGCTTTTGCGGCTCCGCGCATGTCGATGGCGCGCTTATAGACGGGCACAGCGCTCTAAACGACGCACCGACTGGACTATATACAATCGCATTGATGCAGCCATACGGCGGCATACAAAACAGCTTCGTTGAAAGAGCTGGGAAGCTTTGTGTAGTTCGTTGCACACTGGAAGTGGTTTTGGAAATGTATGGCGCATACTGAAGGCTCTCCGCACTCCTCAAATCTGCAAGAATCCTACGGCTGCATTGAGCATAGCGACTAACCAGTCACCAAAAGTAATAGCCGAGGCATTCGCAGACATTTTCGTCTCTTCTGCATCCAGTGACACCACAATTAGCGACCTTCGTTCTTTGACAAGTCACAGCACCATAACCGCTTCCTACGGTCCAGCCTGCCAGATGGATGAGGCAGATTTCACTCTTGAGGAGCTGCGACACGCGCTGAGCCTCTCCAAACGCCGCACTGCTCCAGGCGAAGATGGTGTGACGTACCAAGCATTGCGGAACGTTGATAAGAGTTTCCATGACCGTATATTGGACGAGTATAATGAAGTATGGAGAGCCGGTGTAATTCCTGCTGAATGGAAATCGTCCGTGGTAATACCAATTTTAAAGCCCGGGCGTCCTGCAAGGCACCTAAAGTCCTACCGACCAATATCCCTAACTTCAAATGTCATCAAGTTAATGGAGCGAATGGTCTTGTTTCGTTTAGATGTCAGGCTAGAGGAGCTGAATTTTTTCCCTGATGTCATGAGTGGCTTTCGGCGCCGCCGTTCGGCTCTGGACAGCATATCAGACCTTGTCTCAGCACTCGAATTTGCTAAAGAAAACAAGCACTCTGCCTACATGCTCTTCCTAGACATACAGCAAGCTTTCGATTGAGTTCCGCATAAGGCGATTATTTTCGCTCTTGCAACCGCGGGAACTTCGGGTCGTCTGCTACAATTTGTGCATAATTTTCTATCGGAGCGCCGTATGAAAGTGCGTGTCGGAGGAGTAACTAGTGAATACCGAAATGTGAAGTGCGGTGTGCCACAGGGCAGCGTATTATCGCCGCTTTTGTTTAACACCGTACTCGCCGCACTTCCAAGTCGTTTGCCTCGGGACACTGATTTCCCTGTGAGCATAGCTGTCTACGCAGATGACATTGCTCTATGGATAAGCGGCCCTTCGCACCTTGGTCCGCGGCTTCGTGCAAGCTTGCAAAGAGCTCTCAACGCTACTTCGGAGTATTTGGGTGAAGTTGGCCTGCTCATATCACCTGCTAAGTCGGCTGCAATAGCATATCACCCTAAACAACGCGCTCGTCGAACGATGAGCCGACTGTATCTTGACGAAACGCCTATAAACTGGGTGCGACAACACCGTTATTTGGGGTTAATTGTGGATGATCGCATCTCTTGGCGTCCTGCCGTTAAATCTGTACGACGCAAATCGCACTCCCTCCTTAAGTATGTGGCCGCCTTGACTGCTCGAGGTGCTGGCTGCGACCAAACAACGGCTCTTCAGGTGTACCAGTCATCTGTACTCTCAGGCATGCTGTACGCATTACCAATTTTGAACATACCACATAGTTTGATGTCCCAACTGGAGCGAGATCATCGCGTTGCCCTTCGACTAATGCTTGGATTACCTCGTGAGGCGCAATCTATTGCATTACTCACTGAAGCGCATCAGTTACCCCTGAGGCTGCAAGCAGATCAGAGAGCTCTGTATCATATTGAGCGTCTGCACCGCGCATCGAATGGTCAATCGCTCCTTGATCGTCTCATTAACCGCCCGTTATCTCGAATGGGAAAAATGGCGGCTTTATTTATGAATATTACTGCCATTTCTGAACATGCTGCTTCAGATACGTCTCCGCCTCCAAAAGGTATCACGAAACACGTACTTCCCATTTACCTCACAATCCCTGACATGCACAAAAAGTCTGATATGGCTGTTTCGGCAATATTCCAATTGGCTCAGTCTCACATGTTCGAAAAGTTTCCAGATTATCTTCAAGTTTTCACAGATGCATCTGTACACAACGACGGTCAAGGCGCCTCTGCAGCTTTTTTCTGCCCTTCAACTAAAGTACGACGTATATTTCACATACCTCATCCAGTTTCGCCAACAACTGCAGAACTAGCAGCGATTAATGTTGCATTGAAATACGTGCAAGAGGAGTTAACTACATCTAAAGTTGTCATCTTTACGGACTCCCGTGCTGCCCTTAGCAGGTTACAACGCAGTGCGCTTGATTGCCCACTTGTGCGCTGCATTACTGACTCTGCGAGCAAAATTACATCACGTGAGGTATCTGTCGTCGCTCAATGGATACCTTCACACGTAGGAATCGCCGGAAATGAAGAAGCTGATCGGCTCGCTTCAAGTTGCGCTCATAACAACTGTGACTGCCCAGAAATTCTGTGCAAGCTTGATGACGCTCGTCTCCTGATACGTCGCCACCTACTTAAGCAGCATCCAGATCAGCGTGTCGCAAATGGAACGTTCCCGCCCCGTGTTCGTGGTCGAGGCTTGCCTCGTAGCGCTAGAGCACAACTGCTCAAGCTGAGGGTTGGTTGCGTGAACGTGCACGAACGTTTATACAGACAAGGGCGTGTGGCAAGTCCATTCTGTGCGTCTTGTGGCTGCTACGAGACACTTCAGCACCTTATATTTGAGTGTCCCGCTTTCAGTGCGCAGCGCATGTCGTTAGTGAGAAACTATCACCTCCTTGGCCTGCGCTGTGCGACACTCGAGGAATGCTTATACCCCAGTGGTTGTGCATCTAAACGTGATCAGGCCCATCGCGCCCTACTAACCTTTCTGGAGTTAACTAACTTAAGTTCACGTTTGTAGCGTGAACGTTCAACATTCTGTAGTAGCGTGACCTTCAGTGACCGGCCCTACTGTGTGTGATCTGTACTGTGTCCTAACGCTTCTTCCTTCGAAGATGGGAAGTGGCGGGTTTAAACACCTTGTAGTGTGTATTGTGAACCGACTACCAGTGAAACGGTGATTGCGTGCAGCTATACTTGGCGTCTCATCGTGGAGCGCACAATTAGCCGCGTAGCAAACTAGCCATGGATGTGATTGATAATTGTGGAGGCTGTTCGATGCGGCGTCACTTTGATTCCGGCTGCAGAGTCGAAACTCGGCGGAACAACGAGCTAGTGTACTGTGTTCTACTTTAGTCTTTAGATTTGTCCTGTTGCTCTTCCTTTCCTCTTTCCTCCCTTCCTTCCTATCTTCCATTTCTGTGTTGCTGTCACCTCCCTTCAGAAGAGTAGGCAGGCGTTGTGCCCCTTCCGGTGGCAGTTGCCAGCCTGCTCCTCGCCTTCCCTTTCCTGTTAACTGTATATATGTGTATATGTGTTCAAAATAAATAATAATAATAATAATAGAGCGGCACCTGGAAAGCAGAAGCACAGCTCTGGCTTTCTTAGGGAGCCATATACAGTAACACTAATCGCAAGCAAATGGCCCGATATAATGCTATAATGGCGATTCATTGGCATCCCCTTTGAAACGCGGCGGTGACATAGTCACCCAGCCTGCTTGTATTGACAAGTAGCACATGTGATGCTAATGTTCGTGCTGATGACCATTTATTGGGATCCCCTTTGAAACGCTGCGCAAGCATAGTCACCTGGCGAGCTTGATTTATTCAGATAAACAACATATATTTTTTTTAGCATTCTTGCATACATCCCCTTCAACTTCGTTTGCTTCCTCAAAGCTTGTTTAACTGCCTTGTAGCACTACCTGTGCATCCGCTACACGGTGTTCTACATGATGTAATAATATCCAAATGCAATGCAAGATGTGCACGTATCGACGCTAAACCGCACGCATGTCACATCGCTTGTCTCCTCGCGCGCTAAGAGGCGTTCATAGGGCATTTCTTCCGCTGCATGTTAGTAAGCGCTGGCGTCGCCGGTTCAGGGTCAGGGACAAGATAAGTAACACCCCAGTCTTCCCATTGAATGGGAGTACCTCGGTAAGCGTTCTACTCTTTGCTCACGCTTACAATAAGTATGCATAGTATACCTGCACCATTACGCATCGGCGCGCTCAATGTACGGGCTCTAGGGGCTAGTCCCAGGCAATATCATGTCAAACGCATGATGCACGAAAGAGACCTAGACATACTCGCAGTCCAAGAAATTAAGGTATAAACACTAGGACTTTCAAAGAAAGCTAGAAAGTTTGGAAGAAGGTAAATACAGAGATGCAATCATACGTACACGTGCCGAAAAATATCTCGCGGGTGATGCAGCAACAAAGAAAGCTTTGTCAGATGAAAAAGCGTAGGCTCTAGGACACGAAATATTGTAAACAGAATATAATGGTAAGATAACGAGAGAACAGTAATTTATTATGACGGCATTTGAAAGTTACTATCGAGAGTTGTTTGCTTGCCGTGAGCCAAAAGTGCTGGGCTGAGAGGAGGAGTTCTTGGCAGAGATGCCAACGCTTGACAGGGAGGAAACAATTTTATTGGGAAGGGGTATTAGTATGGAGGAAATTGAGAGGGCTATTGAGAAACTATGCTCGGGCAAATCTCCTGGACCGGACTGCATTACCGCCGTATTTCACAAGAAGCTCAAGACGGATATGGCAACAGCATTGCATGAAGCATTTTCTGAGCCGCTCGAGCGGGAGACTTTACCTCCATCGGTCAATCGTGCGCACACAGTACTAATCCCAAAAGAGAGTAACATATTACGTAAACTAATGGGATACAGGCCAATTACGTTGACAAAGGTTGATTACAAGATTTTAACGAATGCTCTTTAAGCAAGGCTGCAGGGAGCTACGCGGAAGGCAGTCGGGCCGCATCAGACATGCGGCATTAGAAGTAGGAGAATATGTGCAATTATTCAAGTAGCTAGAAGCAATTGAAGATATTGTGATGGTGACCTCATCAATGTAGCTATGCTGCAAATTGATCTAGCCTACGCTTTTGACATCGTACCACATCGTGTTTTTTATGTTAATTATGTATTACTTTTTTTAGGTGGGCGGATGACATTAGACGTGTGCAGGGACAACACGGCCACAATTAGTACATGACCGGGGTAGTTGGAGAAGTATGGGAGAGGCCTTTGCCCTGCAGTGGGCGTAACTAGGATGATGATGATGATGATGTATTACTTGGTCCCATCATATGTAACGGCATCAAAATGGCATATCAAAGCTCATGTACCAATTTAATTGTAAATATCGAACTTTCATAAAGCATACAAGTACTTTATTCCGTTCGATACAGTTGTCCATTATGTCCTTTACTTTTTTATTTATTCTTGGAGCTGCACTGTAAAATTCTTCATAGCGCGGAAATCGGGGGGTTTGCGACACAATCGCGTGAAGTGCGTGTTCTAGCTTATGCCAATGATGCTGCCCTGTTTAGTGCTGACAGGGAGAATTTTATCGCATTAGTAAGAATTACTGAAAAGTATTTGGAAAGCATATTCAGCGCCTGCAAACAAGGACAGAAGGGAGACCACACCACAATGCGCTAACTTCAACAACTTGATTTTCAGGAAACACGCCTATTTAACCCATGCACAGTGGCGTCACCTCATCCAAATCTTAACCAGAGAACAGAACAGAAGTATGGTTAAGATTTGGATGAGGTGGCGCCACTGTGCATGGGTTAAATAGGTCTGTTTACTGAAAATCAAGTTGTTGAAGTTAGCGCATTGTGGTGGTGGTCTCCCTTCTGTCCTTGTTTGCAGGCGCTAAACATGCTTTCCAAATCAGTTTACCAACAAGCCCAACAAATGGCAATACTGAAAGGTATTGCGAAAGAAGCTGCAGCCCAATTAATACGCAAAATAATATTTGTATCACGCATGGACATTGGAATGCCACGCCCGGTGTTTTTGAACATATTCAGTGGCTCACGACACCTAGCACTTAGCTGGGGGTACTTTGAATAGGTATCGTGAGAACTAGTCACTCTGGCTCGAAAAAAAACGGATGCGCGCGGTAGCCGATGCACGGGGTGATCGTGAATTGTCGATTTTTGCATGTGCCACTATTTGTAACGTTTTTCTCGCTGCGAAAATAATGTACCTTCTGCAGGCACTCTTTTGCACACGTAAGCACATTAAAAAATTTCACCGCATCTTTGCTATGTTTATTTGGTGCTCTACGTGGGAGCGAACATCAAGGACAAATGTGTTTTGTTGAGTAAATAAACGTGGCCTGTAGCTGTGTCACTTGTTTCTTCAGCAAGTTATGTCACGGTTTATATTGATAAGAAACAAGAGAGACAATTCCTGTGATTTTTAGGGCATGCTAACAGTTGCTAGGCCTGATTTTTTTTTGTTTCTTCAGCCATTGGCCCTCGTTGCACAATGTCACGATTCATTCGCGAAGTTGTGACATGCTATCGGTTCCTTAGAGCAAGATTTTCTCTTAAGTACGTTTCCAATCTAAAACGAAAGCATCTTGTGAAGTATCTTATTGGGAGTGTGTTCCTTGTACTATTGTATCGGTTAATGTTTAAAGAAGGGCGTGGATAAAATGTACTCAAAAGGGTTAGAAATATGTGGATACCGGTGAACGTTAAAACATTTTTCTGGAAGCTTCACATCGGAACGTTGACTGTTAAAACGTGGTTGAAAGAGAGGGATTTATATCACAAGGGGAAGCAGATGCTATCTGTGCAACAAAGCTGTAACTGTTGAACATACTTTCGTTAATTGTAATAATGCCATATATTACAGAGAACTTTAAAGATAGACCTACCCCTCAATTTACGTGGCATTCGCTTTTTACCGCCTGAACGTGATCTTCAATCGACGGACGCTATCCTTTTACCTGGGCTACATGCAGTGTGGTGTAGTTTGTTGGCACATAGACACTGTGATACCGATCTGTGTATGAATACTTTCTGGAAATGGTTGTGAAAGTACGTGATGTGTATAAGACGATAGAGTGTGATGAAAATGTCATGTCAATGTTAGATGGTTTAACACATATAAAATGAGTGTGAAGCATGATCGCAAACGTTTACTTAGGCTTGTAAACAAGATGGAAATAAAGCGAGAAAATTGGGGTGGCTCAGTCGTAGAGTAGCTGACTCTCACGCAGCAGGCCCGGGTTAGATTCCGGCCGGAATTGTGTATTATTATTATTCTCCTTCCCAGCGATAGATGCTACGGACTGCAGAGGCGGGCGCCATTGCCAACCAAAACGGCTATTGTAATGAGCCCATAACAGCTTTCTCCGTAAAGGGCCATCGTCGACAAAAAATCGCCTTTTGAAGCAGCGTTACCGTATTTTTCTTCACGCTGTGTACATTCTGAACCTGCGGATGACTAGGTGGCCTAGAGGCGATCAAATCGCCGTTGTGTTTGCGTCAGCAACGACAACGGTCGTTGTCAGCGCCACAGAAATGACGGGAGGGACGTGCCGCCAAGGACAAACAGAAGGGTGATTGTTTGGGCTAGTGGGTTCTTCATTTTAGACTGTGTGGTGCAGCGCGAAGCGGGACAGGAGACACAGTAAAGCGCTTGTCCTGGCTTTTTTTTCCTGTGTCCCTTGTCCTGCTTCACGCTGCACCATACAGTCTAAAAACAAACGGAATTTCACGCACGTGACAACTGTCGCAGTAAAATACGGCAGAATCGATCTCACGATGAATGTCGACGTTAATGCTATTCGCGCGTGTTCAATACTCAAAGAAGATTGAGTATGCATCTGTATATGTAGCGGCTTCGATTCCGCGTTGCACATAAAAAAAATGTTAATACTTTGTTTTGTATACAAATAATTGCACATACTCGTACACCGCGGCACCCAAATTTGCTTGAAGGAGGCTCATAAAGAGCGTCACATACGGAGTGGCACGTAACTAGTAACGCAAGCTGGCGTGAAAGAGAGAGCGAGAGAAAGAGAGAATAAACTTTTTCAATTATAAAAAAATCGATTATTCTCAAGGGGGAGCCCTAGCCGAGAGCGCCATTGGCTTTAGGCCATCGTCCAAGCTGGTCGATCGGCGATTGCTGGTCGGCCTGCTTGGAGCTGGACAGTCGCGCCTCCGACTGCTCCAACGTGTGTTGTGTTGCCAAATCTGTGTCTTTCAGGTGTTGGGGCTGTTTATGGCAGCACCAACGGTCCATTGACGAGCGGCACATACCCATTGTGACATACTCATTGACCCAAGTTGGTCCGACAGTTGGTTTTGAACCCAGTTGCGTCACCATACCAGTTCAATGGTGCACCCATCAGGCCGCGGGCTACCCGGACAACCCAAGTTTGCGGGAAAAGAGTTATTTACAAAGACAGAGAGGCAGGTGGTACCCGCAAGTGCGGCAGTTATAAAAAAAAACTCAACGACCATTACCGCACTCATTACCACGCAGCTATATACGTGTTTTCATTTCGCGATATATTGAGGCATCGCGCCGATCACCGCACCGAGTAACGCAGCCCCTAGGAGTGGCGTCATACACAGACCGGCAACGCCGGAATAAGTCGCCGTAATTGAACTTTCATTCTACGTGTCCAGCTCCACCTTGTTTGGAACGATGGCTTGTAGCGCCTGTAACTATATATAGGAACAATGGCTGGTGATGTCACGTCACTAGTGCGTTCATTGTTATTGGGATGTGTGAAGTGCTGCATTAATATTGTGCCTGATGCATTTGCATGATGGGCCAAAGTTATTTACATTACGCCCGTAATAATGTACCGAGAACCGTCTGCTCTCCCAAAGTTCCAATTCATCTACTGGGCACGTACCGGGGCAATGTGGTGTTAGCGATAATTCTGTGGTGCCTGTGTGGTGCGTGGGTCCTGCAGATGTATATTGGCCATTTTGTAAGTTCTGCCCATTCATGGCAGAACGCCGTCTTTGTTTTTTGTGAAATATTGGGGATTTCCTGGCAATTTCGCTGCCTGCCTTGACGCCACTGACGCGAAGCCTTCCGGCCAGGCGTCACCGCGGGCGACCTCTCCGAGGAAAAGAGGGAGCTTGCGCAGTGACACTGAGTTCACTGAGCTGTACTCCGTGACGCACGACTCATCGGACAATAGTTTCGCCTCTGTCCGCAGAAGGAGGGTGAAACGGGTGAAGACCCGTTTCCGTAATATCCATCAAGTTTTGTGGACATAGGTCATGTTTTTTGAGGTTATGGCTCAGCGCGCAGTGACCGCAGTTCAAACAATGTGTGCGCACCCTGAAAGCCACTAAATTTTTCTTCTCGTGATTGTTGCTACTGCTGATATTGCTTGATTGTAACAATACGATGTGGATAAAACAGCGACATGAACGTAGATTGAGTTCACAGGAAGTACACCCAGTGTGAGACGCACAGATTCACGGATTGAAGTGCAAGAACGCTGCGCATTAATGCTCAAATAAACAAGCACTCCCCACTTGCACCATGTTCTGCATAGAAGAAGTGCTGGCATTAATTCTTTGCATTTCCTTATTTTTTTCATTCGGATCAGCTTGGAAATTTCGCGGAAATCCAACCGGCGACGCCATACGCGGCAGCAGGTGCCAGAGCAATCTGCGATGCCCGTATGCGGCCGTACCTGGATCGGCCCAGGTCCGTCCGTATCGTCGCCTTCTCAATCGATGCCGTGAGTGGTCGGCGACGCGCCGCTGGACCGGGTGTGCCGTTGACCTCGGATCCAGGGCAAAAGGCGCGACAACACGCGCCCGCGCGCCCGGGGGGCAAGCGTGCCCCCAAGCCGGGCGCGCCCCGGTGACAGGCGCGCCGTCAGCTGAACGCTGAACCCCGTGGGAATGAGGTTGCCCTGGATAATCTTGATGGAGGGCATCGGCCGCCCCTGGCCCCCGGCCGACGTCGTAATATGTGCTTGTGGCATCTTCGCGCATTCATTGGGGCACTCGGTTCGGGGGCAGAGCGTGGCTGTCGCGGGCGTCGGCTCGCTGCCCCGCGAAAACCGGCGTCGACCGAACAAGGCACAGCGCCGGTCTCAGCTCGCGGTGGGCGTAAAAGCCATCAACATAACTAGAGTCCAAAGAAAGGTGAAGAACCGTCTTCTATCACGTCACGAACGTTGTCGTTGTGAGGATGGTAGCGCGAGACAAGACAAGACGAGGAAGGGAGCATGACGGCTGCTGGTCCCGTTTCCTGGCTTGTCCGCGTCTACCGTTCGCATGATGATTCTTCACCAACTAGTGCAATTTTTCCGTGCTGTATTACTACACTGTAAAAAATATGTGTTAAAAACAAAGAAAATACGGAAAAATTATACTTCTACTGCAGAATTATTTTTGTGAGTTGAAGAAACAGGTCACTTTCATATAAAAAAGTAACTTTTTTCTGTTTACGGTCAAAGGGAGGATTTTTCTTCATTTTAGCAGAATTAGTGCCCATACGGTAAAGTAACAAAAATTCTCAGCAAAGCTGCGAGCGAAATGACACTTGTTCGTCTCTTCGCTCTCCTCGATAACGATTGGTGCGCAGTTTCACCTGCCACACAATTATATGCTGATAGATCTGGCATGCATGAGAGAATTGGTCTTCGTTTCTGACTGAGATGCAGCTGCAGTCAGGGCAAGTCATTTCATACGGAGCACATTTACGTAAACTCGTAGTCTGCATACTTTAACGTGTAGCGCATTGCCGGCTGTCTTGTCGCCATACCTGTTGCCAGCGGTCACATCTCGTGTTCTGCGTAGCGTGCTTATCTGTACATGTATGACTTGTTACAACTGCATCCCAGGTATTTGAGGATTTGGTACTACATGAAAGCTGCAGTCATGTGGGGTAGTAAATGTTACCTCCATATAAATTAAACTATTTAAAAATTTTTTCGGTAACATTACGGAAAGAAAACAAACAGATTATTTTAATGAAACCACAGACAAACAAGCTAAACGAAAACCGAAGGCAACAGAAAAGATAAGATACAAAATTTGGCATACTAATTCTGTTGTTTTTAATAAAAAGATTTACCTGTGCGTGAACGATTTCACCACCACCATAACCGCAGAGACCGAAGCGTTCACCGCTTCCAGAGAGCAGAAGTTGTAAACGCAGGTCTGTCAATTAGTTGTTGCGCATATTTTTCTGCCTAATTTCTGGGGCCAAACTGGGGCCGAATTCACAAGGCGTTTCGTTCGCAAGTGCTCTTTGCCATCGGCTGGCCACCTTCGCTAATAATATTCCCTGCGTGAGGATTGGCTCATATTTTCACTCACGAACAGTTCTGGCGCAAGAGCTTTATGCGAATATCGCTTCTCCAATGCAGAACGCACCACCCACCGTCACTTTCGCACGTTGCGTCCTTGCAAGCCTCGCGGCAGACGTATGGGCGTGGGTCACGAGTTTATTTTTTCATCGGCCGAGTTGCTGTCATTCGATGACCTTCGCACGCTGAAACGTACAGCCTCAATGGAACGTGGGGCCTCCCGTCAATGCACTCGAGACATAAATGTATACAGGCTACAAATTGCTCTAGTCGGGTGTATGTCCCAACTTAGCGAGTCGGTGCATTCTAAGAGCGGACCCCCCGAAACTGATAGAGAATGCGACCTCTGGATGACCACATAAAAGCAGCACTTAAAGACGGGGCAACATCTAAGGAGCGTACAGACTGCATGCGGCATCAATGTGCTCCTTCCTGATTGCCCTGCCTTTGAGCGGTGATTTTCCGTGATCGTTGACCATTTAGCAGGCCAGTCAATTCTGACTCTAGGTGAGGTTTAGCTCCTGAGCACTGCTAAGCCACTGCACGAAAAGTGCTCCTAGAGTGGAATGTGTCCTGCTTTTGAGACAGTTGATTCCAACTATCGCAGGTGTACATTAATATCTCTGTGATCATAATAATCCCCATCATCTACCGATGCCCATGCAGGGCATCTCCCACGAGTCTGCAATTACACCTGCCATGCGTGCAGCTGAGCAAACATTGCCGCGCGAAACCTGTAATGTGTTTATTTGAAATTGTCCACCTGCTGGAGCTACAATGTCTCTCAGCACTTTAGTATGTTGTATGAGTGTTTCATTCTGCCACTTTAAATGTCATCACGAATGTGAAACCATGCTCCAGCTCGGTCTTCTCGCATTCGTACAGCACAAGAAAACCCTCTGCTCCAAATCAGATTCGCCATTGTTTTTTTTTTTTGTGCTTGCGACTTCCGAAGCACATGCAATTAGTACGAATAAGGAACTGTGAATCAGATATTGCGGAACACAGGTCACATATTTTTTTTTCGTTCGCATCCGATACTCCGTAGCACACCTCGCTTGTTTGAACACCACTCAAAGTCGATCGACACCAGAGGTACTGCTACAAAGTGAGCCGAAATCACTGTCATCAAGACGGTAAGTTGGGCCACTTGGTTAGGATTCATTGTAAGCTTCCTAACAGCGCAATACAAGACACGGCCAGAAGGAAGGTCACTTCCGTCTTCCTCTCCGGCGCGTGCTTATCGCGCTCGCTTCTCTGTTTGCGGGCTCGGCACTTTGTTTTAGTGACATGGTCATGACTTGAAAGGCAGCTCTCCTGGATGTAACGATAAGCTTATCTGCGCGGTGCAGTAGCGTCCCATATTGTGGGATAGCGGAAGGCTCGATTATAAAGATTGCACGGAAGGAGACACGTCGGTACGCAAATCTTTTCCGATTACGCACAGTGTGGCCATACCGCTTATTTCCAACGCAATCTCTCCACTAAACAGGCAGAAAACATACTGATACATTATTAACAGCAACTGAAGGAGCTTTAGACAAAGCTTTAGGATTTTTCTTTTGTATTTTGTTGTTGTAAAGACATAGGCAAGGTCTATAAACTTTATTTGTGCATTTCATGTTAAATAAGCCAGTTTTGCCTTGTCTGGCCACACTGAGGCGGCACCCGCCCCTTTTTCGCTCCATGTGTCCCGAGCCAGCGAAAGTTGGGCGTCACGCCGCGATGGCGTTTCCTGCTGTGTTGAAATTCGTCGAGAACAGCGCTCCATGTATCCCTGCCTTAAGTCCGGAGAAAATAAACGCAATAATATGTGTAACACTGGAAGACGCTATAAGTGTTATCCTATAAAAAAAAAGACAAGTCATGCACAGTTATTCCGGTGTAGTAAGTCTAGTCAAGACATCTTTAAAATTTATTTATTTATTTTGTAGCGACAAATATGGGCGCCAGCCGAAGACGAAACAGACGGCGGTTGTCGTTGGTGCCCGCGCTAGCTCCGCTCGGCCGTTGCCTGTCTCTATGCATTAATATAAAACGCTGACAGCATCTAAACGCGTACTATCAATTGGTGGAGCGTGCTCGTTCCATTTTGCATCCGGGAACTAGTACCCGGACTCTACCCCCAGCCTCGGCAATGCCACCGTGGTGTCACAGCAAGGTGCGACCGCACCCCCAGTGGTCGCCTGCTCAGGAGTTCTAAGACAGCAAGACCCACTCATATTTAACGGCACCGACGAGCACGACGTCGAGGACTGGCTCACTTCGTATGAGCGGGTAAGCGCTCACAATAAGTGGGACGACGGTGACAAACTGAGCAGCGTCAACTTTTACCTGCCAGGTGTGGCTCAGCTGTGGTTCCACAACCAGGAAGCTGATATTGCTTCGACATGGCCAACATGTCAGCATTAACTGTGGGCGCCGTTTCTACTGACACCACAATGTTAACGCAGCAAATCCAGCAGTTTGTCCGAGAAGTGGCTCAACAATTGTCCCTTGTTCCCTGCGTCCCGGACTCCGCGCAGGCGCTTGCTCCACGCTACGGCAAGCCAGAGAGGAATACATTTCTTAGGCGATACCAACCACCTACCAGCGTCCGCCTGTTTCCGCTCCTCTGACCTATGCTAAAGTCGCACGCAGGCAGTCAGCAGCAATGCCACTCGTCAGGGATCCCAGTCGATCTGCGTTTGTTTATAAATGACTTCTACGCTGCACGTGCGCCTGTGCGCCCGAACCCGCCACCTTTTCGCCGTCCCGCACCACCGTCCCCTAATCCTTGGCGCAGCCAAGACAACAGGCCTATCTGCTACTTCTTTTGTCTGACTGGCCATGTCGCACGTTTCTGTCGTCGTCGTGACTTCTGTCCAAGTGCGAATGCAAAAAATCAATGCTACTTACGTACTGAGCCACTGCACACGATCTCGTCCCACTCAACGATAAAACCTGCTCACCGATGAGATGTGGCTACGACACATGTCGGTCGCCCTCACCACATCGCCGTTCACTTTCCCCTATGGTTCGTCGCCCCCCCCTCCCCCCACCCGTTCAAGCGCAAAACTAGCCATCGCAGTTCCGAAGGCAAGAACTGCGCTCATGTCGACAAGTTCAAGGTCCGCATTTCTACCTGCGGACGAAATAATTGTGAACATCGAAGGTGTTTCTGTGCAAGCACTCGTCGATACTGGAGCCACTGTGACGGTTCTTAGTGGAGAACTGTGCCGCAAGGTAAAAAAGATAACGATTCCGCTTTCCGACGTCTCCCTACGTAGCGCAACCGCGCGCCACATTCAACCTTCAGTGGCATGCACAGCTCGCCTTGTCATTCAGGATATCTTGTACGTAGTCGAATTTGTCGTTTTTTTACCATGTTCGCACGATGTTATTTTGGGTTGGGACTTTCTTGCTACTAACCTTGTCCTGTCCGTATTCCTTCTTGTGTGTCGTCAATTTTGGCGCTTATTCTATTGTAAGTTATGCACCAACTAGCCCCACAACGTGTTTTACTAATCATGCCGTTGACTGTGCACGCGCCGAACTTGAGTTATCTCCGATGTGTGACACCTCATCTGACACGCCACCTTCTTTTCGAGTGGTCGTCGCCGCGGACACTTACATACCTCCTTTGTCTTCTGTTCTTGTGCCATTTTCTTGCGGCTATATGCTCCCTCTTCCACCGCCCTGTTTGCGCCCTCCGAAGCCTTCAGCTCTCACAAAAGCTTCCTCGTCCCTTTTCCAGTCCTCGCAGTCGGAAACTCGTGCAGCGCCATTTTTGACACGAATCGGTTTTCGTCCCCAGCCACCTTATATCGTGGTGAATGTATAGGTCAGCTTCACAATATTGTTTCCGTGTGCTCTACTCAACAGCCTGAGGACACTTTAAATCTTCTCGTCGACCGCATTACTCCTGTTACGACCACCGATTCCTCCTCCTTAGAGGCCTTCCTTCCGTCAATTGACTCCGAACTCCCGCCTGCCAAGAGTACCCAACTCATGGAGCTCCTCGACCGCTCACGGATGTCGTCCGATAGCAAGCAATCTTCCTTAGGCCGCAAATCCGCCATCGTTCACAACATCGACACCGGCACTCATGCGCCCCTACGTCAGCGTCGATACCGAGTTTCGCACGCTGAACGCTGTCATTGACGAACAAGTCAACGCCATGCTTCATCGTGGTGTTATTCAGCCCTGTTGAAGAAAAATGCTGGTAAAGTGCTGGTGAAAAGTGCTGGTGAAGAAAAATCATGGTAGCATCAAATATTGCTATGATTATAGGCGCCTTAAGAAGATCACGCGAAAAGATGTTTATCCGCTGGCCAGAATCGGCGACGCTCGCGAATGCTTGCAAGGAGCCGAGTTCTTTTCCGCTTTAGACCTTCGACCTGGGTACTGGCAGGTCCCTATGAATGAAACTGACCGTCCCAAGACTGCGTTTGTAACCCCAGACGGTCTATACGAGTTTAACGTGATGCCGTTCGGCCTTTGTAATGCGCCTGCCACCTTTGAACGTCTCATGGACAGCATTCTTAGAGGCCTCAAATGGCAGACGTGTCTTTGTTACCTGGACGACGTCGTGGTCTTTTCAAAGCACTTTGGCTGCCATCTAACCCACCTGTCAAGCGTCCTGACTTGCCTTTGAGAAGCTGGAATGCAGCCTAATTTGAAAAAGTGCCACTTTGCCGCGCGCCGGCTTACCATCTTAGGCCATGTTGTCAGCAAGGACGGCGTCCTTGCCGACCCTGCAAAGCGTGGCGCCGTAGCCGAGTTCCACAGGCCGTCTACGCTGAAAGAACTCCGTTGCTTAATAGGCCTGTGTTCCTACTCTCGCCGATTCGTGCGTAATTTTGCTCCATAATCGCCCCCTTTAACGCAGCTGCTTGCCAAGAGCCAAGGCATCTCGGCATGGTCTTCCGCTTGCGACGACGCGTTCGCCACATTACGCCATCTTCTGATCATCATCATCATCATCATCATCAGCCTGGCTACGCCCACTGCAGGGCAAAGGCCTCTCCCATACTTCTCCAACAACCCCGGTCATGTACTAATTGTGGCCATGCCGTCCCTGCAAACTTCTTAATCTCATCCGCCCACCTAACTTTCTGCCGCCCCCTGCTACGCTTCCCTTCCCTTGGGATCCAGTCCGTAACCCTTAATGACCATCGGTTATCTTCCCTCCTCATTACATGTCCTGCCCATGCCCATTTCTTTTTCTTGATTTCAACTAAGATGTCATTAACTCGCGTTTGTTCCCTCACCCAATCTGCTCTTTTCTTATCCCTTAACGTTACACCTATCATTCTTCTTTCCATAGCTCGTTGCGTCGTCCTCAATTTGAGTAGAACCCTTTTAGTAAGCCTCCAGGTTTCTGCCCCGTAGGTGAGTACTGGTAAGACACAGCTATTATATACTTTTCTCTTGAGGGATAATGGCAACCTGCTGTTCATGATTTGGGAATGCCTGCCAAACGCACCCCAGCCCATTCTTATTCTTCTGATTATTTCCGTCTCATGATCCGGGTCCGCCGTCACTACCTGCCCTAAGTAGATGTATTCCCTTACGACTTCCAGTGCCTCGCTGCCTATTGTAAATTGCTGTTCTCTCCCGAGATTGTTAAGCATTACTTTAGTTTTCTGCAGATTAATTTTCAGACCCACTCTTCTGCTTTGCCTCTCCAGGTCAGTGAGCATGCATTGCAATTGGTCCCCTGAGTTACTAAGCAAGGCAATATCATCAGCGAATCGCAAGTTACTCAGGTATTCTCCATTAACTTTTATCCCCAATTCTTCCCAATCCAGGTCTCTGAATACCTCCTGTAAACACGCTGTGAATAGCATTGGAGATATCGTATCTCCCTGCCTGACGCCTTTCTGTATTGGGATTTTGTTGCTTGCTTTATGGAGGACTACGGTGGCTGTGGAGCCGCTATAGATATCTTCCAGTATTTTTACATATGGCTCACCTACACCCTGATTCCGTAATGCCTCCATGACTGCTGAGGTTTCGACTGAATCAAACGCTTTCTCGTAATCAATGAAAGCTATATATAAGGGTTGGTTATATTCATCTTCTGATATCCTCACCTATTCTACGCCACTTTGACCCCGACGTTCCTATAAATATCCACACGAACACTAGTGGAGAAGGCCTCGGCGCTATTCTTGCCCAGCGTAAGTCTGGCTTCGAAGAGTACGTCGTCGCTTACGCCAGCCGCACTCTCACCAAAGTGGAAGCGAACTACTCAGTCACTGGAAAAGAATGTCTTGCAATCGTGTGGGCAATCACCAAATTCCGACCTTACTTATATGGCCGTCTATTCGACGTCGTGACTGATCGCCTTTCCCCGATGATTGTGGTGCTCCGTCTGTCTCCAGCTACGATACGTCGCCTCTTACATTCGCCGACATGCCAACAGAGCAACCCCGGGATCCCTGGATAGCCTCTCTTCTAGAGTATCTATCTCAACCGTCACCACGCACTACCGACCGCTCGCTTCGGCGCACTGCTCGCCACTTTGCCATCAGCGAAGGGCTCCTGTACCGCTGCAACTACCTACCTGATGGCCGAAAACTGTTGCTAGTGATTCCTCGCCATCTGCGTTCCGACATCTGCGCCTCTTTTCATGCGGATCCGCAATGCGCCCGTGGCGGTGTACCAAAGACGCATGCACGCCTACGGCTTCGGTAGAACTGGCGAGGAATGTACCGCTTCGTTCAGTAGTACATCCGCTCATGCTCCGAGTGCCAACGCCGTGAGAACCCACCTACAAGATAACAGGGCCGCTCAAGCCATTACCTTGTCCCTCCTGGCCTTTCGACCGTATCGGCATTTATTTGTACGGCTCTCCGCCGTACTCCCCGATGGCAACCGCTGGGTCATCATTGCCGTGGACCACCTCACACGCTACGCCGAAACTACAGCGCTCCCGGCGGCCACAGCACGTGAGGTCGGCTTGTTCAACATTCCTAACCTCGTTCTTCGACACGGTGCGCCTCGAAAGCTACTGAGTAACCGTGGTCGTTCATTCCTCTCCGAAGCTGTAGAAATCCTCCTTCGTGAATGCAACGTTGTCCACAGAACTACAAGCGCCTATCATCCACAAACCAATGGTATGACTGAACGCTTTAATCGTAGTCTTGGCGAGATGCTCGCCGTGTGCGTTTCCGCTGACCACACTAACTGGGACCGCATCCTTCCCTGTATTACATGTGCTTACAATAGCGCCCCTCATTCTAGCATGGGATTCCCTCCCTTCTTTCTTCTTTATGGTCGCGAACCTTCCTCGTTTATGGACACGATTTTTTTTTATCGCCCCGACGCTTCCGAATCTAAGACTCTATCCGAAGCCGCCACTTATGCCGAAGAACGTTGTCAGATCACACGCTCACTTACCGCGCAAGACCAGGCCAGCCAGATACACGGTCGTGACGCAAGCTTGTCCTTTCCATCGTATTTACCTGGAACGCTGGCATGGCGCCGCCTTCCATCCTCTACTCCTGCCCTTTCCACAAAGTTCAGCTCAAAGTATGACGGCCTTTACCGGTTTCGACGACAGACGTCCTCGGTAAACTACGTCACTGAACCTATTCAGCCATCTATGGACCAACGGCAACGCGGGCGCGAAACTGTTCATGTTAACCGACTGAAGCCACACTACGACCCACCAGTGCTCCCTGTTCCATAGGTAGCCAGGATGGCTCCTTTCTCGCCGGGGAGTGATGGCAGCGACAAATACGGGTGCCAGCAGAAGACGAAAAAGACGGTAGTTGTTGTTGGTGCTCGCGCTCGCTCCGCTCGCTCCGCTCGGCCGTTGCCAGTCTCTGCGCATTAATATAAAACGCCGAGCACATCTAAACGCGTGCTATCAATTTATTTATTTATTTATTTATTTATTTGTTTATTTGTATCAGCCTCTCGGCCGTTGTATCGCCCTCCCCTTTGTAATAAAGCATTACGAAGGGGCGCCGCTAATAGATACAGATAAATATACACAGAAGAAAACACAATACTAAGATACCAGTGCATAGTCCAATGTGAAACTAACGCGTTAGAGCGACACAATAAGCATGTCATAAACATACAGACGAAATACAATACAGACGGGTAATACAGACAAAATATAAATGCGTGGTATACATAGTGAAAGAGTGAGAAGATAAGCACATATAGATAGAAAATAAATAATAAGGTATACAGTTTGTAGATTAGGTACGTAGTACAATGGAAATAACTTATGAACGCTACTGCTCAGAAGAAAGTAGAGCTGCTCTACACGTGTCCATATATTAAAGTGAAGGTATGCTAGATAACGTTAGTAAGTGCCATACGGAAATCATCGGTGTTAGTAATACAGACTAGTGGATCCGGTAGGTGATTACATTCGTGGCATGTTTCTGGATGAAACTTCTGGATGAAATTTTTGGATATGTAGACGTCCTGTGGGATGGTTCATTTTGTGACGATGGTCTAAGCGTGCATAAGTAAAAGAGGCTAGTTCGATATAGCGTGATCTGAGCGTGGAAAGTGAAGGGTATATTTTATTGAACAAACAAAGGAGAGCGATTTTTCTGCGTTTGGTGATGCTAACCACGTTTCTTGTGTATGCCACCACCAGTGCATGCTAACCACCTATCAGCGTTTATTGATCCTTTGGCGGAACGGAAAAGTCAGCTTTTTTGTTGGATAATGGTTTCATATGGTTGTTGTACCAAGGGGCGTTAGAAGATTGATTAATTACTCGAAGTGGAATATATTTACTGATGAGATGCATTGCTAGTAGTTTTGAAAGACAGCCACATTTTTTTAACTGATAAGTCTACATGTGTCACAAGGAAGCTAGTAAAGTGTAAGGTGCCATGCAGGCATCTTACACTTTACACGTACCCAGGATGTTCTTTCGGGGGGGGGGACAACCTATAGTAACTTTTCTATGTAAATCAGGAGCGGGGGTCTTTTACTACTACAAATGTGAATAACACCCACCATTGGCAATAAGTACGCGTAAACCTACAAAATAGAAATGAAATAAGGTGTATTTCACAGGTATGCCTGTGAGATACACCTGTCCTTTACTTGGAATACAAGGAACCACGTCAAACGGATTTGCACAGAAAAGAAACGCAGGAAGAATACTGCCAAGATCAAGTCAACAAGTGAAAGTGTAAAATAAAGATCATTATAGCAGAATACAACTTCAAAAAACGGCCCGTGTGCCTTGGTAACCAAGGCACACGGGCCGCGCGGGGTCGTGTTACTCCGCCAGCCAATCAAAGAAGCAAACAAAATCGTCATCATGCGGCCTTTTCAAGATGGCGCCGTACGTGATATTTCCGGAGGGTCTGCTGTTCTTCAAGAGTCTTTTCATCGGCGGAAGCATTGAGGTGGGCAACAGGCATGGTGTTAGGAATGGCCGTACGGGGTGACAACGTGCCAGCTTTCAGCCCGCTGCACGTGTTCCAATCCAACCAGACGGGGCGCACTTCAGAGAACTGTGAATAAACCGGCAGCCACGTGGCGCGGGGTCAGCTCAGGTATGTGGTACTCGGCCGCACCACCCGGGATAAAGCAGAGTTCTACGAAGCCCCTCTGACGTCGGCTCCGGACCTTTACACCTGTGTGTGTGTGCGGCACGTGTATGACAGCCCTCATCCTCCAAAAGGGCGGGTCATCTACGGTGACGTCGAACGGTGACTGGACGAACGTTTCCGTCCACTGGGAATCAAGGGAGGATCAAGTGCTTATAAGCAGCGTTTGCCGGCTACTAGTGTGTGCTCGTCGTCGTGAGCTGCGTGTTCGTTGTCATGCTAGAAATGTACTCGTGAGCTGTGTGCTCGTAAGCTGTTTGCCGTATGTTAGTCTTGCGGGCTTCATATGGGAGTCACGCTAGACTGTCGATGTATGTCTTGTTTTAAATGTAAATCCTGCAAATAAATCCTGCTCGCCTAGTCCTGTCGCCCTAAGGTGCTCCCTACAACTACGACCGCTCCAACTCTAATAACTGGTGGCAGCGGTAGGATCGGCCTACGGCTCCTAAGTCGGCCTACGACTCGGGAGACAGCAATGGCAGCTGACGGACGTTGGCACATGGTGACCGACCGCTATCCTGACCAAGCAGGAGGCTTGGGATTGACCACCTCTCGCAACTGACTGGATACGGCGGGAAAGGACTGGTGATATGGTGCTGCGTCAGTGGGTAAGCGCTTGGTTTTGGCTGTAAGATTTAACAGGCTTCAATTTCTTTGTGTTCTTGAATTTGATTCGCTGGGGATCTTTTACTTGTATTTTGATTTGCGTGGGTATCGCAGCAAGTATTGTGTGACAGCAGAGCCAAAGCTTAAAGTAGCGACCATGGTCCTAATGTGTTTGACGAGAGCTGACCTGTTGTGGTTGTGTGAGGAGATCGAGGTAGACGTAGAGGAGGACTTGACGGAAACAGAAATTCGTAAAACCATTCTAGAAAGTAACAATGATTTGAAATTCATAGAACAAATGGGCAAACGAATTCTAAGTAAGAAACGGGAACAGGAAGCAATTAGGCAAGAACAGGATGAATTTAGGCAAGAACAGGAAGAAGCTAGGCAGAAACTACATAGTATTTCGCAGGAAGAAAGCCTAACAGAAGTTACGAGGCAGTACATTGATGCACTGAACATAGAGATTGAAGGTTTTGAGCAGTTAATCGAGCAAAGTCAACAGCTGCTTGAGAAATCTGTAGGCTGGATGCAACGAAAGTGGAAGGAAGTAGATAGCAGAGTTTGCTCAAAAGCTGAGGAAAGTAGTAGTACCTGTGAGAGTAGCAGCACGTTCACAGGTGAACTCGAAGTGCTAGCAGCTAACAATGCCTTAGTAGCAGCAGAGGCCGTTAAAGACCAGAGTGAGAGCGACTAGGTGCTGTGCCAACAGAGGACTGTAGAGACAGCTAGGCCAGCTGCGAACAAATTGGCACAGTTACCGCGCGTGTGCGTCGCTTGTAATGTTAGCGAGGTTGCTAGCGAAGAAAAGGGTACTGCTGACCCGATAGACACGAGCACCCATGTCGAGTCAGATCTCCGTGCCGAAGAGAAGTGCCAGCTGGACGATGCAGTTGAGAGTAGTTCTCGGTATGGCAAGCTCCGTAGCTCACGAGGGAACAACTGCATTGTTCAGGGATCGGTGTGGCTGTCCGCCAGTCTAGGTAGCCAAGAGAGGAATGATTTAGTTAAGGATCATTCAGACTGTGCGGGTAAGAGATTGATCCGGGCCGACGAGATATATAACGGCCAGCACGAGGCGCAAGATGACGGCATGAAAGAGAGTTTGAGGAGAAAGCACCGCAGAAAGAAGCGCCGAAAAGATCGGAATGCGGCGGCTAATGTAGCGAAGCCAAAGACGGCGACAGGCGCGAAAAGGCAGGGCGCGGAGAAAAGAAAGGTGCGGTCGTCACGGACGATGTTGACGCATCAAACACGTTCGAACCACCGGTCAAAGGGGGACCGAGAAGCATGTTCTGCACGGACGCGGACAAAGGGGACGGGGTAGTTAAATTCCTCGTCGTTCCGTCGTTCTTTTCGAAGCTCAGCGTGTAGTACAAAGAAGCGCAAGGTGGCAAGACGAGACCAGGTGAGCAATCGCGACGCGGTCACTCGAGTTTGTGAGGAAAGAGGGGCGCCAGGACGCAAATTGGCAGGAGACTGTAACGTCTTGGGGGAGCTGATAGTGAGTCAGCCCTTTTGTTGTTCCTGGGTAGCCAGAATAGCTTTTAAACCGCGACCACCTCGAGTACGGCTCAAATAGTATGAGTGAGTTGTAAACGTTTGAAAAAGAGAGGCCAAGAGAGCTTCCGTAAAAGGAAAACATGTTGTTTTGTTTTATTTTTCAACATTTGGAAATTTTCGCGATTTGAGACTAGGATTTCTTTCAATAAGTAAGGTATGAGCTTTCTTTATGTTTTCGTTCGAGAAGCTCCGACAGTTGAAAGACGCGTTTTAAGTGAACCTGTAGTCTCGCGAGATGTTCATTAATAAGTAGATAGGCTTTCTTCTTTTGTGTGTGAGTAACCTGAGTGTCAAGGTTATCGTTGAGAGGCCTGTCGTAACGCGCGTGTGTGTTAGTTAACCTTCTTTTTATGGTTTTTTATTTTCTAAGGTTAACCGCGTAGATTTCCAGTAAGTGCGTGATTTGCACTGAGAAGAACTCTTAGGTCAATTAGCGCGTGTCCTGTGTGGACGGAGGGAAGCAGATTGTTAATGACTGGGTTGCTCGTGTGTGTCGAGGGCAGCCGTATTCTGACTTCTCTAGTGCGCGTGCGTGGAGCTAGTTAGTAAAAGACACATTTGTTTAAAGGTTCCTCTGTGTTGCGTAAGTTACGCAAGTTTGGTTGTTTGTTTAAGGAACGTGTCCTGTGTGGATTAAAGGAACAAATGTGAGTAAGCGTCGCAAGTACGCGTTTGGAATAGAGACCACAAAGCTAGCGTGATTGTATTTACGGACCTGTGGAGTTGGCCAGACGGTTCAGTGGCAGCAGTACATGAGATAAGTACGCCACTGTCATATGATAAGAACAGGCTGTTCGCGAAGATTAGGCTGCTCAAGTTATGTTTGGGTACTGGTGTTTGAGAGCCTTCGGTTTAATTCTGCGTAAACCTTTACTCTTGTGCCGCGCGACGGTCGGGTTTGGTCGAACTCAAGAGGAACGTGAACGCTCGCTTTGGCGGCACAAAATTTTGGGGCTAAATTTGGGGTTCCCAGTTAAGTGACTTGCATTGAAATTTTGATAGGAAGCCTGCCGGGTTAACAGCTAATTCCGGGCGTTTGAACGCTGAGCGGTATTGTGTTGCCGGGTCGACTCTTCTGTGCCAGTTGTTGTGAGATGATTGAAGGCATTCCAAGTACGCAGGGGTTGCAGAGAGCAAAGCCATCGTCTTGCTCGCCAGCCATTCTCTTCCTGCCCAGCGATTGCCAGCACTGGCCAGGCGAGATTTTCCGGGCCATGGAGGAGCTGTTAGGAATGGCCGTACGGGGTGACAACGTGCCAGCTTTCAGCCTGCTGCACGTGTTCAAATCCAACCAGACGGGGCGCACTTCAGAGAACTGCGAATAAACCGGCAGCCACGTGGCGTGGGGTCAGCTCAGGAATGTGGTACTCGGCCGCGCCACCCGGGACAAAGAGTTCTACGAAGCCCTTCTGACGTCGGCTCCGGACCTTTAAACCTGTGTGTGTGTGTGCAGCACGTGTATGACAGACCTCATCCTACAAAAGGGCGGGTCATCTACGGTGACGTCGAACGATGACAGCACGAACGTTTCCGTCCACTGGGAATCAAGGGAGGATCAAGTGCTTATAAGCAGCGTTTGCCGGCTGCTAGTGTGTGCTCGTCGTCGTGAGCAGAGTGCTAGTTGTCATGCTAGAAATGTACTCGTGAGCTGCGTGCTCGTAAGCTGTTTGTCGTATGTTAGTCTAGCGGGCTCCATATGGGAGTCACGCTAGACTGTCGATGTATGTCTTGTTTTAAATGTAAATCCTGGAAATAAATCCTGCTCACCTAGTCCTGTCGCCCCAAGGTCCTCCCTACAACTACGACCGCTCCAACTCTAATAATGGACAAAGTGTACGGAGTCTGAGCATTTCACTCTTTAAAAGTCTGCGGTGCAGTTCATTTCACTGCTGAACCCGTTTTACTCATGAAACTTCACTGCCAACTGAAGTGAAACTTGACAATAAATAGTTGCAGCGAAGCAAGCATATTATTTCAGTTAAATGAAGAATCACGTTTTCGCAATTCCGCTATAATAGGTGAGAGAGAACGTATGAAATTACGCACCAATAATTTTATTTTTTCTGGTTATCGCCTTATTTGGGTCACAGGAAAAGTTTGATGTAGGAATTATTTGCAGCCTCACGGAAAAACTGTGGCTGGCGGTTATGAGGGCGTGGGCAGGGCTTCACTGCAGACCGAAGTTGTATCCAACTATAGTAGCGTTTTTGAATTAGCTCTGGAAGCCTTACAGAGAAATATGTACTTGCGGAACAATCACGGTTCTTTTGGATCCGACGTTTACTGCTCTACCAACTTCAGTGCCAAAACCGACTCGTATTGTTATTTTGGAAGTTGCGTAACGACGCGTGGCCGCCCGTCCCGCAAAACTGCGTAGAGCGCAGGACGCTTCGATTCTAGACGTACTGCGCCCACCCCTGAAGGTTAGGATACATAAGCGCAGCAGTGAAGTGGCTACGTTAGGCGGCTCGAATGATAAGTGTAGAAGCCACAGAGTTGTCTTTCTCGGTTTTTTAAGATATAGTTTGCCTGTACTGAACAACACCTGCAAGACAAATATTTCTGTTCTACAGGCAGCACAAGCTCAAGCACTCAAAGTATGCCTTGATTCGCCCAGATGCACGTCTACAGAGGCAACTATTGCGATTGCTCGGGACCATCCAATGCGAACTCACACTACGGTGGAAGCCCTGAGAACGCACATCAGACATTGTGCACGTGCCCCCTATCACCACCTTGCAACACTATCTTCTGACAGGCACCAAGCATCATTCTCTAAAGCTATCGTCAAGTACAACGACAAACTTCCCTCGGGCTTCACCCCTGCATCTAAACCATCGATACCCCTTTGGTGTCTTATCAGCCCCACAGTCCATCTCAGTGTACCAGGAATCGGGAACAAATCTGAGCTGTCGTCGCCTGTGCTGAAACAACTGTCTCTGCTTCTTCTGCACGAGAGGTGCGCGGATAGTGTACCTATTTATACCGATGGTTCCACAAACATCCAGGTCCCCAGCAAGAGCTATTAACATCAGCTTTAGGACTGATTACCCGACGACATCGACATCTGCGGAACAAGCTGCTGCTCTTCGCGCTGCACTTTGTTTCGTCAATCGGGAACCACCTCGACAATGGTCAATCTTCACCAACTCAAAGGCAGCCCTACAATCTGTGCTATCAGCTCTGCGTCGCGGGCCATTCGAACAGCTCGTATTCGACATTAGATGCCTACTCCATACATCACAGGAGAAAGGACACCACGTGACGTTTCAGCGGCTGCCTAGTCACTGCGGCGTCGTGGGAAACGAAGACGCCGATAATGCCGCTCGGGCAGCTCTTGAAGGCACACAGGAAGAGGCCACACCACTTTCACGGTCCGACGCAGCCAGCAGACTTCGAGTGCTTGCACAGAAGATCACGCTCTCTCTATGGCGCACAACAAACAGCCAGACCAACCAAAGCAACTGTCAATACCGCCTGCCCTCTTTGATGCATCTCTGTATGCCAACTGGACTCCGCCGAAGAGAGGCCACTCTGCTTTATCGCTTATGGCTAGGGGTGGCTTTCAGGAAATCTTACTCATTTCGCATTGGAATGGCCGACAGCGCTCTCTGCAATGTATGTCTTTACGTGGAGACGCTAGAACACATTCTGTGCGACTGTCCTGAATATAATGTTCAGCGACAGATCCTGGCATCCGCTCTAGCTTACCTTGACACTAGACCATTGTCACTCGAAACGATTTTCACATGTCGCCGACAGAAGACATCGCAGCTGAAGGCGACGAAGGGACTACTTCGGTTTTTGAAAGAGACGGTATTGGACAAGCGGCTGTGACAGTGATATCACGTACCACGCAAGAGTGATGGACTCCAACTGACGATGTGTGTGCTGTGCTATGTGCTCTCTCTCTCTCTCTCTCTCTCTCTCTCTCTCTCTCCCCCCTTCCCCATCTTTAATCCTCCCATCCCGCTCCCATGTGTAGGGTAGCGAACCGGTTGAGCTAAACTGGTTAACCTCTCTGCCTTTCCTTCTCAACCTTTACCTTCCTTCTTTCCGTCATTCAAAACACACGGGATTGTTCTCCACTTTCGGCGGCGTTTTCTCTACTTGCTTTTCCAATAAAAAGATGTTGATCCATAAATATTTTCATAAGGAACGGTTAAATTTGTTAATTTTCGCTTTACCTTCCTCTTTGGCTGTTGCCTTGGCTCTCTCCCTTAGTAGATTGCTTAATTTCTCAACTCCTTGCGACCCTTGTTTCCAATTGCTAATTTTTCACCAAAAGTCCTGTAGAATTAGGGAAAATCAGACGAGGTAACGAGTGACAGTCATATTGCTTATGGGCCTCAGGGTTATTGCAGGGTTTGATGATGGACGCTGTCTTACATTATTTTATTTTCCTCCTTATCTAACCATATCGCGGGCATATGGTTCCGAGGATCTGCCAGCGTCGCGGCGAGCCGTCACTGGAGGAAATAATGAAGCAAAAGGAAAAGTTAAACGCTAGTGGCGTTTTCTCCGGCCGCAACTCGTTCAGCGGCCATACAGACCAGCTCATCATCATCATCATCATCAGCCTGGTTACGCCCACTGCAGGGCAAAGGCCTCTCCCATACTTCTCCAATAACCCCGGTCATGTACTAATTGTTGCCATGCCGTCCCTGCAAACTTCTTAATCTCATCCGCCCACCTAACTTTCTGCCGCCCCCTGCTACGCTTCCCTTCCCTTGGGATCCAGTCCGTAACCCTTAATGACCATCGGTTATCTTCCCTCCTCATTACATGTCCTACCCATGCCCATTTCTTTTTCTTGATTTCAACTAAGATGTCATTAACTCGCGTTTGTTCCCTCACCCAATCTGCTCTTTTCTTATCCCTTAACGTTACACCTATCATTCTTCTTTCCATAGCTCGTTGTGTCGTCCTCAATTTGAGTAGAACCCTTTTCGTAAGCCTCCAGGTTTCTGCCCCGTAGGTGAGTACTGGTAAGACACAGCTATCATATACTTTTCTCTTGAGGGATAACGGCAACCTGCTGTTCATGATTTGGGAATGCCTGCCAAACGCACTCCAGCCCATTCTTATTCTTCTGATTATTTCCGTCTCATGATCCGGATCCGCCGTCACTACCTGCCCTAAGTAGATGTATTCCCTTACGACTTCCAGTGCCTCGCTGCCTATTGTAAATTGCTGTTCTCTCCCGAGACTGTTAAGCATTACTTTAGTTTAGTTTTCTGCATATTAATTTAGACCAGCTCACCCCGAACCAAATCCCTTTTCTGGTCCCTTGATCAGTCTAAACAAAGAAGGTTGAACTAACGAAGCAACAGCGATGCGCGTGACCGTTGAATAGATGGTGACAACTAAATACATCTCGAGTTAATCGCGAGGGCACCGAATCGATGTGAAAACTGGCCTTTCCACATCAGGAGATGCCGATAAGTACCGCCATACACAAGGAGTGAAAAAGGCAGCAAAATGTTGACCGCAGAATAGCTGTCAAGTCTCAACATTGATTTGGCAGCGCTTTAGGAATGTGTGAGGAGTGGTGGTGGGGGGAGGGGGGGCGGGCAGGGGTATGCTTCAACTTCAGAGGGGGGTCCCCCCCCTCCTGGGTACTTGCCTGGTGTCATGATCGCTTAGGCCAGGCACGCGGGTTACTGGTGAAACATTATGAGGATGATTGGTTAAAATCAGATCAAGCAAAGAACATGTAGTAGATGATGTGGCAGGTGCTGGTTTGATAACTAGCTGCAAAAGGTTAAAATCTGGCCAAACGCTAAAAAATTCTGCAGCGTCTGCAGATGCCGGATTAGAAAAAGGGTAGAAATGTTACCAGTTGATAGTACGGAAGTTAGTCTCCTAAGAGAAACACTGGTGAACCAGGGAATCGAACATATATTTTGTTCCAGGTGTCATGAATTTTTTCCGCAAAATCACAATCAGGATTATATAGGTGTACGATAACAGACACCTATGGTTATTTTTCTGAAACCGACAGATAGGTAGCACCACAGTAATTCCAAATTAGTAGTCACACTGAAAAGGAACGATTCAAAACTAGAGGTAATAGCAATTTAAACACCACCGTCTGTCCTACCGGCACGGTCTAGCCGGTATACAGTACATTTTTTGTTGCAGTGAAACAGCTCGCCTCTCTCTATTTTGTCAGAGAGCCAGGTTTCCGTTAATACAACAATATTAGGTACAGTATATCTAATTAGACTCTTCTAACTATCTCTTTAAGTAAAACGCTCCGAATGGCATATTACACATATTCACAATAATATGTGTGAGACGATTGCCCTCATTGCAAGTTTCGGGATGTAATGACTTGTAAAGGATTGCAGTTTTGCTTTGAGGAACAAAAACGTTATCTCTGTGGTCAAGCCAACGTGATATCGATGAGGATGGAGCTACAAAAAGAAGTGTGCAAGGATTGGTTGGACCTACCGCGGTAGCTCGGTGGATACGACGCGCAGCTGAGCACGAGGTCGCTTATTTAACCTTGTTCGCGGCGGCTGCATTAGGATTGCGGCGAAATGCAGGAACGCTCGTGTAATTGCGTCTAGGTACACGTTGATGGTCGACACTGATCAGGAGCCCTCCACTACAGTGTGCCTCATAATGAGATCGTGATTCCGGCACCTGAAACCACAGCATTTTCTATGAACCATATACATACTTGTGCATTTATTCTTTCTTTGAGGGAGGTGGGGAGGTGTATTGGCTGTGGCAGTATGTGTTATGGAACAAACACGGCGAGGCGTAATTGCTTGCGAAGTTGCACCTTATCCGCGGCCGCATGTGGTGGTGGCGCCGCGTATGGGTGAGAGCGTAAACCAAACCCCCCGTTAGCCGAGACGGGCTCCCCGCCGGCGACCAGCGCACAGTGCGGCCGACACTGGTGCCTCCGCCGAGGTCGATGACCCGTCGTCGGTCGGCCGCGGCCTCCCCGACCCACATCGTTGGCGGGTCTGGCCCAGTTTGGCCAGGTCTCGTTGATTCACGTCCTATTCGCCGCCTTCTCTCTGCGCGCAATAGTTTGAACTCGCTTCCCTCCTCCGAGTTACCTGGAGCGTTTCTCCTTTTTCTTTGCTTGCTCGGCTACCATTCTTCTTTTCTATGCCCACCGCTTTCCTTTCGCTTTCCTTCCTTTCTTTCTTTTGCCGTTCCGTTCGTCCGCATCTCAAGGGCGCCCCGCCGGGCTGGCGTGCATTAGCCGTTCCGCCAATGCGGACGCCCTTCCCCGGTCTCCGTGTGTGGTGGAAACCGGAGATTCCGCTGGCCGTGTGGCACAAGTAAGGAGTCCTTAAACGAGCGGTGATCTCGGCACGAAACGCAACGAATCTTTTTTGTTTTGTTTTTATTGTCTGCCCCCATTAACATAGGACATTGTAAATGACAAGTCAGCGCTTGCTGCCACGAACCTTCTCTCGGACGGACTAAAAGCGGTCAGGGGTCATTGACCCATGGGAGGAGGCAAGTGAGCTTCTCCGCAAGCTGAGGTGTCGAGCGGCGCAGTGAACTTTCGTCGCGCGACAATGGAAAAGAAAATACTCGAAAAAAAGAGGAGGGTTCATTCCTTGTCAGCACTACTTCCCTTTGGAACGGAAGTCGTCAATCTACTCATAGACTTTGCCGAGTATAGTCTTTAGACAAATATATCCAGCGTTTCTGAGCAGACCAATTGTAATTTTCGAAACGCCGCTTGCCGTGTCCTTCCCTAGTAAATCCAGGTCAGTGCCTTTCTTGTGCTAATTGCCAAACAGCTAAACTGTTCTGAAGCGCTTTATTTCATGCTTATGAAATATTCCAGAAAAACCATCTGGATAACCATTTAGGAAACTAATAAATACAGTGCAACAAAACATTTTTGTCAACACATAGCGCCAGTACCGAAATATCCAAACCTTCACAAAGAAATGTATTTGTGCTCTGTATTTTGTTCTCCCACACTTGCCTTTTACACTGCAAGAGTTTTTGCCTAAGCTCGTGCAACTGTTGGCAACTCTAGTGAAAACTGGCGTCTGCACTCTACATCTTTAACGCGTACCAAAGTTGGTAATGAAACGTTACTTAAACATGAAAATGAAACATTACTCTGAAGCCACACTAGACTTGGCGCATGTTTTAAGCTGTCACGCTGAAAAGCAGTGTAATAATGACGTCTGCCACTACGCTTGTGGCAGAAAAAGCAACTTTTCATTATGACGCTTTATTTCTAAGAATTTAGGCTACAGCTTTAACAAATATTGCAGCTCAGCCTAAGCACACACTGGGTGCACAAATTACATTGCAGTACACTCATTTTATTCAGCCATTCTCAACGTTCGAGCACCATGCCTGGAAATTGTTCCACCTTTTCAGAGTCAGAAAGGCACCATTGTTTGGAGACACTAGTGAATCAGTATTAGCACACTATACCAAGTATTCCGGCTGTAGCAGTGCACTTAGTAAGCATGTCTGCCTGAATTATTGCAACTAATGTACGATTCTATTTCCGTTTTTCCACAGACCGTGAGTGATTGCACTACATGTGTATGTTATGTTCCAGTAAGTTTGCACTAATACAAAAAATGCACGCATCGAATGCAAAAGCCACATACGTCATTTCCACGACTTATTCAGTCAACAGCCAACAGCCAATATATATTCTAGTATACATCCAACAAGTACTCCTATCACCCCCGGTAAACTCCACTCTAAAAAGTTGCATGCCGTAACTATAGCAGCAGAACTCAGTCCAAGTGTCGGGAGAGTGCGTATTAAGCAAGATGAAAGAGCATGACTCGATTTGACTTTCGTCTCCCACCGCATCGCCGCAGATGTTAAGTGGTTTTTGGACATTGAAACGCACGGAAACGACCACGTTCCCACTTACCTCAAGATCAAGGGAATGTCTAACACGTATACGTCCACCACGATACGAAGAATAGATTGGACTGTCTTTAAATCCCAGATTGAGGACACTTGTCAAAAAGGCCTTTCTTGTGGACTTCAACAAGCTATCAAGAAAATGGCACAGACAGCGACGCGCACACACACGTGTTCTCCAAGGTATTCTGAATTCGAATTAGAGCGGATTCGTGCGATTCGCCGTCGTGCTGAAAGAAGATATCGACGCACTAAGTCAATTCAGGATCTAAGAAGAGCCTGGCGAATGCAAAAGAAGATACAACGCCGCATGTATAAACTAGAGGCTCAGCGGTGGTCGAAATTTTGTGCGTTGCTATAGATCCCCGCAAACCGCTATCTCAAATATGGAGAACTGTGCGAGGTCTACGTTCTGTTGCGGAACAGCGTTTTCTGTTTAAGGCCCTAGCACTATTCCAGCGCCGACAAGACATTGATGTGGCGGAAGACTTCTGTGCTATGATTGCGGGCCAACCAACTCGCACAGGTTCGCTTACATTGAACCGTACGTATTCCAGATTCGCGAGATTAACGCATGTATCTGCCTTCCACGACGCAAGAGCTTGACGCGGCGCTCGCCCTATGTAATCGGTTGTCGTCGCCTGGTCCGGATGACATATCTTACCGTATGCTATGCCACCTTGGTGAACGGGCACCAAGTGCGCTCATTAATATCTATAACGAGTCCTGACAGGAGGGCAAAGTTCCTCAAGATTGGAAGATCAGCCGCCTGGTACCGCTTCTTAAGCCTGACAAGTCTCCTTTAGATTACTTCATACCGACCAATTGCGCTGGCAAGTTGCGTTGCGAAGGTAATGGCGCGAATGATCCTTGCCAGACTTGAGCGTTACCTTGAGCATTACGGAACCTACCGGGACGCAATGGCTGGCTTTCGACGTCACCGATGTTCTATCGACGACGTTATCGATCTGGTAACCTATGTTCAACACCAAAAGACGTGTAAGAAGTTATCTGTCGCAATGTTCTTACATGTAAACGTAGCCTACGACAACTTTCTTCGTGACGCCATACTTGAAGCATTGGAGTCGGTGGGCCTAGGCGGTCCATTATATCGTTGGACACGCAGTTATTTACATAGGCGGACTCTATTTGTTAACACTGAAGCTGGCCCAACCTCACAGTGTTATAGGCACCTTGGAATTCCACACGGCGGTGTCTTGAGTCCCACGCTTTTCAACCTTGTACTCATTGGTCTCGTGGAAGGACTTCCGAACACAGTTAAAATATCAATGTATGCCGACGACATCTGCGTCTGGGCATCTGGTGTGACACGGCCGCAAGTACGCGGCAGGCTTCAAAAAGCTGCGACGTCAACATCGACGTACTTAAAGGAACAAGGCCTCAAGATCTCGCCAGAAAAATGCGCATTGGTTGCGTTTAGCCGAAAGCCAATGAGATGTTACGATGTATCCATCGACGGTCAAAGCATACCTTATGTCAGGACGCACCGATTCTTAGGCGTAATCATTGATCGTGACATCAGCTGGAGTCCTCATGTGACCTACCCAAAGAAGCGCCTGACGGATATTTCTAATGTGTTTAAGTTTCTTGGACGAAAACCCTGGGGTACGTCAGTACATGCAATGATGCAACTATACAGGACGCCCTTTCTTGGGCATTTGCGATACAGCTTGCCTGTGCTGACCAACACCTGCAGAAGTAATACCCGTACACTCGAAAGCGTCCAGGCCCGGGCACTTAGAGTGCGCCTTGGATTGCCCCGGTGCTCGTCAATGGCTGAAACAATTCCCATTGCACACGATTTTCCAGCCAAGACCCATATAGTCATGGAAGTGCTCAGAGCACACGTAAGACCCCTTGCTCGAGCCCCTGCCCATCATCTAGCCTCACTGCCAGAGGATCGACCACGTGACTATTTTTGTGAAACAGTCCAGCCGTATCGTGCATACCTTCCATCAGGTCATACAGCTCCAGCGAAAGTTCCGTTTGCCCCATGGTGCTTGGCTCAAACAAACGTTCGACTAATGGTACCAGGAATACGAACAAAAGCCCAACTCTCGTCTCTAGCACTCAAGCAGCTTTCACTGCTCTTGCTGTACGAGACATACAACGAGCATCATCATCTATACACTGATGCTTCAACCACGGTGAATGAGACTGCAGGATCGGTGATCTTTTGATCCACCATAAAGATTCGACTATCTCACCAGACTACATAGACTGCCGCGGAGCTTGCTGCTATTCGTTGTGCACTTCGTGTAATTTCTGATGAACTAGCCAATAAATGGAGCGTGTTCAGTGACTCCAAGGCTGCTCTTCATTGTTTGGTTTCTGCCTTACGCCGAGGACCCCACGAACAACTAGTTCTAAAAATCAGACTGCTGCTTCACCACCTCGTCGAGCAAGGACACGACATCACGTTACAGTGGACTCGAAGCCACTGTGGCATAATGGGAAATGAACAGGCCCACGCAGCAGCACGATCTGCACATGAGGAGGGCTTGCAAGACTCCATTCCATTCTCAATAGCAGACGCTGCAATGAAAATTCGTGTGCTTGCAAATGAAGCCATCAGAACTTTATGGAACACACCAAGCTTAAAGTACACACGTTTACACCGACTGGACCCATCCCTTCGACTTCGACCCCCATCTGGACTCTCTCGACACGAGACAGCAGTACTTTGCCGACTGTGGATTGGTGTCGCCTACACAAGATCTTTCGCCTTCCGAGTTGGTATGGACGACAGCGTGGCTTGCAATGACTGCGGCGGCGAGGAGACTAACGAACACGTGCTTTGCCACTGTCCTCACTACATCACGCACCGGCTGTCACTAGCGGCCGCGTTGGCACGTCTTGACGACAGGCCACTTTCAGAACAGTCAGTTTTGGAATGCCGACTTGAACTGTCGTCGCAGCGAAAGTCGGTCAAGGCTTTGTTGACCTTTTTTACGTGACAGTGGGCTATTAGAAAGACTGTAATGATCCCATTCCATTGCTTTTCATATTTTTTTCAAGCTTTTATTTTTGTCACGCCCTTATTTCCGTCTTCACTTCCCCTTTCCCTAGTGCAGGGTAGCAAACCGGAGGTTTTAAATATGGTTAACCTTCCTGCTTTTCTCGCATTTGCATCTCTCTCTCATGCAAGAAGGCTCTTTCCAGTATCATCACAGACACAACCTTCTATATCCATAATGGTTAATACATACTTATGCAAGCAGTAAAGGAATTCAGTTTCTTTTAGTAATACAAATGTGATTCACTATGGTTGCAATGAATACGACTAATACAGTGGGTCCGCTGCAAAACGCAACTTTACAGGTAACTTAGCAATATCGAATATCAATGCACCAAAAAAATGTCTTTGCTAAAATGCGGAGTTCTTTGGAGAACATCACGATATCTAGTATAGTTGATTTTCAATAAAGCAAACAGCGCAGAGAAATCGCAGGCTAAGGTTTGGACGGAATGGTAAGCTTAAAAGGCAGCAAAACGTGTACGCACAATGCTCTCTTTAATGTCTTTCCAGCAACTAATATTCTAAAAGCTTTATTTTGCCTAAACCATGGCTGCAAAATCTATACTGCTGTCACAACACACACACACACAAAACTCCTTTGTGGTGATTTCAAAAGTGACCAACTTGGATTGGAGTAAAATTGAACTTTGGCTGGTCTACCATGTAGAGCTGCTTGTCCTGAAATAATTTGTTGCAATGCTCTTAAATTGTGGGGCTTTACGAGCCAAAATCACGTGTCGATTATGAGGCACGCAGTAGTGAGGGACTCCGGAAATTTCGACCACCTGGTGTTCTTTGACGTGCACCTAAATCTAAGTACACGGGTGTTTTCGCATTTCGCCCCCATCGAAATGCGGCCGCCATGGCCGGGATTTGATCCCGTGGCCTCTTGCTTAGTTGCACAACACCATAGCCACTAAGCAACCACGGTGGGTTCCCATAAAGAAAGTTAGTCGGTAACAACACACGTACGGAGCTTCCTTCTTCGTGCCCCCACTGGGAAATATGCAGCTGCTTACACAGGGGTTAGCGGGCTCAATGGTTTCTAGTATTCCGCACGAGTTGAAATAAGAAATGAACAGCGTTAAACAAATGGTACACCAAAATTATTACGCTGTTAAAATCTATCAGTGCAGCTATCAGAAACTCGTTAAAGGACTACTGAGGCAAAATATTTGTGTCCCACTTTTGTGCTTTTTTAGGTAGTTGCCAACCCCGCAATGACGACATGGACACTCAAGTCCTTGAGCACCACAAACATTTATTACATTACATTTCATGCAGGCAGTTCAACGTGGGCTCCAGGGGCAGCATTATTTTAGACGTGAAGCATTCAAGACACCGAAACGACATTTTCATCGGGGTCACAAACAACTCAAACACGAGTCAGTTGGCACATTGCAGTATATGACGGGGATACAGTGGCCTTCTCACTAAAAGCCGAAAAATTGGCCCTTCCAATTGCGCGCTTCTTTTCTAATGCAGGAGGACTCTCTCCTCTGTTTTTCTGAAAACTGTTGAATGATATCTGTTTTTGTAGAATGGTGACATTGCGTGCGTACGCGTCAGTAGTGTCTGGTAGCACGAGACTGTCACAACCGAGTTTTGGTGACATTAACTGACTTTTGTTCGACGTCTGAAACCACACAACACTTTGCGTATGTTCTAAGCTGTCACCCTGAAAGGCAATGTAATTATTATTATTTCTGCATTATAAGCAAGGTAGAGGCTCCATAGCATGACTAGCGAGTTGAAAGCTATTCATTATTGGCATAATAAGGTCGCCAGAACAAACAATGACGAACAACCTTGTTATCATTTGTTTGATGTCCAATTCACATCGAATGTGGCAAACTTCAAAAGATGAAGGCCATTTTCCTTACTGACGAATAGCACACTACACAAAACTTCCTTTCCTGAAGCTTCCAGCATTTAGACATCGCAATTTGGCAAGCTGGAGTTCAGATTTACATGTCTAATTAAATTAAAAAGCCAGAATATTCTCCACCAATAAATGCAAGCATAGCTCACTTGCATATGTGTCAGAATATGCAGTAAGAATTTTATGTAGTTAAGGTTATAAAACGCACCACATTTACCTTTGACTCGCAGATGACCCTCAAGCAGCAGTTTTGCCTGCCAGTCTGCCACTGCTTTGGTAGTGTGACAGTTTATTAGCTGAAGTTGGGTCGTTCCTAGCAGCCTCTAAAATTCACATTGATGAGCTGATGTAGGTAGCACAAACTACTACTTAAATTAGAATAGCAAATTAACCGCACATTGGATATTAAGCTGCACTGGCTCATGTCTAGGACACAGTGAAAATGTGATATCTCACTATACAACAAACAAAATGCACCTCATGTTAGCCTTGTTCGTGTCTGTAATTTATTGTCATTACTTTCTCTCTGCAGTCAAATTAACCCTCTATTATTTCAAGGTCACAAAGGGATTCCAAGGGAAGAGAAGCGTAGTAGGGAGCGGCAAAAAGTTAGGTAGGCGGATGAGATTAAGAAGTTTGCAGGGCCAACATGGCCACAATTAGTACATCACCTGGGTAGTTAGAGAAGTATGGGAGAGGCCTTTGCCCTGCAGTGGGCATAAGCAGGCTGATTATTATTATTATTATTATTATTATTATTATTATTATGACGATGGTGATTTCAAGGTCACATACAAATGTGTGCGACCTTGACCACGAGATTAACGACTGTTGAAGGGAAAGTAAGCGCTCTCGAAGGCACTCACAATGTGGATGCGACCGAAGTGCACCGCGTTGCTGCTAATATAGTGCGAAGTGAAAACGCTGCACTGCAAGCACGCCTTGACGACCTTGAGGACCGTTCCCGCCGTGAAAACCTCATTATGTATGGTTTGAAAGACAACCCCTCAGAAAGCTGGGTCCACACTGAAGAAGCCGTACGAGCTATTCTTGCAGATCATCTATCTTTAGAACTTCCTGCGGATGCAATTTCAAGAGCGCATAGACTTGGCTCCTTTGTTACTGGCAGAAATCGTCCTATAGTTGTGAAGTTTGCTTCGTTTAAAACAAGAGAGAATGTTTTAACACACAGGTCTAAACTGAGAAATACGGGAGTCGCTCTACAGGAGTACTTCTGTAAAACAACGAGACAGATACGTAAAAAGCTAATAGATTTCGCCAAAGCTACCACACAGCCCTACAACCTAAGATATAATCGATTATATATTAATGGAAAATGCTACGTCTACTGCAAAGAAACTGATAACGTCTGTGAAATAGATTCCCCTAGCGCATTTGCATCTGGTATCCACGTATCTTCTTCACGTCCGCAACACGTTGCTGGTTTTCCTCCGGCACATGCCTCCGATAATGCTTCAACTTCCAATGTGTCACATCCTCGTAGTGCTCCGACTTAGGAATCACCGGCCGTTCAGACTAAGCACATCGGCGACTATTCATTGCTTCTTGCGAACATCAGAAGTATATTAAAGAAGCGTGATACCTTGTCATGCTTAATGGACACGTGCGTAGCCGATATCGTTGTTTTAACCGAGACTTGGTTGTCAAGTAAAGTCGTGAATTGTGAACTCTTTTCTTGTGAAAAGAAATATACAGTGTACAGACACGACCGAAGGGACCGATCAGGGGGCGGTGTTTTAATTGCCGTGTCTGAAGACAAATTCTTACGTTGTCCCGATCCAATCAGAGCTTGAATTTCTATGTACATGCGTTACCGTAAACCATCACGATGTCATTGCTTGTGCATGTTATCGGCCTCCGCTTTCTGCCACCACGTTCTGTGATGAACTCCATGATAGTCTGAACAAAGTTGTGTCTCGATACCCGAAAGCGCCAATATTTCTTATGGGTGACTTCAATTTTCCAAGTATTCAGTGGACCGATTCTAACCCCATTGTAACTACTAATTCATCCGAGTGTATAGCTTTCATTGACCTCTGTTCTACATTTGATCTTTCCCAGCTTGTACAAGAACCAACTCGCGTTACCCCTTCGTGTGCAAATGTACTCGACCTTGTGCTCACCAACTATCCCGATTCGGTCTCTTCCCTAACGCTACTGCCAGGTCTAAGTGATCACCTTACAATCCATTTTACTACTCCATCGCGCTCGCGCCGCACATCGAAACATTCGAAAAGAATCCGCGATTACGGGAGAGCAGACTTTCAAGCCATTAAAACTGCTTTGGAAAAATTCATTGACGAGTTCTTGCCACAGTTCTGGGAACGCACAGTGCAAGAGAACTGGCGGTTATTTCAAATGCAAGTCAAAGCACTCATCGATAAATATATTCCGCTACGAAGAATATCTAGCAAGAGGCGTTCGCCGTGGTTCAACTTGTCATTAAAACGCTTAATAAACAGGAAAAAGCGCATGTTCCGCCGCTGCAGGAAGAATATGACTGACAGAGCAAGGTTAGCTTAATCTACCGCTGCGGAATATAAACGTGCTCTCGTCGGTGCTAAACACAATTATTTTCATTAAACCCTTCCCTCTTTACTTACTTCAAATCCACGCAAATTTTGGAATGTTATCGGCGTGCGCGAATCCGAAGAAGTTCGCTTGAAGAACGATGAATGATTCTTTGTATCAAATAAACAGTGCTGTATCTTACTTAATGACACATTTTCAACATATTTTTCACATGTTGCACCAATAACCGTTCCTACTATTTCTGCACCTGACTTCTTTCAAATGGACCCTATCCTTATTGACTGGGAAGGCATTTGTAAACTCATTCAAGTTGCGAACATTTCATCGTCAGCTGGTACCGATGGTATTAACTACAAGTTTCTGAAAAACACCCCGACTTATTCATCTATTATACTGTCGTATATCTTTTCTCAGTCATTGCAGAGCGCCGCGTTACCGGACGACTGGAAAGTGGGAAAGGTGGTTCCTGTGCTTAAATTTCGTGATGTTCATAGCCCCCACAACTACAGGCCTATCTCATTAACATCTCATTCCATGCAAACTGCTTGAACATATAATATATTCTAACCTAATGTCGCATCTAGAATTGAACTGTTTCTTCACACCTAATCAGCATGGTTTTCGCAAACACCACTCCTGTGAAACTCAACTGGTCGCGTTTACTAATGACTTGTTTTCCATTTTGGACTGTTCATCCCTTGTGGATTGCATTTCTTTAGATTTCGCGAAAGCATTTGATACTGTGTCACATCAACTACTACTTCTCAAGCTTTGTAAACTAAACCTTGATACTAATCTGATGAAGTGGATCGAGTGTTTTTTGCAGGGCCGTACCTAGTACGTTTCAATTAATGACTGACTCACCTGTATGCCCCGTAACATCCGGAGTCCCCCAAGGCTCCGTACTAGGTCCTCTGCTTTTTCTAATTTATATTAACAACCTTGCTGATTCCATTGACTCACAAATTAGACTCTATGCTGATGATTGCGTAATATATAGACAAATATCTAAACCTTCTGATGCTGCCATTCTTCAATCTGATCTGGATAACATCTCCACTTGGTGTCACACCTGGTCTATAAAACTAAATATTGGTAAGTGCAAAGCAATGAGAATAACGCGCACGCCTAACCAGTCTTCACGCACCTACTTCCTTAATAACTCTTCTTTAAGTTCAGTCTCTGATTATAAGTATCTTGGCGTATACATTACTGCCAACCTATCATGGAAAAAGCACGTTGCACATATCACCAATAATGCTAACCGCACACTTGGTTTCCTTCGACGTAATTTTTCCCTGGCTCCTGTGTCCCTAAAACTACTTCTATATAATACTTTTGTGCGCCCGAAACTAGAATATGCTTCTTCCGTTTGCGATCCTCACACCAAATCGCTCATACAAGCCCTCGAATCCATGCAAAATCGTTCTGCTCGTTTTATACTCTCTAATTATTCTCGCTCAGCCAGTGTAACGCTAATGAAGAAAACATTAGATCTTCCTGACCTTTTCTTACGCCGTCGTATTTCTCGATTATGCCTCTTTCACAAAATATATTTCACCACTGACACTCTTAAGCAATCACTCTTTATTACTCCTACTTACTTTTCATCCCGCATGGACCACCGGTTCAAAGTTGGCGTGCCAAGCTGCAGGACTAATCTTTATTTTGATTCGTTTGTTCCGAAGACAAGCGCGGACTGGAACCACCTTCCTGCCTCCATCGTGTCCATCGCAGTACCCAAAGTCTTCAAGTCTGCTGTACATGATCATCTTCATTAACCTGCTTACTAAAGATGTATTCCTGTATAGCCATTTGCATTTTTGTATAGGCACTCCTCTCTGTAACGCCGAACGGACCTGAGAGTAAATAAATGAAATGAAATGAAATGTTCTCTATGAGAAATAGGTTTCCACGCGCTCTACTGGGGACGCACATATAGGTGCTTATTACGTAATAAGGTGTTTCATAAGCCCAATCAACGTATTTATTCCATAACATTTTCCGAAGGATGTCGGCAACATACGCGTTTACAAATTATTCTCTCGACCCATCCCGTCACTTTATGGACTGGCGAGCCACCCTCCCCCCTGCCCTCCGATTCACTGATGCTGTCGTAGATCCTCCCTGGCAATCTTTTCGAAATTTTTACATTTTTTCGCAATGTCTTCGGAGTGGCTAGAAGCGTATGGCTCGGAGACATCAAGTGCTAGCGATGGCTTCCAATTTTTTTCATAAATTTCACAAAACTAAACCTCTTCACAAGTTCTGACATCAAGTGTAAGCCATCTCGAAGATGTCTAAGCTATAGCTCGACACAGCGCTAGCTGCTTCTAGCCTGTTCAAGATGTATGGAGCTAGCTAGTAGCCAACTTGTGCTTCCTGGGAGGCCAGACATAGAAGTTATTCTCGGCGGACTCCCAAATTGCCTAATGGGTGACAGGAATGTAATAGATTCTTGAATAAAGGTAATAAAGTCAGCGTGTTCTCTTAGTTGATTAAGGCGAGTGTTGCCTTGAATCTCTTCAAAATTACCTTAATTAATGTTTTGTGCCATGCTTAATGGAAGCTAATACGCCTAAAATTCTACAATGCTTGATGTATCTCTTCTTATCGTATCACGTTGCAATTCTTCCAAATTACTGGGACGCTTGAATTCGTGAGTCATTGCGTATAAAGTGTGACATTATTAACGAATGTTTTTTCTCGCAAAGTTTTTATCAGATAGAATGTTATTCGTTCTTATGTTTCTTTTCACATGGCCAAATGTCATGTAGTCCTTGAAAGTTGTGCTTAGCTTCTTTTTTTTTCTGAATTCAGCCTTGGCACAACAGATAATATTTGATATGTGTTATATGTATGTTGCAAGGCAAATGTTCTGAACAATTCAAGGAGTGTTTTGTGGTATCTGTTGTTCTGTACTCAGTCTTCATAGCTTGAAAAGGAGCTGAGGAGCTCTATCGAAGGCCGGAGAAGTGCATATTAAGGGGCGGGCATTCCCTATTGTAATTGGAAATAAGGAGTTTCGGCATGTCCGATCCAGCAGTAAGGCAGTAAGGGCATGTGGCCAATTCCGAAGTGCAGGTGATAGTCAGTGCAAACTTCATCCAGGAGCATCTTCATAGTCACATCATTCTCCGCCTTTTAATAAGCGGACGAGAGAGAAATCGTAAGCATGGCTGCATAAGAGGAAGTTTAGAGCTCTCAGTCAGGAGAGGAACTTAGCCCCGTTGGAGTTCAAAGGAAGACCTAAATCCTGTGCGTTGTGTACTTTCTGGTCAACGGCAATATTGTCCGCACCATGGTCTTGAATTTAGCGCTGCTTTGCGCAAGTAATAACTTAGCCCAGTGGGCCAAAGTGAGTTCTTGAAGTTACACCTGATGCAGAGTTTTACGTGGAAAGATAAAATATTGCGCCTTCACCGTATATCTGCGCGACCTCAAGGTGCTTTTCATGATATGCAATGAATAAGACTTTTTGCGATAGGAATTATATGGGCACTCCAGGGGCATTCTTGCCGTCGCCGTTGCTGTGATGCTCCGCATAAAGTCTAAGGGCGATAACAACGTCGCTGCGCGTCGTATGCTGTATATGCGAGTGAAAGCGCGCGAAGGAGGAAAGAGAAGAACAAACGCGCCGTCTTCCGTCGCGTAAAGGCCGTAGGGGGATGGTGGGTGATGTTCTGCTCCTGCAGCAACTGCACATTTCGCGACCAGGCTCAAGGGGAACTGACGATCGCGGCTCCCTCTCGCGCCCCCATATACTCGTATGGTGGAAAGCGGGGATGCAGCGCGGGAGAACGGGTTCGTATCCACCAAGTGCGTACACTGCACGTTCGCACGCGTCGTATCTCGAAAGGGATCTGCAGGCAGCTCATACCTTTGTGCGCGCTGTGTTCTCGCCGCTGTTGCGTTGAAGCGATGGAGCGCACGAAGGTCACTTCCCTCGCTGCTGCTGCCGCGCTTGCTCACACCAGCGTTTTGAGCGAGTGTCCGCGTTCATCGAGTGTGATGTGTTCCTGTTTACTTCTGCGCTCTGACACCGTGTTTGTTAATTCAGTTATTAAGCGAATGTTTTCAAGTTAATACGGCCGATAAAACTGCTATCCTTACTTCGTACAGATGCCTACTGATTTGCTATCGCAATCGATAATTCGCCTTTCCGGAGAAATTGCTACTTTTTTGTCCAACTTTGACCATTTTAGTGGGCGGCACGTAGACGCCCGTTCCTGCGGCGAGTGCTGCCGTAACTGAACGAACGAACACAGTGGGAGAGGGAAAACGGCACGCAGCGGGTGATTAAAAAAACGGCGAGAGCGCAGAGGCGCGATGGAAAAAAAAGATAGTGCAGCGGAACCGCGAGACGGAAAGAGAAGGAAAGAATGGTGAACGGGTAAAGAAAAAAGCGGAGTGCCATTGGTGACTAAAATAATACAGTAAAATAATTACACCCTTACACCTTACAATTACATCGACAGTGACATAATTTACACCGTTGATGGTGAGAATTCTGAATCATAGCACCCTTGAAGGGTGCTTTCACTGAAGAAATATTCCATCATCATGAATTTTTGCCAAGCATATGGCTGTTCTAGATGTCACAACACCCTTACACCCACCAAAAGGGTGCACTGACTAAGAATACTGGGGGAGGGCGCAAGTGTGCTTTCTTCTTTATTATCATACCCTCAGGGCCCAATGGCCATTACAAAGGAGGTGGGCACATTGTTTACAAAGAGAAAGCATTGAAGCCTACAAGGACAAAGACAAGATAAACAGACAGTAAGATTAATTTATTTTAATTACATTCATAAACATACAGTTACACGAAAAGACAGCGGCATGCAGGGCATGCGTCCAGCGCGGAAAGAAAGTGCTGGCCTGGGCTTAAGACCAACCCAGCATGCGCTATTTCTGCTGTGGCGCCGCCGCAGCCGCCGCCGCTCAGCGCGGATTACGGGTTCACGCTTTCTTTCTCAACAATACGCGACGCAACCAGCGGAAAAGCTTCGTCGTCAGCCGCAGCTAAAGGAGCTGCCCGAGCAGAGGCTCCGCACCCGTCGCCGAAAGCACCTTGTCGCTCAGAATCAAATTAATTGTCACTATATATCGCGAATTCTAAGCACCTAAACACCTGCGCTCATAATTTGCTTTAGGGAGCATCGTAATCTTTGATGAATTCTTTTAGAGCGCAGCTCTTTGGCGTCCGTTCCTGGGTTTCGCGTCGTCGTCGGCGTTGTCGTCGGCCTCGTAACCAGCTCCGCCCCCCTTTCATCCCCCCAGCGCTAGCAGCGACCGACTGATACCGCTGGATGCCGCTGACGCCGCTAGAGAGTCAAGATAACGTGACTGCATAGAACACCGTCGCCGCCATGCAGAAAGAGGAGGGAAGGGTCCCCCCCCCTGTTCTTGTGTGGCGGATAGGGTGCTCTTCAGTTGCCGACGCGCCGGTTATTTCACGTAGGCCCCGGCACGTCGACGAATACGTGACCACCTTCCCACGGCTAGACCTGGTTCTTAGCGCTGCGGAAGCGAGGGTATCATATTGTTTGTGTCGGCATCGGCGGCGTTGTCCCTGAAACCAACTCCGCAGCTGGGGTTGACTCACTATCGGCGTCAGCGGCATCAGTCAGTCGCTGCTATCTCTTCCCTCCTCCCTTTATCGTGTTGTCCGCTTGCTGCACGCGCTTCTGCCCCCATCGTTTGCCGCTGGGTGTACACGCCGCCCCCCTCCCCCCTCTTCCTGCGAGTCTCCGGTTGTCAAAGTGCCGGCTCGAACTTAATTCCTTTCTTCGCTCCTCCTCCAATGCAACCCCTGTGCGGTGGCAATCAGAGAGCCAGATCGGTGGCGGCGGATCTGTATATGTGCACCGCCCGAGCCGAAATTGCCGCTGCCGTTCGCCACTGCGAAATTATCTGCCAGTTCTTTCTGAGCCATGAGCGAGACGACCGATGGAAGTCCTCCGTCTGCTGCTGCTGCTGCTGCTAAACGAGCTGCCAGAGCAGAGGCCCAGCGCCGTCGCCGTCAGAATCCAGAGGTGCGTGCCGCCGAAGCAGAAGCTTACCTAGTGGAGTCTTTGTTAAAGGAATACGTGTGAAAAATAAAAAAAAAATTCTGTGATAGCGCATACATGTGTTGCTCGATTTCTTTGCCTCAATCTATCGAAAAGGTGAAACAGCTTATTTGCTGCGCTCAAATTTCGCATTAGGAAGTAACGTAATCGTCGGTAATTTTTTCTTCAAGCCGTCCCCCCGACTGCTCACTTGAGATGCCAGCATTAATCAAGACAGTTCCAGCTATCCTCAACTTCCACTTTCCTCCAATCCACGTATCATGAATTTGCGTCGCCGACGCCACCACGTATAAAAAAAAATCGCAGTTCCGCCGGAAAGGCGAAGCACCGATTGCGATAGCAAATTAGTAGAAGCTGTAGGAAGTAAGGATAGTAGTTTTATCAGCCGTATAAGCTGCTAAACATCCCAGGTGAACATTTCCAACTGGGATCCAACTGGTCTCTGCTGAAAACCAACTGGTCTCTGCTGAAAACCAACTGGTCCCAGTTGCACACCAACTGGTCCCAGTTGCACGCCAACTGGTCCCAGTTGCACGCCAACTGGTCCCAGTTACACGCCAACTGGTCCCAGTTACACGCCAACTGGTCCCAGTTACACGCCAACTGGTCCCAGTTACACGCCAACTGGTCTCAGTTACACGCCAACTGGTCTCAGTTGGAAACAAACTGAGTAGCAACTGGTTCCACTTGGGATCCAACTGGAAATATTTCCAGTTACAGTGGGACTGACTGGGCGCAGTTGGGATCCAACTGGAAATTTGACAAGTTGTACTGGGATCAACTCCTCTCAGTTGCCTTCCAACTGGAATTATCACCAGTTGTACTGGGATCAATTGGTTCCAGTTGCGTTTCAACTGGAACCAAGATTAATCTTGAACCATCGTTCGAATTACTTATCATTTGAGATGCACGACGCTATGCAGCATAAAAGTACAAGGACACCATACAGCTTATCGCAAGTGATCATTAATAGCTCTGTGATGTCAATTTGCAACGTTGACCGATTAAAACTAATTTATTGATACTTTCATTTATACCATTGACGGCGTGCATGAATGATGGCTGTGACCATCACACAACACAAAGTGATTCTTCTTCACTAGTGAATCCATCTTAGTATCTCCTATAGTTATGAAGTTATAGTTATTGAATTGCCGTCTGAATGACATTTCATTTGATATCTATGACGCTATTCTGTATGAGCACTGCAGAACATCGCAGTGAGCGCATCACTAGTGATCACTAAAAACTCGGTGGTATCAGTTAGCAGTGGTAACAAAAGAGCTCATCTTGCTACAGCTTCAGTGATACTACTGAGGGCACTCACGAGTGAAAGCTGCTTCAGGGACAGTAAAATAGGTGAATAATATTCGTCAGTGACTTAAGCATACGAGTTTATAGTAGGCATAGTGAATCACTCGTTTCATCGCGTTTCATTGGATGCATATGAAGTTATGTTGTACAAAACACCGAGAATTCTGAACTGCGCATTGTATTTCACTTGTGCTCACTAGTTACTCGACCATATCAGTTAGGTGTATTATGCAGTTAAATGTTATTCATGAGTGTTTTAGTGGCATCGATGACAAGGTGTTTGATTGGAGGCTGCGGATATCGCAGTGAATAGTGAATCCTATTCGCTACCGACCAAAGCCTCCCGGCGAGGGTATAGTGGGTATCAGCTAATCACTCGTTATTGTTCCGTTTGATAGCCATGACCAAATCGCATGTGTATGATTAACTCAACGTACGCATGCTGACGTTTCCTTTCAATTAATTTCGAAAATTGTCATCTGCTCTGTCGCTCTCATAACGAAGTGGAAAATAAAAACCTCCAAAAGTTATCGTTAGTCATGTGGCAGGATAGCTACTGGTCTCTCACCTCGCTCTTTCAGTTTCAAGGTATTGACTCCTAATATTTTCGTAAATTTTCAGACGTTTTGAAATTCGAAGGTTCTTGAATTCCGTTATGCCTGGATTAAATTCACTGGCGTTTGGATTATTTCGGCTGGCGTTTGGATTAAATTGACGGGCGCTTGGATTAAATTGAGCGGGAAAACATATATCGGACTACGGTTAACTGCTGACTGTTTTTGTGACATTTATGGGGTGGAATCGTGCAACATTTCTTTCACTCTCCAGGTAACTTGCCATGCCAAAGTGTTTTTTACACTAGTGCAACTCAGAACGGTTTAAGGAAATAAAGGCAAATTAAAAAAAAACAAGACAGGAGGTGTGCTAAATTTGGAACATGTTCTTACAAGTTACCTGTAAAGTGCTTTTCTACTGAGTGAACAAAATCAAATAATGTGACATATGACAAAAGACCAAGCATCTTGCATGATGCTTCGTCTTGCACCGTGCAAAACTCTTGCATGATGCAAGAGTTTTGCTTGCACCCACAACTTCAGCTGATCCAGTGTTTTTAAACAGTAACGATCGGCTTACAAGCCAGATTACAAAAGCAGAAGTATGATTTAGAATGACGTGTGAGCTTTCCGGCTGCACTTTTATTATGCAAGGAGTTGGTATTTCTTGGTCTGTCAGAAAGTGTTGAATGAGTAGTTTTTGTTTTGCACACTTAGTATAAGAGCAATTCACAGATATCATATAATAAACAGTTCTCCAATTTTTTTCCCTATTTTTGCTTCACTTAGAGTTGCGTTAATTTCAAAAGAACATCATGGAACACTGCCTTGCCTAAACCACCATTCTTGAGATTGACCACCTCATAACTAAGGGAGTATTTGTATTTCTGTGCAGTTTTCTGTTTGTACCATCAGGTCCACATAGTGTGAATCATAATGGCAATCATTTTCTGTAAGTCGGCGATGGTACAAGTTGCCGACTGCGATGGTAGAGGAGGATCGGCTGAATTGTCGCCTACTGCAATAGATGCTATTGAGTGATCTTCGAATGAGCAAAGCTGGGCCAGAGACATCCCGCGTGGCAGCACTTGTGTCGGCAAGCCAAAATTGACCACTGGCAGGCAGACGCAATGCGCCGTAATAGACAAAACGGTATGATGCACTGTTATCCCGTGTGTAAGTAGGACGTCTTGCATAAGAGCCGCGATTTAGTGACCGTCGGGCACTGATGGGGATGACACTAAGTCAACGTAAGTCAGTGCAGAAGGTGGCAAGCGAACGAAGTCGACGGAACTGAGGCGACTGGGGTGTGGTTCAGCGGGATCCAGAACAGGCAGGTCAAGGTGAAGAGTACTGGCGGAACAATCGATGAGAGCAGAATGTGCGGAGAGGAAGTCTAAGCCGAGGATGTCGTGGGGACAGTGGGCGATGACTGAATAGCACGATTGTGGAGTGATCGGCGAAGGAGACGCGGGCAGCACACATACCAATTGCTGGGCCTGTTCCGCCATCGGCGACACGGACAACAGGTGTCGTGGCGGGCGTGATTATTTTCTTCAGGCGGTTACGAAGGTCAGCGCTAATTACCGACAAATGCGCCCCAGTGTCTATAAGAGCAGATACAGAAACACCGTCGACTTGCACGTCAAAAAGGTTCAGATGAGTGGGTAACGTCAGTAGAGGGTTTGGAAGTGTAGCGAGCAACGCAGCGTCACCTCGAGGCGCCGCATCATCTAGTTTTCCGGCTGGGAGCGGCGTCCGAAGGGAATCGGAACAAAGGAGCGACGGGGCTGGGAAGAGCGAGATTGTCATCGTTGGGGCGAAGGTAAACGAAATTAGGTGCGGTTCGACGCATAAGAATCAGCGGCGGCGTTATCGGAGCGTGCGGCATAGGGACGAGAAGGGCCACCTGAGGGGTAAGAGTAGGCAGTATAAGCAGACCGGGTCGTGGAAGTCCAGCGATTGCGACAGTGCCGAGAAATGTACCCGATTCGACGGCAGTGAAAACAAATGGGCTTGTCGTCAGCAGTGCGCCATTCAGATGGGTTGCAGAAACGTGGTGGGTAAGAAGATGCGGAACGGGGTGGGATCGAAGAAGCCGGGTGGGTATCAGGGCGATGGGCCGAGCAGATAGTGTGAAGACCCATGTTTTCGAACTCCTGGCAGACAACTGCCTGGATGAGGGAAACCGTGACTGCAGGTGCGTTGGTGGGGCTGGAGTCGAAGGCAGCTGGATAGGCGGCCTCGATCTCATGCCGGACGATCCTGGTAATATCGCCAATAATAATAATAATAATATTTGGGGTTTTACGTGCCAAAACCACTTTCTGATTATGAGGCGCGCCGTAGTGGAGGACTCCGGAAATTTTGACCGCCTGGGGTTCTTTAACGTGCACCTAAATCTAAGCACACGGGTGTTTTCGCATTTCGCCCCCATCGAAATGCCGCCGCCGTGGCCGGGATTCGATCCCGCGACCTCGTGCTCAGCAGCCCAACACCATAGCCACTGAGCAACCACGGCGGGTGTAATATCGCCAGTGTTGGGACGAGAAGCGACGGCACAGGAAGATGTCGCTGGGGTGTTGGGCATACGGGCAAACTGCTGGTCCATACGTTGGCTTTTAGTGAGTTCCAGGCGGCGGCACTCTTCTATGACTGCATCCACCGTTGCCACGTTGTTGAATAAGAGCAAGTTGAAGGCGCCATCGGCAATGCCTTTGAGGATGTGGGAAACCTTGTCTGACTCAGTCATGTGTGCGCCAGCTTTGCGGCACAGAGCCAAGGCGTCCTGAATGTACGTGGCGTAGGGCTCTGTTGACGTCTGTACACGGCCAGAAAGCGCCTTCTGCGCGGCAATTTGGTGACCGTAGGGGTTGCCGAAAAAGTCTCGGAGCTTTTGCTTAAGCGAATCCCAACAGGTGAGCTCATCTTTGTGCGTCCGAAACCAAACTCGAGGTGTGCCACCGAGGTAAAAGACTACGTTGGCGAGCATGATAGTAGGCTCCCACCGGTTATTGCGGCTGACGTGTTCGTACAGGCTGATCCAGTCCTCGACGTCTTCGCCACCTTTGCCCGAGAATACGCCAGGATCACGAGAAGCGGGGAGAGTGATGTAGGTCGTCGAAGTGGCAGCAGGTGTCGGAGGCAGCTGAGTCGAGTTGTCACCGCCGGGAGCCATGAGGGAAGGGTCGACGTACCGTCCACTGCGAAGCTCCGTGACGAGGTACAGGGAACGTCCACCTCCACCAGATATGTTACGTAGGAAGACGCAGATGAAAAGCTATATACAAGTATATTTACAAGATAATACGCCGCACTTGGCCAAGAGGCAACAGCCCACGCTAGCCTCTAATCGTCGTCGTCGTCTTTTCACTGCTCGCCGCTTCGTCAGTGGAAATACTGTTCCGCAGCAATGTTAAAAAAGCCATCGAAATAAATCTTGCAACACTGGAAAACTTCTTAGGATTTCTCTTCATCACAAACAGCAAAAATTCATTAGCCTCGTAATGTCCAAAGAAAAGATGAACGACTTGGGTAGCTTTGTTTCTGGTCATGGACAGTAGATTGGAGCAAAATAAGTAATTGTTATTTGAGCAACACCTGAGTTGGTATTGGAATTACTTAATTAATAAGTGAATTTACTACAAGTGAGACCTCACTACAGCACATCAAAAATGCTAGAATAGGCTATGCATTAAGTTTGAAATGCTTACATTTGAATATTGAAGTATAAACTTAAGCGTAGCGTGATATGCTGGGCATTGCAAGGTTAAACTACTGATAATTAGCAGCCCATAAATATTTTTTGAATGTGTCAAAAGCAATTTCATTGCTGACCAAGTCTTTGGTGTTCTTACGAGCTTTGCATGATTAAAATTTTTTTCGTTGATGTTGTAGCATGCATGCAGATGCTACGCAAGTAGGAGAAATAGGAATGGCTTTATTCCGAAAACGCGTGCTGTTTATCTAAATACGAACAGGAGGTGAGGCCTTGACGTCATACTACCACAACAATTCTGCCAGCTTTAATTCTCCTGTTAATTGTATTCCCACTTATCTGGTTCCTTGCGTGTTCGTGTACTACGCCTTAAGGTTTCAGGAGTAGACTGCACTGGAACCTGCTGCGAGCTCTCGGGGCCGGATACCGCCTGGTCATCTTCAAGGCGCCCCGGTGCTTGGGGCTGATGTGAAGATTGGTCTTGCAGAGTCTGATCGTCGCCCTGTTGACGGTCTGGAAGGGCTGCCATTTTTCGGGCCGCCGTCGGGTCTGCTTGATCGAGTCGTCCTGGAAGATGCAGGACGGAATGCGAGTTTCCGACTGGCTGGTAATCCGGGCGCTTAGCTGAAACGATATGGTCGGCACGCACAAAACGTTCTTTATTCACGCGCACTGTATACGTGAGAGCACTAATACGGCGCGTGATGGCGCGTGCTAGCCAAAGAAGGTCGCCCGGACGAATTCCTTTTAGTCGCACATATTCGCCTGCTGTGAACTCACGCCATGTTGACATTGAACAGGCAAACGTGGGCTGACGTGATTCAGTCTTCTACCGGTTACTCAGCTCCGGGTGCAGGAGGCTAAGACGTGTTGTTGGGGCCCATGTCAAAAACAACCACCGTCGATGCGCAGGGCGTGTTCCTGCACGAGAATAAAAACTTATTGACGCAATGCTGCATAGATTTGCCATGCTTTTTGTGTTCTCTGATTTACTTTAGTAGGCTTTTCTTAACGGTTTGCACAAGTCGTTTTACCGCCCCATTGGAAGCCGGATGATAAGGCGGCGAAATGAGGTGGCGTATGCCATTGGAGGTAAGGAATGTGGAGAACTCAGCAGATGTGAACTGCTGTCCATTGTCTGTGACGACCATTTCCGGTAGACCGAAACTGGCAAATCTTCTTCGCAGCTCTTGCACAGTTGCTTCCGCTGTTGTTGTTTTCATGCACACAACTTCTGCCCATTTGGAATAAGCATCTATCAGTACTAGTAACCAGCATTAGTTTGCCCAAGCGCACTCTTTCCCATCGTTTTCTCGCACGGGCCCAAGGCGTAAAGTCTACCTGGGATGGCCGGTTTTGCGTAAATTGACAGACTGCACAACTCAGGGCAATGTCTTTTATGTCCGAAGTTTGATGGGGCCACCACACATGGCTCCTCGCTAGCATTTCCATTCTAGTCGCGCCTTGATGGGCTTCGTGCAGCAATGTTAAAAGCGCGGTATCAGGCGCACGTAGCAGAATTACGCGATTGCCCCAGGTCACGCACTCTCGATCCAACGATAGTTCATTGTGTCCAGTAATGTACGGTGCTAAAATTTCATCGGCAACATTTGCTGGCCATCCATTTAATGTGAAGAAGCGGACCTTCGATAGGACTGGGTCCTTCTTTGTTGCTTTTCGAATATCTTCAGCTGATAACGGCAGTTCGTCTGTAGCCGAGAAAAATTACACGTAGTCACTGACGTCAGCTTCGTTCTTTAGGGGAAGCCGCGATAACGCGTCTGCAGTTGCGAGAGCCTTCCCTTTCCTATATACCCATTTGTAACGGTAGGCCGCAAGCAGCAGCATCCAGCGCTGCATTCGGGCAGCTGCTAGTGCTGGAATGGGCTTGTTGTGTCCGGGTAAGCCATGTAACGGCAGATGATCAGAGTACGATGTAGTAGTTCTGCGGAAACCCGCAAGGTGGGTTTCCGCAGAACCCGAGGTGGGTTTCCTTAGGCGGTGGTCCCGGATTCGAGTCACGGACAAGGACGAATTTTTCTTCAACTCTGAGGATCTTCTTTCGAGGAACCCGTACGGGTTTCCTTTGTAGCAATTGCTACGAAGGGGCCGATGTCAGATTTTCCCCTTATTGAAGTGATCAGAGTATATGGTGAACTCTCGTCCATAAATATATTTATGAAATCGTTTGATAGCGAACACCACGGAAAGCGCTTATTTTTCCATTTGGGAGTACCCAGTCTTCGTTTTACTCAGTGTTCAAGAAGTGTATGCTATCGGTTTTTCATTTCCTTCGATTTTGTGGAAGAGCACCGCCCCCACTCCTTATGCAGACGCGTGTGCTACAAATCCTATTGACTTATCCGGATTGTAGAACGTTAGGACACTGTCACTTGTCAACCAACGCTTGATCCTCTGGAAGCACTCTTCCGCGCCTTCGGGTCACTGCCACTGCCGCGTTCCCATAAGTAATTGATATAGTGGTTTCAGCTGTGTGGACATGTTGGGGATGAACTTAAGATAACAAGATAGCATGCCAAGGTACGCTATTAGTTCCGATTCATTCCTTGGAGCTAGCGTATTCCTAACAGCTTCAACCTTTTCCGTGCATGGCTTAATTCCACTTGCGCCAATATTATGCCCCATATAGGTGGCAATCATTGAAGAACTTCCATTTCTCTTGCTTGAGCCGAATGCCGCGCTCCCGAAACCAAGTAAGGACGGCTTCAATGAGTTCGAAACATTCCCTTTCGGATGCTCCAGTGATGAGGACATCATCGAGATAGCAGGCACCGCCCTTCAAGCCTTTTAATACTTGATCCATCACCGACTGGGCACTGCAAATTTCGTATAGCATGCTGAGGCACTGAACTAAGCCGATGTGCGTGTTAAGCGTCAACAGCTTTTGAGAGTCAGGGTGCACTTCTATTTGTTGATACACAGTGGTCATGTCTAAGACGACAGTGAAGAACTTGCCTTACGCAATTACTGCAATGATCTCTTCTACTAAGGGTAATGGATAATGCTCCGTCGTTAGGCAAGAATTTAAGGTAATCTTAAAGTCTCCACACAGCCTCACCTTGTCTGCCTTAGGGACGACGACCACTGGTGTAGCCCAGTCGCTTTGTGGCACGGGAACCAGGACCCCGCTCCGTTCGAGCAGTCGAATTTCTTCTTCGTCTGCTGTATGCAGGGAAAAGGGAACCAGTCGAGCCTTGCAGAAAACTGGTCTGGCGTCGTCCTTTAGGACCAGCTGTGCCTTGTGTCCCTTTATTAGTCCTACCTCCGTAGAAAAAACGTCGCTATACTTGCGTAGCAGTTCCTCCATGATTCCGTCTGTCTGCACTGTGAATACGCTCTTCCAGTCAATCCTCAGTTCTGCAAGCCAGTCACTTCCAAGTAGCGACGGCTTCCTTCCTGGTACAACCGCGACAGGCAACGTCTTGCGTTTTTCTCAGTAGACCACAGGCACTTCTGCTTGTTTCACAATTTCCAGTGGTGCGCCTCAGTACGTTTTAAGTTGCAGTCCTGTTTGCACTGGTGGCGGTAAACAAGACAGGGACGAAAAGATGCTCTCGCTATCGAGACAACCGCTCCTGTGTCTATCTGCACCTCCACCGGCGTACCTGCAATGTGCACTAGCACTCGGTAAGGTCGAGTCGTCGGTCCACTTTGCTGAACGTGAAAAGGTTGTAATTCTTCCACTTCTTCATCGTTGTCGTTGAATGCATTAACCGCTTCTCGTTTTTTTTTTCTAGCACGCCCGAGCCAGATGACCGGTCATTTTGCAATAATGACACATTGCCTTCCGATATGGACAGTCCAACATCGTGTTGCTCCGCACATCGGTAAAAGATTTGCCGACTGCAAGACCCACCGAAGTCCTCGCCTTTTGTCTTTGTCAACGCTTCTGAATGACGTGGACGCCTTCGTTGAGGAAAATCCTGTCAGAGGTTGAGCCTTTAGATTCTTTCTCAGAAAATTACGCGCTTCTTGCTAGGTCAAACGCGGCTTCGAAGCTTAGCTCTTTTTTCTTCAGAAGGCTGGCTTCAATCGAAGCGTCGCTGAGACCAGCCACGAACTTGTCTCGAAGAACATCGTCCAGGAACGTCCCAAAATCACATCTTGGTGCCATATGGCGTAGTTCCATTGCAAATGCTGAAATTGTGTCACCTTCCATCTCGCAGCGGCGATGCAACTTAAACCTTTCGGCGATAACTTTGCTTTCCGGCAAGTAGTGTTCTCTCATGACTACAACGATTTCATCAAATGATTTTTCTTCTGGCTTCGCTGGCAGCAACAGGTCCTTTGGGGTTTTGTAGGCGCGTTTACCAATGACCGGTATAAAAGCAGATTTATTCAGGCTGTCATCGTTGGTTTGGTTCGCTTTCCAGTAGTGGCCAAATCTTTCATCATGAGACATGAAATCTTCGCCGTCAACGACGAAAGGCTCAAAATCCAAAAACTTCGCCATTCTTCAGGTACTGCACAATCTGGGCCTAAGCTTTGGATCCCATCCTTGTCGCCACTTGTTGTAGCATGCATACAGACGCTACGCAGATAGCAGAAATAGGAATAGCTTTATTCCCAAAACGCGCGCTGTTTATCTAGGTACGAACAGGGGGTGTGACTGACGTCGTAGTCTCAAATTTGACACACGTTACATACTACATGTATTATGTTTAAGGCATCATGAAGATTATAGCACAAGGTGGTGGACGGAGGCCAGTAGCATGTAGAAAAAACAGGTGATCAATGACTTATATGATGATGATGATATGTAGTGTTTAATGGCGCAAGGGCCAGGTTTGGTCAAAGAGCGCCATGACAAGTGGTGATGTTCACGATGTATTATGGAGATGTGACTTGGCTGTAAAGTGGCCTAAAAATTGTCGCTGTAAAGTGCGTAAAATCTACGTGGTATAAAATTATGGCGATGACTTGTGACGAATACTATGAAGATTAAAATCCATAGTAGAAGAATGATGCAAAATATAAAATATATAAGATCGTAAAATTACATGGAGCACTGCTGCCTCGCCACAGCCCTTGAAACACAAGGGCCTAGAGGCATGTGCTATACTAAACAGCTATCGCAGCGGCATCCTCTGAAGAGAGGACCCGCTACGAACATGTGGGGCTAAAAACATGCAAGACAACATCTTTCAGAAAACTTAGGACTGCGTTGGTGTCAAATAAAGGTTCTGGGCCGAGTAGCATTACGGGATGTAGGGGGATGTGCTGCCGGTATGCTAGGGAAAAATGTTTCCTTCTTTCAGATTCGGCTGCCCGACACTCCAGGAGGACGTGGAGGACGGTCAGCCTCTCCCCGCATCTACCACAGGTTGGAGGTTCATTTCCAGTGAGCAGAAAGTTATGCGTGCCAAACGTGTGTCCTATTCTGAGGCGACAGAATAGGACATCTGTTCGCCGTGATTTTGTTACGGAGGGCCAAGAAACTAACTGTGGCTTTATTACGTGCAGTTTATTATTTACTTCTGCGTCCCACATACGTTGCCAGTGGTTTCGCAGTTTTCTTCTTAAGTAAGGCTTCAGGTCTGTGACAGGGACCGAAGCAGTAGGACTAACTGCATGCAATGAAATGGATGTGGCCATCTGGTCCGCTAGTACGTTTCCCTCAATGCCCCTATGCCCAGGCACCCAGCATACAATCACATGTTGGTTGGATATATATGCTTTACACAGTACGGAGTAGAGTTCGTTAATTACCGGATTTTTGTGGTTACAGAATGACATCAAGGCCTTCACAACACTAAGGGAGTCCGTATATATAATTGATTTCTGGAGGTTTGATTTCTTTATATGCTTTACAACCGACAAGAGTGCGTAGGCCTCAGCCGTAAAGATACTGGTTTCCGGATGTAGTACGTCGGATTCCGAGAAGGATGGACCGACGGCTGCATAGGACACCCCGTCGCGTGACTTCGATGCATCTGTGTAGAACTCCGTGCAGGAATATTTGTACTGGAGTTCCTGGAAATGCATTTGGATTTCTATCTCAGGAGCATGCTTTGTCACTTGCACAAAAGATATATCGCATTGTATGAGCTGCCACTCCCAAGGAGGTAGCAGCTTCGCTGGATGCATTAGGCGGAGCTCGAGGAGTGGGATATGCATTTGATCACTAAGCTCCCTCACACGCAGCGAGAAAGGCTGTCTTACGGAGGGACGATTATGAAAGAGTGTAGCATATGTCATATCGTTAACGGTATTGAAACATGGATGTTGAGGGTTAGAGTGGACTTTCAGGAAATATGTTTGGCTGATGTATGTTCTCTGCAGATGTAGTGACCACTCATTTGATTCTGCATATAAACTTTCGATGGGACTTGTTCTGAAAGCTCCAGTGGCCAGTCGGATTCCTAGATGGTGGACCGGATCTAGCATCTTTAGCGCGCTCGGGGCTGCAGAATGATAGATCACGGTACCATAGTCCAACCGTGATCGAATGAGGCTCTTGTAAAGGTTCATTAAACATTTCCTGTCGCTGCCCCATGTTGTGTGGGATAGCACTTTAAGTAAGTTCGTTGTTTTTAAGCATTTGACCTTGAGGTACTTTATGTGTGGAATAAAGGTTAATTTCGAATCAAGTATGATGCCTAAGAACTTGTGTTCTTTGTTCACAGGAATTTGCTGGCCATACATTACGATACTGGGTTCTACAGTAAGCCCTCTCTTTCTTGTGAAAAGCACACAAGAGCTTTTGTTGGGGTTAACTTTAAATCCGTTTTCTTCTGCCCATTTGGACACTTTGTTCAAGCCCTGTTGAACTTGCCTCTCACATACAGTAAGGTTGCAGGATTTGAAACCTATCTGTATGTCGTCTACGTAAACAGAATAAAAAATGGCTGGCGGTAATGAAGCACGAAGGGTGTTCATTTTCACGATGAAGAGAGTGCAGCTGAGTACACCTCCTTGAGGTACACCAGTTTCCTGTATAAAAGGTCGCGACAATACATTGCCGACTTTCACGCGGAATGTACGGTCGGACAAATAGCTTTCTATTAGCACGAGCATATTGCCACGGATGCCAATTCCCGACAAGTCTCTCAAGATTCCATAGCGCCACGTAGTGTCGTACGCCTTCTCCATATCGAGGAATACGGATAGGAAATATTGTTTATGTAGAAAGGCGTCGCGAATGTTTCCCTCAATGCGCACAAGGTGATCGGTTGTGGACCGCCCTTCTCTGAAGCCACACTGAAAGGGATCGAGGATATTGTTGAGTTCAAGGAAATGTACTAGTCTGCGGTTAACCATTTTTTCAAAAAGCTTACAAAGACAATTTGTAAGAGCTATCGGACGGTAGCTTGCCGCCAAGGAAGGGTCTTTACCGTGCTTAAGAACAGGGACCACAATCGCTTCTTTCCATGTGGATGGGAGGTATCCCGTAGCCCAAATAACGTTGAAGAGCGTGAGTAGTGTAAGTTTGGTGTCAGTGTGTAAGTTTCTGATCATTTCGTACATGACTCTATCAGGTCCCGGTGCAGAGCTTTTGCATGTGGTCAAAGCAGCTCTCAACTCTGCAATACTGAACGGCTGGTTATAAGGTTCATTTTGTCTGGATTTTTGTATTATTGGCTTACATTCTTCTATTTGTTTGTATTTCAAAAATGATTGCGAATAGTGGTTTGAACTCGACACGCTCTCAAAGTGTTCTCCAAGTGTGTCCGCCTGATCTTTCAGTGTTTCACCTTGTGTGTTCACCAAAGGGAGTGAATATGTTTGTCGCCCTTTTATCCTATTGACCCTGTTCCAGACTTTGGTCTCATCTGTATAGGAGTTGATACCAGATAAAAACTTCTGCCAACTCTCTCTTCTGGCTTGTCGGCGGGTTCGCCTGCCTTGGGATTTTACTTTTTTAAAATTGATAAGATTCTCCGCAGTGGGGGAGGCGCGTAGCATCCCCCACGCTTTGTTCTGTTTCCTACGAGCAATCCTACAATCGTTGTTCCACCACGGGACACGCCGTTTGCATGCCAATCCATTTACTTGTGATATACATTTAGTTGCGGCATCTATTATGAAGGCTGTAAAATATTCCACGGCAACATCAATTCCTAACGAGGACATGTCATCCCATGATATACTGGTTAAGTTTTGGAATTTCTCCCAGTCTGCTGTCTCAGTCTTCCACCTAGGAGCCTGTGGTGGATATTCGTCTTCTTTAAGTGTTCTTAGTAGTACGGGGAAGTGGTCGCTTCCGTAGGGATCGCTGGTAACTTCCCATTCTAGTTCAGGCAGTATGGACGGAGAAACTATGCTCAGATCAATTGAAGAAAAAGTATTGTTTGCAAGACAGTAATATGTGGGTTTCTTCTTATTGAGAAGGCACGCACCAGAAGAGAAAAGGAACTGTTCAATAAGACGACCTCGCGAATCTATACGAGAGTCGCCCCACAGAGAGCTGTGCGCATTGAAATCGCCAAGAACAACGTAAGGTTCTGGCAATTGATCAATAAAGGATTGGAATTCGTGCTTCGTTAATTTGTAATGTGGGGGTATGTAAAGAGAGCTAATGGTGATGAGTTTGTTTAGGAGTACAGCTCGAACCGCCACTGCTTCGAGAGGCGTTTGTAGCTGTAAAAGTTGACATGCAATGCTCTTATGGATAGCAATGGCAACACCGCCCGATGATGCGACAGCACCATCGCGATCTTTGCGAAATGTTATATACTGTCGGAGAAAGTTTGTGTGTTTGGGTTTTAAGTTTGTTTCTTGTAAACACAGCACTTTGGGATTGTGTTTGTGGATTAGTTCTTGAACATCATCAAGGTTTCTAAGGAGACCTCTGACGTTCCACTGAATTATCTGTGTATCCATATTGGAGGTCAATAGGTGCTGTGTTTATGGAAACGGAAGAGATGCCTTAGATTACAGAGCCCTTTCGAGGCCCTGTAACAGGGGTTTTGCTCTTTCTGAAGCGTTCGAGCGAGTGTCGACGCTCCTTCGGCGCTAGGTGCGCCTTGAGGATAGGTGTTGTGTCCATTGCCTCTAGTGAGGCGCCGGACACGTGCTCTTGCGAGCGAGAAGTTACCAGGGAAGATCCCGCCTTGGAGGGCAAGACCCCTGTGCCCACCAGCCCGGAGGTCGATGGGGCTCCCTGAGGGATTTGGCTGCGCCGGCTGTTGCCAGCGCTGGAAAGGGCCGGGGAGGTTGGGGCAGCCTCGGCTGCGCCCACCTTCGGGGTCGATGGCCCCGTTTGCTGAGTAGGCGGAGCAGCGCTAGCTGCAACCGCCGCGGGGGCAGATGGCGTAACAGCCGACTCACTGCCTGTGGGTCGGACAGCCACCGGAGGCCGCTGTGACGCTGCCCCCTGACGCGCCACTTCGGCAAAGCTTTTCTTTGGCAGGTACACTACCCGCCTGCGTGCCTCTTTGAAGGATATATTCTCTTTTACTTTGATCGTTACTATTTCTTTTTCCTTCTTCCATGAGGGGCACGACCGCGAGTACGCGGCGTGATCCCCGTCACAGTTTACACAGTGGAAAGCGTTCTCACAAGCTTCAGAGGTGTGTTCTTGGGCACTACATTCAGCACAAGTCTGGCGGCCTCGGCAGCTCTGCGAGCTGTGACCGAAGCGCTGGCATTTGAAACAACGGAGTGGGTTTGGCACGTACGGCCTAACACGGAGCTTGATGTACCCGGCCTCGATTGACTCGGGCAAGATACTTGATCCAAAAGTAATTATTAGGTGCTTCGTCTGGATCTCTTTACCATCCCGCCTCATCTTAATTCTTCTGACGTTGATCACATTTTGTTCGCTGAAGCCCTCCAGGAGCTCCGCCTCAGTCAGGTCAATCAAATCATCATCTGACACAACACCACGGGTGGTGTTCATTGTACGGTGTGAGGTTACTGTTATGGGGGTCTCCCCAAATGACACTAGTTTCTGTATATTCTCATATTGTTTCAGATCGCGGAGCTCCAAGAGGAGGTCACCGCTTCCCATTCTCGACACCTTGTAACCTGGACCAAAAACATCAGTCAAGGACTTTGAGACAAGGAATGGGGAAATGTTTCGAACTGCTTTGTTTGGCTTTTCAGAGTGGATAACGTGGAAGCGCGGGAAATTCTGGATTTGGTGTCCAAAAAACTTGAAGACATCTTCGGTGCGCCCTCGTTTCTGAGGGCGATCAACAAGGGAGGGGAAAGAAGTTTCCATGAAAATATGTGTACATTCGGCAACAGCGCCGACCGCCCACCACGGAGCCCAACGAGGGGACGCGGCAGAGCTTGCATACAAGTCTGCACGACGCCAGTCGTACGCCGTCACTATAACCGAATATGGTTTACCCAAGGTTGGATAGCCACACAGGGTTAACCCTTGCCGCCAAGGAGAAAGGAAGTAAATAGAAGAGAGAAGAAGACAGGAAAGATGTAAAGTGAGAGATAAAGACGAAGGTTTGAGAAGAGAGAGACAGGAAAAGGCGACTACCGGTTTCCCCCGGGTGGGTCAGTCCGGGGGTGCCGTCTACGTGAAGCAGAGGCCAAAGAGGTGTGTTGCCGCCGCCGAGGGGCCGTAAAGGTCCAAACACCCGGCATTGGCTCAACCCCCAGGATCCCCTTTTCCCCGGACACGGCTAAGCCACGCACGGCTACACGCGGGAGGGTCCAACCCCCATGTGCTCGGGTACGTGGTGTCGCAACACACCAAACGCCTGCTGACGCAGACGCCCCTGCGGGGGACTTATATGCAAAGCCTTTCACACTGCTTTTACAAAATAGGTTTTGTCCCTAAAGTCTATACATATACATGACAAAACCCCTTGGAGTACTTCTACAAGGCTCTTCTGGGGCAGCTGGTGCGCTTTCACGATATGTGCAGTCATTAGTGCTGGCGTTGCTACAAATTTTTTGCAGAGTGCAAAATACCTTAGGTTAGCTGATGTGTCCTTAAAGGACACTATGTGCTGAATCTTTACAAACAAACCCAATGAGGTCATGAAGGCTATGGAATGTGTCTTGTATGGCCTGCTGTTCACTGTGCAACACATGCCCACAGGCTTAAACTCTGTCGTGTTCAACAATAGGATCACTTACAATGTCACGAAGGTTAGATTTAACAAAGCCAAGGAGTGGTTCATGCAGTTGTCGTGGTTTGCCTAACTGCAGCTTTTGACATGAATTTCTGTGTTTGCATGGTGGCCAATGCTTTCAGTTTTTTGTTGCTGTAACTCATGCGCAAATGTTCAACAATTTGCAATGAAACACCTTTGGTTGATGTCACTAGCTCTTTCAGCTTACCAAGGTTAGTTTCAAGTGCAAAGCACGAATGTGCCCCCAAAGTGGTCCCTGAAGAACTACACATTTTGGCAAGTGCATGATTTGACGCATATTAAAGGTCATCTCCTTCTTGCTGTACAGAAACTGCGTGTCTACAACAAATTTCGCAAGGCAATGTGTGCTTTCCGTGACATCTCTTGAAGACACATTCCTTCCGCAAGAGGAAAATGCATTTTGCAAGAAGTGAGAAATGTTTTGCACATTCTGATGGCAAAATTCCTTGAAGGCATGGAAGTGCAAAATACAAAAGCCGCTGTTGCCCCCTCCCCCATTCCGTAGCTTTCCAATACTTTCTCAAAGCCAAAGAACGCTGAAGGCGAACAAAGCAGAGTGGCGGCTTTAGACTTTGGAGGTGGTTTTCCAGCAGTTCAAAAACCTGTGGTGCTCCAATATAATATGGCGCATTGCCATCTGTTAGCCACAGATCAGTGAGCTGCTGAGTCACTCCAAGCAACATACAGTGCATATAATGAGCAACAAGTCCCCAAATTAAATTGAAGTGTCTCAGGTTGATGAGAGGAGACGGTCCTTTAATACCACTGATTGATGTCCCATATGGTGCAGCTTCAGCATTTTGTTGAAGTGTTAGTTCATGCGTTCGTTCTTTGGGAATATTGTCTGCTGGGTACTTGATGGTTCCTACATGCATGTATATAAAATATAAATTAACCATGCCACACAAGAGACTGCAGTACTTTTGACGCAATCAATCTTTTTTCTATTTTGATTGTTTCCTCTCCGCGCCATCATTCTTCCCAACCAGACGAAATTTCGTCAGACCCTCGACTTAACCTTTCACTGTAACTGAACATACTGCAAGATTTTAGTAAAATATAAAGGAGCTTCTAGGGTTAAGCTAAAACAATGAATGTTGAATACAATATGTCCTAGGCTTAGAGGGCCGCAAAATTAAAGGATTTACAAATTTAAATCAACATGGCATATTACACATCAAACTACAATGCATCACTATATGAGGCCTGTTTGGTTTGCCTGCACCACCTGAACCAGACACGAGGTGCTGCACCCTGCCATTTGTTTCAGCGCAGTAGCAATGGCAGCCTCTGCACGATGCCAGAAAAAGGTGCTGAGCTGGTTCCCGATTTTTCTGCAACTTTCCTACTGACCATACCATGTTAGCGCAGACATGCAGATACGAAGCAGACAATGCAGCACATAGGCACTAGCCCTGTTGAAACCCTGCTCACATGCATCTTCTGTGTCTATGCAATGTGGGGTGTGCTGTTTACATCAGACATGTATGCAAGGATGTTGCGTATGTGTATTTGCCATAGCCCACAATTCCACCGTTTGTGCTCATCGATTAGCAATACTATTTCGGATTCAACAACATAATGTCTGTAAATTGTCAGCGCAGGTGGTTTTCTTGTGTATCTATTGCCCTCTATGATGATGATGATGTATGGGGTTTCATGGCGCAAGGGCCAGGAATGGCCAAAGAGCGCCATGTCTGTGGTAGTGGGTGTGCAGTGTAACTATGATTACTATGAATTGGTGTGTCGTGGCTGTAAAGGGGCCTTAAAATATACGCTCTAAAATGCGTAAAATCTGTGTAATAAAATTATGGCGATGACGTATGACTTGTACTATGAACATTTAGATGCATATAAAAAAAATTATATGATAGCTAAAATATATCAGATTATGAGAAATGCCAGAGCACTACTGCCTCCTTAGAGCCCTTGAAACACAAGGGTCTGGAGGCATGTGCTATACCGTACAACTATCCCAGCGGCATCCTCTAAAGAGAGGAAGCGCTAGGAATGCATGGGGCTAATAACATGTAGGTCCACATCTCTCAGAAAACCTAGGACTGTGTCTGTGTTAAAAAGCGGTTCTGGGCCGAGGAACATTACTGGATGAAGAGGGATGTGCTGTCTGTAAGCGAAGGAAAAATGTTTCATTCTTTCATATTCGGCTTCCCGACACTCCAGGAGGACGTGGAGTACGGTCAGCCTCTCCCCGCATCTACCACAAGTAGGAGGCTCACTTCCGGTGAGTAGAAAATTATGGGTGCCAAACGTGTGTCCTATTCTGAGACGACAGAATAGGACATCTGTTCGGCGCGATTTTATAGTAGAGGGCCAGAATCCTAACTGCGGTTTTATCAGGTGCAGCTTATTATTAGTTTCCGCGTCCCATATGTGTTGCCAGTGGGCTCGCAGCTTCCTTCGCAAGAAAGGCCTCAGATCTGTGACAGGCACCTCAGCGGTAGGATTAGCGGCTCGCGATGCGATGGACGTGGCCATCTCGTCCGCCAGAACGTTACCCTCAATGCTCCTGTGGCCAGGCACCCAGCATATAATGATACGCTGGTTAGATATGTACGCTTTACACAAGACGGTGTAGAGTTCACTAAGTACAGGATTTTTGTGTGTGTAGACTGACATCAAGGCCTTCACGACGCTTAGAGAGTCTGTATAGATCGCTGCTTTTGGAAGTTTTGATTTTCTTATATGCTTCACAGCAGAAAGTAATGCGTAGGCCTCAGCCGTAAATATGCTTGTTTCCGGATGCAGTACGTCGGATTCCGAAAACGATGGGCCGACGGCTGCATAGGATACCCCGGCATTTGACTTGGAAGCGTCTGTGTAGAACTCTGCGCAGGAGTGCTTGTGCTGGAGTTCTAGGAAATGCATTCGGATTTCAGCCTCAGGAGCGTGCTTTGTAACTTTTATAAAGGATATGTCACATTGTATCACCTGCCATTCCCAAGGAGGTAAGAGCTTGGTTAGGTGCATTAAGCGATGCTCGAGGAGCGGGACATGCATTTCATCGCTAAGCTGCTTCACACGCAGCGAGAAAGGCTGTCTTATGGAGGGACGATTGCTGAAAAGTGTAGCGCACGTCATATCGGTAACGTTATGAAAACATGGATGTTCAGGATTGGAGCGTGCTTTAAGGAAATATGTAAAGCTAATGTATGATCTCTGTAGGTGGAGAGACCATTCATTTGATTCCACATATAGACTTTGTATGGGACTCGTTCTGAAAGCGCCAGTGGCCAGTCGGATTCCCAGATGGTGGACTGGGTCTAGCATCTTTAGCGCGCTCGGGGCGGCAGAGTTATACACAACGGCACCATAATCCAATCGAGACCGAATTAGGCTCTTGTATATGTTCATTAAACACTTCCTATCACTACCCCATGTAGTCTGGGATAGAAGTTTCAATAAGTTCATTGTTTTCAGACACTTTTCTTTAAGATGTTTAATGTGTGGGACGAAAGTAAGTTTATTGTCGAGTATAACACCTAGAAATTTGTGCTCTTTGTTTACAGGTATCTGATGTCCACACATTTCCAAGCAAGGATCCGGGACCAGGCCTCTCTTCCTTGTGAACAGCACACAAGAACTCTTTTGAGGATTGATTTTAAAACCATTTTTCTCTGCCCACCCTGACACCTTGTTCAAACCATGCTGTACCTGTCTCTCGCATACTGCGAGGTTACAGGATTTGAAGCCTATTTGAATGTCATCCACATAGACGGAATACAAAATGGCCGGGGGTAAGGAAGCACGAAGCGTTGTCATCTTAACAATAAAAAGTGTGCAACTGAGCACGCCTCCCTGGGGTACACCAGTTTCTTGTGTAAAAGGACGTGACTGCACATTGCCAACTTTCACCCGGAAGGTACGATTGGACAAGTAGCTTTTTATTACGTTGAGCATATTATCATGAATGCCCATTTCCGATAAGTCTCGCAAGATGCCGTATCGCCACGTTGTGTCATACGCCTTTTCCATATCGAGAAATATTGAGAGGAAGAACTGTTTATGTATAAATGCGTCCCGGATATTTGTTTCAATACGTACAAGATGGTCGGTTGTGGAGCGCCCTTCTCGGAAGCCACACTGATAGGGATCAAGCATTTTGTTCTGTTCAAGCAAATGAATCAGTCGCCGATTTATCATTTTTTCAAACACCTTACACATGCAACTTGTGAGGGCTATTGGGCGGTAGCTTGCCACTGATGAAGGATCTTTGCCTTGTTTTAGAACAGGGATCACAATGGCTTCTTTCCATGCGGTCGGAAGGTACCCTGCGTCCCAGATAGTGTTGAAAAGTGTAAGTAGTGTCACTTGCGTGTCATTGTGTAAGTTTTTCAGCATTTCGTACATGATTCTATCAGATCCTGGTGCGGAGCTGTTGCATGCACTCAAGGCAGCTCTCAATTCGGCAATACTGAAAGGACGGTTGTAAGCCTCATTCTCTCGGCTTTTTCTTGTTAAAGGCTTACGTTCTTCTATTTCTTTATATATGAGAAAAGATTGCGAATAATTGTTTGAACTTGACACGCTCTGAAAGTGCTCCGCAAGTGAGTCTGCCTGATCTTGCAGTGTATCGCCTTGTGTATTTACAAGGGGGAGTGAATATGTTTGTCGCCCTCTAATTCTATTTACCCTGTTCCAGACTTTGGCCTCGTCTGTAAACGAGTTAATGCTCGATAAATACTTCTGCCAGCTTTCTCTTCTGGCCAGTCGGCGGGTTCTCCTGCCTTGGGATTTTACTTGCTTAAAGTTGACTAGATTCTCTGCAGTGGGAGAAGCGCGCAGCAACCCCCACGCTTTGTTTTGTTTCTTACGAGCGATCCTGCAGTCTTCGTTCCACCACGGGACCCGCCGTTTACATGCTAAGCCATGTGCTTCTGATATGCATTTAGATGCCATGTCTATAATGAAGCCTGTGAGATACTGCACAGCAGCATCAATTCCTAAACAAGACATGTCATTCCATGAGATATTAGTTAAGTTTCGGAACTTCTCCCAGTCGGCTGTATCGATCCTCCACCTAGGAGCCTGTGGTAGACATTCTTTTTCTTTATGTGTTTTTAGCAGTATGGGGAAGTGGTCGCTTCCGTAAGGATTCTTGGTGACCTCCCATTCGAGTTCAGACAGCATACAAGGGGAAACTAGGCTGAGGTCAATTGAAGAAAATGTTCTGTTTGCGACAGAATAATATGTGGGTGTCTTCTTATTCAGCAGACACGCACCGGACGAAAAAAGGAACTGTTCAACGAGGCGACCTCGCGCATCGATACGAGAGTCTCCCCACAGGCTGCTGTGCGCATTGAAATCCCCAAGCACAACGTAAGGTTCAGGCAATTCGTCTATGAAGGACAGAAATTCATGTTTAGTTAATTTGTAATGGGGGGGTATGTAGAGCGAGCAGACAGTGATAAGTTTGTTGAGGAGAACAGCACGAACCGCCACTGCCTCAAGGGGCGTTTGTAGCTGCAAACGTTTACACGCTATGCCTTTCTGAATAACAATGGCAACACCGCCCGATGATGCGAGAGCATCATCGCGATCTCTGCGAAACGTAACATACTGTCGCAGGAAATTTGTGTGTTTAGATTTTAAGTGTGTTTCCTGTAGACACAGCACTTTTGGATTGTGTTTGTGGATGAGTTCCTGCACGTCATCAAGGTTTCTAAGAAGGCCTCTGACGTTCCATTGAATTATTTGTGTATCCATATTGGAGGTCAATAAGTGCTGTGTGTACAGAAACAGAAGTAGAGATTATGGAAATTACAGAGATTAAATTACAGAGCCCTTTCGAGGCCCTGTAACGGGAGTTCTGCCCTTTCTGGAGCGTTCGAGGGAGCCTCGCCGCTCCTTAGGCGCTTGATGCGCCTTGAGGATAGGTGTAGTGTCCATTGCCTCCTGTGAGGCGCCGGACACGTGCTCTTGCGAGCGAGAAGTCACCAGGGAGAGTCCCGCCTTGGAGGGCAAGACCCCTGCGCCCACCAGCCCGGAGGTCGATGGGGCTCCCTGGGGGATTTGGCTGCGCCGGCTGTTGCCAGCGCTGGATGGGACCTGGGAGGTTGAGGCAGCCTCGGCTGCACCCACCTTCGGGGCCGATGGTCCCTTCTCCTCGGCTGGCGGAGCAGCGCTAGCTGCAACCGCCGCGGGGGCAGACGGCGTAACTGGCGACTCACTGACTGTGGGTCGGACAGCCGCCGGAAGCCTTTGTGTCGCTGCCCCCTGACGCGTCACATCGGCAAAGCTTTTCTTGGGCAGGTATGAAACCCGCCTGCGTGCCTCTTTGAAAGATATGTTTTCTTTAACCTTGATTGTAACTATTTCTTTTTCTTTTTTCCATGATGGACAGGACCGCGAGTACGCGGCATGTTCCCCATCACAGTTCACGCAGTGGAGAGAGTTCTCACAAGCTTCAGAGGTGTGTTCGTGGGCACTGCATTTCGCACAGGTTTGGCGGCCTCGGCAGCTCTGCGAGCTGTGGCCGAAACGTTGGCATTTGAAGCATCTCAGGGGGTTTGGCACATATGGCCTAACACGAAGCTTGATGTACCCGGCCTCTACAGACTCGGGCAGATTACTTGAGCCGAAAGTCAATATAAGGTGTTTTGTCTTGATTTCTTTGCTGTCACGCCTGATCTTAATTCTTTTAACATTGATAACATTCTGGTCACTGAAGCCCTCCAAGAGTTCATCCTCAGTGAGCTCCAGCAAGTCATCGTCCGAGACAACACCGCGGCTGGTGTTCATCGTACGGTGCGGGGTTGCAATTACTTGGGTTTCCCCAAACGACACTAGTTTTGTCAATTTCTCATATTGTTTCTGATCACGGAGCTCCAAGAGGAGATCACCGCTTGCCATCCTCGACGCCTTATAACCTGGACCAAAGACTTCAGTCAATGTCTTAGAAACAAGGAATGGTGAGATAGTTCGCACTGGTTTAGCTGATTTTTCAGAGTGGATCACGTGAAAACGAGGGAAGGATTCTTTTTGCCGACCAAAAAACTGGAATACATCATCGGTGCGCCCTCTTTTCTGAGGGCGATCAGGAAGCGGAGGGAAAGAGGTTGCCATAAAGGGATTGAATTTTCGGCAATAACGCCAGCCACCCACCGGGGAGTCCTACAAGGGGACGCTACAGGGACTGTAAGAACAGGTCCTGCAAACGCCAGCTGTACGTTATCACTATAACCAAATATGAGATAACCTAGGTTGGTTATTCACACAAGGTTAACCCTTGCTGCCTGGAAAAATTGGAAGTAAACGGAAGCTAGGAGAAGACAGGAAAGGTGGAAAGCGAGAGAAAGACGAAGGTTGGAGGGAGAGAGAGACAGGAAAAGGCAACTACCGATTTCCCCCGGGTGGGTCAGTCCGGGGGTGCCGTCTACGTGAAGCAGAGGCCAAAGAGGTGTGTTGCCGCCGCCGAGGGGCCTTAAAGGTCCAAACACCCGGCATTGGCTCAACCTCCAGGATCCCCTTTTCCCCGGACACGGCTAAGCCACGCACGGCTACGCGCGGGAGGGTCCAACCCCCATGTGCTCGGGTACGTGGTGTCGCAACACACCAAACGCCTGCTGACGCAGACGCCCCTGCGGGGGATCTATTGCCCTCTAAAGCCCAGCAATAAAATTACAGGGAAGAATAATCACCCACATGTTTGCCAGTGAAGGCATGACAAGTTTAAGTATATTCGACAGAGTGTTTGTTCTTTTGCAGCGCAAAAGCGCTTATTCGTTAACCGAATGTATATCATGTACATGTATACTCCTCCCTGCTGTATTTAGTAGCAAACACCTCAGAAGTTGCCATGTACCCGTGGTTTAAGGCCTACTAAACTTGCACAGAGACCGTACATTATGTAGACATACGTAACACCTGCACTACATCTGCCCGTCAGCATTCTGTTTTCAAGTGTGGCGTTTTGCTTGCATTGCTGTAATCCAGCTGCACCATTTATGACCTTCTCAAGCGTTGCTGTGGACTGGTTCACACTGGTGGCCGTAAATCGAACGAACCTATGAAATCGCACTCAAGTTCCTTCAAAATGAATTTTGTTAAATTGAAAGTTGGGTTGATCGCAGTGCACTTAAATTTAACGTTTGATAAGAAGTACTGATTCCAACAGTATCTGTCTTAAATGAAGTCAGTGCATATACCACAGAAATTGAACAGACGCAAGTTTGCCGCAATGCATGAGCATGATTAAACAGCTGGATGAAGAGACTGGAAAAACACAAAAGAAAAGATAGTCGCAAAATGTTCCCATCTGCATTCTCCCCTGGATGAAGGCACCAGCTAGAGCCATGGTAGCCATTAAACTGTACAATGTTCTCGAGAAGCGTTCTTGCCGGTGCATGAGCAGTACAACTCACAGAGTATACCTGAAATGACAAAGAGGTGAGATTAAAATACTACTAAGTAGTTATCAAAGACATCTGCGCGAGCTCAATTACCTTGGAGTGAATGCTTGGCGACCCAGCTTTCCATGTGACTCCGGACATTTCAAGCTGATTCATCTGCTTCATGAATGACTTTACGAACAGAGTCATGTCAGCATAAGAGTGTCCATACCACAGAGCTGGTATCAGAGCATTCTTGCTACGCAGATGTGGTGTCAACTCATTTATGGTAACTCTAATAGGCCAAATTGAATACTTGGATGAACTGAAAATCGGTGCTCCGTCTAGATTGAGCAGTAGCGGTAATTAGTGACGTGAAATCTTCGGCCCAATGACTTTGTACAACTGACCGTCAGTGAAATCCGTCATTTGGCTGTTATCTCTGTTCCGAGCAATGTCTTCAAGTCGGCTGGAAAGGGCAGCTGCCACAGGTGTATCAGCAGGGAGAGGAGGTTTGTTGTTGGAGTGGCAATGTAAAAAAATGTGGCCATCGAGGAGCATTTTGCGGCTACCGTACTTTTTTATGACAGATTGAACAGCAGCCCTCAACGCTGTTTCTTTCTTGAAGTTTTCTTGAAATTTCAGCCAGCCACGTCAAGCATTCTGCGCAGTAGAAGTGAAACCTCGCGGCTTCGACACCTGCACCAACGTACTTCTTGAAAAGGTATTTGGTTGCAGGAACGTCGTTCCTGTCAAGAACGTACGCAATCAGTATCTGGAGAGCTTCGACGTCATTCCAGGGAAGCCCAAACTCTATAGCAAAATTTGCTGTTAAAGTAAGTAAGTGTTGCTGCGGGAGACTGTTGTGTGCGTCTTCATTGTCACCATCATCTTCTGCAGAAGCTGTTCCAGTATTGCTCGGGACACCAGATCGGAAAAAGTGATCTCTTCTATTGGCAGTGTCATCTTACACTGCTGAACATTCGCTGATATCACAAAACTGAGAAACCAGTTCAGCTTCATTCTCGCCATCATAGCCTAATTCTGCTGCATGGCTGTTTGTGTGAAGGGGCGTTGCGTCACTGTCAGGTTGCTGTAGTAGTGGCGTAGCAGTTGACAGCGATACAGCAGAGTCACTTTATGTGCCCACCACGGGCTGGTCACATAAATGAGTTCCCATCAAACGAAATCTGGTCGTCTTCGGGAGATCCGTGACACTAGTACTACCACCACAATCAAGATAGCATTTCCTCCGCATCAGCTTCGACACATAAGGCTTTATACAGTGCAACACAACGTAACGCGTTTACAAACTTATTTACACGTGGAAATACGGCGCAGAATGACTGCATTCGCTCAATTTAACACACTGATGGCACATGCCATCGAGCCTCAATGTACTTCAGGGCGAACCGCGATCGGATACACACCACAACAATCACCACGACCACAGGGCTCCACACCGACCACTACACACAACCCGCACAACATAACGCCGATGACGATGGCGGCGATCTGTACAGTGAGCGGTCAATATCTAGAATAAAACTCTAGCCAGACAAGAAAAAGAATAAACCAGACTACAAATACATATCTATAATACACATTCATTATGAATACATACTGTTACCCAGCCGTATTTATTTATTTATTTATTTCAGTATACCCTAAAGGCCTTCCATAGGAGGATATTACATACCTATTTGATTAGCAAAATATGTTTGCCTGCAGTTTTGTTTATTGCTGTTATATAAGATTAGCGTATGTCAACTGTTGTGAGCGAATGTGTAGAATAGCATGAAATTTAAAAAAAAGATAATAAAAAGTCGCTGAACCGAATATGGCCTCGAACTAATTTGGCCGGCGGAGGTGATATGGACATCATCAGCGTCATGGAAGCCGATGTGTCGCTTATTGCATATTATTGCCATCGGCCTTTCCAAATTTTCTTTTGCCTGTCGTCGTCTGTGGTTAGTTGTGTGTTCTCGATCGTTTGTCTTTTGTTCGCTCATCGTTTAGTTCAATATATATCGCTCAGCTTTCGTTCTTTTTAATAGTCTCCTGCCTTCCGAATTTGTCTCCAGTATCCACCACCCTTTCTCTTTGGCTCATTTGTTGTTGTCTATTTTAATTACTATTAGTGGTAGGTCATGTTTGCACTCGTACGCTTTGTTCACTAAGAGGACAACTGTCTGCATATCGTGCACATCGAGGAAATCGAGAGATTCGACCCAAATTACGAAACAGAGTTTGACAATAGGCTGTTATAGTATGTCACGTGGCGGGACAACGTCAACGAAGAAAACACAGGAACTTAGGGTGGACATATCTTGATGTTGGTCCGTAAGTGGCTAACATTGTCGTTTATAAAGGTGTTTCTATTTCTGTGCCAATTGTGAAAATTTTTAAGTCGCTCGCAACATTCGCATATCTGGAGACCGCGCCTTGCGAACAGAACCATTTCGGGACGTAACCAATTACTTACAAAATGTGAGATTCGCATGTAGACAGCGTGCAAGTTATTGTAGATTATTTTTTTATTAGCGCTGATTGATTTAATGGTAACGACTGTTGGAGCTGGAATGCAAGACCGGTATCTACTAAAAAAATACGCTATATCTCGAAAAGACATGTAAATACGAGATATGCGAAAATATATGGCAGTAAAGCAGATATGCACATGTGTGAAAATAAAAATAGTAAAGTAACATTGGAACTGCGGTAGATGGGAGGTTGATCGATGGTGTTATGGTAATATTATTCAGGTGTAATACATTCACTTTTCTTGCTGGTAAAATAAATATTACACCAGCAGACTGTGGCTGCTTTCACAAACTTCTTCAAAACGTACTCTTCGCTGCGAGGAGGTTATCTGTAACTCTTTAGGAAGGCAAGCAACATAATGCTTGGCTTCTTTTGTTAAAGGCACACGAGGCGGCTTGAAAAAACGTCAAACGGCAAAGAGTGTGTACATTCTGAAACTCTATGTGGACGATGATACAACAGAAGATGAAGACAGAAATAAGGAAAGGTAAGGATGTTTTACCAACTTTCACAGGAGTATAAGCCAAATACACCAACAAAGTATATCATGTATTGTTTGCACATTTTGTTTAGCCTAAATTAAAATTGTACTCCTGCATACACATTTATGAGCCGTTGGATAGTAGTGCTGCTCCGCCAATAGTTTTTCACGAGGGAAGTGTTCATGCCTTCTTTTTTTCTGTCTGTAGAGGCGTAAGCATCAAAGTGCCGCTGCAATGACAATGGCATACAAAGAAATTTTGAAATGAAATGTGAAGGCTGCATTAAACAGCAACGATTGTGTTACAACAAGCCAAGTTGGACAAAGAAAGGTAAGTGCAACTTGAATTTAGTAGCTAGTTAATATGTCTTGCAAGGCTGACATTTGTCTTGCCTGCAGGTTGCAAAACGGACACAAACTCCGTCGAGTTCGTAGTGTGAAAGCGACTGGCTTTGTCTAGGAGAGAGTTGCTTCAAGCGATAAAAAAAAGAATTTTTGGAAGCAAAGGGCCCTCAATCTCCAGAACCAAAATCTAAAGCTACTTGAGCAAACATTCTCATTGCAATGCTGCCTCAAGTCACAGATATTTAACTGTAAGTGCCTCTAACTATGGTTTCATGCTGGTGTTGAACTTTGCATTGCAAGGAATGCACACTTGACAAAAGTTATAAAAAGTTGACAAGATTATAAAAGTCAAAAATCATGTGTTCTTATTATTGTTTTAGTGGAAGCGAGATTTAAATTTCTCCCATCTGGTGTGCCTGCAAGTTGTGCAGGCTCTGAAAGGGCCCAAATGCCACTTGAAAGGGATGACGAGATACATGGTAAGCTGTGCGGGGCCCAAGCAATGCAGCCATTCAAAGGGACGTTTTTAGCTTTACATTGCTGCTGCTGGCTTATGTGCTTTTGAAGAAGCATGTTCATCTTTGATAAAAGCCGTGGGAGAAATGTGTATATCCTTTTGTATATTCTTCATGCAGATCTGCGATACAATCCACCAGCACTGCGGTATATTCCAGATGCTGAACCCACTGCATCACAGCCTGCCAGACTGAAGGTAATTTTATACAGCGTAACATTGTACTACAAATGCTATTCGTATGTGATAACTATTCGCATCATTCAAATGTGCATTCATTGAAATGACAGGAAGAAATGCAATGTACAATTCCAGAGGTGTTATTGGAACATTCGAGTACGACTGAGTGGTCCTTGTGGTTTAAGCCAGGGGTCCATTTTTTTTGCAAAGGTTTAGATTGCATGACCTCTTTCCACCATATATATTGCTATAAAAACATTGCGAATTTCAGAAAAAGGTAATGCTTTTAATCCCCGCAAACAGATCCCTGTCAATGCCGCGGTGCTTGTATCACTGTCACTGTAAATGACATATCTTTACATGTGCCTACATATGCTTATTCAGACTATGCTTCCATGACTGGTAGTGTGAATGAGCACTAAATTTCTAGTAAATTGTTTACTTGAGACTGAGGCACACTTTTTTTCATTTCATTTTTATTTGGGCAACACAAATACAAGGTTTGCCCGCAAGGTAAGGCAAAAGGAAGGCGTAATCCTCCTGACTAAGGCCTTTACCTCGCTGGAGCAGCAGAAGTAGCAGCCTACTTCTAAAACAAAGTAGAACTAACAAGACACAAAACTTCAAAACTATTTACAGCAAAATTTTAAAGACATAGAAAAGTATCAACCGTTTGCCAAATAGCAAGTAACTAAATAAATAGAGCACAGCAAAAATAAGAGGATGCAAATCCTCTGATACACTGAGGATGCACATGTGCCTTCTCAAATGCTATGGATATTGGGAAGACTTCTTGCTTTGATACACGAGAAAACGTTTGCGATATCGTAGTGCACACGAGAACCAATGAAAACCTTTTTTTTTCTTGCAGAGGGAGACACAAACGGCACTTAAAGGTGCAGTCATTGCTTCTACAGCTATTATTCTTGTGACTGACTTTGTCTCGGCAAAGCCAAGATTTGTAAAAAAATGCCTGCATCAACACCGGCTAAATGCAACAGTAGCCACTTATTACGTCCTGTCTTGACGTGATAACATTTGCTTAACATAACCTTCAGGCAATGGCTCATCTGGCTCACTTGCTAAACTGCTTTCTTGCAATTCACATAAGGCATTAAACAACATTTTTGCGAGCATACATATGTTCTATCTGGTTGTGAACTACTTTTGCGAATTGTTTCTGACTTGCATTGGGCCAGAAAGCTACCTTAAAGGCGCAGTCTTCCGGCCTTTTCAAGTCGACATTATGGGCAGCACTGTCGCTCTTGTGTTGTACATGCGTAAAATCTTGCACAGTTTGAGAGGTCTGACAGAATATGCTGTTAAAGTAATTATTTTTCAGTCCCAAGAAGGTCAAAAGCAATATGTAAAAAGACTAGTATTCCACTACCAGATAGGACGTACGTACTCTTGCAAAACATGGCTTTTACTACGTTTTGTGGATTGCAAAGAGACATATAGCGGATAGCACAGTTCTTTGGCGAGCTCTGTGCCAGGAAGTTAGGCCATTGCCTGAATGTTAAATTAAGAGATCATTATAATGTCAAGAACGAATGCAGTGAACAGCTTGTGTTTCGTTGTAGCACATCTGGGTGCAAACCATACGTCAGTAGATCTTAGCTTTGCAAAAACACAGAGTAATAGTAAGATTAGTAATTGGAAGCAGCGAAAATTGGAAAGCTAGCTTCACTCTGCCGCTTTTTCTGTCAGAAGAATAACTGCGAGTTTAATGGGCCGTAGTCTGTGCTCCGACATTGACAGATTCTATTTTTTAGCAGAGAACGTCTTATCACTACCTGGGCATTTAAAGGTATATATCATATATATAATGAGTGGCACTGAGTGTCTCAGTGCCACTCATTGAATGTAAGCTTCTGTCTCACTCCGTTTGTTTCTAGTATTTAAAACCTGTTAGAATGTCATACCAACAAGGCCAGATAACTGTTGTCTGCTAAAAACGTTTCTTTTTCTGCTTACAGCACAGAATCCAAACTTTTCTTATACGGAAGACGGCTTTGTAAGTGATAATTTGTTGCTTAACCACAGCTTAGCAATTTGTCATCGAGTAATAATAATAGTCTTTTGCTCATGTATAGCACAAACACTGCATGTGTTTAGTGCAACATAGTTCCTTTGAAGCGTTTTACAAACGAGTCATCTAATTAAAGCTCGTCCACTCCTTTCATGTTGTTCTGTGCTCGTTGTTAGTCTGATGATTTCTTTATGGTGTTATGTAAGCAAAGAAGCTAAATTGTGACAGTCAGCCTGGTTGTGCTATAATATGTGTCAGTGGTAGAAGAAACCTCTGGCATAATTGTATAAGTACTGTAAGCCAACTTCAATAAGGTCAAGCAACGTGTGAAAACTGAATGGGAATGTTTGGGAGGTAGTACTGTTTGGAGGTAGTAATGGTAGTAATTGTCTTTGTCTTTAGTAAACATTGTAAACGAAAAAAATGCACTTGTCTGCTGGTAGCAGCAGAACCTGTAGCCTATACGTGCCACTCTGTTAAGCTAACTTGGAGGCTGCCCCTTTTCTATTTTCATGGGTTGTGCATGTACATGTTACGTAAGCTAGTCTGAAGATCATTGACCAATCCCAGTTTTGTTTTTGCACTTTCACTTAAAAGATGGTTTCTGCATTTCCGGCGCACAAGCGGCTAAAATCTTTGCCCATGAGAAAGAAGATGCTTGTGCGCAACGACACAGTACAGACGTTGTGGAGCGATACGGTCCTTGCCAGAAGGAGCGTCAGTGGGAATGGAGCCCCTAGGAAGAGGGCATTGGGCGAGCTGCCCAACCAGCAGTTAACCACAAGGAAGGTGGCCATCGTAGTGGGTAAGCTGTCACAAAGTGTTAATGTCACCCCAAAATATGCAGCTTTGGGTTCGAATGCTGCAGCTCACTCAAGAGTAAACATTTGTGTAGGTTGTGGTTATACTGAAATGATGGAAGACAGCACAGTATCTCTTTCCGTTGCTTTTCATTTCTTGTACTGCCTATACTTTACGTTGCTTGTTGGCAGCCTAAGAACTTTGTGCAAGGCCCTGCTACAGAACCAGACAGCACTTTTTCTCTGTGCTTCCGTGCTTGAAAATGTAGTTCTCAAGATGTGTTGATAGCTTTCATATATGGGAGTGTCTTGTGTTGTTACATTACTATATTTTGCAAACAAAGAAGTCAAAGCAAATGATTTCAGAAGGCTTATGTTCACACGGTCACAGACAAATGAACACTGGAATACTTGACAACAGTCATAATATTCAGACGAACATCTATGAAGTAATAATCATAAAATTTTAATCACATTGAAGTGCACAACTTCTGGAAATGCATAACATAAGTGATCTTAAGTGGACTGAAGTGAGTTTTAATGAAATAATTGATGAAAGAACACAAGGGTCGTGTTTAGTGCTAGTTTTTTGGCACATTAAAAAGTTTGTATACAAGGCCAAAATGTTTTGAATTAAGAGAGCATGCCTTTATCGTAGTGTCATGGGAATGATCAAGTGTAATTAGCTGAAGCATCTATACGAGTTCTCCCTAAATTAAACAGTGGTACATTTGCTACTTCAATCTTAAGATATTGCTAGTACAGGTAATGTAATTTACAGATAAGAGCATTTGTCATAAGGAGAATATTTTCTATATTGCTGCGCTTGCATCACATTATCAATGTAGGATTTTTGAAGTTTTTTTATTTATACAAGAAACATTATAATTGTTTTCAGCTACAATCCAGCACTGGGGCCAGCAGAAGAACACGGATGTGTCCGACACACTGAAGAATTTGTCCTTAGTGAAACTTAGATGAATTTGTCCTTAGCGGCCCCTTAGTGAAAAATACAGGACGTTTCGAAGGCGCTTCGAGAGATGGAAGTCCAATAAATAAAGAAAGGTGAACTGCCTTTGTTGCGTGAAATCCATCAGCAGAAAACACCTTTGGTAGGCTTCTACTGCGACCAGTTGCAATAGGGACGAACTGTAGCCAGTTGTAATGGGAACCAACTGGGACCAGTTTCAATGGTGATCAACTGGAACTAACTGGGAATTGTTCCATAATCCAGTTGAACTGGAACCAGTTGCATCCAAGTTGTAAATTTTCACGTGAGATTCGCTTACTAACTAAATTAACTATGTTAGTATGTGTAAGCGTGACTCAACGAGGACGTCGAAACAGACACAGGGAGACAGACGCTGGCTTTGTGCGTCGGCTTCTTTCTACGTCCTTGTTCAGTCGCGCTTACAGATTCTATCATGGAATAAAACCAACTAGCCCGTCGACCTCGTTTAATTAACCAGCATGGTGTCAGGCTTGCACAGGTAAACATGAACAGAAATCGCTCGATGACAGTGGAACCTGTCTGTGAAAGCAACTCCCTGCATTTTGTGGTTACTAACTAGCCTTCTTTAGAGCCAACAGCTTTGTTTGCTTCTTTTGTTCGTGTTCGTCATTGGCGGTCGCGCGTGGATTTGCGATACAAAGAAAAAGTGTGCGTGCCCTCCCGAAACCGCGTTCGTCGGCGAACGACAGCATCATAAGTCTTTGAGACGTAGGTGTTAATTGGTCTCAGCTTTAAAGTTTGCGTACGTTAAGGTGCGGCGGCAGAGCACTAGCAAAGAAAACGTGCGGTCGCCCGCTCTTTAGCTGGCTTGTTTAATCGTCATTCGCTCGTTCGTTTAGTCGTTGGATTACTCGTTCGTTCGACCACTATGTCTTTGAGACAGACATAATGAGACAACAAGTGGTGCCTCAACCGAACCACTGCATCATTTCACTTACCGCAATTTCGGCCGCATCATAGCGCGACAATTCTTTACACGGTCATCACTTCACTAAAGTCATATCTCGCAAATATTATTTCGGAGTGAGCGCAGCCGTACTCAATGCACGCACTTTAGTACAACTCGGGTCACAAGTAAGTGACTTCGTGAACGGACGACCTAACGCACGATGCAGTGTTATTCGCGATTAGTCACTGACCTGAGAAAAATAATGCACTTGTTTGAGCCTGAATGTAGCACGGTTACCGGATTACCGCTTCGCGAACGAATACTAAAAAACTGATTTCATTTTCTATATACGCCGAATCCCGCCTCGATGATCGGCCGCGCGTATTTAGGTCGGCTTTGAGGCACGAGAAACATAATAGCACCATCGCCCACCTCTGAGCCTTTGCGCATGCTTAGAAGATTGGCAAGCACGCACGTTGGCGGCACCGTAGATTGTAATAAGGTCCATTCGATTCAGCCAAGTTTCTCTGCACCTTCTGCACCTAGTCCTTCGGTTCAGCAGTGCGCCCTGCACCCCCGTACTTGATTGAACGGGTTGCAAGGCAAGATGCCGCCGCGGTGCAGTGCACCCTTGAACCTTTCCATGAGTGGCTGCAGCCCGGCACACCTTAACTGGCACCCCTTGCACATTTTCGTTTGTGGGGCCGTGCACCTTCTTCTGAATCGAACAAACCACTTCGAACCTTCAGAGCAGCGATCACTCGTGCGCTCTGTCTAGAAAGAGAGGAGAAACGAGGAGTGAAGGCGGAGGAGGAGAGTGTCACTACACTACAAAATTTAAGGGGTTTTATAGTGAGCGGTACAGTATCGCCATCTCTGCTTGAGAACATGGACTGCATAGACAGCGGTGGCTGCGGTACCTGCCAGAGGGCGCGTCACGGCCACTGCACGTAAAACCACTGAATGTTTAAAAGTAGTGCTATCCTTTGAACTTTTCCGCCGCCGCGCAGGCACTCCGCCATCTTCCCTTACCCGTGCCCTCCGCTGCTCGCCTCTCCTTTCCGATAGGATTACGGCTGTCACGCGACAGCGCGCGCTTTTTCATCTTGTTTTTCCATCCGAGAAGAAAGCGCGCGCTTTCAGAAGACTTTCCGGCGCCATTTTTGATGCAATGAATACGCGCCGTAGTGTACGTAGTATGTGGTTTATGTGGTGACGAGAGCTTCCGTCGTGAGCTCGTCGTTAAGAGGAAGCTTTAGCTCGGATGCTCCTATCTAAATACATGTAAAAGGAGAATTCGTTTTTCTCGGCAATCACTGCACCAAATTTATCGAGGTTTGTTGCATTTAAAAGAAAAGCTTAAAATCTAGTGACTGTTGGTTTCAAATTTTTTATTTAGGTAGTCAATTTATTATTAAAAATTGGCAAAAATCGAAAATTTTCGAGAAATAAAGCTATCAAGTTTACAACTCTAACTCAGCAACGAAAGTTGATTATACAATTCCGGGAATTGCATCTAATAGTACATCTAAAGCGGACAAATTTTTCTGTTACATAATGAATGTCAAAAAATTTAGTACCATGTAAATATAGCTTTTGCAGAATCCTTGTAATCAACGTAACAAATTCACGTAAGAACTTACATCACATCGAATTTGTCCGCTTTCAATGATCTAATGGATCCCGTTTACAGAACCAAGATATCTGTTTTTTATGCAGAGGTTTGAATCTAAATTTCGTGCTTCTGTTTTTTTTAGACTTTCGAATTTTTCAAATTTTTTAACAATATTAAAGACCTAAATAGAAATTCCGCGACAAGCAGTCACTATAATTTAACTTTCTCTCTCAAATGGAACAAATTTCATTAAAATCGGTCCAGGGGTTATCTCAGAAAAGCGTTTTTGCGTTTTACATGTATTTGAATAGGCCGCGTCGGAGTTGGGCCCGAGCTTAAGCTTCCTCTTAAGAGAAGCCCGCTTCCTTGGCGCTGTTTCTACTCTTCGCCATTAGTTGCTGCGCCTACGGTTGCCGCAATCCCTTCAGAGAAGGAAAAAAAGTGTTTTTACGCTGCCGTGCGGCAAGCACGATGTCGAGCGAAGAAAGATATGGATGCACCGGATCGGTCGCACAAACTTCAACGGGCCGCCGGCCGCGTGTCCTTGTAAGGTGAGTAGGAGGTTTCTAAATAGCGCAGTGTATCGCAGGTATTTATTCCCAAGCTGTCACACCGCGCGACGTTACCGCGGATGTCGTGCACTCCTTGTTGTGCATCATCTCGACGCAGTTTTTCTTCCTTGAGCAGTAGCGCGCACTTTTCTTTAATGCGTAAGCATTCTTTGGCAAATGGTACAGAAAAATTTTTATGTCACGGGATAACTGTAATTCATTCCATGGGGGAAAAACAGCGCGAAATAAACGCGGACAAGGGAGGAACGCAGGACGAGCGCTGACTGCCAACTACTTGGGTTTTATGGTGCGCATACACAAAAATACATTTGGAAAACAGGAGGGGTAGGTTTCCTATCCTGCACTTCATCCGGGCATGTGTCAAGTGATTAAAAGTGGACACTTAGTAATGAAACCAGATTTGTGGCAGAGATACATAAACTCATTTGTCAGGCTCATTTAAGGAGCATTGACGCAGGCATCACTGTTGCGCATCATCGCGAACGCTTCAAGTATCACACGTGCTGTACCTACACTGTTAGACGAATGTATACACCCTTTGGGATGTATATTTGCCGCAGAAAAGTAATCATCATCTGTCTTGCTAGTGTTTCCTTTCTTCAAACCGCCGTGCCGCTACTTTCCTGTCAAGAATGCTCTTTCAGGCAGATAACGCTTAGGAGTGCTGGGCTCACAGCGTTAAAGAAAGGTTATGAGGACAAGGCATGTGACGATTATTGTTGTATGGCAAGATACGACTCAAAGGGTGCATTTTTGTTTGAGTGTATACCAGCGCAAAAGGTGCATTCCTTGTATCAGCTCAAAAATCCGTAATTTGCGAAGTTAAGACATTTAATCGTTATAATAGTTCAAATGTGGCTGATTGGCAGTTTCATAAGCGATAATGAACAATTGAAACCAAAAAATAAAAATGATCAGAGTTGATACTCATAGGACACAGATAATGTTCCACAGAAAATGCGCGGGGAAGCTAAGCGTAGGAGTGGGCCAACAAAAATTTGCCGGTGGGCTAACTTGAACTTTAGGGAAGAGCCAACCTAATTTTGGGGTGGGCCAACTTAAAATTAGGGAGTGCCCCAACTGAAATTTATATGTATGCTTATGCGCACTTACATAACTTATATCAAAAAGCATGCAGAAACTCTAAATAAGAAAGATAGAGCGACATACGAAGACTAAATTTGCATTCGAAAGCTCGTGTAAACACACGAGGTTTCGTGTGTTTACACCGAAAGCTCGTGGAAAAAAACACAGCGCCTAATAAGCTGTGACGTAGAATACTCAAGAAACAAATCAGACTTGCACGAGGTAATACTTCAGCGAAAAAATAGATTTCAGCTTTGAAAATTCTGTGGGAAACGTTGCTCATTTGATCAAAATTTATGATATCCTTCTGAGTGTTTCGTTAATCTTTGTGTGCGACGAACCGTTCTCGGGGCGTATGGTGCTTAATTCATGTAGGAGGTTTTTTTGTCTTATGTTTAGTATTTAGTATCATTTTTCGGGTGACCAACTTGAGCCTTTGATTACTCGCGATTTTGGCAAAAAGAAGCTGGAGTAGGAACCTGTACCCAGCATGCTGTAAGGTTATCAGCCAGAGCACACAGTCTGTGTCAGCTTAATAAATTTCATTCTTTATTGTAAAGCTAAGCAGTTGTAGTCGGCGGTACTGAAAACATATTGTAGCTTCTATTTCTGATTAACACTTTGAGGCAGCCGAGCTTCACAGCTACTTGCGACGATTCACAAACCGTACTCAGCGAAAACCCATACAGAGACGCGAACGTGTGCGCCCAAACTACCCCTGTCGTGACTCCTAAGCATACATTTTTTTTACATGTTTTCCCCCTAAAAGCTCTGTGTACCGCACTTTCTTGTTCCCAGGGTTAAAATAAGGTTCTCGCATGTAATTTGAGTGTGACAGGAAATAAAAAGTAGCTAAATCAATAGCGCCAAACTAAATATCTGTTATCCCGCTCGCATTAAAGAGTGGCGTCGTCTGCTACGCTGCATCGGACAAGGGTGCGCCACTATCGAGGGGCGAGAGCTTGGCAGTAGTAATGAGCGCGAAGCGGGGGAGGGCGGCGGAGATGGCTTCGCGCGATAGCTTTCCGTGGGCTTCGCGCCTGAGGTTCTTGCTTCGGCCGGCAGAACACAGCCAACTCAGAACTGGCACGGACCGGGGGAATCCGACTGTCTAATTAAAACAATGCATTGCGAGGGCCGTTGACGGTGCTGACGCAATGTAATTTCTGCCTAGTGCTCTGAATGTCAACGTGAAGAAATTAGAAAAGCGCGGGTGAACGGCGGGAGTAACTATGACACTCTTGTACTAACCTACCCCCACTCATTTGGACTGCCACCTATGCAACTTTAGCGAGCGCAGAATGGCACCACTGGAGAGGCACTATACAAGTAATCATGGGTTAAACATTAAGTGGAGATGCAGTCTATGTGCATTCCTGGGTTCATCACGATCTGTGGCTGCTCATTTTACATACTGCTCTCAGAACAAAGACTCTTCCCTAACCGTTACAAGCTCAAGTGCGGAAAGTCTGGTTAGCCAGCACAAATCGCAAGTCGATTCTGCAGAGATGAAGGATGTTTCTTCACAGGCTAAAACCCAAAATAAGGAACTAAAACTTAGCTGTCCACCTTCCCGCAATGTATGTCCTATGTGCTCGGCACAATTTTCCTCAAGAATAAAAGTTGAGCAGCATGTCATCAGCAAGCATGGGCTATCTGTAACTTGGCAATGCAGCAGCTGCAACACATTTAGTTACAAAACCTCACAGTCGCCATCCGCCCACTTTACCAAATGCCGTAAAAAAAATTTCCTCTTCGCAGCCCTCGTCTGGGGGAAACCACAGTGTAAGTAGAATAACTCAGAATAAAGACACTTCGACTAGCTCCGGGCGCATGGTTTCAGGAAGCTCGAGAGACAAGGGATGCGGGGCTCAAACAGTCGGTCGCCAAATTAAAGATAAGGGTAATTTGGGGAAGAGCACTCCGGTAGGGGGAGATCAGGCGGCTTGGTCTGAGCGAGAGATGCGAGTAGTCGTCGCCGCAAGGGCACAGTTGGGCTCGCTTGCCAGCGCATATCAATTAAGTTTCAACCTACCGGCTCGTTCGACGGCGGACGTGGCGTGCTTGATTTGGTCGGCTGAATTTTTGCATTTTGAGTCAAAAATCCCTTTGGGTAGCGAGCCGAGGAGGCGGGGCCGGAATCTATCGGTGGGAGCAAATGCACACAGGAAGTCTGACCTACCTATGGACTTGTCCATTTCACTCTCTTCTACCTCTAGTGGGAACCTGTCATCCACCCATGGGCCGGTGTCTCAAACACCAAGTGGAAACAATGTCCCACGACCGTAGCCCCTGCCGGTGATGCCGGAGTGCCCCCAGGGTGTGCAGACAATGAAGATGCTCGCGACCTAGAGATCGCTGGAGCGGCCCAGGGGGTTCTGGCAGAGTATTCCTCGTCAATACCACAGAGCTATGACGATGACGAACGGGCGTGCCAGCTAGCAGGCGACAGCGCTGCAGGATATCTCTCGCCCACTCTGGCCGGCGGGGGGCTCGATGAGCACCAGGCTCAGCTGAGTACGCCTGCTCCCCACCCTCTGACCTCATCAGCCGGCCGCAACGATGGTCTTAGGAATGGGGCACAGAGTAAGGAGAGTGATAATGATGTCACCTCAATCCACGAACATGGCCTAGGGCCAGTATCTGCTTCCAGTTCCTTCGACGGGCTCTCTTCCCAGGATGGGTGCGGCCCCACATCATCGGCTCGAACTACCTCCGAATTAAGTAAACTTCCTAATATGAGTATTGATAACTCATTTAATAACCTCAATCTTATTCAGCCGCCCGGGTCAGTTGCAGGTACGCCTCCGAATCTGGACTCACATGGGCAGGGTAGGGCAAGGTCGGCAGCGGTGCCGGCTGCAAGCTCCTATTGCAGGTGGACGACGCCGCAGGTGCTCATTCTGGCCAGGGCCGAGCTGTCCCTTCCCCCCGGTGGGAAACATATAAATGAACAGCTAGCTGCGGTTTATCCATCTAGGTCTCTAGACGCAATTAAAGGTCTACGGAAAAGTAAACGCTACAGAGAGATTCTGGGCAGAGAGTCTGAGCTGTGCCAAACTTGCGATGACAATGAGCCTAGCACCTTGGCCCCCGAGGAGAACCATGATGTTGAAATGCCCCCCACGGTAGACTCATTGGATGTTGCGGACGTCACTCAGATCCTCTTAGGCTACAATATTAATTTTCCAGGATTGGCAGAGAACATATGCAATACTCCAATAACAATGCCGGATCTAGCCATTATATATAACCATTTTGGAGTTAAACCACGCAAATCGAAGCAGGCGAAGCATGCCAAAATCCGCCTCACTCGAAATAAAAATGAAAAGGCAAGAGAATTCAAACGGCGACAGTATAAAGAACATCAGCGCTTATGCAAACTTGGTCCAAAAGTTCTGTTAGAAGAATTATTATGTCAGCAGGGGGAGTTGGGGGTTATTGAAATGAGTGACATCCACGACGTCTTTGACGACATCCTGGGAGCAGAGTCAATTTCTGTAGATAGAATTGGTATAGAAGAGCATTCCTTGCCTCATGAGGCCAACCTTTTTTCTGAGGACGAAATTCAGATAGTACTGAAGAACATGGCCGTAGGCTCGGCACCAGGTCCGGATGGCCTAACCGTCCGAGAGATGAGAAAAATTCAAAGTGCCATATGGACAATCATTTTTAATAATTTTCTGTGCTTCCGGCGTCTGCCGGATGATTTGCATCAATCTAGAACAATCTTTATTCCTAAAAATTGCGATGCGGCCTCTGCGGCTGAGCTTCGACCGATAACCATTTCTTCGGTGATTCTTCGGACCTTCAACAGACTGATTCTTTTAAGATTACAAGATTCCTATAACTTCAATAAATTGCAAAGTGGTTTTTCACCAGACAGGGCTGCACAGTCAAATCTCCTCCTCTTACAGGGCGTCATGAAGCACGCGAAGAAATTTCACAGGCCGCTTTTTGCAGCCTCTCTCGATCTGCGGAAGGCATTCGATTCCATCAGTCATCACGCACTCTTTGCGGCTCTGGAGGAAGGCGGCTGCCATACTGCTTACTTGGACAGCATTAGGGATATGTACAGCTCCCAGGCTACCACATTCACCTACAGAGGAAGAAGTGACAATGTCAGGGTGTACGTTCAGAGGGGGATTAAACAGGGGGACCCTTTGTCTCCGTTTCTCTTTAATCTCACTCTGGACCCTCTACTAAACCGCCTAAACTCCTCAGCATTTGGCTATGCCATCAATGGTCAGATAATCGCTGCAATGGCCTATGCGGATGATCTGGTATTTGTCGCCTCATCATATGAAGAACTGAAGAGAAACCTGGAGGTTGCAGAAAGTCACTTCAAAAAAATCGGATTGGCCTTAAATCCACTAAAAACCCAATATTTTGGTTGGCGGTTCGACTCCCACAGGCTAAAATGGTTCGACTATGGCATTCCTGACCTAACAGTTGGGGATGCTGTAATCGTTCCAAAGGGTCGTAACGAAGCCATTCGATACCTGAGAGTTGACTTTTTCGTAAACAAACACCCGACGGCTTCAATTGACACTATTCGACGCGATCTCAATCTGATTAATTCGGCCCAGTTGAAGCCATTTCAAAAACTTAACTGCATCTCAACCTTATTGGTCCCGAAATTGATGTATGCAGCCTCCAGCTCTCTCACAGTTCTACCGTTAAACAGAAGATTAGACCGCGACATACGCCAGGAGATTAAAAGCATTCTACATCTCCCGGCATCCTTTCCAGACATCATCATAAATACTCCTCATCGAGCAGGGGGCCTTGGCGTGCTGGAGCTTTCGCGAGTGGCGGCTGAATGCCAGGTAAAAGCATTCGCTCGGCTCCAACGTCTAAGGTCTCCAATCGTGGATGCGGTGTTAGACGGATCACTACGTGGAGACCGGGAGGTACTTGAGGAAAAGATGGGCATTGTAACCGGCCTCGTAGAGCCAAAATCACTGCGAAAAGCTCTACAGCAGGCACGTAAAACACACTTGGAGGACTGGAAGAAAAATTATACAAACAAAAGCCTATTTGCTTTTGAGAGCGATCCAGTTGGAAATGGGTGGCTTCGGCCAGATACCAGGTACATGGGAGATGGTGATCGCATCCGCTCCCTGCGCCTGCGTACTAACCTATTTCCAACAAGGACGCTCTCCAATCGGCACTCAACTAACGATTCGGCCAAGCTTTGTAGAAGGTGCCATCAGGCACAAGAAACCACATACCACATCCTCCAGGTGTGTCCATCCGTCCACGAGCCACGTTGCTCACGGCATAACTTCATTTCTCAGGCCATAATTACTAAACTGCGGGAAAAGCACAAGGAAGCTGAGATTTCGAGCGAGCGCCTCCTCGTGAGCGAGAACAACACAAGGCTTAGGCCCGACATTGTCCTCGAGCTCAAGGAAAAAGCATTCATTTTGGATGTGGCGATCGCTTGGGATGCCAGAATAGAAACATTGGAAGGCATGTGTGCTGCTAAGCGCCAAAAGTACCAGGCCTTGGTGCCGGTACTTCAGGCCAAGTGCCCTGGAAAGGAGGTGAAGGTCTTAGGGCTGGCGTTTGGCGCACGCGGTCTCCTTTGTCCCAGCACCAAGAGGGCTGCCAAAGAAATTGGCTTAAAGGAGTGGGAAGTGGCCTGGCTTGTGGCACGCACAATGGTTGGCAGCCTTATCTGTCTCAACCGTTTTTCTAAAAAAGTGATCGCTTGATCTGGGGAAACGGCAGCCCACTTGAGGCCATCCTTGTATCTCAGCCCGCATATCACTGTTTTTTTCCTCTTTCTTTCTTTATTTCAATTTTTTATTTATTTTATATTTTATTTTTTAGATCACCTAATACTTAACTTTTCCCTTTTTCTTTTTTCTTTTTTCCGCATATCACCATAACTTACTAAAATCATTGAATTCCTGTACGTTATCCTAATGATAAACGTAACGATAAAGGTAATGGAAAAGTATAACGTAATAGGTATTAGATATTATGTATTAGGTAATGTAATAGGCGAAATGTACATCCGCAATAAAATAGTGTATAGGGTACCTGTAATACAACGCTTGGGTTCTTATATCCTCAACTGAAAAATAGCAAGGTCTCTCTTTTTTTAAAGCAGTCTACATAACGTCTAGGTCCTCCCTTACAGTCTTTTTAGGGGTACTCGGTTAAATATACCTAATATACATGTACACTTCATGTCACTTTCGTATTCCTACCTTTTTCCCAGCTGCTGCATTGTTTTCATGGTTAAACACCGTATATATATTCTGGCCACTTAGCTGGCCCCATCGGAAATGACCGTGCACAATTGCCTCTCCGGTGCTCTGCTAACTATGCGAGAGCATCGCCCCGATGCATAGTCTCTTCGGCATGTCCTTTTAACTTTTTTCTAGCATGCTTTACTTTTTGTGTCTTTGGTCTTTACTTCTATCTTTTTTTTTATAGTAATCCGAGGAAGACTTTTGTTAAAGCCTGTTGGAGCCAACAGTGGACCAAAGCTACAAACTTATACCTCCTACAAAGGTGAACTGGAATTCCACGAAGCCTTCGAAAACCGGCCAACTTCGGCCTGCCTTACGGTTCCTGGTTCCAGCACGGCTACCACTGCCCACCAAAGGGGAAGGAAATAAAGAGTTTCTAGCCAAATGTCTCGTCATCTAATTAGTGACGCGCATGAATGGATTAACGAGATTCCCACTGTCCCTATCTACTATTCTTCCTTTATATTTGCCCCACTATAACGTATGTCCCTATCTACTATCTAGGGAAACCACAGCCAAGGGAACGGGCTTGGCAAAATCAGCGGGAAAAGAAGACGCTGTTGAGCTTGACTCTAGTCTGCGAGACTAGACTCTCAGTCTAGTGCCTAGACTGAGTATAGTATAGGAAAAAGCGTTCAACAAGAGCGGACACTCCCGTGGAACACAGCGCCCAAATTGACTGTAGTGCACTTGAACCACACTTTTGGTTTCGGTTTTGTGCGCTCACGTTTGGAACGCAAGCTGGCACGCGTTACAGCGGCTGCACTGATCAACGCGACATTTGTTTTTGCTTCTATTGCTCAACCGCGCGTAGCCTTGTGTGAAATCATTTTATTATTTAAAAAATTGATTGCGAACCATTTTTGCAAGCGTCCATCGAATCTGTGCAACGTACAATTCCAAAATATAGGCGCAAGACGCCTTGTGAAATGAGAAAATGTTTCTTTTGCCCAATATGAACGTTCGTTTCAGGCTTTTTGTACGTTCGTCCAGTGCTGTGGCGCCACGTAAGCAGCAGTAGTTCCCGCTCGAAGATCCACCGAACGGTATCAGCTGAAAAGAGTACTTTACAAGCATTCGTCATTATTGTATTTAGACCTTATAGGGATACTGTGTGTAGATGCGAAATGTGTGAAATTGAACTGGGGTCCTTTCAGAAAAAACAAAAGCAATTTGGTTTTACATACATGGCGCAGAAAATACCCGACTCATCCAAAACAACGCCATAAAACATGAAGAAAACATCTGATTTACAAGCATTCCCTCAATCCCCGGCCTTATTCCATTCCTTGTTCTTATTCCTTATTCTTTAAGAGCGCTAGCAGACGCGTGACTTCACGGTTTCGACACAACTTGGCCTCAGCCGACGCAATGGTACGCCACGTACACAGAGGTGGCCACAATACACCCTCCAGGACAGACCACGCTCGACGCTCTCAGAATGCCTTCTACTCGCACTCAAGAGAAATGTGTGTGTCCAAAGGCTCTTTCCAGTCGCTCAGAAGACGGAGTTTTCAAGTTACAAGTCCCACGTTCCTGAGCTCCTCGGCATTATCTTTTGCACGTTCTAGCGGCGCAGAAAACCCTCCCGTGTTATCACTCTTGGCAATGGCTCGTCGAGTTTTCGACAAGCGTGAGTAGCGAAAGAAAGTACATGTTCTTGGTGGGGAGGCGATAAGAAAAAGCGTCACAAACTTGACCACGCAGAATTCAGTCAACGCAATACCAACTGCGTCACCACGGCCGAGCTGCTTTTAAAGCGAAGATGTATATCTCTACCATCCAAGGAAGTTTTCACGTCGTTGTAGTAAGCAAAAAACTCCTCATACGTGGGCTGATCCCGGAGATAGTGCAATGCCGAGCCAACCCGCGGCGTAGGGGAAGCAGGCGTTAAGCACTCCCCATACGTGGGCCAATCTCGAAGATTGTGAAATACCGGCCTGACCCACGGCGGAGGTAAATCAGGCGTTAAGCACTCCCCATACGTTGGCCGATCCCGAAGATGTGCAATGCCGGGGTGACCCGCAGCGGAGGTGAAGCAGGCGTTAAGCGCTCCCCATATGTGGGCCGATCCCGAAGTTAGTGCAATGCCGGACCGATCAGCGGCGGAGTTGAAGCAGGCGTTAAGCACTCCCTATACGTGGGCCGAACCCGAAGATTGTGCAATACCGGGATGACCCGCGGCGGAGGTGAAGCAGGCGTTAAGCACTCCCCACACGTGGGTCGATCCCGAAGATCGTGCAATACCGGGCCGACCAGCGGCGGAGGTGAAGGAGGCGGTAAGATCTCCCCATACGTGGGCCGATTCCGAAGATAGTGCAATGCTGGGCCGACCCGCGGCTGAGGCGCACTTCGCCATTAAGGGGCCCACATACACAGCTTCGCTGGTCATCGTTCTTCACAGAGTGGATGGAAGGGCACTGACTTTTTTTTTGCTAACTGCATCGAAACGCCGGGTGCGGCCACCATGCCTCAAATTTACTCCAAGAATTAACGAGTTACAATAATGTTGGGGGTGTGAGAAAGCGCCACAAGCTTGCCCCAGTAAGATTTAGTACACGCGACACTAACTGCGTCAAAACGTCGGGTGTGGAAACCGTGCGTCAATACTACCCAAAAAGGTAAAAATATCCTAAAAAGTCGCGAAATTAGTTACAATAATATTGGGGCCAGAAAAAGTGTGGCAAACATGTCCCAGTACGATTCACTACATGGCCAACTAACTAGTCACAACGGTCGAGCTGTTTTTTGCTAACTGCGTTACAACGCTCGGTGCTGTGAGCCTAACTTGCTTTAAATACAGCGTAGACTATCAAACAAATTTCCGCGCCTTGCCATAGTCCATATGCGCAGTGGCACGGTGTCGAAGTGCAGAAGGAACGCAAGTATAAGCTAGAAGCCCAAGAAAGCCGGCTAGATCCCCGTGAAAGAAGACAGACCAGAGGCCGAACAGGCGAACGCTCACATACGCAGCCGGCCTCGCCTGCTTCGGTGACGTGTCTGGCACATGGCGCATACATATGGCGCGTCTGTCGTTTTACAGGCTTGTGGCAAAAGTAACACAAGAAAAATAAGTCGCAGAGTATAAGTTCATTTATGTGCAATTTTTAAAATTTTACAGGGAAAGAATAAAAAATAAAAGGCTGTTTTGTTAACTTCGTTTCACGTCTTTTTTCGACGCACGCGTCAGCTAACGGCTACCATCAATACTAGCGTAGCTTATTTCCTGTTGCCAGTTTTTGCCGAGTGTCCGCTTTTGTTGAATTTTTTTGCGTTGTGGTGCTAGTCCTTGCTGCGCACCTTGCGCCTTCATCGTGTAATCATTAAACCAGGGAACCATTTATGTCCCATAGACGTCCATAGAACATCATGTTTTAGACAACGCACACATCCTGTGGATATCTATATTTCTCTAAGCAACATTACAATTACGTAGCACAGAGAATCTAAGTACCATCGAGGTCCCTTTGCATAATGTCGAGAGGATATCGCAGCTGGACATAAGTGACCTCTAATAGATGTTCATTTTAGGGATGCAGGAGGTCCACCGAACATCTACTGCATCTTTCCAGCTCACGCTATAATGATCTGCATGCCTAAAAGTGCCAAAGCAGATGCACTAGTGCTATCGAATACAAATGAAATCCCAACAGCAGACAGAGCCTGTGGCCGAAGCCTAACTGAAAGCATAGTGTGCAGCGTACGTCAGCCATCATTGTACGCATGCCCGCTCATGTAGTTTCGACGCGGAGTGCAGTGCTGTTCGTCCTCTTGCGATTACGTCACCTGTATTTTGTTTGAAGGTTGTATTCTCACCCTGGCACTGCAGTGACATTCCTGCCTGCGAATACTGTTCAGATGGCTAGTCTAGCACTGTTGTTGCTTTCCTGGTGTTATTTATTGTGCCAATGTCATCGAATTCAGTCGGAAAGACAAACATTATCTACCGCATTGCGACGACTGCACGATAGGCCGTTGTCTGTGCAGGTGCTTCTACAAGACCGTCCCCATCGCTAGTCGCCCCACAAAGCTGTGAAGGCACTTTTGCGTTTCTTAATGGCGACTGCCATATGCTAACGCCTTCGGCTCACTCAGGCCCACCGTGTGCGTGTGCTAGCTCACCGCAGCTTTCCTGCCTCTCCCCTTCCTCTATCTCATCTTTCTATTGCCTCTCGCCCGTCCCCCAGAGCAGAGTAGCCAACCAGAGACATTGCTGGTTAATATCCCTGCCTTCTATCTTTATTCCCTCCTCCTCCTCCTCCAGTGTAATACATTTTGGTGCAATTCAAATTACAATTAGCCACTGGCAACTTTGATGCTAGAAACAAACGCAAAGCAACGTACGTTAGGAAATTGGGCACGTGTCAGCTATATCATGCTACAGACGCGGCGATGGTGCTAGTCACCATAACGGTGCACTGCCGAGTGGGAATGGCACTGCTTCGGCTGGATGAGAAAATCACTTGCGCACGAAATACGGGTCACAGTCGTCGCAGTACGGCGAGCAGCGCTGCACTCTACGCTCGAACCACACGCATGTGCACAATGACTGCCCGACGGCATGCACTGCACCTTTAGTTATGCTTTGGCCACACGCTCCGCTGTTCGCATCTTATTTCTCCTCGACGGGTCATCAGCTGAGGCACACCAATGGCACGCACCGCTGCCTGTGTCTTGTTTAAAATGTTTTGTCATCGTGCAAGCCTGTAAATGACGAAATATAAATTGAAACACTCATGAGGTGTCTTATATAGTTCCAGCGCTCATCTAAATGTGAAAAATGGGCTCAGAGAATCGTAGAGCTGCATTTTGATCATTATGAATTATTACAAATCCTGCAATGGCTATATGAAAAAGGTGAGTTCAGTAAGCAGTAGTTAGAGCACAGAAGTGAGACTTGTGATGTCATATCGACGCTCCTTTTTATTTATAGAATTCATAAAGCGTTATTACAAAACTGATTGGCCCCCCAGCCTGGCACATGTATGAAAATATTCATTGCAAGCTCTAACTGTATACAAACAGGCTAAACGTGGATGTTAAAAATAAATAAAGGACTTCAACAAAGCAGAATCATCAATATTCAACTTCACTAATTCAAAAGTAACCAGAAAGGGGTGTGGACACCCAGAGAATAATTAGCAGTCATAATGCCACAATACCATTAAAAAACATTAAAACTGATTACTAGGAGGTAACGACAGCCCATACTAATGAATGACCAAGAGTGCATGGCCTACATGCCAGTACCTGCTTCTGGGGCCACGAGATTCAATATAGAAGGCTACTACTATCTAGCTAGCTTTAAAAATACATACTGAAAGAACATCCACGCAAGCAGAATCCCGAGCTGATATGCTCATCCTCATAGGCGATGACAATGACAATAACAAGAAAAAAGCAACCCTCTCATTTCACCTATATCGTTAATGGCACGCCTCTTTCCATGGTTGAGCAACAGAAATGTTTAGGGTTAACGCTGACATCAAACCTCAATTGGGAAACACACATAACTAATATTACAACTACTGCACTACGAAAGCTATTTTATCTAAAAAGACGCCTAAAGATCGCTCCAACGAACATTAAGCTTCTGGCCTACAAAACATTTGTGAGACCTATTTTAGAATATGCTAACACAATTTGGTTTCCTTACACAGCAACTAACATAGCTAAACTTGAAGCTGTACAAAGAAAACCCGCAAGGTTCATTCATAGCAAATATCTTTCTACTGACTCACCTTCACGTCTCTTAGCTTCCTCAGGCCTCAACACATTATCGACGAGAGCGAAACAAGGTCGACTAAAATTTCTGTTTCAAATGCTGCACCATCAGTATAAAATTGATATCACCCGGTACATTTCACATTCGCAATCTAGAATAACACGGCATCAACACGAACATACGCTAACCGAGCATGCCTTTTCTAATGACGCATTCAGGTACTCATTCTTTCCTCGAGTAATCAGAGAATGGAATGAACTTAACTCGTCATTAACAGCGACAAATTCTTTATGCCTGTTCGTTTCACAGCTGGAGCTCATCACCAGAGATTATTAACGATTTCTCATGTTTGTTCCCTGTTCTCTTTATGTTAAACTAACAGTGCTTAGAAAAAAAATGTATACACTTGCTTGTTTCCAAATACTTCACGTTTTTGCTTTGACTATGATATGTCCCGGTTGTTGTTCATTTTATTTTGCTTTGTTTAGTGTTCTGTTGTATAGCTTATCTACCTTATCTTTTGTATTTTGTTGAATATTGTTGCTTTTTCATTCTTTGTGTAGCTCGTATATGTATTTATGTCGGGAAAAGAAAGTGTTCATGCCCGTCTGCTAGGCTCTCCGCTGAGAGCGGCAGTATTGTAAAATAATAATAATAATAATAATAATAATAGGCAACTTACTCAGGCAGCTTGTCACACCACGAAAGGGCCAAACACATGCCGCTGTCGGATATTTAGAAATAAGCATTGCAAATGAGAAATATGTCTGACAATTGAAGACGAGCTCCAGAAACCAAGCGATACAGATATGTCTGAAAATAAACTACCAAACCATTGTCTTCAGTAAAGTGCTCAAGGAATGAAACGCGACAGGGAGCATTTAGTAGAACCCGCATATGTGCAAAGTAAGTACCATGTCGTGTCGCTAGGAATCTGCTCGAAAAAGGTGACGCGGACTCCGATCTAAGCGTACGCGCCAAAATTACGTCAATGTATCACGAACTCCAGCCGGTGGAAATGAAAGTATGCGCATTAGTTAGGCCTAAATTGACGCCTTTCATTCCGTGAGCACTGTAGATTTGTATAAGTGCTCCGCAAGGCGAACGAACGTGGCACGTATTGCAGTCAGAAGCAAAACTCTAAATTTCAGTACGTAACTGCATAGTTCTACCTAGTATATAACTACTTGGGCCTTGGTCAACCGAACAACAGTCGAAAAGACACACCGATGAAGCATATCTGATGCTGCTCTCTCGCGGTAATTACCCTGCAGTTTCGTCGAGGAGCGCGTTGAATTTTTACCAGTGGTGATGTGAAGTGAATGATATTGCGAGTTGAAGTGTTTTTTCTCTCTCTAATTTGTAGTACAATATCAGCTAGTTAAGATTACACATTTTTAGGAGTTTAGTAAAAAATATGCGGAACAAGTCAGCATTCCTGTATGATAAAAAATGACGTAACCGAAACCGAGAGTTTTGAATTTTGACGCGCGGTGTCAAGCACTCTGCAGAGAAGTCGATCAATATGGCTAGTCGTAACCACATCGAAAAAAATAAACAAATGCGGTTACTACTGAAACTCTGGGATTTAGAACTACAAATTGAATCTTTTCAATATAAAGATAGGTATTTCGCAAATCAGGAATACATTCTCCTTCTCGTAGGATTTCGAACATGCACAGTTATGATGATGCGGAAAGCAAAAGTAAATGCCCCGTCACAGTGCTGTTACAAGCAACAGCGCGACTTTTGCTCTGCCAGGATACCATCGTTAGGCATCAGAGACAATTTGTTTGTATTTCTGCGGCATAGCGCGTTGACATAGTCACAACGCACAGTGCCCTATCAATGCGCGGAAGCTTTGGACGTGCAAGAGATGTCCAAATCACAGACATTCAACGTCCTTTGGATGACCATTGACTGCCACGTACTAGTGTAGCATTTTATAGATGTGAACTAGGCCTCGTTAAATGTCTTGGATATTTGGCCCTTTCTGGTACGTCTAATCTATATATGGGGTTAGCTGGGAAGTTTGCATTAAACATATGTTGTGTTAGTGTAAAGTCGCTGAAAACTCCACAATCGACTGACCCATAACGAAGGAAGAGGTTTACGTAGACATTTAAAACAGCACTAAAAATACTACGCCGGGAGATGATCACATAGGGAACGCTATCATTCGCAACCTTGGCGACGAGGCCATTCAAGAACTCACAAAATTCATAAATGGCCAGTGGGAGGCGGAGACCGCACGTGCAGAATGGAAGCGCGCGGAAGTAACACTCATTCCCAAACTAGGCAAGAAGCTCTAGGTTGAGAATCTCGGACCGATATCGTTTACATCTTGCCTTGGTAAGCTATATATGAGCCGATCGTAACCCAGAGACTCCGAAACTACATAGAAGAGAGATGTTTGTACGCACACACTATGTTTGGTTTCCGCGCACAACTCTCGACAGAGGATGTGCTCCTCCAACTTGAGAAAGAAGACGCCAAGAACGTCACAATCCGAAAGGAACGCGTTGTCATGGCCCCAGCATCAAGGAGGCTTTTGACAATGTCAGCGATAAAGCCATCCTGACAGGATATCTAGTTGCCTATAATTGTTCATTAATGTACCATGATGTTTACCTTCAGTAACTGAAATACCTAATATGTTATGGTAATATTGAATCTTATAATCGTAAACAAGGTGCTTATGGATGTCGCCCCTCTGGCATGTTCCGTATTTACAGAACCATTTTAGACTTACAGCCCCACTTTGACTAAATATCAGACTATACAAACATGTGTGGTTCGATTCCCCCGCTGATCGAAATCAAAACAGGTAAATGTGAACATACAGTACCAAAAAATAGAAATATTAGGTAGTATTAAAATTCTTCGGGTCACGTTTTCGCAAAATATGCTATGGGATATTCATGTAGATTCTGTTTGCACTAAACTGTCACGCGTCGTTGGCATTTTATCCAAATGTAGGTCGATATTACCATTGAGTGTAAAAAAGCTGATATGTAATTCTCATTTTTACTCTCACCTCTCATTGCTTTTTAGTAAGGGGGTCTACCCGGGTAACTAACTTAACAAAAGTGTACACCCTACAAAAAAGATACTTAGGCTTCTTTTTGATGTCCCCTACAATGCTCATACACATAATCTGTTCATTAAAGCAGATATATAACGCCTGTCTGAAAATTATACAGCTATACACTAATTGCGTTTAAGCGCGAAATAAAAGAAAACAAATTTTTTTCGCAACCTAGCCAAGCTGGAAATAAAGCCCACATCCTATAATATACGTCAGTCTGAATGCTGGAAGGTGGTGACTCCCCGTGACCGTGCTAACTATTCTGTGGGTACACTATCGTATATTCTGCCGAAACTACTGAATAATCTGAATAAATTTGGAATTGATTTAGGTCGCACTGCAGTTCGCGAACTGCGCCACGTGATATGTTATGTCTTTGAACAATTTTAATATTGATTTCCTTGTAATGCACTAAATCGAACCAATTTTGCGCAGTATTTTGTTAGATTCCTGTTTCATGTATGCTCCTGCATTGCCTTGTAGAGGAAACCGTGGGTTTTAGTCAAGTTGTTCAGCAGCTTTTACCCACGGCCCCTGCTTCACTTTGATGGAAATAAAGATTATTATTATTATTACTTGGGTACGTTTTACCAAGAATTAAAGGGGTCCTGAACCACCCCTCGGGCAATGGGGAAAAAAGACATTCAGTGGATAGCGTACGTTGCTGTGAACATCTCAGCCTAATTTTGCAGTCGTGTGCGACACCTGCAATTCAGAAGCGGAGCGCAAGCTTTCCTTTTCCCCAAACACATTCTTTTCAAACAGAGGCATTCTGCTCCCCCGTTTCGAAGCTGCCGGCACCATTCATGCTTAAAGGTGGAAATGCATGCCCCAATTTCCCTTAAACTTCTTTTAGCTCAGGTAGTACTGCTGTTTCTGCAAAACAAGTGTGTTTGCATGAATATATTTTTTCGACTCTCACAATAGGTTGTGGGGTCTTAGGGTCTCACAGGAGTACCGACCACCGCGGGTTCGAGCTTAGCGAGCCACAGGGCCGCGTCAGCCGTCAGCCTCTTGCGCCGCTGCGCGCGAGCTCAGGCCACAAGGGGCTACCGAGCGACGCACGCAAAAACACAGTATTTGCCCTAAGTTGACGGAAACCGTTTATTGTCTCCAACGGCACCCAACACTGCACGAACGCCCGGTCCCGGGGAACCAAAGGGGTCCCGCACCAAGGGCGAAAAATACAGTTAGGGGCGCCTGTAGCACGTCGCTGCGAGAGCACAGGCTCAAGCTGGGACGCGCCGCTAGGAAAAGTCCCGGCGGCTATGCTACTCGCTCTCGCGATAACCGATGGGCCAACTCGCGAGAGCTCGGGCAATCTCCTTCGGCTTGGGCCTCCGATGAGTGCGGCTCGGCGTGGTACGACCTCGCGCGAGCACTAAGCACCCGTTCTTCGGCTTAGCGTCGGGATAGGAACAACACGAGGTACGCGATCCCCTCACAGGCAAAGGCACCGTGCGTGAGCTCAGTCCAAGTCAAAAAGGTGTCGGCGGACGAGAGGAAGCATGTACGTACCGGACGCCGTCCCAAGGAGCAAGAGAGTCGCTCCCGTCACGGCAGTAGCCACCAGGGGCTACTCCGTGACGTCACTAGCTCCGCCCTCACCGCGAACCACCGCGAGTGGAGCGCCGCCGCTAAAAACTGGTTCGCACGGAAGACGATGTGGCTTACGGATTGCAGAACAAGGTGAAATGCGCCCGGGCAATGGCGCGTCGTATTCCCCAAATCCCACGCACGCGTTGTTCTTGTCATGCATGGTGTCCACTACAGTGGACATTTTAGAAAATGTGTTCCGCAGAAAGAACTTGACTTCACTCGGCCACAGTATTGACAGGTCTTGTACCCGAAGACTTCTTCTATCCCGTGAAGATGTGTGCTAAACCGCAATATCGGGACAGTTAAGGAAAAGTGAGGCGACGTTTGTGAATTACTCGCTGGAGCAAGATGAGGCTATTTTTGAAGCCGAGTTGGAGGAAAATTGTGGTTGGTGGTGCCATATATTTCCTGCTTAGAAAACTTTCTTGTTTTCATCAAAAATAAGAACTTTACTCTCATCTGTGAGGGTGACGTTAACATAGATATGAAGAGCAGTGATCACTTTTAACTGTCATATTCTGTATGTATGTTATCCTAACTCTGTAATTCCTCATCTGTTGACATGCTCATCCCAGTCTACATCGCGGCTGCTTTGTGTGACTGTTTACAAGCTCATGGTGGTGCGACTTGCCTTCGCCTTTTATATTTAGAGGTTTGTGGATGTATACGACTGTCTGCTGTGGATTTCCGGCCCTGTGAAGTAGTTTCTTTCCATTTTTCTACTATATATATATATATATATATATATATATATATATATATATATATATATATATATATATATATATATATATATTATTTCCGCTGCAAGAAAAAGAGCAGCCGTCACCCTCATAGGGTGTCTACATCTCCTTTTATTTTTAGTTTAATAAAAAGACAGCAATGATGTAAGTGGGACCAGTCCAGATGCTTTTTTGTGTTGCTGTGATTGGTCGTACTGCAATCAATCTTTCTACGAGGGTCACTGAAAGCTCGTCATTAAAATTTGCTTATTTTTCACGAGCTTAGGCACTGATATTATTAAATTGTCGATTTCGCATTTTACATCAGTGATCGTTTGCCTATATTTCTTTGTTCTAAAGGCAATATGCGACCTGAAAATATGTGCTTGATTAATTTCATACAATAGGTCACGGAAGAGAATATTTCCATATTTTCTAATAAAATACCTGAGACCTCGTCGGATGCAGTATTTCACACCAATAATGCATATAGTGCTTACGAATAATTTCTTAGCATACTAAAGCCGATTTATGAGCCTAGCTTTCCTTATGTTTGCTCTAAAATAAATAGACACGGGAACCATAGGTGACCCCTCAGCTCTCAACCAGAATTAAAAATAAGTTATTCAACGGTTTCATCAAAAACAAGGATCCAGAGTTACTGAAAACCTAGAAAACTTACCGAAATCATCTAGACAAGGGCATTCAAAAGACTGGACAAACTTACTTCTTGAATTTGTATCTTTCAGCCGCTGGATCTATGGATAAAATGTGGAAAAGACTGAACTCTGTGTTAAAACATCACGCTAGTTCACCATAAACACACAGACTTATCAATAATTTAGAGTGTACGAGCCCTTGCTGATGCTTTTAATGGTTTCTCTGTTTCGGTAGGTGGTAAAGTGTGGAAACTAAATTTAATAGCCTTCCTTTTAACCAACATTCAACTTTTCTTACTCAATTTTCTTAAAATGAAATAAGTGGAATTTTTTAAGCGTAAGAAACAATTCCGCTAAAGACATTTATGGCTTTCAAGACAAATCCATCAAAATTTGCATACAATTTCTAGCTCCGTGTTTAGTTCATATCTTTATGTCGTAACCAGGGTGTTTTATAAGTCAGATGCAAATAGTACACAACTGTTCTGCACAAGAAAGGCGACAAAAATGACCTTGGAAATATAGGTCGATATCAATACTTCCCGTATGTTCAAAAGCTCTAGAAAAATTATTGCACAACGATTTATGTCTTTTGATAACAAGCAGAGTATTTTGTCGAACTGCCAGCTCAGGTAGCGCAAGGGTCTTGGTACAGAATATGCATTGGTTTCACAAAAAGAGCACATTTCGACAAAACTTGAAGGCAAACTAGTTCTTGATATTTTTATAGGTTTCACGAAGGCATTTGACCGCGTTAATCATGATTTACTAATAAATAAACTAGAACGTTACGGTTATTGAGGAAAAGCTGCATCCCTAATGAAATCTTACCTTCAATACCAAACTCAAATCGTTAACGTAGACAGTAACTACTCTGACCTGTTGCCGCTTACGTCCGGTGTACAATAGAGTAGCATTCTCGGGCCGGTTTTATTTAGTCTGTGCATAAATGATATTATATCCATGCATAAATCTGCTAAATTAGTTATTTACACTGATGATCCCAGCACTTTTCTCACAGAAAAATCATCTAATGAACTAAATAATGATCGAAACATGTACTATTGGCATTGCAAGAGTGGGCTTACCGAAGCTGTTGAAGAATAAATGTCTGGAAGACCAAAGCAGCACTTTTTCGACATAAATACAAAGGTGTTACATTAACAAATTTCCTATCAATCGACGGACCTCTAGTGGAAATCATACAAAGCTAAAAACATCAGGAATCATTTTTCATCAAAATGACAATGCAAGCCAAGTTTTCGAACTTAATATGACTAATATTCCGAAACCGTTATCTTCTCCAACTTAGCATTATGAAATTATTTCCAGCACGTTGTTCCTATCCAGATTAAACTAATGTCATATGCTATTGGGAACAACGCCATCTCAGCATCAAAAATTACACGTATTACGTAAACGTTTGTTACGAGGTATAGATGGTATTTCCACTTACACTCACATTTTGCATTCCTTTGTTCCGCAAATACGACGTTTTTGCAAGCCACTAGAATTTATGATTATAGAATTTGGAAAACTTATAAGCAAGAACTAAAACATAATACGCCCCTTCTGCGGCAGCTTCCTTATCTGGCAGAAAGCAGAGCCGTGTATCACACTAGGAATAATGGACGTTGGACCTAATGGACACAAGGAGTAATGGAAAGTGCGAACATACAAAACAACAAACATTACAGAACAAGTTACCACATTACACGGCAACATGCTTACTTTAAAAAATGCAACTTTCCAAGAATTACGCATTAATTTAAAACCTCCTTAACATCTTCGTTTCTTATCACTGCAACTGTATAGATGTGACTTTACTGTTGTTAATGTTTTTTCCTTCTGTGAATGTAAATCGTCTTTTTCTCTTCTTCCTAAAACTAGCAATATGTACCTTCGCACTGCTGAGAAGTTTGTGTAAACTCGCAAAGACATATATATGGCCATCACGTAGCTTTGCAGCCACTATCTTGTGGGGGTCTGTGGCTCCGTTATGCTGTCTGCGGTGGCGGCTTTTCCCGTTGATTTCCAGCATCATGTATGCGTTTGATGCAGTTAAACGCATTATTATTGTTAAATTTTTGCTGTACGGTTTTTCTTGGGGCATTTGCCGTTGTGGATTCTTTTCCTTGCTCGAGAATTTCGTGTTGGTATGCGTGAGGATGTATGTACCTGTATCTAGTCAAGCTGCAAAGGAAGCCGCTTTTATTTAGTGCAGAAACTTCCCTCGCAAACGAAAATAAAATCGAATTGAAATGATGAGTGAATGTCGGAAGGAGAGAATATCAAAATAAATTGAATTTTCGTTTACAAAAATTGTTGGTCTGCGAACTGTCCTTTAGAAGTGTTTTGACCGTGAAAGGGCGCAACAGCGCCGTTTGCTGTGAACAAGTGTATAATGATTGGTTACTGAAGCATTCATAATATGCAATGCGAAAGTAGCAAAAAAAAAGCCCTAAATACTGTATATTGCTTGTATTTCATAACTACTTTGTTGTTGCATGTATAGGCAAATAATTTCTAATAAAGTGCGTGAGTATCCCAAGAAGGCGTGCTCGACAAGCTTATTTTATTGCATGCTGTTCGTCCCTTCAGTGTGGTGCCCACAGAAATTTATTGGTTTTAATGTGCACAGGTTGGCAGATGTGCACACAGACAAAAGTGCATAGGCACATGCTGCAGTGTTAATCTGCAGAGACAAGTTTACCTATGCGTTTTGGCATGTCTTTCCCTAATGAGCAAATCTGTATGAACAGAGATTAAGAAAAGAAAAAAATAAGCAGTGAACAAGAAACGGGGGCATCGTGCATTCTGAAGACTGGGCATCCTCGACCCGTGAGCAAAACACTGAACACTCGTTATGACTCGATAAATATTCATGAAATAATACTAAAATATTGCATTTTATGAGGAACACGTGAATTAAACACAAAAGGTGACCATGGATTCCCATAGCTAAAAACAACCCCAGCAAAAAAAAAAAACTGTGGCGGTTTCGTGCTAGTGTCGCGAAGACAAGGCAAAGAGCGAAGTTGGCGGCCCCACCTAGGTTATTCTTGGTTCGGCTAAGCTTATGAGTGGTTATGCTTGGAGGCTCGGTCAAGTTTTCGGCGAGGTGCCGTCGTTAGCCACACAAAAAGCAATGAAAAGCATCGGCACATCCCATGGGTTTCCGAACTTGCCGCTGAAAGTTCTCCATGACTCGCAGGCCCGGATCCTTTTGTCGACGCGTCTGGTGGCACGGTGCTCGGTAACGTGAGCTCGTAACTCCGTATCTTCGGTAACTCGCTGACGTTTCGCCGGCGCGATATACGGGATTGGACCGAAGTCGTCGCATCCGTTGTCGAGTAGCGGCGCGGCGGCTTTCGCGCCGCGCTTCCTTTTCTTCGGAAATGGCGCCTTTCTTCCGTCGCCTATCTCTCATTTGGTCCGAGACCCGGCTGTTCTGTGGGCCAAGCGGCGGAGCGGGGCTGCTTTTATACCCCCGTGGTGACGTCACGGCTTAGATCTGTATCTGCACATGCGCGGCCTCCGTAAGGCGGGGCGAGGTAAAGCTACGGTGAAGCGGTGCCGGCAAGCGCCATGACGTCATCGCTCGGCGAGGTTTCGCTGTGCACGTTCGCCGGCCTAACGCCAGCTTAAACAGCATCGCTGGTGAAATATTGCACAAGGTAAATATACCTGGTAGCGAAGCTTCCATAGGAGCCCATACGTTCAAAACATGGCGGTCCATCGGCGGTCCATGGCGCTTAGCGCCATCTGTATGTGGTGGGAACACTTCCGGCGGAAGAAAAAATAATGTGACGCCATGTCCGTTAAAAAGCACAAGTGACGTCATTTTGTTTTCGAAGGCCCGAAATTTGTTTTGTTGTTCTTCCTTTGGAGCTATATATTCAACTGCCCCGCCATTCGACTTGATGGGCGTTTCGAGCTTTCAGCGTTGAAAGCGATGCAGGAAAAGGCCAGCCGTACGGTTGTCGAAATCGCATCCCTGCACAGAACATACTTTCTTTGGAGGCAGACGAAAGCTTTAGGAGTAGAGTGCTGATCCTATTGCTGGATGCCAAGCCCGTCGGGCAGCGCAGTCGCACGAAAGCAACTACACAATTATCTGGCGGTCGTAACTCACTACTTTTGACTGAACAGATTAAGAAGCAATGAAGCTACCCGCGTCACCAAATTCAGACAAACTTCGACAAGCAAGAAAGCACAAACTGTGAGGGGGGCGTATTTCAACAGGTGATACGAGTGCGCCTTTCTGCCAATTTCAAGACGTGCATTGCATTGCGAGTGATAGTGGCGTCAACGCCCCCTGTAGCGATGGGCGCTGAAAAGAATTGCATTTATTAATAATAATAAAATTAAACTTGTATTTTCTTAACTCGTCACGAATATATAAGATTGACTAGGAACTTTATTTTCCTTGAATGAATCCAACTGTGTCTCGTTTGAATTAAAAAACGCGTTTATCTTTCCCAATGTTTGTTCCCTCCAAACATACTCGCGCTTCAATCGCTACTCCCATAACCCCCCCATGCTGATGTCGGTGACAATCTGTACTGAACCGCTTTTCGCCCGAATCTTCGCGACCTATTTGAATCGACCTTGTATTGCACCTCAAACCTGTGCAACGTACTGTACTCCTCACTGCGCTTTCCGAGCATTCTAAAAGAGTGTTCCGTGATCTCTATGAACTGAGATGAAGAAAGAAAAATATAGCAGTGAACAAGAAATGGGGGCATCGTGCATTCTGAAGATGATGTGTGGTGTTTTATGGCGCAAGGGCCAGGTTTGACCAAAGAGCGCCATGACATGTGGTAATGTTGACGATGTATTGTGGATGACATGCACAATGAACTCATCATGGTAGATGTGATATGGCTGTAAAAGGGCCTAAAAAACTTACGCTGTAAGTGGAGTGGAATATATAGATGGTAAAATAATGACGGTGACTAGGATGTGATGTGGGCTATTGCAATGGGCTTTCGTTAAAAGATGATGTAATAAAACCATAACACTGACTCCAGAGCTTAAAGAGAGCCCTTGAATGCAGGGCTGTTAGTCGTGTGCTTAAAAGTTGCCTGGCCAAATTATTTTCAGGATGTCCGTTGCGGCTAAAAACTCTAAGACTGTTTGGAGATTAAAAAGAGGTTCATCGCTAAGAAAAAATGCAGGGTGAAGGGGTAAATTCTCGCGATATGCAGCAGGGAAATACTTTTTCCTCTCTGTTTCTATTTCAGGGCACTGAATAAGAGCATGGAGGACAGTGAGATTATTGCCGCACTTAACACAGGTTGGAGGATCGCCCCCAGTCAAGAGATGAGAGTGGGTGCCGTATGTGTGGCCTATCCTTAATCGGCAAAGGAGTACCTCCTTGTACCTTGCTATTTTCCCATTTATCCAGTTCCCCAGTTTTGGTTTTATTATGTGAAGCTTATTCACTGCCTGTTTATCCCATTCGCCTTGCCAATGGTTCCGCAATTTACTGCGTAGAAAAGGCTTTAGGTCTGTGGCAGGGATGAGGATATTTGAATCTGCATCGCTAAAAGTTACTGACCCAGCGCTTTCGTCAGCAGCTTCGTTGCCTTTTATACCTTTGTGACCAGGTACCCAGCATATCACTGTCACTTGATTGCACATATATAGGGAGCACAACAGACTGTACAGCTCACTAAAAACTGAGTTTTTATATTTTCTTGGTCTAAGTAGGGCTCTGACTACACTTAATGAGTCTGTAAATACAATAGCCCTAGCAAGTTTTGTGAGCTTTATGTTTTGAACAGCCGAGAGTATAGCGTAGGCTTCAGCTGTAAATATACTTGTGTGTGGATTTAGTGCTCCAGATACTGAAAATGAAGGTCCCAGAGCTGCATAGGAAACTCCTTTAGAGGACTTGGAAGCGTCTGTATAATATTCTGTACAGGAGTACTTCTCCTGAAGTTCACGAAAATGGAATTGTATATGTGCTTCTGGTGCCCTCTTAGATATTTCTACAAAAGAGACGTCGCATTCAATGCTCTGCCATTCCCATGGTGGGAGCAGGCGAGTGGGTGCCATTAGGACATTCTCTGGGACTAAGACGCCTGTTTCTTCTGCCAGTGTTGTCAAACGAAGGCTCAACGGAGGTGTAATAGCTGGGCGGTTACGAAATAATCTGGCTGTAGACACTTCATGAATAGATGAGTGAGATGGATGCTGAACATCTGATTTGACCTTGAGAGCGTAGGAAAAAGTTAAATATGTCCTTTGGAGATGTAATGACCATTCATTACACTCCACATACAGGCTTTCTACGGGACTTGTCCTAAAAGCGCCTGTAGCCAGGCGTATACCCATGTGGTGAATGGGATCTAGCATCTTTAAAGCACTAGGCGCAGCAGAGTTATATACTATTGCTCCATAGTCGAGGCGGGACCGTATAAGGCTTTTGTAGAGGCTCAAAAGGCACCTCCGGTCACTTCCCCAAGATGTGCGAGATAAGAGCTTTAGTAAATTCATTGTCTTCAGACATCTCGCTCTCAGATACCTAAGGTGAGGGACAAATGTTAGTTTCGTGTCTAAGATGATTCCTAAAAATTTATGTTCGTGGCTGACAGGTAGCCGTTGTCCATTAAGATAGATAGCAGGATCAGATAATATACCTCTCTTTTTAGAAAATAGAAGGCATGTGCTTTTTTGGGGGTTTAACTTGAAACCATTCTCGTCAGCCCACTTAGATATCTTGTTTAGACCAAGCTGTATATGTCGCTCACAGATAGAAATATTGCATGATTTAAATCCTATCTGTACGTCATCCACATACACTGAATAAAACATTGTTCGTGGTATGACGCTATAGAGGGAATTCATTTTTACGATGAAGAGCGTGCAGCTCAGTACACCTCCTTGTGGCACACCTGTTTCCTGCTTAAATTGACGAGATAGCACTTTACCAACCCTCACACGGAACGTACGATTAGAGAGGTAGCTTTGGATCAGATTCAAGAGATTGCCTCTGACACCCATACAAGCCAGATCACGAAGAATTCCATAACGCCAGGTTGTGTCGTATGCCTTTTCCATATCTAAAAATACGGCTAATAGAAACTGCTTGTGCACGAAGGCATCTCGGATATTCGCCTCCATACGGACAAGGTGATCTGTCGTACATCTACCCTCCCTAAAACCACACTGCAAGGGGTCTAGTATTTTGTTGCTCTCAAGATAATGAATTAGGCGTCTGTTTACCATTTTCTCAAAGAGTTTGCATAGGCAGCTTGTCAGGGCTATAGGCCTGTAGCTGCAGACCAAAGTTGGATCCTTGCCCTCTTTGAGAATAGGAATGACGACTGCTTGCTTCCAGGCAGATGGAATGTAACTGGCAGAGAATATGGAATTAAAGAGTGCTAGTAGTGTTTAGTGTGTTTCGGCGTGTAAGTGTTCTATCATCTCATAAACTATTCGATCGCCTCCAGGAGCTGATTTATTGCAACAGTCCAATGCTGCCTGCAATTCGACCATGTTAAATGGCCGGTTGTAAGGTTCATTTTTATTTCCTTTCCGGTTCAGAGGCTGGCGTTCCGCTTGTCGCTGATATCTTAGAAATGTATCTGAGTAATGGGATGAGCTTGAGATGTACTGGAAATGTGCCCCTAGCGAATCAGCTTGGTCCTCAATAGTGTCTCCTTGTGTGTTTACTAAAGGTAGAGGGTGAGTTTCACGGCCTTTTATTTTGTTGACCCTATTCCAGGCTTTCCGTTCGTCTGTATATGAACTGATGCTAATGATGTATTTTTGCCAACTTTCCCGTTTGGCCCGGCGGCGCGTTCTTCTACCTAGTGACTTTATTTTCTTGAAATTGATAAGATTCTCGGCAGTTGGAGATTCGCGAAGGTGACTCCAAGCCTTATTTTGATTTTTACGAGCTTCTTTGCACTCCGCATTCCACCAGGGAACACGTCGCCTAGTGGATGATCCATTTGATTCGGGGATACACAGTGATGCCGCATCAACTATAAATGCTGTCAGATATGCCACGGCGTCATCAATAGAAAGTGCAGAGATGTCTTCCCAGGTCATGCGAGTAAGTTCTTTATAATGTTTCCAGTCGGCTGACTCGACTATCCAGTGGGGGATGCATGGGGAGCATTGATCATGTTTTGTTGATTTTATGATAATTGGAAAATGGTCGCGCCCATATGGGTTTTTAAGCACGTTCCACTCTAGATACGGAACCAGTGTACCAGATGCAAGGCTCAAATCGATCGATGAAAATGTTTTGTTTGCCACGCTATAGAATGTAGGCTCTTTATTATTTAGCAAACATGCACCTGTAGTGAAGAGGAGGCTTTCTACTAGGCGTCCCCTGGCATCACAACGACAACCTCCCCAAAGGGTGTGGTGTGCATTGAAATCTCCGACGACAATATAAGGTTCGACCAGTTCATTAATAAAGCTTTGGAATTCTGTTTTTGAAAGATGGCAATTCGGAGGGATGTATACTGAGGAAATCGTTACTAATTTATTAAACAGTATCGCACGAACTGCAACTGCCTCTAGGGTGTTTTAAGTTGTAATTGTCGGCAAGCAACACCCTTATCTACAATTATTGCCACACCGCCAGACGAGGCAAAAGCGTCGTTGCGGTCTTTTCGGTATATGGCATACTGCCGGAGAAAGTTCGTGTGTGAAGGATTAAGATGTGTTTCTTGGACACACAGCATCTTTGGATTATACTTATTTAAGAGTTCCTTAATGTCGTCCAGGTTGTGGAGTAAACCCCTGACGTTCCATTGTATTATCTGCGTATCCATACTGTATGTGTTTTGTGCTGTGTGTCTAAGAAATATAGATTATATAAGCTCACGAGACCTTTTCAGGCCCCTTGATACGAGCTCGCTCTTTCTTCCCGGCGTGCTCGAGGGAGCTGCGCCGTTCCTTGGGCGTCTGAGACGCCGGATTTGCGCTTGTATCCATCACCTCGTCTGAGGTGGTGGATACTGCCCGCGGAGCAGGCACTTTCGCGAGAGTGGTGGGCCGATCTGTACGAGCAGTGGCCCTGGGTACAACAGGCCCGGAGACCTGCTGGCCCTCATTTGCGGGAGACGGAACAGCGTTGGCTGTTCCAGTCAGGGGGGCGGATGGCGTGACCGCCGTCACTCTCCGAGTGACTTGGGCGGCCGCCGAACGATGTGGCATTGCCCCCCGGCGTGCCACATCGGTGTAAGAAGGACTGGTCTGATTGTTGGAATGGAAACGCTTGCGTGCCTCTGGGAAAGTCAGATTTAGTTTTACCTTGAGTTCTGTTATTTGTTTTTCTTTTTTCCACGAAGGGCAGGATCGCGAGTAGGCTGGGTGGTCTCCTTCACAGTTGGCACAGTGGGTTGCTGAACTGCAAACGTCAGAAGAGTGTTCGATGGAGCTACACTTGGCACAAGTAGCACGCCCTCTGCAGGTTTGGGACCCGTGGCCAAAACGTTGACACTTAAAACATCGACGTGGGTTTGGAATGTATGGCCTGACACGTAGCTTGCAGTAACCGGTCTCGATTGATTCAGGCAGAATGCTGGTTCCAAAAGTTATGATAATATGCCTAGTTGGTATTTCTTTGTCATCTCGTCTTATTTTAATCCTTTCCACCTTGACAACGTTCTGTTCTTGCCATCCTTCTAGTAATTCACTTTCACTAAGTTCCAGAAGGTCATCTTCCGAGATGACCCCGCGCACTGTATTCATTGTCCTGTGTGGGCCTACTGAGACGGGAATGTCCCCAAACGCTACAAGTTTTGAGAGTCTGTCGTACTGTGGCTTGTCGCGAACTTCGAGAAGAAGGTCACCGCTTCCCATCTTTGTTACTTTATACCCTGGGCCTATTGCTTCAGTGAGGGATTTCGCTACCAGAAAAGGTGATATCATTCGGACTGTCTTAGTTTCGTGTTGGCTGTGAACCACGTGGTATTTCGGGAAGGACTCTTTTGGTTGCATAAAAAAGCTGAAAGGTTCATCGGTGCGCCCCCTCTTCAGGGAGCGATCAGGTAATAGGGGAAAAGCTTCAGCCATAAAAATTTGAAACTTCGGCGGCGATGGTGGCCACCCACCACCGAGCCCAACAAGGGGACGCTACAAGGTCGGGAAAATACCTGCAGACGCCAGCCATGCATCGCCGCTATAACCTAATATACGATACCCAAGGTTGGATAACTACACCAGGTTAACCCTCGCCACCTGGAAGTCTGGAAGTAATAAGAAGCGAAGAGAAGAGAGGAAAGATTTAAAGTAAGAGAGAAAGACGAAGATTGAAGAGAAGGACAGGAAAAGGTGACTGCCGATTTCCTCCAGGTGGGTCAGCCTGGAGGTGCCGTCTATGTGAAGCCGAGGCCGAAGAGGTGTGTTGCCTCCACCGGGGGGCCTTAAAGGTCCAAACACCCAGCATCGGCTCAACCTCCAGGATCCCCTTTTCCCCAGACACGGCTAAGCCGCGCACGGCTACGCGCGGGAGGGTCCAACCCTCGTGTGCTCGGGTACGTGGTGTCGCAACACACCAAACGCCTGCTTGCGCAGACGCCCCTGCGGGGGTGCATTCTGAAGACTGGGCATCCACAACTCGTGAGGAAAGCAATGAACACCCATGATGACTCGATAAATCTTCGTGACGTAAGTAGTGCTAAAATAGCGCATTTGATGAGGAACACGTGAGTTAAACATAAAACGCGACCATAGATTTGTACAGTTCGGAAAATATCACAGCAGAAATTTTGCACCTCAAACGCGGGCATCAGAGTGTACTCTTCACCACCCTGCCCGAGAATTCTAAAACAGTGCTCTGTGATCTGTATGAACTGGGATTAAGAAAAGAAAAACATAAGCAGTGAACGAGAAATGGGGGCATCGTGTATGCTTCAGACTGGGCATCTTCAACAAGTCACCAAAGCGCTTTACACCTATGATGACTCAATAAATCATCTTCAAATAAGCAGAATTGAAATAGTGTGGTTGATGAGTAACACACGAATCAAACATAAAACCTGAATACTGATCCTAATGGCTTGACAACATCACAGCAGAGGTATTGCATTAATTTGGCGAACGTTCATGATTATGTTGCGCTGAGTTGCATACTGGCAAAAGGATGGCAAAGAAAGGTAGAAAAACGCGGAAGGACGAAGCGCCAACTACGAAACACTTCATTTTTGTTGGAGAACACATTAATATATCAAATGAAACGCGGGGACACACACACACAAACACATTGATGTTACAACGTGGCAGCAAGAACATGGCACTGCCAGTCATTTGACAACGCGTTAGCCAGAACCACAGAGTTGAGTTGTCCCTATTCCGTCCTCCGAACTCGAATCTGGCTTCTGTAAGCGTTGTAGAAGGAATGCTTACGCACTAGTCTCTTTTTTGGATTGTGAGAGCTTCCCATATTTCTCTTTCAATTTTTGTTTACAATTTTCCGATAACTGAGGTCTTCTCCAGCAGAGGTGAGCATTTATACTAACTACATTGGGCTGCGAAGTTGCTAGGTGATCTTAGCAACTGGCACGTGTGATTATGCTTCCTTAATCTGTCAATAAACAGTGTCTGGTTTGACCGATGTACAGTTCCCCGCATGTGAGTGGAATGTTATACATGACACAGCTCTTGCATTCGACATATTTGGTCATGCGTTTGGTTTGATAGGCTCCTTTCTTGCGTGGGTTCTGCGTTCACATTTTGGCAGATGCCTTTTAATTTGTGTGGGGCTGCGAAAAGCCCTTTCACGTCGTGATGTTGGGCTGTCTTCTTTACCATGGGTGACAGCCAGTATATGTAAGGCATACCCACTCGCCTTTTTGTTTCTTTTCTTTTCCCTTTTCTTTTTCGTGCTTTTCGCTATTTTCCCTGATTCCTGACAGCATGTGTTTGCATATCTGCGCCACCAAATTTCTGGGGTAGCCATTGTTTTGAACGTGGCTGACTTGTGTTTCGATGCTCTCCCCCATGGCATGGTGACATGATTTGGCGACAGCTCGGCTGATACACGCCAAGCGATGGCTCTTTTTATAACTTCAGAGTGGCAACAGTCGCACCGAAGAATTTCCTTCTCTCCTCGAGTCTTGCACGACCAGCACGTATGGAAGTTAGCCTTAGATTCAGGTCCAGATATTTCGATATCTCTTCGGCTCGCATCTCCTGTGTAAATTCGACGCCGTCATGACAACTTGCAAACATGCCGATGGTAGTTTCTTTACTCAGTGTTTCGTTCTTTTTACGCTTCAGACAAACTAAACAATCGTCTACGTACCTAGAACAGCCGACGATCTCGGTTGCCTCGAACACAATGGCCTGTTTTCGGTGACGAACACTCAAAAACAAGTCAGAAAGGATAGCAGCAATGCTGGAACCTATAGAACTACAGTCCTATTGTTAATACATGTTATAACCGCGTTCAATACGCACTGACGGAAGGCACAGCTACAGCAAGTTCACAAAAAGCTAGGCACTGCACTTGCACAAGTCTTGGAACTTCGCGTAACCTTATTACTCGATGCCTTCCCTGACAGCTTGTGTCACTGCAACTCTCGGAACACTTTAGAAGAGGTCCTTCACATCAGTTGACGCACAAGGTCCAGCCTCTCCTTGACGCTGCGAACGTTCCGCGCCACTCGGATGAGATTGCTGAGTTTTTCATTGATCTTCACCCATATCGCAGCATCGATGAAATGCTTGAGGAATAGAACCTATTCTAAAATCATCATGTCGTCATTGGGCACGTATCGTCTGCACGAGTGCATGACGCGCGGATTAGCCATTTTGTTGTTTTTTGTTCCGGTTCCCTGGCTCCTCTTGACTCGGCCTGTGCGGCCGTCCGGGTAGACGCTGTAACTTTGCACGAGAGGAGCGGATGCCTACCGCACGGATCGGGCATTCCGGCATATGGTAAACACGCGGAAAGGCACGCGCATGCCCTGTTCGCACCAGGCAAAACGCCCAAACGCTAACGGGGTGCCTTACCGGACAAGTTCAATTTCCCTTTTGTCGCTAGCCTTCGCCAGTCGCTGTCTTTCCGAAAGCCATGGAGGAGCTGAACAATTTGCCTGAATTTTTTACCCTTCAAGCTCTCTTCAGTTTGCCCTTGGGACAGTCGATGCGGCAGACCTTTCTTGAAAATGTTACCCCAAGCATTCTTTGCCGTCGTTTCTTTGTATTTTTGCATATGGTCTAAAGGGTCAGCTTCCCCTTCTGCCAAACTCAGTTCTTGAGCATTCCCTGCTTCCCCCTTTTCCTTCCCATGCAAGGTGAAACAAGTAAATATATTTTATATGTGATTTTAAAGTCCAACACCCTCCCCCCCCCGTAGCAGCTAGCAAGGCCTTGTGCCTCCCTTTAACAACCTTCACACACACAGACCGAGGGGCGGGCCGGGAGCAAGGGAGGCGGGAACAAGGCCGCCGACCGTTCATCGACCCCGGCAGCACAGTCAAGGTTGTCACCCGACCCGCCGGTGCTCGACGAGCGGCGAGCGCTTCCTGGGCGCCGCCATTCTCGAGGGGGGGGAAGCGGGACCCAAAAGGATTGGCCTCCTTCCGTTCCCTTCCCTCCCTTCGCCAGTGGTTCCACGCAACCTGCCCAGTTCCCGCCTTCCTCCTCTCCTGTAGATGGAGGACGACAGAGTGTTTACTTCTAGCTTTTATTACGGCGCCCAGGGCAGACTCCTGAACACTTCGGCGACCGAAAACCAATGTTTATGGTTTGGAAGACCGCTGCGTGCGCGGCGCGAAGAGGTCAGCGACCGGACTGATCGGGCGGTGGTTTGACCGTAGACCTTGCCAGACCACGTATCGGCACAGAAATTATTTTTTTCCGCTTTTTTAGGTCTTTGCGTTGTGCCTTTCTTTGTAGTCCCTCTGCACCTTCCGAACCGTTTATCACACAGTCGAGAAGTCGTTTGGTGATAGACGAAGAGGGCAGCCTCCATGCCCGCCGTTTTTTTTTAGTTTACCCTAATATTTATTTTCACCCTCCATGCTCTTCCTCTGAAGGAGAGAGGGCTGGCGATTTTCGGACTGCAATTGTGTTGGTATTGTCGTTTTATTTAGACGCAGAAGAACACATGTTCTGTGGACACGTGTGTGCACTGATTCCGCGTGATCGGCCCTCAAATTTCTGTTGTGGAAGCTCAAGCGGGCGGCAAGTCTCGAGGGTCGATGACCTACCTGGAAGTTCACGTGACTGCACTTGACCGCGCGAATATTGCTCTTCCTTCTTTTATATCTGGATTTTCATTGCGTCTGGTTGCTGACAACCTGTCTAGACCATATTTTGCTACAGGAAAGGTATGATCACTGTTAGCTCCATTGAAGCTATTCTCAGGCCAATATGAAAATGAAAGTTCGCCCGCAACCTCGTCAACATATGAAATGGAACATTGATGTAGTTCTCGGTCAACGCTTATCATGTGTGAACTAATACAAAATATTTTTTTTTCTCTTGGGCTTCACAAAATTTTTATATGATTGATTTTAATATGTGGTGTATATGGTATACTGTAAAATAAGTTTATGTTCGTCATACTATCATATTTAACGTCTTAATCCTAACTTGAACTTTTGGAACATTGGACAGTTCTTACTTTCACGAAATGTAGAAGAATGGCCATCATGACAAAAGCTTTGACACCGCAAATTTTCCCCCGACAATTGTGAAAATGAGAGGCTTGCAATCATGATGTTTACGATGTATCCGTTTCGCTATAGCAGTTTAACTGGATGTTTCAAATATAATCAAAGCTTCGTATGGCAGTATTACTTTGCTGTCGCCATTTCTCGAGCTAGTTTCTTGCATTCATATGAATTCACTTAGAAATTGCCGTGACCTCTTTGTTTATTTGATATATATGTTACTGTAATATGAAGGTTGCGTGAAGTGCTTCTAATTGCCTGACTAAAAGCCTGCTGCACAGCGAGGAATATGGTACAAAATGAACAACTTCATTATTTATTAAATGATATGAACGTGAACTTTAAGAAAAGCAATGTAGCTTTTGTTGTCTTGCAGTTGAAATTTTGCTGCATTGAATATACTTTCTGGTGACATGCAAATGAATATCAAACAATAGATTTACAGTAAAATCAAACCAACAAACAGCTGACGAAAGGAGAAGACTCAGGGAACTTGCACCACAATTAGCCTATTACGCACACGGTTTCTATATTTATTTATTCTTTCTTTTCTTGGGTCACTTAAAGTGCATGTTGTGAGCAAGAAGACGCCAGGCAAAAAAGAAGCTTCAATAGATCTGACACTGCACTTTTTATTTTCCAAAAACAATAGCTGTCAAAATTGCTGTCACGAACACTTCAATAGTTGAGAAAGCGTCTGCATTTGTCGAATTTCGGTTATTTCATTACAGACATACGAAATTAGTATGTTAATATTGTACGCTATTAAATATAGTCTTTCCTGGGATTCATGCTGGAAGCATTCGCGATGAAATCACAAAGAAACTGAATCAAATTCCTCTCACGAGTGACACATCACTCACCCATACTACATAAAATGAGCAGGGAAGGCTGAAAGCGGCACTGCTAACATTCGTAGCGATGCAGATGCTTAAAATCTAATTACATATCACACGATTTATCGATGAGCACTTGAATATTGGATGCTAATAAGCATGAACATATCGTACAGTGTTACACCCTCATTATCGGTCGAAAAAAATCGTATATCTATCGCAGCGATGGTAGTAGTAGTAGTAAACGACTTTATCGGGGTCCTCAAGAGCTAGGCAAGGGACCTGCTAGGTAGGTCCCTACCCAGCACTTGGGTAGTCCCATGTCGGAACAGAGAGGTCATGCTTCTCCGCTCGTTCACGGGCCCTCTGGACAGCCAGGAGCTGGACGCCTTTTTTCGGGTATGTGATGGCCTTCGTCCAGTCTTCTCGGTTAAAATCCTGTAACACAGGGCACTGCCAGAGCATGTGATTTAATGAGCAAAATTCAGCGCCACAATCTGGGCAGGGTGGATCGATGTCCGGGTAGAGCATGTTCAGAAACCCCCAGAACGATAGGACTCCGTCAGGAGCATGCGGAGCGTGCTAGATTGTGGTCTCTTGAGCTTGGGAAATTCTGCCTATTCGCTCTGTACTGAGATGTGAAATCGTGAAAAGTAACTAGAGGATTACTGTGGGCGAGTTCTCCAGAACTCACCCGAGACACCATCCCGTCGCGGCATATGAAACCTCGCGCACGGTCATCGGCTATATCATTGGGGTTCAGTTAACCCGGTAACGAGACTATGTGGTGAATAATGTCAGAAGGGGGTAAGCCGTTCAGAATCCTGGCTGCTTCTGTGGCTATCAATCCCGATGCGAACGCTCTAACGGCTACTCGTAGACCGTAGTGCGTTTTGTGTCAAGTAAAACGAGAGCTATACCAGCCAGTTCAGCCATGTGGACCGAGGTGGTTCTCCCCTGTAATTGACTATTGCTACGGAAAACATGTTGGCACTGGCGTGTCGCGCCGCGTCAACAAAGGCCTCCGTTCCGGATATGCTCTTTAAGAAAGCTCTAGCCCTCTCTAACCTTCGACCTTTATTGTGTTGGCGGTGGACATTTCTTAAAGAGTCTACAATAAAGGATTTCCTTGTTTGAATATCAAGTTGCGTGTATCTCCCTGATTGAAGCTAGGACGGAGGCCTTCCGCATCCAGCAGCCGTCTGCCTGCTTTGGAGTTTCATAATCTAATAATTTGTGATGATCTTAGTGCTTCTATTAACTCCGAAGTTGTGCTGTGTACTTCCAACGTCATGAGTTTCTCTGTGCTAGTCGTGATTGGCCCGCCGAGCACCCTTTTGACGCTTTTGCGCATAAGTGTGTCTAATTTATCTCTGTCCGTTTTGGTCCAATTGACGGCCGCTACCATGTAAATGACATGGCTCATGAGGAAAGCATGGTGAGCCCTAAGGAGTATATCCTCGCCAATGCCGCCTTTCTTCTTGGACACTCTCATAATTCGTCTAAGAATATTCTCTGTTTTCGTGGTGAGATTGGGCTATAGTCTTAGCGTTGCAGCCCTTTGAGTCTATTGAAAGCCCTAGGATTTTGATAGAGTCTACTGTATGGATGGTGTGCTCATCTCTGGTACGAACACTAATGGGCACTAGATCGAGTGGGGTGAGTCCCCTAGCACCTCGTCTACCTGTCTGTACTGCAGGAGTTCCGACTTTCCAGGTGAGAGTGCCAATCCTGTACCTTACAAGACAAACTCTGTAACATCCAGAGCCTCCTGTAGAGCTTGTTCGACCATCGCCTCCGATCCTCCGGGACACCAGATTGTAATATCGTCAGCATATAATGCATGCCCTACACAAGAAATTGTTGCAAGGCTTTGCGGCAACTTGCGCATTGCTATAATAAACAGAAGAGGCGAGATAACTGCCACTTGGGGAGTACCCCATCTTCCGAGTGTGAAAGATTCCGAGACTAATTGCCTCAACTTTACGGCCGCCGTCCTGCTCTCGAGGAAGGGTGTAACTAAAGAGAAGAATTTAACTCCTAAGTTCAAGGACGATATCTCCTGAAGAATATTCATGTGTAATTGTATCGAAGGCCTTGGATAGATCCAGGGTGGGGTCCCCTTTTACATCTTTGCTTTGAGAGTCGATTATCTGTGTTTTGAGCACGAGAATGACACCCTGTGTTGAAAGCAAGGGCCTGAAACCAACCATATTATACGGGAAGAGTTCATTCCGCTCGACATGTCTCGATATCCTGTTATGCACATCACGTTCGGCTACTTTGCTAATGCAAGAAGTAAGGGAGATAGAACAAAGGTTCTTCAAGCTGGGTGAATTACCTGGCTTGGAGATGAGGACCACTGTGGCCTTTTTTCCAACTCTCCGGTACGACGCCCTCTTCCGATGCCTCATTTATATCCTTCACTAAGGCTTGAATGGCTTTGCCGTCCAAATTTCTTAAGAGCCGGTTTGTAACTCAGTCGGGGCCTGGGGCAGACCTTCCGTTAGATTGCGCAGCAGTTCCCAGATCTCAGCTTCGGAGAAGGGGGCGTCCATCTCTGGGGCAGGCGCGCCCTCAAACTGAGGGGGGAGGGGAACCTGGGATTTGGCCAATCGGAAGGTATTTGTTGGCACATCTCCGAAATATGGAGGCTTCTGAGGTGCCTTCCATTTTTTTCTTATTAATTAATCGGTCTATAACTAGTCTCCGATTCCATTCGGATTGCCCATCATCTAAGAGATGTTTGAAGAGGGTCGATTTGCCACCTTTGCGCATTTTTCCATCAGCTGCCTGGCAGGCGTCCCTCCATTTCTCTTTATTAAGTTCGGAGCACTAACCCTCAATGTGTATATTGAGCTCCGCGATCTTTTTCCGTAGTCTGCGATTGAGTCTGTTTTCCAACTATCGAGGGGAGCGTTTGGCTTCCAGGAGGTGCGCTAACCTTGCGTCCAACCCTGGGGCGTCGAAATCTTTAACTATTTCCTTTGTGGTCTTCTCAACATACCTCTGGATCTGTGCAAGCAGTTCACTGAAGGTGTTGTATACTGCCTCATTTTCTGCTCTTATTTGCCTAACGAGGTCCCAGTCTGTGTATATATAGGTTTTGGTGGGAGGTGCTATTATTTCCATCCCGAGTTCTACTATGTAGTGGTCGCTCCCCAAGTTCTCCAGTAAGTTGGACGACTTGGCCACTGCATTTCTATTGAAGCTGAGATCAGGCGTCGTGTCTCTTGCGACCGAGTTCCCCAGCCTCGTGGGGAAACGTAGGTCCGAGACCAGCGTTAATTTCAAGTCTCTACTCGCTGCAACTAGGTTGGCCCCTTTCTTTTGTTCGCGTTACATAACCCCAAGCCGGGTGGGGAGCGTTGACGTCTCTGCCACTATTAGGGCTGCGATTTCGCGGTGGTTACGACCCTATTTAGTAGTGAGCGGAGATTATGCTTATAAGCCGAAGGAGAGCTCTACAAATTGAGAATGAAAATGTTACGTCGGATTTTTTTTTTTGGGGGGGGGGTGATTTCAGTCAACTGTGCCTCGAGACCGGATTTCTTATCCGAGTTACAAAATTTTGACTTCGTGGAGTCTTTCCTGACGAATGTGGTGATATCTCTGCCATTTTCTCCTTTTTGGCTAACCGAACGGTAGCTCGATAAGTTGACCTTCTCACTAAGTGTTTCTTGCAAGAGCAGGCCGTGCAGCATTGAGGCTTGTGCTTTGATGAGCTGCAATAGAGCAGCCTTGCACCTGAAGAAGCAGGCGCAATTCCACTGCCAGATAATTACGTTTCCGGTTTATCGCGCCATTTTGATTTCTATTGAACTAGCATAGCCTGCAGGAAACTCGTGTTATCCGGATCCTGCTGTACTTTCTTGGCTTTTGCAATGGTGCCAGTGGTGATGGTCTTGATTTTTCTAGTATTTGTCATTTTCATTTTAGACTCTAGGATGCCAACTCTACGTGTTAGGCGGGGGATGTTCCCGTCCATTCAATCTAGCTCACTAGTGCTAGATAGAATGGCTAAGGCCTCTCTCATCTGCGTGAGCGATTCCTCAATCGCCATCAAAGACGCGAGTATGTTTGGCTCTGGCTAGGATCCCGAGCGGTGGACTCGTCAGTTTGCATGGGCTCTCTTTCAGTGGTCGTGGAGGGGGGGGGGGGCTAGGGGTAGCTGTGCACTTATTCGACCCTTCTGCTTCAACCGAGATGGGTAAGGCGACTTCGCGGGGTTCAGGCGAGTTATGGAAGAGCTCGAACTCGGACGTCGGCGTTGGTAGTGCCTCTTTAAGCTCTGCATTTTCTTTCTTAAGCATTAAAGTGTCAGATTGCTCTCTTTTACGCTCCGGCGAGGTGCCCTGCGTTACCTTTACCGGCGTTACTGTGTTACCGGCGTTACTGTGTTACTCCGTTACCGGCGTGCCCTGCGTTACCGTAGTTGTCACGCCTCGAAGGGCGTGACAACCACGAGAATGTTCTCGAAAGGGTTCGTGCACAACGTGTCTTCGAACGCCTGCTCCGCTGTTAGGGAAGCCTCCTTGGTGAGCGCACGCTTGAAGATAATAACGTCCGTCTTTTTAACATGCATTGTATTGTATTGTATTAGGTTTTATGGCGCATAAGCGACTTAGGCTATCATGCGCCAAACACATGGTATAACTTATTTCAAAAATTGGGTATCCTCAGCGAGGTCCTTGTCCGGACAAGGCCTCTGAGGAGCCCAACAAACCAAATGAAGACCTCAGCCTTCTTCTCAGAACTGAGAAAATGGGTGAGGTGCATCATAAGATGCGTGAAAAAACCGGGTAGTAATTTTTAAAATGAGTAGTTCTGTGATACGTTATATTTCGTTTAGGATCGCTGCGTCTTTCAAAAAACTAAAAACAGATGAAGTTTCTACTAGTGGGTTATCTCCTAAAAGCAGACTGGGATGGAAGGGAATGCGTTCATTGTAAAATACAGTAAAATGTTTATTCCTTAGCCGTTCGAGTTGTGTGCACGAGAATAAAATGTGACTCACAGTGAGTTCATCTCCACATTTCTCACATAAGGGTTTGTCTTGTTTTGTCAGTAGAAAGTTATGTGTTAGGTGTGTGTGTCCGATGCGCAGGCGGCATAAAATTACTTCTATAAAACGTTCCTGATGCCTGCATGATCTCCATTCTCCTAGAATAGGTTTTACTAAATGTAGTTTGTTATTTTCTTCGTTATTCCATGTACGCTGCCATTTTTCTTTAAGCTTGTTTTTTACTAACTTCATGCAATCTGCATAGGGTATATTTACAGTGCTGACATCCTTATGGCAGGCTTGAGCGGCGCACGCGTCAGCTCTCTCGTTGCCTCTAATTCCTTGATGGCTTGGTACCCAACACAGCTTAATTTCGTGTCCTTGCGTTTGAGCAGTTATTATGTTATGGATTATATTTCCTATTAAAGGTTCCCTTACGTTTCTGGCTTTCAGTGCTGTTATTGCACTAAGCGAGTCCGTGTAGATAATGCTGTTTTGAATGTTCATCTCGACTATTTTTGATACAGCTACCGAAATGGCATGACATTCGGCTGTGAAAATTGACGCGCACTGAGGCAACCTGACTACCTTTTCCCATTTATCTTGCACTACAGCACTTCCGACGTAAAGTGATGTTTTAGAACCGTCAGTATAAAATGCTGTGTGCTCTTTGTACTTTTTGTCTAGCGCCAAAAATTCTTGTATTAGATGTTCACGTGGAGTTTGCTTTTTATGAAATTGTGTCAGTGTGTAGTCACCTACACTGGGAAAGGTGTGCCAAGGTGGTAGTGGTTCGGGTCTATGGGCAATATCGGGCAGTGTGTCTAGAATACCTAATTCCTGGCAAATTTCTTCAAATCTGAGAATAAGGGGTCTCGTCGCATTCGGTTTGTTGTTAAAAAGCTGCTTAGACGGGCACTTGGTAACTATGGAGTAGCAGAGATGTTTTGGTAGTGAACGGGTTTTTAGGATATATGCACATGTGAGCATGGCTCTTCTATCTGCGAGGGCTGGTTCGTTACATTCGACATGTAGGCTGTTTATGGGTGATGTCCTGTAGGCCCCACTTGCAAGGCGCAGACCTGAGTTATGAACTGGATCTAATTGCTTCAGGTAGGACGGTCGAGCTGAGTTGTATACTATGCACCCGTAATCGAGGCAAGAGCGAACTATACTGCGGTAGATGTGTAAAAGGCCGGTCCTATCAGCCCCTCAGCGTTTATGTGAAAGCACCTTTAATATGTTTAATGATTGGGACGTTTTCTTCTTCAGGTTCTTTATGTGCGGCAAGAAGGTCAGTTTTCTGTCAAAAGTTATGCCCAGAAATTTGTGTTCACTTTTTACCGGCAATTCCGCTTCGTTCAGGTATAGTCTAGGATCTGTCTGTAGGCCACGTTTGAGTGAAAAAAGGATGGCCACTGTTTTCTGTGGGGAGAACCGGAAACCATTTCGGTCAGCCCGCGTTGAAAGTTTATTTATTGTTAACTGCAGTTGTCTTTCGCATGTTGTTATGTTTGAGGATGTGCAAGCTATCTGAAGATCGTCGACATAGATTGAATACATAATTGACCTTGGGATTATTTTACTGATCGAATTCATTTTAACAACAAAAAGGGTCGTGCTTAAAACACTCCCTTGGGGCACTCCATTTTCTTGAATGAAAATTCTCGACAGGGTTGAACCGAGGCGTACATGGAATGAACGGTTTGACAGGAAGTCTTTTAGGCAGTTCAGCATCCTGCCACGAATGCCAAGTTCAGCCAAATCGTGAAGAATTCCGTACCTCCAGGTTGTGTCATAAGCTTTCTCTAAATCGAAAAAGACAGCGAGACATTGTTGTTTGTGTATAAAGGCTTCACGGACAGTATTTTCAAGACGAACCATGTGGTCTGTTGTGGAGCATGCCTTTTTGAAACCGCACTGATGGGCATCGAGAAGCTCACGGACTTCTAGCACGAAGGTTAATCTCATATTCACGATACTCTCAAAGGATTTTGCGAGGCAGCTGGTGAGCGCTATGGGCCTGTAACTACTGGGGGAGGTTGGTGGTTTTTCGGGCTTTAAAAATGGAACGATGATGGCCTTCTTCCAGGCTTCGGGTAGTTTACCCGATACCCACACCTTATTAAAAAACTTAAGAGTGCCTCTACGGCAGGTTCAGAGAGGTGGGACAGCATTTGATAGTGTATTCTGTCAGGGCCGGGTGCAGTCTGTTTACCAGCGGACAAGACTGTGTTGATTTCATGAACTGTGAATAATTCATTATATGGTTCATTTATATATCCACTTATAGGGAGTCTTTGTTTCTCGGCTGTGTTTTTGTACGTAAGGAATGATTCTGTGTAGTTTGATGAGCTGGTAACTGCTGAAAAATATTCACCTAAAATGTCTGCCTGTTCTTCGATGTTTGTCTCTTTACCAGGGGCTGTTAGAAAGGGGAGTGTGAAAGGGGAGTATTTACCATCTAGCCTTCGTACCTTCTCCCACATTTCTTTTGATGTGGTTGAGCTATTTATGGAAGTCACGTAGTTTTGCCACGAAGTCTTTTCGGTTCTACGACGGATATATCGGGCTTGTGCTCTTGCCTTTTTAAAGTCTATGAGATTTTTTTGCGTGGGGTACCTTCGAAAGATTCCCCATGCTTTGTTCTGTTTCTTTTTTGCTAATCTACATTCTTTTGTATACCAGGTTTTGTGGTTTTGTTTCACCACTCCGGAAGATTGAGGTATGGCCAGGAGTGCGGCAGAGATAATGTAGTGTGTGACAATTTCATTAAGTTCGTCTATACCTAAATTATGTAGATCTATTTTTTCTAAGCTGGCATTTTCTTGAAACAGCGCCCAGTCGGCCAAATGGAGCTTCCAACGTTGTGGTTTTGTAGGAATGATTTGCGGAGATGATGTTAGGTTGATAAGGACGGGTAAATGATCGCTACCATACGGGTTGTCCAAGACATTCCATTTAAAAGCATTAAAAACAGACGGCGACGTAAGAGACAAATCTAAGGAGCTCCATTTTCCTGAGCTTGGAGAGCAGTATTTGTGTTTGCCCCTGTTAAGCAGGCATATATTATTACAGAGAATAAAATCTTCTAAAATACGGCCTCTAGTGTCCGTTTGTTCGCTTCCCCACAAACTGGAGTGAGCATTAAAATCGCCGACTAACAGATATGGCTCTGGTAATTGTTTTAAAAGGTCTTCTAAGTCATGGAGCGTTACTGTCAGGTGTGGTTGGATATATACGGAACATACTGTAATTGTTTTAAAGTGTACTACAGACACTGCAACGGCTTCAAATGTAGTCTGAAGCTTGACTTCACAAGTAGCGACACTACTTTGAACAACTATGGCAGTACCTCCAGAGAGCCTATTTGCTTGCTCTCGGTCGTGACGAAAGACTTTATATTTACTTAAAATATTTTTATGTTTTGATCCCAAGTTTGTCTCCTGGAGACACAAAACAACCGGGGAGTATACAGAAAGAATATCTTTTATGTCACCGTAGTTTTTTAATATACCTCGACAGTTCCAGTGAATTAGGAACGCCATATCGAATAACTTTGATGGATGTATTTCAAAAGCTATGCTCCCGGTTTTGTGGGTCCCGTTATTGGAGTTCTTCCTCCCTTTTTGTATTCAAGGGAGTTGCGCCGCCGCTGCTGCGGAGGCGGGCTACTGGTTATATCCATCGCCTCCAGCGAGGTGATGGGTTTCCGCGGGGAACCCGCGGGGGTACGGATTTGTGGCTTCTCCCGATGGGGGGAAGCCCTGCGGCCTACCGGCTCAGGGGCCAGCGAGCCTTTCTTGTGTGGTAGTATGGCAGCCTTGGCTGCACCTGTCATAGTTGTGGATGGCCCTGCCTGGGCAGTGGCCTGAAGTTGGAGTGGTGTGTCGCCACTCCCACTAACTTTGGTTGTGCCAGAGGCCGCCGTCAGGTGCACCTCCGGGATGTCAATGGTGCCGACACCGGAGTGCCGTTCGGGTGGGGGACGGGGCAGGCACACATCAACAATAGTGTACTGTGTGCCTACTGTCACCAGACGCCGCTCGGCCCCCCGGCGCACGGCGTCAACATATGACCTGGATGTCTCTAGGGTGAACTTTTTCCTTGCCTCAGGGTAAGATATGTTTTCTCGTACTTTTAGATTGATTATTTGTTTTTCTTTTTTGAATACTTCACAGGTTCGTGAGTACGCTGCATGTGGACCGTTGCAATTTGCACACTTTGTTTCATTTGCTTGGCAGTTGTCAGTATTGTGCTCGGTTTCGGCGCATTTGGCACAGGTCTCCTTGCCTCTACATGTGTTGCTGCCATGCCCATACCTTTGACATTTGAAACATCTCCTAGGGTTAGGGATGTATGGGCGCACTGGGCACCTGATGAATGCAACCCGGACAGACTCGGGTAAGCGAGTGCTGCCGAATGTTAGTACGATGTGAGGTGTTGTTTTTTCTTCGCCGTTGCGCCTTATAATTATGCGGCGAAGGGACGTTACTCCTTGGTCTCGCAAATTCTGGAGGAGCTCATTTTCGTTCTCAGTCATTAGCAGCCGCTCAGAAATTACTCCCTGAACGCTGTTCAGGCTTCTGTGAGGGGTTACAGTAATGGTAAGGTCAGCAAGCTTCTTTTGCGCGAGTAGCGCATCACTTTGCTTTTTGGATTTGACTTCCACAAGCAGATCTCCTGAGGACAGTTTTTTTGCTTCATATTCTTCGCCTATGTTAGCTACTAGCCATTTCTGTATCACAAACACTGATAGAGTGGCCACGGGAGCGTTTTGCTCAACAGCGTGAACTACCAGGAACTGTGGAAAATTTTCAGCACATTTCTGAGTTGCAACTTTGATTGCTTCGGTGCGGTACCGTTTCCGGTTCCGATCGTTTTTTTTAGAGGGGGAAATTGAGAATCCATGCGGCATGTATGGATTAAGGGTTCCTATTGTGTCACCTGTGTTTCACCCTTATAGACACAAGAAGGTCCCGGAGTCCCCCGCCTGGTAAACAGATGGGGAGCCCGTCGGCCGGGGCTTGACCATGGCTCCGACCGCCACCGTTCATGGTTTCTACCCTTCACCTTACAACCTGTCGCCACGGTGCGGATTACAGCTTCGGTATGGGGGCTAAGGGTCCGTGGTGGCGCCAAGCACCATCACCTTGAGTCTCAAGGTGCCCTTGCGGGGTTTTAACATGCAACCCTCCACGAGACCGTATAATGGTATTAAAGTGGTCCCAGGAAGGTTCGTGATTCTGGAAGCTTCCATGACTCGTCTCAATACATTCTGTGGAGCGGCAGTGAGGGCGCCTCCAACCTCTTCCTTTCGCAGACGTGAGCGCGTTAGAATCACACCGCTGGGCAAGTTTCTTCTTGCTCACGACTTCAATGCAGCCTGAGCACTCCGCTTCCTCCGGATTGGTTTACATGCACAACCGTGCATGTAACTGTGCACAACCGAGGAATTGGGGTTCGAGGCCATTTTCTAGCTCGAGGACGCGTTGGGCCTCGGCTCACTGCCCGCCCGACCGCCCCGTATGGTTTGGCACGTTAGGCGCAGCTGCTGGCCAACTTGGCGTGCGGTGGTAATAGTCTCGGGAAAGCCCGAAAAATCCACCCACCGGCAATATTTTGGTAGCCGCTTGTTCCTTGGAGCAAACTGCATCGATTGTAGAACAGTTCTTGTACGTTGAGGCAAAACAATCCGGTCCACAACATTTGTAGAAACGGGAGCCGACGTGCTCGCACATGTGCGTTCGTAACGTTACCATCGCAGCGATGGTAATATATATTTTTAGCGTTCGTTGTGAGGGGGGGTAAAGAATGTTCCAGTGAAATATTGAATCCCAGTCATTGACAAAACCATGTTCAATGGTGACCAGTTTTTGGCAGAGCAACCGCTCAACTGTCGAGGGCACGTAAGTTACTCTCTGATTCAGCCATGTTTTACTGCCCACGTATTATTATGCGATCTCTAAACCCCTATGACCATCGTTACCCTTTCTGTGGGCGCTGTACCGAACGGTCATTCTAGCCCATGTTATGTTGGCCGTGATAACCACAGAATTCTATAGTATACACCAAGCCTATATGAGCAGGACAGTCTAAGCAGTCAGTCGGCTCCAGAGATTGTTGACACGACAGCCATTGAAGCTGACCGTGTAGCAAAGCCTACTTCCCAATAGGTTGGATAAAGCGTTCGTTCGAAGAACTTTCAAATGCTCGCATGAAGCTGGTATTACTACAGTGAGCAAGTCACGACAGAAAGAGCAGCTTCTGCCTTTATTTTGATGTCGGGCGTCCGATGTGGAAAGGATCTATACCTTGACTTGCACACGTCTTCTTAATCGTCAAGTAGAGTCGCTTCACTGAAGGTCACAACCGGAATTTATTCATTTTGTGACCAGTTATGGGAGTTTTGGGTGACGCGAAAGGAAATCCTGAGAGTGGTCCTGCACAATTTTATTGAGATGAGGACATCCGAAGTGAATTCACTCCATCGCCATCGGCGACGTCCAGCTGCCTTGCTATCTCTGCGGTATTCGAATTCTAGGTAGGAATGGCAATGCTTTGGCAAGAGAAATCATAGAGGCATATCATATTAGAAAGAAAAAAAGTGCCTGTATTACCGATACGTCAGTTGTCGGGCGTTACAAAGAAAAGCAGTTTTTATAAATTAGGCTGTCATCTATACGCTTCTTGATATGAGCATTGCTTGGCTTGATGGGCAGAACGCTTGCGCGGTCCTGGTCTGCTGTGCACTTAGGCGAAATCTTCAGAATAAAATTTAGTTGCGAGTTGTCCCTTGTCCTGTGCTTTTGTGCCTATCTTCTGTCCCGTCTTGGAATTGTGCTTACCAGTATTCAGTTGTTATGCCCTGCTATCGACGGCACATGTGGGGCCCAGCCGTGGAGGCTTAAGAACTCCAGAGGCGGGCAATGCGTTTGGCTGCACAAACGACCAATCCAAGTGAACGCGCCATCACGTTTCGCCCATTCGGCTCTTCCGGAACCTGGGCAGTATTTCGCCTTCCGCTGCTGGCACGCACGTCGTGCGCACACCCACTAGCCTTTCTTCCGAGCAGCTGTGTGCGTGCCAAATCGTGGTGTATACGCTGGTCTGAGCGGAACGAACAGTAAACGACAGGCTAAATGTCGATTATCCTTTCACTGGCACTGAAAGAAAGCCGATGATTGTCCTTCGGTTTAACCTCGTGCACTGTGGAGGCGCCATGCCTGCAACGGCGTTGCCGGCGCTTCTCATCGCGCCAGCGTTTCGGGACGCCTTCCACGCAACGCTAGGCTTCGCTATTCCTTTTAATGCTTCGCCTACGGGTGAAAGTGCCAACTTCTTTTTTTATTACGGATGCTCCGTGAAGGCCGTCACTCATTTTTCTTGTTGGAGCGGGAAAGTTGCAGCAAGATTGGGGACTCATAAGCCCACGGCAGGGGACGAGGCAGATAGGGACGTCAAAGGTTGCGTGAGATAGAAGGAGCGCGCACCGAAAAACAGCCACCTTTGCAGAGACAGAGAGAGACAGAGAGTGAGAGAGGCATAAAAGAGAGATGCCTCGACCTGCAGTCGCCTCACCGAGGCATCACAGTTGCTTCAACAACGCGGCACGCCTGGTGCCAGGCACGTTCGGCTACAAGAGTAGCCAGAAAAGCCGCTCTTTCATTACGCAGTGGCCGCGCTTAACACAACTCTCGTGTTCCCTTCTTAGTGGTGGACTAGTGACATAGCATAGAACTAACATACACACTATTGTTACGCGTGTAAAACTAGTTAAAATATGTAATTACATATAGAGACCGTTCGTGGAGACGAACGAAATCCCAGCCTGGCTGTGCAACTTTGTTGATGCTGTTATTCTACTGAGTGACTGGCGAATACCCACAGTGGGGGATTGGCCGTGAATCGGGTGGTTAAATTAGGTGTATAAAATCAAGGAAGTTAACGATTTGAACGTTGGAGCATAACAAGTAAGATTTTCGTGCGTAGGAATAAAGCAAACAGATGAAAACCGTGTAAACAAAATCTAATCAGAGATAATTTTCGCCGTCTTCAGGATCGTCGTCGTTGTCTTTTTCACCTCATCGTAACAAGACCCCCAGCGGAAAAGCACCGTCCCGGTGGTCCCGGTAACGGGACCACCAGGAAGGTCGTGCTGAAGTAGTCCGTGCGACATGAACGACATCAGGTGAGGTTAGGCCGCATGGCATGGTAGAGCTGACGGGGACTTTCTCATAGGTAACATCGTTCAAATTATGTAGGACGCTGTAAGGCCCCTTGCAGCAAGGAAGAAGTTTTTCAGAGAGGCGCACGCGACGGGAAGAGGACCGAAGTAGCGCATTGGAACATCGTCACCCATCGTGCACCTCTATCTTCCCTCTTTCCTTCCCCCTTCCCCTTCCCCCAATGCCGAGTAGCTGGCTAGAGGAATATACCTCAGGCCGACCTCTCAGCATTTCGTATCATTAAACTTCTCTCTCTCTCTCTAGTGGAAAGTGTACGTCATGGTGCCGCTGAATGTAAACGCGGTTTTGATTTTTTTTTGCGATGCCAAGAGACGAGTACGGGCAAGCTGCCTCGCTTTGTCAGCATGGGCTATGGCGTCGCGGGCATACTCGCTTCTCGAGGCACTAGCAGAGGGAAATGAATCATCCAAGGGCAATTCATGGTCGCGACAGAACATCAAGTAAAACGGCGAATAACTGGCAGTTTCCTGGCGTGAAGAATTGTAAGAGAACATGACGTAGGGTAGTGCAACGTCCCAGGCATGGTGGTCAGGCGGAACGTTCTTAGACAGCATGTCGGTGATGGTCTGGTTCAATTGCTCAGTCAGGCTATTCGTTTGACGGTGGTACGACGTTGTGAGCTTGTTCCTGCTAGAGCTGGACTGAAAAAAATAATTGGCTGCGGCTTAGCTCAGCTGACCCTGGATTTGCAAAGCAAAATCTTGGTTTAGCCTGGTTAAGTCTTGGTTTCACTTGGTTAACCTTTGGTTTAGGTGTAGTTATTATAGTAAGCTATACAATCATCGTTAAGCCAAGTATGACGGCTATGTCTAAGTCGGTGGCTAGACATGACTGTGATTAGGCTCGGGCAGACACGCATCGTTTGACGGTGCGATGCCGGTTGTGCCACAGGGAAAGCGCATGTGCTAGACATGCAGAGACGCTGCGAACATGCGCAGCGTCGAAGCACAAACGGACAGGGCGAGAACGTGGTCGCTACATTGATCTCGAAGGTGCGACGCCTGTTGCATTCCGGACCATCTCCAGTGAAGCAGCCCGCCGGGCGATACGGCTCAAAGCCTCCTGCTCCCGCGCAACGCTCAGAGGAGACGGCCTGGCCTCGCTCTCATCCATGGCCAAGCTCGCCCTGCCTAGGTGAGCGCGGCGTGGTCAGGCGGCGGCCCAGCTGCGGAGAGCCCATGCGCCAAGCCGCCGGAGGCCGAGCTCGGCGCGGCGAGTCACGTGATGCACTGCCAAGGCTACAGCGCAGCTGCGGCCCAGTAAGGTCCAATTGCTGGCGAGGACAAAACTCGGCTCGACGCGGTTACCAAAGCTTTGTCTTTAAAATTTAGGGAATTACTTGGGAAAGAAAAATACGACCACGTTCCGCGAGTAGCTGTCGTGGAGCGCCATACACTATAATGATGTCACGAGGGAGGAAATCCGCGACCTCACTTGTACAGCTGGTCGGCAGCGCTAGGGTTATGGCGTAGCGCGTGGCGTAATCCGTAGCGACAGGGGTGCACCTGTTGCAGGATTTAGACTCGGGAAAAGGACCGAGCAGATCTAAACCCATTCAAAAGAATGGGTCACTCGGGGAGTCGAGGGGTTTAAGATACCCGGCAGGAAGTGTCGTTGGTTTTTTTCGATGCTGACAGGGCTCGCAGGCCGCTACGTATCGCCCTATAGAGCGAGCAACACCGGGCTAGTAGAAGCGACGGCGGACACGGTCGTAGGCGCGAGTGACGCCAAAATCGGCTACAATTGCTGCGTCAAGAATCTCATAAAGCACTGCTGAGCGAAGGTGCCGGGGGACGACTCAGAGAAGGGAAGCACCGTCGACCAAAAAAAATGGCAGTGGCTTAGCTCGGCTATGGCAGGATATACGTAGCGAATGTTAAGGCATGGTAATCCTTGGTCAATCTTGATTACAAGTCCAGGTTAGTCTGGTTGTCTAGCTCTGTTACGGCATTGAGCCAGTCGTTCGGCGCGCTGTTCGTCTGTTTCCTGGGTGATTCGTTTCCTCTTCGTCTCGTTCCGATGTCGATTCCAGGCCTCCTCCTGCTTATCAGAATTGTCGCCGTCCATACTGCCACCTCAACTGTGGTTGCGGCGCACGCGAGCTCTCCTTTTCAATCCTCCGACATGTTATCAGGCATGCGACGCAGCTGGCGAAGCGAGCGGAGGCGAGCGCAAAAACGAGGAACGCGATGTAGGAAGGCGGTGTGACGAGAAACGCGGTGTGACGTCATGCGCCTCCTCGGAGCACGGCACGGCAAAATCGCAAGTTCGCGGCCAGTAAAGCTTTCGCTTTAAAGTTACAGCTGTACAAAACGCCATCCTGGAGGACGAACGACCGTAAGGATTGGTCAGTAGGCGCAGATTCAAGTTGCTGAATGTGGGTCCGCAAGGTGGCGTCACGGCGTTGCTCAAGCTTCCTGTCCAAAACTTGGGCGACGGATGAAACGCATGAGGAAGCGTCCGTCTCGTCAACGTTGGGTGTGTCTAAGGCGTAATGGGACAAGGAGTCGGCGTCGGTGTGCTGGCGCCGACATTGTAGACCCCCGAGTAGGAATACTCCTGCATCCCCAAAGACCAGCGTCCAAGCCTCACTGTGGGATCTTTCAAGGACTAAAGGCAACAGGCAGCGCGATTTTCGGTGACAATACAAAAGGACCGGCCATACAGGTAAGGACTGCATTTCGCAACAGCTGAGGCAAAAGCCAGACACTCTCTCTCGGTAATGGAGTAGTTTCGCTCCGAAGGAGACAAGAGGCGGCTGGCGTACGCATTAACCACGCTGAACTTGCGCCAAGGCAGCACCGATTCTGTGGCCACTTGCATTGGTACGCACCTGAGCAGGAGCTGAAACGTCGGATTAGCCGAGGACAGGTAGGGTATTGGGTAAGGTCGTCGAAAGAAAGCGGCAGCTTGGGAGGAGCCCTATGAAAAAGGTACACCTTTTTTTAGGAGCTCTCTGAGAGGCCCTGCTATGGTGGCAAAATCTAACAAAGCGGCGGAAGTAAGAACAAACTCCTGCGAAGCTGCGGACATCTTCTGTTGAGTGCGGCACAGGAAAGTCTTTGACGGCACGAATTTTTCCCGGTTCAGGTCGGATTCCAGAAGCGTCAACCAGATGTCCAAGTACACTTGTCTGACGATGGCCAAAATGGCATTTTTTTCAAGTTGGGCTGTAGGCCAGCCTTGCGCAAAATACCAAGAATGGCTGAGAGTCGCTCAACGTGTGCTCCCAACGTATGAATGAATGAATGTGTGTGGTTTAGTGGCGCAAGGGCCAGATATGGCCAAAGAGCGCCAAGACAGTGTTAGTGACTTCGCGGTGGAATGATGAGTTCTGTGACGAAGATGTGACTTGGCTGTAAAGTGGCCTAAAATAGTCGCTGTAAAGTGCGTAAAGCCTACGTGGTATAAAATTATGGCGATGACTTGTGACGAATACTATGAAGATTAAAATCCATAGTAGAAGAATGATGCGGAATATAAAATATATAAGATCGTAAAATTACATGGAGCACTGCTGCCTCGCCAGAGCCCTTGAAACACAAGGGCCTAGAGGCATGTGCTATACTAAACAGCTATCGCAGCGGCATCCTCTGAAGAGAGGACCCGCTACGAACATGTGGGGCTAAAAACATGCAAGACAACATCTTTCAGAAAACTTAGGACTGCGTTGGTGTCAAATAAAGGTTCTGGGCCGAGTAGCATTACGGGATGTAGGGGGATGTGCTGCCGGTATGCTAGGGAAAAATGTTTCCTTCTTTCAGATTCGGCTGCCCGACACTCCAGGAGGACGTGGAGGACGGTCAGCCTCTCCCCGCATCTACCACAGGTTGGAGGATCATTTCCAGTGAGCAGAAAGTTATGCGTGCCAAACGTGTGTCCTATTCTGAGGTGACAGAACAGGACATCTGTTCGCCGTGATTTTGTTACGGAGGGCCAAGAAACTAACTGTGGCTTTATTACGTGCAGTTTATTATTTACTTCTGCGTCCCACATACGTTGCCAGTGGTTTCGCAGTTTTCTTCTTAAGAAAGGCTTCAGGTCTGTGACAGGGACCGAAGCAGTAGGACTAACTGCATGCAATGAAATGGATGTGGCCATCTGGTCCGCTAGTATGTTTCCCTCAATGCCCCTATGCCCAGGCACCCAGCATACAATCACATGTTGGTTGGATATATATGCTTTACACAGTACGAAGTAGAGTTCGTTAATTACCGGATTTTTGTGGTTACAGAATGACATCAAGGCCTTCACAACACTAAGGGAGTCCGTATATATAATTGATTTCTGGAGGTTTGATTTCTTTATATGCTTTACAACCGACAAGAGTGCGTAGGCCTCAGCCGTAAAGATACTGGTTTCCGGATGTAGTACGTCGGATTCCGAGAAGGATGGACCGACGGCTGCATAGGACACCCCGTCGCGTGACTTCGATGCATCTGTGTAGAACTCCGTGCAGGAATATTTGTACTGGAGTTCCCGGAAATGCATTTGGATTTCTATCTCAGGAGCATGCTTTGTCACTTGCACAAAAGATATATCGCATTGTATGAGCTGCCACTCCCAAGGAGGTAGCAGCTTCGCTGGATGCATTAGGCGGAGCTCAAGGAGTGGGACATGCATTTGATCACTAAGCTCCCTCACACGCAGCGAGAAAGGCTGTCTTACGGAGGGACGATTATGAAAGAGTGTAGCATATGTCATATCGCTAACGGTATTGAAACATGGATGTTGAGGGTTAGAGTGGACTTTCAGGAAATATGTTTGGCTGATGTATGTTCTCTGCAGATGTAGTGACCACTCATTTGATTCTGCATATAAACTTTCGATGGGACTTGTTCTGAAAGCTCCAGTGGCCAGTCGGATTCCTAGATGGTGGACCGGATCTAGCATCTTTAGCGCGCTCGGGGCTGCAGAATGATAGATCACGGCACCATAGTCCAACCGTGATCGAATGAGGCTCTTGTAAAGGTTCATTAAACATTTACTGTCGCTGCCCCATGTTGTGTGGGATAGCACTTTAAGTAAGTTCATTGTTTTTAAGCATTTGACCTTGAGGTACTTTATGTATGGAATAAAGGTTAATTTCGAATCAAGTATGATGCCTAAGAACTTGTGTTCTTTGTTCACAGGAATTTGCTGGCCATACATTACGATACTGGGTTCTGCAGTAAGCCCTCTCTTTCTTGTGAAAAGCACACAAGAACTTTTGTTGGGGTTAACTTTAAATCCGTTTTCTTCTGCCCATTTGGACACTTTGTTCAAGCCCTGTTGAACTTGCCTCTCACATACAGTAAGGTTGCAGGATTTGAAACCTATCTGTATGTCGTCTACGTAAACAGAATAAAAAATGGCTGGCGGTAATGAAGCACGAAGGGTGTTCATTTTCACGATGAAGAGAGTGCAGCTGAGTACACCTCCTTGAGGTACACCAGTTTCCTGTATAAAAGGTCGCGACAATACATTGCCGACTTTCACGCGGAATGTACGGTCGGACAAATAGCTTTCTATTAGCACGAGCATATTGCCACGGATGCCAATTCCCGACAAGTCTCTCAAGATTCCATAGCGCCACGTAGTGTCGTACGCCTTCTCCATATCGAGGAATACGGATAGGAAATATTGTTTATGTAGAAAGGCGTCGCGAATGTTTCCCTCAATGCGCACAAGGTGATCGGTTGTGGACCGCCCTTCTCTGAAGCCACACTGAAAGGGATCGAGGATATTGTTGAGTTCAAGGAAATGTACTAGTCTGCGGTTAACCATTTTTTCAAAAAGCTTACAAAGACAATTTGTAAGAGCTATCGGACGGTAGCTTGCCGCCAAGGAAGGGTCTTTACCGTGCTTAAGAACAGGGACAACAATCGCTTCTTTCCATGTGGATGGGAGGTATCCCGTAGCCCAAATAACGTTGAAGAGCGTGAGTAGTGTAAGTTTGGTGTCAGTGTGTAAGTTTGTGATCATTTCGTACATGACTCTATCAGGTCCCGGTGCAGAGCTTTTGCATGTGGTCAAAGCAGCTCTCAACTCTGTAGTACTGAACGGCCGGTTATAAGGTTCATTTTGTCTGGATTTTTGTATTATTGGCTTACATTCTTCTATTTGTTTGTATTTCAAAAATGATTGCGAATAGTGGTTTGAACTCGACACGCTCTCAAAGTGTTCTCCAAGTATGTCCGCCTGATCTTTCAGTGTTTCACCTTGTGTGTTCACCAAAGGGAGTGAATATGTTTGTCGCACTTTTATCCTATTGACCCTGTTCCAGACTATGGTCTCATCTGTATAGGAGTTGATACCAGATAAAAACTTCTGCCAACTCTCTCTTCTGGCTTGTCGGCGGGTTCGCCTGCCTTGGGATTTTACTTTTTTAAAATTGATAAGATTCTCCGCAGTGGGGGAGGCGCGTAGCATCCCCCACGCTTTGTTCTGTTTACTACGAGCAATCCTACAATCGTCGTTCCACCACGGGACACGCCGTTTGCATGCCAATCCATTTACTTGTGATATACATTTAGTTGCGGCATCTATTATGAAGGCTGTAAAATATTCCACGGCAGCATCAATTCCTAACGAGGACATGTCATCCCATGATATACTGGTTAAGTTTTGGAATTTCTCCCAGTCTGCTGTCTCAGTCTTCCACCTAGGAGCCTGTGGTGGATATTCGTCTTCTTTAAGTGTTCTTAATAGTATGGGGAAGTGGTCGCTTCCGTAGGGATCGCTGGTAACTTCCCATTCTAGTTCAGGCAGTATAGACGGAGAAACTATGCTCAGATCAATTGAAGAAAAAGTATTGTTTGCAAGACAGTAATATGTGGGTTTCTTCTTGTTGAGAAGGCACGCACCAGAAGAGAAAAGGAACTGTTCAATAAGACGACCTCGCGAATCTATACGAGAGTCGCCCCACAGAGAGCTGTGCGCATTGAAATCGCCAAGAACAACGTAAGGTTCTGGCAATTGATCAATAAAGGATTGGAATTCGTGCTTCGTGAATTTGTAATGTGGGGGTATGTAAAGAGAGCCAATGGTGATGAGTTTGTTTAGGAGTACAGCTCGAACCGCCACTGCTTCGAGAGGCGTTTGTAGCTGTAAAAGTTGACATGCAATGCTCTTACGGATAGCAATGGCAACACCGCCCGATGACGCGACAGCACCATCGCGATCCTTGCGAAATGTTATATACTGTCGGAGAAAGTTTGTGTGTTCGGGTTTTAAGTTTGTTTCTTGTAAACACAGCACTCTGGGATTGTGTTTGTGGATTAGTTCTTGAACATCATCAAGGTTTCTAAGGAGACCTCTGACGTTCCACTGAATTATCTGTGTATCCATATTGGAGGTCAATAGGTGCTGTGTCTACGGAAACGGAAGATATGCCTTAGATTACAGAGCCCTTTCGAGGCCCTGTAACAGGGGTTTTGCTCTTTCTGAAGCGTTCGAGCGAGTGTCGACGCTCCTTCGGCGCTAGGTGCGCCTTGAGGATAGGTGTTGTGTCCATTGCCTCTAGTGAGGCGCCGGACACGTGCTCTTGCGAGCTAGAAGCCACCAGGGAAGATCCCGCCCTGGAGGGCAAGACCCCTGCGCCCACCAGCCCGGAGGTCGATGGGGCTCCCTGAGGGATTTGGCTGCGCCGGCTGTTGCCAGCGCTGGAAAGGGCCGGGGAGGTTGGGGCAGCCTCGGCTGCGCCCACCTTCGGGGTCGATGGCCCCGTTTGCTGAGTAGGCGGAGCAGCGCTAGCTGCAACCGCCGCGGGGGCAGATGGCGTAACTGCCGACTCACTGCCTGTGGGTCGGACAGCCACCGGAGGCCGCTGTGACGCTGCCCCCTGACGCGCCACTTCGGCAAAGCTTTTCTTTGGCAGGTACACTACCCGCCTGCGTGCCTCTTTGAAGGATATATTCTCTTTTACTTTGATCGTTACTATTTCTTTTTCCTTCTTCCATGAGGGGCACGACCGCGAGTACGCGGCGTGATCCCCGTCACAGTTTACACAGTGGAAAGCGTTCTCACAAGCTTCAGAGGTGTGTTCTTGGGCACTACATTTAGCACAAGTCTGGCGGCCTCGGCAGCTCTGCGAGCTGTGACCGAAGCGCTGGCATTTGAAACAACGGAGTGGGTTTGGCACGTACGGCCTAACACGGAGCTTGATGTACCCGGCCTCGATTGACTCGGGCAAGATACTTGATCCAAAAGTAATTATTAGGTGCTTCGTCTGGATCTCTTTACCATCCCGCCTCATCTTAATTTTTCTGACGTTGATCACATTTTGTTCGCTGAAGCCCTCCAGGAGCTCCGCCTCAGTCAGGTCAATCAAATCATCATCTGACACAACACCACGGGTGGTGTTCATTGTACGGTGTGAGGTTACTGTTATGGGGGTATCCCCAAATGACACTAGTTTCTGTATATTCTCATATTGTTTCAGATCGCGGAGCTCCAAGAGGAGGTCACCGCTTCCCATTCTCGACACCTTGTAACCTGGACCAAAAACATCAGTCAAGGACTTTGAGACAAGGAATGGGGAAATGTTTCGAACTGCTTTGTTTGGCTTTTCAGAGTGGATAACGTGGAAGCGCGGGAAATTCTGGATTTGGTGTCCAAAAAACTTGAAGACATCTTCGGTGCGCCCTCGTTTCTGAGGGCGATCAACAAGGGAGGGGAAAGAAGTTTCCATGAAAATATGTGTACATTCGGCAACAGCGCCGACCGCCCACCATGGAGCCCAACGAGGGGACGCGGCAGAGCTTGCATACAAGTCTGCACGACGCCAGTCGTACGCCGTCACTATAACCGAATATGGTTTACCCAAGGTTGGATAGCCACACAGGGTTAACCCTTGCCGCCAAGGAGAAAGGAAGTAAATAGAAGAGAGAAGAAGACAGGAAAGATGTAAAGTGAGAGATAAAGACGAAGGTTTGAGAAGAGAGAGACAGGAAAAGGCGACTACCGGTTTCCCCCGGGTGGGTCAGTCCGGGGGTGCCGTCTACGTGAAGCAGAGGCCAAAGAGGTGTGTTGCCGCCGCCGAGGGGCCGTAAAGGTCCAAACACCCGACATTGGCTCAACCCCCAGGATCCCCTTTTCCCCGGACACGGCTAAGCCACGCACGGCTACGCGCGGGAGGGTCCAACCCCCATGTGCTCGGGTACGTGGTGTCGCAACACACCAAACGCCTGCTGACGCAGACGCCCCTGCGGGGGCTCCGAACGTAGGCGAGAACAGTATGCCGTCATTCAGGTGGCAAAGACAAGACGACCATGTAAAGCCTGCAAGTAAAGAGTCCACCCAGCGCTCAAAGGCGGCCGGAGTGTTATGTAAGCCTAAGGGCATAACCTCAAATTGAGGAAGTCCATACGCTGTTACAAAGGCTGTCTTTCCACGATCGAGATCACGCACAGCAATTTGCCAATACCCTGACCGAAAGTCGATGGATGAAAAGTACTGGGCAGCATAGATACAATGAAAGGCGCCATCTATACGGGGTAGTAGGTAGTCATCCTTCTTTGTGATGCGACTGAGGTGCCGATAGTCAACGCAGAATCGCCACATGCCGTCTTCCTTTTTCACTAACACGACAGGTGACGCCCAGCGACTTGACGACGACTCAATGATATCTTTTTATAGCATCTTGTCCACTTCTGCCTTCATGACTTGCCTCTCCAACACTGAAACTCAGTAGGGTCGTCGATGAATTGACTGAGCATCCCCGGCGTGGATAGGGTGTTTGATAAGGGGTTTCTGGCCCAAGGGACGGTTATTTATGTAAACATGATGTCTATATATATACAATAAGTTACGAACCGCTTCAGCTTCACCAGGCAACATGCCCAGGGCTATCTTTTTTTGCATTGTCCTCGTTACAACTGACAGACTTTGAAGGTTCACAGGAGTCGTCAATGCCAAAAGTCTGGACGATGAGACCTGTGAAAGCGCTGATCGTGGCTAGTGATATTCCGTTGGTAGCACTTGATTTGTCTGGCCAAAATTCACCTTGGGAAGGCCCGTATGATTGTCGGCGACGCTTAGCATGGTATGAGGGACGTTGACGTTGTGCATGAGAACAAAATCACTAATTCGTGCAGCGATGTAAAGACTACATGGAATTGGCGGTGAAGGTGACAGTTCGATGTACGTGAGGACCTACGGTGGCACATGAACAAAATCAGTCGGACTTAGGCGTATGTCGGATGGAGCAGGAGGATCGGAGAGCAGAGGCCGGTCAAGGCGGAAAGTACTTGCCGAACAATCGTTGAGCGCAGAACGATGAGAGAGTGTCTATGCCAAGTGAGCAAGAACGGTGAAAAGAACGACAGTAGGGCGACCAGCAATGCTTACACGTACAGTACCCATTCCCACTATGCCAACCGTTCTGCCATCGGCGATGAGTACGACCCAAATGATGGCAGGTGCGAGAATATTTTTTGACGACGATGAAGGTAAGCGCTCATGATGGAGATGTGTGCGCTGGTATCGATGAACGCATTGACAGGCGTTTGATCTACTTGAACATCTAAAAGGTTGTGCATTGTTGATAGCGTCAGTGAAGGATATTGCGACAAATAGTGCATTTCAGCACAACCTCGAATGTCACATCGTCTAGTTTTCCGGCTGGGTGGATCGTGAGCACGTCGGCGAAATAGTGAGGGCGGCCGTTGCTGACAATATTGTAGTAAGGGCGAGCGAGCGTAAAGGCGATCAGCAGCAGAAGCGCCGTCGAAGCGGCAGGGTGAAATGCTTCGGGGCGAAGTAAAAAATTACGATGGTTGCGTACGCCTAATTAACAATTTAATGGCTTCATCGTGTACAGTCGATGGTGTAAACGCAAATTTTTTTGGAAAGTGCGGTTGCTTACTCATCCATTTTTGTGTGTGTGTGAACTTTTAGCTCTTACTTTAAAGTCTGTGTGTTGCCTTGTGATTGCAAGGTTGCCAAAGTGGTGCCGTTGTTCAACTCTGGTGACACTCATTCTGCGTCAAATTATAAACCAATATCATTAACCAGCGTCCCTTGTGGGATAGTTGAACATGTAATTTATTCTTACCATTTTAAATTTCTTGAAGCCAATTCTCATTGCACATCTCGTCAACATTGTTTCAGAAGACGTTCTGCTGTGAAACGAAATTAATTTGATTTACTACTGAACTCTTAGCAGCCTTAGACTTGGGATTTTGCATTTATTGTGTATCTGTAGATTTTTCTAAAGTTTTTCACATTGTCGGCAACGAACTACTTTTCTCTTAAGCTCAGTACACTGAATCTTGAGCCTAACGTTCTTGCATAGATAAATATCCTTTTATGAAAACGACGGCAATGTGGAACTGCCAATGGCTACTATTCATTTCACTATCCTGTCCTTTGAGGAGTGCCTCAAAGTACGGTCCTTGAGCCCCTTTATTTTCCAATTGACATAAACGATTTACCTGATTGCATGAAACCTTCTATTACGCTTTTTGCAGATGACTGTGTTGCACATCGCGTTATTTCATCTGATACTGACACATCACTACTACAGTCTGGCCTTAACAATGTTTCTGATTGGTGTAACACCAATGACACTCAATGACACTCAACGCGATAAGTGCAAACTAATGAGAATTTCTCGTAAGCTTTCCACTAATGCTTGTAAGTATAATATAAATGGTTCCACTCTCGAAAAAATGACTACTCACAAATACTTCGCTGTCCACATTAATTCTAACCTGTCTTGGCAGCCGCACATTAATTATGTTGTTGATGATGCTAATGATGCTAATCGCCTGCTTGGGTACCTGCCCTGTAAATTTTCTATGGCCCCTTCTTCTCTTAAACTCCTTCTTTATAAAGCTTTCGTTGGTTCCAAACTAGAATATGCATCAGCTGTGTGAGCTGCATTTACTGAAAGTCTCACAAGTCACCTTGAAGATGTACAAGGTCGTAGCGCACGCTCCATTTAGTCTAACTACTGCCGTCTTTTCAGTGTTTCATCTATGAAAACAGCGTTACCGCTTCCGTCACTTTGCTTACACAGGAAAATAGCACGCCTCTGTTCATTTTATGAGATCTACTGACATCATGCACAACAAGAATCGTTTTCCCATCCTTCATAGATAGCATCGCGTACCGACCATGTTCATAAAGTCTTTGTTCCGCGTTGTCACACTAACCAACACTCTCATTCATTCGTTCCTCAGACTTGTAATGACTGGAACCAGTTGCTCACCTCCATTGTATCGATTACGGATTCCAGTGACTTTAATAATGCGCTTCAATTTGCTACCTGAGATTTGCAGTGTGCTTTTTCTTTCTTATCTATTGCTGCCACTCCCTTCTGTAACGCCTCATGGGCTCTGAATGTATCTAAATAAATAAATAAATACACGAAAAGATAAATATCTGAACAAATTAATAAATAAACAAACAGTGCATTGGTACGTGGCATTTTCTGAAGACGCATCATCATCATTATCATCGCTCCGCGAGCGGGAGCTCGCGACGCGGTTCCGCCGGCCGACGCGCGATCGAACAGAAGAAAACGTTTCGGCAGCGGCCCGCTTGCGATCGGCGGCGGTGGCAGCGGTTCCATTTTACCCTCCCCGTCTGACTTGCTCTGCACCCTGGTCTCAGTCGCGATGATTCCGGAATATTCGCTGCAGCTGCCTTCGTCCAGCACCCACGTCTCGCTGACTCACGCCACCAGCACCCGCAGTCCGTCTTGGCCCCTGAACGAGAGGCGCCAACAGGAGGGCAAGTTCAGCGGCAGTCGTGAAGGAAGCAGGTGAGCTACTCCAGGCCTGCGACGTTGAAGCATTTGCGCTGATAGGGGAAGCGCGCGTGCTGTCTACATTCTCTTGGCTGCAGCGGAGAATAGACGAGGTGCAGCAACAACACACGCGACGAAGAATAGTCTCTAGTTCTGTCAGCCTCCATGGTGCGCGCTTCTCTGTTTATGTACAGCGTCCGTTTGCTGAATTTGGCTCAGCTTAATAGAAAAATGGCAGAATAGACCGGAGATGAAAATTTCCGCTTATCAAGGTGGCAGTTCACATCAAGATACTCGCGATAATCCCTAGTACGGATGTTAAAAGGATACTGACGTGACATTTTCCTTACGGGAAGGTGCTGGACCTCTAAGCCCTAGTAGAAAGTAGTGGCATGCCTGCGAGCGTCGCAAGTAATTTAATATATTAGCCTTACAGAGTAAGCTTCAGGTTCGCTTTCCAAGAGGGTGATTTGTTGTGACATCACGACACCGTATGTGGTCACGCGCGGCAGCGAGACATTGCGACATTTCGCAAAGCACTCCAGCTCCCTCGGATTCCTCGTTGGCTGCGATTCGTCTTGAGGGCAGGTGTAACAGCGTATACCTTACGAACGAGCAAGACGGAGCGAGTGTCAGGTGTCAGAACGCTGCAGTATCCTGCATCCATATGACCGTATACTGCGACGTAATGTCAGCACACCCCCTATTGAAAATCCCAGTATGCAGTCTCCAGTGCCATGCTGGATTATGGGCCCAGTATCGCGCGCTGGATGCTGGGGCGCTCGGCAGGCGCGGCATACTGGGAGGCGCTGGGTATACGGGTGCGAAAAGCAGCTCTAGCGCGTGAAATACGCGGTGCCTGGCCACCGTATATATATATTTTCTTTCTACCACAGAAAGGAACAGAGAGCGTCTTATTGCAACAAAAAAAAGTTACAACGAGGATTCGAGCGCCTGGCCTACACATCCCAAGCCCGGTAACTTACCGCTTCGCCACTCCAGCTCATGGCGAAGTGTGATTTACCATGTCAAGGCCCAGCCGCAGTTTTACTTTCGCAGAAGCGTCTAGCACAGACACGGCTGACGTGGTATCACCCCGCAACTAAAACTTACGCCTGTATGAGAAAGAAAAAGCTGTCCCTATTCAGTAGTATCGTTGGAAGTACCACAACACTGACTTTATTCTGCGGTTAGTATTTTAACTTCCAAAAAAGTCCTAAATGAACCGCCGACCGAGGACACTGTTTGGGCTGTTACTGCCGATTTTGATAGCCGTTTCTTGTTCTTCGTGCGAGAGATGTACGACGTTTTCTTAGTTCAACGATCCGTTTCAATCGACACGTCTCTCTAGTCACATCCCTTCGTCAGCAAAGCGTACGCGAGTGCTGGGAGCCTTCGACGACAGCGCATACACGTATGTTTATAAAGCGTCACATTGGCGCTCATCGCTTCTTGTGCTGACACTGTAGAAACGAAAAATTTGTATATTTAAGAACACCGATGCGAAAGCTGGAACATAGAGTGATTTATCCTTGTTAGAATTCTTGGTTCCTGAGCCCAGAAGGGGCATGTAAACGGACTCGGCGGGTACGCAAAGCCTAAGCTTCGATGGAAAAGAGCGATTTTGGCGCGGGTACCAGTCGATCGCTAAAAGTTTTGCATTTGAGCTTCAGAGCCTTCTATCAATTATCTCTTAGTACACTAGGCGAAATCGACGCACACGAATCGCCTCAGGTTTGTTATTGGTGTAATAATATCAATCAGCGGCAGGCTTCCTGGGAGTCCGTTCAAACGCGTCTGAACGACTTCTGGGTTTCACGTCGACTCCACAGCACTGCGATCACAGCGAGAACTCACACTCATCGGTTGCGCACGAACTGCTGAAAAACGAGGTGTGAAATGCCTTTGCGTGATTTCGTTCAAGAATATAACTATCCGCCCAGTGAAAAGGGAAACGGAGAAAACCAAAGTGATCTTCAGTGTCAAGTATGTATGCATAAACAGTCACTGTGCACGTGCTAGTGCGCGAGTTGGTTATACATGATTAGAACGAAGGCGTTTTATTTGGCGCCTTCGTTATAATCATGCATAAACAGGGCAGCTCACGCACCTTTATTTCAAGCTGCGACATGAAATACAATTGTATAAGGCGTTTAATGCTCAACAGCGCCTAGACTCCTTGCGTAATGGAACCAGTGCGGCACAAACTCAACCAGCGCAGTTTCCAGTGCGAGCCAGCGGGCTGCAGCTAGAACCAGCGCGTCTTTAGCACGCACCCGTGCGCTCCATCGTCTCGTCCACTGTGACCCATGTCTTAGCCAGCGTTCTCACTATAGTGTGCCAGTGGCTCCTTGCGAGTGCCAGCGTCCGCAGTGCAATCCAGTGTCAAGAAACGCGCTGGTTTCACACTTGAAGGCACTGGAGGACGCTGGTTTTTGCAATGGGGACCCTGTAGAAGCAGTACCAAAACAGGCTGTAGAAAAACAATTGTAATAAGTTATTTACGGCGCTGTGATCGTTATCACTACTTTTTCTTGGGGAGATAGTTACCGTATCTTCATTTAAAGCAATAAAGAAGATCAAGGATATTGTACTAAATTATTTTAGTGTAGTTTGCGTCTACAGTCGCCACAAGTCTTTAACTTTTTCTCTGGAACATGCAACAGATTTCATTCAAATCCGCCAGGCGGTTGTCTCACAAAAGCATTCATGCGTTTTACATGTATTCGAATTGGGATATCGGAGTTGGCCTTCAGGTAACGTTTCCACTTAACCCACTTTTGTTATTTGTTCTTGTGAATAATGAGTATTGCGGGCATGTTGTGCATCAGGAAGTCACTCATATTGCAAGAACTTTTGCTAAAAACTCTGTACTTTGCGCCAGTCTCGATAAACAAGGGCTGGAACTCTGTCGCGAAAGTGTTGCTATTCAAGCAGACAAATTTTGTCACTGAATTTTGCTGCAGAGCGAAAACGTATTAGTTGGAACAGCGATGCATTTCCCTGCAGATTTTGAGCACTTACTTTTCAGAACTCGAACTCTGCACGATGTTTATGTTGTAACGTTACGCTTCGAATAGAGCAGTGCCGTAACTAGGTAGTGGGACGGGGAGGGGGGGGAGGGGGGTTGCACCTGCGGGCCGCCGCCTCGGTGCCCCTGACCTATAGTGAAGCTATTAGAGTACAGCCCCACTTAATTATGCAGTTGCGACATACGCCCTACGGCCATTAACAAAAAGTACATTACAGCTCTTATTCGCAAATTCTAATGGTGGTAACCGCATTTATTCGGACGACGATCACTGCTGTGAAGCTTGGTGAGCAAAATTTATCCTTTGTAGCACTTAGCTACGTTTGAGTGGATGTCTCATTTTCCGTTTACTAATTAAATTTATCTTCTTCTTTAATCTATTTCTGCTCCACCTATTTCTCTAATTCTGAGAATGTCGATGCCTAAATACGTGGTATATGGCTGCGCAGCAGGCCATAGAATATTAGACAGAAATAGCTTCTAAGGTTTAAAGCAGAAACTTCAGAAAAAGAAAACGGACAGAAGACGAGACCCACACAAGCAAATGTGTGCGTCTCGGGCTCTGTTCGTTTCTATGTTTCTGCGCCAAGCACTGTTAAAGATGTCGCACTAACAAGGCGAACACTAAGCGCCCGCAAATATAAAAGAAAATATTCTAGTATTTCGTAGATTTCCATATAGCTTATTTATTAAAGCAAAAAGCTTTCTACAAGCTTTCGCGTATTTGTTAACGTTTACTATAAGCGTCACCGGTTTCTCACAATTTATTGGTCCAAGCAATGTCCGCGAACGAGCTTGCCAACTGATCGCGAGCTGGAATAGTATTGAATGTGGAGAGAGTTGGTGCTCTATTGCTCGCGGTGCAGCACTTCTCGTCCTGTTCTAAAAATAATTAATCGTGAACGAGGTACGATTTGGGTAAGACGAAATCGAACTGGCGGATCCTATCAGCGGAAGATGTCGATAACGAAGAATGCCGCGCCCTCGCACATGTGCGCGAACGAAGGGGATGTTGCATATCCCTGCACGGGGAAAGGCGAGTTGTGACGCCATCTTAAGCACTACCTGTCCAAACGCAACCTTCTAGACTACGGCATTGCAGGCTCCAGGAGAGATGATCTTACAATAACAGATTTAATTATTCAAAGTTATAAGATTAGCGATAACTCAGCTTCAAAGGAGAGGCAGGGAACTTATTGTGCGGATAAATACCGAAAGGTGAGTGTCCTCACAGTGGCGTGATCGGCTCGTCGGTTTGGTCTCATAACTGGGGTCCTCGAGGGTGGCGTTCACTTTCTACGACTACAGGCCACGTATTCCTAAAAACTTCCAAAGTGCAGTGTAAAGAGGTAGTTTGATTTAGGCCATATGCTTGATAAACGTGCAGACTAATTCAGAATATATTCGTAATTTGCATTCATTGTGTAAAATCGCCGGACAAAAAAAAATACACGGGAGAAACGGTCGCTCACGTTTTATGCGCCTTCATTTTCTTGCGTCTGGGTATGACTCACAGAATGCTACAAAATGACGTCAAATACCAACTCGCCCAGGTTTGGCATTTTCTGGTAGATTGCACTTCGGGGCGAAACATGATATATCGTTTTCTTTGGTTGAGTAGGGAATATATATCAACAAATCCGGATTGTTTTTTGCACCAATATAAACCCAGGCCATGGTGCCAGGTGAATTAGCGAAGGATGAACCAATGATTGCTCATAACCCGCACTCATGTACGAGGCCTGGGCGTCCCTAAAGACATGAGGGAAAAAACATTGTGAGAAATTTTGTACAACTGTAGGACATCAGCCCTTCCTTACCCGCAGCATCGCTCATAAAACATTGCGCTGGTAAAAATTTTTCACTGTTCGAAAAGTTCGAGAAATGGCGCTAGTCGGGCCAAACTGGACACCCTTGCAGTGGCGCGGATTCTCCGCAAGCTCTTTTCGTAGTGGGATGGCGAACAGCAAAGGGTGGTGCTAATACAAAATCCCGTACAATGCAAAGTTGAAACACGTCAGGCGCCGGCAAACATCCTCCACAAGTTGTCAGACAACGAGGTATAAGTTCTGGTCTCACGTTATTGAATCGGGGCAGCAACTGCGACATCGATAGCGGGCAACAATCAGCCGCGAATAACCGCAGTGACTTGCTTACCAGTTTCCCATGGCACGTGCTGCACACCGCAGGCCTTCAAGAAAGAGCTTCTCCCGGCGCAACGCCATCGCTGAGCTGAGCAACGCCATCCTGCAGTTCGGCGTGAACCTGTACCGCGCGCTGCGATCTGGTTCCGCTACGGCGGCGAGCGACACGCTGCCGGTTCATGACCATCTAGAAAACGTGCTCTTGTCGCCGTACCTGATCGCCAGCATGATGCAGTCCATGGCAGCAGGCGCACGTGGTGAAACGGCCGCGCAGATTTTCCGCCTCTTCCAATGTCCCGAAGTGGCAGGCGTCGATGGACCAGACATAGGAGACCAGGTAGCTTTAGTAGCAGTGGGAGAGCGCGCAGGGCTGCATGGAGACGGGAAAGGCACGCAGAACGCCGTCTTGGCTTTTTTTGTATCGAATCACGCGCTCTGTTTCTTTGCTAGCGTACCAAGGAACTTTTCCATGTTGTGTTGACCAGGTGGTGCGGTACTTCACGTACCGAGACAAGCGCATCCTGCCGGACGGCCGTCGGAACTACTACCAGCAGGCCGGCTTCACGACCCAATACGACTGCTGGTTGCACAGGGACCGCCGGGTGGCACTGAAAGAAGACTTCGAGGCGCGACACCTGAGGCGGCTGTGTGAAGACTCGGCGCCGTCCTCGTCCCAGAGCGGCGGTGCTGGAAGCGGCTCCGACAGACGTCGCCACAAACGCCCACGCTGTGGTCGTCTTCTTCGCAGCCAGAGCCACGACTTCGTGAACGACTCGGTCCACCAGCGTTGGAAGATCGAGGCTGAGCTGAAGGACACTGTGTCACTTCTGGGAAAAGGTACTACCTTCGAGGCACTTCCGCGTGGCTCAGTGGACGAGCACACGTCTCTCGTGCTGGTCAGCGCCGTCGCGGTCAAGGGCCGTTGGCGACGCCGCTTCCACCCAGTCCAGGTGAACGAGGGGATCTTCTACGAGCCTTCTTCGGATGGAGCAACGGGAGGAGTGCAGCAGACGGCCAGCTGGGAGCCACGCGCGGTCATCATGATGCACCGGACAGGAAACTTCCGCATGGCCGATAGCGCTGAGCTCGAGGCTACGGCTCTTGAGCTTCCTTACAAGTCCGGCGCACGGTACCTTGTCGTTTTTCTACCGCAAAGGCAAGACGGCCTCGACACGCTCGAGGCTCGGATGACCGCCGCCAACCTGGCGCAGTGTCTCCGCCAGATGAAGCGGCGCATGGATGTCGACCTGACGCTGCCCAAGTTCCACGTGCGCGCAGCGACCGACTTGGCGGCGGCGCTGTCGTCGATGGGCGCAGATTTGCTTTTCGACAGCGGCGCTGCCGACCTTTCCGGCATGTGCGCATCCGAGGGCGCGTTTGTGTCCGTCGCCAGGCACGCGGCCGCTTTCCGCACCAGCTGGAAAGGACGCGTGAGCCGCTCCCCCGCGCTGATGCCGTCGATGCAGCACGAGAAATTCACTGTTAACAGGCCGTTCCTGTTCCTGGTGCTGAGTCGGAGACCCAACGCCGTGCTTTTACTGGGCTCCGTGAGGAACGTCAGACCTCACTTCAGCCCGGAGCATCTCCCGTCGGCCTAAACTAAGGGACTGCTGCAAGCGCCTTATGTTCAGAACGCATTAATCAGTTTATTTGTATTTCGTTTATATTACGTAGAACTTCTATTCGTTAGATAAATGACTGCCCGAGCTACACGAGAGTAAGGTGCGTCCAATTCTCTGAACAATCCGAGAGAGGGCGTAATGGGTGCTCACCTGCCGCTCGCCGCATTTTCGAATTGTTCGCGCTAATTAAACACTTACACTAAAGCGCGTTTTCATTTCAGTAACTTCGAAACAACGCTTATCGATTACCAGTGCAGTTATCGTGCAGAAATTTCGCAAAAAGTTCTATTTTCGTGGCAGCAATACCAGTCGTATGTCTGCAACAGCACGATTCAACACATCGAGGATGTGCGCGTACATTAATTTGTATTGGACACAAGCTGAGAAAAAGAACAAGTACCTCATTCAGCGAATCGTGCCAAATTTGAATGATGCAGGGACTAGCGCTTTAGAAATTCTTGATAAAAAATTTGGAGGACGCTTAAACTTCGCCTTTAAAAGTGGAACGCGATAGCATTCAAAGATCCCTGAGTACATCTCGCGCTTCCCGGCGACTGGAGCTTATGTAACCGTAATGTTTACCGCAGACACGTATCCAAGATTTTTTTTCCTTTAAGGGGGGGGGGGGGGGCAGGCATCCATCCCAGGGTAACTTTTCTGTGGAAATGAAGTGGTGGGATGGCTTTTCTAGTACAAATGTGAATACTGCCCACCGTTCGCCATAAAGACGCGTAAACCCGCAAAATAGTAATGAAATGAGGCGTATCTCACAATAATGCCTGTGAGATACACATCTCCTTTACTTGACAAACAAGGAACCACATCAAACGGACTCGCACAGGAAGGGAGCGCCCGACGAACACTGCCAAGAAGAAGTAAACAAGCGAAATTGTAAAATAAAGATTTCTAGTAGTGTTTTCTGAATTAGCTCTTCATGAATTATAGAAGAATAAGAAGAAACCTTATTAAAACAATGGTCCGGCAGTTTGTGTTGTGGTGGCTTCAGTTGGTGTCTGGAATTCCTTGGACTCGGGCGGTTTCTTCGGCTTGCCGGATGGCCCAGAACTGGTTTTCCAACTCCGAACTTTTGAGAGCCGCCCCCCAGCGGCGGCGACGCCGATGGAGAAGGACCCCGGCGGCCTCCGCAGCTGGGGCGGCGTCGGGAAGAAGCTAACTCTAGGCATCCTTTACACTGGTAACGGCCATGGTTATGGACGCGTCGCGAACGGAGGTGCTTTCAGTATCGTTGCTGCCGGCACGTTCGCAGAACATGTGTCGCAACGTTGTTCTCTGTCCGCACGCTTTACACGCATCGGTTGGGTATAAACCCGGGTAGCAGTGATGTAAGACGGCGGTGCTATGGTAGGTGTGTGCTTGGAGCAAGCGTAGTGGGGTTGTGGCCTCGTTCTTGTTTAATTTCTCATGCGGTGGCGGGAATGTGCGTCTTTCGAGTCTGTAGTGTGGGGTGAGGTCTCTGAACGTGGTCAGGCGATCACCCTAGGCCCATTGTGATTCTTTTGCTGCATTTCTGTCGTAGTGTCCCAATCCAGCAGATCCGATCCCCCGCTCTCGGGGGCGGTGGCGGCGGCCACCATCTGCGGCGGCTCGGCGTGTGAGACCTCGAGCCGTAGCGTGATCCCCCTCGTTGCCCGCGAACGGGACATTGGTGTGTGCCGGGCTTCAGAGGAGGAAGACCGTAGAATTTTGAGGTTGCGAGGGCAAAATCGAATCGCCGTCGTCGCAAATTCGGAGTATGCGGGCTGCTTCCCGCGCGACGCGGCCGCGCGCAGAAATCCGCGGATTGCCGCTGATCACGACCGCAGCGTTCGGAACCGCGGCGATTGCTAGGGCTCTCGTGGCTTCTTCGGCCGCCTCCGTGTGTCCCGTGGTCACCATGGCGCTCGCGAGGCACCTAACCGTGCGGTCTACTACCGCGAGCGCGTGTGCGCCTCTCCCTTCTCCACACCGCGCGGCGTCCAAGTACACCGCTTTGTTGCTGTTGCCAAACCTCTTTTGAAGGTCGCTTGGTCATTTGTTGCGTCTCCCGACGTGGTGCGTCTTGTGCATGTTTTTGGGGAGTGGTGGGATGATCAAGCGGCCGTGGACCGAAGCCGGAACCGCCGTTTTTTCTCCATGTTGAGTGCGGTACCTGACGCCGAGTGACTCGAGGATGCATCGAACTGTCTTTGACTTCGATAATCGTTTGTATTGAGCACTGTCGTGCGCCTCGATTAACTCGTCAAGCGAGTCGTGAAGTCCGAGCTTTAGAAGCTTGTCGGTGCTCGCGTTGAGTGGAGCACCGATTGCCCTGTTGAAAGCCTTTCGTATCCTGCGCTCGACCTTGTTTTCTTCCTACCCTATCCACTTCAGGTAGGGGGCAGTATACGTTATGCGGCTTCTCGCCTACTCCTGCACGAGATGGATCGCGCAGTGTCCGCGCGTACCATTGCGTCTATTCGTGATGCGACGCAAGAGTCGGATCGTGTTATCTACCGAACGACGAAGTCTTCGCACCGTCTCCCCGTTATGGTCATTTGCCTGCAGGTGTAACCCTAGGATTCTAACTTTGTCTACGTGCCGTGTGGGAGTACCGTCTGCCAATATAATGCGTATTTTGGAGTATTCCCTATCCTCGTCGCACAGGGTTTTACGGCCTCTGCTATAGGTTTGTAAGGAGTTCGAACTTGGTAGCCGAGCACTCGAGGCCCGTTCCTCGCAAGTAATCCTGGACCGCACCTGCAGCGTTCGCTCGACGTGACCGTCACGTCCTTCCCCAGGAACCCAGAAGGTGGTGTGATCCGTATAGACCGTCGTGATGCGATCCTTCAACTGCTCCTAATTTCTCGCGTAGACCGAGTAGAACTAAATGAAAGAGTAATGGTGATATGACGGAGCCTTGCGGCGTGCCCGACGGACCCGTCTCAAGTTCCGGCGATTCCTCGTCGCCGATGACGACGCGTGCACGCCCGCCCGCAAGAAAATCTGGAACGTAATTATACGTCCGTTGACCTAGTCCTAATATCTTTATTCTTTTTAACATTGTTCTGTCTTTAACGTTGTCAAAGAGCTTTTTAATATCTAGGCAGAGAATTGTCTTAGTGGAGCTGGTAGCGTCGTCTACTGTCTGGTGTTTTAGCTGAAGCAATAGGTCCTGTGCGGAAAGATTACGTCGCAATCCTAGGATGGTGTGGGGGAACGCGTCGCGGTCTTCGAGAAAGTCGGTCTCGTGGGTGAGAACTGCGCGTTTCATGATTTTGCCGAGAAAAGACGTGAGCGAAATTGGTCTTAGATTATCGAGCGTAACTTGCTTGCCTGGTTTAGGAATAATGATAGCGCGGGCCTGTTTTCACGCTTCGAAAATTGAGCCCCCTCGCCAGCACTCGTTGACGTAGGTCGCGAGTCGGGAGGTTGATGATGATGATTTGTGGTGTTTAATGGCGCAAGGGCCAGGTGTGGCCAAAGAGCGCCATGACAAGTGGTGATGTTGACGATGAATTATGGAGATGTGGCTTGGCTGTAAAGTGGCCTAAAAATAGTCGCTGTAAAGTGCGTAAAATCTATGTGCTATAAAATTATGGCGATGATTAATGACGAGTACTATGAACATTAAAATCCATCGTAGAAGGACGATGCAAATTATAAAATATATAAGATGGTAAAATTACTTGGTGCACTGCTGCCTCGCCAGAGCCCTTGAACCACAAGGGCCTAGAGGCATGTGCTATTCAAAAATAATTATCATAGCGCCATCCTCTGAAGAGAGGAGACGCTACGAACATGTGGGGCTAAAAACATGAAACACAACATCTTTCAGATAACTTAGAACTGCGACGGTGTCAAATAGCGGTTCTGGGCCGAGTAACATTACTGGATGAAGGGGGATCTGCTGCTGGTATGCGATGGGAAAATGTTTCTTTCTTTCATATTCGGCTTTCCGACACTCCAGAAGGACGTGGAGGACGGTGAGCCTCTCCCCGCATCTACCGCAGGTTGGAGGCTCGTTTCCGGTGAGTAAATAGTTATGTGTGCCGAATGTGTGTCCTATTCTTACACGACAGAATAGGACATCTGTCCGGCGTGATTTTGTTACGGAAGGCCAGAATCCTAACTGTGGCTTTGTCACGTGGAGCTTATTATTTATTTCTTCGTCCCACATGCGTTGCCAGTGGTTTCGTAGTTTCCTTCTTAAGAAAGGCTTCAGGTCTTTGACAGGGACCGGAGCAGTAGGACTAACTGCATGTAATGAAATTGATGTGGCCATCTGGTCCACTAGAACGTTACCCTGGATGCCCCTATGGCCAGGCACCCAGCATATAATCACATGCTGGTTAGATGCATATGCTTTACATAACACGGAATAGAGTTCAATTAAAACAGGATTTTTGCGCTTACAGAACGATATCAAAGCCTTCACAACACTTAGGGAGTCCGTAAAAATAACTGATTTTCTGAGTTTTGTTTTCCTTATATGCTTCACGGTCGACAATATTGCGTAGGCCTCAGCCGTAAAGATACTAGTTTCCGGATGCAGTACGTCGGATTCCGAGAAGGATGAACCGACGGCTGCATAGGACACCCCGTCGTGTGACTTCGATGCGTCTGTGTAGAACTCCGTACAGGAGTATTTGTGCTGGAGTTCCCGGAAATGCATTTGGATTGCAATCTCTGGGGCGTTTTTTGTAACTTCCATGAAAGATGTATCGCATTGTATCAACTGCCACTCCCAAGGAGGTAGCAGCTTGGCTGGATGCATTAGGCGAAGTTCGAGAAGTGGAACATGCATTTCATGACTAAGCTCCCTCACACGCAGCGAGAAAGGCTGTCTTACGGAAGGACGATTACGAAACAGTGTAGCATATGTCATGTCGTTGATGGTGTTAAAACAGGGATGTTCAGGATTAGAGTGGACTTTCAAAAAATATGTTTGGCTGATGTATGTTCTCTGGATATGAAGTGACCACTCATTCGATTCTGCATATAAGCTTTGTACGGGACTCGTTCTGAAAGCTCCTGTGGCTAAACGGATACCCAGATGGTGAACAGGGTCTAGCATCTTTAGCGCGCTCGGGGCGGCAGAGTGATAAATCAAGGCACCATAGTCTAGGCGTGAACGAATGAGGCTTTTATAGAGTTTCAATAAAGACATCCTGTCACTACCCCATGTACTCTGGGATAGGAGTTTCATTATGTTCATCGTTTTTAGACATTTTTCTTTAAGATGTTTAATGTGGGGGACGAAAGTGAGTCTGTAGTCAAGTATGACACCTAGAAATTTGTGTTCTTTGTTTACAGGTATTTGCTGTCCACCCAGTTCTAAGCAAGGGTCTGGGATCATTCCTCTCTTTCTTGTAAAAAGAACGCAAGTGCTTTTGTTAGGATTGATCTTAAAGCCATTCCTGTCTGCCCACATTGAGACTTTGTTCAGGCCAAGCTGTATCTGTCTCTCGCACACTGCGAGGTTACAGGATTTGAAAGCTATCTGAATGTCGTCCACGTAGACAGAGTAAAAGATGGCCTGAGGTAATGAAGCGCGAAGAGTGTTCATCTTCACGATGAAGAGCGTGCAGCTGAGCACGCCTCCTTGGGGTACACCCGTTTCTTGCGTAAAAGGACGTGAGAGTGCATTGCCTACTTTTACCCGGAACGTACGATTTGACAGATAGCTTTCCATTATGTTAAGCATATTACCGTGGATGCCCATTTCTGACAGGTCTCTTAAGATTCCGTAACGCCACGTTGTGTCATAGGCCTTTTCCATATCGAGAAATATCGATAGGAAGAACTGTTTATGTATGAATGCCTCCCGAATATTTGCTTCAACACGTACGAGATGATCGGTTGTGGACCGCCCTTCTCGAAAGCCGCATTGATAAGGATCAAGCATTTTGCTCATTTCAAGGAAATGGATCAGTCGCCGATTAATCATTTTTTCAAATACCTTACAAAGGCAACTTGTGAGGGCTATCGGGCGGTAACTTGCCACTGAGGAAGGGTCTTTACCTTGTTTCAAAACAGGGACCACAATAGCTTCCTTCCATGCGGTTGGAAGGTACCCTGCATCCCAGATGGTGTTGAAAAGTGTGAGTAGTGTAACTTGCGTGTCATCGTGTAAGTTTTTGAGCATTTCATACATGATTCTGTCAGATCCGGGTGCAGAGCTCTTGCATGAGCTCAAGGCAGCTTTCAACTCAGCAATACTGAATGGGCAGTTGTAGGATTCACTCTGTGGACATTTTCTTTTGAGTGGCTTACATTCTTCTATTTGCTTATATTTCAGGAAGGATTTCGAATAATGTTTTGGACTTGACACACTCTCAAAGTGCTCCCCAAGTGAGTCTGCCTGATGTTGCAGCGTATCACCCTGTGTGTTTACCAGAGGGAGTGAATATGTTTGTCTCCCTCTAATTCTATTTACGCGGTTCCAGACTTTCGCCTCATCTGTAAACGAGTTGATGTTCGATCAAAACTTTTGCCAGCTCTCTCTTCTGGCCTGTCGGCGGGTTCTCCTGCCTTAAGACTTAACTTTCTTAAAGTTAACGAGATTCTCTGCAGTGGGCGAAGCGCGTAGCAACCCCCACGCTTTGTTTTGATTCCTACGTGCGACTCTACATTCATCGTTCCACCACGGGACATGCCGTTTGCATGCCGAGCCACTTACTTCACGTATGCATTTAGATGCGGCATCTATAATAAAAGCTGTAAGGTAATCCACAGCAGCATCAATTTGTAACGAGGACATGTCATCCCATGATATGCTAGTTATGGTTCGGAATTTCTCCCAGTCGGCTGTGTCGACCTGCCACCTAGGAGCCTGTGGTAGATATTCGTTTTCTTTAAGTGTTCTTAATAGTATGGGGAAGTGGTCGCTTCCGTAAGGATTGTTCGCAACTTCCCACTCCAGTTCAGGCAGTATAGACGGGGAAACTATGCTGAGATCAATTGAAGAAAAGGTATTATTTGCAAGACAGTAATAAGTGGGTTTCTTCTTATTCAAAAGGCACGCACCAGAAGAAAAAAGGAACTGTTCGACAAGACGACCTCGCGCATCTATACGACAGTCACCCCACAGGGAGCTGTGCGCATTGAGATCGCCAAGAACAACATAAGGTTCTGGCAATTCGTCTATAAATGACTGGAATTCATGTTTCTTTAATTTGTAGTGTGGGGGTACGTAAAGCGAGCTAATGGTGATGAGTTTGTTTAGGAGGACAGCTCGAACTGCCACTGCTTCAAGAGGCGTTTGGAGCTGTAAATGTTGACACGCAATGCTTTTGTGGATAACTATAGCTACACCTCCCGATGATGCGATAGCATCATCGCGATCTTTGCGAAAAGTTATATACTGTCGGAGAAAGTTTGTGTGTTTTGATTTTAGGTGTGTTTCCTGTAAACACAGCACTTTTGGATTGTGTTTGTGTATGAGTTCTTGTACGTCATCCAGGTTTCTAAGAAGACCTCTGACGTTCCATTGGATAATTTGTGTATCCATATTTATTTTAAATAAGTACTGTGTCTACGGAAAGGGAGGTGATGCCTTAGGTTACAGAGCTCTTTCGAGGCCCTGTAACCGGGGTTTTGTTTTTTCTGGAGCGCTCGAGGGAACCTCGCCGCTCCTTAGGCGCTTGCTGCGCCGTAGGTATAGGTGTTGTGTCCATTGCCTCTTGTGAGGCGCCGGACCCGCGCTCTTGCGAGCGAGAAGTTTTTCGTGAGAGTCTCACCTCGGAAGGCAAGACCCCTGCGCCCACCAGCCCTGAGGTCGATGGGGCTCCCTGTGGGATTTGGCTGCGCCGGCTGTTGCCAGCGCTGGGAGGGGCCGGGGAGGTCGAGGCAGCCTCAGCTGCGCCTACCTTCGTGGCCGCTATCGGTCCTGCGGGATCGCTGCGTGCAGCGCAGGTTTCCGCAGATAACTCTTGTGGGACCGGCAACCCAAGGGTAGCCGGGCCTGGTTGCTGGTTGGATGGAGTAGGCTTACCTACTTCCACCCTGGGGGCAGGAGCCAAAGGTGCCTGCTCGCTGCACGCGGGCAGGGCACTCGGCGATTGCCGCTGCGACGCTGCCCCCCGACGCGCCGCATCAGCATAAGGTGTGCTGTGGAAAGGTGAGCACCGTTTACGGGCTTCCTTAAACGAAATATTTTCTTTGACTTTAAGGGTGATTATATCTTTTTCTTTCTTCCAGTTCGGACAGGAGCGTGAGTAAGCTGGATGGTCGCCACTGCAGTTCACACAGTGAGGTGGGCCGCTGCAGTTCTCGGAGGGGTGGCCCTGCACTCCACACTTTGCACAAGTTGTCTGACCACGGCAGCTCTGCGAGCCATGGCCGAACCTCTGACATTTGAAACACCTTCTAGGGTTGGGGATATATGGTCGAACGTTTAATCTGATGTATCCTGTTTCAATCGTTTCTGGCAGCACGCTGGATGCAAATGTTAGGATAAGATGCTTTGTGGGGATTTCCTTATTGTCCCGTCTAATAATAATACGCTTTACATCGGTCACATTTTGATCTTTCCATCCTTCCAGCAGTTCAGCTTCTGTCAAATCCTGAAGGTCTGCCTCTGAGACGACTCCGCGTGAGCTGTTCATTGATCGGTGTGGCGTAACAGAAACTGGAATGTTGCCAAAGGTCACCAGTCTGTCTAGCTTTTCGTATTGATTTTTCTGTGGGATCTCAAGAAGAAGATCTCCACTTGCCATTTTCGTCACCTTGTAACCTGACCCTAAGGCTTCGGTCAAAGATTTTGAAACTATGAATGGTGAAATGAGTCTGGCCTGTTTTGCAGCATTCTCATGTACAACATGGTATTTCGGGTAGTTCTCTTTAGTGCGGGTCAAACATGTGCTGAATTCTTCGGTGCGTCCCCTCTTCTAAGGGTGACGATCAAGTAGGCGGGGAAATGCGGGCGTTCCCATGGTATTTTGGTTTGTGTTCGGCAGCAATGGCGGCCACCCACCACGGAGCCCAACATGGGGACGCTGCAGGCCTTAACGCGTAAGGCTGCAGGCGCCAGCCGTACATTGCTACTATAACCCAATATATTATACCCAAGGGAGGGCAGATACACAAGGTTAACCCTTGCCGCCGTGGAGAAAGGAAGTAATAAGAAGTGAAGAGAAGACAGGAAAGATGTAAAAGTGGGAGAGAAAGTCGAAGATTGGAGAGGAGGACAGGAAGAGGCGACTACCGATTTCCCCCGGGTGGGTCAGTCCGGGGGTGCCGTCTATGTGAAGCCGAGGCCGAAGAGGGGTGTTGCCTCCGCCGGGGGGCCTTCAAGGTCCAAACACCCAGCATCGGCTCAACCTCCAGGATCCCCCTTTCCCCAGACACGGCTAAGCCGCGCACGGCTACACGCGGGAGGGTCCAACCCTCGTGTGCTCGGGTCCGTGGTGTCGCAACACACCAAACGCCTGCTTGCGCAGACGCCCCTGCGGGGGGTCGGGAGGTTGACTTGTCGTTTAGGTTACGGAGTCTTGTTGGTAACCCGGGCCGGGCCGGGCGCCGATCGGGTCTATCGTGATTGCGAGTGGTGCCTCCCCAAACCTTCCCGCGTACTTTGCCAGTGTGCAGTGGTTACATTCGAGACGAACGTGAAGTCTCGTAGCGTGTCTGCACTCACGCTGTTCCCTCTGCGTGTAAGATGGGCGGGCATCGCGGTGAGTTCAAGCTTTTGGTCTTTCGAGTCTTCCCAAAGGCGTTTCCCCTTGCGTGTTTCTCGGGCGTAGCCCCAGGATCAGTGGGGCGCGTTAAAGTCGCCCGCAACAAGCAGAGGCTCGCCGCCGCAAGTCTTCGCCGCCGCAAGCACGTCTTCGAATCGGTGCTCCAGCGGCGGTTTACTGCTTACGTTAAGGACGAAGAGTCCTCGGCCGCGCTTAAGAATTAATTGTACGAACACGTGTCGTATCTTTACGTCGGCAAGAAATACATATTTTCGGAACAATCACATTTTTTTGGATCCGTCGTTTACTCCTCTACCAAGTGCCAAAACCGACTCGTATATTTATTTGAGAAGTTGCGTAACGATGTGTGGCCGCCAGTTCCCTACAGCCTCGTAGAGCGCAAGACGCTGCGGTTCCAGACGTACTGCGCCCGCCCCGGAAGGTTAAGAAAACACACGCATATGCACAGAGTAGTGGCCACGTCAGCCGGCTCGACTGACAGCAGTAGAAGCGTCATTCAAGACACACATAGTCATTCTACACTTCCGGCGGTGTTTTCTCTACTTCCTTTGTAAATAAAAAGATGTTGATCCATAAATATTTTCATAAACAATGGTTAAATTTGTTAATTATCGCCTTTCCTTCCTTTGGCTGTTGCCTCGGCTCTCTCTCTTAGTTGGTCGCTTATTTTTCTCAACTCCTTGCGACTCTTGTTTCCAGTTGCCAATTGTGCACGAAAAGTGGTGCACAATTAGGGAAAAACCAGATAAGGTAACGGGCGACATTCATATTGCTTATGGTTTTAACGGTTATTGCAGTTTTTGATGGCGGACGCTGTTTCGCATGATTTTAGTTTTCGCCTTATCTAACCCATATCATAGGTATATGGTTCCGAGTATCTGTCAGTATCGCGGCGAGCCATCAGTAGAGGAAATAACGAAGCAAAAGAAAAAAGTTAAACGCAACTGTCGTTATCGCCGGTCGCAACTCGTTCCACGAGCATACAGTCGTGTTATGCCGCTTTGTTTCAGGGGTCCGCCGCGACGACGCGCCGCGCTATACAACTGTTGATTTTTATGTTTTACGGAACATTTAAAAATCGCCTGTTGCAGATAAGATAATTGTTGTCCTGGAACTTTTAAATATCGCCTGTTACAGATAATTGTTGTCCTTGAGCGCACGTTGAAGAGGCGCACGTTGACATTACTAACATGATAAATCGAAACATATGTAACTAAGTAACCAACTCACTAATTAACTTCCTCGTAAAGAACTTTGCAGCAGATATTGCAATTGCCAAATTGCAACCGGAGAGCTTGCAAAACGTATCCACTTGAAATCAACATCCAGGATGACACCAGTTTCGTGATAATTCCCCATGTGTAAGACAACGTACCTGGGCATTCCAGTGACTTTTGTGCTTCAATGCCTAAAAATGCGTTTGCTTGAGAAAGTAAACAGAGCAACAGTGCAACTTTGCGGCAAGTTCGACGGCGCATATCTCCAAGCTGGCGTCATTCTGGAAATTCATTGCAAGTGGATACGTCTTGCAGTGTCACCGGCTAATCCGTAAATTCCAATATGCGTGCTAAATTCAAATTTTGAAATTCAAATTCAAATTCTTTTTTTCTGCCTCGAACAAATGCGGACAGCGGAGGCGCAGAAAAAGCCGTCAGAAATAGCCTGACAAAACCGCAGCCCCCTTTCGCTTGGCAGTGGCTTCACGGCAACGCTTTTAAAACAAAGGTAATTGCAGTCTAGTAACAGTTATACAATATTTAAACAATATTCACTACAAAGAAAAACAGAACCTACATAGTAACATACATAGCACGCAAAGCACTGTTTGACGCACTGAAGGGATCAAAATAGTTATATACATGAGCATCTAAGAGGGAAGGAAGAGTGAATTGGAGGCGCTCTGTACAGGTGTTTATTTCTCAACCGGAATTTTAAGGTAATTAATTCAAAAGATAATTAGTGAATTCTTGTTAATCAGTTGAACATTTGTTTCGATATCTCGAGGAAGTTATGCCCGCCTCTCTGAATAATCTAACTCAAGGACTAGAATTGTATTTTCTGCAAGACGCGCTTTTTGAAAATTCCATAACATTCAAAAATGATCCCTCTGTATAGACTGGCCACACCGTTACCGTGTGCGAGCAACTGCAGCTTATGCAAATGCAATCTTTACCGGCAAACGCTTCCGGTGAACACTATGCGCGAAGGCGAGCTTTCGGGTTCTTTTTCTAATAGTGGAGCCGTTCTAAGTCGAGCCTTCGCGGTCCAGCGTCCGGTGTCACGCATGGGGGGGGGGGCGCACATTACTGGCACAAACGCACTATAGGCCATAGGAGGGGGAAGAGAGGGGTATAAGAGCAGCTGTTTTGCCGGCGCGCTCCTTTCGCCCCATAGATCCTGTTCGGCACGAGCTGCAGCGGAGACGTCGCGCAAATCCCGAGCTTCGAGAGCGAGAAGCGCAAGCAAAGCGCCAGCGGAGGGAAGCCGCTGCCGCCGAGGATCGAGAACGGGAAGCGCAAGCCAAGCCCCGGTGGAGGCTAGCCAAGCCCCACTTTCAAGAGAAGGCAACCCAAGCCCCGCGCCAGCAGAGGCAAGCTAACCCCCTCCAACTTCGAGAGTAGGAGACCGAACAGAAACGTTGACGCAGAAAGATTCCTCCGACGGAGGGTGCCGTCAGATGGTTCAAGAGAGAATGCGCCGACCGTGAGTGCGGCACAGCTTCAAAGTGTGGTAGACTCTGGTTTGTTCAAAACCTCACTGGCGCAATCCGGAACCGAAGCTCGAATCTAGCAAAACGACGACGAAACAAGAGACTTTCATGTAAATCACGCTAAACACGACTTCAAACTTGAGAAAGTGACTACCAGCTGCGCTGTTTTGACAGCTTTCACTGCCTGGAACTGGCTGTACTTTATTCCTTTCCCCCGGAAGGCCAGCGCCTCCGTTGCCACAAATGCGCTGATGTGAGCGCCATCTGGTGGTGCTTCAAGGTGGTTTCCTCCGCTTTTCTTTTTGCTCTCGGTTCGCTATCGCAGTCATTCATCCCCCGCTGCGCTCCGCGTTCGCCTTTTCATCCTTCCCTGTGCTGGTTCGCTCGGTAACGCCAAGGTAGGATTAGGCAGGCCGAGGCACGCGGAAGCTCGACGCAGTGATGGGGCCATAAGCGCTCCCCAGGTAGCACAAAAGAGATACGTAACGTTTTCGTAGCGTTTATCCAAGACGATAAAAACAGGTTAAAGAAGGCACGAATGAGAGAACTTCCGCGGGAAAACGTCGTATATCTCTGCTAATGTCCGGCTTAATTACTTTCTTGAGACGATCTAGAACAGGTCTGCAAGACGTATTAGAAAAGCTGGTCTAGAAATAGGATTGGGAAAGACACAACAAATCCCTTTGCCAAAGCTATTCGTAACCACTTTCTAAACGTTTTTAGGACGTTATCAAAAAGCTAGTCTAGAAGCGGTCTTGAAAGGTTTACGATCATCTGAAGCTAATTTGCACGGGTGACGGGCGCGATCAGACATCGTTGTTCAAAACACGGGTTTAGTTTCGCCTCACGCGACTGGCCTATGCCGCGCAGACGTCGTCAGCCGCACCCGTTGACACGGCCTAGGCCAATCGCGTGAGGTGAAACTGATCGGGCGTTTTGAACAACGATCTCCAATCGCGCTCCAGATGAGTAGAAACGTCGGTGTTGACTGTAAGAGCCATGGCGCCGTGCCAAGCACTGCTCCCCGCATGGCCGGCGCATCCTCTACCAAGTCGCACGAAAATGAGCCTGTTAGGAATAATGAATCCTTAATACTGCCTTTAGTAAGCTACGATGCTTACAACCACAATGGGAATGACATCCTGCAAAGAACAAATGGTCACGTCTTGGCAGGCGGCCAGACCAAGCCCTTCATGCCAAGAGTGCATGGAATGAGAACATTGTGACAAAGCAAAAACACTTTATTAAAATGTAATGCTTATGCAAGGTTCGAACAACTGTGTGAGAAATGCAAATAGAAGTAAATGTACATCAACAATGACAAAAGTCGCAGAAAGGATTCGTAATGAACTCGAAAGTGAACATTCACTAGCACATAAACAAAATTCCAAGTACACATACAAAAATGAACAGAAAAACCTGGAGTGTACTAAAGTGTCTAATTTATCATAGTAAAGAGCACGTGCTATTAGATGGACGAGAGTTATGCAGAAGTGACATCGGAGCGATTGGAAGTAGACTGAACAATGCAAGAGTATGAATCGGATGGTAACTGCCTCCAAGCAATGTTACCAATCAGCCAGAAGCTTGAAAAGAGCACAAAAAGAAATACCACCGCATACCATCATAAAACAACCCTGTGACAGAAATAAATAAAATGGGAACAATGCAATTGGAAATATTGCCTTTTGGATATATCAAAGAAGGTAATGGCGAGAAAAAATAACCATAAAAAAACCAATAAAGTGAAATTAGTACAGAATACTTAAACGGGGGATTCAGTGTAACCAGTGAACACTACTGTAGTACAGCGAACGATGAGACAGTAATGCTGCATCTTGCCACTCCACAACGTGAGAAATGAATATGCAAGCCTCATATTAGAAACTTACATAAACATGGAAATAAACTGGAATGCACAGGAAGCTGCATTTGTGTAACAAAGGAAGCAATGGTCATAATAAATAGTAAGTGTTTTATCTAAAAAGCCCTTTACAAGAGGCAAAGTTGTACCTCTCTGGCAAAAATAAAGTTGCAACGAATAATTTGCAAATCAGCAAATACATTAATTAGCACACTGACATGTCACACCTTGCGCATATCTCCAGTTTCCTAAAGTAAAAAAAAAACACTCTTAATGAGAAAAACGTTTAACACATGTAGCCCAGAGCAAATTCTTTGCCAGTTCCCTCACACTTTCACATCCAAAAACATTTGCCACAAAGTCCAGGCACAGTTCCACTGATGTTTACCAATTCACCCTCACTTTCACGTCCAAAAATATTTGGCACACAGTCCAGGCAGAGCTTCATAGATAAACAGCTTGAGAGCACCCTACTGATTATTGTGCAGTCCCGCTGCTGGAAATAGAACTGCCGCACATGCTGGTAGTGGTTTCAATGTAGACACACTTGCTGCCCTGGACAGGTATGCTCAGATATCTGCACTGGTGCTCCATTTTGTCGAAGTAGACATCGATGCACTACGCTGGTAATTGAAATGTTTTGAATGCACAAGTATTGGCTTCATCAGAAAGACTTGCCCACATACCACCACTGGCATATATATGCACTTGCTCTTCGCTCAGTGCCATTGAACTTAAAGTGTTCCCTATGTGGGAGCCATGTGTAAAACCGGTGTCGCACGACCACTCTCGATCGCGATCAAGCCCGATCCGGATCGAAATTATCGATTCGACTGGCTCACTCTCGTAGCTTGCGCAGAGGAGCCAATCACGACCGAGAAATTCGATTTGTAACGGACTGGATAGCGGCTAAAAGAGCCCCGTGTGAAACCGGTATCAAATAATGCACAGACGTACGCTAGGAAAATGTGTTGCACAAGGACAAAGAACTGCGACATGCCCTGTTGTGCGAAGCGCGCGAACAGAACACATGTATATACATATAAAAAAAAACTGCGAGAGTGCTTCGCGAACTCCATGCGCACACATGGCACCCGCACGAATTCGGCAGGCCGCCGTAAAGCGCGAAGGGCGCACAGCGTACATTCCGACACATTCCCAAACTGCAAACAATCGTACTACCTAAAGCATACAAGTTATTTTATACCAAGGGCATACTCGACTCACGTATGCAGTATTCACAAGCGAGTTATGCAGCGTACTTGCCGTATTCATTCGCCAAATAGTAAAATTGATAACAAGAACAAAGCTACAAGGGACTCAATACATCACTACCATTTGAGGCGTCAAATAAAATTGAATTTGGCCGTTTCATATATTGGACACAATATATGGACACATGTGGTACCCGGTAATACCATGAAATACCCATCACGTGGGTAAAAGGGGCGAAAACACAATCGAGAACCTGAAGCGCAAACGATAAAAGCACGGTATGGTGCACGCAAAATTCTGTCAGTGCGCTGTAGCGCGAGGGAAGAAAATAGGGCGAGCACTTGACCTCACCTTTTGGGATACCGCACTAGTACTGAATTATTTAAAAAAAAGCCTGTTTGAACCAGTTCCCTTGTCTGCAACACTCTTGCTAAACGGGAGACTAAAATACCACGATGACGGCTCTATTGCAGAGATCGGCAAGGTGCGCACAGACAGAAATTTTGCCGCCTTTCTTCGCATTCTGCAAAATGCTTTCTTGTTAGGATCACGCATAGCGGCCAACCCCGACGCTAGGGACACACAGGCACGATTTCGTCCCTCTAACTTTCGTCCTTCTACTGCCCTTAACGCCTTAATTACAGCGTCAGTGAAAAGGCGCCTCACATAACATGACAATGAACTTGAAGAGCTGATTAGTGCCCTCCACTCCGCGCCCTCCAATTCAAAACACTACTGATTTCCAAATTAAACTACACAAACAGATCGCACAACCCAAACTAATCACAGAACGCCGTTTTCTTGACGGCAAAACCCTGCAACACTTACATGACAAAGGGCAGCGGCAGCACATTCAGAACAGCCGCTATCATACCATAGTGCCATGCGAGTGCGATAACGCAACTATGCCCGGCTTCACGAATAACGTGGCCGCCTTGGTCACATAACAATTGAAAACACTACTGCTTTCCAAATTAAAACCACACAAACATATCGCACAACCCAAACTGATCACAGAATATCGTTTTTTTGACAGCAAAACACTGCAACACTTACATAGCAAAGGGCAGCGGCAGCACTTTCAGAACAGCCGCAAACACAGCACAGCGCAATGCGAGTGCGGTGACGCGACGACGCCATGACGACGCGACTATATGCCCGGCTCGCCCGGCATCACGAATCACGTGGCCACCTTGGTCACATGATTTGACGACGGTATCGCCACCTTGCGCAAGGTTGGATCGTGTTGATGGGTTGTTGAATATTGTAGAAGCCGCTAAAGAGGCTGACGCGCCGTGGCGTGGCAGTGGCGTTTTGAGTCGTTTGCAAAACGTATTCACCCCTCGTTTTTAAGCTGTCTGGCTTCCAACGTTATCAAAACGTATTCACCCCTCGTTTTTAAGCTATCTTGTTTGGAACGTCTTTGATGCGTCGATTTTGGTCAAAAATCCGTTGCAGACGTTGAATCCCTTAATACGACGTTTTCAAGACTTTGTGTGCTACCTGGGTACCTAGAATGAACAAGCGACCACTTGCCACTTTTTCATTTCATGGTGCTTTCTGCTGTCCCTTTCCAAGTTTTTGTGCGAGTGGATGCATGCACATTTTGTTGCTTTTCTCTCGTCCTTTGATCTCTTGTTATATATTGAGCCTGTAGTACTCAACACGAGCGTATCGGCGCCATAAGTAGAGGGTAGTGCAAACAGATTTGATGTTGATTATTTCAGAGCTGGGGCGGTACGAGCCTCTTCAGTCAAGCAGAGCTGCTAATTATATCTATTTACCAGCATGTCGCTGTCTACTAATCGCCGGCTCGTCATCCTTACACAGTACTGGGCAGCATATTCACGCCAACTTGTTTGATATTTACGAGAATATGATGCAATTATTATTTTTGTTAATTATTGCGTTCTGCCCAATTCTAACTATGTTGGCACAGATCAGGTAGCAAACATGTCGGTATCAATGCAGTACCCAATGCTGTGTAAGGGCACCGAGCAGGAAATTAGACAGTGACATGCGGGTAAACACATATAATCTAGTAGCTCTGCTTGACTAAAGAGGGTCATAACCACCCTAGTAATGAAGCATCACCTTAGACTAACCTCTATTTATTGGCACAGGAGCGCCTGTATCCATGCATTCTGTCTTTGGCGCCAAGAGGCCTCCTGAAGTGATGCGATGTATTGTAAATTTCAAGACCGGTCGAAAGCACTTGAAAATACTCTTTCTCCAGTTAAGCAAAAAATTATTCCATTAAAGATTTCTCAGTTTACTAACAATGCAATGAGGTATCACAAGAGGCAGTGTCTTGCATATTTTTTAGCCCAATTCATTGTTAAATTAGCAGACCGTATCACCTTTCTTGAGTGATCGTCACCTGTGTGCACTGTTGTACGATATTTCGTCCAAGCATATATTTTTTGCATTGGGTCTGTCCTGACCACGTGGCTGATGCAAGCTTTAGGCTTTTCCTGAAAAAAAATTTAAATACAGACAATTTTACTGCCTTTCGATGGCCTATAAATATTCTATAAATGGCTGATAATCAGCGAATTCATTACGATGTAAAGCTTCTTTCTCTTCACTATCCTGAAAAATTTTGGTATGCTCTCATAACAAAGAAAGTGTTCTTGCCAGCGCCTTAAAAAAGTTATGGGGTTTCACGTGCCAAAACCACTTTCTGATAATGAGGCAAGCCGTAGTCGAGGACTCCGATAATTTTGACCACCTGGGGTTCTTTAACGTGCCCCTAAATCTAAGTACACGGGTGTCTTCGCATTTCGCCCCCATCCAAACGCGGCCGCCGTGGCCGGTATTCGATCCTGCGACCTCGTGCTCAGCGGCTTAACACCATAGGCACTGAGCAACCACGGCGGGTTTGCCAGCGCCTTTTATGACATATAGTTTGACACTTTACGACCAAGTTCACATGGCAATAACGGAAGCAAAAACCTTTTCGTTGAAAAACATGTTTCATGAAATAATTTTTTTTCTTATTTTGAAGGGTCTCCAACTTCTTGAAAAGCAATGGCAAGTAGTCAAGCACCAAGGTTGGGACAGCAGCCAAGGGGTGACTGTATAATGTTGTGGCAACATTTGTTGAAAGTCTTTTTACCAGAAGTGTAATCATGCTCTTCTGTCACCCGCTTCATCCGCTCCACTTGATTTTTTAATTCTTTATTCTCTTCTCGTAGTGCCTTTATTTCAACAGCACAGGTGCTGCATGGGTTGATCTGAAATTAAGAGAAAGCATCTATTTTTTAAATACAAAAAGAAAAATTGGTTTAGCGGCAGCACGCACGCGAAAATTATCTTCAGGCAGTGCATTTTCACATATTTTCTTTGAAGTTATCCACATGAAACCTTTTTACAAACACCACTTAATTCAATATTGCCAATGGTAGTTTACAAACTACCGAAGCACCATCAAATCAGGCCTTTGGCAATACCAGTTATTCGGTTGCTTGATTCACAAATTATTCGAAGCCTAAACTGGACAACCAGGGATTGGTTAGCCTGCATGGTTGTTTGATTAATAATATATCAATGTTCGGATGTCCCATTTTTTTTTTTACTCCACACCGCTAAACAATTTCAATGGCAACCTTATTTATTATTTAAGTATCTATAGAAAAAGACAATGATCACTTGCTTATGCTGTGTCAGGTCCTGTACATATTTGAGCGAATTTTTATTTGAACAAGGGTTGATCCAGAAATAAGTTCCCAAAGAGCTCCAGCCACACAGCAAGGTGGGAGGCAAAATCCGGCCACACTGATGCATGCGGCTGTTCCCCCACTCTCGATTCCCCCCAGCCGCGCTTCGCTGCAGCGCTCATTCTTGGCTCAGCAGCCGTACGACATGGATGTTCCCATTGTTGATCCCGCCAAGTGCGAGATTCTTTCCATAATTCGCTTTTTGCATGCCAAAGGAATTCCACCCATGGATATTCATTGTCAGTTGACAGAGGTGTATGGCGACAAGAGTATGTCCGTTCAACACAACCGCAAGTGGTGCGGGGAGTTTAGTGCCGGTCAGAAGGAAGTCCGCGATGAAGAACATAATCGAAGATCGTCAGTTTCGAAGGCGGTTATCGAGGTGGGCCAACGCGAAGTGCTTCAAAACAGGAGGATCACCGTCCGTGCACTTGTTGCTCAGATTCCTGGGAATTCTTATGGTACAGTGGAAAAAGCTTTGACTGAAAAATTCGTGAATCACAAGTGTTGCGGTCGATGGGTACCGCGGCTATTGAGATCAGACCTCAAGGAGAAGCCCCTTGACTGCGCTCGCCAATTTCTTCAAAAGTGTCAAGAAGATAAGGAAGGGTTGTTGGACTCCATTGTTACAGTAGACAAAATGTGGGTGCTTCATTTCACTCCCGAAATGAACGAAAAATCCAAATAGTGGTGTCATCCAGTCACCAGTCGCAAAGAAGTTCAAACTCCTTCTGCTGGCAAAGTCAAGGCCAGCGTTTTTTTGGTATCGTACGGGGACAGTGCTGAATACTTTCATGGAACGTGGGACAACAATCAACTCAGACATTTATTTTACAACACTAAGAAGACTAGGGAAGCTATCCAGAACTGTCTGCGAGGGCGACTGGCAGCCGGTACAATGCTGCATTACGGCAACGCCCGACCTCACGTCTCCAGCCAAACCCAGGAACTTTTGACAAACCTTGGGTTGACTGTCATGCCCCACCCACCATACAGTCCAGGCCTCACGCCTAGTGATTATCACTTTTTCCCCAAGTTAAAGGAACATTTGAGTGGCCAACGCTTCCGGAGCGACGGTGAAGTCAAAGAGGTGAAACGCTTCTTCAACGGGTTGGTGGCAGAGTTCTACGACATTGGGATACAGAAATTGGAGCACAGTCTACAAAAATGCATAGAAAAACATGGGGATTATGTAGAAAATAGTGCAATGTTTGATCTTTCCAAAGATGTAAATTTCTATCAGAATGAACAATGTTGTCAATTTCTAAAATTGATGGGAACATTACTGCTGGATCAACCCTTGTATTTACTTATACAGGAAGAAGTGAAGAGCATAGCCGGTATTTTGTAGCGACGCATTTTCTCGATGCCAGTGCCTTTAGTGCTTTTCTCGTTTATGAGTGGCCTCTTTCAATACTCCGCCCGGTACATAGCCTCGCTTGACCACTCACAAAGGCGAAAAGCCCTGAAAAACATTGTCATCGGGAGAAGGTATGCAGGAAGGAAAGTGTAGGAGAGGCGCTGGCCAGCACAGTGTGTTGGGAAAAGTGTGGCAGAAGTCGCATGCTGTTTTTCGCAATGCAGCAATGGGAATGGTACCCAAACGGAAACATTGCCATAGCAACCATGCTCCTGAAGCTCTCGCTCCTGCTCTAGGCCTCTGGAAAGTAAGACAAGTTTTTTAGACCTGTGTCTTTCTCGCACCACATTATGTTCACGAGACAAGCTGGCCTCGGAGCGAGGTGTGTAAGCTTGAAAAATGTTTTGTCTCTGTGAGTGCAAGTGTCAGTCAGCAACAGACACACTCAAGTAATCACAGTGCAGGTCTTCATCATCTTCAATGTGCCACGGAAGAGCACAGGATCGCGACGGCTTCACTGAAACTGTTGCAGAAGTTTCATAGGCTTTGTTTTGATGCCTGTCAGCAGCACACACTTCTGGCAGCTCGTAGCAATGCGAGTTCAAAGCTCGTTCCTAACTGCTCCGGCGAGCTGATTGGAGGCGCAAAGGGAGATGGCACACCAACATGGCTGCATTTCCGGCTCGAGAAATGTTACGTCAAGGCCTCTTCTATTTTGTTTCTTTCCTCCACGGGAAAAGGCACTGCTACAAAAAACCGGCCCATGCTTGTCTTGATTAAATAAGTCTGGTTAAGTAGCAACCTAGTTTACATAATGAGCTTATTCACAACCAGTCATAAATGAGGGTTAGTTTCTTAAATTTACAAACATCTTCTTTTGTAATAGTGTAAAGAACAGCCAGCTATGTAATCTAACCTTTCAATCTCCCTCCTGTACTATATGTGCACCCCGCAGGGGCGTCTGCGTCAGCAGGCGTTTGGTGTGTGGCGACACCACGTACCCGAGCACACGAGGGTTGGACCCTCCCGCGTGTAGCCGTGCGCGGCTTAGCCGTGTCTGGGGAAAGGGGGATCCTGGAGGTTGAGCCGATGCTGGGTGTTTTGGACCTTTAAGACCCCCCGGCGGAGGCAACACACCTCTTCGGCCTCGGCTTCACATAGACGGCACCTCCAGGCTGACCCACCTGGAGGAAATCGGCAGTCGCCTTTTCCTGTCCTCCTCTCCATTCTTCGTCTTTCTCTCCCACTTTTCCATCTTTCCTGTCTTCTCTTCACTTCTAATTACTTCCATATTTCCGGGCGGCAAGGGTTAACCTTGTGTAATATATCCAGTCTTGGGTATATATATATTAGGTTATAGTGGGAACGTACCGCTGGCGTACGCAGAATAGAATTTTTCTAATCCTGTGACGTCCCCAGGTTGGGCTCCGAGGTGGGCGGCGGGCATTCCTTCCGAATACACTAATCCTATATATGGCTTCAAATTTCCCCACACTCCCTGATCGCTCCCTGAAGAGGGGGCGCACCGATGAAACCTTCAACTTTCTCTTCAAACCAAAAGAAATATTTCCAAAGTACCACGTAATACATAGTCAACACGAAACCAAGACAGTCCGTACAATATCCCCGTTTGTGGTCGCAAAATGCCTGACAGAAGCAATCGGTTCTGGTTACAAAGTAACTAAGATGGGAAGCGGCGACCTTCTTCTGGAAGTGCGTGACAAGCTCCAATATAGCAAACTGACGAAACTTGTTGCGTTTGGTGACATTCCTGTATCTGTGGGCCCCCACCGGTCTATGAACACTGTGCGTGGTGTCATTTCTGATGACGACCTCCTTGATCTTAGTGAGAGCGAGCTGTTGGAAGGATGGCAAGACCAAAACGTGGTAAAGGTGCAACGAATTAAGTTAAGGCGTGACGACAAGGAAATTCCAACTAAGCATCTAATAATAACATTTGGAACAAGTGAACTACCTGATTCATTAGAGACAGGATATTGTAAACTACGCGTACGACCGTACATTCCCAATCCGCGCCGATGCTTCAAGTGTCAGCGTTTTGGGCATGCCGAGGGCGTGCCACTTGTGCAAAATGTGCATCTAAAGACCACTCTTCAGACAACTGTTCTTCCACAACCCACTGCGCTAACTGTGACGGAGACCACCCCGCCTATTCGCGATCGTGCCCATCATGGAAGAAAGAAAAACAAATAATCGAACTGAAGGTAAAACTAAACATCTCTTTTCCAGAAGCGCGCAAGCGTTTTAGTGTCAACAACCAATCGAATCCGTCCTACAGTGATGTGACGCGCCGGGGGGCAGTGCCACATCTTCTGGCGGCCGCGCAAGTCACACGGAGTGTGACGGCGGTTACGCCATCAGCCCCCCTGGCGGGAGCAGTCATTGCTCTTCCGCCCCCTACCACGAAGGACCAGCAGACTTCCCAGCCTGCGGGTCCCAGGGCCACTGCTCGTGCAGACAGGCCCGAAAAACCCCCGCGCGTGCCCGCTGAGCGGGCGTCGTCCAGCGCCTCTGACGAGGCGATGGATGTCACAAAAACTTCTCCGGCGTCTCAGACGCCGAAGGAACGGCGTGGCTCCCTGGAGCGCGCCAAGAAAAAAGAAATACCCCGCATCAAGGGGCCTGGAAAGGTCCCTTGAGCCAACCTAATTGATCTCTTGACACACACCATGAAACACTTCCAATATGGACACACAGATAATGCATTGGAATGTGAGAGCTTTATTACATAATCTTGATGATATTAAGGAACTCCTGCGCAGGTTTAATCCAAGGGTTGTGTGCAAGAGACACACCTCAATCCTTCACATACTAACTTTCTCAAACAATATGCAATTTACCGCAAAGATCGCAGTGACGCTCTCGCCTCGTCAGGCGGTGTTGCTATTATAGTTGATAAGAGTATCGCCTGCCAACATTTACATCTGCAAACGTCCCTTGAGGCAGTGGCAGTCAGAGCCGTGCTATTTGATAAGTTAGTAACGGTTAGCTCTCTGTACATCCCTCCATGCCTTAAACTTTCCACAATAGAATTCCAGAGCTTTATCGCAGAACTCCCCGAACCTTACATTGTAGTGGGTGACTTAAACGCACATAACACCCTCTGGGGAGATTCTCGTTGTGATACGAGAGGGCGCTTATTAGAAAAGTTCCTTTTATCCTCTAATGCATGCTTACTAAACAAAAAAGAACCCACATTCTACAGCGTGGCTAACAAAACGTTCTCATCCATTGACTTAAGTATAACATCAAGTACACTAGTTCCATACCTGGAGTGGGACGTGATTAAAAATCCATATGGGAGTGACCATTTCCCAATTATCCTAAGATTAAGAAAAGGCGATAAGTGTTCCCCACATCTGCCACGTTGGAAGGTCGACTGTGCTGACTGGAAACGATACAGAGAGCTCACACATTTGACCTGGGATGAGATCTGTACTCTCTCAATCGATGATATAGTATCTTATTTGACGGCATTTATAACTGATGCTGCATCAATATGTATCCCTCAAACGAATGGATCACCCTCTAAACGGCGTATTCCTTGGTGGAATGAGCAGTGTAAGGAAGCCCGCAAAAATCAAAATAAGGCTTGGAGTCGCCTTCGCGACTGCCCAACTACCGAGAACTTGATTAGCTTCAAGAAAATAAAATCAGAAGGTAGAAGAACGCGCCGCCTTGCCAAAAGGGAAAGCTGGCAGAAATACATCTCTAGTATTAATTCTTATACAGACGAGGGAAAAGCCTGGAACAGGGTAAACAAAATAAAAGGCCGCGAAACTCATCCTCTACCATTGGTAAATACACAAGGAGACACACTCATTGACCAAGCGGACTCTCTAGGAGTACATTTTGAAAGGATTTCTAGCTCATCGCACTATTCAGACACATTTCTGAGATACCGGCAACAAGCGGAACGACTGCCTCTGAGTCGGAAAGGAAATAGCAACGAACCTTACAACCGCCCATTTAACATGGCGGAATTTAAGGCTGCGCTGAATGGCTGTAACAAGTCCGCTCCAGGAAGTGACAGAATATTGTATATAATGATCAAACACCTACACCCTGAAACCCACAAAACACTACTGTCACTCTTCAACTCTGTGTTCTCTGCCGGGTACATTCCATCCGCCTGGAAGGAAGCAATAATTGTTCCAATACTAAAAGACGGCAAGGACCCAACTTCAGTCAACAGCTATAGGCCTATAGCGTTGACAAGTTGCCTATGTAAACTCTTTGAAAAAATGGTTAACCGACGTCTCCTTCATTTTCTTGAAAGTAACAAACTATTAGATCCCCTACAGTGTGGTTTCAGGGAAGGTAGATCCACAACTGATCACCTTGTCCGCATCGAGACGAATATTCGCGATGCTTTTGTACATAAGCAGTTCTTTTTGTCAGTATTTATTGATATGGAGAAGGCTTACGACACGACGTGGCGGTTCGGAATTCTCCGTGATCTGGCCGAAATGGGAGTCGGAGGTAATTTGCTGAATGTCATCCAAAGTTACCTGTCTAACCGCACGTTCCGCGTCAGAGTTGGTAATGTGCTATCTCGTCTATTTACACAGGAAACAGGTGTACCACAAGGTGGCGTGCTTAGCTGCACTCTATTCGTTATAAAAATGAACTCACTTTATACTATCATACCACGTACATTGTTTTATTCTGTGTATGTAGATGACGTACAAATAGGTTTTAAATCATGTAGTCTTTCCATCTGTGAGCGACATGTGCAGCTTGGGCTAAACAAATTGTCAATGTGGGCTGACGAGAATGGGTTTAAATTAAACCCGCAAAAAAGCACGTGTGTTCCCTTCTCGAACAAAAGAGGTATATTACCTGAACCCGCTATTTATCTTAATCGACAACAGCTCCCAGTGAGCCATGAACATAAATTTTTGGGCCTCATATTAGACACTAAATTAACATTTATCCCCCACTTGAAATATCTGAAGGCGAAGTGCATGAAGACAATGAATCTCCTGAAGCTCTTGTCCCGTACATCCTGGGGAAGTGACAGAAGATGCCTTTTGAGCCTGTATAAAAGTCTGATTAGGTCACGCCTTGACTATGGTGCTATAGTGTATAGTTCTGCTACGCCTAGTGCCTTGAAGATGTTAGATTCGATTCACCACTTGGGTATCCGTCTTGCTACAGGTGCCTTCAGGACTAGCCCTGTAGAGAGCCTGTACGTTGAATCGAACGAATGGTCTCTTCATCTACAAAGAGCATATTTATCTTTCTCTTACGCCTTGAAAGTTAAATCAGATATTCAGCATACATGTCATTCTGCAATTAGCGACTTGTCCACTGCCAGGCTATTCCGTAACCGCCCAGCCATCAGGCCTCCTCTGTCCCTCCGAGTGGAAGCACTGTCAGAAGAAACAGGCGTCCCTTTTGTAGAAAATATCCCAATGGCTCCTATTCGGTTCCCACCGCCTTGGGAGTGGCAAACTATCCAATGTGACATATCTTTCCTAGAAATATCGAAACGAGCGCCTGAGGCTCACATAAAATCACATTTTCTTGAACTAAAAGAGAAGTATTCCTGTGCTGAATTCTACACGGATGCTTCGAAGTCTGCTGATGGTGTTGCTTACGCAGCTCTTGGACCATCATTTTCAATATCTGGGACACTAAACCCACACACAAGCATCTTTACAGCGGAAGCATACGCTATACTCTCGGCTATTAAACACATCAAGCTCACAAACATCGCTAAGGCTGTTCTCTTCACAGACTCGTTAAGTGTCGTCAGAGCACTAATTAGTTTACAAAAACATAAGAATTCCGTTTTGAATGAGCTGTATAACTTATTGTGCGCCCTATATATGTGCAATCAAGTGATTGTCATATGCTGGGTACCCGGTCACAAAGGTATAAAAGGGAACGAAGCAGCTGACGAAGGCGCTACATCCGTAACTTTTAGCGACAGAGATGGAAATATTCCCATCCCTGCGACAGACCTAAAGCCTTTTCTACGCCGTAAATTAAGGAATCATTGGCAAGGCAAGTGGGATACACAAGTAATGAATAAGCTTCACATAATGAAACCAAAACTGGGGAACTGGATCAGTGGGAAAACAGCACGTTACAAGGAAGTAATTCTTTGCCGACTAAGGATAGGCCACACATACGGTACTCACTCTTATCTCTTGACTAGAGGCGATCCCCCGACTTGTGGTAAGTGCGGCAATAGTCTCACAGTAATCCATATTCTTATTCAATGCCCTGCAATAGAAACAGAGAGGAAAAAGTATTTTCCTTCTGCATATCGTGAAAATACACCCCTTCACCCTGCATTTTTTCTTAGTGATGAACCGCTTTTTAACATGAAATTAGTCTTACAGTTTTTATTGGAAACAGATACTCTCAAAATCATTTGGACAGGAAATTTTTAGCACACGACTAACAGCCCTTCTAATAAAAGGGCTCTCTTGAGGTTCTACTATCACTGTTATGTGTTGCCTTGTTCCATCATGTTTTTTAAAGAAACCCAATTGCCATCGTCCATGCCCTAATCAGTGTCATCATTTTAGTACCTATTTATTTTACGCCATTTACAGCGACAGTTTTTAGGCCTTTTTACAGCCATGTCACATTTACCATGATAAATCCACTATCCACTGCATTCACAGTACATTGTTAAATTTACCTTTTGGCATGGCGCTCTTTGGTCATACTTGGCCCTTGCGCCATTAAACACCACATATCATCACTATATATGCAGGTTGTCCCATATAACTTGAGCCAATGTTTTAAATATGAAAGGCACTGTGGACGAGAGCTGAACTCCATGCATAATCTTGGCACTGGCCTAGACTTATTCAGGCTATTTTTAATTTTCCCCTGAACTAACGGATTAGTTACGTTTAATTAATGAATTTTTAAGTATTGGCTGCAGACCCCAAGTGTGGTATGCAAAGTTGTAGAGCACCTTGAGAAACTTCTCAATAAATTGTTTCCAACACTGTATATCTCACGTGCTCCTTTTTTCCGCGTTCCAATGAAAGCCCGCGAAATATGAAAAAAATACCATGTGACGGGGCACTTGCGCACTGTTATTGTGCTGCTCTCAAGTGTGCAATGGATGAACAAGGTCGGCTGCAGCGAGACTGGCCGGCAACAGGGCGTTATGCCTGGTGTAGGTATCTGGGCATGCGGCTCTTATCGCAGGATGGTGCAAATGTATGCTGCCGAAGAAATAAAGAATCTAAGGCCACAACAAAGAAAAGACGAAAGCAGCATTTTGATTCTACTTGCAAGAAGGAAAGGGCGAAATGCGTGGGAACGAAGGAAGGTGATGACAGCTGCTACAATTTCGCCTTTGCACACAAATGACCTTGTAGTAGTCTTCGAATAGAATGATGATGCTACAACTTTAATCCTTAGGGCTGGAATAACAGCGGATAAATCACACGAGGACAAAACTGATGGTAATAAAGCCTTGGCTACATTCAAGGAAGATTATGCATGTCTTCTTCATATGATGACTCTTTTCGTACTGGCCCCGTCTGCTCTCCTTCTCACACTTACTGTCTACCAGGCGTTCTTTTTTGATCTCGCACCCTGCCCATGCACATTGCTTAGTGGTCGCAGTATCGGATGGCCGCGTCTGGCTTCGATTGTGCACTGTGACCGGCTCGTCAGTCCCTAAGAGAGTGTGCCTGCAGGCTGTTCCAGTTTACCGGATGTGGATCATACCTTATGTATCTCGTTTGTACCAATTCCAGTGAACTTCAATATATCCGGTGCTACTCAGGCGCCCGTATCCCTGCGTGTTCACCACAGCAATGCCCATTTTGCTGTGCCCAACGTTGAGCAGCAGATATGGCTCACACCAATGAGAAAAGAGCGGATATAATTTTCGTTCTACGTGCGCCTAGTGGACATAGAAGGCGCGCTGCTGAGCTATTTCAACACTGGCATCCAGGTAAGCGTCCGAGCTCAATGACGATTGTGCGCGCATATGAAACGTTGAGACAGACTGGGACTTTTATGAAGAAACAGCTTAAATCTTCAATGCTGGGTGAGGACATCGAGACAGATATTCTTTCAAAGTTTTCTTCAGACCCACATACAAGTGTTCCGAGTGTCGATGATGAAGCTGGAGTGTCAAATTCAGTGTGGAGAGTAACTTAAGAAAAGGCAGCTTCATACATATCACGTGCAGCTGCACAAGATGTTGGAGCCCCGTGATTTCCAAAATCGAAAAGACTGCAAACTGGATTATAATCATGAATGAAGAGGACCCAGGCTTTGCCAACAAAATTCCGTGGACTAATGAAGCTACCTTCTCATGTAAAGCCCAAGTGAACATCCACAACGCTCACTATTGGAGCGACGAAAACCCACACTGGGTTTTGAACACTCATCACCAATATCAGTGGTCGATTACTGTGTGGTGTGGAAGTTATGGTGGCACTATTACTGCCCCCGTGTTTTTGACAACATGCTTACAGGTGAAACATACTTCAACGACATCCTTGATGGAGCGACTGAGGATTTTCTTTGCTAAGTTCCATTGGCTAGGATCAAGGATATTTGGTATCAGCACGATGGTGCTTTTGCGCACTGCAGCAGCAAAGCTTGCGAATGGCTGCATGGAGTATTCCCACAGCAGTGGATTGGACCGCACGGGCTCATTGCTTGGCTAGCACAGTCGCCAGATTTAACTCCCCTTGATTTCTTTCTCGGGGGCTACATCAAAGATCAACGTATATCTGACACCAACCACAACATCAGCGAACCTAAAAGAAAAAATAAGACTAGTCTGCAACTCCATCCCTGATACCATGATCAAGATCGCCTTGGAATATGTGCCTATGAGATACCAAATGTGCATTGCAGCAGATGGTGACCTCTTCGATCACGCATTATAATCAAAGGGCACTTTTTGGATTGTAGGTTACTGGAAAATCATCCCGGCCCTAATGCTGCCTCCCGACCGAACCGCATTACACTCCAATGGCAGACTACCAGCTCTTGCCCATTTCAAGAATAAAAAAATGCAGCTATGCTCTTGTTCTCTTCAGTCTCCTTAGAACCTTTATTGCTTCGGCACCGCTCGGTAAGCAGCACGCATTTGCGCCATCATCCGATAAAAGCCGCACACCCAGGCGCCTGCGCCACACTTGACGCCCTGTCACGGGCCAGCCTCGCTGCAGCCAACCTTGTTCATCCATCGCATGCTTGAGAGCAGCACAATAACAGAGCGTCATTGCCCCGTAACGTGGTATTTTTTCATATTTCGTGGGCTTTCTTTAGAACACGGAAGAAAGGAACACGTGAGACATCTCGTGTTGGAAACAATTTATTGAGAGGTTTCTCAAGGTGCTCTACAACTTTGCGTATCACACTTGGGGTCTAGGGCCAATACTGAACAAGTTCATTAATTAAACATAACTAATCCGTTAGCTATGGGGAAAAGAAATATCCTGAGTATCTCTAGGCCAGTGCCAACATTATGCATTCGGTTCAACTCGCGTTCAAAGTGCCTTTCATTTTTAAAACTTTGGCTCAAGTTATGTGGGACAACCTGTGTGTGTGTATGCATATTATATATATATATATATATATATATATATATATATCCTTTTTTGGACTTCGAGAAAGCAGTTGATAAAGTTCCTCATGAATACCTGTTTCTAAAACTTTCATGCGTTAACTTTGATTATTTTGCTTCTGAAGGGATTTGTGACTTCCCAACTAACTGCCAGCAGTTCGTGCATGCCCATAATCAGCCTTCTGCCTACTGTCCCGTCATCTCAGGCGTGCCTCAGGGCGCAGTCCTAAACCCACTGTTACTCCTAATATATATCAACGATTTACTGAGTAATATTTCTTCTAACATCACACTTCTCGCAGACAACTTCGTGCTATATGATCAAGTAAACAACCTGTCTGACAATGACTCACTTCAGTCTGACCGTCATCGGATCGAAATCTGTTGCGGCAAGTGGCTCCCATGTCATTAAACACAAATAAAACATCGCTGCTCTTTTCATCGCCAGCACTATTACCCACCACCGAATTATCTGATCTATAACTCCGCGCTGTGTAAGTGCCTACAAGTACCTCGGTGTTGATTTGTTGTCAGATTTAACATGGTCCCTTCACATAACGCACATTACTAATGAAGCTAACCGCGTTCTTGGTTGTTTACGTCATAACCTTTATCTAGCATGTCCTTCTGTCCGACGTCTCGCCTATCAGACATTAATGAGACCAAAATTTGAATACACATGCGCTGTTTGGGACCCTCACCAATGTAACCTTAATAAATGCTACAATCTGTACCGAACCGTGCAGTCTGATTCATCTTCTCAGAATACTCATATCATTCTAATGTCACCGAACTAAAATCCCGTGCAAACCTTGGAAGCCTTTGAGCACGCCACAGAATTGCACATCTGTGCCTATTGTTCTATTTTTCACACGTTACCCTGTACTCCTGTCATCAAGCCGATCCATCCTCATTCAGATCGCACCAATCACGCAACAGCTGTATACCCACCATCTGCTCGAACTACTGCGCGCCTTTCTTCATTGTTTGTCAAAACATAGCAAGATTGGAATGACCTTCCATCTGATGTTGCGCTCCTCTCCAGTAGCACCGACTTCAAGAAAGCGATCGAAAAATTGTATAACATTTAACGCATTTGTATATAGCCCACCCCTCATGTAAAACCCCTTCACTGGGGCCATTGAGGTATTGTATGAATACCTCATAGGTATGAATACAGTGTGGCAGCAGCATGTTAATGCTGTGGATGAGCAAAATGGCTCTACAGTGTAGTAAGATTATTTAGCCCTGAGCATATTGCAGGCATTACTGAAGAGTGACACATTAAGGTATGTCACTATTGCTGCAATAGTTCTCGGATATCTGCATAGCATTACTACAGTAAGCCACCGACAAACTTAAGGACAACTTTGGGGCTCAACGGTTAACCAGAAACGTCCAAGAGATCCTTAAAGTTTTTTTTTATTTCCTAAGCTGTTTTGACTATGCCCTATAAGCTTCTTCAGCAAGTTAGTAAAGTTTTACGCCACACTGAATGGGTGTTAAGATGTAGTTGTCACTGTCGAAAAAAAAACTTGTAAGTACCCTTGAAGTACCAAGGAACGCACAAAGCATAACTGAAAAATTTACAGTCACATTTTGGGTCATCTAATAAACATTGAATGTTATAGATTATGAATTGCTGAACTTTTACAACACAGTTTTTGGAATAAGCTGTTCACAATAACAAATGTGTTCAAATATCTGCCTAACCAGTTATTTCAACCAGATACCTGAATATTCTGTTTTTTATAAATCCAGATAACCAGTTTTCAAGGCTGAATGCACTACCCCCCAGTTTAGCCGGATGAAGCTTGACTGATGTTTACAAGCACTAATAGAAACTGGAAGCTCAGACCGTTGCAGCTTAGAGCTTCTGCTTTTATGTCTAGAGCCATTCTGGCCTAGAGAGAGCCTAGACACACTCTATGCTGTTAAGGGGACTCTTCCGCACATGAGAAAGAGATGTCCATTATTTTTAGTTTGTGTACACAAGCGCTTTTCATGTGCAATAGGCTGCTCAACCACAATTTCCAGTCTATCTATGTTCAAGGAGGTGCACCAATTTTCATCTTTTTGTTCTGATTCATACAAAATTGTCGATGGAACCTAACCAGATGGCATACGCACATTTTCTGTTGGCACATCAGGTAATGCTGCAGTAGCCTCCGACACGAGACGTGCTCTTTTTTTTTTCAATTGTGATGGACTCCCTGTTAAAGAAATGGTAGATGCCATTATTTAAAGAAGAAAGGAAACCGAGGTGCCCATTTTTTATTAGTCATATCACAAGAAGCCAACAGACAAAGAGACCATTTGATAAGAGGATTGCATACGTAATGCAAGGTTGTGGGTTTGTATCCCATATGCAACCAGGTGATTCGTCATCCACTTTCATTACCAATAATTTATCATTTGTTTAATTCATTTAATAAGTACAAGTAATTTCCCTTATGCTGTCCTTGTTCGTCGGCTTCTTATGATATGATTATTTAAAAAAGTATTTCATAAATGCATGTAGATATTAGCTGCCCAACGAAATGCCACCGAGATAAAGAATGACCAATGTCATTAAACTATATTGCAACCAAGTGTTTGTTCTTCAAGGCACTTGTGCTAACAATAGTATTTCCATGTTATCAAGTGAGCTAAAAAAAGAAAATTATTGAACTACACTTTCATAAAGTTTGGTAGCCGCTCTAGAGCACACACACACAAGAATACACGCATGCATGCATGCACTCACAACAAATACCAAAAAAGGACAAGAACCCTTCCCTCCCTATCGCACAAAGGGGGTCCCTTGTTTGGTGTGTGTATGCGTGAGCGCATGCACGTATGCGAGTGTGCTTTCGTTGCTCTGGAGCTTTTGCCAAGCCTAGCGAGGCAATCAGAATCAATGTCGCGCTACGGCAGTTTTGCAGAGATGTTTAAATAAAATTAACGTCTAAGAAATTTTCTCATAATATTTTATCTAAAAGGCGTTCTCCAGGCCAAATATAGCTATTAGTACATTTTCTTCCGGTCTTCATCGGCGGAAAATATATGCCAGACACGTCGCAAAGCTCGCTCTTCATATTGATGTCTTTCGAAGACTACTACCTACTGTCAACTTTTCTTTGTGTGTGTGTCTGTGCGAATGAGTTTGTGTGGTAATGCGGAATTTGCATGTTCTTACCATCAGCAACAACTGTCTGTTTAAGGCAGCACAATCATTAAGAGAGCACAAATTAACTCAAATGAAAAAATGTAATGCGACGTTGAAATATCGGTGAATTTCTGACTGGTGTTGCAGAAGTCGCGGTAGTGCTGAACTTAGCGCCATTAGTTGGCGGATCGACGTAATTATATTTATTCAGTCGTGTTTTCTTTAACTGATTGTAACAACGTGCCATTATTTCGCATTATTGGCGGCGCCTCCAGGACACCAAAGCGGCAACCAGGTCACCAAAACTAGAACCCGGGCTGGTCCGTGGGTTGGGGCTCGCCGACAATATACAATACGCCCATACAACACCACTGAGAACCTTGCCGAAATATCGAGCACAATGACTGATAACCGGGCAAGCTAGCACGAATTTATGGCTAGGCTGTGTTACATCGCGCTGCTCGAGCATACGCATGAAAAATATCGACGTCTAGCACAGAAACTGGTCGTGTCGATCATATTCACTATGTTCTTTTTTTCTCCGTCTCTTAGTGATCGACCGATGGTACGTACAGCACGCTACACCGGCAACCTGGACAGCGCATAAACTTTTCTGAGACAGGTTCCGTGTAACGTGGATGAATCCAGCAGGCCTTAAGTTGGGACAGCCGTAAAAAACGAGATGTACTCACCGAAGGCAAGTGGTACAGCCGGGGCCGGTGGCGCTCCTTCTTTCCAACTCACGCGTTCGACGCTTCCTCTTAACTGTTTAATCGACCCTTGCTGTGATAGCAGACGGAAGGCCACATCCGCATCGGCCAAAGCAATCACGTGATACACGTCCCACTTCTGATCGTCAACCCACTTAACAAGGACGTGAGACATCTTCCGCTCCAGCTGTCGCAGCAAACAAACGCACGTGGAGAGGCCGGGAGACGATTAACAAAAATACGTACAAAATGGCGACAGAAAAACGCAAACAAAAGAGATGTTATCAGTGTTCCCTGCTCACTTTTTAGGTATGGCTTTGTTTGGCAGAAAATGATAAAAAAATAACTCATGACAAAAGCCTGAAACAAAACTTTAATAAATGTTTACAGCCCTGTGAGTGGCATACTATTGCATAATACTATAATTCATTTCCCAGACTTCACTCTTCGATGCACTGATCTAACGTTTCAACGTGGAGTCGTTGAGCGTCGAGGCAGGCAGCCGGCTGGCAACGCTTTAGGCATTCTAGCCAGCGGGTACACGCAGTACACGTGCGAAATCGCTTCTGCAGGCTGTACTGCTCCGCATTCGCCGTTCGCTGTTTTACTCTGTATTGTGCTCTATATTTTGTCGTATAGTAATCGTGCGAATCCCGTAGGTGCTGTGCCTGCGCCGTTCGCGAATAATGCCGCCGAAAAGACAATTCGGAAAGTACTTACGGGACTCGTCCATCAACGTTCCCATACACTCAAAATATAGGTTCAAGAAACGTTCATCAGTTGGCGCTTCGTCTGCCGCGTTGGACAGTGCACTAGGTACTACTCATGCAAGCGAAGAAAGTTTCAGTGAAAGCGAAGCTGACGCTGATGCAGGCCACATCGCACCATTCCCTACAACTGATGCTTCAATTGAAGACTGCCGCCATCCATTGGAAAGCACGCGTGAAACCTCGTCGACCTCGTCCTCTGAGAGCAGCGAATCGGCATGTGACGCTGATCGCGCTGATGTGTATCCGGACCACGGCAAGCAGCATTTTCCGACAGGCTGTAAGGATGACTTGGTAAGCGTTGTGGTGGCAGGCGTCATTTCCAGATATTATTTTGTTGCTGTAACATCTCAGGTTATCTCTTGAAGCTTCTGCAGCGTAGTGACCTAGTGACATAGGGAAAATATCGACGTGATTGAATTAGACTTCTATTGCGTTAGTGTTTGCTGTTAAAATATAATGAAGTGGGGAGCGTACCGATGCGATCATTGCTCGCAGCAGTTATGTCTCTCAATTAAGGACAAAACCACGCTGTTAAATTCGTATTACTGATGTAAACGCAGTTTTGTCCATATGCTGCGCGACAAAACTGGTACTGGTAAAGTGGAGCTGAGGTAGGAATAGAGCTTCAGAATACGTAATGTGCTGATGAAATTTCCTAGGGTTTTCCTTCAGTGTTCAGGGGTTATCTTGGCGCATGTTTTAGTATATATACAGAAATAATGCGCGTGCGTGTGTGTGTGTTTTGATCGCGATCAAGCCCGATTCAGATCGAATTTCTCGTTCTTGATTGGCTCCTTTGCACAATATGCGCGAGAGAGCCAATCGCAGTGGAGAATTTCGATCCGGAACGGTCCTCATTGCGGTCAGAAGTATACGTGCGACACCGGTATAATTTTGTCGTGTTCTGGCCAAAGCCTGCTTTTTTGTGTCATTTTCAAATGAAGTTCACAAATCTTCCTTGAACATTTATTTCATAAGCCAACAAACACTGACACTAAGGACAACATAGGGGTAATTACTTGGGCTTATAGATGAAACAAAGAAACGATAAATTAATGGAAATTAAAGTGGATGAAAAAACAACTTGCCGCAGGTGGGAACCGAACCCACAACCTTCGCATTTCGCGAAGTTCCCACCTTCGATTCCCACCTGCGGCAAGTTGCTTTTTCATCCACTTTCATTTTCATTAATTTATCGTTTCTTTGTTTCATTTATTAAGCAGAAGTAATTTCCCCTATGTTGTCCTTGGTGTCAGTGTTTCTTGGCTTCTTATGATATGACTAATAAAAATCGGGCCCCTCGGTTAACCCCCCTTCTTCTCATTTTGAACACTTATTGTAACTTAATAGTGCTAATAGTTGCTGGATTGGGAAAAATTGGGAATAAGAGTTAATGGAGAATAGCTTAGTAACTTGCAATTCGCTGATATTGCCTTACTTAGTAACTCAGGGGAGCAACTGCAATGCATGCTCACTGACCTGGAGAGGCAAAGCAGAAGGGTGGGTCTAAAAATCAATCTGCAGAAAACTAAAGTAATGTTTAATAGTCTCGGAAAAGAACAGCAGTTTACGATAGGTAGCGAGGCACTGGAATTGGTAAGGGAATATATTCACTTAGGACAGGTAGTGACCGCGGGTCCGGATCATGAGACTGAAATAATCAGAAGAATGAAAATGGGCTGGGCTGCATTCGGCAGGCATTCTCAGATCATGAACAGCAGGTTGCTGTTATCCCTCAAAAGAAAAGTGTATAACAGCTGTGTCTTACCAGTACTCACGTGCAGGGCAGAGACCTGGAGGCTTACGAAAAGGGTTCTACTTAAATTGAGGACGACGCAATGAGCTGTGTAAAGAAAAATGATGGGTGTAACGTTAAGGGATAAGAAAACAGCAGATTGGGTGAGGGAACAAATGCGAGTTAATGACATCTTAGTGGAAATCAAGAAAAAGAAATGGGCATGGGCAGGACATGTAATGAGGAGGGAAGATAACTGATGGTCATTAAAGGTTAGGACTCTGGGCAGGTTCCAAAAGGAAATGGGTTTTGTCGCGTATATCCGCCAAGTGCTTCTACAAACAAGCTCAGAACGCATGAGTCATTTTTGCACCATGCTCGTAAGGCCAAGGCCATGCAGGCCCCTAGTTGTGGCATCAAAGGAGCAAGTGTGCTGACACTTCTTTCACATTTTTTCATTTGGTGAGGGCTTTGTAGTGGACTACATACATACCGTTTGTTCTGGTTTTGTTCAGGCAACAATGTTTATGTGGCTGAAGTCCAGACAGTGCCGCCGATTTCATCTACACCGGCATCTTGCTGATGCAGACGGATGTCTTCAGAGCCTCACCCCCACATGGGAGCACTCGATGCTGCGACGGTCTTTAAAGGACATAAAGGAATGGAAGGCTGCCGACTGGAGGAATTGGCTGTTGTTTTATTCCCCAGTCGTATTGAAAAGCCGCATTTCAGAAAGACATTACAATCATTGGTTGAAATTTGTTGAGATCATGCATTACATTCTTGGCCCTTGCATCTGCGTTCAGCAGCTTGCCACAATGAGGAGAGAGATGAAAAAATTACTTCTTGAGTACCAAGAATTGTACGGTATCGAGTACATGGCATATAATGCTCGCCTCCTTGTGCATGTTGTCGACAGTCCCATAAACTGGGGTCCTTTGTGGGGTTACTCCCTTTTTCCATTTGAATCTATGAATGGTACACTTGGACGATATGTAAATGGCACCAGGTATCCACAGTTTCAGATTGCCAACAAGTTTGGGATTTTGCAAGCTCTCTCAAAGCTTTGGGAGTCAAGATGTGTGGAAAACATCCATCGCACTTTAGGGTCTTCTTGTAAGACTCTCATTAAAGGCTACTCCCTACGGGAAAGATGTTGGCTCTGTAGGATCTGTGCTGCTCATAGGCAAAGGGGTTGAGAAAGAGGACAGAACAGAATTTCAGAAAATGATGGTCGGGCCATTTACATTCTGCACAGCTCATCTTGATAAGTCTAAGAGAAATAACTCTTATGCGCAAGCTAACGGTTTTTGTTCGCATTATTGAAAATTTTAAGACGTAACTGCTCAACAAGTGGAAATAGTCATGACGTGCAAGTGTGTATGGGGGTTTTCAGAATGAAATCAGAATTGTTAACACCTTCCTGTAGTCAAATTTGTGCGTATTGTGGAGTTGGTTCCTGCTATGGAACGTTGTGTCATGAGCGCAAGAATCCTGAAGAAGTGCATTGTCTTAAATGATAAACAATCTGTTTACTTGTGATCAATGCATGAAAACTTGGTTTTAGAATCTGTGTAAGCTTGTAGCAGGGTGTCAAAGGGAAAGATCATAAGCTTGGAAAAGCTAAACCGAAGTGCTGTACTGTATACTATACATTTTGTTCTAGAACATAGCTGCCCAACATATGGCCCTCAGGTCGCCTAGAGTCCATGAACAGATTTTTAGCAACCCACACCTAAGTTCAGACTTTATATTGTACTGGTGCCACAATTAGAACAGAGCCATATGATGAGAAAAATGATACTTTTGTCTCTTGGCATGATATGTGTTACAAACCACTGGCAGAGCCAATGAAATAAAAAAATATGTGGGAGTGTTGAATCTTTTGGGAATGCATAAGGAAGGCATGCAATCATCAGAAGCGGTGCACAAACTACCAGCGCCGAGACTGTTATTGACAGCATCCATAATTCAACATGTGATTTCCTTTCGGCCTTTCCGAATACTTGCTCACACATCACTACATCAGGGTTAACCTTGAAACAAAGGTTATTTTAATGTAGTAATACTGGTGCAAACATCACTCAAGGCTTTGTGCTTGGCCAATACAAATAATGTGGTCCTCTACACACTTCAGTGAGCTGTATATTAAGTGGCCAAGGCTATTGACATAATTGTAATCTGACTTGTCAGGATTAAAATGTAGACATAGCCAGTTATCATCCATTGTAACAGTGAAAGGTTGAATACTTTGATCCATATATTGGAAAACTTGAATGAGAATGGCTTTCTTCCTCAGAGTGTGTAGACAACCGTGTATAGTTTCAACAGCATTTCACTTCGTTTGAAGATTAGAAATATAGTGACCATCTTTATTGCACACTTTCTTGCCAGCTAGAGCTGCACAAGCAGACACGCATTTAATTTTGTAAAAAGAAATTGCCCTAAGTTCATCTCTGTGAGAGCACCTACGTCAGTGAGCAGATATTTTGTTCAATCTCTCTAAACAAGAACAGCCTTCTGTATTTACTGATTAATGTCACATAAAGTTTGCTGAGAACAGCAGGAAGTGTGGTGACATTAAACATGCAACTGCTCTTTTGCAAGCATGATGTGCAGTGTTTTTCACTGCAGTGCAGTTGTGTGGCTCCGAGAGAAGTTGGTTTTGGTCCTTGCAAGTCTTGAGTCATGCGGCCTTGCTCTAGAATAAAGCCAGTTACTTTTCGGGTTTATTACAGCATATAATTGTACATTCCTAATTGGCACAGTCAGGGACTTTCTCTTTAAATAGTGCGCACTGTTAGCTATGTGTGTGCCTGTAGTCTTATCAGCATGTTCTGCTTTAGACATTTCAGTGAGAGCCACACTTAGGGAGCTGCTATGTCCTTTTCCTACGGCACCTGTCTTTCAGAGAATAACAAATTCACGCACGCACTTTTAAGTGCAGAAATAGCTGTGCTAAAGCCCTAGGCCCATTATGAAACACTAGTGTGCGCCTTGCAGGAAGTTCAATATGAATGAGGAAGAAAGAGAAACCAGAAGTCTAAAGCAAGTCATAAAGGGGTCGTGAAATAATTTTTGGCAAGTGTGAAGGTATATTGTGGTCAGCATAGCATTTTCTAAAAACTATATCCCCAAAAGATGTTTTCAAGAAGGGCTACTGTTAACAAAACTGACTACATTTTGGTTGGTGTCCATTATCTCTCAACTTTTTTGCTGCATCTTGTTTGAGGCACAACTGTAGCTGCATCCCACTAGCCATATCTGTATCATTCCACAGCATTTTCCCCCTTTTATGAAAGCTGTGCTACAAGTTGGTACATAGAGTAGCTGTAAATGTGCTTTTGTGACAGTTGTGGTGTGCTAATAATGACTGCATCAGCTAGAAGTGGACTATTGCCCATTGTGAAAAGCTGCAGGTGAACATAATCGTTAACAGTGTGCTGTACCAAATAGTCCCTTGCTAACTTGCAATACAGCAGTTCAATATGTATGGTGTCATTGTTGCAGAAAACTTCACTTTAGAGGATGTGCATGATCAGAAATTACAATGGATGCACCATTGTCTCTTTCAAGCTTAGCGTGTAAGACTTCTAACTACCATATTCACTTGAATCTAGGCTGGCCATGATTCAAAGCCGACTCCTGGAAGTCCGAAGCCAGGAAAGTAAAGAAACCTACCTCGAATGTAGGCTGAATAAAAATGCGAGGACAATGCTCACAAAATGAAAACAGAATTTATTGAATGATGACCATGCCGAGCTCATTCTACGTTATCATCGCTGCTAGCCTCGTTGCTGTCATTCTTATTGCTGTCATCTTCAAATACTGCACTATATTCAAGCAGTAAATGCCACCCTCGTTACGGCGCAGGCAAAAAACATATCCCTTTGCCCCCTCCAACGACGGACGTTTTTCTCATCGATGCCGAAGTCCCGCCCGGCTTAAACATTTGATGGTGCCTCTGCTTCTAGCACAACTTTTCATTTGAAAGCAGCACTATAGTAGCATCGCCTTTTTAGTGCCATTGCGATAATGCCATGCTACAAGCCGATACCACAGAATAAAGAACCAGGTCCACGAAACAGGTCAAAATGGCTATGTCGCTTGTATAGTTCAGTTAGCTACTGAGATGGCCACTAGCGGCTGAAGTACTGACTTTTCTAGGTAGCACTAGCTGTGCACCATTTTATAAATTTCAATTAAAAACCGGCACATTTTTTTAAAACCTCAAATCTAAGCTAACCCTAGAGTTTGGTAAATGACTATTTGAAAAGACCTATCGGCCTAGATTAGAATAAATACGGTATATTCAACCTTGTGCCCTTGTCATAAAACATAGAGAACTAGTTAAAAATGAGATGTTTGCGTAGTGTTTTGTTTGAGATAAGTAAGTGATAGTTGTCCAAATGGCATGGTGAAGTAACATTTTTCTTAAACTCTTAAAACATGAGTAATATGAGATGCCGTGACATGGCGTTAGACTTGCTTTATCCGTTAACTGTCTGGAAGTTGCTCACAAGGCTTTACAGTCAATTTCATCACTTGTTACAGAATGACTACTGTGGCTGCGTTTTGATTTTCCGACACCGTGGAAGCTGCTACTTTACCTTTCAACAGAGTTCAGTTGGAAGGCTTTATGGGCTCTTTTGCATTAAGCGCATCCTATTTAACCATGTTTGCTTTTAAGTTACGTGCGTGATGTTGTGCCACATTTTTATGCTTTAGTATGATGTGTGCTGTGAGCAAAAAGTGATATATACAGATTTTTTTATTTATTCGTGGATTTCATGTATAGGATTCTTTTGTACACTGTTTTGTGATGCCTGTAAATAATAAAGAGCATATTCTGACTGGTTCCTTGAGTGACCATTGCTTGAGGGCTTAGCATACAGCTTCACGAGTGGCCCCTCATATTATCACAAGTAATATATTGAAATTATGGGGTGACACAAAACATACAATGTTTCATTTTCTCTTCATTTGCTGATCCACGTCTACAAATCTGAAAATTAGTGCAGCAACACTGTGCGACGAACAGCAGTCTTCATTCGCAAGCCAGATCGAACTTGTAAAATATAGGTCTATTGGGGCATATATTAGTCTTACAAGTCAGTCTACTTTCAGCCCAAACGGTGTGACATATTTCGAATGAGCTTTTTCCTCTGAAGACAAAAACAAGTTTCTTATTCAACAATCACTGAGTGAAATAGGGTAACTGAAATGTGCACTTGCAGCATGCTAACAAATGTTATTAAACAGCATTATACCTGTATCAATACAAGCTGGCTGCTTGTAAATCTGCATGTAGACACATACATGTAGTAAGAAACAAGCAGTACAATACAGCGAGAGCTGTATTTTCTTTCATATTGTAGGAGACGGCTATCCTGGCTCCCTTAAGGATAGGATGCATACTCTCATACTGTAACGTGTGTGACCTAGCTGATCCTCGGGCAATGATCAAGACGGTTCACGTAGTGTAAGTAATCATTTGCCTTGTTGCAGTCTGCCTGTACTTTATCCTAATTCACCCCTGGAATATTAAGAAAAGAAACCAGATGACAAATGAGCACTCATCTCATTCTCTCTGTCTGTTTTCTCTGCTCAGTTTGTCAACATGAGCAACAAGCCCAAACAACCACAATTATGAGAAATTCCTGGCTTTCGTCATTCCACCTAATACTGGTGTCGCAGAGCCACTTTTGATTGCAATCAAGCCTGATACGAATCACATTTCTTGATTGCAATCGACAGTGACAGCTGATAACCCTGTCCACTTAAACAATCCTTGGATGGAGTTTCAGGTGTTGCAGGTCCAGGGCACTCGTCAAATTTTTCTAATGTGCTGTACAAATTTCAATATAAAACTTCCCTTCTTTTTAAGGAAAATATTTAATTTGTCATTGTGAGTAGGGCGGTTATCGTCAGCTGATTGTATGCAACTGTTCTCGACATATTCTTGCTTCTCATGATGACTCGATCTTGTGCACTTGTGTAATAATCTGCTATTCCTTCATTTTCTCAGTTTTCTGATTCATTTTATATTTATGATTTCAGTAGTCTTCAGTATGTAAACATCTGTCCTCAAAAAATTCAATGCTGCTTTTATTCCATGGATTCATACTAACCTTTGGCTGAGCATCGAGCCAGTGTTACCCATGCATTGTATCAAACAAATGGTCATTAGCCTACGATCGCAATAAAGATGCTCAAACGCGATGCACGCATTATTGATCCAAACGGAGCAAGATCACGATTGAAGTGACCGTGTGGCACCGGTATAATTGAAACGTGAAAATAAAACGAGAAATCAATTGGAACGCATTCAACAGAAAAATCATTGAGCAGTGCACAACGGAAGTTCTGTTGAACTCTCGTTGTAGTGACTCAACTGGTGTTGAAATTCTATGTAATTTCACTTGAATCAATTATAGCACAACAAATCGATAATGGAAATTCAACACCCATTTTCGTAAGGGGCATGCGCCAGACAAGCCGCAGGACTGAGCGAGGCCGGCTACGAATGTGGAGCTCACGTGCTCGGCGACCCGTCTCTTTTGGATGCAGCCCGTTTTTTGGGCTCCCGGCGTTCTGTTGTGTTCCGCCTGCATTGCGACACGGCACCGCTGCACTACTGGACTATAGCAAGGTGAGGAATTTTGTTTGACAGTCCGCGACGCTCTTCAAGCACATTTAGGCTTACTGCACAAAACTTAACCTATATAGTGACGCAGTTATCGAAAAACAGCTCCGCCGTCCAAGCCTAGTTAACTTGAGTTAATTACTCGTACTGGGAGATGTTTGAGACGCTTTGTATGAGCCCGAGCAGAATTATAACTTATTTCGGTAGTTCTTGGGCACGCTTGCCGCACCTGGCTTTGTGACGAAAAGCACCTTGGCCGTGTGACGCAGTTTCGCGTGTAGTGAATCTTACCGGAACAAGCTTTGGCGCTTTCTCTGACCCCAGACATTATTGTAACTAATTTCGCTACCTTTCGGTGTACTTTTCAAGCACAGTGGCCGCGCTCGGCGTAGTGGCGCAGTTAGTGTCGCGTCTACTCAACCTTAGTGGTATTGCTCAGTGGTTATGGTGTTGGGCTGCTGAGCACGAGGTCGCGGGATCGAATGCTGCGCGTGCTTTTATGTCTCACAAGCTGTGACTGGTTAACAAGAACTTGATATCTGAAGTAACAATCCACACTGTACTTCCCTGTGGCCAACACTGCATGTTTTTGGTAGAAGTATGAGGAAATGCTTGCAGTGTTTCCGCTAATTTATTCGTGCATTATTTCACAGATCGTTTATCAAAGGAGTGGCGCAAGCTGTCTTTCTGGGGATAAACAAGATCTGATGAATGATGGCGTCGCATCGCCTAGGAATTCACGGACAGCGATTGGAGGAAAAATTTACGCATAAGCCGGGCTTCATGTTATGAGCTTGTCTCTTTTATGGGAGATTATATGTACCCAAATCTGGCTTGGTGCGAGCTCCTTTGCCTCTGGGAAAAAGTGGCCATTGCATTGTACAAGCTAGCTAGTTGCTGTGAGTACAGGAATGTTGCAAACCAATTTGGCGTGCAAAAAAGTACTGTAAAAAGTGTTTTTACATGTTCTGTCATGCAGTTACCAAGTATTACTTGAAGGCATTTATAATGCTACCGTCAGCGCAAGAAGCCACAGCAATAGCCAGAAACTTCGAGCTCAGGTGCCACTCGCCTCAAATTTTCGGGGCGACTGATGGGACTCATATTCCAATAACTGCCCTGAAAAAAGTCAACAGAGACATCATAAACAGGAAGGACTGGACATCATACAATGTACAAGCCGTAGTCGATGACAGAGGCCTGTAAGGGTGTTTTAGCTATTCTTTCTAAACCTGAGACACCTAGACAATAACATATAGTTTTTCAGTGATGGTAGTTATTCATAGATCAGCTCAAAGCCAACATAAGATGCTAAGAGTATTGCAGCAAGATGCCCTTTAGCGCAAAGTTTTGTGCAAGTCGCTGCACCGATATTCTGAAGGGGTTCACGATCTTGTTTACTACAAGTATGAATGCTTTTATGCCATGAAGGCTGCTGTGGATGACTAGGACTTGCATCTTCAGCCAATTTACAGCTAAGGACTTCTGCTACACTAAGTGCGATATTTACTCAGCAGTTTCTGTACGAAGTTGTGCAACTGTTGTGTGTTTCATACGACGCATTTTTGCCTTACTTTTTCTCGTGCATAGCTGAACACTTCCCCATGTTAGTGCGATTAGATAACAGCATAAAGCCTGGGGTATCTTAAAACTCTACTGCAAAAAAAAGCATGATCTAAATGAAGCCTAATTTTTCAGGTTTCGCAGCATCACTTGCAACGTGCCTGGATCAGCGCATGATGCCACAGTGTCCAACTTGTACCCGAGGAGCAACGACTTGCTGCCACAGGGACAAAGAATATTGCGCGTCTCCCAGATAGCATTTATGGTGCTTGGTGGCCCTACATACCCATGTTTGCCAAAGATTTTAAAAGGCTATACAGGGGCACTCTAAGGAACAGGAGCCATTTAACGTTTACCACAGTTGAGGGCGCAATGTAGTGGAACACGCATTTGGGCGGGACGATGGCGCATACTTATAAAATGTGCAGATATTAGCTATAAGTTTACGCCAACCGCAATAGCAACGACATGTATACTGCACAGTTTCTGTGAACAAAGGCAGGAAAGCATCACAGATGCATGGCTGCCAGCTGTTTAAGATACGGAGCAAAACATCTATCTGCATCCGTCTAGCAGTCCTCGGGACCGGAATCCTGTCTATGCTCCGAGAGACTTTTTGAAACAGTCCATGGTAGAATTTCTTTTGCGCTCTGCCTTATGGTAGAACATTGCTAAAGGCCACGAAGTTAACATCGCAATTGTTAACACATTGTTAACATGTACACGCGCCCAAACCTTTAATTGTCGTGCACGCGCGGCGGCTTTTCCGTGCGTCAGCGCCGTATGACGGGGCGATGCTGGAAACAGTCGGAGGCTAAGCGCATGCGGACAAAACGCGCTCAGCTGGGCCTATCGTCTGCTAGGCTGTTCCTTCTGAAGGACGTCACCCCACATTATCGCACTTGAGACCAGTAGGCAGCGTGAGTGGGCGAATGGTTTTGCTCGCGTTTTAAATTTCGAAGATCAGCGTCGTAGCAACCACGCAAGGAAATAAAATATAAATATAGACCGACCACGCGAAAGACCAAAGAACATGGATCGTTCGTTTGTTACTTCCTCACGTAAACGTTTTTTTTTTCCTGTCTACAAAAAGGGAAGTTATCAACACACTGCGTTATTTATTTATGCTTCAGCGCGGCGGCGAAACTAAGACAGCTGCAAAACTTCAGTGAAGCTGCTCTACAGGCCGTGCTCGCGGGAGCTTCTAACTGCTACCACAACGCCACCTCGTATACCTCAAACGAAGAGTTCGAATTATAGGAACGTGAATCGGCGGCTGATCGCAGAAGGAAATTGCTAAAGCAACTGGAGTGGCTACAGCTTCAGCGGGCACAATCATACGTGCCTACCGGGATAAAGAACGGATCGGAGATGCTCCTCGCTGTCTCACCAGAACAACAAGCGAAGAAGACTTGCAGATTGTTGCCTGCGCTAGTGACAACCCGTTCATCACAGCGGGTGAAACAAGGGCTGCCCTCGGCCTTAATGTGTCAGATGAATTAATTAGGCAACAGCTAAGAGAAGCAGTAATCAGAAGCAGGACAGCTGCGCAGAAGCCCCTACTTTCCGACAGTACCAGGGCAAAAGGCTAGCCTTTGCTCAAGAGCATCTCCAATGGACCGTCGCTGATTGGCGAAACGTGGCCTTTACAGATGAGAGCACCTTCTACACTCAGTGGGACCAGAAACAAAAAGTATACAGGCCAGTCGCAAAACGGTAAATTAATAACTTTTGTCTCGTGGCTTGTTTCAATATATACGATATTATTATGCTACCCTCTGTCATTAATTCGCATTAAATACTGCTTTTTTAAGGTACCATCCCCGTTACGTCCACGACGTCAAGGCAAGTGGCCCATTATCTGTGAAAGTGTGGGGCGTCATCACGAAGTATGTCCTCGGGTCTCTTCACCACATTGATGGTCGGCTGTGTTCCACAACTTATATTGCCATCAATGACCACCAGCTCCTTCCTCACGTGCTGTATGGACCCTACAGAGATGGAGATTTCCTGCTACAGCATGATCTTTCACCGATCCACACGGCGCACGCAGTCACCGCAGACCTCGAAACCTTGGAGGGATGACGCTAGATTGGCCGCCGAAGAGCGCAGATATGAACACTATTGAAAATGTTTGGGGTATTTTAATAGCCAACATATCAAAAATGGGCCTCCATACCGCTACTCCTGATGAGTTGTGGAGGCCACCAGCAGACAGTGGGAAGAGCTGAAGGCCGACAGCGACCTTGTGCCGGCGCTCTACGACTTCCTGCCACGACGCATGTCTGCCGTGGTCGGGAATGACGGTGGCTTCAGCCGCTACTGAACGACCTATGTGCGCCCGTTATTGGTCACACCATTTTTTTTCTTAGCATTTCAGCAAGAATGAAGCGCATAGTAAAATGGTTCACGACCACAATTTTTGTTGTGTCACTCAGATGCAGGCAAGGTGCTGCAATATTTTTAATACTAACAGAATATTTCTTACTGTCCTCACAAATAATACGCGAGACAGGCCGAGTTTTTACCAGCTTCCCTTCGCGATGACCTCCCATTTTGCGTCTTTCCCCTGGAGGTATACGGGGATCATTTTGATCACTGTCGCAAACTGGCGTGAACACGTCGTGCAGACCAGCATCACTGAAGTTTCACAGCGGTCTTATAGCTTCACAATTTCTTTCTCTATGGCTTCATCTGCTCTCGTAAGCATAAAGAACGCAGTGCGTTGACAACTGGCCCCCCTTTTTTTCTAGACATGAAAAAAGCGTTTACGTCATGAAGTAACAAACGAACGTTTCATGTTCTGTGATTGATCGTGTTTGTTCTATCTTTATGCTGTATTTCCTTGCTTGGTTGCTACGACGCTGATCTTCGAAATTTAAAATGCGAGCAAAACCATTCGCCTACTCACGCTACCTATTCGTTTCAAGTGCGATAATGTGGGCTGACGTCCTTAATGGCCGATCCACACGACGGACCAAATTGCTCTTTTGGACCGCGGTCCGCGGATCACGTGATAGGACGTTACCAGTTCGTGGGTACCGCCATTGGCCCGCGCAAGACCGCGGCCCTCGCGGTCCAACAAATCGCCGAGGCTTTTCCCACTTCAGTTTTGGCGGCGGACCGCATGCAAACCGAAGCGATTTTGGCGTAGCCAACGAATATTGTCCGCCAACAGAGTGTCTTCAGCCAAATCCAATCTAGTTTTCGGCTCAGCAAAAGCGAGTCGTTTCATGTACGCCGTTCCGCCTGCACGTGCGTGCAGCAGATATCTTTTTTAAACACCGTGTCCTCTTGGAGTGACAAGGAGTTTTTTTTATTTTGTATCCCTCGTTGAGAAGTTCCCCGCTTTGTGGAGCCGGAATGATAACAATGATAACACTCTGGCCGAGAGTGTAGCTGGTTGGTCTGCTCTGCCGGTCCACCGTGTGGATGTGCTCTGCGCCAGACCGGACTACGGCGGGCTGTGACGTCGCATCACGTGACTGATCGGCCCGCAGACCTGGTCCGTCGTGTGGATCGGCCTTAAGAAGGAACAGCCTAGCATACGATGGCCCCGGCTGAGTGCACTTTGTCCGCATGCGCTTAGCCTCCGACTGTTTCCAGCCTCGCCCCGTCATACGGCGCTGACGCACGGAAAAGTAGCCGCTCTCGCACGCCAGTTAAAGATTTGGGCGCCTGTACCTAAGCAAAAGTACACTGGCCCTGTCTTAGACGACGAACTGCAATGCACCCAAAGAAGAACATGGGAAGCAGTTATTCATAAACTTGCATGTGGATTACTTGCTATGTGTTCAAATTATAAGGTAGTTGTGAGGAGCATAAGCTAATAAGCTCAAGATATTCATTCCACCTTCAACATATCACAGATAAAATGCGACAAAGTGTGAAAATTAGATGTTTATTAAGAACTGGAAGCACCGTCTTGTCTGCTAAATTCAGCTTACACTTTGTGCACAACAGTAACAAGGCAACATTGCTTATCTTGAAGCAATGAAAGTGGCCAATACTTTCATGTAATACATATAAAACGTTGAAATAAATGCAAGAATAGTGAAGGCACTGTCTCTGCGTGCTACAATTGGCAAACATGTTTGTTACACAGGTGACAAAAATCAATTTTGCTTAACTGTGATAGGACATCCACAAAAAAAATGTGGGCACTGTATTGAGTGCGACCTGCTGTAAAAGTTACCAGAGTGCCTAGGCACCACAGCATCTTTTATCTGTGATAAGATGTACACAAAATGTGGAGGCACTGTATAAAGTGTCATTCACAACAAAATAATTCCCAGACTGGCTAGACATCACAGGTTCTCTTGACTATGATAGGAGTCACAAATGATGTAGGCACTTGACAGAGTGTGACACACAGCAAAAGACCAGTGGCTAGACACCACAGCTCTTACAAAATACAAAAAATATAGGCACTTTATGTAAACAAATCTTATCTGAGATAGTACACAAAAATGCAGGCAATTTATTCGGTCCGTCAAAACAAAGGAGCGAGTAGACAACACCTGCGATAATATAGATAAAACACAAAATGTGTAGGTACAATATAAACTGCGACTGGCATCAAAAAAATAACCAGACAGGCTAGACAACCCACCTTTTCATATCTATTGAAATAGTAAGAAATGTAGGCAATGCAATAAGAGTGACGCACACGAAAAAATAGCAAGAGGGACTAGAGTACAAAGAATGTCGGACAGCACCAGCTGTTTCCAGCACTTAGCAAAGCACATTGTATATGAGCCACCTACAAATTATCTGACCCAGAATAAAAAGATAACCAATGGCTAGACGCCAGATTCCATACTAAAACAAAACGCGCAAAAAATTTAGGATGGGTCCAGCAAAACAAAATGTGAGACAGCACCACAGACCCACATAAAAAACAACGAAAGTGACTGGAGTGCTGCAGAGCCTGTGAGCAATTTTTCTAAGGAACATCAGAGAGCACCAGCTGTTTCTAGCTCTCAGTGAAACACAATGAGTCGCCTATGAGCGAGGCAACCATGATGTGCTTGAGCCAGAAAAATTTGGTTGCGCTGGTATATCTTGCGTCAAGTTTGACGGGTGACATGGTTGGAAGCTTGTGATATTGGAGGCGACCCCTGTTGTGAAGAAAGCTGAACACTACTGGCTTGTGGCCTGTCATTTGCATCTGTTGGCTGAACACTTCTGACAAAAGGGCTTGAGTGCCTTGAAGTAAGGAGGTTGTAATGTTTGCCATGAGTTGATTCATGTTAGTCCGTTCCTCGTGTAAAAGCTGCCGCTGCTGTTGAAATATCATGTCTGTGCTGTCTTGAGAGCTCGGTACTTCTGCTTTGCTGATCAGCGAACAGTTCACGCAGCTCCGAGTGCTTGCTGTGTCTGGTGCGCTTCCTTGGTGGCTGTGAACAGCTGGCTTCTGGGGCTGCGCGCAAACACAAGCAGTTGAATAGTTTAACTTTGTCATGAGAAACAAATTCTAGTGCAGATCCTTTTGTTCTTTTCGCTTGTCATGTCATCGGAATGTTAAGACTTGCTTGCGAAGAAAAAATAAGGGAGTGCTTTGGTTTTCTCCAACTTTCTGCAATTTCAGCATTGCAGAACTTGTGACCTCGAATTGTAGTGCTAATTCACTCAAAATTGTAGATATTTCTTAGCAAAAGTTTTCTGTGCACAGCTTAAGGCACTCCTATGAAATTTTAGTAGCACAGTCGCATTGCCCGAGTTGGCGTTCACAGAACGTTTCCAGCGTTTTTCATTTCTTGCCCAGGTGAGCACGAAAAAGGTTTCTTTAAGGGCGTACGTGATTAAACAGAAAGGAACCAGTGACTTACAGGACTGTGCACCTCGGAGCATTTCGGCGTCGTCATTAGCTTCACTCGCACACGTATCTGCGAAGAAAATTAATATAAACAGCTTTCTAAGTGCGCATTGCGCAGTCTTCTGCTAATTTTCACATTTAAGTGCAAAAAGGCGGAAGAAATGCATATTAGGTATTACCTACAAAGGCACCATTACATTCAACGTGCTCGCTTCCCCAGTTATGATGAACATGTCTGCAGTGGCACATCTAAATTTACCAGCGCAAACAGAGCTAGGCTTTTCTAACAAAGTGGCGAACGCCAGGCATGCAAATGACCACAGATACTTTTGTAAAGGCCATGCTCCTAAACGCAAGCCTACAACGTTAGGAAAAGTTCGTGAATTCGCCAGCTGCCCACCGCAGCAGTATCTGCAGGCAGCATCGAGCGGTACACAGGGATATCAATATATTCTGTTGTCATCGCAGTTGGTAATCTTTTTCGCAGGAAGCTAGTCTTCATAACCCTTGCCCCCTGCGGTTTGTGTTCTGGCACCTTCTCGCCGCCCCTCTTAATAGCTGCGAGCTGCCGTGTGTACGCAACGTTCATGCGAAGTTTTACGCACTTTGTATGCACATACGTCGTCGCTTTCGCGCTGTCCGTAAGGTGCGCAAGTGTTACGTTGAATTTGCTTACCGGCTCGGGAGTCTGCACTATCGTCCGGCTCGTTGCTGTCGATCTCATAATGCAGCGCTTGGCTCATAGTACGATGTGCGAGTAGAAAATTCATTTGAGAAAACCACTGCCAAGTGGATTTTCCCGCGCCGCTCTTGCTTTGCTCTAGCAGCTGCTAATGCACGTCAAAAGAATAAGCAACCAACACTATGGCGCAGGCCGAGAAGGACAACTAAAATTAGAAACATACCTTATTGTATCTGGACTTCAGGTTTTCCCGGTGAGTGCGCAGTTGCTGCCAAAACTAATGGTAGCCGAGCGCGGCCATCTCGGCTTGTATTTTTTGAAAGTGTGCCTGATTTCGCTGACGCCGGGAATCCAGCAATTCACTCATGTTCATCTCACTAACTATAGCAAAAGAGAATGCCTTTTCCTCGCGCGTAAAGGAAAAGCGAGTTGACACTTCCTCGCGAGCAACAGGACTGCGCGATGCACCTGCTTCTTCAGACGCCATATTGCTTTGATGTCTCGCAGTGCGGCAGCGGCCGCACCGCTGGTTGGTTGGCCGGTTGTAATTCCGCAGCGAATGCTTTCCCATAATTCCTGATGCGATACGCTTCTGTTTACATGCGCCAGTGAAATGCGCATTCTCAAGCTACCCTTGTTTGGCGTATTGGATACGATACGCCTTCCTAGCGAATTACCTCGTTTACATGAGATGCGATACGCTTGAAAGTTGGTACGATACGCTTCTGTCGTATTCATGTAAACACCGCTAATCTCCTGTTACTCCAAGTTGTCACTATTTTTTGGTGTTTGTGACTGGTGCCGGTTTCTATGCTGCGCGGCCTTCGCGGCACTTAGTCTGCCGCCTGACGAGTTTGCGCTTCTGCCATGTGTACGCACGGAGTTTCAGAAGCGCTCGCGCTGTTTTTGGATTTGTGTGATCTTCGTGTACTTCGCGCAACAGGGCATCCGCTGTTCTTGGTTATTGTGCAAGAAATTTTCCAAGCGTACGTCAAACAGAGGAACCTCTATTTAGACATGCCAGTTCGTTAAGTTGATGGGTAAAAGTACATAGTTTTACGAAAGACGTTTATTTACAGGGTGATACAAGGGCCAAAAGAAGGCCACAGGCCAGGCCCAGCTGGCGCAGAGTACCCCGAGATCATGCGCGCGCCCTCTACTTCTTTCTCTGCCTCAGTCGGCATGCTGCGACAACTGCATTTGCTGCTTAGTCCATTTAGTATGGGTTATTTGTACAGCAATTTTAGCCATGTCATTGCGGAATTAAATGTGCATGAGCAATTGCATATATTATTCGTGACCTGGAGGTCTTAGCAGAAAATGTGCAAGACGAAAGTGTGCCAATCAATGCAGCAATATAGGACTAATGGTTCGCAACTTAGAGCGGTATCTTGAATGATAGCATGGAGATGACAGGTGACAGAAAACGTGACAATACCAGCACATAGTGGCTTGAATTCTTGCTCCTCTGAACCACAAGAGCAGTCTGAAGCTTGTAGTAGGTTTGTGAAAACTTTCCGAGAAACCCGCATGGGTTTTCTTCGTAACAGTTTGCTACAATCAGGTGTATGACTCATTTTGCATTTCCTGGTCACCTTGCATGTTTCTGCACAGTCCTTTCGTCATTACTGTTCAGGGTCTTGTTTAACAAAATGGAGTCGTGAGAAAAGAAGGAAAAGGGGAATTTTTAGGCACTGAAAAGGCAATACAGGCAAGCGTCAAAAGGCAAACGTGAAAAGAGGCACTTGTAGGCAGGATAAATGCAAGGTTACCTTGTTTACATGTCCATCGTTTGTGCTTACAAAGAAGGCAGAAGAAGGATGCGTGGACAAAGCATTTCGACTGAGGTTCCTCTCGTTGTGAAGCCGTTTACAATGATGAGAACTAAATACAAAAGGTGGTCCTAATGCATGGACACCTTCTCCCAGCTGCAATTAATAGTTTAAGTAAGATTTCGAGTGACTTGCACCTCAAAAAGAAGTCCATGATCAATAAAGGGCGCAGGAAGCCAGTATAACGGTTTTCATTGACAGTGAGTTGGCCCTAGGATATGATCCCGTTTGCATATTCAATAAAATGGCTATTGATTGGCTACTATTGACCTGTACAATAAGCGCAGCACACATACGGAACAGTACGCAGTTCCATTTATGCCTTGGGCCTCAGTTATACCGTGTTAAAAGTGGAAATACAACAGATTCATAAAACCTGCTCCCTTTATTACCTTGTCTTAGGGAGGGACTTGTCGATGTTACAGTGCAGAGCATGAACGTTTTCTTAGGAGAAGACTTCCAGTTATTTATGAATTATATGGTAGAGGTTCATTATCTCTCGAAAACTGTTCTGCATAACACTCGTGCTTCTTCACACATCTATCATGATTCTGTCAAATTGGGGATAAGTGGGGTGCTGCAGATAAATGGCTCCTGCAGAGCCTAAAGGTACAGCATCAATAGGTAGCTATATTTTCATTTTTTTCTTGATATTTGGTCCAGTTCTCTTCAACATACACATAGAACTGCAACTGTGTTCAATTGGAGTACCAATATTAAATGTGTTATTTGGGGGCTTCAATGATTTGCTGAAGTTAATGGAAAGTGAAGGACTGTATAGAAAAAATGGCTGTACGGTCAACTATCATCTGCACATAACCTTTCGGATATTGCGCAAAATATAATCTAAAACACATGAAAATTTTTTATAGAATAAAGTACAGCCACACTGGATCTCGCTGCCATCATTATTATATGTCACTGGTGTGGCACTTCAACACAATGTGGGAACTACCATGGCTCGTACAATGCTCCGAAGGATACATTGTAATAGCGCAACTATGCCCAATGACATTTGAACTCTTTCTTGCAATTACAACAACTTCTAGTCATGCGCTTATTCATTTATGACTTGGATGGCCGTGAAGCCTAAGTGCTTTTCTACCTAGCAATACTGCAAGCTTGTCTGCTGACACTAGCGGCACAAAAGAGCAACAGTAGCTTGTGCTCCAGCGGAACTTGAGGGCAGATTACAAGTTCTTGCCACACAATAGATGAGAAACATGAACATACTCCCAAGCTGCAAGATCTTAGCTGGTGTGCAGCTCCAATAGAGGTACTGCACTCCCTTAATTGCACTGCTTACAGCTGTCAAACTATCCCTCTGATGCTATGCACATTTTGGGGCTAGAAGTTCCACTAGACAAGGTATCAACCACACATGCATTTAAAACATTGAGTTAAGGGTGTTTAAGGCTGACTAAACACTATTTGCCCCTTAGCTTGGATCTCGATTCCTATCCCCTCTAGTGTAATTGGCTGAAGCGCCACAACAGGAGCAGAATAGCACTGTTTTGTTGTCTTCTTGCCTGCTTACTAATAGCAAGGAACTACGCTCTAGCCGTGTAGCCTAATCAAAGAACAAAAGGTCAAGTTTCTTGAGCAAGCTTGATCAACCAGCTCTCCGGTAGTCTGGGCCCCACGTCAAAGGGTATCGTCGCATCGTGTCATGACTACAAAAATGCATGAAGTATACTAGAGGCTGTAGTTCCAGTAAAATGTAGGGGATAACCCCTAATTAAGCGTAAGCCTTTGCTTTTGACAATGATCGGCCGGATTTCATCACGATTTCCCACTTCTCCGCCGGTGCCGAGATGCCATCGTCCTTTTAAGATTGACCACATCACAAAAACGTACATACGTACACTCCTGTAAACAGCGGCTGGTCGCGTCGCAATCCCGTGTTTCTCTCGTTTTAACGCCCTTTCAATACGTATGCAGAACCCAACAATCGGTTTGCTCTGGCGCAGTTGGAAGACGATCGTCTTCAATGCAATCTTCGTCGTGCGCTTAGCACACCACAAACGCGTCACACACGCACAGACACAACTCGATTGCGCAAAACGCGCTGTTCCACCTTGAATCGCTTCGTTCGTGGTCGTGCTGTTTGCGCGAACAAACGCGTCACACACGGAAGTCGATTGATCTTTGCGCACACCAAACGCCAAAACGCGATGTTCCACCTTCGTTCGTTGTCGGGCTATTTGCGCATACACATTCGTCACACGCAACTCAATTGCTAATAATAATAATATTTGGGGTTTTACGTGCCAAAACCACTTTCTGATTATGAGGCACGCCGTAGTGGAGGACTCCGGAAATTGTGACCACCTGGGGTTCTTTAACGTGCACCTAAATCTAAGCACACGGGTGTTTTCGCATTTCGCCCCCATCGAAATGCGGCCGCCGTGGCCGGGATTCGATCCCGCGACCTCGTGCTCAGCAGCCCAACACCATAGCCACTGGGCAACCACGGCGGGTGCAACTCAATTGCTCTTTGCACACACCAAGCGCGTCACAAACAAAAACTTCGATTGCCATAAAACGCGCAGTTCCACCTTGTATCGCTTCGTTCGTGGTCGTGCTGCTTCCATGCACGCGCAATGAATCGCCCACCCTGTTGCTCCGGCGAGTTCACCATGAGTTGGCGCAAACAATGCTACCCTGCGCTATGGTATATTTATATGGGCCCAGCGCATGGGGACTAGGGCGTCCAGGAGCAAGGCGCGTTTTTTACACGACACCTAGGGACCTAGGCTCCCCTGGGGCGAAAAGTTACCTAGATATATAGTTCCAGTTGGTGCCGCGGGGGCGGCGCTGCAGTCGACCGGTAGCACAGGCGAGCGTATGTAAATGCGCGTGCCGGACGGGCCACAGTTGATCAGCGAGGTTGTCGCTGAGCAGCGCCGCCTCCCAACGCGCCCCTCGGTTCGAGACTGCTATGTTTACCCGGTTCGTCGGGAACCCCTGCTGCTCGCTACCGGTGCATGTGACCAGGGTTGCCAGATTTGGCTGCTTTGCGCCAAATTGGCTACTTTTTGAGGCTGTTGGCGGGGAAAAAAATGCCTTGGCTACTTGGCTACTTTTGAAATAGATTGACTATTGTAAAATTGGATAGAAATTTGTGTAGCTCATATTATGCAGCAACATTAGCAAATATTTACCCCAACGCACGACGACGACACTTCAAATATCTTCAAGCTGGTCCATCATCATTGTCAATCTGACTCGGGCGCTTTCATTTCATGCAAAGGATTTCGCACTGGTGACGTCACAGCGTGTGCCATCTTCGCATTGACGGTCCACCGGTCCACCTGAACTGGAGCTGTGATAATATTCTAGTCATATTACCTGCTGATCAAAGCGCTCTTCGCTGTAGTCATTTATACACGTTTCATAATATTTTTTTATGTTCCTACATTTACTAAAAGAAACTTTAAGTGTTGGCTGTGATAACGTCTTCAGAGTTACATAATAAATGATAATGCAACGTTTTTCCATAACGTGGCTACTTTTTTGGCTACATTTCTGTATGTGGCCAAAGTAGGCTACTTTTCTGGCTACTTTCCGAGATTTCTTGGCTACTTTTTACATTTTGGAACTGGCAACCCTGTGCATGTCACCAGAATGTGCTGCAGCGTCGCTCTGGCTCGGCACGCTTTACAATCGTCGGACGAGTGAATGTCGGGGTAGCAGAGGTTAAGGATCGCCGAGTTCGGATAGTGTGGCTGCAATTGCCTCCAGGCAACCGCCTGCTCCTTGTTTATTTTGGCATGCGGCGGTGGGTATTTACACCTGTTCAATCTGTAGTGTTGCGTGATGTCTCTGAAAGTGGTTATGCGATCCTCCCAGGTCCACTCCCGCGTCGCTTTCGTGGTGGGCGAGACGTCGGGATTGCCGGCGGGCGTCGCGGCTAGGCATGTAAGTCCTCGAGCCGCGGCGTGGGCCGTCTCGTTACCCGGGAGCGGAGGGTCCGTGTGGGCGGGGGTCCATAAGAGGAAACTGTCGTTTTTGCGTCAAATATGGCCATCTTGAATTGGGAAAATGCGGGCTGCTTCCAGGGAGATCCGGCCGCGAGCGTAGTTGCGTATCGCTGCCTGCGACTCGCTTATTAGACAGTTTTAGTTGGGCGTCCGCTACCATCCACGTACGCAGCGCGCGAGGTTCAGCCTACGCAGAGAAGCGCGCGCGAGCACGAAACGGCAGTAGTTGGCCGGACGCAAAAGTTGAGAAGTTAATTGCTGGCTTGCACGCGCAGGATCCGGTAGTGTGCTACTCAGCGTCGCCATACGCAAGCTTCTGAAACTATAGGCAGTATAAGCCACCACGAAGTCAAACCAAAAGCAAGTGAAGCCACAATTGCCTATCTGCCGCGAAAATCTCGCAGAGTCACCCGATTCACGCCATCATGGTCACGTTTTTCAGCACTGCAATGCAGCCAATGCTGTCGAGCGTTCTCTGGGACCGTCACCTGCTGTCGGTTTTGTCATGGGGAGAAATAGACGACCTTATGTTAAGCAGCGAGGAACAACGGCTTCTCAAACGCGACGACTCCTTGGACGACCTCGAGTATACGAACTGCCTTTACAAAAAATGTTGGAAATCCATTGGTTTTCCATCGATATCTCATAATGCGTACACAAAAAAAAACCTGGAAATTCCATGGATATTTTATGGAGGGTTGTTGAACAATCATGGAAAAGTGGCCACCGTGAATCCATTGTATATCCATCGGATGTTCGTTGCGTTGTCTTTTTATGGGATTTCCATAGCATTGTTTTCTCGTGGGATTTTCATTGCATTGTTTTTTCATGGTATCTTAATAAAGTTGTCATTGCATTTAGTTCTCAGTGTAATGACTTCATGTTGTGAGGTAATGCTCATCAAGCGGCAACAGTAACAAACAAGGCATACTACTCATTTTATTTCGCGGGAGAGGAGAGAAGACAGACTGTCCTTTATGTATGGAACACTTGCCCCAGGAAATTTTGTGCAGGTGTGTCCTGAAAAAGAAATGAGTAAAATAAACAATGTGCAGCATTAGCAAACTAATCAGCAGGAGTAATGCTTACTTAAGCAACAAGACTAAGCAATGAATGTCTACTCGAAGCTTTTGTGTTTAATCCAGGTTCTGTATAAAAAGCTATAACAGTATAATGAGTCTTGGTAAATGTGGCAAGAGCTTTGTCCCAGTTGCTAAAGTATTTAACTAAATCGGCTTCTATGCAGGTTAAACTTGAAGCTAGCTTTATGTGCGAATTATCCCCCTGAAAAAAAACGAAATATTTTTTTCTCCTTGGTTAAATGATTATTACAATTAGAATTACCTGTTAAGCTATCTGATGGTCACTATGGCAATGCAAGGCTTGAAAATAACATGAAAACATTGCAGCTGCAACCGACTACTTTCTCTTAAACTCATTAATTGGTTTAGGAAAAAGCATGCAACATGTTTAAAGTAGGTGCAGCCTGCTGCTGACCCATCACAGTAGTGCTGGTCAGACATGCTGTAAGCGAACTAAATCACCTCCATTCTGAATGTGACTTTCACACCAATGTGATGGGGCTCTTCTCTGTGCAGTCACTAAGGTACTGCTAGAGTGAGCCTTGCATGCAACATGAGTCACGCATATGTGCTACTTTGTGATAGCAATATAAGCACTACGTGAAGCCAAAAAGCAATGAAAAATTTTGCAGGCTTTTCTTAATAAAGAAAACAAACGATATGGAATAGGTAGCACATAACAAACACAGCTGAACATGGTTTAAACTGTGCGATCAGGACGAGATAGTGAAGAAGTAGACTTAGGACTGTACGTGTGCTATCTGGCCAGCTATGATCAATCCATAGCTCAACCAATCATTTGTTTTATCAGGCCTCTAAAAATTGCGCACAACATTCCGGTCATACGGTTAATTATACAAGTGAAGCATTTGTCATTCCACACAAATTACTAGGAACACTTATACTTCAGCTAATTGCTTATGGCACAGTGGCTATAACCACAATAGGATTTCTTGCTATGGCAACTTACATGCAAGTATTAAGTTATTTTAAACAAGATCAATGTAATCCTATAGTGTACGCACCTATCACAGCCTCCACACGTGCGGGGTCGAGGGCCTTCTTTTGCGTAGTCTCAACCCGAAGACAGCTTCTCCCCCCAAAGAGAGACTTCCCCGCAGCTCGCTTTCCGTGAAAATGTAGCGCAAAAGTGCCCTGGCAAATTTGCCAGCGCCATTGCCACTGTCCCAGGCTCGGGTCAATTGGCTAATGATGGTTTCATCAACCAGTGTCCCACCGCCATTGTCCACCTGGACACAGAAAATTAAGAGACTTTAGAAGCTCACCTTTGATCACACAGAGCATAAATGTGAACAATGTATCACCAAATATACTAGCCATAAATGACAGCAGAAGAAAAAGAAGTGTCTCGAAGCATTGTCACATGGTTTGCATTGTAGAGGCATATCTTTGACAGTTACTTGCAGTGATTGACACTGCAGTGCAGATGCGAGTATGAAAAAAAGAAGGAAAGACAGACAAATTGTTTACAAATGGACTTCGTAATTGACGGCTCGCTGCCCACAGATACACAAGCGGCTGTCAGTAGGTGTGGCATCGACATGATTATTGTTAATGACTGCTAAATAGCGTATAGTACCAGCAACCTTCCCGCGACGACTTGCCACCTGCCATTATGCCGGCCAAATATGAGCTTTAGTCATAGTCACAAATTGCAAATGATCAACTGCACATCGTTAAGTGATCCAGACAGACCCCTTTCACCATCTCCAGTGATTCCAGTGGCCAGCAATTTGGAAACACTGATTTAACTTTGCGTTCAAGGCATCACTTCAAATGCACCATAGTGCCAGAAAAAAGAACAACTGGCAGAAAATAAACGTACCTTTGTGCAAGGAATTACCGGTTCCTCCGGGTTGCTTTCAGCTTTCTTTAACACCTTCGTCAACCGCTTCATCATCTTGCCAGCTTCTGTATAATGAGCAAGCAATACAACTAGTGAACAAAAGTGTACAAGTACTTCAACCATGTCAGTAAACGAGCACGAAATACTAATTCCTTATGCAGCACTATATGTCATACATAATGAACTTCGCGACACTTCTGTTCTTTTTGTGCATCAGTCATTGATGCATGATTTGGTGCAATTTTGTGTCCAGAAGTTATATATGTAATATGTAAAAGTCATTCTGTAAAAAGTGTTGCAAATACAAAACAAATGCACCATGAAAAATGTAGAGTGAGACTTGATGGCTGCACAACTTGCATAGCTTCTACAGGGTTGCCTGCTAAGTATGAAACAGTGCACGTTGTCCCATGTTGCAAAAGGTACATTATGCGAATTGATCACTGCCTAAATGGTCACTAAGAGGGACAAGTACTACATCAAGAGTCATAACATTGACCCGGGTCTCATTTGAATGTGTGCTCTAAATGTGATGGTTTCGCATTTGTGGCTCAGAGCAGTCTTTTCATGCTCACAGTTCATTTTTCTTTATACCAACACAAAAAATTCTAATTTCTTCTACGCATACCTCGCTGCATGACAGGGAAATCCTACAAACAACACTGTTGGAACATTCTGCACATCTGTTGCACATCTTTTTTTGTTTCCCAAGCACCTTTCTTGGCTTTGAAACTTTTCGATCTTGTTACCTGGCGTGTACATTCCTTTTCTTTTACGTGACAGGTTATGCTTGTACGGTAAAATTACAGGTTTCCAGATTTCTATCAATTTTTTAAAATTCTCCTGCTGTCCTCATCGCCAGCATTACGCTTGCACAAAATTGTGCAAGCACGCTGTTCAGGTATATCCTATTGACCCGGCCTGTCTATCTGGAGTTCTCAGCTATCCAATACTGCCTGGTGGCACGATTTTCTGAATGCATGTGTGGTACATGCCAAGCCAATGCCTCTATATCACTTCCGAGTGGCCATACAGAACAATTTTTATGAGCTGGTGATTCACAAACCTATCTTGCGTGCTGCCATTAGTCTTAAATTGAAGTCTTAGAACTAAAGTTCCCCTTCCTATGGCAGTTCATTCACAAATTCCAGCCCTGTGTGCCCATTTCAAAGCAAGGAATTTGCAAAACAGCAAGAGCTCATTACATCTGACAATTATTTAAAATCTGCTCAAATATAAAACCCTGTTGCATCAATGCAATAAGCCAGACAAGAAACGCTCAATCAGAAGAGAGAATCCGTCTTACATACAGCAAGTACCTCGCCTACATACATGCTTAAAGGGCTTTGACATATCAGCAATTTTTTTGCGGTAGCTGAAGGTTCTAGATCTTTAAACCTCAGAAAAAAATAGCGATATGCCTCGGAGTGCTTAAAATAATTTATTATGATAGCTTTTCTGTAGTCAATTTAGCTTACATTTCGAAGGAGGATACTGTTTTGGGACGTCATGACATAGTATGTGATCAGGTGGGAATAGGACATTGCGGTATTCAGTTTCGGTTACATTTCCGATGAGGATACTCTTTTGGGACGTCATGACATCCCACCCTGACTACATAGTATGTGGTCAAGTGGTAACAGGACACTGTGATATTGTGACACTTGCTCCACCTTGCTCGATCACCTCGCTACCATTTGTTGTGAGGGCCAATGTAGCAGCATAGCGAACGACCGAATGAGGTGCAGCGAGTGTCAGAATGTTGCAATGTTAAAAATTTAATCATGGGGCTTTATGTACCAAAACCACGATCTGATTATGACGCGTGCTGTAGTGCCTCATCTAAGTACATGGGTGTTCTCGCATTTCGCCCCCATCGAAATGTGGCTGCCGTGGCCAGGATTCGATCTCTCAACCTCGTGTTTAACAGCTCAACATTATAGTCACTAAACAACTACGGCAGGTAGAACATTGCGATGTCCAGTTCCTACCTACTGCGTCATGACATCGCAACACAGTATCCCACAGGAAACAAAACTCGCTCAGAACAGCTGTTATATTAAATGACTAACAGCCCTTTGAGGCTTGTCACAATTTTTTCCAAGATTTGGAGGCCAAAGACTTTCATTTAGCCAAGAAATTAAGAGTCGTAAATAACATCTCAGCACCGCTTTAAGATAGCGCCTCCGCAAAAACCATTAGGTGAAAGGTAGTGCCGGTTTGGGCCTTTCTCTTCTCGTATTTGCTTGCTTCTCACAGTATCTTTCCCTCATCAATGTAGTGAACATGGACAGTTGATCAAATAATACAGTAAGGAGGTTTTATGGAGAGATGGTAGCCAAAAAAAGAAAATTATTTGTACTAGAGATGTGAAAATACTGCCATTCATTGAACTTTTCACGTAGATTTCAAATGTCATTTGTATCGGTGCAAATCCGGTTGCTTGCAGATTACTCTGTTTTGTGAAAAGAAATTTTTGTTACAATGATCAAATTGAGCTAAACAACAACCTGAATAGCATATTGAAGTCGTGCAATGAGTGGGGGATGGTTGTTAACACCGACCAAACTGTATTCCTCCCAAACACACGTAAAAGAACACCTCCGTTTCTTTACTTGCCGACTTGGTCCATCGTCTGTAAAGAAGTATATAATTACAAATACTTACGTGTTACATTAACAATTAACTTATTGGAATATACATGCTGATAATTGCTCACCAGCCTTTTGAAAGCTCTGCTTTCTACAACTTAAACTTCAAGCCTCCCCAAGCAATGTCAAATTACTATGCTATTATTCCTTAATAAGTCGCAAAATAGATTATGCCAGTGTGGGACCCATATACTCAACTAAACATGAAGTGCCTTGAAAGAATACAGAGGAAAGCCGCCCGGTTTATTTACAATAAGTTCTCACGAACTGACTCTCCATCGGAAATAATGATGGCCAATGATATTTCCGTTCTTAAAAGAAGCTGAAAGAAGTTCAGAATTGACTACCTTTATCTGCACAAATTTGCGATAGATCCATCACCATATATCTCACCCTTAGTAACCAGACCCGCAAGGCACCATCTGGCTGTCTCACACCTTATTGTACTAAAACCGATACTTATAAATATTCCTATTTTCCATGCACCATCTCAGATTGGAGCAAATTTAGCCAGGCATCTTAGTGTCTCCTATCACACCAAACTAGCCCGGTTGCACAATTTCACCACATCTGTTATCGTAGCGCAATTATTGCACCAATCTAGAAACAGCTTACGTTGTTTTGTATTCATTTCTATTGTATTACAACTTATGACACTTATCTTGAAACAGATTTCATTGTTTTTTTTTCATGTTTTATTATCTATGTTATTACACAAATTTCCAAAACAGTTTCCACTGTCACGTTTTCTATGATGGATTTAACTTTGAAATTGCCGCCCTGCTTGGACCCAAGGATTTGCAGTATGCAATAAATAAATGAACAAATTAAAAGCTATAGTGATCTCTGCAGGCACTTTGAGTTTAAAAATTTTCACAAAAACCATCATCCTGTAGCTTATTTAGCTCATTGTAGACCACAATGTGCTGATATTTAACCTAACAGCAAGTACAATTACTGTAACTATGCAAAAAAATCAGTATACTTAACTTTTTCCACAATCCCATGAAATATAACCTTGCTTTTTCGCAGCTACTGCCGAGAGATATTGCAATTTCAAATACATATCTGCATTCTACATATGCCTATTCGTTATTGTAGGAAAATTAAGAGTGCACAAAATTATTGTCATGGAATTGCAAAAAAATTTGTTAAAGTTTAATAATTGTTTCTTGTATAGTTCCACTAATTATACAAGGAGTTTAGATAGGTATGGACACTTTACAGTCTACAAAGAGCTAAATAAGCTACAGCATGGTGCTTTTTGTGAAAATTTAATACGCAAGGAAGTGCCTCCAAAGGTGACTATATTTTTCAGTTGTGTGGGACATAACTAAAAAAACATAGTAGCTACACAAGAAACTAATGATATAGTGGAAATCTACATAAGACATCTCTATCAATGGCAGTATTTTGAACTCTAATACAAATAAAAAATTTTGAGGAGCATTTCCCCTTAGAGGTCAGCTGAAATAAAATTTAACTATTGCTAAATTTCCTATAGGTATGCCACTGAACCAATCTTGGCAAAGCAGCAGAGCTGATAATTGTCTAGTTTTTCTAGCAGCCTTTAGCAGAACCTAAGTAGACGATACATGTATCTGATAGTTTTGCCACTGTCTAGTTCTAAGCTATTGTTGCTCAGACTGGTCTCACGTTGCCGTGCCTGAGAACCACATACTAATCAGCACATGTGGATATTCCAAGCGTCTACTACAGTGAGAGGGCTCACGTCTAGTACAGCGAGAGCGCTCATTGTTGCACAGGTGCAGCATTGCGATCTCGAAGGTTACGTTGAGGAACCGCGCATTATGTGATGTGAAATTTCTACCGAGCAATTATGCTGGCATTTTTTATTAGTTTCAGTATCAAAAATAGGTATTTTTCTATATGAGGGATCGACGTTGGGCTAGTTGGCATTGCATTTCGAAGGTGACACTATACATAAAGCAAGGATAATGAAAGGTGAACAACAGAGCGATTGTCCTCGTCTTATGCACCGTTTCCTCTTCCAAATATTTCTGATAGTTCTGCTGACATTTGAAAGGTAAAATTTTGCATAGAGGCTCCTTTATGCCAACATTATTTCATAAAAGGCTTTTTACACAATTCAAGGCTTTGTTGCTGTTGGCCTTCACCAATTTTACGAATCTTGCAAGGAAGGGTTGCAGTGCGCAGAAAGACTAATGTTTCGAGCGCTAAAAGTCCTTTGGGGAAGAATACCAACACGTTGTGTAGACCTGCATGTACTTTATGTGCATTAAGGGCATCATAAATAAACTGAAGACTGAGTAAGTATATGGCTTCTGCTGTAAGGTGCTTACCAGTCACATAGCTGTGTGCCTCCTGAAGCCTCTTGAGGCTTTGCACTTCCGCCTTCAGTGCCTCATTTTCCAGCTCAAGCTGGCGCACTCGATCGCCACAAGTTCTGCAGGCTGCATTCTGAAATCATGACAGTGCATGCATTCTTAGGCATCAAAGAGACAGAAAAATGGGTGCGGATGTGCAGCCAGTAGCATAACTGGGGAATATTACTTCTGGAGGTTGGTTTTAATGCTGGCCTGTGACTGAATATTGTCAGTGCTTTTAAGAAAGCAGAGGATGGGAACAGAAGGAACACTTGCCTTTAACCGATTTTACTTGGAAAGGTTTCAGATCACGCTGGAACACTGGAAAGGATACAATCAGACCTCATGCTTACCAATACTCACCACGCGCGCGTAGCCCCTGCTTGCTAAGAGAGAACGAAATTCTTTATTAGAGAACGTAATCAATGCAGTGTTTGCACAGCTATCGTCTCTTTCGATGCACTTTTTACACTCTCACACTACCACTAAAGACATAGTCAAGAAAAATCACGAATCACAAACTCGCAGCTGCTTAACATGCTTGCGTTTATAAAGCCCAAAGATAAATGTAACTTTTTTCTTGTAAACTAAGCCACATGATGCAGTGAATATAGTAGAAAGCAAGCAACAGAAAGAAGCAGAGGACAATGTTTAAGTCTACAGAGCACTACCACACATCAGCCGTCAATGTGTAGAACTACTGCATTCATCACACAGCCACAGAGGCTGCATGGCCACCTAATCCATAGTAGTCTCACAGTTGGTGCATAGAAATAGGTTTCACTTGCATTCTGTCTACTGTCACAATGGCAATCTTACTGACAGTGATGCAATGAATCAATGCAGCAAATTAATGTAGCGCCACCATGCATTGTGATGTCTACTGTGTGCCAGCTCCCCAAATTTCACACCACCAAAACTGTCATGATACAGCAATGAAACAACTTACGTAAAAAGGGTATGGTTGTGACATATTTTGCATTTTTTCCACAACTCCAATGTCTTTCTGCATAGTCATAAAATGTACCCTTAAATGCATGGTGTATCATACATGACATGTGCAAGCTTATGTAATACACCAGTCACACGGGCACCCGCAATTTCCTTCTAACTCCATTGTCTTTATCTCGAAGGTACACTCAGTGTGACACGGTCACCCTTCCACCAAGGGAGGTTAAAGGAGCTTTTGGTCAAGGGAGATCGGCGATCTCCTTTCGCAGCTTAAAAAAGTACTCTTGTGCCCAAACTTTTTGTTGTAAAAGTGATAATTATTGTTCGCATTAAAAGTAATGTAGCGTGCGTTTAGAATGTTTCCATTGAATTAAAAGTCCAAGCCCAACTCAGCAACAGTTACGCTTGCTGCTGCACAATACTCTCGACCTAGGCCGCTTGGCACCATGTTTTTCTCTGCAGTGAATTCCTTGCTCTGTTTCTTTGTGTACTGTGTTTCAGTGCCATCTATGAGTAATTCAGATTGCTTCTTAGGTGTCACTTGTTCTGAAAACTAGTTGGCGCTTGTCTCTTTTCAATTGTAGTCCATGAGTTAGGTTCTTTGCACGATCCATGTCGCTGCATTGTGGAAATATTACGTGGCCATGCATTGCAGAAATGCGTTTTTTATGGAGTCTTCAGTATTTCGATCTTTTGAGGGAACAGCTAGCAGATTGAAGCTTTCTTTTCTTCATACTGTACAATAATTAATACATGTGCGCCTACTTCCTCATATAGTCTAAGAAAATGTTTCATTATAGCACAAGAAAGAAGCACATAACCTGAAACTAGTGTAATGTTCTTTTTCAGAATGATGAAGTAAAAAAATACAGTTCCAATTTTATCAGGGTATGCAAAATATCGCATTAGGGAAGTGAATTGTGAATGCAAGTACAAAAACATTCGAATGTTTTGTTCGAGCTTACCACAACGTGTTCTTGGCATCCAAATGTTGTCTATGCTACCTTCACACTTGTCAATGGACTAGGTTGTAGCCTTATGAGTGCTGCTAGTAAACAAAATGTTTAACCAATGCCAGTAAAGAAATGCTGCTGCATTCCAATGTTTCCGAAACGGAACACTGTGAAAGCAGTCGTAAAGTGGATATGGATAAGAACTAAGCTTATTTTCCCTTTTATTGAAAGAAATGACATGGCACCACATTTCTAGAGGTGCTGACGCTAGAAGGCATATACTTATCATGTAGTATTGCTCTGAATTGCGAGCTTTGTGCAATTTAAGAAATTATATACGTTCATGTTTAAATTCCTATCTAAGTGGTGATGGCAAACTGTGTTTTACATTCACTATTTACATTCCATGTGTAGACCCAGAAAAAATATTACTGCAGTTAGGAAAATCCAAGCATTCATAAATATATTAATTCAACGTTCCACTTTGCAACATCAGCCTGTAGATGGTTAAAAAATGCTGAGACCAGTATAGTCTGGGTTTACTGGATGGTTGGTTTATAAAAATTGTGCAGTGGAACTGCAGCATAGGTGTTTTACATCCTGAAAGTATGGATGGGCATACTTCCAAGTTATGTATTGTCAGTGATTTCCATGTGTGTTAAGTGATATCAGCTGCAAGATGACTACATTGAGTGATGAGTGTTTGCACCCAAGGCTTCCTTAACAGAAAATAACTTAACGTGCGTAGCCTGTAAGCTTCCGAGTATTTTGAGCACTTATGAAAGGAATAGTATTTTGTAAGGTCTGTTGATATTATTGAACTGTTTGTTGAAGTATAATATGTTGCTGTTCTGTTTTTACGCTCATAGATAAGAAATGTCCTGTGCCCTGTTCTGAAGCCATAAATAATAAAAATGAATTCATACTGGTGCCCGATGCAGTGCTCAGAATCTTAGTGCATGATCCACACTGCCTAACACACATCATTACCGATGTTTGTGATTGAATGTATTTCTGATCATCAGTATAAATCAAGAAAACCTAGTGTTGTATCAGGTGCACTTGGTAATTGCAGTTTAAATTCTGCATCAAGAATACAAAATTTCTTACATCAATTTTGTTGCGACCACGTACACATCAGAACTGCGCAAGGTAGGTTCATAGCGTAACCTTTGATATACTTAAAGATGCTAGAATATTTAACCTGCTACATTATATTTGAAGCCTATATTCTAAGCATGACTTGTCTTCATCATACTTAATTTTCTAAAGTGAAAATGCAATTTCACTATGCACACATTGAAATTTGAATTTCTGCAGAGTTTTTCACCACATTGCAATAAAATGTCATCACTGGCATGCAGTGAAACTACAAAAAGTATGCTGCTAGTTGGCCCTAGCTCCACCCATATGTAGCAAGACTTTTATAACAACGTACTTAGAGGTGTAACCATGGCTTCCTATCATTTAAAAAAAGGATGGAACTTCGGCAAGGTTGAGATTTGGGCGAATTAATAGAGCTCCGTGGTAAAGGTACAGTGAAACACAAGGACACAGAAGTAGGATGGACCCTGCAAGTGCTCTTTGTCTGTTTGGGAAAAACTTTGCGCGACTTGTACAAGATAGTACTGGGAAGACCATTTGTTCCTATAGCACTTAGACATGCCAGTTGGCTTCACTATATTGACACCTTCGGAACACTTTCGAGAGCTGTAAGGACCTGCATAAAGCCAGCTGTTCTTGATAATTTCAATGCACACAATATGTACACATCAATAAGGATAGCTTTTATTTGGCTATTGTGTACTATTTTTCCTCACCCATTGTGGCCCTGCTGTACACTGCACAGCCACTTTCTGTGTACACTTTGCACACATTGCAATATCCACAGTAATTAAAGCAAGGTGAACAACTCTGGAGACTGCATTTGGGGCTACAGTGGGTCACTACTGAAAGAGTGCATTATTTTGCAGAGCGCGCTAATTCTGCACTTGAACGTACAACTATCTGTGCAACAAAATTATTAATAGGTTCAAGCTCTGGTTCGCCTAATTACGCCATTTCGTGCTGCAGCCTAAACAAAAGAATTTGTGTTTTTTCCTGTAAATTGTATGTCGCCTCTTTAATTCGGTCCAGTTGTTGGTATTTCACAATGTAAAATCGATATTATTTCATCAATAAAAAATTATTTTGTAGTTATCAATAAACATTCTGTTCAAGTACCATGGTGCTATTTGAATGAGTGTGAAAATGTGGAGTTTCCATTGATTCGATAATAGTACCACAAATCAACAATGGAAATGCAACAACCATTTCTTGTAGAAGTGAGGCGCAGAAGGGAGCCAGACCTGTTGCGGTACCGTTAACGATGCGGACACCTCGACGTTGAGCGGATTCATGCTACGCTTTTCAAGGTGCAGTTTCGTTTCGAGAAAGAAGATTTTTAGGAAGTGCCAAGTGCTCTTTTAGTGCCGGAAGCAGTGGTCAGTGTGCAGAACGTTGCTGTTCCGGGGCGCACCGCATTGTCTTGCTCTTCGGCGGCTCGCTTACCCGAACAGATGGTGTGACATAGAGGAAACTTTTGGCCTGCACCGCTCCGTGATGTCTTCTGTGGCGACAAAGATGTTTCGGCACATTACCACTAATTTAGGCCATGTTCTGTATGTCTCCAACAACCATAGTTGGTTATTTCGCCGCTGCCTCGGCGCACTCATAGATGTAAGTCCGCTTTTTCATTTTCTATTCGCGTACTACTGCTGCCCAGCTTAGCACGCTGCTAATTTGACGTCGAATCATAAGGCGCAGTTTGTCTCGCATTTCATGTAAGCAAGATTATTGTAATGTTCGCCTAACAAACTGATGCTTAAAAACACTGTGGTACACTATCAGCGCTTGGTTCGTCGTGTTGTGTTTCTCTTACGACCCTCGTCAGTTTCGCGCTACCTATTAAACCTTAACGAATATTAACTTGTCTAGCTTAGTATCCGAAAAAAGGCGTCTTCTTTTATGATTAGAGAAAAAAAATCACTACCGAAAGCACCAGTTCGCTTGTTCTTAATTATTGAAAATGCCGGTGGTGTCATGCCCTTTAATAGACTTGAAAGGAAGTTTTGAACCCCATTAACACATTTTGTCAGGGCACTTTTTGGAACACTGTAGCTTCTTTGTGTAAGTAGATAAAATAACTTGAAGTGACCATGTCTTTTCATTGTTTTCCGCTGCAGGCTGTGAAAAGGAAAGGAGCACTCTTCACAATAGTTGGCGGCTCATCGACGGAGCGGCTCGACCAATTTGATGACCGAAACGAAATCAGGGAACCTACTCCTCGGGTCACGAGAGATGCCACTGTGTGAAATGCCAGTCTCTTGTGTGCTCGAATGGCATGATTTCCCAACTGGACGGGCCTTACCCCGGAAGGCGAACGACGCAGACGAGTAAGCTTTTTGCTCTTAGCACAGAAAAAAAAGGTAGTGTGGTGTTTGCACCTGCATTACAGGTGCAACGTCACCCCTAAAACATTCATATCCAGCTTTTCTGGACACGTACCAACTAGCGCCCCAAGCGGCCCCGGCACGAAGCTAGTGCGTTTTCAATGGAACGAGCGGGTTTTTCGCGAATAACAAAAGCTGCAGGTCGATTATCAAAAAACGCAGGTGACAGACGTGTTCTGGAAGACAATCCACACGAGCCAAGTGCAGTGATCACTCTATGGCACGTAAGAATTTTGTTCCCACAGCGGTTAAAGATTTAGCAATGGAAGCCTATGGAAACGACGAAAATTTGTACTCCATTTTCGAGGCAAGAACCGCGGCTGTGATTACACTACGGCTTCTATCGCAATACGCAGTGCAGCGTATGTAGTCCGGAGACTCAGCTTTCGACTGATGCCTAGCTCGACTCTCCACACACGGCGTAACACTGTTCCCAAAAGCGTTTTTTGTAACACTGTCGTGAAAATTTACGTGGTGTCTATAAAAAGACGTTCGTACGCCTGCGCGAACCCTTGGAAGCCGTGGCCGAGCGGTAGAATTGCGCGCACCTTTAGTCACGCTTCGCGGTGGCCGCGGTTCGATTCTCGCTTCGGTCTTCTTTTTTTTTTCGCATAGGACCTAGTTTTGTAGTCTCTCACTAGATGGCAGAAACACAAAACCGAACATTTGCTTTCGGTTCTGGTTTTTCAGCGGCGCAGTTTTTTTTTACAGCCGCATAGGACTTAGTTTTATAGTCTCCCACCAGATGAAAGAAACACAAAACTCATGATTTGCTTTCGGTTCTGGTTTTCCAGTCGTGCTCTTGAAATATTATGTTTTCTATTTTTCCTTCCTAAAACACAGCAATGTCGTGTTCATTTGTTAGGTCATCGCATTTATGAAGGTTTTATTCATTGGACATCATAACTAGAAGCTTGCGCAAAGCTTTGTGCTACGCAAAAAAAAAAAAAAAAAACTTTCGTGCTCTGTAGCGTGGCACCTGGGAGAACAAAATGGCCATTCTTATTGCGTCCTTCTGGAAGGTGCGTTTTCTTCGACTTTCCCATGTCTTTAATACTCCGAGCGAATGAGGTCAACCTGGGCCACAATGCCACCCGGTGGCCAGTGCCATTCCTACGCAACATTCGTGCGGAACAAAGTGTCTGCTAAGCTGAGTCGCTGCCCGAACGTTAATTATTTCTAAAGATTCATCCAATTAAGAAATGCACCAAATAGGAGATGTGCAGCGTGTGGATTAATAGCTACTGGTAATGTGTCCCCAACAGCCAAGTGGTATGAATCCGTAGGTGTGGCCGTAAAAAAACAATTTGAATAAATGTCCCGTGCTGTGTCTGCCCCGGTCGCTCTACAGAGAAGCTAGCTTGGCTAGCCGTCAGTATTTAGGATCAACATATGGCGTCACTCGTTCGGTGCAGTTGCTTTTAATGCGAAGCATTCTTTGGTGAGTGCCCCAGTGATCTGGTAGCAAAATCGTGCGAAATCGTGTCTGTAACGCCAAAAAAACTTGACGCATTTCCCATATGAATACATAGGTCTTTATAAAAGGGGGTGTGGTGGCCAACTTGAAATTGGAAGTGGCGTCAGCACAAATTTGGCCGTGATACAGGGATTGGTCAAGTTGAATGTGGTAGTGATATGGGAGTGGCCCAACCTAAATTTGGGGTGAAATGGTAGTGAGCCAAGCCGAATGTGAGGCTGATATGGGGGTGGCTCAACCTAAATTTGAGGTGATATAGGGGTGGGTAAGCCTAAGTTTGGGGGAATATGGGGGGTGGGCCATCCTGGATTTGGGGAGGATACGGGGGTGGGAGAACCTAAATTTGGGAGAAATATGGGGGGTGGGCCACCCTAACCATGGGGCTGATATGGGGCTGGGTGAAGCTGAATCGGGGGTGATACGGGGGTGGGCTAAACTAAATGTGGGAGTGATTTGCGGTGGGCCATCCTAAATTTGAGGTGATAGAGGGATGCGCTAGGCTAAGTTTGGGGCTGATATGGGGGTGGGCGAACCTGGATTTGGGGATAATATGGGGGTGGGCCAACCTAAATTTGGGGCTGACATGGGGTCGGGCTAACCTAACCATGGGGGTGATGCGCGGCTGGGCCAAGCTGAATTGGAGGGTAAAATATGGGTGGACTAACCTTAGTTGGTGGGCGATTTGCAGTGGGCCATCCTAAATTTGAGGTGATCGAGGGTTGCGCCAGCGTTAGTTTGGGGCTGATATGGGGATGGGCCAACCTAGATTTTCGGGTGGTATTGGAGTGGGCCAATCTAAATTTGGTGGTGTCGTGGAGGCGGGCCAATCTATATTTGGGGGTGATCCTACCTAAATGTGGGAGCAATCTCGGGGTCGGCCAATCTGAATTTGGGGGCGATATGGGGGTGGGCCAACCTAAATTTTGGGATGCGTCGGCTCGAAATTTGGAGGACGATTTATGGAAATTCGTCTGTGGACCAACTTGAAAATTACGGGTGGCCCAATTGAAATTCGGGTTTAAGCCAACTTGAGGTTTAAGGCTGGGCAAAAAGAAAATAGGGCGTGGCCGACTTTAAACTTGAGGGTGGGCCAATTTAAATTTGAGGGTGTGCCAACTTGAAATTTGGGGGTGGGCCTACTTATTGTTTGGGGTGGGCCAATTGAAATTTGGGGGCCTGTTTACGAATAGTTAGACAACACCAGTGGTGTTTCTGCATATTTTTCATCATCGCAAAGTACGTAGGTCAATACTTGTTACCTATATCCCTCAAGGTGAGCTACCACTCGAGCCTTCCCAGCCCACTGAGCTAATGATGTCATGGGTGTGCTCTCATCGTGACGACTGCGACGTTCAATGTGGAGATCCACAAAAACAAATCGCAGACCGAGCTGACCATTTTCACACCAATGACATCGCTAACACTACTCGCTCGTGCTAGACGCAAGACAAGCTTACAACGATCATAATTAAACTTTCAATCGCACGCTAGTCGACACGTTCTCAGTGCAGAATTTCGTCAATCATCTGGATAGAAACCATGCTGGATGTTTTACTGTTATGTTGGGCCGTTTTTCACGGAAGCCTTTCCCACAAAGACAATACATTTTTGAGATTGACGAGGCAAGCTAGTACATAACTCATACGAAGCAAACGTATAAAGGGTTATAGTGATTTCTCAAAAAATATGTTAGGTAAATAAGATTTCAGATGGTATTATTTAGACCGGGCATGACAACGATTTCTTCCCGCCTGTCACAGCGCTTTCACCGAAAACCTAATCATTTTGCTCAAACGCGTTGCCCCAATACTACATGTGCTGAATGTAGAAAAGTGCGGTGCGTGGTCACAGCTTCAAAGCCAGTCTATTTTGTGTACTGTTGTTGATATTGTAGAAATGTGGAGTTTTCCTCTTCATAAGAGCACAAAAAGAAAAAAAAATATTACAGATAGTAGCTGAGCGCAAAGTACATTGGAAGATCTGAAACCAGCAATTATTTTTAATTTGCGGGTTGGTCTTCCCTGCTGGTAGATTGCTGTCCGATCACTTCAACGAAGTTTCTTTGTGTGCAACTGCAGCAAAAACAAAGATACTACCATTTCATTGCGAGGACCTTTATGCCATTCACACGCACAATAAGGACACCAGATAATTGACACTGTCAGTTTATAAACTGATTTTGTTTTGCTAATTTCAGTGTAGCGTGGTGTCTGCGAACGGAATATTTTCTTAGTATCAGTCCAGTGTTAGCAGTGCGAAGCAGTTCGGTCTATCATCTCCGTGAGGCCATACTAGCCATTGTAGCGCTTGACTCCAGGCCAAGTGCTAAAAACTTGGTGTGCTTCGTCCTATCCGCAGGTGGTCCATCCATGCTGTTATGGTGGCCTCCTCCTCATTTTAGCTTCACCATCGCGAGAGTGCGCAGAGAAAGGAAGCTTTCTTCACTATCAGCCCCAGCGGGGTTCCACCACTCTTAACTGCTGCAATTTGCAGCAGTTACGGCTGGGCATGCCAACTACATCCATAGTTTCACAATGGCTCATCATAATCATCATCAGCCTGGTTACGCCCACTGCAGGGCAAAGGTCTCACCCATACTTCTCCAACAACCCCGGTCATGTACTAATTGTGGCCATGCCGTGCCTGCAAACTTCTTAATCTCATCCGCCCACCTAACTTTCTGCCGCCTCCTGCTACGGTTCCCTTCCCTTGGTATCCAGTCCGTAACCCTTAAGAGGAAGCTTTAGCTCGAGTGCTCCTTTCTAAATACATGTAAAAGGAGAATTCCTTTTTTTCGGCAACCACTGCACCAAATTTGACGAGGTTTGTTGCATTGAAAAGAAAAACATAAAATCTAGTGACTGTGGGTTTCGAATTTTCGAGTTAGGTCGTCAATCTTTTATTAAAAATTGGCAAAATAAAAAAAATTCCTGAAACGAGACTATCAAGTTTACAACTCTGTAACTCAACAACAAAAAACGATAATACAGTTCTGTGAATTATATCTAATAGCAAATCTAAAGCGGACACAATTGATATGTTACACATGAATATAAAAAATGTGTTCATAGGGAAATACAACTTTTGCAAAACCGTTGTAACCAACGTAACAAATTCACGTAATATAGAAAATGACATATTGAATTTGTCCGCTTTGAATGACATAATGGATGCCGTTTACAGAACCACGATATAAATTCTTTATGCAGATCTATGAATTTGTAAACTTCGTGCTTCTATTTTTTTCAAACGCTCAAATATTTGAAAATCGTTTAAAAAAAATTCAAGCCTTAAATCGAAATTTCGCTTCCAACAGTCACTAGAATTTAACTTTTTCTTTCAAATGCAACAAATTTCATCAAAATCGGTCCAGGGGTTATCTCATAAAAACGTTTTTGCGTTTTACATGTATTTGAATAGGCCGCGTCGGTGTTGGGCCCGAGCTAAAGCTTACTCTTAATGACCATCAGTTATCTTCCCTCCTCATTACATGTCCGGCCCATGCCCATTTCTTTTTCTTGATTTCAACTAAGATGTCATTAACTCGCGTTTGTTCCCTCACCCAATCTGCTCTTTTCTTATCCCTTAACGTTACACCTATCATTCTTCTTTCCATAGCTCGTTGCGTCGTCCTCAATTTGAGTAGAACCCTTTTCGTAAGCCTCCAGGTGTCTGCCCCGTAGGTGAGTACTGGTAAGACACAGCTATTATATACTTTTCTCTTGAGGGATAATGGCAACCTGCTGTTCATGATCTGAGAATGCCTGCCAAATGCACCCCAGCCCATTCTTATTCTTCTGATTATTTCCGTCTCATGATCCGGATCCGCCGTCACTACCTGCCCTAAGTAGATGTATTCCCTTACGACTTCCAGTGCCTCGCGGCCTAGTGTAAATTGCTGTTCTCTTCCGAGACTGTTAAGCATTACTTTAGTTTTCTGCAAATTAATTTTTAGACCCACTCTTCTGCTTTGCCTCTCCAGGTCAGTGAGCATGCATTGCAATTGGTCCCCTGAGTTACTATGCAAGGCAATATCATCAGCGAATCGCAAGTTACTAAGGTATTCTCCATTAACCTTTATCCCCAATTCTTCCCAATCCAGGTCTCTGAATACCTCCTGTAAACACGCTGTGAATAGCATTAGAGATATAGTATCTTCCTGCCTGACGCCTTTCTTTATTGGGATTTTGTTGCTTGCTTTATGGAGGACTATGGTGGCTGTGGAGCCGCTATAGATATCTTTCAGTATTTTTACATACGGCTCGTCTACACCCTGATTCCGTAATGCCTCCATGACTGCTGAGGTTTCGACAGAATCAAATGCTTTCTCGTAATGAATGAAAGCTATATATAAGGGTTGGTTATATTCCGCACATTTCTCTATCACCTGATTGATAGTGTGAATATGATCTATTGTTGAGTGGCCTTTACGGAATCCTGCCTGGTCCTTTCTTGACAGAAGTCTAAGGTGCTCCTGATTCTATATGCAATTACCTTAGTAAATAGTTTGTACGCAACGGACAGTAAGCTGATCGGTCTATAATTTTTCAAGTCTTTGGCGTCCGCTTTCTTATGGATTAGGATTATGTTAGCGTTCTTCCAAGATTCCGGTACGCTCGAGGTCATGAGGCATTTCGTATACAGGGTGGCCAGTTTCTCTAGAACAATCTGTCCACCATCCTTTAACAAATCTGCTGTTACCTGGTCCTCCCCAGCTGCCTTCCCCCTTTGCATATCTCCCAAGGCTTTCTTTACTTCTTCCGGCATTACCTTTGGGATTTCGAATTCGTCTAGACTATTTTCTCTTCCATTATCGTCGTGGGTGCCACTGGTACTGTATAAATCTCTATAGAACTCCTCAGCCACTTGAACTATCTCATCCATATTAGTAATGATATTGCCGGCTTTGTCTCTTAACGCATACATCTGATTCTTGCCAATTCCTAGTTTCTTTACTGTTTTTAGGCTTCTTCCGTTCCTGAGAGCATGTTCAATTCTATCCATATTATATTTCCTTATGTCAGCTGTCTTACGCTTGTTGATTAACTTCGAAAGTTCTGCCAGTTCTGCGCGTGCTGCCACAATGGCTATCGCGCGCAGAAAAAGTAGAGCTGTGGTCGCTATCACTACCACGAACCCATGTCAATGCAGATGTAAGTACCTGGAGGGGCTGGGCATGCTAACTTCTGCGCTACGACCCGCCGGCGGCACCTCAGATTTTCTATGCATACCTGCTTCTTGTTTCTATTGCACACGCATGCAGGACAAACGCGGATAAGTAATTGGATTAGATTGGGAAAACGTTTATTGAGCCTGCAGTAAAGCGCGAAGGCGCGCTTCGGACGTGACCTACGTCGTCATCGTGGTGGTGTTAGGAATGGCCGTACGGGGTGGCAACGTGCCAGCTTTCAGCCCGCAGCACCTGTTCCAATCCCACCAGACAGGGCGCACTTCAGAGAACTGCGGATGACCGGCAGCCACGTGGCGCGCGGTCAACTCAGGAATGTGGTACTCGGCTGCGCCACCCGAGACAAAGCAGAGTTCTACGAAGCCCTCTGACGTCGGCTCCGGACCCTTTTCCCCTGTGCGTGTGTGCGGCACGTGTTTGTGAGCCCTCCGCCAGAAGGGCTGGTCCACGGGGACATCGAACTATGACGTCGAGCGGAGAGCTTATAAGCAGCGTTTACCGGCTGCTAGAGCGTGCTCGTCGTCGGGAGCTGAGTGCTCGTTGTCATGCTAGAAATGTACTAGTGAGCTGTGTGCTCGTAAGCTGTTTGCTGTATGATAGTCTTGCGGGCTCCATATGGGAGTCGCGCTAAACTGCCAATGTATCTTCCTTAAAATGTTAATATGTAAATAAATCCTGCTCGCCTAGTCCTGTCGCCACAAGGTCCTCCCTACGGCTACGACTGCCGACTCTTACAGCGGGTGCTCTGCGAGGATCCCCGCTCGCCGTTGCCGGCTCACCAGGCTCCTGCCTAGCCATCGCCTCGATGACCTGCTCGACGGCCTGTAGTTGTATTTCTTGGTCTTCGCTCCACGTTGCTTCCTCAAGCTGCGGCGGTATATGTCCTGAGTTAGCTTGGCTTGGATGTTTGGAGCAATCCCATAGCATGTGCTCGAATGTGGCCTTCTCCCTGCAGCACGCTCTGCACTTGTCATGGTGGTGCGATTCTGGTTACATCCTATGCAATAGCGCCGGGCTTGGAAGTGTTCTCGTTTGTAGTTACCTGAACAGCACGGCCTGCGACCTGCTGAGCCCTTTGCAGGGCGGCGGGAGAAGTCTACGGGGCAGCCGAAAGCCTTGGTCAGTTCGTTATAGGTGGTCATCCGGTCTTTTGCGCTGAAACACAGCGGGCAGCCATTGCCTTGGGGGCGGTCGGTTAACACTCGCGCTCGGGCGTGTGCCGTTTCGTTGCGATTGGCATGCTTCTCCGACGCTTGTCCTGCGTGCTCCGGGAACCACTTGATTCGAGTCCTCTTGTCGCGGTATGCCTGTCGGAGCAGGACGCGTGCCGACGTTGGGGCAATTCTTCCTTTGGCGTAGTTCCTCACCGCCTGTCTGGAGTCGCTGAGGATCATGTGGCATTCTCGGGTTACGATGGCCAGGGCGATGGCTATTTCTTCTGCTTCCTCCACTTGCTTGCTCGATGTGCTGGCAGTCGCCCGCACGGAGTCGACCACCGCGATCGCGAAGCAGTTGCGGCCGGCATATTCGGCTGCATCCACGTATCTGGCACCGGTGTCTTCCGCGTGCAGGTCCGTTAGTGCCTTGGCTATAGCGCGTCTTCTGCCTTCGTTGAATTCCGGATGCATGCTCTTCGGCAAGGGGTCAACCTGCGCGTTTCATCGTACGTGGTCGGGGACGGGGCATTTTGGTCCCTGCTGTTCATGATAACCGATGCCTAGACTGCACAGGATCTTTCTGCCGGCCTTTGTTGATGACAATCTTTCCAACTGAGCGGCTCTTTGCGCTTCGATGACCTCGTCGAGCGTGTTGTGTATGCCCAGCTGGAGGAGACGTTTCATGTTGGTAGTTTCAAGTAGACCGAGGGGTGTCTTGTAAGCCCTCCGGATTAGGATGTCTTTTCACCCACTTGTGGAAGGCTGCCACGTACACTGGCAGAGTACGAAGGAGTGTATAAGCCTGATGAAGTTTTCCTCCTTCATGACTCCCTTCTTGGTGGTAACGCGCTTGAGCAGTCTGCTGGCATTGGACGCCTCACCCATGCTGAGGGTGATGGTGTCTCCGTTCCTGCCGAGCGCTTCGATCGTCATGCCCAGGACTCGGATCTTGCTGACCGTCGGTATTGTGTTACCATCCCTGGTGCGGATCTTGATCTTTTCGTGTTTCCTTTGCTTCTTGATTCTGTGCGTTTTGATCGGTTGGTAAAGCAGGAGCTCCAACTTACTTGGGGAGCAACGCAGTCCCGTACCTTCCAAGCATTCTTCGATCGTGTCGACTGCCGTCTGTGGCGTGGATTTTGTGCGGGCATCACTGCCCCCGTCCACCCACAGCGTAATGTCATCCGCGTATATCGTGTGCTTCAGTCCTTCAAGCTGGCGTAGTCTTTTGGCAACTTGAATCATAGCAAGAATAAATAGCATGGGTGAGATGACCGAGCCTTGGGAAGTGCCCTGGCTCCGTAATGTCTTCTCGTCCGTCTTCAGGTCGCCGAGTCTGAGCTCCGCCATCTGCCGGTGAGGACGCCTTTGAAATATTCGTACGACCTCTCGCCTAGGTTTAGATGCGATACCTGCGCGAGGATGGCAGAGTGCGTAACTTTGTCGAAGGCGCTTTCTAGGTTGAGCCCGAGGACGGCTTTGGTGTCCCTAGTTTCGCCGTCGATGACCTGATGTTTGATAAGTAAAAAATCTCAGTGCCCTCCCACTCTCTGAAGAAATACGACCCGCAAAGCTGTGTATGTGGGCCCCTTAATGGCGAACTGCACCTCCGCCGTATGTCGGCACCGCGTTGCACTGTCTTCGGGATCGGCCCACGTATGGGGAGTGCTTAGTGCCTGCTGCACCTCCGCCGCTGGTCGGCCTGGCATGGCGTTACATTCGGGATCAGCCCACGTATGGGGAGAGCTGAACGTTTGCTGCACCTCTGCTGCCGGTCAGGCCGGTATTATGCTATCTTCGGGATTTTGCTCTATACGCGGACGCGATAGTGGGTAAAGTAGCCCTTAAGAGGAACCTTTAGCTCTGGTGGTCCTGTATAAATACATGTAAAAGGAGAACTCGTTTTTCTCCACAACCACTGCATCAAATTTTACAAGGTTTGTTGCACTTGAAAGAAATACTTAAAATCTAGTGACTGTTGGTTTAAAATCTTTTATTTGGGTCATCATTTGTTTATTCAAAATTGGCAAAAATAAAAAATGTTCAGAAAACGAAACCAACTTTACAGCTCTGTCTTTCGGCAATCAAAACTGATATCACAATTCTGTACATTGCATCTAACAGCACATCTAAAGCGGACAAAATTGATATAATACGCACGAATCTAAAAAAATTTAGTAATGAGGAAATGCAGCTTTTCCACAACCCTTGTTCACAACGTAACGACTTCACGTAAGATATAAATCGGCATATTGGATTTGTCCGCTTTGAATTGTCTAAAGGATTCTGTTTACATAACCGCGATATCAGTTCTTGATGCGGAGTTATTAATTTGTAAACTTCGTGCTTCTGTATTTTTCGCACTTTTGAATTTTTGAAAATCTTTTACCAGAATTCAAGCCCTAAATAGAAATTTGCGCTTCTAATAGTCACTAGAATTTACCTTTCTCTCCCGAATCCAGCAAAATTTATTGAAATCGACCCAGGGGTATCTCAGAAAATCGTTTCGGCGTTTTACATTTATGTGAATAGGCCACGTCGGAATTGGGCCCGAGTTAAAGCATACTCTTAACGACTTCGTTGTAAAAAAAGTAATAAAAGAATAAAAGAAAAAAAATCGCCTCAGCCGTCAATATCGCCGCTTCAGATTTTGTCATGATGGCACCGCCACCATCGGCACGGCTTCCTGAGCAGCTACCAAGCTGTTCCCTTGCGTTATCTTCCTTCGCTCGGCGGCAGTGCACTGTCTTGATGCCGACGACACGCTAAATCTGCACCATCATTCCGTCATGCATCGCTTCTGCGACCAAGCAAGCTTTCGGCGGCACACGTTCACTGCCGTATTGACACTAAAACTTTAAAATGCTTGCCTTCGAGAAAGCAGCGTGAATAAAAATGGAACGCAACTATGTGACCATGGGGAACATGTTCACGGGGCCATACTATTGATGACAGCACCACAAAAGGCTAGATGTGTTCAGGTTGACTTTACAGGTTTGGAAGGAAAGACTGACGGGCTAGTTGCTTCATTATCACATTAAGAACAGCACTTAATGTTAGCGCAGTTTGTGTGTGGTTCCCCCTGTGTGTGTCCCGTCGTGAAGTGCTGTTCTTTCTTTGACTTCACAGATGTTCTTTTTCTGCGTCAGTTACGGCTTCCAAGAGTGTTTACTTGGAAAATTTTTGTTCGCATTGCTCTTACAGAAGCATATTTAGTCGAAATTTGTTCGTTTGGCTGCTTAATCTCGAGGACGGGCTCCAAACTGCTCATTTTCTTTAACTACGTAAAAACCCTTACTGAAAATTTAATTACGTAGCTTTGTTAATTACGCAAACAACTTCTCAACTTACTCCGCATCTAGAGGTTACCAATCTGAACACTTGAATGATAAAATGATGTTAACATTGTTTGCATCGTTCGAATGGTTTTGTTTTGTGCAGTTAAAAGCAGCCGGCATATTGATAGTGCTGTAGACTTCTTATAAAGTAAGTGTGAAAGTTTGGACAGGTTATCTTGGCACAAACCAACTTCATGAGCTTAAGCACATGACCCAACCTTGCACGTCTGTCTTTACAACCGATTCTCATACATTATACAAGAAGCACCTCAGCGCTACGGTACATCCCACAAGGTGTGCGAGAACATTGTGCGCGCTCCCGACTAGGTTTCTGAGCGTTGGTGGCATCAGACTCGGTTTCCTGGCATCATAAGGAATAAAAACAGCTTCCTGGAGGAAAGCATTGGGTACATTTTCAGCACTTTGTAACATATGGATCAGCACGGATATGTACGTTAGAACGAAAAGTACTGAAATATTAAGGTGATGGTTTCGCTGCATGTATTTTGGCTGTCTAATGTTAATATCTAAAGAAAAAATGCTTTGATTTTGTGACAAATAATGCTGACATGAAATATGAGCTCCGACACAGTACCCGTGTTGGAACTGGCCCCTGGAATACAGGGCTACATTAAACCACGATATGCTGGTTTGATAAATACCAGTAATTGTAAACTGGTTCGCTCTTGAATTTCCTGTATGTCAATCGGCGCCGCTGTGCAGTGTTGTGGGCCCTTTTTATACCACCAGCACTATGTTTCAGCTAATATTGAAAGCAACTGTATTCCTTCTTTTAAGGGGGGGGGGGGGGGGTTTAGCGTCTAACCACAGTTCCAAAGTTATCAGTTAGCTCAAGATGCGCCTGCATGTGTTTCTAATATCCAGTATGTTGGCACGGATTCAATAGCGAAAGAGCGCTATCTTATCAGATTGCGCGCGTGAAGCGAATACTGGCGCACATTCTCCATCACATTTGCCGACCCGAGATTGCGCTGCGATGTACGAGCATTCCAATCTGACGAACCGACGCCTTGATCCGTAGATCGGAATCAGAGGAAGCACTTTGCGCGCAGCCATCGGTATCTTTGAGTGTTATTTTCTTTTCCAGCGCAAGCTCATCTTATAATGAGTAACATTCGTGACTGACTCTTTTGGAAGTGTTTTGTTCTTCACATCACTACAACGTGAGAGTATAGAGGTGCTCCATCTTCATTGAGAGAATACTAGGAAATGGACTAGGCCTTTTCTTGCGTATGCGTTTACACATTAACCACACCAATTTATTTTCCATAACTTACGTTTTAATTTAGGGGGCTGTAAAGCACAGCAACCTTTTACTAACAGGATGTTTTATTAACAAAGACAATTTAAATGCTTATTAGTCGGCTTTCACTTCATGACAAAGAATTCCAATAAAGATCTACTTACGATAATTAAAAGCCTATCTGTTTGACAGCGTTTCATCTGAGTTCCCCTTTGCAAGGTAATACAGACTTGCAGATTGTTCGTATTGGGCACCCTCGACATATGTCCAACCGCCAAAGAAAGGGTCATTCCGAATGTTTCATTTCAGGAAGGCGTGTTACCCTCCTGTCTTTCATTCCCGTTCGCAAACACGCATAAGACGAAAGTGCTGCTTGAAGAGCGTCGTTAGTCCAAGCCAACTAGCTACCGTTACTCACCTCGCCTATATCGCTGTCATTTAGGCTTAGATAAGAAATATTATTATTTTAAACCGACGCATCACGAATCCAAAAAGAGCTGCGCGCGACCAGCCCAGCTAGGTTTCTTTCATTTCGTACATCGTCGTAGCGGCTAATAGTAGCTCACGAAGCAGAGCACTGAGTGTGGATATGGCAGAGAAGGTGTTCTATATAATGTCTCGTCACCCACCGAAAATTGCCCGCCGTGCTACTGGCCTTTCCTAGAAAATTGTATATGTGACGCCCAGCCATTTGGAACACAGCAACTTTGTTTTGCGATGGGAGAGTCCAGGTGAGAGACGGGGTGGTTATGGAGATAAAGACACGCTATTTTCTGCAGTAACCTAGGCATGCATGAATGAATGCCTTTATTTATTGAGAAAAAGGAGGAGCAAGACTCAGTGGAAGCACGTCTCAGCAGACTGGGAAAGAAGCGGGGGACAAAGAGGAAAAGCTGGGGCCTGGGTGGCAGGCGAAGTCGCAGCTTAGAGGCGAGAGAATATAAGCAAGAGTTGGCGAAACCAGTTGAATTCCAGTGTAGATGTGTGATGTGCCGAGTAAATGATTGGAGTCACCGCCCAGCATCCGTCCTTTGCGGCAGTATAAGCTCCCACCGTTCTTGGTAACAAACCTTTACTGAAAACCAACCTTCGCAATTACTTATTCATCAGCCATGCCTAGCCACGTATTCCTTAGTGGCAGGGTCTGTGGATTACATCTACGCTGTCCCGACAAGTTACGACCATAACGTGGCACTTGCGGTTACGGATGCCATACTCGTGACTCTTACTATACTACTACTATACTGCGCGAATACTATAAACATGGGTTTACTGCACAAGTTAGTGAACAGACATTTTAGAACCGCGTTTTTCGCCTTACATACGCCCAACGCAAGCACCATTGTAGCATGTCACGGTGTGAGTCCCTTCAAGACAGAGACGCGAACGCAAACATAAGAACGTGTTAGAAGACAGGGTCTTGGGCCTCGTGCCAAACATATCCAAGCCAACAATACCTTAACAATCATGCCGTCGTTTCTATGCAAAGAGGTTGTGTATTTAAACTTCTGGAGTGACAGTCCAATCCGCCACCTACGGGAGCGCGTGAAGCCGCCGGGGGCCACATTGTTAGAGGAAAAGGAGTGCCGCCACAGTACGTGGCTGCGGTATACGCGCGACGCAACCTGTGCTTGCGGTTCTGAGATGAAAAAATAAAGTTAAACCCCTTTAGGAAGTATATCAGTCCGCCATTTGGTGTCGCAGTTGTCAAAAATAAAATGTCATGGTGGTGGCTGCCTAGTGTGCTGTGTACAATATTGTTACGAGGAGTTGCGAAGAAATGGTTTTATTTACAGGAGAATTGGACGATGATGGTAGCGTGATCGTAGTGCAGCCCGGCCTCTCTAACTCCTCGTTTTCTTCGTCCTCTCTTTCTTCTCTTCCTGTCCGTGCCTTTCGTATCTGTTAAATTTCCCCGCAAGCAGACGAAGCCCGTGGGGCGAGTCAGGATGTACAAGCAGGGTAGAAAGGCTTCAGGCGAGCAATATGAGTCAGCTGAGTTCTGCTTGATCGCCGACCATTGCACAGGAGGCGAGCTATGACGTAAGTGAGTTCGCTCAGGCGGTCCACAACTACAAATGGGCCTGAATATTGTGACAAGAACTTTTGGTACAATCCACGCTTTCGTTGCGGTGTCCAAAGGAGGAATAAGTCACCTTTTTGCAGCGATACTTGTACGTGACGGTCGTCGTATCGCTCTTTCGAATGACTTTGCGAGGCCAGAGTACGAAGACGAGCTATTCGACGCGCTTCTTCAGCGAGACACAAAGTCTTCGATACAGAATCATCACTGTGCAGAACGAAGGGTAGGAAAGTGTCCAGAGGGCTTCGCAGTAACCTTGCATACAGGAGGTAAAATGGGCTATAATTCGTGGTTTCGTGCTTCGCAGTGTTGTATGCATAAGTGATGAAGGGCAGCACGTCGTCCCAGTTCTTATGATTGGAGGAGACGTACATAGCAAGCATGTTAGTCAGCGTTCTGTTTGTCCTTTCAACGAGGCCATTGGTCTGTGGATGATATGGCATGGAATGACGGAACTGTGAAGTGCACAAACGAAGTAACTCTTCAATGGCATCAGCCGTGAACTGGCGACCACGGTGACCACGATCGCTGATGATGACACGTGGTGGGCCATGACGAAGGACCACGGAACGGAGAAGGAAGGCCGCCACGCAAGCAGCGGTGGAAGACGGTATGGCTGCAGTTTCTGCATACCGTGTAAGATGGTCTACGCAGACAATTATCCAGCGGTTCCTGTTGTTAGATGGCGGGAATGGACCCAGAAGGTCAATGCCTACTTGCTCAAACGGCGTACTGGGCGGTGTCAATGGCCGAAGGGGACCCGGGGCTGCGGTGGTCGGTCGCTTGTGACGTTGGCACGTTTCACAACTAGCGACATAGCGACATAGCGCTTGGTTGCTTCGTACATCTTGGGCCAGTAGAAGCGCTCCTGCGTGCGGTGCAGCGTTCGTACGAAGCCGAAATGGCCGGATGTCACATCGTCATGCATGGCGCGTAGAACCTCGGAGCGGAGACTCTCGGGGACAAGAAGCAGAAAACGCGCTCCATGCCCGGAGTAATTAGTTTTGTACAGCAATTTATCACGGACAGTAAAGCGACCGCTGCCTTTACAAGTACGGGCGGCGACAAAAAGCGGATCAAGGGTAACATCATCCCGTTGTTCTCGCTGAAAGTCTGCCGCGTCAGGGAACGTAGGAGTAACAGCAGCGAGACAGTCGTCAAAATTCTCAGCATCGCAGTCGGTAGTCGCAAGAGGAATCCGAGAGAAGCAGTCTGCGTCAGCGTGACGACGGCCACTCTTGTACCCACAAAGTCGTATTCCTGGAGGCGCAGCGCCTAACGTGCGAGGCGACCTGAGGGATCACGCAAACCGACCAGCCAGCATAAAGAATGATGGTCGTTGATAATCTTGAATGGTCTACCGTAAAGATAACATCGAAACTTTTGTACGGCGAAAACGGCTGCCAGGCATTCCTGTTCCGTGACCGTATAATTGCGTTCAGGTTTGCTCAGACAACGGCTGGCATATGCGACAACCTGTTCTGCACCACTGTGACGTTGTACAAGCACCGCTCCTATCCCGATTCCCCTCGCATCAGTGTGAACTTCAGTCGGGCAAGATGGATCGAAGTGAGGCAAGAGGAGTGCTGACGTTAGTATAAACTTCGGTTGAGAGAATGATGCGTCACACTCTGGCGTCCAATTGCAGGATGCATTTTGTCGCAAAATACTTGTCAACGGGTAAACGATGTCGGCAAACCGGGGAAGAAAACGACGAAAATACGAACATAGGCCAATGAATGAGCGGAGTTCTCGTGTTGACTGCGGTGGCTTGAAGGAGCTCACTGCTTCAATCTTACGAGGATCGGGTCTGACGCCATCCTTGTCGACTAAGTGTCCCAGGACCAGTGTTTGACGTTCGTCGAACCGACACTTTTTTGAGTTTAGGACCAGTCCAGCTTTCTCAATGCAGTCGAGAACGAGGCTGAGGCGTTCGTTATGTTCTTCAAACGTGCGGCCAAAGATTACAACATCATCGAGGTAACACATGCATATCTCCCACTTTAGACCGCGTAGTACTGTGTCCATGAATCTTTCAAAGGTGGCAGGAGCATTGCAAAGGCCAAAAGGCATAACATTAAATTCGAATAGGCCATCTGGAGTCACGAAAGCGATCTTTTCCTTGTCGTCAGGGTCCATAGGTATTTGCCAGTACCCCAATCGCAAATCAAGTGTTGAGAAGTAAGAAGCAGCGTGTAAGCAATCACTGACGTCATCGATTCGCGGTAGTGGATAGACATCCTTCTTCGTCACTGCGTTTAGATGTCTGTAATCCACGCATAATCTCCAGGAGCCATCTTTTTTTCGGACCAGGATTACTGGGGCTGCCCATGGACTAGATTACTCTTGAACGACACTTTTGTTCATCATCTCCTTGACTTGCACGGCAATAACTTTGCGCTCGGACGATGACACTCGGTAGGGCTTCTGGCGGATGGGGTGTGCTGAGCCAGTATCTATTCTGTGACGAGCGCAGGACGCGGTATGACGGTAAATGAAGGGGTGCATCTCCATGCGTGAAATCAAATTCGGCCTCACGCCTGGCAAGGACTTGTACCAGTGCTTGCCGTTCCGATGTACCGAGAGCCTTGCTGATCATGCCAAGCATTAGCTCTTCAGAATGGCGATTATCGCAAGGAAAGTAAGCTGTAGAAATGTCCGTAGTTAGTGCCGCTATTGAAGTACATGCGGCTTCATCGAAAAGAGCGATTTTCATACCGCGAGGAAGGACAACCGGCGTGGCGGAAGAGTTCAGCGCCCACAATGTGGCGACTCCTTTCGTCATTCACACGACAGAGCAGGGCACAAGTATATTTTTAGCACCGTTTATGCGGAGAGGCCTAACTACAAGGTCAACACAATCAGTATCAACAGTAGTTGTAGAAACACGAACGGGCGTCAGGCACCACGATGGTACAATCACTTCATCAAGAACACTGACTGTGTCTGTGTCCTTGTCTTCACTACCCAAGCTTTGTTCAGAATGTGCTGATATAAATAACTTGTTCAATGAGATTTCGCCACAACCACAGTCCACGGAAGCGCCGCACTGTTCAAGAAAATCGATACCAAGAATAACGTCGTGTGAACAACGAGAAAGAACAAGGAATTCCGACACAAACACTTTCCCAGCCAACAAAACACTCACAGCACAAACACCAAGGGGATGAAGCCACTCGCCGCCTACTCCACGAAAGGTAATACCGTCGTTCCAAGAAAACATAACTTTGTGGCCTTGCCGGTTTTTCAAAGCGAGGCTCATCACAGACACAGTCGCCCCAGTATCAACTAACGCCATGGTCGGTATTCCGTCAATCGAGACATTCACTGTGTTTTTGAACATCACAACAGGCAGAGGTATTTCTTGCAAAGACCGTCCGGCGACCACACATCCACTGGCCGCGGATGCTAGTTTCCCGGGGGCGGTCAGGAAGAACGGCGCCGAGGGGACGCAGAGCGACGGGGACGGCTATTTGGAGGCGTGAAACTCTGCTCAGATGCTTGCGAATCGCTGCGTCTGGTCTCGTGTGAGAAGTGATCCCTTGGAAGCAAATCGGTCGTCCGCAGGTCATATGAAGTACGGGTTCTGGGTGGCGTGAACATCGATGGTGTCCTACGTGATTGACGGGCTTGGCGACAATACCGAACTATATGGCCTGTGGAACGACAGTTGTAGCACACGGGAGGGTCGCGGTTCACAGCGTCTACCTCGAAACAAATGGTAGATGGCTGCAGGCGGCGAGAAAGTTCGTGGTCATGTGGATAACGTGTCTCTGCTGCTTGCTGAAATACGTTATATCTTTCATAAGTCGCGTCGTGGTAGTAGGGTCGGTGCTGTTCTTGTCGTGGCCTGACAGAAGTCGCAGGGCCTCGGGGGTAAAAACGCGGCTGCTCTTGTTGTGGCCGAGCGCCATAAGTAGGGCCTCTGTCGTAGAGACGTGACTGCTGTCGGGGCGCGAGTTCATAATCCTCAGTGCCCCTTGCCGCAGGATACGGGGAGAAGGATGCCACGTTTGGCTCAAAATCTGGTGGTAGGCGGAAGCTACGAGTGCCTGGATATGTCACTTGCGCGTGCAGGCTGAGTTCTTCCCGAACTATTTGTCGGATCGTTGATTCAAGATCAAGGGGCTGGTTGCTGTCCACGCTTGCAACTGTCGTTACATTGGCTAGCCTGCCAAACTTCGGTGTTATGCGCCTCGTCTTTAGTTGCTCGAAAGTACGACAGTGCCGAATGATGTAAGCGACGGAAGCCAGGCTGTCTTTTGCAATGAGGAAATTGTAAACATCCTCGGCAATTCCTTTTAGGATGTGCCCGACTTTGTCTTCCTCGGACATTCCAGAGTCCACCATCCTACACAGCTTTATTACTGCCTCAATGTAGGTCGTGCAGGTTTCGCCTGGTACTTGCGCACGTTGCAGTAGCGTCTGTTCTGCCCTTTTCTTTTTCGTCGCGGAGTCGACGAAATGAAGTATCGGTTAGAAAGAACACGACGTTCGAAAGCTGAGAAGCGCTGTTCCACCTGTTGGCGGCACTCACCCGGTGATAATGGATGAGCCATTCCTCGACGTCTTCGTCCGATCTTCCGGCGAAAGGACGCGCATCTCTCAGTTGCAGAGCAGAACTTGGGGCAGCAGTCGGAATGGGCCGCTGTTCGTCTGCGTCGTGGGACATATTCAACTCCGGTAGATTCGGTGGGAGTCGAGCAAGGCGACGGCTCCGTCGAAGAACTTGTGGTTCAGCCTCCGTCTTCGGGTGTCGATTACGCAGCACCTTTCACCACAACTGTTACGAGGAGTTGCGAAGAAATGGTTTTATTTACAGGAGAATTGGACTATGATGGTAGCGTGATCGTAGCGCAGCCCGGCCTCTCTAACTCCTCGTTTTCTTCGTCCTCTCTTTCTTCTCTTCTTGTCCGTGCCTTTCGTGTCTGTTACAATGTGTTGCGAGAACTGAAAAACAGTCGCTTCCTGATTTCTTCATTCAGTAACCTGCCGCGTGCATCGGCATTGTGATGCCCTTTCGTCGATACGTGGTGCCGGCCCGTACTGACACAACGACATGACCCGAAATGTAGTATCCTTATGCCATTTCTTAAAAAGATCACTATTTGTGTAAATCAGCGTTTTTGGTTGAAACCAAGAAAAAAATATTCAACGGTAGGTATCATTTTTGTCCGGCATTTGAGTTCTAGCTGAAAAGAGTCGGTGAAAGCAAATTTACAATAAAGCTAAGGCGACCCACAATCTGCACACAGCCGCAGGCCTACATGCGCTCCACTGAGAATAACCTGCCAAAGTTAAGGTCATGTGTCAGCTGGCCACTCAAGCAATCTTTACTTTTTTTCGTTTCTGCATTCATTCTGCCTGCGTCTACGGCAAAAACGTGAAGTGGGATGGTGGTGGTGGTGGTGGTGGTGGTGGTGGTGGTGAATTGTAGCAGCAGGCGGGTTTAGCCTGGCGAACAAGTCCGGCAATTGCTCCAGGCAGATAGATAAACACAAATTGGTGGAGGCAGGTGGTAGCGTAATGGTTAGCGTGCCCATTTCCCAAATGCAAGATGGAGCATTTGGGAGATGGGCTCGAATCTCGGTGGTTTGTTTGTGAAGACAGCTTTCTGTGGTCTCTGGTGACTGCGAAGCTCAGAATGAGGCGGCATCCTGACGACAACGGTCGCCGTCAACGTAACAGAATAAGCGGGCGTGCAAGGTCACGTCTAAAGCCGAAAGCACATTCGGAGGAAATACACTATACTCTTGCCGACAAAAAAAAAAACGTGATGAGTAACGAGCGGTGTTGTTGAGCGAGGCTGTAGACGGATAATGTCACCATAGACAGGACAACGCTCCCATCCTGGTGCTCAGCGGAAATATACGTCGACAGTGTGTCAATTAGCGTGTAATTGATACTTCATTAAGGTCGTTGCGTGTTTGTGTTGTGTCTAGCAGGAGCTAGTAGCGTAAGAGATGACACTGGAGAGAAGGCGGTGAGCGAAGTCCGCGAAAAGTAATTGAGGATAGCCATATAGAACGTCGACGCCATGTTGAATAAAGCCTGCGACTTCAGTTGCTCAGCCGCCAGAAAGGCTTGTGTCGTAGCATACCGCTGGGCGTATTGGGTAACCACAGCGATAAACACACATTTTGCGGAAGTAAACAGAGGAAAGGGACGTAGTGAGTTGGCCGCCCTTTTCGAGCTCTGGCATAGTTTGAAAAATGAATGTGGGGAAGTATGACGCACAAAATAGTATATGTCAACCCAAACGAATCAGCGTGGTCATACTTGCGCGACACGCCATGGTGGCCTGCCACCAATACATCATGAACTTGCAGTAATGAGAGTTTTCATTGCGTACTTGAGAATAAAAACGAGCACGTCAGAGACGTCCGAGGGACATTTCTAGGGTACAAGAGCACAACCCCCCCCCCCAAAAAAAAATCACGAATATAAGCTTACGAATATGGGCGTCGTAAGATCGAGCACTTCGGCGCTTGTTGATCTTCTTTAGGATCACGTCAGCATTTCATTCAGCGTTTCTTTCTGAGAAAAAGAGTTGTAGGCGCCAGTTTATTTGCATCACAATGGCAGGCGTAACCAGGCAAACATTGACAGCATTTCATTAGAGAGTGCCTGCGTACTCTGTGGAGATTACGCATGACAATGACATCAAACGCAGAAAGCTTTGCTTACATCGATTCGCACATACATAGGATTCGCATAATTTTTTCACTCATTGAATACAGTGCATTCTACGGTGTCATTCTTCGACAAAACAGATGGTACCGATTTTCGCGTAATGAGGATTGGAACAAATTGTCTCACCTTCCGGCTGTCACCTTTCTCCTACTGCCAACATTCCTTCCCCTCCGTAGTTGCTTAGCTCTTATTGGGTTCGGCTGCTAATCACGAGGTCTCGAGATCGAATCCCAACCACGGCAGCGGTATTTCAATGGGTGTGAAATGCGAAAACCCGCGTGCTTAGGGCTAGGCACACGTTAAAAAATCCCAAGTGGTCTAAATTATTCTCGAATCCTCCACTACGGTGTGCCTCCTAATGAAAGCGTGGTTTTGGCAAGTAAAACCTCATAATGTGTTATGTAACATTCGTTAAGGATGTCCTGGGCAGTCGCACAACTCTTGAGTACAATTAAGCGTCAGGAGTTGTGCGCGAGGTCTTTGAGTATGTGGATAGCCTTTATGGCGTTCGATAGCTGCTAGTCTACATTGCGGCTATATAATAAAGGCGGAACGGCAACATGGTAGAGAATGGGGAAAACACACAAATCCCGCATATATTACTGCACAATAATTTTAAATATCGTTCTTGCTTCACGCACGTGGACAACCGCCATAGGAGACTACTTTGGAAACTAACTGCAAGTACTGTATATGTCGTACTCAATGGTGTACCTGGACTGGTGGCCAGTAAATGGAGACGTAATATTGCGAACAGCTTCGGCTATAGCGTGCTAACGGACAACGACACAAACTGAAGTGACTAGTGCAAGAGTGGACAGGGAACACTAAAGACGCTACAAGGACAAGCGCCCAGTTGGATGTTTGCGCGCTTATCCTTGTCGCCTCTAGTGTCCCGTGTCCACTCTTGCGCTAGTCACTTTAGCATGGAATACCAACTAGCCCGGTCTCACAGCCTGCGACGACACAGGGACAGTTTGCTCAACTCTTGTATCGTGACTTTTGTGTTAAGGTGAAAAACCAACTTATCCATGCATATTTCTTAATGCTTAAGCACATCTAGATTTGCAGCTGCGGCGGTGGCCCATGTGTGCGCATTGCAATGTCGCTAGTGAAATAATTTTGTGCACCTTAACGAATTCGATAGTGGAAAATCAAAATCCGTCCACGACGGCGTCTCTAGTAGGCGCTGTGCGATGTTCGGACGTTAACAATGCATGCCGACTGAAGAAAGGCTGCCCCGAAGTACTTCTGACGATTAGGCTAGCTTCTTTACTCCGTAGAATGAAAAAAAGAAAAGGAAAAGAAAAAAAAAGAAGAAAAAAGAACCGCATCAAAAGCCCAGAATCAACCATTGCTCGTCGCGACTAAACGCTCTTAGGATGACGAGTAATTTCTAGGCGACAAGCGAATACGCTTGATCAAGAACACTGATAACACCGGCGGGACAAGCATTGTGGCGAAGTTCAATGCTCAGGGATAGCTTTTATTTTTTTTTATTTTGTTTGGTTGACGTCATCACGCGTCACCGCGGGAAGTTTGAAAAGTTTAAGGTTAGTACGCCACGTGGTGGCACTCACGCGAACTAAACCCTCATGTCCAGAAAAGCTGGATACGACTAAAGTCATGGCAGTGGATTGTGCCTCTTCGTTTAACGAATCACACGCCTTACTTTTTAGCTCCCTAATGATTAGCTGAACCTTCGGGTTTTCTGTCACGTCCTCACTTCTTGCGTGAGCATTACATGAGGTAAAAATCTTTAAAATAATCTGCTTTTCAGGCAATCGTTCACCCATAAAGTAGATTGACTTACTATGGCATTCACCTAAATTGATCAGCCTTTCCTTTCTTTTTAGTTTTGTTGAAGGAATTCTTGAAAGCAGTGGCATATATTCGAAGCTGGAGCGGCTGGTTAAAGACGAGGATTTCTTCATATACGGTGACCCAGCGTATCCCCTGTTGCCACTCATAATGAAACCATACGGTGGAATCGTGTTCACACCAGCGCAGCAAGCATTCAACCATGGAATGAGCTCCGTTCGCCAAGCCGTTGAGTAGGGCTCTGGCAAAACAGTTGCAGAATTTGCATTTCTGGACTTTAAAGAAATCAGAAGCTTTTAAGGCAGCAGTTACCTGAAATGTAGAAAGCTGCCACAATTCTAGTTAACAACCACGTATGTTTGTATGGCAACCAGGTGTTGCAATAGTTTGCCTTGCAGTCATCTTCTCTACAAAAGGACTTGAGACCACGTTGCACGTTATTTATTTAGACGCCACTTGGCATGTGTACACAGCTGTCTTAACCCAGGATGTAGCATATTGTGTGAACTGCGCTCACGTAAGTATGTGATCAAAGTTTAATTTTAATGTGCTCTGCTAGACCTGTGTCAGCCCAGAAGTTATCACTGGCTAAAAAAACGCTTTTTATATTTTTGCTTCGTTTCATAATTGCGCGATTCCGCACATTTATGCATGCAGGGTGTAACTACACGACCACACTACCACCTTGAGTTCTTGCTAGCGAAATAACGCTAAAGTCATCAGTGTGCATCCACCTGTGTGCCACTGCCTCAGTTCTAAGTATACCTTGCGTAAGCAGCAGCTTGCCAAAACTGCTATGCTGCTTCCATGTGCTTCACAATGTACGATTACAAAGTGCTGAATTGCTATTCATGTAAGGAAATGCTTGAGTCTGTTTTTCCTGCAAGTCAATAGGTTTGTGTCAATTGTAAAATAATTGTCCAATAACGAGGAAATAAATGCATTTCTTGCACTTTATTGTGGACACCACCTTTTGGATTATGCTCGTGAGTGACTGTTGCTGGGCTGCGGCAAGTGCACGTTCTACAGCTGTCTCGTTGCTCCTCCGCTCTCCCTCCTCGGCTCGCAACCTCCGCTCCTCAGCCCAATGTTCGGCAAGCTGGCGCCTTGTGCCATCAGGCAAGTCAGCTAGGCAACCTTCATTAAAAGTCCGCTCTTTTTCCCAGGCCAGCCTGTCCTCTTCGAGTGCCAGACGCCTCGACTCGAGGGCAAAGTCCTTTTCTTTAATGATCAAGTCGTGCCGCATTCTTTTTTCAAGGAATTCATAATTCGCATCCTTCTCACTGCGCCTTCTAGCTGTGGCGTCAGAAAAAGAAACGTTCAAAAAAAAGTAGAAGGCGGTACCACAGCCGGGAGGCACATAAAAGATTGTTAAAAACTGCGAACATGACAAAACAACCGTAAACTTCATTTTCATTTTAGATGCAAATTAAAAAGACAGTACTTCATTACATCAAGGGGCACATGCAGTTATTGAAAAGCACATACCACGTGGCGCATTTCGTGCAGCAGGGTGAGAAGTGGAAGGGGTCTCCTCAAGCTGGCCAGTCTCAGTTCCCGTGTCTCCTGCTAAGCAGCTCTGCTGGGGCAGCGAAGGGGGTCGAAGGCTGCTCAGCGATTACGAGAGGCTGTTCGTCCACACTCTGAGTTGTGGTGATGCCCTCGGAATCGTCGCTTCTGGCGTCTTCGCTATTCAGAATTTCTTCAAAAAGCTGCGTGGCGGCGTCTTCCGCATTGGTACCTGCATATACAGCGACACGAGAAAGCAAATTGTGCCAAAGGAATTGATACCGTGATATTTGCGTAGCACGCCGAGCAAAGCAGCCTAATGAAAAGTCGCAAGGAAAGTTTACTATGGTGCAGCGTAACAGCTAGGCAGGCTGCCGACAGGCACATTGCCGAATGCACTCACAGGCGCCGTAAACAGTGTTCCTCGCAATGTGCAGATCGGCCGCGGCATCCCTAGCAGGCGCCGCCGAATTTCCTGCTGTCGCTGTAGTTGCGCCGTTACGAAGGTGAGCTCTTGCAGCTTGACGGGCGCTCGCCGCGTCGGCCCTTCGTGGAGCCCGAATCTTTACTCCTCTTTCCCGAGCTTGGTTGAGTATTTCTTGCAAGAGTGCCTCGCGCTGACCGTAGTCCTCCCCCGTCCCCGACTTAGCAGACACCAAAGAGTACGCATTACCTACTTTAAAGAACATATTTCGTGCAGTTAGCCGACACTTACCTGCGGAGGGCTACATGGTCTTTTGCGACGAACCGTGCGAGCAGCAGGTAGGTGTGCTCGCGCACTGTCCGACTTGTGAATGGCTGGTTTGTTAAATTCTGCATTTTCGCTGCTATATGTGTCCACACCCTCTGGTCGCGGAAAGGGTTCGCGTTTCGCACATACGACAGCATCTCCAGGTCCATTGCAGGGCTAAATTTAACCCGGTTAGTAGTGCCGCCGCAAGAACTCGCGCGACATACTTCGACCGTAGCCATATCAAAAACTGCGCTCTCATGGACACCCGAGATATCGAAAACAAGCGAGAACGCGCGAGAACGTCCCGCAAAGCCCACAGAACGCTCAGTGGACGCCACGCAGCTTTCGAAAAGCTGCGGGCGCACGCAAGAGACCGTGCCGCGTGTACTGTGTACTGCGCATGCGCACTCTCGACTTCGCTGGTTTGCTGCGCACGCAGAGCTGTTGCGGACGCCCCACTAAACGTGTCTATTATCACCTCCGCGACTGTGGTGGCTACCGCGAGGGCTATCGCCGCTTTCTCGGCCGCCTCCGTCTCTTCTGTGCGTATCGTCGCGCTCGCGACGCAAGTTCCGCTGTGGTCCGTGATTGCGAGCGTGAAACCGCGTCGCCGCTCGTAACCGGCCGCATCTACGTAAATGGTTTCTTTGCTGCTGCAGTATTTCTTTTGCAAGTCTCGCGTGCGCCTGTTGCGCCGGCGGCCCTTATGCGTCGGGTGCATGCTGTTGGCAACGGCCAAACGACGATGCGCTCGCGAATCGGTGTGGGTGTCGCGACCTTTTCGCCCTGCTGCGTGTTGTAGCTGGTGCCCAGCGTCTCGAGGATGTGTCGTCCGGTTCTTTCTTTTTTTTTTTTTTTTGCCAACCGCTTGTACTGAGCGATGTTGCGCGCTTCGATTATTTCGTCTAGGCTATTTGTATAAACCCAGTTCGAGAAATTTATCCGTGCTGGTATTGATCGGCAATCCGATGGCACGTTTAAGTCTCTTCGATTTTACTTGCGCCGGCTGCACTAGCTCTGAAAAGTGCCGCACCGGTGCCAAGCGGTGCTGCGAGCGTGCAGCCCCGGTTCAGGTAGTCCAGGTGCAGCCACAGCCAAAGCGAAGACGCAAGTGCAAGCCTGAAACCTGTGGCGCGTATAGTGCCTGTAGGCCTAGCAGGTCTCTTTTAGTTCTGTGTTTACGTTGGCAACGTGCGCGGTGTGTGTCGCAGGTGTTGTTAGTCAAAAAACGACCTTGATGGCACTGGCACTCTTCGAAGCTGCCATGGAACTGCTAGGCCCTGACAGCTACAACGATTTCGACTTCGATGACAGCAATGGCAGTGACAGCGACGAGGAGTACGACGATGTCTGCATTGCGGTCGCCTGCGCGTTGGTGCGTGAAGATGCCAATCGTGTGCCTGGCTACGAGGAGGTTGTGAACAGGTACCACGAGTACGAGTTCAGAAGGCTGTTCAGTCTATCCAGGGAAACGTTCGACTGGGTCAGTAGCAGTGTCGGGGTTTCGGCTTTCTATCCGAGCGCAGTTCAATGCCGTCAACAAATATCTGCAGAAAAACATGCCTCATAGCATTGGTGTACATCGGGTCACAAATGTCGATGTAAGCCATAGGCGAAAAGTTCGATGTTACTGATTCATCTGTGCACATTTGCGTGACACGGGTCATTTATTTCCTGCACGCTATTAGCGGTGAGGTAATGTGCTGGCCCAGTAGCGTGGAGGTGAACCGCATCAAAGCCGGTTTCCGCGCCAAGAGCGGTGGCAAGGGCCCGAACAACGCCATCGGCTGCATAGACTGGACGCATATCCAGATCCTAACCCCCAGCGAATCGGCACAGTCTTTTTATCATAAGAAGTGTCTGTCCATCATCCTCGAAGGAATATCTGACGACAGGAACAAGTTCCTGAATGTTTTCATCTGTTTTCTGGGATCGGTGCACGACGCCCGCGTATTAAGGGAAAGTCCGTTTTTCGAACGTGAAGCCATGGAATGCGGCGAGAACTACATTCTTGGAGACCGTGCATACCCCTTGATGCCTTGGTTAATGACACCTTTCAGGGACAATGAGGGCTCTTCCATCATGGAAGAGAAACTTCAATAGACGACACGGTCAACAAAGAGTGTCGATTGAGAACACTTTTGGGATTTTTAAGCAGCGCTTCAGGAGATTGTACAATCTGGACGCCAGAAGTGTTACGCAACTGCTATATTGTCATGGACGCTTGTGCGTTATACCCCTGACACAAAGGCACTCTAAAATCCTTTAGGTAAGGGGGCATCTACAGGCAAGGCGTTCAAAAGCAGACACACGACGAAGGAGTATCTCCTTTACGGCAAAGTTCCTTTTCGGGAAAGGAGATCGCGCAACTACTTTTCGAGCGGTAAAGTAGTTACTCTGGCACACAGCGTGCACAACTCGTCAATAGAAGGAAACCTGCCACACAACTACGGTGCCCATAGGTATTATTTTACCTTCAGAAAATGTTTTAATTGTTAGCGGTAAAAGAATTTGTCGAATAGTGAAGATTCCCTCTAGCTATACTCTCAAACGCTCGCATAACGTCGCTAGTGCCGCCATGTTGAATTCCGGCAGTGTCGTCGTCGTTTGCTGCGCGCATGTGGTGTGTTCACGTCGCGAGATGGAGACTGCACAATCAGCGCCCACAGGAAATACCCAGAAGAAATGACGCGTCCAGTGGTCCGAAAAGGCGATGTGGACGCTTATAAAGCTGTGGGAGGACCACCTGGACGCTTTACGAGGTCACAAACACAACGGTGGGGTGTACGACAAGATTGCCGAAAGCCTCAGCAGCATGGGCCTTCCCCGCACGCGGGCACAAGTCCACAATAAAATAGATAACTTGACACAGACATACAGGTAAGACAATGATTTATTGTTCTCGCCGTGTGTGGTCGCGAACGCTGTGCTTGTATGTTTAGCGTGTGTTTGTGCTTGACAGAGAACTTGATATTTTATCGCTATATCAAAGTTCCGAGATGGGCGCCCGGCGTGGTGTATGGTAGAGCGATGTTGCGTTATTGAATCAGCTGTGAGCGAAAGCGTGCCAACGACAAACAACGTGCAGTAATTGCAGAACAGCTATGTTCGCATATGAAGTATACGGCCGCAAAACTGCCGCGAACGCGGCGGCTTCGTACCATGTGTCTCGTGGTGCTTCTCTTTAGGTCAGCCAGATGTACTCGAGGTTTACAATTTCCGCGTCTCTGATGTCTTGGGAACCATAACCTTAAGTACGCTTTAGTCTACAAGAAAAAAAGAGATTGAAGCCTTGTGAGGTGAAAAATTGTGCCGTGAATGAAAAGCCACGTTGTTACCCCCTGTGCAAACAATAGCTAGGGATGTTTCCGCCTAGCATTTAATTGTCACGACTTTTATTTTTGATTGATTACCAAAAAAGCTGCCGTGGTCAAAAGTACTCGTTTATTTTGTCACACAGATGAACTTGCTTTCAGGCAGCAAGAAAATTCTGATAAGCTTGCATAGGTTTTTTTATGTATTTCTACGCTGCTCATTGTAATGTCCTTGCTTTTGGTGCTTCACAACTAAAATCGACTGTGATCTTCTTTGTTTTAGAAAACATGAACGAGAACTAACCACTGGGTCTTCGCCACCGACGTGCCGTACTTTGATGAAATTAAAAGGTTTATTGGGCGTTTGCCTATAAACGACTCATCCCTCATGGAGGAGAGCTGCTCCAACAGCAGCAGTGACACTGATGAAAAGGTATGCAGTGAATAAACCACTATTGTGCAACTTCCCTGCAATCAGTAAATGCTCACCACCTTCACCCACCGTGCAGTCTGCTCTGAGCCCCGAAGCGAGGACAGCAGCGCGCGTAACGAGGAAGCGGCGGCGGACCATGACGACAGCGAATGACATTCAAGGTGCCATGCTTGCTGAGCAGAGAATGCTGCGAGAGCAACTTGAATGGGCGCAAGAAACCGAATTCGAGCTGCGAAACAAACACCTGCAGCTGCAAGAAAAGCTCGTAAATGCAGTTGTTGGTTTTATTTTTTAAATAAAACTTGAGGCGGAAAAAATTGTCACTTTGTTTTATTCACGAGTGTCAGCACAAAGCATTTGCATGTTGGGGCCCAATTTCTAGAAGTGAGCTACCAAGGTCTACACCCTCTGTCTGGAGTAGTCCACGAGTGCAGAACGCACACTGGCTGCATTTCCAATTTCAGAATCGCTACTATGCACTGGTTGGGGCAGTTGGTTGTCAGACTGTTGTACTTCCTGGAGCCACTGAAACTGAATTGCATCATTGAAATGGTCACACATGTTGTTGAGCACACAGCATGCGCGAATCACCAGGCGGGCCTTGTCGATATTCCATTCTCTTCGACCTGAAGCGATATCTTGCTTTAAGTCTCCCAAAAGCGTTTTCTACTATACGTCTCGTTCGGTTGATGTGGTAATTTAATGTTCTCTGGTCTTCATTCAGTGGACCATTGTGTCCAAATGGCTTAATGAGATTTGGTGTTAGTAGGAATGCTTGGTCGCACAATATCAGAGGCGGGACGGCAACTCATCCAGTTGCAGCAACCGGAGGCTTAAAAAGGGGACTTGCAACCATCTGGGAGAGGCTCGACATTCGGTAAACATGAGAGTCGGTAAACATGAGAGTCGTGGCTTCTTCCAGGGGCACCCACGTCTATATACCTGAAACGGTACTTGTGGTCCACGAGAGCCAGAAGAATAATGCTGTGCCTGCAAAAATGAACATATACACAATAGTCGAGTCAATAAGAACACTTATTGTCTTATTTAAAAGTGGTTGCAATTTTGATGTTAATGGATTAAGGACGTGTTGACAAGACGCTGGGATGGAAAACTGGAATCGTTGGTTTGGCATATTGTGAGGTGAAAGGTACTAGACGATACACATAATATATCTCTTATTTGTGTCTATGCTCCTTTCACCTCAGAACATTGACATCGGCCTCATATTCAAGTAATTTCGTAACATTAGCCCTATATGTACAATCTCCCAAAGCTCTGCTGATCATATCTTTAATGTGTATCACGCCAAGTAAATAAATTTGAGGCTATGTTCGTCTTGGTTGCCATGACGCTTCGTAGCATTTGACGGCTCCTGCAAACTACCACTGCCAATTTTTTCAATGGAAATTTTCTGTCGTGATAATGCTTTTAGCTGCTTCAAGGCCTCGAAAGTGAATTGCAACATACTTCTCCTTCTCGTATACTATAGTTACGTGAACACTTACTAAACTTATTTTCTCGGTAGGCTTTGTTTTTGGTAAGCTTGCAGCGAGAATTTTCTTTTGCATCGCTGTTATTGCAAAAAATACGCGCGGTTGTACATCCTAGGAAAACAATTTGCCGGACTCCATTTGTGAGGACAGTTACGGTGGTTATTCAAGCTAAGTGCGGTGCTGTTAAAATGCGCTTCTAATTTGCAACCCGCACACGCAAAAAGGCATTTAAGCGTATTTCTAAGGTGCATCGAGTACAATGTATTAGACACGAAGGTTAATTACTGAAACAGGCGAAATCAACTTACCATCCCTTATAGTTATAATAGTCAGTGGCATGTTCTTCCGGCGGTGACACGGGAAAGTGGCAGCCGTCGAGGGCTCCTACGGCTTGGGGAAAGTCACAGGCGGCCACGAATTCGCGAATGTGTTCGTCCATGTCGGCTGGACGCAGCATCTTGAGCCAGTCCTTTTCCAAGACGGAAATGACGGCTTCGCAAAACTCTTGATAAATGCCATTCACCGTTGATCGTCCGACGCCCTAGACAGTGGCCACGACTCGGTCCTCTGCCACGGAGCACATTTTGAATAAGCCGATGGCCAGCACTTTTTCCACAGCAATGCACTCGCGCACATTCGCTGTGACCCTATCCAGCGAAGGACGCAGACAGTCCACAAGATAATGAAAGGTGGCTGGGCTCACTCGAAAACTTTGCTTAAAGTGGCCGTCACCAAGGTAGGGCACTGTGTCTTCAAACCATCGTTCGTTGCGCACGTAGGTCCACCTTTCGCGGTTGGCGGCTCGAAATAACAGTGCCGAAGCTGTCAACATGAAGCTGTTCATGATGAGTCAACGTTTGATTGTTTCCACTTGCGCCTTTGCGGCGTTTCTCTCATCTTCAAGGGGTCCGAGAGCGACTAGCGTCAGAGCGACCTCAACTCTTGCTTCGTCGCTAACGCTTCGCTGAGCCATGTTGCAACTGCGCAGTTCTGTCACGCGATCACAGTTGTTGGAAGAAAATATTGAATAAAACGCGTCACGTCTGCGCGCACGAAGGAAGGGACTATAAAGAGGTGAAAAAGGACGACAGAAACGTGGGCATCACCAGAAAAAGCAGCACGCACAGTAAAACACCGGCTGCACATAGTTGCTGGACCAAGTCAAATGGCTGCTAACAACGCAAAAACGCGAATAAAATAAACGACTATAAGCATTATTAGCCATCAACAATGAAAAAATATATATTTTAGGTTGTACAGTAGCTAAGTGTAATTGTATACGCAGCTTTTTAAGAATGTTTTATCTCTTGCGGCTTTAACAGCCAGCGCTATTTTTCTTGCGGCGTTCATCTGAGGAACTACATAAAGAAGCTCAGTGCGGTGCCGTGTGTCATCGGCGCAACTCCTTTCTGCAAAGGGTCCTTCAGAGTAGCAAAAGGGGTTTAGTGGAAAGGGCTTTAGTTTTGCCCGGGTGTCAGGGGTATTACACAACCTATGCAACGACGAGAGAGACTTCCTCCTGGAGATGACATCATTGCCACAGGAAGATGTGGGCAACGACGACTCTGAAGAGGACTTCGACTGCAGCCTGCCTGACTACAGCCGGTCTCTCCGAGAGTTTATTGCCAAAGAGCAATGCTAGACTGATATCTCAGGCTCTTGGACGGATTGTGATAGGCGTGTTTTTCTCAATATAGTGCCCCATATATGAGCGATATCTTTGAAATGAAAGTTAAGCATGTAGTGCTGTTGTAACAACTTTATTGTTGACCAGATGTACCTTGCTGCTTAGCAAATAAATCTGCTTGGCGGTCAAACAGAGCCATGCGTTCTTCATGCCGCTTGGCCTTGGCCTCTTCCCATTTATTTCGAGCTTCAAGTTGCTCTGCTCTCGCCACCTCTTTTTTATTCCCTCGCCAATTTTTTCCAAAGCTTCTAAGAGGGGAGCAAACTTAGACCTGCTGTTCCACTTCCTCTAAGGTGCTCTGTCACCCTCAGTTGGCGCTGGTAGGTGCTCAGGCAGTTCATCTGTCGTGCTTCCCCTGTTCAAAATGTACACAAATAGTTGCCGCATCACTTCTACGGTTTTGCGCTAACTATATGTAAATCTCTCTCACCCTGAGTTTCCACTTGGCAGGATCCTCTTTCGTGCTCTGTCACCCTCGGTTGGCGCTGGTAGGTGCTCAGGCAGTTCATCTGTCGTGCTTCCCTGTTTAAAATGTACGCAAATAGATGGCACATCACTTCCACGGTTTTGCGCTAACTATATGTAAATCTCTCTCACCCTGAGTTTCCACTTGGCAGGATCCTCTTTGGTGCTCTGTCACCTTCCGTTGGCGCTGGTAGGTGCTCAGGCAGTTCATCTGTCGTGCTTCCTCTGTTTAAAATGTACACAAATAGATGCCACACAACTTCCACGGTTTTGCGCTGACTATATGTAAATCTCTCTCACGCTGAGTTTCCACTTGGCAGGATCCTCTGTGGTGCTCTGTCACCCTCAGTTGGCGCTGGTAGGTGCTCAGGCAATTCATCTGTCGCGCTTCCCCTGTTTAAAATGTACAGAAATAGATGCCACATCACTTCCACGTTTTTGCGCCAACTATATGTAAATCTCCCTCACCCTGAGTTTCCAGTTGGCAGGATTGTTCTGCCGGACTCCAACAGCAAGGTGGGGTTCACACTGTGTTGTTTCTCGAGCATGTCAGCCAGCTGTCAGCCTGTCAGCATGTCAGCCAGCTCTGTGATGCACAAATTATTAAAACCACTGAACAGGCCAAGAAACAATTGCAACCTACTGCTCGTCTTCACAGGTGACACGGTGGTGCCCAGACGAACTGTTCTCTCTTTTTATCTTTTCTATGCACGGTCCAACGATTTCAATTTATTTTGTACTTGAATGGCAGTGAGCTTACAGCTGAACTCCTCGTTCACAAGTTACGCAAGTTTTAGCCACCAATAGTTTTCGCGTTCTAAACACAAAGAGAAAGCATAGTTTACAACAAAACACATGCTTAAACATTTTTGCAGTAGTACTGGCCCTGTCTTGCATGCAAGGCTGCACAGTATTTTAGTATTTTTATACGTGAAGTTTCCTAGTACCAGGTATTCTATAATCACAATATTGGCATTTCGGCTGCCACATACTGCGAGCGCTCAGTGTGGGATGAAAGTATACTAAGCTGTAGGGAACATGCCACGGAGTAATGTAAAAACACTGCAGCAATATTGACACTAGAAATTCGAGAAACTATGGCCAGTGCCACTGTACACTACGCCAGTACATTTCTCTCTTGCACAAGCTTTCATTCTGAACATGAATGATGTCGTACCTTAAGGCTCTTCTTTTTCCAACTAAGTCCTTCATCTCCTAGTATTTGGAGATGAAGAACTTTGTTTTCCGACTACCCCAGAGTTCTGCGTCTTGAGCGGATGCTTCAGAAAGAGGGGCTAGCGGGCGCCTCACTGTCGGCAGCGGAAGCGGGCGTCGTTGGCTGCGCTGGAGGGGGCAAGTCCTCATCGTTCTCAGCGAAGAGCAAACTGACACATTGCCCATCTACAAAGGCAAATACCAACATTTGAAATGTCTAAGCAGCACATCACGGCATCCCATAATTACAAGTTGTACCTGAAACAAGCCACAATCGCAGTCTACCGCTAATAAGACTCCATGTGACAGCTAACCACGTTTTTCTCGCCACCATGCAGCTAGCTTCACTTACCTGATGCCTGGTATCATAACCATCTGAGATCTACATGGCTGAACCATCCTGGTTGCGAAGCAGGTTAACTTCTTTCTCGACACTCTGGAGAACGATTGTCGTCTGCTCAGGGTTGAGTGGAACGTAGCACGCCATGCCTGCATTTTCTCGGCACCTCTCCTCGGGCTTGTGCACGGCGGCCGAGAACCAGTGCAGAACTAGGCCTGCAGCTTGACAAAACGACGAAAAAGGTGCGGAGGGCGCGCGCGGCACCGGAAAAACGAAGACGACGGTGCTGCACCCTCACAACTGGTGCAGCCAGTGCTGCCAAATCGAAGAGACATTTTGTACGCCGTGCGAATGAGGCTGTATAGCTTCGTTCGTTCGGTCACCTGCCACATGAGTTAGGAGGCGACGTACTTTGTGGCTGGTTACGAACGCCTGTACCAGGCGGATCGTATGTCTGTTCGTGATACGTTTCAGCAACCGGATCGTTTCATTGACCGAACGCTCTAGTCTGCGTACGGTTTGTAAACGCCGAATAAGGAATTTTATTCGTAACATCAGGCAAGTTCCAGACAGGTTAAACCAATCGGATTCACCGACAGGGTCTATACAGGACAAGGCGAACTAATTCACATGGTGTATCACATGCACAAGATCTGTAGCATGTTCTGTAGGGCACCAACAATGTGCACATCAAGTTCTGAGCAGCCCTTCAATCGGTGTGCACTTAAATTGCACTCTACCCTGTGCGAGTTCAACGAAAGGGCACGACCAATTCTTGAGAAAATCTTCCCCTAAGAGAAAGAATTCTACTTCCAAATGGTTTGTAAATGTTATGCATTCTTGAGAGCAACAGCCACTGGCTCTTTCGGAGCTTACCCTAGTTATTAGCCAATCCCCTGCTTTCCCACAAGACAAAGAACCTGACTGAAATTAAAAGCCGGGCCAGGCTGTTATGTGGGTACGGTCATTCATTAATAAACCTTTGGACCTTTAATGACTGATATGCCTTGTCCATCGGCGTCCAAAATGTTTTGGCGACCCGACAGCACAGCAGTGCATGTTCGTTGTCTTTATGTCCTAGACAGTTGACACACTGTTCGCTTTTAGCGTAGTGCCATTTCTACATTCTGTCTGCTGTGGGCAAGACAGACCAGCCGAAGCGCCAGTATACATCTTGGAATTTTCCCGGTAACCAGCTGGGGTTAACAAAACCCATAGCAATTTCGTTTTCCCTGTTTCAATTACAGACTTTAGTAGGAGTTCTGGTGCTAATTCTGTATTACTCACTTCTAAGAGGGTTGTTTGTAAAGATGAAATTCTCTTATATAGATACCTATGACGTGCTTGTAAAATGCTTATGGGTTCACTGCTTTAGGGCCAGGCGCCGGTGCCTGAGGAAACAGACGACCTTGAGCCCCCAAAAAGTAACAAGGAACCTTGCTTGCTGGATGATCTGGGCTAAGTTGTACCACTCTCAGTGTGGTTTTAAGTACATAGATGCTTGCTAAAACGACAACTGATGGAATGTTCCATGCACCTTTCTCTCTTGGCAAACCAAGATTCTCATACTTTAGTAAAGCTGTTCTTGTGTTCCAGAACAAACGTGTTATTTGTGTCTTAACCTTCCTTGATATCTGATGTGGCACAACTACAGAGTTCGCTAACAACCACAATCGGCCTGTCAGAACGTTCATTGCGTGCTAGCGTCGTACGCTAAAGGGAAACTAAACTTAGACTCGAGAAACCTCCTCTTTGAAGGACTGGAGTTCTGTCCTCCAGCTTTCAAGTGATAGTCCCTTATCGCTATCTTCTATCCCTAGTATACGGGTCCTGTTTGCTACTGTGACACCGTGCAGCATTATTAGTGCTGAAGAATGCAAGCAAAGCGACTTAGTTTTATGTACATTAAGCATAGCGCCAGAAATAGATTCGTATTCTGCAAAAACGCCTAGGACTATAGCTAGACTATCTTCATCTCAGTGGTAAATTGTCACATCAGCTGGGTATGCTGTGACTTTAACCGAGCAGTTCCCTGGGAGTTCTAACCCTAACAGACTTTTATATTTTTCTACTTGCAACAAGAATGTTTCTGCTGACAATGCGAAAAGCAATGGTGAAAGCGGACAACCTTGTCTCACGCCTTGTGAAACCTGAAAAGACGCTACTACCTCTTCATTCATAATCAAGTCGCTACCGACATCGTCGGGAAGTTCCATTATCAGATACACGAACTGCCCAGGAAACCCAAAGACTAATAATGTTCCAAATATGTGCGTGTGCTCTACCCTATCGAATGCTTGTGCTTTATCGAGAGAAGTTAATCATCCTTTTGCTTGCCTTGCGGCACTGTATTCTATAATGTCCCTTCAGCATATTAAAGGTTTCGACCTTACGCCTAGAAACAGAACATGACGGCCAGAATTTAATAATGGCATGATTTCCTGTAGTCCCATTGTCAATAGAGTTGTCAGCAGCTTGTTATTGGTACCTAACAATGCGATGGGGCCGCAATTATGTGCGTCTTCGATGCCAACATACGATTTAGGGAATAAAATTATCCTTCCTTGTTTGAAGGATTTTGGAAGAGTGTATGTACTCATGAACCTATTAAGTATTTCAGATGAATTTGGACCTATTATGTCCCAGAATGTGCTGTAAGATCTGGTGTAAGGCCGTGGGAACCTGGCGCTGAAACTTTATGCAAATGATTTAATGCTTGTGAGAACTCCTCTAATGCTATTGGGGCAACCAAGCAACAGTACTCTTCAGGGGAAAGTTGTGGAAAGTCAGTGAGAAAGGGTGTTCAGGTACGCTGTTTAACTTTAAGTTCATGGGTTGAGAGGCTGTCAAAATATGCGTTAACCTTAATATGTCCCGTTTATCGATGTCCTTGCACATCATTTGACTTAATCTAAACTTCTTAGATAATTAAGAACTTCAGGGTGTGGACTTGACAAATGTCTAGCTTGAAATGAAGTGGCAGGAAACGTTAGGTTCCTTAACAGCTATAATCTCATCTTGAGATCCTTCAGATAAGTTTTCTTTAGCGTTGATGATGGTTCGTCCCGCTGAACTATTCGGATACGTTGCAATGTATGTCTGATTACATTGAGTACCTGTGTTTGAGCTTCTTCCCTTCGTCTATGCATATATCCTTCTATGATTTTTAGCTCATACCAGTTCCCTGTATTCATGGATGCTGCTGAACGTTTGCGAAGACTAGCCATTGCCGTTTCGTCGTAAGAAAGCTTGTTATCTACGGGCCACAGGTGGAGTACAATAATCCATCTTTAATTTCACAGACCATTTTCGCTGGTTTGTTGTCTGACATATCTAGAGAAAAGGGAGCAAGTTCCACTGCCTTACAGTCTACGATTCAGAATTCTAAGGAAGGGGACACATACATGCGATCCAAGCGAGCCTGTACCTTATTACGACTCCGTGTGTGGTGATATGTTCGACCATGTCGTAACACATGCGCGTCTATTAAATTAAACTGTTCTACCTGTTTTTTATGTTCTGAAATATATATGTGCACCCTCTCTTTAGCCGGACCTGTTCTATCTATTAGGTTGTTTAAAGCGCAATTGAAGTCTCCTGTGAGGATTAGGTATTACCTTTCTAAGAGTAAGGTATTCATCTGCTTATAAAAGCTAGCCATTACAGGGCTTTTAACTGGTGCGTAAATGTTTACAAGCCTGAATTTCTCCGTTTGGCATTCGAAATCGAGTACTACCATTCGACCTTCTAGATCAAAACTGAAGTAGAATACATTCAGGAGTGACCAGTTTAGTACTATACCTGTCCCACAGGCTTTGGCTTGTAGGGAACGGGAAAGAAGTTTAGCCCGGAATTGCCTTTCAGGGCCTTTAACTTTTACTAAAGAATCTGTTTGTTTCTTGTAAACATAAAATATCACAGTGTTGTTTGCTGGCAAATCTTGCCACTGTTATTGCTTAGCCTGCTTATTAAGTCCCTTAACATTCCGTGTGACTGTCTTTAGTGGCATGACTTAGTGAGAAAAGAGAACGGTCATATATGGTGTGGAGAAAGGCAGAGAACAACTTTATTGTTTGCCCGGGATGGTGTCAAACGAAGGGGAAGAGGTGGAAGATCCTCTTCTTTCTTCCCTCTTTAGGTGTCAGCCAGGAGCCCTTGGGCCCCGGCGGCGTCTTCAGCCATCCGGATGACTCGGACTTCCATTTCAGGATCGGAGCTGAGCAGCGCAGTGTCCCGCTGCTCCACAGACCTGATTTCTAAAGAAGGGTGATCTTTCCATTGGACGTGACTACGTTTGAAAGCGCACGACCAAACCGTGTGCTGAAGGTCTACCCTGCCTTTGCAGATTTTTCATTCGGCTGTATACAGTCATGGGTAACAGTGGCTGTAGGCTACAGGGTTAGGGAAGGTGTTGGTCTGGAGAAAACGCCATGCCACCGATTCCCACTTAGTTAAAATTCTGTGTACTGCAGGATACTTGGCCTTCACATGTTTATAATGATCGAGGATGTCCAGAATGGACACCAGCCTGTCCCACCTCGACCGGCGAAACGAGTGAGCGTCAGCGGTTGAAAGGTGGGCGTCGACTTGGTTGGTTAGGCCTCGAGCCGCATCGTGAGCGTTCTCGTTCCCCGGGAGACTGGAGTGAGCCGGGGCCCAGACGATTTGGACCCCCCTGACTCTGTTGCCACGAAAACCGGTCAGCAGTATGTTGAGTGCTTCGGGTGACACAGGCCCCCTTGCGAAATTTAGGATGGCCGACTTGGAGTCGCTCACTATGAATTTGTATATGGAGGACGCCGTCATTGCCAGGGCAATGGCCGCTTCCTCCCCAACTTTCGGCGACCAACTTTCGGCGACGTCATGAGGGTTGTGCCGGACGCGATTGGATCACCCTATTCATTTACTATTGCTATGGCCATGGCGTCGCGATCGTCATAATCAGCGGCGTCCACGTAGACCACGTCCTCAGGCCTCGAACCTTTTATGCATTGGCTGTGCTCTAGCCCGTCTCCGTTCCGCCTTATATACCGGGTGCGTGTTTTTGGCTAGTGGCGGCACGTAGACGTTTGTCCTGACCTCCGGTGGGATGTCCGATTTGGCTCCGGATCGGGATTCGCGAATAATGTTCAGGGATTGTAAAATGTGCCGCCCTGTCCGGCTATCCGGGCTTTCCAGAAACGCTAGCGCCGCCGCGTGGATTTTTTCGGAAGCCGGGAGGGGGTGATGGATTTCTCGCTCACGCGGTTTCTGCAGCTGCGTTGGCGTTCTTGTGCTCTTCGTTATGGAAGAAAACAGTCGACGAGCGAAGAGCAACCGCATGTGCAGTGTGCCGCAATGCACAAATCGTGCAATTTCCGGAAAAGTGAGCATGCACCACTTTCCAAAAGATAAAAACGGAAGAAGTTGTGGGCGATCAAGCTCCGCATCAGAAAGGAAGTAAGCGAAGAAATGGTCGTATGTAGCGATCATTTTAACAAAGACGACTTCTTTTGGGGCCACCTTGGTGAGTAATTGACTGTTGCGATGCTCTCAATGATTTCATTTTATTCTTGTGGCGAGCTGATTGTGAAATTTTCCTAAAGACGGGTTGAAGCCTTTATTAAAGCGGCTGAAAAGAAACGCCGTGCCTTCTCAAAAGATCCCTCTGCGCTCCCACGAAGCAAGTGTGAGGCCTAGGGTTCCCCGAAGAAAGACCCCCACAGATTCTCAAGGTAAGTTTAAGTACGCAAGTGTCACTGTTTATTAAATGTTCTGCCTGCACTCGCGCTATTTCGGTAAATATTCCTCGACGGTGCCTGACGCTGCGTAGTGAGCATTTCAAACTAGGGAACGTATTCTGCATCGGTTCTTAGTCGTTCTGTGTGAAAATCAAACAGGCGGTCAATGCGCAAGGCGTTCGCTACTTTTTTTGGCTGTAGTGAAAGTTGTGTACCGATCGGAGGTACTGCGCAAGCGTTTGTGATTTTGTATTTGTTTTGCTTGGCCTTAAAGCATCTCTTCTATTGACCTAACAATGTTGCAGGAAACGAGGGCCAACAGGACGACGTATCTGAAGTGGTCATTAATGAAGATTGCGCATGCGAGCTTCCTGATAATTTGGAATAAAGTGAATACAATGGTGACAATTTTTTTCCCGACCCTCGCGCCCAAGTTTTGATGATGCATAGGCGTTACCGCAGGTTTAAGTTTGCCGTTTCACCCAAACAAGGCGAGTCCGGTTGTGCAACTGTAAAGGGCAATATATCGAGAGTGGTATCGCCGAAAGATTTTGGGCACCTAGATAAATATACGTTTTACTCTTAAGAGACTAAGGCTTTTCTAATGTCACCTTAGGCAAGTAACCTACTGGAGTGACTCTGATGCAATAGTGTTCTGTGTGTGTGAATGTGTTTTTTTCTATGATCTTTCTCACACTTTCTGCTTTTCTTTGTAATATTTCGGCACCCCCCTTACCCTTTCCCCTGTGCACCATGTTAGCAAAGTGGATGTCTACCTTCCAGGTAACCTCCCTGCCAACCTCCCCGCCTTTCGCATCTGATTCTTTCTATCTCTGCTCCTGAATTTTAGAGCAAAGGCAAGCCAGTGCAATGCATCTTGTTTTATTTTGCCGTAGGACTGAATACAGCGTGTTGTAGGACACTTCACATGGTTTTATGAAGGATTTCACCATCATTGTATTGCAGACCCACCTGTGCAGGATTGGCTTCCCCCCCTTGCAAGCTCTTGCTCACGAACAACAGCAGGTAACTTTTTGCTTAAAACTGTACCAATTTCGCTCTAAATTTTTTCTTGCGTTACAGAACAAGACGCTGCAAGGGCACTTGTTGAACTTCAAGAGCTGGGCCACACACCCGAGTTAAACAAGTCCGTTCAAGTGAACTCACTGGACTTCACACAAAAATTTAGGATTTCGGACGTGCTTCTTTCTGATGCTCACCTAAACACTTTGACTGGCATACCTTGTCATGCACTTCTAAACAAGATTGTTTCACTCGTAGAGAAGTGTGAGGCGGCAAATAGGATGGAAGCTTCTGTGAGGGACAGAGTTATTTTGGTGTTCATAGTTCTGAAACAGGCTATGTCATTTTCCTGCCTCAGTGTACTTTTTCAATGCAGCATTTCGTCCATACACAGATATTTTGTGCACACACTGCCTCTTGTTGCTGCAGTGCTGAAAGCTGCCATTTAGGGGCCTTCAAAGGAGGAAATTTTAAACATTATGCCTTCGCACTTTAAACAGTATCCGAGAGTGCGGGGTGTTGTAGATTGCACAGAAATCCCAGTTGAAAGGTATCGCTGTGTGAAATGTCAGCTACTGACATATTCACAATACAAGTCGACTTACACTGTAAAATTTCTCATATGTGTAAGTCCAGCTGGCACAATAAAATCCATCAGGGAAGCATTTGGTGGACGAGCCTCAGACAAAGCCATTACAGCTGAGTGTGCAATATTGGAGAAGTTCGAGTCATTCACAGATGAAATTATGGTCGATAGGGGTTTTTTCATTGATGACTTGTGCAGTGCCCGTGCAATTGGCGTAATTCGGCCACCTTTTGCTAAAAAGGACTGCCAGTTTGACCGCAATGATGCCCTTAGGACAGCTGATATTGCTAGGGCACGGGTTCATGTAGAACGAGCAATACAACGAGTTAAAATATTTAAGCTCTTCAACTCAATTCTGTCCTGGGAAATGCTTCCTTATATCAATGAGCTATTCACAGTTGCGTGTGGGCGAACTAACTTGTGCGCACCAATACTGCCTGATGATAAATTTCAGTAAGCACGCTTGCAAAGCTGACACAATTCATCATCATCATTGCAATCCTATTTTATGTCCACTGCAGGACGAAGGTCTATCCCTGCGACATCCAATTATCCCTGTCCTGTGCCAGCCGATTCCAACTAGTGCCTGCGAATTTCTTAATTTCATCACCCCAGCTAGACTTCTCCCGTACTCGACTGCGCTTCCTTTCTCTTCGCACCCATTCTGCAACCATAATGGTCTACCGGTTTTCTAACCTAGGCATTACATGATGTGCCCAGCTGCATTTTTTTCTAATAATGTTAATAAGTATGTTCGGTATCTCTATTTGCTCTCCGATCCACACCACTATCTTCCTGTCTCTTAACTATATGCCTAACATTCCTTGTTCCATCGCTCTTTGCGCGTTCCTTAACTTGTTCGCAAGCTTCTTTGTCAGTCTTCACGTTTCTGCACATATGTTAGCATCGGTAGAATGCGCTGATTGTACACCTTTCTTTTTAATGATAATGGTAAGCTTCCAGCCAGGATCTGGCATGTGCTCCAACCCATTTGTATTCTTTTGCTGCTTTTACTATAACTTCGAGATTGCTGGTGCTATTACCCTGCTTATCTTTTAGTGCATACATCTTGGTTTGACCTACGCCAAGCTTCCTTCACTGATTTCATGCTGCGTCCATCTTTTACGGCTTTTTTCAGCCTTTGTCGCGTTATAATTTCGAATCACTCATTTTCGCCTTGTTGATCAGTTTTGACAGTTTCGCAAATTCTATCTTATCTCTTGAGTTGGACACTTTCATTCTTTGTCGCTTCTTTATTAGGTCCTTTGTTACTTAAGAGAGCTTGCCTACTGGTTGCCTTGGTGCCTTGCCTCCCACTTCAATTGCTGCCTCTGAAGCCATCCTCGTTACGGTTTCATTCATTACCTCTATGTCATCTTCATCTCTGTTCTAAGGCTGCATATTTGTTTGCAAGTACCAGCCTGAATTGGTCTGCTTTTACCCTTACTGCATCTAGATTGGCTTGTTTCTTCTTGACCAATTTTAATCTTTCCCTGTTCAAATTGAGGTGAATTCTAGCCATCACTAACCTATCAGTGTTGATCAGACACATATTGCTATGGTTAACGGAACACAAACTGGCGAATGTTAATGTTACTTTAACGGAACAATCTCTTTTGGAGTATTTTCCACTTAATTCGTGCGACATCATCAGCTGTTCAATTGTACATACTGTCTATTGTAAGCGCTGTTGGGTCAAATAGGCGTGATGGTTATTTTTTAATTTTTTTCATCACTTTGTCGTGTACATTGCAATGTGTGACTAAGTACAGCTGTGAACTTGTGGGTATTGCAACCACAAAGACGTGAAGAATGTGAACCGAGAGCAGGTGGCAAATATACAAGCATGCGAGAGCCTCGCATGTGGCATTCATTTATTTTCAGACAACCTATACAAATGGAAGTGATGTGTACACAATCAATTAAGAGACATTGGAAAGTTGAGAGGAGGGCGAATATCAACATTTTCTAACAAATAGTAAATATTGACTATCAAATAGCAAAACACAGACACACATTTACAGGAGGAATGTTTATTGTGGTATGTTTATAGGTATACGTGTACCGACAAGTAAAAAAAAGCAGCCAAGTATATCAGGTACAAAGGACCAGTTCTAAACACAGAAACACTAATTTTCAAGTAAAAAACTACTTATATTCGCTCAAGTACTTTAGAGTGACTGCAAACAATCTCTTCAGGAATTATGAGCTGCTGTTTGACTAGCTTTCCGAAGAATGCAAAATAAATAGTTGCTTAAAAAATATCAACAGCTTTCTTCTCTTTTTTGCAACATGTGCACTGTGGACACTTGGGAAGGTGTCATTTGCAGAGAAAACATCACAGGTTGTAGAGTAAAAAACGAGACTCCGTGACTAGACATCCAAAAGCACTAAATGAAAGAATACAAGCAAAATTTGCAGGTGGCCATTTATGCATAAGTTGCAAAACCTAGAACCAAACTTGAACTCCTCATTTTGCTTCTGCGATGCTTCAAAAACTCTTGCCATTTCAGTTCTCACAATTTGTTATACTTTCCTTAGCAGACATTGAACAGTAAATATAAATTAACAATTGCTTAATTGCTGCTACATATATTGGAATTCACGGCGGCCGCATTTCGATGGGGGCGAAATGCGAAAACACCCGTGTACTTAGATTTACGTGCACGTTAAAGAACCCCAGGTGGTTGAAACTTCTGGAGTCCTCCACTACGGCGTGCCTCGTAATCAGAAAGTGGTTTTGACACGTAAAACCCCATAATTTAATTTTTTAATATATTGCAATTCGTAAATATTACAAAGTACTGAATAGCCTTTCTCCTAAGTATCCCCCCTCCCGCTGAATAGAAGTGATCAACAAGGAACAAACCTATGAACACCAACATACTTTCCAGCCTTGCAATCTGCACAAGCTTAGGTAGTACCCTTTTGAAGTAGACATACCGCAGCCTGTCTACAAGTGCCTGAATATGCTCGGTGTCTCTCGGCACATGAATGACAAGGCTCTCGACTTTCGAATATACTATGAAATGACACAGATTCATGTTAAGGAGGAGCATGCCCAGTTGAACCTGGGAATAATACTTGTGAGCACGTCTCGATGCATAATTTTCTCCATCACACACAATAAATGCCAGCTTCTTAGCATTTGCAAGGTCTTGTATGCTAGAGTGCTTGCCTAGAACAGGACACTTCACTTCCAGCAAGATGTTCGTTCCCCTCTGCTCACTTATTCCATCCGGGCTGTAGCCAAGCCAAGGAACATCTGGAATGACGACGAGTCCCAGCTTGCTCACGCTTTCGTTATGAGTCTTCTAGTACTCTTCATGTGCAAGAGGCTCATTGTCTTTTCCATACATTGTGACTTCATTTCCCTTGAAAGGCTCCCTGCAGTACAGCCTGTCCAGCTTTGCTTTCCAACTGCGTGTACCTCTTTCTTCAAACGTGTAGAGTTCTCTGCAGATGCTTCCAGTAATTCTTTTTTTTTCTTTCGCTGTGCCACAGAGTGGATGACTGATCAGTTGTCTCGCGGCATATTTCCCTAGCTTTGGCATAGGAGAGGCACACATTTTGAAGATAGAAACTCTTTTCATTTTCATTGAGATGTTCAAGAGTAAAGCTTTACACTACTGTTTTTTCACCATCTAGCACTGATTCAAAAAATGAAAATTTTGTGTGCTCACTCAAGTAGCAACCTTGTGTGAAAATTGTGTCGATGGCGCGGACTATGTTCAAATTGCTAGTGAAAGGGATCGACTTTCTTGCACGAGTTTTGTGTTTTGCCAGTGCAGAATTTGGTACTGCATCAAGAAGTTCTTTCCTAATCAGGGCTTGAACATCTTCAGGGACACTTATTGGTTGAAGCTTCTCGACGTGGCAAAACAAACTAATTGGCCTTGGTTTGTAGATGCTGGCGGCACTGGCACGTCCCCACTGTTGTTGCACATCCGTGCATGACAATGAATCCAGGGAAGTGGCACTTGTCCTGTACATCAAAATAAACACACCTTGCTGAAATACTCTGTGTTTTGGCTTTTTTCTGCATCTTTCCTATGATTCAAGAAAATGTTTCCTAACAGTGTCGCGATGGGGCTAGTTGGAATTCTATGATGTAACTTGGTAGTGCGGGAAAAAAAAATGAGACAGACGGGAACTATTTCAGTTCTGAGTTAGCGCTTGTGTACATTGGTTCCATTTTGTTTCGTCCTTTGTTTCCGTGTTAGTAAGTTACATCAACAATATTTTACAGCAGATTCAGAATCAAAATCTTACAGTAAACAAATAAAAATGCCTAGAACGTTTAAAACATTTCTGGGCATTCTGTGGTTATTAATACAGCCTGTGCCCACCTGAAGTGACTGAAGCAACACATACTCAATTGATTGCTATGTAGAAACATGTTCTTGAAACTCAGTTCCGAGTGCAACAACAAGCCCCAGATGGCATTGAAAAGGCATCATTGCCATTGACTTCTATGTTCGCCTTTTACAATGTGGCTCTTAGTTCGACATAAGGTAAACACATTCACTGTCACTTGGTGCACATTGCAGGCAAGCCAACTAACGAAAATAAATAAACACATGATGTAAAAAGTTTTACCTGTTCAAATATATCAAAGTGGCAAACACATGTTTGCATTGACCAGAGAGACCGGCCTTGCACGTGCATTCTCCCTGAAAACAATCAAACCAATGTTAAGCACGCAAACGACCTTAAAACCTCGCTAATTATTTACAGGGTAAATGCGTAGGCTCCCACATGCACATTGAATTCTGGAAGCCGAAATCAACACATTGGTGCTTTTATGACACTAGAACGACGAAGTTGCGCGTTTAAGCCCGAGAAGTAAGTAAAAAGAAATTGCATTTAACGCGTTGCACTTTGGCGAAATCGCCGTACAGCACGCGAAAACTCTAATCATGCTGGAAACGGGGCGCGCTGGCACACCTCATTGTCTCGCTCATAGCTTCTAAATCGGCACTACTGAAATGTTTCCGTGTTACCTGGCATTTTTAACAAGCATTCCACAAATAAGCCATTGCAGGGAGCCATGAATGCACATAACGTCATCAATGCACACAACGTTTATTTTATGCAGCGGCATGAGGGGTACTGCGCTTTGTTTACATCCGAGCGCTACCAATTAACTGCTTGGTGTCAATTCTCGTACATCACGTATAGCTTAAAAAACGTAAGGAGAAATACTGACCTTTACGGCGCCGGTTTCATTGCAGACTTGAACTTCTATAGTATGCGGGGGGCCTCTCACGGCGCTTGTCTGCAGGCATAGTGACTCGACCTCGACAGCCGCGCTGGTCGTCGCTCGTATACCGCAGCATATTATATGGCCAGCGTTAAACGCAGCCTCTCCTTCTACAACACATCTCTGCGTTTCCTTAGCAAGGTCAAGGATCGCGCTTATAGATACCAGAGGCCCGTGAGCCGCATGCACCTGGAGACGCGCACGCTTTCGTGTGGGTTCCATCACCTCTATCCCCGCCATATTGAAACGTTCTCCGCGCCCCCTATAGTCGCTGGAAAGTGCGAATTGGATCGCCTTTCCAGTTGAGCGGTCCTCCGAACTTCTATCGTCCCTTCCAGCATATCGTGCAGCCCAATGGCTTCGAACCGTCTATTCAAGGCTGTGACGGGTTCGCCTAGTGCCTGTTTGAAGGCCTTCCTGATTATGGCGTCTGTTGTGTTCCTTTCGTTCCCCGGAGATTGATGAACAAGGCGTGGACACTTAACGGATTTATTTAACCCCATTTACCTGGTCTGATTTTACCTGTAAGCCTGTCGCGGTTGTTCTAATGGTTTCTGCTCAACTACTTAGCCCAGTCGGCTTTCAATTGTTGGGTGTATTATCTTTAAGGGAAACACTACTCTGCTACGTGAAGTGCTCGTGTCCATCGCTGCAGGGTGGTGTACATTGTACAATGGAAATGCAAACAACTCAGATGAACAACATATAGCAACGCACCTGTTACATAAAGAAACACACATACACTTAGTAAACTATTTAACTACATGAGTATTCTTTAGTGGGTGGCATAACCCATCATTGTAGGAGAACGCTGCGTAGATGAAAAGTGACAGGCCGGCTGCGCGATGCGGCGACCGACCAACCGGTTTGAGCAGCTGTTCAACGGAACCAGCCATTCAAGACGTTACAATTGCCACAGAAAAGCTAGTGAACACTGTGCACTTGCCGGAAGAGGCTTCCTCCGGTATGTGTGCATTAAAAGAAAGAAGAGTGGGAGGGGGGGTACATATAGTATGAACATAACCGGTACTCCGGCGAAATTCAACTTTAATGGACACAAGGCCAACAAGAGCGTTACACCCCAACAGACAGCTTTTTACGCATACTGTGCTGCCACAGGCAATTGCTGCCCTGACAATTAAGGATTATCTGGTTTTACACCCATATCGGGAACATGTTTGTTTGCGTGAAGAGGCGAATGACGCCAGTGCTAGTCTCAGGAGCTGTCCACTACGCTCGGCCGTTCCCAGCACTGCGCATGCCTCAAGTGACTTCTAACGGATGTTCATTTGAATATAAATGCATGTATAGCATGTACTGAACTTACTTTATCCGTCTCCTTGAAACGGTACTGAGCTCATGCTTGAGCAAGTGACTAGCTGCTTAATTGCTTGTGTGAGCATCACATAACATGCAAAGAACTCACTAATATCTCTAAAAGGCCCAGGGAAAGTGTTTCCCCACAACAAGCATCGGTCAGCGCTTGTTGTGCTGCCACGAGTTGTTGCACTGTCCCGACCACAAAAAGAACCATTCTTTACGCTGGTCTTGTGTCTGTCTTTCTACAACCGCGCCTTGGACGTATGCCACGTGAGTGGTCAAGAACAAAGCGGTTACGCGAAGTGGCATACGATGCCGTACTGGTCTGAGCAGCTGTTCACTACGGTCGGCCATTCGGATTGGCACGCCTGTTTCAAGAGAAGCGCACTGTGAGACAGCCGAAACTTATTCCGGAATTTGCGTCTTTGGAAGACAAACACCCGTAGTTAGTTTACATCATCCGGCTCCGTTCAGCGATGTTTTGTACTTGCCTGCGCAAGTGACTAGTTGCTCGGCTGCGCTAAAGAGGGAAAAAACGCGCTGAAACGCTCAGCGCAACCGGTGCTGCTGGCGCTGTAAGCTGGCCGCACAACTGCATAGGGAGCTGTTTCTATAGGCTTAATTACTACGAAGGCAGATAGACTACCGCGAGAAAATGAAAAGGGTAAATGTTGTCGCCCACATACCTAGTAAAAGTCACTGTTGGCAGCGTCCATCGGGTCAAAGGCCCTTGGTACACTGCCATGTCGCCCTTGCGATAAGTCCTCCCATTCAGTCCTAGCTGACCAGTCTGTCTGCCGTTTATCACTGTGGTCGCGCCATGGTTTCTTCACGCTCCGTTCCGCCTTCCCTCCGTGTCTGAGAGACTCGATGTTGCCGTGGCCGGGTGTTGCGGGCCGCTGTGTCTGGCTTTCGTCTTTGTTGGTTGCCCGGCTGTGCCCCGAGCGTGTTCCGCGCCGGCTCGGGTCCTCGCTCCTTTTGCGCCTTGGCAATTCTTGTGCTGCTTCGTCGATGACGAGCGCGCTGGATTCATCCGACGATGACCACGACGCTTCGACACCGCAGTGCTTCTTGCCGTCTGTGCTCGTTTCCGAACTTCGTGGGGCGCCCTGTTCGTCTCCCCGGTCCGGTCACCCTTGGGGGATGCCATATGTCGCTGGCGGGACTGGTGGCTGCTGCTGCTCAATAAAAAACGTTCTGGAAAGCCGTTCCTCTCCTTGTGCGACTCGTTCACTCCCTGGTCCATTCTTCAACCGTACCGCCAAACTGCTGCGTTGTCCTGTACTTAGGTGATTGTTGATTTCTTGCCCGTCGTCGTCGCCTTCGTCCCACCACCGGCTTTGGTTCTCATCGGTTTCATTTTGCTGTCTTGGTTCCTTTGCTCTTGAGCCAGGTGTCAGCTCGGAATCCTGCTGCAACTCTTTGCTGGTGCGACATATTTCCTTCGTCGCCATCTTGCGCTCTGTCCCGGTTGCTGTGGCCGCGATCTTGTGCAGCTGCGGCGTCGCCTCCTAGCTGTTCGTCGCTTTGCTGGATCGGGGTCTTGTGCTAGCGTTGTCCTTGCTTTCGGGGTGGTTTTCCTTCTGGTCCTGCGATACCACGCTCTGTGCGGGGTCTTGTATCGCAGAACGGTGCTCTTCCTCTTCCCTGCTGTTTCGGTCCCTTTGTTGGGTCCGAACTTCTGCCCTTAGAGGCGTCAACCTCCGTTGGGTTTTCTCGGCTTCCGTCGCGCTTCCAAGCGGCCGAAAGTCGTCCACTTCCGCGGCAGCCATTTTGTATAATTTCCTGGCTGTGCAGTCCACGCTTGCACGTGCACCAGCAGAGCAGCGACACGCCAGCGAGCAGATCTCTTCCGGGTGGCCGTAAACGCCGCACTTCCTGCAGAACGGTGTCTGGCACTGTACTCTGGTACTCGAACGTACCACGATGTCCACTTACTCGGGCGAAATTCGGGAGGGGGTTGTCGTGCTTAATGTCCATTTTCAGGTGCCTTGTGCCTGTACGTATGCTGGGCCTGTCCTTGTTCCGCGGTCCGTCAATTCTCCATGTGGTTACGAACAACTTCAGGCTTGCGGCTACTTCATTGTCCGAGATGTAGCTCAGAAGGTACATACAGGTGACACTGGCGACTTGTCGCGCCAGAGGGACTTGGAGTACTACTTGGTTCCCAAAGCGGAGGCTGCCAACTTCAAGAAGTTTCTGGACTGCAGGTGCTGTGTTTATGCCAACTTCAAGGTCGAGCACACCGAGGCGCTGTACGCTACAGATTTCATTTACCGCGATTTTTTTCGTCCACCGACGTACCCGGCGGTGACCTGACGTTAAAAAAGTCTCCCGTTTGGCGGTGGCATGGCGGCGATGACCCTGCGGGCCGCCTTCGCGCGGGCGCACAGACTTGGTACTGTCGGCAAGCAAACGGCTTAACTCGTGGATTTGAGGAGCGACTTGAGCGATAACATGAACCATGCACGTAAAGGCTTGTCACTCAAATAGGCTCAGTTATATAGCCAAGCGAATCTTGAAAATATTCTCAAACCTAAACCTCAACTCTTGTTATTTTTTTACCAATGAGATATCTTACTGGGTTTTCTCACATACACTTCTAATTAAACAAATTTACATGCCGTATTCACTTTCAAAAGCTAATGTTATTGCTAAAAATTGCGCATTTTTCCTACACCGTACTACTTCCATTCTTTAAGCGCAGCAGGCGCCATCTGGTTTGAACATCGAAGTTGTGAAGGCATGCGCCGGGCGTTTTTTTTTTTTAACCAAACACTCTTTTTTTATTTTTTCTCAGAGCCAGTACACATGCAATTGGTCGGACCCATAGCCTTCATGGTTAGTGATGGGACTGAATGCTAAACAAGTACAATAATATTGACAGACTGTGATGGCAGGGCACAATCACAACACACTTCACTATAGCGCAAGAAAATTGGCAACCTGAAGTATATAACTATGTGGTACATTCTACCAAACCATAACTGACAGTTATAAAAATAAGAAAGTAGTTATTTTTGTAAATTCGCTTCTTCATTCCAATGGCTCCACAGAAATCAGGAAAAGAAGTTTTAAAGATACGAAAATGGTATTAGACAGTTTTAGTTTATGCGTTTGCAGCCAAATGTAAACGCATTACGTACGTAAAGAAATAACGTTGTCATCACCGTGCATCCTGTTAACATTGGGTTTCTGCGGTTTACGTGCGTTATGATAACGTACACTATTTGGCGAGCTTAACATTCAAATGTTTACGTGCTCCAAGAAATAGCGGTGTCAAACATGGCTGCACTCATGGCTCCCGCTTCAGCATGAATTCTCGTGATGGCTGCGCTCTGACTCACGTTGATCGCTATTAGCTATTAATGAGCTCTCGCTTTCTCTGAGCTCACCTGAAACGTTCTTATGAGCGCCTAGCGCGTCCAATTTCTGAGCGCCGGTATGCCTATCAAGACGCGTTTGCATAGCAACAACGGGATGGTTGCTAATGGATTGTCTTTGCATGAATACGTTTGGCAGTTGGCACCGGATGGCGCCCTGTTTTGTAACGTATTCCTTATTCTTGCGTTTCGGTAGGGTAAACTAAATGTCTTGTAAGGCCGCGCACCGTAACGTCCTGCAAAGGTTATTACGTTTAACGAACGTAAGGCGACAAACGCGCTGTTCTAAAGCTGTCTATTCTTTTCCTTTATTTCGTTTGGAACTTAATCCCACACGTGGGCTCCTTTGTATTCTATGAGTCTCTGGCTCTACGTATTCTGAGAAAGTGGTAAGTTAAATAGATTGTTAGTAGTGGCTCTTGTTTGTTGATAATTGATAATCTGGATATACTAAGGCAAGATGTTATTGGACCTTATTATTATGTTTACTACATCACCTGTCTTCAATGTATATGCATTTCATACGGGTAATATTCGTAGCTTCTGAAATAGTAGCATGTTGGGGTGAGTACTTTTTGAATAAGTTATTATACGAATAGCACGTTTTTGAAGACGAGAAACAGGGTCTAAGTAGGTTTTGTATGCCCTGCCTTATGTTTCCAGGCAATAGCATAACTCGCTGAGCACAAATGAGCAATACAGAAGGCGTAAGATTGACAGTCCAAAGCACCACTAGCCCTGAGTAATACATGACAGCCTGGGGCAAACTTGGAGCAGACACCAATAATTTGTTGTTTCCAGTGCATATCAGGCTCAAACAGTACCCGAAGATATTTGCATTGCGATACCCTTACCAGATTCGTGTCGTTAATAGTGCAACGTGGTCATTATCATCATGAAAACTTTATTGTACAGACTGAGGAGTTTGGGGCATGCAGGCTCCCGGGCCCTAGCACGACCCCACTGCACTCAAGGGTTTGTCCTTTTGTATCCCAGGTGCCACGCTTATGGCAGTTTTATTTGAATTTTTTTCAACGAAGCAAAAATGTTCCAGCAACCCCGCGTTCCTAGCTGCCACTTATGTGGCAGCTGGTGCTTGCTTTCGCAGTCAGTAGATGGCGCCGCGGGTGCCGTTGAAAGATATTTTGAGCGTCGAAAAAATGGATGATGGATTCCACGTGCAGCCGGCCCATTCGGTAAGTACGAGTTGTTTTGCTCTTTTGGTGAACTGACTCTGACGACTTATTCTTGATAACACAGCAGTTTTGCGGATGTCGAGCGAATACACTTACGAAGTTTCATGTTTCTACAACTGCTCCTTTGAGAGCATTTCACCTAGTTCAGCTTACACGTTTGTGGCAGCCAGGAGACTGGCGTGCCTCCTTCCACCGACATGCATGAAAGAATACGACTTAATCGAGCGCTTATGTCCCAGCATTTGCGGCACCTAATTTTTTTCATCTAGTTAACCGTCATACGTGTTGCCTGGCATCGACTTGTGTCGGTGCATTGAAATTCAAGAACGTTTTTTTTTATATGCAGGCAGCGCCTGACTGACAAAGAAATCCAAGAAATTCTTTTCGAATACCTAGTGGTAATGAGGATGAAAATTTGGACGGGTTGGATTGCGGTGAAGAATACACGCCGCCGGAAAGAACAATGCACAATATCAGAGAAAGCTCTACGAGAGTGAAGAAGTAGTACAGGTGATCTCAACCAAAAAGAAGCAAACAAAAATTTGGCCCTTGGTGAAAAGGATAAAGATATAAATCGGGGGGAGGAACAAAGTGTTTTGAAGACCGCAGATGGTTTAGAAAGAGAGAAGACCTCCTTGAGCCTATTCCTGAAACTCGTCGACTCTGACCTCATACAGCTCCTCACATTCGAAACAAACATATTTACGGTCCAAGAAAATCGCACCCGAATTCAACCAGTGTCAGTACTGGAGATGTGCAAGTACATTGGCATCGTCCTTTACATGTCTGTAAGTGCTCTGTGTATTTGTGCATTGACACAGAAAAAACAGCTGCTTTCAGAAATTTCATGCTTCCTAAATTTTGGGGGAAATTTCTACCGCCCACTCCTAGCTGCATCGTTTGTGGCATAATAGCATTTCATATAAAATAAAGAGGAACTTTTTTTTCTGGTCTCCCTATGAACAATAACGGTTTAAAAATATCAGTTGCAGCAATGTTTGCATCGTGAGACTTTTGTGGACTATAAAGGGTTAAGTCAGTTCGGTCCATATAACGCTGGCAGCCCGTTCAGTAGCCTTGGTCTGCGCGAGCGCAGCAGGCTCTCCCAATCCTCCTACGTCTTCAGGCGCTCTAGGCACCACGGGGGATGGGAACGCAGATGGAGAGCAGAAGCGCGAGGTTTGGGACAGAGAGTACAGGCTGAAGTGAGTAAAAGTGGGTGATAGTGAGAAAGAATGACAGGACATGGGAGAGTGTGTGTTTGTAATTGGCGCCAAAGGTGTGCTTGTCGATTGCTAAGGTATTTGTGTGGTGGAGGCTACAGCTGACGCGCCGCGTTGGAGTCATGCGTCAGCTCGTTCAAAGTGTGCGCGTGCTCCTTAGTGAATAATCCCGGATCGGGGACCGCAAGAGCCCGGTTTAAAGAACTTCGGGCTAAGAGGTTGGCGGCGTCGTTTCTAGGATTGCCGCATTGCGCGGGCACCCAAATCAGATACACATGACAGGACGGCGGTGCAACCGGCGAGTCCAGTAGGCAAAAAGCAGGGACTCGGCCTCGTGCGAAATTTAGGATTGTAGCTTTGGATTGTGATAAAACGTACCATGCTTCTGTGTCGATGATGGCTAGGGCAACGGCCGCTTCCTCTGCAGCTTCGGAGGAGGTGTCCGGGAGGAGTGTGTGTGTTCCGATCGGGGAGAGAGTGCGATCCACCACGGCAGCGACCGTTTCATCAGCTTTGCAGGCTGCGTCTACCCATACGGCGTCCGGCTCCGAGCCGTAAGAACGGTGGAGTATTTAGCTCGAGCTCTGCGGCGCTTATCGGGGTGGCCAGGGTGCATGTTACGGGGGAGTGGCTTTACGAAAACTTAGTGCTGTAAGTGTCTTGATATGGGGGCGTAATGTCGGATCATTGGCTGGTATCCGCATTCCAAGGGAATGCAGGATGTACCGGCCAGTGTTGGTTTGTGGGAGACGAAGGTATTGTGTTTGGTGGTGCGCGTCTACAAATTCCCCGATTGTGTTGTGGAGGCTTAGTTGTAAGAGTCGGTCGGCAGCAGCATTTGTGGGAAGGTGGAGGGCAACTTCGTATGCCCGGCGAATGAGAGCATCCATGGCGTCAGTTTCACGGCGAGAAAGCCGGAGATGAGGTGTGCAGTAGAGCACACGGCTGAGTACAACGTCGTGAACAAGGCAACATAGATCACGCTCCCTCATGCATTTGTGGTGGCCCGAGACCCGGCGGATGAGGTGAGAGATCGCCCCTACTACCTGCTTAAGTCTCCGGAGTGTAGTGGTGTGCTTTCTATCACTCCGGATATACATACCAAGTATTCTAAGAGTTTCTACCTCGGGTACCTGTCTACCATCCAGTTCGATGACGATGGGGAAGCATGGCGAGTTGCGGTTCTTGGGACTAATGCAGAGAAGCGCCGACTTCTCTGGGGAACAAGAAAGTCCTACGCTAACTCCATACTTTTGGGCCACTTTGGTGGCTGCTTGGATGGTGTCCTGTATGGCGCCATCACTGCCATGGTAATCTATACCGTAATAACGTCAGCCTGGAGAGTATGTTCCAGGTGAGGAACGGTTGTCAATTGTCGTGCCACGGGGACGAGAGTGATAATAAATAAGAAAGCTGAGAGGACGGAGCCTTGCGGGGTGCCGGCGCTTTTTAGAGAGTACGTGGGGTAGGGTAGCGCGCAGAAGTGAAGCTCAGCCGTGCGTGCTGTGAGAAATGCCTGAATGCAGGTCTACGTATGTGCGCCCACATTCAGTGGGGAGAGTGCAATCATGATCGCATGACGTTCGACGCGATCAAAGGCTCTGGAAAATCCAAAGCCAGGACTGCTTAGTGTGGCCGGGAATGAGCGGATCGAAGATGTACCGGGTTATTTGCGACATGGTGTCTTGTGTGCTCAAATGGGGGCGGAATCCCACCATGCTGTGAAGGTATAAGTCATGGTCTGCCATGTGCTGTCTGAGCCTCGCTGATACCACATGCTCGAAATGCTTTCAGAGACACGAGCTAAGCGAGATTGGGCGAAGGTATTGAAGTGTAACTGGTTTTTTGGGCTTCGGAATGAATATTACCTTCGCGTGTCGCCAGGACTGGGGGAGGGTGCCCTCTTTCCAGCACTGGTTGAAGTACTCCGTGATGCGAGCAATCGATTGATTGTCCAGATTACGAAGCGTTGTGTTGGTGACCTGGCCGGGGCCGGGCGCGGAATTGGTGCAGAGAGTCATGAAAGATGCTCGACCTCCGCCTCTGATATGTCGCTGTCGAGTTCGGGGTTCGGCTGTCCTGTAATGTGAGCGGAGAGGAGTTGGTATGCAGGGTGAGGTGTATGTGTCGCGCAGTGTACCCAAGAAAGCATGCGTGTTGTCCATATGTGTGTGTATGAGCTTGTGACGTGCTGCTGGGTGGGGTTTTTTTGGTTTCGACGGATCCATGAGGTGTCGGAGCAGGTGCCACGCCCCTTTGGTGGTCAGTTTGCTGGCGATGGCGTCGCGTACTTGCCCCCAATAGGAGCGAAAGAGCTCCTCCGAATGTAGTTGAATTTGGAATTGTAGAGCGGCTAGGTGTTTTTTTAGTGTTCTCTTATGTCTACCCCGTCCCCGTTTCCACCTCTCTAGGAAGCTGTGGTAGGCTTCCCAGAGGTAGGCGAGTCGGGTGTCTAATGTGGACGTGTCTGTGGTGGTTTCAATCTGCTGCGTATGGTGTTGGATATCAGTCTGGAGATAGTCTACCCAGTCGTTGATGTTGGTGATAAGGTGGTCAGGGAGGGCAATACGCGCGGTGCGGAGAGCGTCCCACTTAATGAGTTTGTTTGTCATGTAGGTGTGCCGGGGTGATCTGAATGGGACGGTGACTTGTATCATGTAATGATCACTGCCCAGTGCGTGTCGCGTTCTCGTCCAGGTCACATCACTGAGGGAGTGGCTGATCACCAGATCGGTACTTGTGTCCATGCTGACACTGTTGTAGATTCGCGTAGGCGTCTGAAAGTGGTAGACGGAAAGTTGAAGGTTCTGCATGAGCAGCCAGAGCCTTAGACCTCTGTGTGTGTTTGCATTATATCCCCAATCAATGTGCTGACTGTTGAAATTCCCACCGATTAGTACGGGGTGCTTCCCTGTTAGGCGGTGAAGCTCTCGGAGGAAGGAGTCCAACGAGGCCATAGGTTGGGATGGGGGGTGGTAGATGTTGCCAATAAAGATGGATGGTAGTGTATGTCTGTGATGGATAATTTCGGGGATCACGCAGGGCGTCTCTGACCTGGCGTAATGTGTCTTGTGTGTTAGAGTGCTGTGTACGAGTGTGGACGCCTCGAGTCTGTTTGTGGTGTCAGATTGTGTTGAGTTGTAAGTGGGGAGTGTGGCTTGATTAGAGGTATGTTGGAGGAGAAGGACTTGGGGCGTTGGGGAAAGTGTAGGAAGCAGAAGCTGCAAGGGGGCACGTTTGCTCTGGAAGCCGCGGCAGTTCCAGGTTATGGTGTAAATGGAATTATTATTGCTCCGCCCCGCCATATTGGAGCATAGGGGAATGGATGAGAGGGGCTAGTCTGGCGTCTATTCGGATGTGGGGCTCAACGGCTCGTTGTGTTGTGGGGAGAAGGCGGCGGGAGCTGCGTGAAGCGTGTTTCAAGGAGTTCGACCATTTTCGTAGTATAGATTCTATGCATCGTTCCATGTGCCTCAAGATCAGTGAGTTTTTTCTCAAATTGGTATTTCAGTTTTCAGAGGAATTTCAGTTTAGAGTTGACTTCGATCAGCCCGGAGGTGGGAGTGGGGAAGTGATACGTTTCTTTTTTTTTATATAGGGGGGTGATTGAGAGGTAGCGGTGTCGGTTTGTAATAGACTAAGAGGTGAAGTTGAGAGAGAAAGCAGAAGAGAGAATTGAGCTCTGAGTGAGGGCTGCGAGGCGTCTTACCTCCTCCCACAGCGCCCGGAGCTCCCATTCCTTGTGGTCCGGAATTTTCTGGGCGGGACAGGCGGCAATCTCCTTGCACAATCGGCCAAGGTGAGGTCCTGCCGGAGCCTGTGGCTGCGGTCACGTGAGGTGGAGCGCGTGGTGCTTGCACTGCGCAATGACTTTCGCGGGGCTGGCTTCTGCTCCCGGGTTCTTGACTGGCATCCGGCGATTGGCGGGGTACTGCGTGGTGGCGGGCGCGCGTACCGGTACATATATTCAATATTCCCAGTATGATGCCCGTCCACTCGGACGATGCACATTTGTATACCGGTTGGGGATTCCGTGGAGGTGTGCTTGTCACTGCAATTGTGACAGCATCAGCTACCTGGGGCGGGACAGAGATGCTGGCGGTGTCCGATACGGCGTATTTTTAAGCCCCTAAAGTTCCGAAAACGACCTAAATAAAAATGAGAGAAACACGCACCACCATGGTATAGCAGGTTGAAGCCAATCGAAAATAAATGAAGAGGGGTAGAAACCCAAAGTGTAATTTGAGAAAAGCCAATTGTAGAAAGGAAAAAAACCAAGGTAAGCCTACATAAAGTGAAGACAACTGAGAAGTAGGGAGCAGGAGTTAGCGCGAAGTAGAGGTCTGCATGGGCACGGCATGTGGCGACTGAGGATTCCGACCAGATTTTTATTAAGCCACAGAGCAGAAGAAAAGTATGGAGAGGGAAATTGAGGGAGAGCAAGAGAAAGGGAAAGAAGAAAGAATCAGGACGGCAAAAGAGGGTAGGGCCTGAGGAGGCCTAAGCAGGTCCTGCAGGATGCCGGACAGCAGGAGCACCGTCTCCAGCCTCCTACAGCCCGGGTGAGCCGGGCTGCAGGAGGCTGGAGACGGACTGGCACTTGGTAGGCGGCTCCCGGTGACTGACACAGTGGTATAGGCATGAAGGCTCGTGGGGCGCCGCGCACTTGCTACATGTGATCGGAGGTTTCAGGTAGGTCGGACAGTGCGCCAGGCAGCAGAAGCAGAGCTCAGGGGCCGCTTCACTGAATATCTGCAAGAGGCTTGAAATCGGTGGTAAATCAGTTTCAGTAAGTGTATACTGAGCATTCAGCAGAGGAGGCAGAGAGGAAAAGGAGGGAAGACAAAAGGTACTGAGTCGGGAGGCCAGGCATTCCGTCTATAGTGTCCCCGGAGACGAGCTCCACCTTAGTTGGTGTAACTAACGACACTGTAGAGCGAAACGCGAAGAGCAAGGAGGGGGGAAGACGAGAGGGAAAGAGAAAAGGATAGACAAGGAAAAGTGCAATGAAGTAATGTGGATGGCTGAAGGAAAGGGCGTTGTTAGGCGGGGTCAGGAAAAGTGAACGAAGAGATGACGCGACCAAGACGAATAAGGAGTGTCCGGCTTCGTTGGTCGGTAAGAAGAGAGTTATAGAGATCAGGTGTCACGGTAGTCTGGTGATTATCTTTAAGACGAGCAATATAATGTGACAGGACAGTCGTTGAAATAATCTAGCAAGTCTGAGCATGGAGTATCACATGCACAATTACGGGTAGATGAGAGATCAAAGCGGAAGTAGTAAAAAGGGAAGCGCCCATGAGCGGTGATGAAGCGAACGATGGGTCTTTTTGGTGGGCACAAAGAGGGAATGCGAGTAACGTTTTTGATCCATTTAAAAAGTCCAGTGTCACTGTTCTCTTGCGTCCAATAAACATTCCACTGGGCGAAGGAAGGAATAGGCATGCATCTTGGATATTATGGAAGAAGGAGTGCCAAGGAGGAACCGAGAAACACCATGGGAGGCGGCCGAGTTAGCAAGGAAGTTCGCCATCTCATTGCCATCGACGCCCTGATGTGCCGGCACATGAGAAATAGACACCCATCGCCGGGTAGAAATGAAAAGGAGGAGCTTCTTGATGTCCCGGGCATAAGTATTTGTGGTTGTGAAGGTGTTCAATGCAGCGAGCATTGACAGACAATCGGTGTAAATGTGCAGAGGGGTGAAATGAGGCAGAATCCGTATGTAGGCTTGTGGCTCTAGTAAAGCGACAGTTTCGGTGGCATAAGAAGAAGTGGCACCGATGAGTTTAAACTTGCCGACCTTAGTGATGTGACCAGTTGGATTATAAAGTGTGAAAGCAGCGCCAGCAGAGTGGGAAGTATATGAGCCATCAGTATACAGGTGGTAGGCCGGCAGAGCAGTAACAGAGGGTATCTCCTGAAGTTGAAGGCGGCGATGAGAAAAACGAGGTTTGGGGCTGGGACGACGGTCCCAAGGGTTCAGGGGGTATTGGACTAGTGTCGGATAGTAGGTGTCAGGACCATAAAAGGTAAGGGCCTTGAGCGCGAATAATGAAAAGTGGGCACTTAAGCGGTCGAGCTCAATGGGGAGCGGTAGTGCATTAGTCAAGATCTGAAGAGACGAGGTACGCACCGTACGAAAAGCGCCGGTGATTGTAAGGAGAAGAGTACGTTGGATAGAGGTAATTTTGAGTTTAAACTGTGACGTAGGAAAAGTCGGCCACCAGACAGGAGAAGCATATGTTATGGAAGGAAGCAGAACCTGATGGACGGAGAGCGGAGGGAGGCATCGAATAGTGCATTCGAAGGAACAGGAGAAGACGGGAAGAGAGAAGGTCTGCTTTAGTACGGAGATACGTTAAGTGCGCATTAAAGGTGAGATGTGTGTCAAAGATGATGTCAAGAATTTTAATACTCGACTGAGATTTGAGGGCGAAACCGTTAAGGCGAACAATGGGAAGACGGGTGCGTGAAGAGGAAGAGGAGTGGCTATTGGGGAAGTAGAGGAAACAGGAATTGCCGGTACTGATTGTGAGTTTGGTGCACTGTGCCCAGATTGAAATAAGATTGAGAGTGAGAGAGGCCTTAGATTCTAAGGCGCGACGATTGGCTGCAGAGAGCACGATAACAGTGTCGTCTGCGTAGGTCTGCGCAACCACGTTTGGGGGAAAGGGGAGGTCAAGTAATCCGTAAAAGCAATATTCGACAGCAGCGGACTGAGGGGTGACTCTTGAGGGCTGCCCAAAGTAGGCGTGGCAGACACCTCACCAGCCTGCGATCGGAAAGTGACCACGCAGTGTTCTAAGAAAGATTTTAGGAGGTAGTAGAGGTTAGAAGGACAATTGTGTGAGCGTAAAAAGTGGACAACGACCCGGTGCCAAACACTGTCGAAAGCCCCTTTGACATCTAGGCAGATGAGAATGGCATGCTGTTTCAGGTCTCTAGGTGTTTAAAGTGTTACGAAGGCGGTACAAAGCGGTGGACGCACTCTTCCTATGCGTAAAACCGAATTGACGTGGATGAAGTAGCTTATTGGAGTGGAGAAAAAAGTGGAGCCGAGAATTTAGAAGACTTTCGAAAATTTTGCTGAACAAAGAATTCATAACAATAGGATGGTAGGATGAAGGAAAGTCAGGAGGGTGTTTGGGTTTAGCAATAAAGCAGACACGTCCTTTATGCCAATGAGCTGGGAAGTAAGATATATTGAGACATTGGTTAAAAATGAAGAGGAAAAAGGACGGGTGATAGGGAAAATTCGTTTTGAGCATAGGAAGACTCAGTTCGTCAAGGCCTGGGGCTGCGTTGGTGTTGCCTGAATTGAGGGCATGTTCAATCTCGCCGTTGGTGAAAGGGAGGTCGATAGTCCTCGAGGAGTAAGGCATGTCGGTTACAGTACGCAAGCGGACGTGGTCGCCATCATCTGTTGAGGGGGAGTCTTTAGAAACGTTAGCAGTAACGAGAAAGCGGGCAGAATCAAGCACGCTGCATGTGGAACAACCATCCGGTAAAAGAAGGGAGGGGAGCTGGTTAGTGCGGGAGAGTTTGTCAAAGCAGCTGCGGAAAGGAAGGCCGAAAAGATTACGTTTTGAAAGATCGGAGCAGACAGATTTGGAGGCAGAAGATTTGGCCTGGTTGATATGCATTTTATAGTTGATATGAGCATCGTAATATTGAGCCCTAAACGTCTGTCGAAGGAGGGGGTCAGTGGCGCGTTGGAAGCGCCGACGGAGAGCACGGATGCGTTTGCGTTCGACACTGAGCTCGGGAGTCCACCATGAATTAGTCAGTGAGGGGCGCGGCTTAATCCAGCGAGAATAGAGATGATAAAGCTGGTCAAAGAGAGTGTAGAAATTCGCTAAAACCAAATCGACTGCGTTGGGTGTAGCAAAGTCGTCTGCTGTACCATCGAAAACCACGGAGAAGTGACGAGCGACTGCATAAGATGAGATGTAGTCGATTTGGTTAAGCGTTTATGGCGAGGTTTTGGTATGGCCAAAAAAAGGGAAAGAAGATGTATTTGTGGTCGGAAAGCGTTCCTGACTCGTCGGCCGACCAGCTGTAGCCGCATGAGGCGAGAGGGACCGATGCAAAGGAGACATCGATCCAACTCTCGGCAAGGTGGAATTGAACGGTAGGCGGCGAGCGTGGATCATTCAATGCTTTAAAGTTGTTTGCGGCAGCAAATTCTGCGAGCTGCGCGCCCCGGATATCTCCTTCCACTGGGCCCCACAGTAAGTGTTTGGCATTGAAATCTCCCGCCATCACCAGAAATGGCTGAGGGATATAGGACAGGTGAGCCTGAGCCTGTAGAGCATCAAAAAGGGGTTCCAGTGGTTCGTGAGGAGGAGCGCAAACGGCGAGGATGACGAAAGCGGCGACACAGGAGACCATGACATAGAAAGGATGGGAATGGATTAGGAGTAGATCATAGGTATGTTTAGGTGCTAAGAGAGCCAGACGGGGAATGACTGGCGAAGCGAAGGTGATGTGCTTGTGAGGTAGGTGCAGAAGAGAGTTGCCTCGTGTATATGGTTCAGAAACAATAGTGAAGTCAATCTGGTGCTGCTGAATAAAATCCGACAACAGCAATGTTGGTTGTCGGGAATGCGCCAGATTTGCCTGCGAAAATTTCATAGGTGTGGAATGGGCCATGCGTGAGAGTATACGAGAAGGGGAAGAGAGCATTAAGTTGAATATAGGAGCGGAGATGACAGAAATGAAGGACGGCAGACTGCACTGAGTAAATAGGAGACAAAATTTGACAGATAAAAGGGGAAAATGGAGGAAAGAGAGATAGAAGAAAGAAAGAAAGCGAATAGAACGAAACCCGAAGAAAGAACAGAGGGATATGGTGAGCAACAGAATACGAACGAAGATGGAAGAGGAGGGAGGGGTGTACGCACCCGCCCTGGGGGTAAAAGGGCTGCGCAGTGGTGAACCGGCACTATCGTCAGGTCCGGATACCGAGAGAATGAGAGCAGGCAGATGCGTCTGACGGCAGGAGGTACAGATGAGAAGAGCCACCGCGCAGCCCCCAAGGGACAGAAAAAGGTGGTGCATGTTATCCTAGCCATAGTCCGTTCGCATGCGCATAAGCGCAATGCGTTCGAGCATAACCGGGCAAGTCGCATCGCCCGTGGGATGTGACGACGTCCTAGACACCCGTCGGCACTCGTCGCATGGCACCGCAGCGTCCCCCCAAACGAACTGAGCACGTTTCCGCAAGATGTGACTCTGCACACTTCGTGCACACTATCCGCGAGGGGTCCGACTTATGCGGGCAGGCGCGTTTAGTGTGCCCGTACGTCGAGCAGTAGGTGCAGGTGGGGACATGCAAATCTTCGCGCACCGTAACTGAGGTCCATCCAATGATTAACCGTCCCAGGGCGTTAAGGGAGCGGAAAGAGGCTGCATCGACGGCAAGGACATGGGTAAAGCTACCGGAGCGTTCGCGGAAAGAGGCCCGCACTTTACAGAATTCAGGGTCGAGCTGGACAGATGGGTTACGCGCATTCATGGCAGCAAGGAGGCCTTGAACCGGTACGTCACGATCGACGCCTGAAAAGCGAACGTGGTGTTGTCGTTTTTCGGCTACCTTGATGGAGATCGTTGTACGAGTTAGCGGGTTCCTCTCGATTGCAGGCTTAAGATGTTCGAAGGAGTGTCGCTCATTTGTGAGAATTGTGATGCCGTGGCGTGTACGGCGCATCGAGACGTCACCTGTCCCCTCGGTGATCGGGTCTATATTTGCCTTCAGAAGGGCCACGACATCGCGTGCAGGCGAGGCGGATGGAGCGATAGGGGTCAGAAACATGATAAAATCGTGCTCTCGCCTGAGTGCGCCATGTTGTGGAGGAAGTACAGTCGAGTCCGGGTCAGTTTGTAGAACCTCTGCGGGAGCCCTCGTTGGGGGCTGCCGGGTCGTTAGCCGAGCAGCCTGCATCCCAAGATGCGCCGCAGCGGCCTATGTCCTGGGCTGGCTGGGAGGAGGCGCTGGAACCGCCGGCGTATCACCAGCAAGGTGCCTCGCCTGCTGCAGCTGGTCCCGAAACTCTTCGACGCGACCCGACTGATGGGCAGCAATGGCGCGCACATCGGAACATTCCTGCAATATCTCAGCCAGCCAGGATACAATTTGCGAGCGTTGAGCATTCGGTACTTTGGAAGAGGGATGGAAAATCAAGTCGGCGATTTGTTTTTGCTTCTCGACTATACGACGGATAGAGGCGGTAATTCGTTGCTCGGGATCCGGTTGAACAGTGGAAACCGCGAAGCCACAAACGGAAGGCGGCGAAGTGCGTGCAGCAACAACAGGAGGTAAAAGCGCGGTAGTGGGGACATGCCTTCCAGGCGGATTGCGTTCCCCTCCAGGTATCTCGGCTTCACGAACTTCAGCAGAGAAGACTGAGTCGTTTGAACCGTCCGAGCGAGGCGTTTTGACCAATTTCACAGTCCGTTGTTTGACATCAAGAGTGTCACGATTAGAACTGACTTGTAAAATACTAAAACTCTAACAATAACAATTAAAACAGTATTTACAGTGTTTACATAAATCCGGCCCGAGTGAAAAGGGCCGGAATATAGCCGGGGCTAGGATGGAAAGCACCCCATGGCAAAGCCGCGAGCTGCCAAGCTGTAACTCCCACCAGGAGGCAAGAGAGTCGAGATGGATAGACTAAAAGGCTTTGTAAAAAAGGTTTCCTCGAAAAAATTAAGAGGAAACAAGAAAGGCCCCGGGTAAGACCCCGGGACAGCTTTGGGTAGAGGGCCGGTGGCGGAATTGACAATAATGGACAACGTTTTTCCGAAGGGCCGATCGTCAATAATTGGTAGTTCAGGATTGAAGGGAACAAGTCCTTGTATGATTTCAGAGTGTGACTCACCGCTGTGGGCCATAAGAATGAAGCCCCTCACGGCATCATCGGGCGGAGCGAGGTAGGCGGTGACATCAGTTGAGCTCGCCCCAGCTAGCACAAAAGATATAAGATCATTCTTATTCGTGGATATTTCGTCTTCGCCGTCCAAAATCGAGGTTAAAGAAGTCAACATCCAGAAGAAGTCAATCAAGCGGGAAGGTCTGGCTATAAGGTGGATTTTGGAAGACGATTCAAATCGCGTGTTCCAGCAGCCTACAATTAATTTTTTGTTGTTGTTGTTTTGTTTTCCTTCTTGGTCGGAAATTTTGGCGGGAATTGAAGAATGTCGGTTTTTGTTTTTACTTTTGCTTGGCACGGTTAGAAGAGAACGCAATTAACAAAGGCGCGGGTGTTTGCATTGCGGGGAGTATGCGCTGAAGGGGCAGCTAGCTCCTTTATTTCGTTATGAACTCCGCAACAAAGAAGAAAACTTACGCTGTCCTTCCGGAGCGTCAGAAGAAGCGAAGAATTAATCACGAACTGATAGTATTTGCGAGCCCTGTGGCGACGAGTACATTTATATACATGTTATACAATCGTACGTATACCTATGGCTATGTTATGTGAATGGTGTATATTAAGACGACGATATCACTTGTAGTCCGGCTAACAAATGTTAATATATGATTTGCTTTCGCGGTAATGAAGTTCCGAACGTCGCACTGTTTCTAGGTAGCGTAAGGTGCTGGGAGCAAAGTGCCGGGAGCGAAGTGCCGGGGAAGGTCGGCCGGTCCCAGAGTTAGTGCAGTCTAAAATGGCGCCTCAAAGCGCAAGCTGTGGCGAGGAAAGGAGACCAGAAAGTTGCACGCGGCGCACTCGCCAAGTGTTTTAAAAAGCTGGCTGCATTTGGAACCAGAGTACCATGCATGCTCCAGCGAACGCTAAAGAAGGACTTTCAACTACATTTCATGGCATATGCTAACTGAACATGACCAGTAACGATGGAGCACCACACGACTTGATAATGCTGACTGGCCTGCACGGTGTACCGAGCGCCCGCATGGCCTGGTTTCAACGTGACCCGCGAGCTCGACACGCCTGGCTGTTCTTCTGCAAGCGCGTTACACTTTCTAAAAAATAGAAATGCAAAGACTGCAAGGGTGTGTCTCTCAGTGGCTGTCGAGGTTACAGCCCTTGTTTGTTTAGACTGATCGAGAGTCGAGGAAAGGGATTCGGTTCCTTAATTGTCAGCTGGTCTGTATGCTTGAGTAACGAGTTGCGGCCCGAGAAAACGCCAACTGCGTTTAACTTTTCCTTTTGCTTCGTTATTTCCTCGAGTGACGGTTCGCTGCGACGCTGGCGGAACCTCGGACCCATATACCTGCGGTAGGGGTTAGATAAGGTGGAAAATAAAATAATGTGAAACAGCGTCCATCACCAAACCCTGCAATAACCTTTACACCCATAAGCAATATGGCTGTCACCCGTTACCTCGTCTAGTTTTTCCCCATGGTAGAGCAATTTTCTTGCAAAATTGGCCACTGGAAACAATAGTCGCAAGGAGTTGAGAAATTAAGCGATATACTAAGGGGGAGAGCCAGGGCAACAGCCAAACAGGAAGGAAAGTTGAAAATTAACAAATTGAACCATTGTTTATGAAGATATTTATTAGTCAACATCTTTTTATTTAAATGGGAAGTAGAGACGACGCCGTCGGAAGTGGAGAACAATTCGGTCTGTTTTAAATGACGCTTCTACAGTTATCAGTCGAGCCGCCTGACGTAGCCACTTCTCTGCTGTGGTTATGTAGGTGTTTTTCTAACCTTCCGCGGTGGACGCAGTACGTCTAGAATCACAGCGTCCTGCGCTCTACGCGGTTGTAAGGGACTGCCGGCCGCGCATCATTACCCAACTTCTCGACTAACAATACAAGTCGGTTTGGCACTTAACATGGTAGAGCAGTAAACGAGGGATCCCAAAGAACTGCGATTGTTGCGCAAATATATGTTTCTCTAATTCCTCCAGAGGTAATTAAAAAAAACCCTACAGTAGTCGTATACAGCTTAAGTCTGCAGTGAAACCCCGCCTAAGCCCTCATAACTGTCAGTCACTGTTCCTCCGTGAGGTTGCAAATAATTCGTACTTCCAACTTTTCCTGTTACCGAAATAAGGCGGTAACTACAGAAATAAAATTATTAGCGCGTAATTCTATACGTTTCCCCTCAGGCATTATAGTGGAATGGCGGAAGGCTAATTCTTCATTGAACTGAGATAATAGGCGTGCTTCGCTGCAACTATTTATTGTCAAGTTTCACTTCAGTTCGCAGCGAAGTTTCATGAGTAAAATGGGCTCAGCAGTGAAATGAACTGTACCGTAGACTCTTGAAGATTTAATTAATTAATTACGGATTTTACATGTCGAAACCACGATCTGATTATGAGGCACGCCGTAATGGGGGACTCCGGAAATTCGGACCACCTGGGGTTCTTTAACGTGCACCTAAACCTAAGTACACGGGTGTTTTCACATTTCGCTCCCATCGAAAATGCGGCCGCCGTGGCCGGGATTTGATTTCGCGACCTCGTGCTTAGCAGCGCTACACCACAGGCACTAAGCACTAAGAGTGAAATGCTCAGACTCTGTACACTTTGTACATGTCTGTTGCACACCTCATTGCTTGCGTCGATGAAAAGACTCTTCAAGAGCAGCATACGCTCCGGAGGTATCAAGTAGGACGCGATTTTGAAAAGGCGACGATTTTGTCCACTTCTGCGGTTGGCTGGCGGAGTAACACAACCCCGCGTAGTCCGTGTGCCTTGGTTGCCAACTGCTGTTTTTATTTAAGTTGTATGCTGCTATAAAAATATTTATTTTACACTTTCTCTTGTTTACTTGTTCTTGGTATAGTTCTTCCTGCGCTTCTTTTCCGAGCCAGTCCATTTGATCTGGTTCCTTGTTTTCCAAGTAAAAGAGAGGTGCATCTCGCAGGCGTACTTTTGAGATACGCCTTAGTTCCTTTCTCTGTTGCGGGTTTATGCGTATTCATGGCTTTTTCACGTGCCCCGGCACGTGAAATGATGCAAGGAAACGTGAAAATAATATCATTACGATTGCTAAAACGAGTTATCACTGCTAAGACGTCGCAATGCTTTCGCATTCATCCACGTATTAATACCGAAGTTTCCTTGAGCTTTAGTATTTTTTCTTAAAGCGACGCAAAGAAGTATACGTACCTACCGCAAATTGCGAAGAATGAGGCAATACACTCTAAGAAATGTTTACACCTTTGGGAGTGCATATTTGCCACAGAACGATAATCGTCATCTGCCTTGCCCGCCTTTCCTTTCTTGAAAACGCTGTGCTCGTTACTTTCCTGTCGGGAATGCTATGTCATGCTGATAACGCACCTGCCGTTCGTTACTGGAAAGTACGGGGCTCGCCGCGTAAAAGAAAGGAAATGCGGACAAGGTAGATGACGATGATCGTTGTGTGGAAATATAAGCCCCAAAGGGTGCAACTGTTTTTAGAGTGTGTAAAGTATCACCTAAGTTATTGCTACTTATTTGTATAAGCTGGCGTTAGCATGGTGGAAGCGGAGGTACCTTTTATTTTCTGAGGTAAATTGTCTAGCATCTCCTATCCTTCAGGTGCCGAGTGCGAAACCACACTATTTTACTTTTGCTATTTCATTTGAGCAGCGCCGCAGTTTACGCCGCAAGGGGATGCAGCGCCGCGACTCCCGCGGCGGCTAGCTGACAAAGCGAAGAGTGGCGCCTGATAGCTGGCGCGCCGCCGCAGTCTAGGCAGTCGAGCGGACCGAGCGCGCGGGCGGCTTCTCTGCTTGTGGAACTTTAGAACCGTTGCCTTTTCCGTTCTTTATCTTTTGTCAGTACCAGCCGTGAAGTTTCTGGCGCGTCTTTGTCTATGAATTGCGGAGCGCAACCTGCCTTACACATCTTTTTGCGCACGTAAGTAGTCACTGGCACTTTGACACGTCTCGTGGTTTCATTCTTTAAAGCGCCTTGTCGGCGGGAGACTTAGCGGCAAGTTCCGCAATGAAGGCGCCTTTATTTTAATTGGAATCTCTTATATTGTTTAAAAGGCATGTTCACGACGGCGTACGTCTCTTTTATCACTTGCGTATTGAGGTTTTCGGAAGCCGCCAACAATTATGTAACTTCCCTTTGAGTGGTGATGCTTAGGAGCACATGTTGGCGGCGTTCAAATGAGGTTGATGCGCCTGTATTGTTTGTATTAGCACCTTGTGCTGTTGCGGTTTATCAACTCGTAGTCATTTGCCTCCATGTGCATTATGCTTCCATGTGCATTATTTCTGCATCATTTTCCGCATGTTACGCGTTTCAGTGTTAAACTCGGGGAGAGGAGTGGATGCCAATCCTTCAGTGGGCACATCTGTCGTCTTGTGCTGACCATCCGCTATTGCTAGCTGCCTCGCTTGTATCGCGCTGCGTGTTCGCCATTCTCTTCCACACCTGCGCGCCGCACGCTTATAGCCCTAAGATCTGTGCATGTGCAAAAGTTAAAAGCCCCAAATTTTGCCCTACGTATGTACATGGCCGGGTTTATTGGGCCAACGCTGGCCTTCTATAAAGCTAAATTGAGCACGAACAATTGGAGTCATGCGACAGTATAATGCGTGAGCATTAGTTTCGCGCTATTGCGCGTTTCCATTTTGCGCGGAAAGATGAGACCTGCTGCAATCTTCATCGCATGGCCTCGGGATTCATCCGTTCACGTTCTTGTGCAGGATCGCTCGCAGAAGGCGCGGCGTCCATTGCTATACATTTAACTTTAGAGAAAACCCCGCACAGAAGCGACCATGCGGATGTTACTGAAGACCCTTAGGTGCTTCCAACCGCGAAGCACGTGGATATGATTATAATTACCTGGTGTTACCTGCGGTCTACGTCACTCGGTAAGAAACGAAGGCCTACATATACCTGCAGTTAGAAGCGCCTCCCGGAATGCCTCATTTACGACCGTTCTCGTTGAAATCAATAAAGGAAAGTTATCTCCCATGCGGCAGTGAAGTGTTTCTAGTGTCATTTTGCTTTGAGTTGCTCCGTTCACAGCCAGCCTTCTTCTCATACAGGTTCAACCTTGTGGGCACGTTTTGCGTGTGTGTGTGTGTGTGTGTGTGTGTGTGTGTGTGTGTGTGTGTGTGTGTGTGTGTGTGTGTGTGTGTGTGTGTGTGTGTGTGTGTGTGTGTGTGTAACAAGAGCTGTTGCACAAATGAGCTTTTGCTGGTTTCCGTGAGCTTTGGTTTTCAAGTTGGCGGCTACTCAAGTTGAGAAGTGCAGCTGCTGGACATGAGACAGTCGGTCCAAATGAGCTTTGGCTTAACATCCTAATACGTTTTGAGCAGTAGAATATTGGGCGCATTGATTCTGATTGCTGACAGCACACGGGCGCAGTGTAAGGCATGCGAGGTGACTAACACTGTCTTTTTGGCTTTTTATTTTGTTAATGTGTTCACGTTAGTGGAGCCAAAGTGCACAAAGGTGTCGTTACACACACACACACACACACACACACACATATATATATATATATATATATATATATATATATATATATATATATATATATACGACGCGTGCAATATACACATACACTTCTGTCCACTTTAGCACTTACGCTAACGCATTAACAAAATAAAAAGCCAAGATGACAAAGTGCTAGTCATATCGTTTGCATTGCCCTGGGCCCTTGCGCTTCGAGAACACTTCACAATGTGGTTAACACGGTTTAAGTTGTTGAACCGGTGCCTTGAATAGGCGCGACGTAAGGCTAATGCATTTTATTTCACTCAGATTTGTCAGTAAAGTGCTACTGAATTTTTTTGCTGTCCTTTGCGTTGCTCCCGACCATGAATCTATTTCCCAATCTGAAAAGGAGCCATGTATGTTCTAGAACTCATTTTGGTTTGCCCCGTTTTTCGTGCCCAATAGTGCAGACCTGGTTCTGCATAGTTTGGCCTTTTCGCAGTGTTGCTCTGTGCGGCAACCTAAAATTGCGCATATTGACATGATTGCAACACGAAAAGTACCATTGGATCAACAATGCAGCAGCGGCACAGCCTATATAGCAGCGCGAGCAGCCAGGTACTTAGCAATAGTGAACATATGCGCTGAAGGAACCGGAAACGACGCACAAGCAAATTGCGTAGTTTGTGTATTGGGTATGTTACAGCCCTATTGCACGGCTGTAGCAGGAGTGGGTACCATAAATTAGTATACACGCAAGTTACATACAGACAATAGAAGAAATACAAGCAAAAGCAGTTAACGTATTCGAGAAGCATTCTTATACGTCTACTAAAAGCTCATTTATTGGCAAAGATCAATTAGTACAATATAATCAATTCTGGGATTGTATTGCGTATAAAAAAGTATTTGAACGTCTCATAAACAAAAAACGGTATCTTCTAAGCATAGCGATTCGAAGTAGACTTCAAGTGTAAAATGACTCCAGTCGGAAATGCCAGAGACTGTGTTCAAGTGCGCAAACTTTAGAGAATAACTGATAACGCAGCAAGAGTGGTCGGAGGTTCAGTGACTGCGATTGTAAGTAACTATCGCGGATGAAACGAATAGATTTTCTTGGCCTGATTTAAGTAACCGTATTTCACATTGTAAGAGTACCAAATCAGGGACGCGTATTCAAGAACGGGGCTAATTTGTAACGTAAAAATAGCTTAGTATCACGTGGGGTATTAGTTAAAAGTGCTGTGCAGTTAATCTACGTTTAAAAGTGTTTTAGTGTGGTTAGACTGAGAATGTAATTTTTGCACAAATAATCCCTAAATACTTATGTTGAAACATTCGTGTTCGTTTACTGTTATTGAAAGAAGACATGAGCGTGTAACGCATGATAGTAAATTATTTCTCTTACTGCAATAATAATAAGAGTAGAGTGACATAATCGGATGATAGGACATCATATACGACCTGCAGTGGTCCTTCTAATATTAAGGAATGAATTAGGCCAACCTCATACTATTAATCTTTATTTTTGCTTAGGGACTCTCAGGGATACTCCAAAGCACTCCATCGCTTAAGTATGAGCACCTTTTCAATATCCAGGGATGCCTTCACTAAACGTAGAAACTAACAGCCTAGTGAGGAACGATTATTAATGTCCACTCAATCCTATCACGCTGTGCATACATGTGCAGGCTTGATGTCTGATGCTATGATGCAGAGGATGAGATTACAGTACTCGAGCTCGGCAATAGGGGCTGCATTTCGATACGGGTAGAGCATAAAATGACTTGTGAAGAGTGTGAATAGATCAAGAACAAAAATCCAAGCTTTATAATGTCTCCTCCAGGCTATTTATAGTTAAGGATAATACACCTGTGTCGTGTTCAAGCGTAGACCCCATCACTGCAAAATATGCTGCTGAAATTTATGGTGCGGTCAATTTTCCACCTGCAACTGTCATTGCATTTTTATTCTGCTTTTAGGCTGTACCGTAGTCCCTTCTGTGGACAGTAACGAAGTTGAAGCAGTTCCGTCACAAGTAAATGTGGTATATAAGGAGGTTATTGTACGTCTTGATTTAACCATATATGTTTTAATGTTTTAAGTTTTTTTGTATTCACAGTCATAATTTGGAACACTAATTCTCTCGTTATTTCCAATGTACACTGTACAATCAGTTCAGAAAAATTTATATTTGCTATATCACTAATAAATATTGTTTCAACAAATATGCAGAAGTGAAATGGGCCCAAGGAAGACGACATGTACGGTCAGTAATGGCTGTGAAGCAATCTAGAATTATAGCTGGAAGCCGCACCTGCCCTATATATAGTGCATAGTTGCCTCGTTTCGCGACTTGCACTTTTTATTTTCTTTGGTAACATGGGCAGGTAGTGCAGGCATCTACAGCATCTTTTATTTTTCTCAGTTAAACCGTTTTTTTTTTTAGTAATTCAGCAAAAAATTTGGGGTTGCACTGGTGTTCTATTGTGTAAGAACACGTAGCGACGGTATCCAGTTCAAAAAAAAAAAACAGACGCCCTAAGAGTAACAGTATAACAATGAAGTGTTTTCTTACTCTGCAGCCATACCTGCACATACCTGCGCGCAAGGGAGACGGCACGCAAAAATGAAGAAATAGGCCATGTGCCCTCTACAAAAGTGGAAATTGTCAGAGCAGATGTTTCTCAATAAAATCCTCAGCAAACGCTACCGCCACATTCGTGAAGGACACGACATCGTAAGATACCTTATTATCCTCATCCCGAAGCTGATGTTCAAGTACCGCGGTAAAATTCTTTAGAATTCTTGATCGTGAACGTGCTCCCTTGCGCAAGTAGCTTCAAGATTTAAACCAAAAGCTTATACCAGTAGTATGTCGGCGCCCAAACAGAAGGAACAATAGGGCGTAGGGGGCAGCCGTCATTGTGAACTTTTGGCAACCCGTACGCTTTTGGCGTCGCTCCGTCAGACCAAGAGACTCGACGGCATAGCGTCTGGTCCACCCTTTTGTTTTTAACCTGCGCAAATAGTCGACGAACTGCTTTTCGCAACTAGGGTCATGCTGAATCTTCTGAAAGTGCAGAGGATCCATCCAAAAATAGTTTTTTTTCTGTCATAGTCCTTGCCGTACAATATTACAATACCTCTGCCCTTAGCTTCGAGGACCACGACAGATGCAACAGACCAGGTCATCAAGCGCAGGCGGGCTCTTTACTAGTTAAATTCGACTGAGGCGTCTGGATATTTGCCAAAATGTTCACAATGCGGCTACGAGCAAGGATTACAGCTGCAGTATCTTTCATGTGACGGAAACATTCTTCCGTTTCTACTATAATATCGCGTTCCGGAATAAACCGCGGTGCGATAGCAAAGTTACTCCCTTTCGACAGAACACCCACTTGGTCTTGTGACAGCCGTTTTTCGCAACGGTTCTGCACCCTTGTAGTCTCAAAATTTCTTGCTGTAGACTGGGCAGCAAGGTCGTCAATTTTTTTGTTGTGGGCATGAGTGTAAAAATTATGGGGTTTAACGTTCCAAAGCCACTTTCGGATTATGAGGCACGCCGTAGTGGAGGACTTCGGAAATTTCGACCACCTGAGGTTCTTTAACGTGCACCTAAATCTAAGTACACGGGTGTTTTCGCATTTCGCCCCCATCGATCCCGCGACCTCGGGCTCAGCAGCCCAACACCATAGCCACTGAGCAACCACGGCGGTTTGGGCATGAGTGTACTTTCCCCTTTCGAGAAGTTCCGCCTTCACTGTTGCCTCCAGAAGCTCACTGAAGTCGGCAACGTGCACCTTTGCAACAAGACATGCCTCAAATGTACAGATTTGACGTCCTGCCTGATAAATAAATTTGCTGCTTGTTTTCCTGAATACGGGCTTTTATGCAATTCCGGCTGAAGTCTCTTGCACGCTTGCGTCCGTAGGGCGTGTTGACCAGTGTCCGGCAGTGCAGGCTTTTGGGAACAACGTTGCTGTTTAGACACTCGTAGTTGAAACGTATGCGGCATTCATGGCGGGCAATCTTCGTACAGTGGTCGATGTATTTCCTTAAAGGGCCAAGAAGGGTACACCCGTAACTGTACCGGATAGGAGAAAAAATGTTCCGAAAGCCAGGGGAACTCATACTTCAACGTGTTGTTTTCACTGGCTTTAATCAATAAAATAAAAAAACATGTTTCGCTACCTATGCAGTTGGGATCCGTCTGGGCTCGTTTCCAAACTTCGTCGGGCGCCCTGTTCGTCTAGCCTGTACGGTCGGGGATACCGTATGTCGCTGGCGGGACTGTGGCTGCTGCTGTGCAATAAAACGCTTTCTATGAAGCCGTTCCTGTCGTGTGTGTCCCTTTAGCTCCCTGGTTCATGGTTTGACCGTACCGCCATATCGCTGCGATGTCCTGTACGTAAGCCACTGTTGATTTTTTACCCGTCGTCGTCGCCTTTCCTGTCCAACCACTGGCTTTCGTTCTCGTTAGCTTCATTCTGCTGTCTTGTTTCCTTTAATCTCGGGTCAGATGTCAGCTCGGAATCCTGCTGCGATTCTTCTTGCTGCTGCGGCATGTTTCCCTTGTCGCCATGTTGCGCTCCTTCCCGGTTGCTGTAGCCGCCATTTTGTGCAGCAGCGGCGTCGCCTCCTAGCTGTTCGTCGGTGTGCTGACTCGGCGTCTGGGTGCCAGCGATGTCCTTGCTTTCCGGGTGGTTTTCCTGTTGGCCTTGCGATACCCCAATCCATGCGGGTTCTTGTATCGTAGAACGGTGCTATTCCCCTTCGCTGTTGTTGTGGTCCCTTTGTTGGGCCCGAATTGCTGCCCTCAGAGGCGTCTTCCGTTGGGTTTTGTCGGCTTCCGTCACTCTTCCAAGCGGCGGAAACTAGTCTACTTCCATGGCAGCCATTAGGTACGATTTCCTGGCTGTTCAGTCCACGCTTGCGTGCGCGCCACCGCAGCGGCGACACGCCAGCGAGCAGGTCTTTTCCGTGTAGCCGTAAATGCCGCAGTTCCTGCGAAACGGTGTCTGGCACTGTGCCTTGTAATGCCCTTCCTGGCTGATATGACCTAGTGGCCACAAAGCAAGAACACCTTTATTCACAAAGCGCATACATTTTACAGGCTGCTGTGATGTCAGATATCAGACAGTATCGGCACAGTTTGCATGCGCCGCACGTTATCTTATTTCCTTCCATCTAACGTTTATTTGTTTATTTTGCAAATTCCTCGTGCTTGAAACGGTCCGGTGGCTTGCGCGTGCTGCGCCGTAGCGGTTGACTTTCCGCTGGCGGTGTAGCTAACCGTGCTTCCGCCTGTGACATCGACGTTAATGGCGTAGATGCCGTTGACGGTGTCGGGCAGTCTGTGCTGACAGGTGGGAGCTTGCTGAACTGGATGCGTGTGAGCAGCGTTTGCTGCGGCCTATAACGTGCTCTCTGCTGGAATGTCGCTGTGCTCCGTCGCCGGATTTCCGAGTCTCGACTCGGGTACCAGCCTTGCTGCCGGGTCAGCATGACGTGACCGCAAGTGGTCGGCGTGCCTAAATCAGAATTGTTTGCGCACTTTTACAACATACGCCACAGCACTCTCAACCTGGTGCACGACAGCCTCCTCCCACGAGGCACATTCACCGCGCACACTTTTCACAAAAAATTTATCACCAACATCAAACAAGTGCTGCCTCCCGCGACACCTATCTCGCTGTTCTTTTGAGTACATGCTGCTTTGCGAGCATTGCTCTCAAAAGTCTGGTTTCAACAATCCAAGTTTTGTGCGTGGCTGTCGCTTGAGAAAAAGCTCAGGTGGTGTCTTTCCTGTCACACTACTGTGTGTGTTGTGGTATGCCATCAAAAAACTATCAATACATTCCTGGAACAAATAACGTGTACCTGACGATTTGCTTTCCAAGACGCTTTATCAGAGCGCGTTTCAGTTTGCACGGTTCGTTAGGCTGCGCCGTTTGAAGCTGCATGATAAGGAGGAGTGCGATTGTGTCTTACGCCGTAGGTGACCAAAAATTATGCAAAGTCCGCTGCAGTAAATTGCGGCCCGTTATCGCTTACCAATCTTTCCGGGACACCGTAAGCAGCAAAAGCACTTCAAAGCTTTTCAATTGACTTTGCAGTAGGCGTGGACATTGGCCATACCTCGACTGAGGTATGAGTCAAGAACAAGAAACACATTAGCACTCGTTTGAGCACAGTCTACATGCGCGCGTGACCAGCATCTAGCAGGATAATGCCATGGATGAAGTGGTATAAGCTGGACTGCGGGTTGCAGTGCCTGGCATATTTTGCATTTAGTTACGTACTGTTCTATGGCTTGGTCAATTCCAGGCACGAAACAAAACTGTGGGCCAGCATTTTCATGCGACTTTCCCCAGGATGTTCATTGTGTAACAGGTCGAGCACGTGATACCTCAGCAATTCAGGGATAGCAACCCTGAGTCCCCACGTTACGCAGCCCTGCTCCTGTGACAATTCATCTCGGCGTACGTAATATGCTTTGAGTCCTGAGCAGCAACTAAGCCAACCATCGAGAGTAAAGTCAGCTAGACGACGTAATATCAAACATCGTCTGGACGCTTTGGCAATTTCGGCGACTCTCGATGGAAGACATTGAAATACTGAGACACATTCTGCCAATTCTTCTTCAGCCGGTACCACTTGAGGCAATCTGGACAAGGCGTCAGCCACACCCATGTTCTTTCCATTACAATACCTAAGGCGGTACCTGTAGTCTGCAAAGGTCATTGCCCAGCGCTGCATGCGTGCTTCTGCTAACGCTGGTGTAGGCTTTCCTTCGCCGAAGATAACAAGTAGCGGCTGGTGGTCGCTGTATATTGTAATGTTCCGCCCATACACATAACGGTGAAATAGTTAAGTCCAAATATGAAGGCCAACGCTTCCCGCTCACACTGTGCGTACTTTCTTCCGCTGCACTGAGCGTTCGCGAAGCAAACGCTATAGGCCATTCTTCTTAGCAGTGTCATGAAATGCGACTGCGCCTAGGCCGTAAGACGACACGTCACAAAACACTCCGATCGGTTTCTCGTCCTAGAACGTGAGGACCTTGCTGCTAACAAACAGTTGTTCTGTATCTGCGAAGGCAACGCTGCATTTGTTCGTCCACGACTCACTTTTTATGTTTCTTTAAAAGCCGATACAATGGCTCAGCGATGCTTCCATAGTACCTCAGGAACTTTCAGTAGAAATTTAGCATACCGAAATATGCTTTTAGTTCTGTGACGTTCGTGGGCTCAAGTGCATCAATAATCGCCCTGATCTTTGCTTCCGTCGGATAAATCCCTTCAGCAGTCACGGTGTGACCCAAGTAAGTCAGCGATTCTTCAAAGAAACGGCATTTTTCGGCGTCCAACATGATGTTATACTCACGTAGCCTTTCAAGGCCCCGCTCTAGCGTCTTTGGCAGGTAGCTGTGTCAGATCCTGCCACAATCGCATCATCCTACATGTGAAATGCCTTTCAGTACTTTGTCTATCATGGACGGAAGTATTTCGGGTGCCCAATTCACACCATATGGATTTATTTATTATTATTATTATTATTATTATTATTATTATTATTATTATTATTATTATGCTGACTATGTATTGTTCTTGTGCATAAATAATAATAATAATAATTATTATTATTATTTGTTTTGAACACATATACACAATTACATATGGACGGCGCTAAAACTGCAACAAACCCATACTGTTGTTCAGAGTCAAAAATGGTCATGGCTCAGGATTCAGTGGTACCTGTTGATACGCTCCGGACAGGTCAAGAGCACAGAACAATTTACCGCCTGTAATTGTTGAGTACAGGTCTTCTGGCCTGGGTAGCGGGTAACGGTCTGTTTTTAACACTGAATTGTAACTTTGTATTCTCCGCAGGGCCTAAGACTGCCGTCTTTCTTGGCCCTATCACAAGCGGGGTTGACCAGTCGCTATGCGGTACTTGTAGTATGCCTGTTTCCACCATATCATGTAGTTGTTTTTACACTTTCTCCAAGTGCAAATGGAACAACAGACCTGGCACGACAAAATACTGGCACAGCGTTTGCATTCAGGGCTATTTTGGAATCAAAATTGTTCACGGTGCCTAGTGTCTGAGAAAACACTGCAGGGTACTTTTGCTGCAATGAAACAACTCTGTCCTCTGCAGTTACCTGACCAATCTCGCTCGCCCCAGTCTAGCTTAAGACGTTCAAGCCAGTTCCGCCCAAGCAATGCTGGTAGCTTCCGTCTGTTATATTTAACTACTGCTATTGGCATCATCATGCTTTGATCTGTGTACACTACCGATACTTCACACTGCGCTTTAAGTATCATGTTTACGTGCGAAGTTTCACTTTGGTGGGGTGACACGCGATAACGGCAAAATCTGAATCGTACACCTGCTCTGGTACTACACTCACAGCCGCTCCCGTGTCAATTAGCACGTTAAGCGGTTTACCTTCCACTTGAATGTTGACATCAAATGACAAGTGCGTCATATTTACAAAATAATACTTAGTACTCAGAATCCTCATCAGAACCTTCTATTGCATTTGCTCTCTTTGACTGCGTTGCTGTGCACATTTTTCTCAAGTATTCTACTTTTGAGCAGTTACAGCCCACAATGTTTTTGTACCAGCATACGCTTCAAGAATGCCCTCTGCCGCAGTTTTAACATCGCTCTTTCTTAGAACGTGGCTCATTTACGCCTTTTTAGTCCATTTCTTCGAATGGCTCTAAACTACATTTAATGACTCATTGTCCCTTACTTTCATAAGCGCTACCTCTCTTGCCGCCATTTCTCGATCCAAGGCAAGCTTTCAATGGTCAGCTTCGCTTCCGTGAAAAAGGCGCGCTGGATCTCCTCGTTCTGCACCTCTGCCACGAGCCTGTCGCGGAGAGCATCCTGTAGGAAGTCGCCATAGTTGCATTTTCTAGCCAAGTGTTTTAAATCCACTATGAGATTTCCTCCGCTTTCACCTTCGTGCTGCGTCCGCTTATTGAATCTGCAGCGCTCAGCTATGACTGAGCTTTTTGGACTGTAATGCTCTTTTAGCAAACGCTTGACTTCAACGTATGTTGCCTCGCTTGGGGAAGCTGGCACTACAATTTTCTTGAAGACTTCATGAGCTTCGGCTCCTATCACACTTAGGAACACCGGTACCTTTTTTCCTCCTTTATGACATTCGCTTGCACAAAGAGTTCAATCGCTCTAATTAAGGTTCACAATTCTATAACTAAGGATCAAACTTGGTGATGTTGTCTAAGCGTGACATTTCTGTCCGCGAGTAGGAACCGTAGCGTCACCCCTGTGCTCTTACCGTTGTGGTCGTTGTTCCACACTCATTGTGCTACGTCACTCCTTGCTGGTCTGTCCCGCGTCCGCAGGACACGTTGCCTGAAGCTTCGATGTCATTCCCCGTTCGCGTTGCGATCCGTAGCTCTTCAGCATGAAGCTCCGCTCGCTGCATTCATGTCGGCTTCTGTTAACGCATTTGCGGGGGCGTTGCTCGTGCCTCACTGCAATCTGTCGCACGTTGCAAGCTGGGGTGTCTTACTCCCAGAATATGTACTACCCTTTGTAGGGCTACCCATTGCAGGGCTTTTAAGTTGTGCGTAAATGTTTACAAGCCTCAATTTCTATGTTTGGTACTCAAAATCGAGTACTACCATTCGACCTTCTGGGCCAAAGCTGAAGTGGCATCCATTGAGGAGTGACCAGCTTAGTAATATAATACCGGCCCCACAGGCTTGGTGCGTAGGGAACGAGAAAAATCTTTAGCCCGGAATTGCCTTTCAAAGCCTTTAACTCTCTCTAAAGAATCTATTTTTGTTCCTTGGAAACACAACGTGTCACAGTGTTGTTTTCTAGCAAATCTTGCCATTCTTTTTTTACTTAGCCTGGTTACTTAGTCACCCAACATTTCATGTGACTCTCTTTAGTGGCATGAGTTAATGAGAAAACAAAACTGTCATATACTGTGTGGACATCTACAGGTTCATTTCACTCAGTTTACCTGGTGTGATTTTACCTGTAAACCTGTCGCGGTTGTTCCAACGGTTTATGCTCAGTTGGCCCAGTCGGCTTTCAATTGTTCGGTGTGTTACATTTAAGGGAAACACTACCCTTCGACGTGAAGTGCTCGCACCCATCGGGCCAGGGTTATGGACCTTATATTACATCGGAAATGCTAACCACTCAGATGAACGACATATAGCAACGTACCTGTTCCGTAAAGAGACTCGCATACACGTGCGTAATACGCTATTCGTCAACATGCGCATTCCTGAATGTGTGGCATTACCCGGTACATTGCAGGAGAGTGCGGTGTAGATGAAGAATGATAGGCCGGCTGCACGATGCGGCGACCGACCTACTGGTATGAGCAACTGTTCACCGGAACAGCCATTCAAAATTGTCACAATTACTTCAGAAAAGCTAGTGAACACATTGCGCTTGGCGAAAGATGCTTCCTCCGGCATGTGTGAATTAAAAAAAAAACTCATACGTAGCCTAATACATCCGTCTCCTTGCAGTAAAGCTGAGCACATGTCTGCGCAAGTAACTAGCAGCTCAAGTAAAAAAGGAGTGGGGAAGGGGACATGCAGTATCCACATAACTGGTACTCCGGCGTAATTTAACTTCAAAAGGGCGTTACACCCCAAGAGAGAGCATTTTGTGCATACTGTACTGCCGCAAGCAGTTCTTGCCGTAACAGATAAGAATTGTGTGTGGCTTTTCACAACTATATCGGGATCAACAACAAGGTGACTCCTCGAAGTGGCGAATGAGCCCAGTGCTGGTCTTAGCAGGTGTTCAGTACGCTGGGCCATTCCGAGGGCTGCGCACGCCTCAAGTGACTTCTGATGGATGTACATGTGAGAGTAAATGATGCATGCAATGCGTGTACCTAACTTACTCTATTCGTCTCCGTGAGGTGGCGCTGAGATCAATCTTGAGCAAGTGACTAGCTTCCCAAATGTGAAAAAAAAAAGAATACCGCCCTGAAATGCTTGCAGCTGGTGCTGCTGGTGCTGTAAGCTCGCTGCGCAAATGCATAGGGAGGTGTTTCTATAGGCCTAATTAGTAACAAGGTAGAAGACTACCGCGAGAAAATGAAAACGTAAACGTGGTTGACGCCCACATAACTAGTAGAAGTCGCTGTCGTCCGCGTCCATCGGATCGATGTCCCCTGGTATACTGGCGTGTTGCCCGGGCGTGAAACCCTCCCATTCAGTCCTCAGCTGACCACTCTGTCTGCCGTTCAGCACTGTGGTGCCGCCTTGGTTTCTTCGCGCTCCCATGCGCACGCTCCGTTCCCCCTCCCTCAACGTCGGAGGGGCCCGCTGTTGCCGTGGTCGGGTGTTCCGTGCCGCTGTTCCTGGCTTTCGTCTTTGTTCTTTGCCCGGCTGTGCCCCGAGTGTGTTCCACGCCGGCTCGGGCCCTAGCTCCTCTTGCGCCTTGGCGATTGTCGTGCTGCTTCGTCGAGGACACGGAGTGGTCGAGGACGAGCGCGCTGGATCCATCGGACAATTACGACGACGCTTCGACGTCCCAGTGGTCCCTCCCGTCTGTGCTCGTTCCCGAACTTCGTCAGGCGCCCTGTTCCTCTCCCCGCTCCACTTGGCCTTGGGGGATGCCATATGTCTCTGGCGGGACTGGTGGCTGCTGCTGCGCAATAAAATGCGTTTTGGGAAGCCGTTCCTGTCCTTGTCTGTCTTTTTCGCTTCCTGGTTCATGGTTTGCCCGTACCGCCATACCCCTGCGTTGTCCTGTACTCAAGCGACTGTTGATTTCTTACCCGTCGTCGTTGCCTTTCTTGTCCCGCCACAGGCTCTCGTTCTCCTTGGCTTCATTCTGCTGTCTTCTTTCCTTTCCTCTTGATCCATGTGTCAGTTCAGAAATCCTGCTGCAACTGTCTTTGTTACTGCGGCATTTTTCCGTCGTCCCCATGTTGCGCGCCTTCCCGGTTGCTGTGACCGCCATTTTGTGCAGCTGCGGTTTCGCCTCCTAGCTGTTCGTCGCTGTGCTGGATCGGAGTCTTGGCGCCCGCGTTTTCCTTGCTTTCCGGGTGTTTTTCCTGCGGGCCCTGCGATACCATCCTCTGTGCGGGGTCTTGTATCGCAGAACGCTGCTCTTCTCCTGCCCTGCTGTTGTGGTCCCTTTGCTGGGTCCGAATTGCTGCTCTCAGAGGCGTCAACCTCCGTTGCGTTTTCTCGGCTTCCGTCGCCCTTCCAACCGGCGGACAGAAAGTGAGACAGGCATAAAGGAGAGATGCCTCGACTTGCAACACTAATGTATCGCAGGTGTGAAGAGAAAGTCGACTATAATATAAAAAATAAAGGCAGGAGCCCAAATTGTTTTTTTTTAAAAAAGGAATAGAAAGACGAAAAGAAAAGTAGAAAAGAGAAAAGAAGTAATAATCATCACCGTCGGCGAAACCACAGCCAGGGAGCGGGTTGGTGCGGGATTTATTGAACTTTGATTTACGTAAATATTTCTTCGTCTTGATTACCATTTACTTGTCCTTGAAGTCTTGAGGCTTGCTTGCCTTGATTTTACTTGAACTTCAAAGGATCTTGCTTCGAAGAGTTGAACACGAAGAGGTTTGTTGTCTCCCGCTCTGCTTGGTTGTAGTATAGGATATTTCCAGCTTTAAAGATGTAAAGCACTTGTGTTGAATTCTTTTCTGCGGGAATTATTTTACAATATCTTAGGAGTGGCACAAGTGATCCTCCGAATTTTATCGAGTGAATAATCTAGGTAGGAATGAATTTATTGTACCTGATGTCGGACGAAAGTGCGTCTTACACCTAGCCCTTCAGGGGGTCGGTTCTCCTTCCGTATAACATCAGGTCTGTGTATCAGCTGAATAGTCTTGTGAAGGGAATTAAAATTATGTGATTTAGTAAAATTTAATTTGTGTGATAGTGTGTGCAATTGTGTGCGCAAGTGTGCAATTGACGATAGTGTGTTATCTGTTATTTCCTCAATAATTTCAAGAGCTTCATTGTTTTTTTGATTTCTGGTTTCCTTTGTTGTGGGTTATTTTCAATAACCTTAACTAAATTTTTCGTTGGGTTTTTGTGATTCTGGCGGACAGACGTCCACTTCCATGGCAGCCATTCTGTATGATTTCCTGGCTGTTCAGTCCACGCTTGCGTGCGCGCCACCGCAGCGGCGACACGCCAGCGAGCAGGTCTCTTTCGGGTGGCCGTAAATGCCGAACTTCCTGCAAAACGATGTCTGGCACTGTGCCTTGCGATGCCCTTTCTGGCTGCACCGACGACATAGCCGGCGACGCCGCGGTACTCGAACGTAGCACGATGCCCATTTACTCGGCCCAAAATCAGGAGAGGCTTGTATGCCTTCATGTCCATCTTGAGGTACGTACATTGTGCCTTTACGTATGCTGGGCCCGTCCTTGTACCGCGCTTCTTGTATTCTCAATGTGGTTCCGAACATCTTAAGGCTTGCGGCTACATTGTCCGAGATGTAGCTCGGAAGATACATACAGGTTACACTGGCGACTTGTCTTGCTACAGGGAGTAGGGGTACTACTTGGTCGTTTGGCCAGGTCGTAACACATACGCGTCTATTAAAGTAATCTGTTCTACCAGTTTTTTTATTTAAGTTCTGAAATATATATGTCCGGCCTTTCTTTAGCGGGACCTGTTGTATCTGTTAGGTTGTTTAAAGCACAGTTCAAGTCTCCTGTGAGGATAGGGTGTTTGCTTTCTTAGAATAAGGGGTTCAGCTGCTTATAGAAGCTACCCATTGCAGGTCTTTTAAGTGGTGCCTAAATGTTTACAAGCTTCAATTTCTCCGTTTCGTACTCGAAATCGAGCACTACCATTCGGCCTTCTTGATCAAAGCTGAACTGGCATCCATTGAGGAGCGACCAGTTCAGTACTATTATATCTGCCCCACGCTTAATACGTAGCGAACGAGAAAAAAACCTTTAGCCCGGAATTGCCTTTCAAGGCCTTTAACCTTCTCTAAAAAATCAGTTTCTTGTAAACGTAAGGTATCACAGTGTTGTTTTCCGGCAAATCTTTCCACTGTTTTTTTTTATTTAGCCAGGTTACACAGTCACCTAACATTCCATGCGACTATCTTTATTGGCATGACTTGGTGAGAAAACAAAACTGTCATATGCGCTGTGGACATTTACGGATTTACTTAACCCCGTTTACCTGGTCTGATTTTGCCTGTAACGCTGTCGTGGTTGTTCTAACGGTTTATGCTCAAATGCTTAGCTCAGTAGGCTTTGAATTATTCGGGGTGTAACATTTAAGGAAAACACTACCATGCTACGTGAAGCGCTCGCGCCCATCGCTTCAGACTTGCGTACGTTACAATACAACGGAAAAGCAAACCACTCAGATTAACAACATATAGCAATGTAGCTGTTCCATAAAGAAACACACATACACGTAATACACTATTCGACAACATGACTATTCCTTAATGGGTGGCATGACCCTGCACATTGTAAGTGAATGCTGTGTAGATGAAAAATGATAGGCCGGCTGGAAGATGCGGCGACCGACCTACCGGTAGGATCAGCTTTTCGCCGGAACCGGTCATTCAGAACGTTACAATTGGTTCACAGAAACTAGTGAACACTTTGCACTTGCCGGAAGAGGCTTCCTCCGCTATGTGTGCATTAAAAAAAACATACACAGGTTAATACATCCGTCTCCTTGCACAAAAGCTGAGCACATGCCTGATCAAGTGACAAGCTGCTCAACTAAAAAAATAAACAGAGGGATGGGGGCGCATACAGTATGAAGATAACCGGTACTCCGGCGTAATTCGTCTTCAAAAGAATGTTACACCCCAACAGGCAGCTTCTTACGCATACTGTGCTGCCGCAAGCAATTGCTGCCCTGACAATTAAGAATTGCGTGTCGCTTTTCACACCATATCGGGAACATGTACTATGCGAGTGGTCAACAAGGAAGCGGCTCCTCGAAGTCGCGAATGACCCCAGTGCTTGTCTGAGCAGCTCTTCACTACGCTGGGCCATTCAGAGGACTGCGCATGCCTCAAGTGACTTCTGATAGATGTGCATTTGAAAGTAAATGCATGCAATGCGTGTACGTAACTTGCTCTATCCGTCTCCGTGAGACGGATAGGGTAAGTCAGAGTAAGAATTTCGCCCACTTAGTCGGGCGAAATTCGGGAGGGGGTTTAGTTAATTATTTATTCATTCCTCACAGGCCCCGAAGAGCACTGGGTGAGGGGACATAATAGAAATACAGTACAAAATAATAAACCAGAGTAACGGTAGAAGAGACGCGGTACAAGGCAAATACACAAAAGAAACACAAAGTTGATTGAAAAATGGCGTAAAAATACCATATTAACACGGAGATTAAATAACAAAGCAAACGGAAAGATGGCAAGAACGGATAACCAAGTACAAGTGAAACAGTAGTACAAAAATAAAGCAGCATTTAAAGCAAATGAAGAAGTAGTGCAGTAGAATACCGCATTTAGGGCAATACTAAAGCGATAAATGCCTGGCATATGTGTTTTTTGAACACTCCAGGGTGAGAAAAAGATTTTAGGTTGTCAGGAAGATCATTCCAGAGCTCCATTGCTTTAGGTAATGCAGATGAATGGTTGAGTTTTTCCAGGTATGCGGTTAAAGCAGGGATGATTATCGAAGCGCATTGAAGATCGAGGAGATGATTCCAAAGGCAAAAATAGAGTGCGCGTGTGAACATATCTATGAAATAAACTCGGAAGTGAAAATAGAACGACGATTTTCGAGTATCTGTATATCATAAAGGTTCTTTTGCTGGGAGACACTGGCGAAGGGACTATAATTGTTAGAAAAAAAGCGAGCATCTGTGTTTTGAATGGACTCAAGCATTTCAATTAGGTGTTTTTCAAGTGGAGAACAATTAGATGTGGCGAATTCCAACTGTGGACGAAAAATTGTTCGATATGCTAGTTTTCTAGCGGAGCTAGGCGAGTTTCGCGGGTTTCGGGGTATGAAACCCAATGTTTTCAACGCCTTACTGCAGATGGTTGAAATGTGAGAAGGCCATGGAAAATTTGGTGTGAACTGGATTCCGAGATATTTGTACGACATAGCGTTGGACAGGAACGTGTTGCTCATAGAGTAGTAGAAATTAGAAATATCATGCTTGCGGCTAAAAGTCATATGTTTACATTTAGTGGGGCTGAGAATCATGTGCCAGTTTTTACACCCATCAACAACACAGTTAACGTAATTTTGAAGGGTCCAATTGTCAGTATGTGAAGTTTATGGTAAACAACAGTCGTCTGCGAAAAGACGTAAACGTGATGAAATATTATTGGGAAGGTCGTTAATATAAATTGGAAAAAGTAAGGGTCCAAGCACGCCTCCCTGTGATACACCAGAGGTTACGTCAGATAGTAGAGAGGAAAACCCGTTGACAACTGTGAACTGTTGACGAAATGAAAGTTCCGAAGTCAAGATAACGTGAGAGACTCAAGACGAAGGCTAGATAATATAGTGAAAAGCCGTCCATGAGCAACTCTGTCAAATCCTATTGAGAAATCTAAAAATATACCATTTGTCTGCTGGTTTCATGTCATGAAAATGCAGGTCAATAGTAAATTCAAATAACTGGGTATAACACGAGTAGCCATTCCTAAAGCCATGCTGATTTAAACAGAAAAGCTTTTCGTTCCAGATGGCTGTAGATGTGAGAAGCGATAGTATGTTCAAGTAATTTACAGCATATGCATGTTAAAGAAATGGGGCGATAGTTATCAGGCGAGTTTTTGATACCCATTTCGAAGACAGCAATGACGTTTGCTATTTTCCACTCGGAAGGCAGCTTTCCGGATGACAATGATTGCACAAAGATATGACACAAAATCTGGCTGGAACTTGAAATGGTGTTCTTAAGAATTCCCGAATTTATGTTGTCCACTCCGGCAGATCAGGATAATTTGTGGTTGTTAATTAGAAATGCAATACCCTCGGCACTAATCCTGATGGGCTCCATGAATGGGTAGTCGCAATCAGGCTCAACTGGCATACTGGAATGATCTTTTTTTGCAAACACTGATGCAAAAAAGTTGTTAAACGCAGTTGGACATTCAGTGTCAGTTAGTGGTAAGCCATCAGTATTTTGTAGTGATATGGGGTCTTGTTCATTTTCGGGAGATATAACTTGCCAAAACTTCCTTGGATTAGTTTGCAATAGCGACGGAAGATCGCAAGTAAAATAATTGTTTTTGGCAGTGGTAATAGCAGAGCAGTATGTTTTGAGACAATGTTTTACTTATGCAACAGAAGCAGTGAGGAAGCTGATTTAGCTTTTCTGTACAGGCGCTTCTTTGTATTGCGCAATCGTTGCAGGGCCTCGTTGAACCATGGATGCGGTTAATCATTGGATATTGTAATGAAAGGAACGTGTTTCTTTATCAGTGCAGACCGTTTGTGTTTGATAAGCAACCGGTTTTCTTCGGTAGATCGTTGGTATTTTAGTGGGGAAAAATACCTAACTTAAGAAATGTGGCAAGTTCAGCGTTAATTGCACCATATTTTGCCTTACTATAGTCTCTAATCCTTTTAGTTGATTTACTTTACAAATAAGGAACCAGAATATCAAACTGCAACAGCTTTTGATCACTAAATCCGTCAACATACATAACTTGCCCTATGGTTTCGGGAGCAGTGGTTAGAACTAAATCTAGTATGTTAGAACCACGGGTATTCTGGCTAATCACTTGAAACAGGTAGAAATACATAATTAGGTTGATTCGGTTGCAGCATGACTGGGTGAAGACAAACTAGCCGAATCTATTTGCGGAAAATTGATATCACCAAACAAGTAGATGTCACTGGGCGAACAATAGCCAACAGCAGAAGAAATGCTAGATGGCAGATAATGAACGAAAGAAATCCCACAGTCAGGTGGGCGGTAACACATCCCAATAAGTAAATTTCAAGCACTAGTTTTGCAGGTAGCCCATACCATTTCGAGATTATAGCTGGAGGCGATAGCGATGGATGGTATCGTTATTTTAATAGCGAGAAGCACCCCGCCCACTTTCTTATCTGTCCGGTCCTGTCTGTAGATATTTTACGCATCGGCGTCAGGAAAAATCTGTCTTTGATACCTGCATTCAACCAAGTTTCAGTTAAATTATATCATATTCACTATGTTGAAGGAAGGAACGAAGCTGATCGCGTTTAGGCATCACGCTTCGGATATTATAACATATTATAACTGTGCATATTATTTATGCATGGGAAAATACTGTGTACAAGAAAGAAGCATAACACAAGAGCATATGCCATGTGCTTCTTTCTTGTCCTTCTCTTTAGCACAAAATAACTTGCTATTCTTGCTATGAAGTATGTTGGCTAACACTTATGCACAAGCAGCGGCTTAACTGTGAATGGGACACGGTGTCAGAGTTTGCCACCAAGCCAAAGTGACTACCCCACCAACTGGCGGGTAGTCCGAAAAAGCCTGTTTGAATCGGGACTGCAACGCGGGCAAGTGAGAATACCGAATCATGCTTAAAAAATTAAATACACCACATGAGCGCCATCTTAGAACTGCAATTGTATCGGAACTGCGCGGTATTATATAGTTGAGTAAAAGAAAGTTGTCCCTGCTGTAAGGTGAAAAGAAAGAATAGAGTCATTTTCTAATATACGTAGATACATTAAGAGGCAACTGGCCTCTCATCTGCAGACACACACACATAGCACAACAAAGTAGCAGCAATAACAAAAACAAACTCCCACAAGTATTTCAGAAGTCGCGACACAAAACCTAGTGCACAGTCCAAGTTCTCAAGTGCCCTTATATGGAATGCGATGTTTTTGAAAGCATACAAAAAAAGGCAACCTTTGGTGCTTGTTTAAACATATTCACAACACCCTTTGCTGCGTGTTTAAAACTACACACAACAACCATTGCTGCAGATTTGAAACTATACACAACACTTCTTGCTGCAGATTTAAAGCTATACACAACAACCTTCGCGTCAGATTTAAAAAAAGATCCACAGCAGACTTTAAAATAAACTGCAACAGCCTTTGCTGCAGGTTAAAAAATGCAACAGCCTTTGCTGCAGATAAAAAAAACACAACAGCCTTTGCTGCAGGTTAAAAAAAGTGCAACAGCTTTTGCTGCAGATAAAAAAAATATTACAAAATTTTATAAATTATTGTGCAGGCCGCTGCAGTTCCACAGCAATGGCCCGCGAAACTGCCCGCACGCTGCACAAATCTTGCAACGCCTGGCCCTGTTGCTGCAGGATGGCCTCCAGGGCTGAAGCCTGCCGGTCTGCAGCCTCCCTGTGCAGCGTGGCCTCGGTGGCCAGCTGTTCCAGGGCCACGGCCTGGCGGGTGGCCGCATCCCGGAACTCCGCAATCAGCTGGAAACGAAGAAATACGTCGCCAATAGCACCTCGGAATTCTTCGCTACCGACACTTTGCTGGGAGCTTGTTTATGGAGAGTCTCATCGTGCACAACACTTTTCTCTCCGCTGAATATCCACTGACCAATGGTGCCGAGTTCAGCGCACAACCAATTCCCGTTGTTTGGACAGACCATAGTGGTGCCATAATTCATTTTATGTCACCTCCTCAAATGCATCTCACACCTCCAAGCACCTCTTCGTAAGAAGAAACCAAACAGCCCTTTTCAGGGCTACGCGCCAGTTTGCTTGGCGGGCGGTTGTGCAGTATTCGCGATTCTCTCTCCTATATACTGCTCCAGCGTGCAAAACATACCCCAACCAATGATCGAAGAACGCGTGCAGATGCGACGTTATAGTTGCAGAAACGTACATTTGTGCTTGGTGACTATGCTGAGAATTCAGTTCCTTAGATACCTAGGTTTGTTTTTCTGTAGGGGTGTCCAAAGAGTAAATGTTTGGTACGAATCAATTCAAGAAAATACCGAATAGAAAGGCACTCCATCGCATATTGTAAAATAGCAAATATTCGTCCACAAATTTCCTTATCTTTCATTTGTCCACATTCACCATAAAGTTTTTGTTTAATTTCAAGGCAGAATAGCTGTTTATTGCGCTTCAAAGTTATTGAAAAAAATTTCTCGGCTACATACATTTGCATCCTATCTCTTTTTGAGATATATCCGCACTGCACAGAAATAGTATCCACGAACCGTGTTGGTTTGCTGCTGCTGCTCACTGCTCCGGGTGTGCAGCTCCACTAGACGTGGGAGTGCCTCACGGGCTCCCGCCGGCGGCACTCGGCGACGCCTTTGGCGTTGTGGTGCTGAAAGCATACAAGTTATGCTATTTTTTCACAGGCAGAAACTTATGTAACTCATGTTTAAAAGGACTGACATGGTAAGAAGCATCACATGCCGATGGGTAATTCCATTAAACTGTTGATATTGGTACAGCTTACAGGACAAGGTGACTCCAACTTACGAGCTGGACACTCAGGTACTCGTGGGCCGCATCCTCCTCAGCCACACCATCGGCACCGCGTGCAACGTTCTGAAGAGCCCATTCAGGACACTGCTTTATGGACACCGAGTTCAATAAATGAAAAAAAGAAATGCGAAGTGTGCAAATTCAGCTGTAAGCCACTGGTGCCGAGTGTCTCGCCAACCGAAACTGCAGGCTGGGCGCGCAATGGCTGCATGGGCTGAGGGCGTCGGAAGTCCCCAGCGAGAGCTCGCGCCTGCAGGCTCTCATCTGGGGGGATCAACTGTAAGCATGTGTTGAGAATGTGTCACAAAACTTCTCTGCACGCATAACTTTGTCTGTACCAACAGCTACTAATCATAACTGATACGGGTTAATGTAGCGAGTCTGCACGTAATGCGGGCAGTGGCGCAGCTAGAATTCTTTTTCGAGGTGTGTTTGAAAACATGGCATGCTATGCACATAAAGACCTTCGAGAAGGGTAGGGGGGGCGTGTTTGCTGCGCCAGCCACTTGGCTATGCCCCTTAGTCGATGGTCTCAAGTAGTGTCGAGCACGTAGGTTCCTCTAATAGGCCTCAATATCTAAGCACAGGCGTCCTTTCAACACTGCAGATTCGACCGTCTCCGACAAAGTTCTAAGCAACACCGCCCTGGTATGTCACATACCGTTGGGGCCAGGTGACCCTTTCCTAAACGTTTGTAGGCAAATAAACCCACTTTTTACCGTCTCGCCGCGACACGCAAGCGGATATTTTCGACGCCTAACGTGAGGTACACACCGTATCATGACAAACGACACACCGTAATACGCTTTTTGTCACCGTAGGCCGCGTCGAATCGAACCTCGCTTGCCGAATTTCTGACGGTCACACGACTCGCCCACCATACACCCGTGCGGTTCCGGTTAGCGACAGGATGCGGCCGTAGAACCCGGCGAGCTGACCGCCTTCGCTTCCTGTGTAAATAACAAACCGAGCGTGTGAGATGACCGGCTCAAACAACTCCGCGCACACTCACCTTTGCTGCTGCCCGACAAGGGCCGGCGCCTGGTCCGCTAAAAGCGCTGCTTCCGCCAGAAGGCCTGCCACTGCTGCACGGTTTTGCGTGCAGGGCCTTCAGCTTCCAGTAGCGCCTTCAGCTGGGCCCACAGCGCCTCCTTGTCGGCCATTCTGAGGGATGGCCCCAGCTGGTACGACGGCGTCACGAGGGCGGGGTGCTCCTCCATAAAAGACAGGAGGAGTTCTCCCTGACGCGCCGAGACCCGGGGGCCGAGCATCACATTTCTGTGAGACGACATTTTGAAAAGTGCGCCTAGTAGACCGCTTTTTTTTTTCTCGCGCTGTGCGCAACACCAGCTAGCGACCTTGCAAAAAAACTGATTCTAATAAATTGTAATAGTTGTACACATTACTGTTTGAGGACGTGTGTAAGTTTGAGAATAAAAAAATTTTTATACAAACATGTGATTTCTTACAAAGCGAAAACCATTTTTGGTTATAGTATATGGTCCCCAAGCAGACGACAGACGAGGCAGCGCAACGTCCGGGGAGGTCACTGCTTGCTGATTGGCTGCTCTCTCCGTCCCCCTTGTCACAAATGTTGCACACTACGAATTTGTGACGTTGCAGCAACCGAACAGAACGCGTATAGAACGAAAAACCTTGATCGCGCCCCTGGACGAGGTCTTCGTTCGGAACGAAGGACGGCAGAAAGAAGCAGGTTATGTTGGTGACTTGCGGGCCGACGGGAACGACAGGACAACGCTCGCCACCGAACGCTGGCCACCGATGACAAGGCAGCCAGCATCGACTATTATAGTAATGGAAGCCATGCTCTTGACGGTGACTTCGAAGTTGAGGCCTCCCATGTGCTGAACGCAGTAGACCTCCAGAGGCCAACTATTGAGGCCGTCGCGTCGACGACGGTCTCGGGACCATACCCCGTAGGGACAACAACATCGAAGACTTGGGCCTTCGAGGGAGTCCACGATGCTGTAGGTGCCGTGGCGTGAGAAGTGGACGTCCCCGACGTGGAACACGCAGGAATGTCAGCAGAAACTCTTGTTCCGTTCATCTTTAATAAAAGGCGAATAAGGAATTTTATTCGCAACTCATGTACATCAATCAGGCTGCAGTCAGGTTACAATCATCGGATTCACCGCCAGGTTCCAGACAGGTTGAAACAAACTAATTCACATGGTATATCGCAAGTGTATACAAGAATGCGGCAGGTTATATAGCCCTGCCTGTGGGCACAAAGTACACAGCATGTCTTCGGCAACGCTTCAATCGGGCGCACTGAAATCTCACTATACCATATGCGAGTTCAATGAACGGGCACGAACACTTCTTGAGGAACTCTTGTTCTCCTAAGAAGAATTCTACCTCCAAATGGTTTATTACTATGTTATACATTCCTGAGAGCAGACTCCACTGGTTCTTGCGGGGCTTACCCTGCTTGGTTAACAGCCAGCCCCATGCTTTCCCACAAGACGAAGAACCCAACTGCAATCAAGAGCAGGGCCACGCGGTTCTGTGGGCACGGTCCTTGATTAATAAACCTTTGCAACTTTAAGGAGGAATACGCCTTATCCATCAACGTCCAAAATGTTTTGGCTACCCGACAGGATAGCAATGCATGTTTGTTGTCTTAATGTGCGCGACAGTTGACACATTGTTCGCTTTTAGAGTAATGCCATTTGTACATACGGTCCGCTGTGGGCAAGACAGACCAGCCGTAGCGCCAGACGACATCGCCAATGTCACCCGGTAACCAGCTGGGGGTTAACAAGACCCAGGGGAATCGCGTTTTCTTCGTTTCGTTTGCAGAAGTTAGCAGGAGTTCTTGTGCTAATTCTGTGTTGCTCACATCCAAAAGGGGTGTTTCTAATTGCAAGGAGGGGATTGTCTTGTAGATACCTATGACGTGCCTATAATAGGCTGAGGGGATTGGTGCTTTAAGGCCAGTTGCCTGGGCTTGAGAAAAAAGGCGACCTTGAACCCCCAAAAAGTAGCAAGCCAGCTTCCTTGTGAGTGGTCTGGACTCAGTTGTAGCACCCTCAGTGCGGTTTTAAATGCAAAGATGTCTGCTAAAGCTACTGAGGGGATGTTCCAACCGCCTTTCTCTCTTGGCAAGCCAACATTCTCATACTTTACTAAGGCTGTGTAGGTGTTCCAGAAGAATCGTATTAATTATCTTAACCTGTCTTGATATCTGGTATGGTATAACTACAGAGTTCGCCAAAAACCACAGGCGGCCCGTCAGGGCGCTCATTACGAGGTACCTTCGTACGCTAAAACGGAAGCTAAGCATCAGGGCGTGAGACACCTCCCCTTTGAATGACTGGAGTTCCGTCTTTTAGCTTTCGACTGATGCTCCCTTAGCGTTGTATTGGATGCCTAGTATACGGATCCTGTCTACCATTGTAACTCCATGCAGCGTTGTTATTGCTGAAGAATGCAACGACAGCGACTTACTTTTGTGTATGTTAAGTTTAGCGCCTGAAATAGGTGCATATTCTGCGAACACTGTTAGGGCTATGCATTGACTATCTTCATCTCTGCGATAAATTGTCACATCGTCTGCGTATGCCGTGACTTTGACGGAGCAGTTACCTCGGAGTTGTAACCCCAATACACTTTTGTTTTTCTACTTGCAACAAGAAAGGTTCTACTGTCAAAGCGAAAAGCAAGGGGGAAAGCGGACAATCTTGCCGCACGCCTCGTGAAAGCTGAAAACACGCGAATATCTCTTGACTCATTGTCAACTCGCTACCGATGTCGTTGTAAAGTTCCATTATCAGATAGACCAACTGCCTGGGGAACCTAAACGCTAGCAATACTGCAAATATGTACGTGTGCTCCACCCTATCGAATGCCTGTGCTTGGTCAAGAGAAGTTAGCCATCCTTTGGCTTGCCGGCTTGCCTTGCCGTACTCTATGATATCCCTATTGAGCATGTTTAAGGTTTTGACGTTGCGCCCAGAGACAGAACATGATTGCCAGGAGTTTATTAATGATCGCATGATTTCCTGTACTTGCATTGTCAATACGGTGGTCAGCAACTTGTAATCAGTGCCTAACAATGTGATGGGGCGCCAATTACGTGGGTCTTCGAGGCCGTCACCTGTTTTTGGGAGTAAAACTATCCGTCCTTGTTTAAACGACTGTGGGAGATTGTGCTTACTAATCGAACTATTAATGACTTCACACAACTTCGGACCTATAAGGTACCAGAGTGTGCTGCAAAATTCTGCTGTAAGGCAGTCACAACCTGGTGCTGAGCCTTTATGCAATTGATGTAATGCACGTGAGAGCTCCTCTGTTATTGGGTTAACCAAGTGACAGTACTCTTGCGGAGGGAGTTGTGGCAAGTCCACTAAGAAAGGGTGGCCGAGGACACTGTCTAACTTGAGGTCAAGCTCGTGGGTTGAGATAATCTCAAAGTGCGCATAAAACTTTAATATGTCCTGTTTATTGAAGTCCTTCTTGTTCTTCATTTGACTTAATCTACGGCTGCTTACATAATTAAGAACTTCAGGGTGTGAGCTTGGCAAGTATCTAGCTAGAAATGAAGTGACGGAAGACGTTGGGTTCCTCTGCAGCGATAATCGCATCATGACGTCGTTCAGGTATGTTTTCATTAACATTGAGGATGGTTGGCCCCGCTGAATTATTCGGATGCGTTGCAATGTATTCCTGATAAAGTTAGAATGCCTGTGTTCGAGCTTCTGCCCTTCATCTATCCATATATCTTTCCACAATCTTTTAAGCTCATCCCAGTTCCCTGCATTCATTGATGATGCTAAGCGGTTACGAAGACTAGCCATTGCCGATTCGTCATGAAATAGTTTATTATCTACACGCCAAAAGTGGGAATAAAACATTTTATCCTTGATTTCACAGATCAGATCTACTGGTCTGTGATCCGAAATACATAGGGAAAACAAAGGAAGTTCCACTGGCTTGTAGTCCACGATTGAGGATTCCGGATAGATGATGTCCTGCACATTATTAGGACACCATGTGTGTTGGAATGTTTGCCCGTGTCGTAACGCATACGCGTCTGTAAAATTCAACTGTTCTTTTTTAAGTTCAGAGATGCATATGACTCCCCTTCCCTTAGATGGACCTGTTCTGTCTGTTAGATTTAAAACACAGTTGAAGACTTATGTGTAAGATGTTCAGCACAATGCGTTGGCGGGCTAGTTGGTGCGATTCCATGAATACTTTGTTTAGCGCAAAACGACAGGCACAACGACAACAGGTCCTGGTCGTCTTTCTTATGCCTGTTGTTTTGCGCTAAACAAAGTATTCGTGTAATATGTTTTGTTTCTAAGATTAGGTGGTTAAACTGTTTATAAAAGCTAGCCATTGCTGGGCCTCTGACTGGTGCGTAAATGTTCACAAGCCTAAATTTCTCCGTTTTGTACTCAAAGTCGAGTACCACCGTTCGGCGTTCCGGATCAAAGCTGGAGTGGCATCCGTTGGGGAGTGAGCAGTTTAATAGTATGATACCTGCCCCACATGCTTTGTGCGTGCGGAACGAGAAAAACCCTTTAGCCCGGAATTGCCTTTGAAGGCCCTTAACTTTCTCTAAAGAATCTATGTTCGTTTCTTGTAAACATAAGATATCACAGTGTAGTTTTCGGGCTAGCCTTGCCACTGTGTTTTTCTTAGCCTGGTTGCTAAGTCCCCAAACTTTCCATGTGACTATCTCTAGAGGCATAGCTTAGTAAGAAGAGAATAAATTACTCTGCGGACCTTTATGGCTTTATGTAACCTTATGTACCTGATCTGGTTTTACCTGTGGACCTACGTAGTTTGTTCTAACGTTTGCACTCAGTGGCGTAGCTAGGCCGTCTGGCACCCGGGGCCCATAGGTCTACTGTGAGACCCCCCCCCCCCCCCATTTGGTGTAGTCGAGAAAGGCGAGGATGTCGACAATTTACGGGTGTCTTCAGACGTGTATCACACCCCTCCGCCCACTGGCCCCTTGCACCCGGGGCCCACGGCCCCCTGACCCCCCCGTTGCTACGCCACTGTTTACACTCCATTATCAAGCCTAGTCGGCTAGGCTTGATAGGAACCACTACTCCGCTGGATGAAGTGCTCGTGCCCGTTGTTGTGGGGTTGTGTGCGTTATACAACAACGAAAACAAACACAACGCAAATAAATAATTTGATACACATGTAGCAACATGCACATATCGTTCGCCTCTCTCAGTGGCAGCTGAAACACGCCCGCGCAAGTCACTAATTGTCCGGAAGGAAACCTGAACAAACAACAAGGAACAAGACGAGGTCCTGCGTCTATCCGTCTCCTTCCACGATTGGAACGCTCTCCACGTGAGCGGCCGCGAAGAAAACGGCTGCGCGAACAGGCAGGCAACGCCGCGCCAGTCCAATCAGCCGCCACGTCCGCGCCAAGGCAACAGCGCAGCGCAACAGCAAAAACTAGCTCGAAGAAAAAAAAAACGCCCGCAGGTAGCGAATGTCGTTCGCCTTCTCTCAACAACGGCGGGGACGCGCCCGTACGAGTCACAGAATACCAACAAGGCAGACAGGCTACCGCGAGCAATGAGAAACGAAAACATCGTCGCTCACATACTTAGTAAAAGTCACTGTCAGCGTCCGTAGCGGTCGACATCTCCTGGTGCACTGCCATGTTTCCTGGGCCTTAAGTCTACCCATTCAGTTCCGGCCAACCAGTCTATCTGTCGTTCAGCACTGCGGTCGCGCCTTGGTTTCTTCGCACTCCCGTGCGTGCGCTCGGGTGCGCCTCCTCCTGTGTCTGAGAGGGTCTCGCTATTGCCGTGGCCGGGTGTCCGAAGCTGCTGGCGTCCATCTCCGTGCGTTTCGCGGCTGTGTCCTGAGCGTCTGCTACGCCGGCGTGGGTCCTCGCTGCTCTTGTTCCTCGGCAACTCTGGCGTTCCTTCGCCTATTACGAGCGCGCCGGGCTCTTCGGACGATGACGAAGCTTCGGCGTCCCAGTGGTTCCTCCCGTCTATACTCGCCTCCGAACCCCGTCGGGCGCCCCGCGCGTGCCCCCGTTCTGGCCGTCCCTGGGGGCTACTTTGTGTCGCTGGCAGGACCGATGGCTGCTGCTTTGCATTAAACTGTGCTCCAGGAAGTCGGTCCTGTTGCTGTGCGTCTTGCTCGCCCCCTCTTTCATGGTCCGACCGCACCGCCGAACGGCTGCCTCCTCTTATACCATTTCATTGCTTAAGCAACGGTTGACTTCATGCCAGTATTCATCACCTTTCTTGTCTCACCACGGGCTCTGGCTGTCGCTGGCGTCGTTCCGCTTTCCCGCCTCCCCACGGCTCGGGCTAGATAACGGCTCGGAACCCTGCCGTCTCTGCCCTTGCTGTTGCGGCGTGCTTTCCTTGTCGCCATGTTGCGCTCCCTCCCGAGCGCTATGGGCGCCATGTTGTGCGGCTGCGGCGCCGCCTGATAGGTGTTCGTCACCGAGCTCGCTCGCCGTCTTGGTGCCGGCGTTGTCCTTGCTTTCCGGACGAGTGTCCTGCGAGCCCTGCGGTTCCACCCGCTGTACGGGGTCTTGCCTCTTCTGTTGCGACCGAGGTGCTGCCTTCAGCGGCGTCAGCGTACGTTGGTTTCTCTCGGCCGCCGTCGCGCTTCCGAGCGGCGGAAAGTCGTCCACTTCCATGGCAGCCATACTGTACGAATTCCTAGCGGTGCAGTCAAACGTAGCGTGCGCGCAACCACAGCGGCGACACGCCAGCGAGCAGGTCTCTTGCGGGTGGCCGTAAATACCACACCTCCTCCAAAACGGTGTCTGGCAGTGTGCCTTGTAGTGCCCTTCCTGGCTACAACCACGACATAACCGGCGAACGCCGCGGCACTGGAACGTGGCGCGGTGTCCACTCACCCGGGCGAAGTTCGGGAGGGGGTCGTCGTGCTTCATGTTCAATCTCAGGTACCTTGTGCCTGTGCGTATGCTGAGCATGTCCTTGTACCGCGCTTCTTCGATTCTCAAAACGCTTCCGAACATCTTCAAGCTCTCGGCTCCCTCATTGTCCGAAATTTAGCTCGGGAGATACATTCAAGTGACACTGGCGACTTGCCGTGCCGCAGGGACTAGGGCTACTACTCGGTTCCCAAGGCGAAGGCCGCCCACTTAGAGAAGCTTTTGGACTGCAGCTCCTGAATTAATGCCGACTTGAAAGTCGAACGCTCCAAGGTGCTGGACGCTGCAAATTTCGTTGACCGTGACAAGGGCCACAACGGCGTCGATGACTTCGTCCACCGACGTGCCTGGCAGCGACCTCACGTTAAAGAAATTATGATTTGGCGGTGGCATAGCGAAGGGGACCCCGCGGGCCGCCCTCGCGCGGGTACGATAAGACTTGGTTCTGGCGGCAAACAGAGGCGAAAGAGGAAAGAGGTTTTGAGGAGAGGCCTGAGCGATGAAATTACCTATGCTTTCCGAGGCTGGTCTCCTAAATGGGGTCACTTACTTGGCCAAGCGAAACTTCAAGCTATTCTCAAATTTGCATGCTCAAACCTCAACTCTTGTTATTTTTAGCAAGTATATACCTAAGCTTTTCCACATGTACTTCCTAATAGAGAAATTTTACATGTTGCCGTATTCACGTTTAAAAGTTAATAACATATTTAAAGATAGCCGGGATTGGTTGGATTGCACGCCTGCCATTTTCATGCGCAGCAGTCGCCATTAGGTGTTGAACATCGAAGTTTTAAACGCATGCGGAGGACTTTTTTTTAACCGGATACTTTTTACTATTAGTTCTAAAAGCCAGTACACACGCAGTTCGTCATAGCCTTCAAGGCTAGTGATGGGTCCACAACCTAAACAAGTACAATAATAATGGCAGACTTGTTGATCAATGGGCTCAATCACAACACACTTCAGTAACACGCAAGAAAATTGGCAAGCTTCAGTATATAATTTTGTGGTATATTCTACCGAAGCATAGAGTCCAAAAATTATCCAAAGCACCGACAGGGTATCGAAAATAAGAACAAGCTGTCTCTTTTTTTGTTAATTTATTGACACGCTTCTTCATTCCAAGAGTTCCATAGAAATCAGGAAAACATGTTTTTAACGATGCCAAAATGTCATTCCTTTCCATTTCTTCGTTTGGAGCTTCATATTAACGTAGGCTCCTTTCTATTCTACAGGTCTATGGCTCCATATCATATTGGCCGCAAAAAAAGACGGGGACAGAGGGAGAGAACACATAAACAGCACGTTCTCTTCCTCTGTCCCTGTCTTTATTTGCGGTCAATATGATATGCAGAAGTTCTTCTGAAGGTCTATAGCTGTAGGTATTGTGAGAAGGCGGGAAGGTAAATAGACTGTTTATAGCGGCACTTGTTTCTTTATTTGACGATCTCAATGTAGTAATGGGCAGCGGGTAATTGGACTTTATTTATTGTATTTACTACTTCAGCTATCTTCAATTTGTATGCAATTGATACGGGAAATATGCATAGCTGCTCAAAAAGTGGCATTCTGGGGTGAGAACTTCTTGAAGAATTTATTATACGAATAGCACGGTCTTCAAGGCGACAAACATGTTCTAAATATGTTTTGTATTTCCTGCCCCTCGTTTGCAGGCAATAGCATAAATCGATGAGCACAAATGAGAAATAGAGGACGCGTGAAATTGAAAGTCCAAAGCACTATCTAGCCCTTAGTAATACATGACAGCCATGACTTCATTTGGAGCAGACATTAATAATTTGATGTTTCCAGTGCATATCAGGCTCAAACACAGCACCAAGATATTACTTGCATTGCGACACGCTGAGCACATTCTTGCTCTTAATAATTGATGCAACGTGTTCATAATTTATATTATTCGCGAATGAAACACGGTGTACTGTACTTTCTGGTTATAAAGAGTCAGCTGATTACTTATGTACCATTGTGACACTTCGCTAAGTTCTTCATTAATTTTACATTTCAGTTCCTCTATGTCATCCCCTGTGGAAAGTAATGCTGTGTCATCGACATGCATAATAGCTTCAGAATCCTTCAGACCTGACGAAAGATCGTTATTATAAAAAAACAGAGGCCCAGCAAGGAACCTTGCAGAACACAGTGTTTTGCGGTAGAGAGGTTAGATTGTTTACAGCAACATATTGTTTCCTATATGAAAAATAACTTTTAATTAGATTGTCAATCTTTCAGACCCTAAGTTTCCAATTTCTGTTGCTGTTGTCTGATCTACCGCATCGGAAGCTTTGGATACATCTCAGTGAACTACTACGGCTAGTTTGTTATTATGCAGTATAGTATTTATGATTTCTTTAAGAACTATAACTGCGGAAGACGTTGATCTTTTGGGCCTGAAGCCATGCTGATTAGGACTGGTGTTGTTATATTTGTTTTAAAAATTCTGTCTACGCTTACAAAGTGCCTTTACAAAAACTGAATTGATTGAATTGAGCAGCGACATCGGCCTGTACTTTTCTATGTCCGATCGCTCACCGCTTTTAAAGATAGGTATGAACTTTTTCACCTGCCGTTCATCAGGATACACTCTATTTTCGTACGTATGGTTTAAGATATGCAGTAGATGGATTCCCAGCATATCAAAGTTGTTTTTTATCAGACTAACAGGTAATGCATCTGGTTGTGCCGCCTTAGCCACTGAACGGTTGTTTACTGTTGTAACTAATTCTTCAATTTCTATGTGAGGCAATGCAAAAGTGTTGTTGTCACGCTCTGCCATTTTCACTGAAGGCACATCAGCATGTACTTGTGCATGTACCTTAGGCCCTACGGAGGCAAAATAGGTACCAAATGATTTAACTGTACCTTCGTCAACAGTTTCAGGGAAAGTAAAGATGTTGGATCCTAAGCCGATTGCGTAATTTACCGTGTCCCAATATTTTTTTTTTTTGTATTTACATGCGCCTGCTTCACGAGAGATGAATAGCATTGGTTTTCTTCCTTTTTCCTCATAGGAAACATAGATAGGTTTAGATAGCGTTTAAATTCAGTTATGTAATATTCGTTTGATATGAACTGTTCCCGTTGTGCTACCAATTATCCTGAACTTTTTACAAAGTTAATATTTGAGTATTCATCCAAGGACACTTTGGGTAGCTGTGTCTTTAAGGGTCGGCACAAACCGCCGTTCAACGGCATTTTTAAGTATATCTAGAAATTTCATGTACTCGGTATCAGCGTGTTTATCATATGCCATAATGAAATATGTTCGTTCTAATATTTCACGCAGCCGGACGTAGACAATCTTACTCAGTTTTTTACTTTGCACCGATTGCAGTGTTTCTCAATAGGAACAATAATGAATGAATGGTCTGCATCAGCTCACCGCAAAGACCAGCCTGCGCAGCTTAAGTAATATGACACAGGATGTGGTCTACTGAGTAGTTGAGGTATCGGGGCGCGAGTTGCTCCTGTTTAAAAAGTTTTCTCCGAAATTAATAATGCTCTTTTGAACAGCTTACACCCATACGCCACGCTGTACGGATATGTGCGCCGACAACGGCGCGCGCAGGAGCACGTTCGACTTTTTTGACAGTAACGCTATTCTTGCGGGATGATGCACAGGAGCGGTACAGATATCTGCGTCAATCAACAACGTAAGTCTTTCTTTTGATTGCAATGGTAGGCCCTCCCCAAACGGGCAAGGCCTCTCAAAAATTGGCCTATAGGCTCATTGGGGTGTCCCTCCCCACGGTAATGTTTAGTAAAAGCGAATGAGGAATTTTATTCGCGACTTAGTTACATCAAACAGGTTCCAGTGAGGTTACAATCGTCAAGTTCACAGACAGGTTCGAGACAAATTGAAACACACTATTTCACATGGTGTATTACAAGAATGTGGCAGGGTCTATAACCCTGCTGTGGGCACAAAGAGTACACATCATGTCTTGCCCAACCCTTCAATTGGGGCGCACTGAAATTTCACTGTACCATGTGTGAGTGCAATGAACGGACACGACCACTTCTTGAGGAACTCTTCTTCGCCCAAGAAGGAGAGCTCTGCCTCCAAATGGTCAATTACTATGATGTACATTCTTGAGAGCAGCCTCCACTGGTTCTTTCGGGGCTTACCCTGATTAACAGCCAGCCCCCTGTTTTCCCACAGGACGAAGAACCTAACTGCATTCAAAAGCCGGGCCACATGGTTATGCGAGCACGGTCCTCGGTTAAGAAACCTTTGGATCTTTAAAGAAGCATACGCCTTACCCAACAACGTCCAGAACGTTTTTGCTACCTGACAGGAGAGCAAGGCGTGTTTGATGTCTTCATGTGGTTTACAGTTCACACATTGTTCGCTTTTGGTGTAGTGCCATTTGTACATGCGGTCCGCTCTTGGTACGACGGACCAACCAAAGCGCCAGACGACATCCTAAATGTCACCCGGTAACCAGCTAGGGGTTAACAAGACCCATGGGAATTGTGCTTTCCTCGTGTCGTTTACCTAAGTTAGCAAGAGTTCTTGTGCTAGTTCTGTGTTGTTCACCTCCAAGAGGGGTGTTTCTAATTGTAGAGAAGAGATTCTCTTGTAAATGCCTATGACATGCCTATAAAAGGCTGAATAGTTTACTGCTTTAGGACCTGTTACCTGTGCCCGAGAAAACAGGCGACCTTGAACACCCAGGAAGTAGCAATCCAGCCTCCTTGCTGGGTGGCCCGGACTCAGTTGTAGTACTCTCAGTGTGGTCTTAAGAGCAAAGATGTCTGCCAAAACAACCACCGAGGTGATGTTCCAATCGCCTTTCTCTCTTGGCAAGCCAAGATTCTCATACTTCACCAAGGCTGTCTTCGTGTTCCAGAAGAAACGTATTATTTGCGACTTCACCTCTCTTCCTATCTAGTTTGGTACGAACACAGAGTTCGCCAAAAGCCCAGGCGGCCCGTCGGGACGCTCATTACGAGGTACCTTCGTACGGCAAAGGGAAAGCTAAACTTGAGGGCGTGGGACACCTTCTTTTTGAAAGAGTGGAGTTCCGTCTTCCAGCTCTCGACTGATGCTCCCTTAGCATTGTTCTCGATCCCTAGTATGCGGATCCTATTTACCACTGTAACACCATGCCGCATTGTTAGTGCTGACGAGTGCAACCAGAGCGACTTACTTTTGTGTACTTTAAGTTTCACGCCTGAAATAGAGGCATATTCTGCGAACACTCTTAGGGCTACGCCTGGACTGTCTACGTCTCTGTGATAAATTGTCACGTCGTCTGCATATGCCGTGACTTTTACCGAACAATTGCCTGGGAGCTGTAAACCCACCACGCTCTTGTGTTTTTCTACTTGCGACAGGAATGGTTCTATCGTCAAGGCGAAAAGCAAGGGTTAAAGCGGACAGCCTTGTCGCACGCCGCGTAAAACTTGAAAGGATGCTACTATCTCCTGATTCATAGTCAGGGCGCTGCAGATGTCATTGTACAGTTCCATTATCAGGTACACAAACTGCTTGGGAAACCGAAAGGCTAGTAATACCGCAAATATGTACGTATGCTCCACCCTATCGAAGGCTTGAGCTTGGTCAAGAGAAGTTAGCCACCCTCTGGCCCGCCTTGCCCCAGTGTACTCTATGATGTCTCTGTTGAGCGTGTTTAGGGTTCGGACGTTACGCCCAGAGACGCAGCAGGATTGCCAAGAATGTATCAATGACGGCATGATCTCCTGCACACGCATTGTCAGTACGGTGGTCAGCAACTTGTAGTCGGTGCCTAACAAAGTGATGGGGCGCCAATTACGTGGATCCTCGAGGCCGTCTTCCGATTTGGGAAGTAAAATTATCCTTCCTTGTTTAAATGACTGCGGGAGATTGTTCGTACTTATGAACTTACTAAGAAGTTCACACAACTTCGGACCTATGAGGTCCCAGGAAGTGGAGTAAAATTCGGGTGTAAGGCCATCACAACCTTTGTGCCTGAGCCTTTGTGCAAGTGGTGTAATGCTCGTGAGAACTCTTCTGATGAGATTGGGGTAACCAGGTAACAGTACTCTTCAGGAGAGAGTTGTGGCAAGTCCGCCAAGAAAGGATGGCCAAGTACACTATCCAACTTGAGCTCAAGCTCGTGGGTTGAGAGACTCTCAAAATGTGCGTGAAACCTTAGAATGTCCTGCTGACTGAAGTCCTTGTTTTTCATCCGACTCAAACTGCGACTGCTTACATAGTTAAGCACTTCCGGATGCGAGCTTCGTCAATGCCTGGCTGGAAATGAAGAGACAGAAGACGTTACTTTCCTCAGCCGCGTTAATCTCGTTTTAAGGTCGTTCAGGTAGGTCTTCATTAACAGTGAGGACGGTTGGCTCCGCTGTACGATCCGCATACGATGCAATGTGTGTCTGATTAAGTCGGAGTGCCTGTGCTTAATTAAGCTTTTTTTCCTTCATCTATGCAGATCTCCCTCCATGATAGTTTGAGCTCGTCCCAGTTTCCTGCGTTCATCGTCGCTGCTAAGCAGTTCCGAAGTCTGGTCATGGCCGTTTCGTCATGGAAAAGCTTATTATCCACTCGCCACAGGTGAAGAAGAATATTCTTTCATTTCGCAGATCAGCTCTACCGGTCTGTGGTCCGAGATGTCTAAGGCGAACGGGGGAAGCTCCACTGCCTTGCAGTCTGCGATCGAGGAATTCAAAGAAGGAGACACGCAGGCGCGGTCCAAGCGAGCCTGTAGATTACCTCGGCACCACGTGTGTTGGAACGTTTAACCGTGTCGTAACACGTACGCGTCTGCTAGATTAAACTGTCGTACCAGTCTTTGGAGTTCAGAGATGTATGTGTCAACCCGATATTTAGATGGGCCTGATCTATCTATGAGATTATTGAGAACACAGTTAAAGTCTCCTGTAAGTATGAAATGTTTCCGTTCCAGCAACAAAGGGTTCAGCTGTTTATAAAAGCTGGCCATTGCCGGGCTTCTAACTGGTGCATAAATGTGTATAAGTCTGAATTTTTCTGTTTGGTACTTAAGTCGAGTATTACCATGCGACCCTCGGGGTCGAAACTGAAACGGCATCCGTTGAGAAGCGACGAGTTCAATACTAAGATACCTGCCCCGCACACTTGATATGTGGGGAACGAAAAAAACCCTTTGGCCCGGAATTGCCTTTCAAGGCTCTTAACTTTCGCTAAGGAGTCTATGTTTGTTTCCTGTAGACATAAAATGTCACAGTGTAGTTTGCTGGCGACTCCTGCCACTGTTTTTTGCTTAACTTGGCTGCTAAGTCCCCTGACATTCCACGTAACTATATTTAATGGCATGGCCTGGTAAGAGAAGGAGACTAATTACGGCGTGGAGCTTTACGTGTTTATGTGAAATTTTTTAATTCGATTTTTACATGTGGGCCTTCCCGAATAGTTTTAAGGTTTACACACCATTACCTGGCCTGGTCGGCTGTCAGTTAATGGACGTCATACATGTAAGAGAACCATTCCCCTGTTACCTGAAGTGCTCGTGCCCTTTGATGTGGGGTGTGCGTCATGGCAAAGCGGAACTGCAAACCAGTCATAAGAATACACGTGTGGCAACATGCCTGTTGCCTAAATAATACACAATTTAACAACTTGGGTATGCGTTGGTAGTAGGCATAACCCTGTACACTGTAGGAAGATGAAATGTTGAAATATTGAAAGGATGGCCGGTTGTGCGCTACGGCCGCCGGCCCACCAGTGTGTGCCACTATGCACATGACAATGATACACATGACGCAACATACTTGTTCCCTAAAACACACATCCACGTAATACAGAATGCAACAATCATGGCCTGCATTGATGGGTGGCTTAACCCTCTACACTAAAGATGATGCAATGTTGGAAAATTGTAATGATGCCCGGTTGCGCGGTATGGCCGCCGGCCCACCGGTGTGTGCCACTATGCACATGACAATAATACACATGTTGCAACATACCTGTTGCCTAAAAACACACATCCACGTAATACAGAATTCAACAATCATGGCACGCATTGATGGGTGGCTTAACCCATTATCAACATTATCAGATAGACCAACTGCCTAGGGAACCTAAACGCTAGCAATACTGCAAATATGTACGTGTGCTTCACCCTATCGAATGCCTGTGCTTGGTCAAGAGAAGTTAGCCATCTTTTGGCTTGCCGGCTTGCCTTGCCGTACTCTATGATATCCCTATTGAGCATGTTTAAGGTTTTGACGTTGCGCCCAGAGACAGAACGTGATTGCCAGGAGTTTATTAATGATCGCATGATTTCCTGTACTTGCATTGTCAATACGGTGGTCAGCAGCTTGTAATCAGTGCCTCACAGTGTGATGGGGCGCCAATTACGTGGGTCTTCTAGGCCGTCATCTGTTTTTGGGAGTAAAATTATTCGTCCTTGTTTAAACGACTGTGGGAGATTGTGCGTACTAATAAACCTATTAAGTACTTCACACAACTTCGGACCTATAAGGTCCCAGAATGTGCTGTGATGCCGTCATAACCTGGTGCTCAGCCTTTATGCAAGTGATGTAATGCACGTGAGAGCTCCTCTAATGTTATTGGTTTAACCAAGTGACAGTGTTCTTCTGGAGGGAGTTGTGGCAAGTCCACTAAGAAAGAGTGGCCGAGGACACTAACTCGAGGTCAAGCTCGTGGGTTGAGAGATTCTGAATGTGCGCATAAAACCTTAATATGTCCTGTTTATTGAAGTCCTTGTTCTTCATTTGATTTAATCTACGGCTGCTTACATAATTAAGAACTTCCAGGTGTGAGCTTTGCAAGTATCTAGCTGGAAATGAAGTGACGGAAGACGTTAGGTTCTTCTGAGGCGATAATCGCATCTTGAGGTCGTTCAGGTAAGTTTTCATTAACATTAAGGATTGTCCGCCCCGCTGAATTATTCAGATGCGTTGCAATCTATCCCTGATTAAGTTAGAATGTCTGTCTTTGAGCTTTTTCCCTTCATCTATGCATATATATTTCCATAATCTTTTAAGCTCATCCCAGTTCCCTGCATTCAATGATGCTGCAAAGCGGTTACGAAGAGTAGCCATTGCAGTTTCGTCATGAAAGAGTTTGCTATATATACACGCCACAGGAGGTAATAGAATAATCTGTCTTTGATTTCACAGACCAGCTCTACTGGTCTGTAGTCCGACATACCTAGAGCAAACGGAGGAAGTTCCGCTGCCTTGCAGTCCACGATTGAGGATTCCAAAGGGGATACAAACGTGCGCTGCAAACGAGCCTGTATAATATTACAACACCATGTGTGTTGGAATGCTTCACCGTGCGGTAACACGTACGCGTCTGTTAAATTAGACTTTTCTACCAGTGCTTTAAGTTAAGAAATTTATATATCAACGCGTTCTTTAGATAGGCCTGTTCCATCTGTTAAATTATTTAGAACGCAGTTAAAGTCTCCTCTGAGGATCAGATGATTCTGTTCCAGGAATAAAGGGGTCAGCTGTTTATAAAAGCTGGCCATTGCCGGGCTTCTGACTGGTGCATAAACGTTTATAAGCCTGAGTTTCTCTGTTTGGTACTCAAAGTCGAGTACTACAATGCGACCTTCGGGATCAAAACTGATGTGGCATCCGTTGAGATGTGACCAGTTCAATACTATGATACCTGCCCCACACGCTGGGTGTGGGGAACGAGAAAAACCCTTTAGCCTGGAATTGCCTTTCAAGGCCCTTAAGTTTCTCTAAGGAGTGTATGTTTGTTTCCTGTAGACATGAGATGTCACAATGTAGTTTCCTGGCGACTCTTCCCACTGTATTTTGCTTAGCTTGGCTGCTAAGTCCCCTGACATTCCACGCGAATATCTTTAATGGCGTGGCTTTGTAAGAATAGTATACTAAATTAGGATGTAGACCTTTACGTGTTTCCGTAACCTTGTTTACTTGATTCGATTTAACATGTGGACCCTCCCGAGTTGTTCCAAGGTTTACACACCATTACCTAGCCTGATCGGCTATCAATTAACGGGCATGATACATTTAAGGGAACCATTCCCCTGCTACATGAAGTGCTTGTGCCCATTGATGCAGGATTGTGTGCGTTATAGCAAAACTGAAATGCAAACCAGTCCTAAGATTAATACACATGTACCAACATACATGCTGCCTAAAGAAACACACATCCACGTAATACACTATTCAACAACTTGGGTATGAAATGATAGGTGGCATAGCCATGTACACTATGGGATAATGAAGTGTCGAAAAACAAAAAGGATAGGCCGGTTGCACGCTACGGCCGCCGACCCACCGGTGTGAGCAATTATGCACCGGAACCGAACATTCGAAATGTTGCAATTGCTGCAGGAAGGGTGGTGTACACTGTGCGCTTGCCTAAAAAAATCTTTTTATCGGTCTGTGTGTGAAAGGGGACTGCTGCCCCGCTGAACGCACCCATGACCGAGCAGAAAAGCCAGGCGGATGCCCGGGAAAAATGTACAGCCGCCAAAAAGGAAACCAAACGGTCCCGCGGGCGGAAGTACAGTGTCAACAAAGTAGGCAGTCCAGTGCAATTCAATCGCAAGTGAGATTCGACCAAACTGAAAAGAGCGTTGCACTTCTACAGGCAGATTTTTTACCTTTCGTAGTGCCGCAAGCAGTTGCTGCCCTGGCAGGCAAGGATTGTATCCGGTTTTCACCAACCATGTCGGGAACATATGCTGTGTTAGCAGTCCGCAGGCCACTCCTCGGAGCGGCGAATGAACCCAAAGCTGGTATGAACCGCTGTTCACTCCACTCGGTCGCTCCGAGGACTGCTCAAGTGGCATCTGATGAATATGTGCGTGGAAATGGAAGCACATGGGTACGTACTGTATCCGCCTTCATGAGATGACGCTAAACCCACGCAGGGGCAGGTGACCAGTAACGAATTGCCGGAAAGGAATATAGCAGGAAGGGGGTGTAAGCACCGCTTGACTTGCAAAGAACACTAATCTCTCAGCAGAGCCCGGGGCGTGTGTATACCACGAGAAACATCGGTTTGCCCGTGTGCCTCCACGGCCAACTGTTGCACTGTCGCGCCACAGCAACAAAGAAAAACATACATTCTAGACGCCAAACCTGCGTCGATCTGTCCGCAGCCACGCTGGGAACACATACCACACAAGTGGTCGCGAACAAAGCAGCTACGTCAGTGGACAGGGAACGAATGCCGCACCGGTCCGCGCGGCCTTCTGCCACGCTCGGACGTCCGGAGTGCCGTGCTCGCACCAAGCAGTGGGTATCAACACGTTTCGGTTTCGGGCGCGCGCGTTTTGAACACCAGTTGGAACACGCCACGCCGGCTCCACTGATCGGCGCAGCATTTTTTTTTTTTTCGCTTCTACTGCTGAACCACGCGCGGCCTTGGCGCGGGATCGTTTTATTCAACTAAAATGAGTGCCAGTGATCTTTACAAGGCTCCAGCGAATCGGTGTCACGTGCAATTTCTTAAAGAAAACGCAAGACGTCTTCTGAAATGATGAAATGTTTATTTTGCTCTATATAAACGCTCGTTCCGGGCTTCTTGTGCTTAAATTCAAAGTTGTGGCACCGGGTAAGCAGCAGTCGTTGCCGTACGAAGCTCCACCGGATGCCAGCAGCTGAAAAAAATTAAAAAGCAAGCATGTATAATTTTGGTATATTGACCTAGCAGGAATACTGCGTGTAGAGGCGAAACATGCGTAAGTGGTGAATGAGCGGCATTACAGATAAATTCACTTTTACATACATCTCGTAGCAAATAGACTCCTCCCAAACAATGCCACAAAATCTGAAGAAAACATCCGATTTTCAAGCATCCCTCCCTTCCCGGGCATTATTTCCTGCACCTTAAGACCGCAAATACACGGGTGACTGCGCGCTTCCGAAACAACTTGGCCTCAGGCGACGCGACGGTACGCCAAGTACACAGGTGTACTTGGTGTACTTGTGTTGTATTTGCGACGGTACGCCAAGTACAACACAGACACTCAGCCAGACCATGCTACATGCTCGCAGAATGCCTTCTAGTCGCAATCAAGACAGGTTTGTATGTGCAAAGCCTGTTTGCAGTCGCTCAGGGGACAGAAATTTAAAGTTCTTGAGCTACACGGCGTTATCTTTTACGTGTCCTGCCAGCGCAAGCAACACACTCCGGTGTTATCACTCTCGGCAATTGTTCGTCGCGTTTTAGACAACCGTGAGTGCCAAAATAAGGGATACGTTCTTGCAGGGCCATAAAAAGCGTCAAAAACTTCTCCCACTAAAATTCAGTACACGCAAAACCAACTCATCACGGCCGGCTTGCTTGTATTTTTTTTTTTTTTTTGCTAACAGCTTCACAACCCCAGGCACGGCGAGCATGCCTCAAAAGTATCAAAAAAAGTTGCGAAATAAATTACAATAATTTTTTGGGGTCAGAGAATGCGTCACGAACTTCTCCCAGTAAGATTCAGTAGACTCTAAACTAACTGCGGCACACAGCCGAGCTGCTTTTCACTAAGTGCGCCACTACGCCGAGCGCGGCCGCTGTGCTTGAAAAGTACCCCGAAAAGTAACTAAATTAGTCACAATAATGTCTGGGGTCAGAAAAAGCATCAGAACTTGTCCTGGTAACATTCAGTACACGCGAAACTGCGTCACACAGCCGAGGTGCTTTCCGTCATAAAGCCAGGTGCGGCGAGCGTGCCCAAAAACTACCGAAATAAGTTATAATAATGCTTCGGCTCGTAGAAAGCGTCGCAAACATCTCCCAGTACGAGTAGTTCACTCAAATTAACTAGGCCTCAACGGCGGAGCTGTTTTTCGATAAGTGCGTCACCACATAGGTTCAGTTTGTTCAGTCAGCCTAAATGGGCTTGAAGTGCGTCGCAGACTGCCAAGCAAAATTCCTCACCTTGCTGTGGTCCAGTAGTGCAGCGGTGCCGTGTCGAAATGCAGACGCAACACAAGAGATAGCCGGGAGCCCAAAAAAACGGGCTACATCCAAAACAGACGGGTCGCCGAGCACACAAGTTTCACATGCGCAGCCTGCCTCGCTTCTGTGGCATGTCTGGCGCGCCACTAGCTTGCTGCTAGGCAACGCAAGAAAAGTTAGTCGCGAAGTATCAGTTCATTTACACCGAAAACTTTTTTTTTAGTTTAAGTGGGAAAGAATAAAAAAATGAAACGTAAGTTCATTTCACATTGTTTATTTCCCGATTCTCGCGTCAAATAACGGATGGAGTTCAAACTAGGCGTGACGTGTTTCCTGTTGCCAGTTTTTGCTGAGTGTCCCCTCTATTGAATATTGAAGGCCGAACCCCTTATAATGGGTATAGGCGAGGTGTAGAAATTTTTCAATGGTATCTGCATGAAACAAAGTGACAACACACCTGCGTTGTACTTTAAACAAATTTTTAATATGAGTGTACAGTGCACGTGCTGTCACATTCTTTTTTACACTGATAGTCATTTATGAATGAAGACTACACAACTCGCACAAAGAGCTGTCTTGCTGCAAATAGGGATGCTATCTCCCAGCTATTGTTATCTGTCATCACAGCTACGTCAGGTTCTCAGCCTGTACATTCATTTATTGCAACCTTTCTGTAGTAAGTACATGTTACATGACCCCTGCTTCGCCTACTAAACTTTGTGCAGATTTCATAGCATTTTTTATGATCCTGCATGTGACAGCGGCTACCCCCTGGAACCATGACTCCTGACCCCAGTCACAGGCCACCCTGCCATGCACGCTGTAGAAGGCAGGTACAACACTGCATATGCTGTCATGCGGTCCGTAGTGGAGCGGTGCATTCGGCTTCTGAAGAGCCGCTTCCGCTGCCTTAAGCGGTACCGCACCCTCCACTACGAACTAGACCGTGCTACCAACATCGTTGCAGCATGTGCAGTGTTGCGCAACTTGTGTCTTGACGAAGGTGACATGTTGTTGGATGATGTTAGTGATGACAGCAGCAACAGCAGCAGTGACGATGAAAGTGGGAACCCCTCCCCACAGAGAGTTCCCCGGGTGAGGGCAGCACACATGATGTACCTGAGAGGCTGTGCTGCCCGGGATAATGTTATTAGCTCATTTGGCACGACACGGCAGCAGCACCAGCACTTCCTGCAAAGGGTGCGAAGGCGGCTGCGTCGACAGCAGCAATATATACGAGCCTGACACTGCAGGCAGATGTTTATTACTGCTGTCTACACACCTAATAGAGAGCAGGTACCAATGCGAAGAAATGTGTGCAATTAGTGGATAGCGTGCTGTTTTTTTCTCGAATCTGCTCAATCATAACCAGCATTTTCACGTGGTGACCTATGCCACTGGGCTGTCACTACTGGAGATGATTGCATCATTCCCACTGTGACACTACATGAGAGCCTTTCATTTAGTACCTGTGGATAGAACACTTTGTGTTCATCAGCAGAATGTTGTAGCCACTTCTCTGGGCAGCTAGAGTTTGCAAAATGATTTGCTGCTGCTGCTGTTGCTTCTGTCATCTTGATGCATTTCGCTGCTTGCATCACCGACACTGTCACCGCCATCTGCACTGTGCATGGGAGGATGTCGTTCGTCTCCTCGCTTCCTATTGTGGCTGCAGCAAAGCACACTTCTCGCTCCACCATGTGTACTGTTTCTCATGCACTTTGTAGGCCCTGCGCTGTTTTGCCACACAGCCACTGCACAGTTCCTTGACAAAAGGCCAAGTTATGACGAAAACGATTGCCTGGCATGTCAAGCGCATTATTCTCCCTTGGGAGAGTGTACATATGTAAATAGTTCCCAAATTGAAGGAACACAAGTTGTGAATATTCATTTCAAGTGCCAGTTGCATTGTTGAAAATCGTTTTTTATATCTTCAGTGTAAATAAAACCATGTGATGCATCTTCAATGCCATCTTTCATCAAAGCACATGGCGGATATGTACACAGAGCATGACTTCATGGCGACAACATAGCAGTGTGATATTCACTACATGGGACCCAGTACACTACCAATGGGCCGTCGGCAGATGTTAAATCGCATTAACATGACACGAGCGTAATGATGTTTCTTTTTCAACTCTTGCACAACCATTCATCTTCATCCAGCAACTTCACAGCAAGAAAGATGTCTTGTCTGTTATGTAGCACTAAATAGTTTCTTTTCAATGACTAGTGCTGTAATAAGATCACAACATAAAACAGCCTTCACATGCTTTTAAGGAACAAGTGAGGAAATGCTTGGCACTTACGGTATTTTATATAACGGCTGCAAGAGCAGCCTGGCAGTGAATGTAAAAATAGTGGCAACATCGATAGCTACGTTACGTATGTCACAAACTGTGCTCAACTACAATGGGGACTACATTGTATTGCTAACATAGGTAACGACACCTGAAATATCACAATAACGGTCACAAGTAACAAGCGCCTGGCGTTAAAAAAATTCCAATTCGGCCACTTTGTCTTCCGTAGGCACGAAAGGTTTGACATTGCAAACATGACATACATATGGCATGAACATTCAATTCCAGTAATCACAGCATTCTAGTTAAGTGCACCTGTATGTAAGTTGCAGTAAAAGTGATTGAATAGTGTGTATCTTCCTTGGAAAAAGGGTGAACATTGAAATCAGAAACAACAAAACAAAAGTGAACACCTAACGAATGTATTGCAAGAATTCTATATATAATTTATAACGCCTCACTTGGGCAAACTTCCACTACAAGTGAAAATACACGAGAAATTACCTTGCAAAAAATATGATTAGGGAAAGTAATGTAGGAAAAACATACATATCATCCTTTAGTGCTACATAAAAAAAACATCCATTCGTGTTTCAAGTGACATCACAGCACTATCAGTTTTCGCTGCCATGGTCGCGCATCACCTGCACATCATTTCACAAGGCTGGCTACAACTCGTCACAACAGCTTGTGAGGACGTATGGGCTCCACCACCAAATGCTGCAGCGGTGATTTGAACGGAAAGATAGGTAACACTTGTACCTGCTAGCACTAAAGGATGATGTGGGGGGGGTGGGAAAAAAACTGTCCCTCATGGCTGACGCGTCTCGTGGAGGCCAGGAGCCAGGGCAGCCAGAAGCTGGCGCAGCGTGGTCGTGATAAAATCAGTGGCCTCTCGCAAACCACGCATCTCTGCTGTCAGCTGCTGCTGGACCACCCGGGTCGCCCTCAGCTCCTCCACCAGCTGCTGATGATGCTGCGAAACGAATTCACTTACTTCAGCTACAGGATATGTAATGTAAATGTTTGATTCGGACTGTTTGCAAGTGTTAAAGTTTCAGCAAGGTAACTCTTGAGGGCAGCGTGACATATGACATGAGAAATGGCCGTGCAAACTGATATAGACTGTTATGTTGAAGACATGTGACACGTAGCAAATCCTACCAAGCTGCCGCTGCCTGTCAGAAGACAGCATTGGTGACTAGTTTAATTGGTATACAAAACATGATCATGCAGTGGTGATACATGCAACCATGGAAATGTTCTGTAAGTTGCTATGTGTTAACACCTCAAAGGAGATGTATAAACGTGTATGAGCCAAATGACTACAGATGCCTCTCATGTGTAATATGGTTCTAATGTACATTACCATGTGCACTAATCACCTCTTCAAAAAAATTACCAGGCCAAGTTGTACGCACCTGCCTATTTTACTGCAGCAACAGCTGGTGGAAGTTGGCGGCCTCCACATTTGCTGCCTCTGCTAGCTGCCACTGCCGCGCATACTCGGCGGCTGCTCTGCAGGCCGCATCCACCAGCGGCTGTTGGCGGGGTGGCCTGCGGGGCTGCTGCCGAGTTGATGGTCCTTAAAAATAAAATCAGTAAACAGGATCAAAAATGTTTGCTCCGTCCTGCGTAGAGATTTCACTGCTTCATTATCAGGTGGAAGCCCAGAAAAAGAATTCCAGCAACAAACCGTTCACAGAATGAACAGTAAATTTGCACAAACAAACAGGCACTACACCATTATAAAATGCTACACTGATAGTACTATCAGCTTGTACGCTACACAAGCTGCGTTACGAATGGTGTTAATAGTCAAACAGATTGTTGTTCCATTTTGCAGTCACATTTAGGCGGGCACTTTTCTTTGCCATGTAAATAATATAAATACATAATTTCAGTTTAAAAGGTCTTAACAGATACTGCTTTGTTGCTTCGAGTGATGTGTTCGTATTGCAATAGCTGCTAAAGTGCCTTACGTGCAGTGCCACTTGTGCCCGGCACGGTGCCAATGTACACGTGGGCAGCTGCTGGTGGGGCAGGGGGCACTGGAAAACATCAGGACGCTCCTCCTCACTGGAGGTGTCCTGATGGAACAATAAAGTACGGTAGACATAATGTGATAAGTTCCATCAACTGGTTGCAATGTCCATTTCACTTCTAGTTTTTCAATCAGAAAATTCTTAATGCAGCATGTGACATACTAGTGACTTAGAGCTTTGACAACTCGTTGCTAATGCTTTACGGATTAACGAGCCACGCAATCAGTCACAAGGTGTTTCTTAACAGCAGTGGGGCAGCATTTCCATTCTTGCAAAGTACGGATATCATGTGCTGGCATGTGTGCTGAATTGTAAGAAAACGCACAGAAGCACACAACGGCAAAATATTCACCAACACCGAACGGTGTAGCTGCCCCAAATCGGTACACATAGCAACGAAAATTGCTACGCACCTCTGCGTCATCGGCGAAAAAGTCCACAGGAGCGGAAGCTGGGCCAGTTCGCCCAAGCACATCAAGCACGCGGCCCTCCAGGCCGCCCAGCTTTCCGCCCGCCGTTTTCCTGAATGCATGAACACCGGGAGCTTATCCGTTCCGAAGATGTTGCTAGCCGCGGGCTCAGCTCTTCTTGGCGCTCACCTGCGCCGCGATCCTCCGGCAGTCGTAGCACAGCCGGGCCCAACACAGGCGCCAGCGTCGGGCTGCTTTGACTGCCGGACCCATCGCATTCAACGCCGCGGCGACCTCCTCCCAGAGTGCTTTTTTCTGAGCAGCATTCATACTTGGCGAGAGGCTTGTGGCGCCTCTCGCCAAGTATGGGTGCTGCTAAATAAACTCGATGAGCATGGTAGCATGTGCCGCCGAAACGCGCGCACATTTAGGAGCAGCCGCCATTTCTTCTTGATCTCAATTTTCGCCGGACCGCAGCGAATTAACACCAGCGCAGCGTACCGATATGACTATGCCGTTAAAACATAACGGTTACATTCGTTTAATGTGTTGTTATTTTATCACGACATAAGTGTTACGTTATATTTAACACAATTGAATAACAAAAAAAACTTTCTCGTGCAAGTTATATCCAGCAGAAGTATCCGTACCGCCCGCACGGAGGAATCTATCACTGCGCAGCAGTGTGCGGCAGAAAAAAATACAGCTTCTGTTACAGACCACCTTCGATTTAAATCAGGACCTACATTCGGAGATAGTTACGATCGCCAGCTATCTGTTGAGATGCCTTCCAATCTTCATTGATTCTTCCGTATCCTATGCGAATAAAAGCAAAAGTGAGCACCATGCGATCACCGCAAATGTTTAGATGCTACTGCTCAGTCATTAAGCACAAGCAAGAATGATGTGTTTACCTACCGAGCACTACGCTTTCAGCCTCCATGATGTTCACGGCTTCCAAAATTCTTCTCGGGCGAAATTACATCTCGTACGCCTAGATTTCATCTAATACGCAGCGTTACGGGCAAAAATACGCCGAGTGCCGCCCACAGAACCGATCAGCTGTTTTCACGTAGCCGCCATTTTACGTGTGCGTAGAGAAATAGATTGGATGCGGAATTGGCACATGTGTAGCTATGACTCGAAAAATTAAATTATTTGTGTTTAATTTCAAGTGCGCTTGAACTTCTTTTGCGTCAAAAGATAACAAAACAATTTTACTCTCAGCAACATATAATTGTTCTTTTATTAGGCGTTTATATCTAAATGTTAAGTTGCTATACGGTCCCTTTCCAAGTAAGCAACAAGCAAAACATGCTTCCGGCAACGATGGAGGCTGCTGATTGGGCAGATTGAAAAACGTCGCAGGTTCCTGCCCCCGTACGCAGAAACAGTCGCGTCATTTTGACGTCCGGAGTTTGGAATACTTTTTGTTTGGAATAGAGTTACGTTATCGCGCCTTCTTTCTCTATGAGACGAGCATTTCGACGCGGTCCTGCGTCCATCTTTCTGCTTCCGCGCTTGGAACACCCACCGCGTGAGCGGCCGCGAACGAAGCAGCTACGCGAACGGGCAGGCCACGCCGCGCCGGTCCGGGCAGCCGTACTCCATGCTCGCTCGGCCAGCCGGGCCGGCACTCCCGCCCCAAGAGAGCACCGTCGCACGGCAGATAAACCCGCTCCGATAAGCGAGACATTGAAAAAGGCGCGCACAGGCAGCCCTCGTGGGTCCGTCTTAGCGGCGGGGGGGACACGGCCACGCAAGTGACTAGCTGAAAAACCCTCAGAAGAAAAACCGTTGAACGCTCAGCGCGTCCGGCGCCGCTGCAAGCTGGCCGCGCAACTGAGAACGGAACTGTTTCCATAGGCGTAACTCCCGACAAGGCAGACAGGCTGCCGCGAACAACGAAAAGCGAAAACATCGTTGTCGCTCACATACCTAATAAAAGTCACTGTCGTCAGCGTCCATCGGGTCGACAGACCCTGGTGCACTGTCATGTTGCCCGGGGCATTAAATCTGTCCATTCCGTTCCGGCCCACCAGTCTAACCGTCGTTAAACACTGTGGTCGCGCCTTGGTTTCTTCGCACTCCCGTTGCACACGCTCCGTTCCGCGTCCTTCCGTGTATGAGGGAGTCACGGTGGTGCCGTGGCCAGGTGTCTCGAGCTGCTGACGTCCATGTTTGTGCGCTACGCAGCTGTGTCCGGAGCGTGTGTTGCGCCGGCGCGGGTCGTCGCTGTTCTCGCTCCTCGGAGACTCTGGCGCTTCTTTGTCTATGACCAGCGCGCTCGGCTCGTCGGACAACGATGTTTCGGGCTCCCAGTGGTTCTTCCCGTCAATGCTCGCCTCCGAACCTTGTCGGGCGCCCCGCCTGTCATCCCATTCTGGCTGCCCCTTGGGGGCTACTGTGTCTTGATGGCAGAACTGATGACTGCTGCTGTGCAACGGACTGTATTCCAGGAAGTTGGTCCTGATCCTCATCGTCTTCCTCACCCCCTGTTTCATGGCCCGACTGCGCCGCCGAACCGCTGCTTCGCCCTGTATCGATGTTTACGCGTGAGCCAGTGTTGACTTCATGCGTCTTCATCAACTTTCTTGTCCCACCATCGGGCTTTCGCCAGTGTCGTTCCGCGGACTTGCCTTCCTTCGACTCGGGCCAGGCGTCGGCTTGGAACCATGCTGCCTCTCGCCATGCTGGTGCGGCGTGTCCCCGATTTCGCCAGTTTGTGCTCCCTCCTGGGCGCTGTGGCCGCCATGATGTGCGGCTGCAGCGCCGCTTCCTGTATGGACGTCGCCGCGCTGGCTCGGCATCTTGGTACCGGCGGTGTCCTTGCTTTCCGGACGAGTGTCTTGCGGACCGTGTGGTTCCGTCCTCGGTGCGGGGTCCTGCAGCATAGGACCGTGTTCCACCCCTTCCCTACCGTTGGGGCTCGGACAGCTGAAGAAAATTGTGACTGAGGGGACAAGGTTCGCTCCTCTGTAGGGACCGAGGTGCTGCCTTCAGCAGCGTCAACTTCCGCTGCGTTCTCTCGGCCTCCGTCGCCCTTCCGAGCGGCGGGAAGTCGTCCACTTCCATAGCGGCCATACTGTTGTGATTTCCGGGCTGTCCAGTCCACGCTTACGTGCGCCCCAACACAGCGGCGACAAGCAAGCGAGCAGGTCTCTTCCGGGTGGCCGAAGGTGCCGCACCGTCGACAAAACGGCGTCTCGCACTGAGCCTTATAGTGCCCTTCCTGGCTACAACGGCGACATAGCCGGCGAACACCATGGTATTCGAACGTGGCACGATGACCACTCACCGGGCGAATATCGGGAGGGGGTTGCCGTGCTTCATGTTCATTTTCAGGTACCTTGTACCTGTCGGTATGCTGGGCCTGCCTTTATAGCGCGCTTCTTCAATTCTCAAGGTGGTTGTGAATATCTTCAAGCTCTCGGCTACTTCGTTGTCCGAAATGTAGCTCGGGAGACACATACAAGTGAGGCTGGCGACTTGACGTGCCACGGGGACTAGGGCTACTACTTCGTTCCTAAGGCGGATGCCGCCGACTTCGAAAACTTTGTGGACTGCAGGTGCTGAGTTAATGCCGACTTGAAAGTCCAAGTCCAGCTCCAAGATGCTGGACAGTGTAGATTTCATTGGCCGTGACAAGGGCCTCAACGGCATCGATGACTTCGTCCACCGACGTACCCGGCGGCTATCTGACGTTGAAGCAATGAGGCTTTGGCGGTGGCATGGCGATTATGACCCCGCATGCCGCCCTCGCGCCAGCACTATCAGACTTGGTTCTGGCGGAGAAAAACGGCTTGATGGGTGAATTTGAGGAAAAACCTGAGCGATGACATTAGCTGCACATTCCGAGGCTTGTCTCCCAAATGGGGTAATTTACTTCGCAGAGCGAACCTTCAAGCTGTTCTCAAATTTGCATCCTTAAACCTAAACTCTTGTTATTTTTTTAGCAAGTATATATCTCACTCGGCTTTTTTACATGTACATATTATTAGAGAAATTTTGCATGTTGCCGTATTCACGTTTAAAAGCTAAAAACATTATTAAAGATTGGCCGGATTGGTTTATGTGCACATTGAAGTTGTGCACGCATGCGCTGGACGTTTTTTTTTCTTCAACCGAATACTCTTGATTATTAGTACTAAAAGCCAGTACACACGCAGTTCGTCCCACCTCATGGTCACTAGCCTCCAAGGCTAGTGATCGGTCCGCGAGCTAAACAAGTACAACAATATTGACAGACTTTGTGATGTCAGGGCTGAATCCCAACACACTTCAGTAACACTCAACAAAATTTGCAAGCTTAAGTATGATATAACTACGAGGTACATTCGAGCGAATCATAACACCAACAGTTTATCAAAAATAAAAACAAGCTGTTTCTTCTTTTTTAAGTTACAACGATGAATGTGGCAGGTTCTATAGCCCTGCCTGTGGGCACAAACAAAGCACACATCATGTCTTGCGCAACCCTTAAATCGGGGCGCGCAGAAATCTCACTCTACCATATGCGATTTCAATGAACGGGCACGACCACTTCTTGAGTAACTCTTCTTCCCCTAAGAAGAATTCTACCTCCAAATGGTTTATGACTATGTTATACATTCTTTAGAGCAGACTCCACTGGTTCTTTCGGGGCTTACCCTGATTACCAGCCAGCCCACTGTTTTCCCACAGGACGAAGAACCCAACTGCAAACAAAAGCCGGGCCACATGGTTATGCGAGCACGGTCCTCGGTTAACAAACCTTTGGATCTTTAAAGAAGCATACGCCTTACCCAACAACGTCCAGAACGTTTTTGCTACCTGACAGGAGAGCAAGGCGTGTTTGTTGTCTTCATGTGACTTACAGTTCACACATTGTTTGCTTTTAGTGTAATGCCATTTGTACATACAGTCCGCCGTGGGTAAGACGGACCAGCCTAAGCGCCAGACGACATCCTGAATGTCACCCGGTAACCAGCTGGGGGTTAACAAGAGCCAGGGGAATTGCGTTTTCCTCGTGTCGTTTACACAAGTTAGCATGAGTTCTTTTGCTAATTCTGTGTTGCTCACTTCTAAGAGGAGTGTTTCGAATTGTAAGGAGGAGATTCTCGTGTAGATACCTATGACGTGCCTATAATATGCTTACGGGTTTACTGCTTTAGGGCCAGCTGCCTGGGCCTGAGGAAACAGGCGACCTTGAACCCCAAAAATGTAACAAGCCAGCTTCCTTGCTGGGTGGTCTGCAATCAGTTGTAGCACCCTCAGTGTGGTTTTAAGTGCAAAGATGTCTGCTGAAACAACTGAGGGAATATTCCAAGCACCTTTGTCTCTTGGCAAGCCAAGATTTTCATATTTTACTAAGGCTGTTTTGGTGTTCCAAAAGAAACGTATTATTTGTGCCTTAACCTGTCTTGATATTGGGTATGGTATAACTACAGAGTTCGCCAAAAACCACAGGACACTCATTACGAGGTACCTTCGTACGCTAAAAGGAACACTAAACTTGAGGGCGTGAGACACCTCCTCTTTGAACGACTGAAGTTCCGTCTTCCAGCTTTCGACTGCTGTTCCCTTAGCATTGTGCTCGATCCCTAGTATACGGATCCTATTTACCATTGTAACACCATGCAGCGTTGTTAATGCTGAAGAGTGCAAACAGAGCGACTTACTTTTGTGTATGTTAAGTTTTGCGTCTGAAGTATATGCGCATTCTGCGAACACTCCTACGACTACACCTAGACTGTCTTCATCTCTGTGGTAAATTCTCCCATCGTCTGCGTATGCCGTCACTTTGACCGAGCTGGCAGTTATAACCCCATACACTTTTATGTTTTTCTACTGGCAACATGAAAGGTTCTATGGTCAAAGCGAAAAGCAAGGGGCAAAGCAGACAGCCTTGTCGCACGCCGCGGGAAACCTGGAAAGACGCAACGATCTCTTGATTCACAGTCAGGTTGCTACCGATGTCGTTGTAAAGTTCCATTATCAGGTACACAAACTGATGATGATGATGATTGATTTTTAATGGCGCAAGGGCATCTAAGGCCAAAGAGCGCCAGGACATGTGTTTTTGTTTAGTAAAATTGTGGGTTTGGTGCTATGACTTAAAATAGAGGCTGTATAGAGGCCTACACTTAAGACAAATCTGTAAATACTAGTGAGTGAATTCTAAAATTATGAAGAGAAATGTAAAGTCTTAAATGCATTGGTTATAGGCACACATGGTAAATTGTTGCGGATTGACCGAGTCCCTTGCTGCACAATTCTTGCTCACGCAAGAAGTGCAAGAGAGCTCAGACATACTTATGTGCATCAGATTGTACTTCATCTGTGAGGCACAATCTGATGATTAGCATGGAATGAGATATCTAGAAAGTTAGCTTGAGCAAGATAATTAAGCACTCTTTTAAAGTTAGAAAGAGCCTCCTCTGATCAGAGCATCGAGGGATGGGGTGGTATATGGTGTGTGTAGAGTTCCTTAAAATGAGCTACTCGCTCTCGGTGAAGTTCGGGACATTGAATGAGGACATGTAGGACGGTTAAGTTCTCACCGCAGCGTGTGCACGTCGGTGGGTCAGTTGCAGTAAATAGGTGTTTGTGTGTGCCATAATTGTGTCCTATTCTGAGTCGTGCTAGGGTGACTTCGGTGTGTCTATCAAGCTTCAGTGGGACATGTTTGGTTAATCGCGGCTTAAGCAGGTGCAGCTTATTTTCCACTTGCTTGTCCCACTCATCTTGCCAGTGGTTATGAAGCACCTTTCGTACCGCAGGTTTCATATCTACACCAGGTACCCAGCTTACATCAATAATATCCCGATGAGCCGCTTGTCCAGCATTTTTGTCTGTCATTTCATTGCCTGCGATCCCAGAGTGTCCTGGCACCCAGCATACAATAAGAGCAAGGTTTTGTTTATATGCTAAATGAATGTGTTTAAGGAGCATGTTTATTACAGGGCTTCGGCTTGCTTTGCCACAGGACAGGGCTGTGACAACGCTTAAGGAATCTGTGTATATTATGTACTTTTGTATCTTGTGCTGCACTATGTATTCAACAGTGATCAGGAAACCGTACGCTTCGGCTTTTTTATTTATTTATTTATTATACCTCAAAGGCCCCAGAGATGGGGTATTGCATGAGGGATGGGCTTTAACAAAACGGTGATTCGAGAGAAGCCTTGAAGTGATGAGTGTCGGACTGGTGCGTGATGTCGGCGGACAGACCGTTTCAGTCCCTGGCGGTTTTCACAAAAAATGATCGTAGATGAGAGGTAGTCTGCGCCGGGGGAGGATACACGGCTTTGCTGTGGTTAATGCGGCTGGACTGACGATGAGCTGGTAATATAGCTGAAATGTGGAGTGGTGAATGATAGAATTTGTGAAAAACACAGTCTAGAAATAAGACGTCGCGATTTTAGATTAGTAAGACCGGCACGGGATTTCTTTAGTTCAGACACGCTTGCATGATAAGAATATTCAGAGTAGAAAAACCGGGCTGCACGGTTTTGCATTGATTCCAGTGTATTAGATAGGTTATGTTGATGAGGATCCCAGACAGCATGCATATTCGAACTTAGGGCGGACATATGTAACATAAGCTAACAATTTTACTGATGGGGGAGCAAGTCTTAGATTCCGGCGGAGAAAACCGAGGGTTCGATTCGCCGCATTGGCTAAGTTAATGACATGATGTGACCAATTTAGGGTAGTTGAAAAGGTTATGCCGAGGTACTTATACGAGTCTACGGATGAGATTTCGGCGCCGTATATGGTTGGTGTATTTCCCTGATTGGTGATGCTGTCTGCGATGGCATCACCAATCAGGGAAATACACAGGACAGGGCTGTGACAACGCTTAAGGAATCTGTGCATATTATGGACTTTTGTATCTTGTGCTGCACTATGTATTCAACAGTGATCAGGATACCGTACGCTTCGGCTGTAAAAATTCTGCTATGGTTATGTAAGGTTTTAGTGTTGGAGAAGTTTGGGCCATGCGCTGCACATGACACTGAAGTTGCCGACTTCGAAGCATCAGTGAAAAATGCCATCGATCTATACTTGTCTTCAAGGACCAAGAAATGTTGGTGGGTGAGGGCACTTGGACAACTCTTTTTGTTAAGTTCTCTAAAGGACAAGTCAGAGGTAACTGTACATTGCTCCCAAGGTGGGATGGGTTCAGCATTGTCGCTTTCCTGTAGATCTGTGAAAACTACTACGAATTTTTTCCGCAACAGATTTTACTGCCAACGGGAACGGCGGGGCGTGTGAAGGCCTGTTTAAGTACAACTGATTTTTGGACTGATCACTTATGAGTGCTTTGCATGGATGTTGCTTTAGTGACATGATTCTTATTGCATAGGTAACTGCCAGGTATGTACGTTAATAATCTAACCGCCACTGATCCGATTCTGCATATAGACTTTGGACGGGGCTCGTCCGAAAGGCACCAACCGCTAGACGGATACCTAAGTGATATACAGGATCGAGTACTTTAAGTGTTGTCTTTGAAGCCGACTGGTATACAATACATCCATAGTCTATGCGGTACAACACAAGGCTTTTAAAAAGAGATAGGAGGCAATACCTATCTGTTCCCCACGACTGATGGGATAAAATCTTTAAAAGGTTCATGGTTTTAAGACATTTCAATTTCAAGTGTTTTATGTGCTGCATGAAGGTTACTATCGAAGATTACACCTAGAAATTTTTGTTCTTTTCTATTTATCAGGTTTTTCCCATGCATCGTAATACAAGGCTCAGGACATACCCCTCTACGTCTGGAAAACAGCACACGGGTAGTCTTCTCTGCTCTGAATCTAAACCCGTTTCCGTCTGCCCATTTCGCGAGCCGGTTAACAGTTAACTGTATCTGGCGTTCACATATGGACAGGTTGCAAGATTTAAAGCTGATTTCGATGTCGCCCACACAGACAGAATAAGACACCATTGGTGGTATAACAGAACGGAGAGAGTTCATTTTGATAATAAGAAGTGTGCAACTTAGCACACCTCCCTGTGCTACACCGTTTTCTTGTATTATCGCGCACTTTTATTCATTGCCAATTCTTACGCGGAACTTCCTTTCAGATAAGTAATCTTGAAAATGTTCAGCATACTACCACAAATTCCATAGGACGACAGGTCTTGCAGAGTACCATATCGCCAGGCAGTGTCATGCCTTTTCAAGATCAAAGAATACAGATACAGTATTGGCTTTGTACAAATGCATCACATATATATGACTCAAGCAGAACAAGATTATCGGTTGTCGACCTCGCTCTTCGGAAGCCAGATTGGTGAGGGTCGAATATACCGTTATATTCGAAAAAGAACACAAGGCGACGGTTAATAATTTTTTCAAATACCTTAAGTAGACAGCTGGTCAGCGCAATTGGTCTATAGCTATTAACTAAGGAAGGGTCTTTGCCGTGTTTGAGTATTGGTAGGACGATTGCTTCTTTCCAAGATGAAGGTATATGACCAGTTGCAAAAATCTTATTGTGAAGACCTAAGATGCAGTTTAGGGTCTCATAAGGCAGATTCTTGATTATTTCATATGTTATTGTGTCAGAACCTGGAGCCGAGCTACCACAAGAGCCTAGGGCAAGCTTGAGTTAGTGGAACGCTAATGGTCTATTGCACCCTTCTGATGTCCTTTTTGGATGTAGAGGAATATTTTCAGCTATTCTTTTATGCTTTAAGAAAATTTCGCAATAATTTTCCGAACTTGATACTCTCTCAAAGTGCTCGCCAAGAGTGTTTGCTTGGTCTTCTATTGACTCACCAGAGCCATTGACGAGAGGAAAAGGATTTGGACGTTGTCCTTTTAGTTTACGTACCCTGTTATATACCTTGCTAACGTCCGTGTATGAGTTTATGGAGGATACGTAGCGTGTCCAGCTTTCTCTTTTTGATACTCGTCGAATACGGCGGCCATTTGTCTTGCACCGCTTAAATTCTATTAGATTTTCTGTGTTTGTGTAGCGTGTAAATAGACTCCACGCTTTGTTCTGGAGTTTCTTTGCAGTTTCACAGTCTTTGTTCCACCACGGTTTTGGATTTACTTTATCTGTGCAGGATTGAGGTAAGCAGTTTCGAGCAGAACAGAGGATGTGTTCAGTGATGTAGCTAGCCAGTTCCTCTACACCTAGATGGTCCACTTCTTCTAGGCACAGTTTACTTATGTTTCTAAATTTTGACCAGTCCGCACTATGAATTTTCCACTTTCGGGGGTAAGCTGGTCCATCGTGCCACTTTGTTGTTTCTACGAGTGTAGGGAAATGATCGCTCCCATATGGATTACTGATAACTCTCCATTCCGGGCATGGAAGAAGTGACGCTGACCCTATTGCTAAATCTATACATGAATACGTGTTGTGCGTGGAACTGTAAAAGGTTGGCTCGGCCTTGTTAAATAGGCAGGCTCCAGAAGAAAGAAGGAAGTTCTCTATTGCCCGTCCTCTCGCATCACATCTTGAGTCACCCCAGAATGTGCTGTGAGCATTGAAGTCTCCAATTATTGTATAGGTTTCGGGAAGCTGATCAAACAGCTTTTCAAATTCTGCAATGTCAAACCTTTCATCAGGCGGCAAATATATCGAGCAAATAGTTGGATGGTTGATCAAATATATCAACCAAAAAGTTGGTTGAACAATATAACCCGAACAGCCACTGCTTTAAATGAACTTTGGAGTGATACATGCTGGCATGCTACTGGCTTTTGGGCTATGATTGCCACACCACCTGAAGAAGAATTGCCATTATTTCTATCTTTACGGAAAAATTATGTACTGTTTTAAGAAGTTCTGGTGTGTAGACATTAAATGCGTTTCTTGAACACAGAACACTCGTGGCTGATATTCCTCTAGTAGATCTTTGACGTCATCTAGAGTGCGAAATAGGCCCCTGGCATTCCACTGAATTATTTGTGTAGCCATATTGAGGAAGATTGTTGTGGTCTGTGTTCAAGAGCACGTGGTAAAGGTAGATGGATATGTATACAAGGGACGTAGCCGTTTAGGTTACCGGTCCCTTTCTTTGAGCAGTTACAGGTATTTTATCTCTCCTAGCGCGCTCTTGAGAGCGCTGATCTTTCGGCGTCGATGATGCCGGGGATTTCTGATCGACCTCCATAACCTTCTCTGAAGCGCTGGAGGATAGTGAAGTAGGCGCTGAGACTCGCGTCCCAGGCCGTGGAGTTCGGATTAGTTTTGGGACCTGCGGGACCGGAGTCGGCAGGTCCACCTGCGATGTTGATGGAGCAGGACTTGCTGCAGCCAGCAGGGGGGCAGGCGGAGTGATTACCGGGCCACTATCAGTGACCGCGGTAGACTCCCAAGGGATTTGTGACGCTGCCCCCCGTCGCGCCACCTCGGAAAAGCTTGTGTAATCTAAATATGACAGTCGTTTCCTTGCTTCGTGAAATGTTATATTTTCTTTGACCTTTAATGCAATGATTTCTTTTTCTTTCTTCCATTTAGGGCATGTCCTAGAGTAGGCTGGATGGCTTCCATCACAGTTCACGCAATGTGGAGATGAGTCGCAAGTGTCTGATGGATGATCGTTCGAGCTGCATTTTACGCAAGTCTGCCTTCCTCGGCATGTCTGGGCCCCATGCCCATACCTCTGGCACTTAAAGCACCGTCGAGGATTTGGGATGTACGGTCTAACACGTACTTTGATATAGCCTGCATCCAATGTACTAGGCAGTAGACTGGTACCAAAGGTTAATACTGTGTGCTTTGTTGGAAGTTGTTCATTGTTCCTGCGGATTAGGATTCTTTCTACTTTGATCAAATTTTGGTCCTGGAAACCTTCAAGCAGCTTTTCGTTACTAAGGTCTAAGAAGTCGTCTTCAGAGATTACTCCGCGGCTCGTGTTCATGGTACGATGTGCCGACACAGTGACTGCTACAGCGTCAATGCATTTCAAGTCATTAATTTTATCGTGTTGCGTTTTATCCTTCAAGGAGCCGGTCTCCATTTGACATCTTCGTAGCTTTGTAGCCAGATCCTATAGTGTTTGCGAGGCATTTCGCCACCAAGAAGGGGGAGAACTTACGCACGCTCTTGTTGCCTTCACTATGGATTACTTGGTACTTAGGGATGTGTTCTTGATTGCTCTTCAAGAAGAATTGAAACGTTGCATCGGTGCGCCCTCTTTTTAGAGGGCGATCAAGGGAAAGTGGTTTGCTAGAAGCCATACAGAAGTCTTGAGTTTGGCAGCAGCGCCAAGCGCCCACCACCGAGCCCAACATGGGGACGGAGCAATTCTTACGAGAAAGACAAGCCCTCGCCAGTTGTACGGTGCTACTATTACCCAATCTGGAGTACCCAAGGTTGGCCACCCACACAAGGTTAACCCTCGCTGCCAGGAGAGTCGGAAGTAAATAGAAGAGAGGAGAAGGCAGGAAAGATTGAAAGGGAGAGAGAGAGACGCAGAATGGAGAGGGGGAGAGGAAAAGGCAACTACCGATTTCCCCCGGGTGGGTCAGTCCGGGGGTGCCGTCTATGTGAAGCAGAGGCCGAAGAGGTTTGTTGCCTCCCCCGGGGGGCCTTAAAGGTCCAAACACCCGGCATCGGCTCAACCCCCAGGATCCCCCTTTCCCCAGACACGGCTAAGCCGCGCACGGTTACACGCGGGAGGGTGCGACCCTCGTGTGCTCGGGTACGTGGTGTCGCAACACACCAAACGCCTGCTTACGCAGAGGCCCCTGCGGGGAGGTACACAAACTGCCTAGGAAACCCAAAGGTATTAATACTGCAAATATGTATGTGTGCTCTACCCTATCGAAGGCTTGTGCTTGGTCAAGAGAAGTTTGCCACCCTTTGGCTTGCTTTGCCGCAGTATACTCTATGATATCCCTGTTGAGCTTGTTTAAGGTTTGGAAGTTACGCCCAGAGACGGAGCAGGATTGCCAAGAATGTATTAATGGTGGCATGATTTTCTGAACTCGCATTGTCAGTACGGTGGTCAGAAACTTAAAGAATTGTGGGGTTTTACGTGCCAAAACCACGACCTGATTATGAGGCACGCCGTAGTGCGGGACTCCGGAAATTTTAACCACCTGGGGTTCATTAACGTGCACCTAAATCTAAGTACACGGGTGTTTTCGCATGTCGCCCCCATCGAAATGCGGCCGCCGTGGCTGGGATTCGATCCCCCGACCTCGTGCGCAGCAGCCCAGGACCATAGCCACCGAGCAACCACGGCGCGTGGTGGTCAGCAACTTGTAATCAGTGCCTAACAAGCTGATGGGGCGCAAATTACGTGGGCCCTCAAGGCTGTCATCTGATTTGGGGAGTAAAATTATCCTTCCTTGTTTAAACGACTGTGGGAGAGAGTGCGCACTCATGAACCTATTAAGAACACCACACAACTTCGGACCTATGAGGTCTGAGAATGTGCAGTAAAATTCTGCTGTAAGGCCATCGCAACCTGGACCTGAGCCTTTATGCAAGTGATGCAAGCTCCTCTAATGCTCCTTTATGCAAGCTCCTCTAATGTTATTTGGGTAACCAGGTAACAGTAACCTTCAGGAGAGAGTTGTGGCAAACCCGCCAGGAAAGGATGCTCGAGTACACTATCCAACTTGAGCTCAAGCTCGTGGGTTGAGACTCTCAAAGTGCGCGCGTAAAACTTTAAAATGTCCTGTTTACTGAAGTCCTTGTTTTTCAACTTACATAATCTACAACTGCTTACATAGTTGAGAACTTCCGGATGCGAGCTTGGCAAATGTCTAGCTGGAAATGAAGACAGAAGATGTTAAGTTCCTCAGCCGCGATAATATCATATTGAGATGCTTCAGGTAAGTCTTCATTAGCAGTGAGCATGGTTGGCCCCGCTGAACGATTCGGATACGATGCAATGTGTGTCTGATTAAGTCAGAGTACCTATATTTAAGCTTCATCCCTTCATCTATGCATATCTCCTTCCATGATCTTTTAAGCTCATCCCAGTTCCCTGCGTTCATCGATGCTGCTAAACGGTTACGAAGACTAGTCATTGCCGTTTTGTCATGAAAAAGCATATTATCTACTTGCCACAGGCGGAAAAAGAAACATCCATCTAGTTTCGCAGATCAGCTCCACCGGTCTGTGGTCCAAGATGTCTAGGGCGAACGGAGGAAGTTCCACTACCTTGCAGTCCACGATTGAGGAATCCAAAGAAGGAGACACATAGGTGCGATCCACACGAGCCTTGTTACGTTTCGCCTACGACGCGCGGTATACGGATGCAACGGACGCCGGGGCTTCGGTCAAAGCGGCAGACATTTTGGCCCGTTCGGCGCCGCTGCTACGCCTCCCCGCCAAGCGCGTCCAGGCATGTTCCAATGCCACGTGTCTTCGGTGTGCGTGTGTGTGTGTGTGCATGTTGGTGCCCACGCTTGTCAAAGCGCGGCAGCCGGGGAGAGGAGCTCCCACAACTGTGAAGCGAGGAGGTCTGGCCGGCCCGGCGGATGCGTCACCCACTCATCCCAACGTTACCGAGCGGCGCCGGCCCTGCGGATGCGTCACCTACTCATCCCAAGGTGCCCGAGCGGCGCCGGCCCTGCGGATGCGTCACCTACTCGTCCCAACGTGCCCGAGGGGCGCCGTCACGTGCGCCCCCTTCCAGAGACGTTCCTTCTTGCCCTCGACTCCGAGAGTATAAGAGCAGCTGCTCCCGGACGCCGAGGGAAGGCTCCGATTTCTTCTGTTGAGTAAAGTACACTCCCGTCTCTCTACTTCGGTCGTCCTGACCGCCAACTCTTTGCGATGTTAGAATAAACAAGTTGTTTTGTTGTTACCAGTCGACTCATGCTTTGCCGGGACCTTCGGATGCTTCCAGTTGTACCCCAGGCCGCCAGGCCAACGCTACCCTTGGGGCTTGCGATCCAGGTGCAACAACGGGCGTCAGCGCCGAGTTCCCAACAACTCGCGCCAGCGGTGCGATTACAACAACTGTCTGCCAGCGGTGAGATCGCGACAACGGAGGCCAGCAGCGAAGATATGCAGTTGACTGTATGCTGAGCAGCTCAACGACGATCCGGGAGCAGTGCAACGAGCCCTGTGTGATGACTGGTTGCCTGCAGCGGAACGACTGCGCTGAACTCTTGGCTGCGAGGTTTGGTGAGTGCGGGACTTTCTTCTTCTGAGCTTTGCCAGGCTTTTGTTAGTGTCAGAAACAGAGCTGGTAATTGTGGTTGTCGTTGCTGCCGGGTTAGATTGCGGCAAGACAATAATAGGCAGTAGAGAAAGCAGCATTCAGAGCAGCCATGGATTTGAAGTCGTTGCGCAAACCGAAGTTTTTGGAGCTTGCAAGAGAGTTGGGTCTGGATGTCTCGGACAAACTCAGAAAACCAGAACTGCTAAAGGCTATTCTTGAGTTAGAGGCTGAGGATGACGAGCTGTCGGAATGCCTTGAGACTATTGAGGAGAGGTCAAAAAGACAGGAGCGCGAACTTAAAGAGCAAAAAGAGAAACAGGAGCGCGAACTTAAAGAGCAAAAAGAGAAACAGGAGCGCGAACTTAAAGAGCAGAAAGAAAAAGAAGAGCGCGAACACGCTTTGGAAATGAAGCGTCTCGAGGTAGAGATGGAACGCGCTCGTAATGGAAGTCAGGCACACGGTGCAGGAGAACGAGTATTGTTCAAAATGACTGACCTGATGCGGCCGTTTAAGCTTGGAGAGGACATTGGTTTGTTCCTGGTTAACTTTGAGCGAACGTGCGAGAAGCAGGGGTTCTCTCGGGAAACGTGGCCACAGCGCTTGCTCACTTTGTTACCCGGCGAGGCGGCCGACGTAGTCGCTCGCTTGGATAGAGAGGAGGCAGAGGATTTCGACAAAGTGAAATCGAGTCTGCTAAAAAAGTACAGGCTGTCAGCGGAGGCGTTCCGTCGGAAGTTTCGGGAAAATGAGAAAGGCAGAAGTGAGTCATACACAGAGTTTGCGTACAGGCTTATGTCAAACATGCAGGAGTGGCTCAAAGAAGAGAAAGCGTTTGGTGACCACGAGAAAGTTCTGCAGTGTTTCGGGCTAGAACAGTTTTATAGTCGGTTACCGGAGAACGTGCGGTACTGGGTCTTGGATAGGCCAGACGTTTGTACGGTGGCTAAAGCCGCTGAGCTAGCCGAGGAGTTTGTGACGCGTCGGGCTCGCGGAGCTAAGGACGGTCAAAAGGGTGAATTTGGCTCGAAGTTTGAGAGGCCGAAGTTCACACCCATGAGAGCAAAGGGGAACACACGTAGTGCGGATGCGAGTGAAAGCAGTGCGACCGAACCTAAGGAGACGGCGGCAGCCGAAGCCGAACGCAGAAAGCGGTTCGAGATGAGGCAAGCGCGCGTTTGTTATACGTGCCAGAAGCCGGGTCACTTTTCGGCGCAGTGTCCGGAAACAACACCAAAAGTTGTGTTTTTTTCATTATGCAGCACTGACGAGAACATGAAGCTTCTCGAGCCTTACATGCGAGACCTCCTCGTGAACGGGAAAGAGTGCCGAGTGCTTCGCGATTCCGCAGCTACGATGGATGTAGTTCACCCCTCTTACGTAGAACCCCATATGTTCACGGGCGAGTGCGCATGGATCAAGCAAGCCGTGGAAGCTCATAGCGTGTGTCTGCCAGTAGCAAAAGTGCTTATTGAAGGACCTTTCGGAGCGCTTGAGACGGAGGCGGCAGTGTCATCTATGCTGCCCCCCCAGTACCCGTACCTATTTTCAAACAGGTCCGATCACCTCCTGCGCGAGAAGGGGCTTTTGTTTGGTGAGGCTAGCGTTCAGGCCTTAACCAGATTGAAGGTTCGGGAGCTCGCTGCAAAGGCGGTAGCTGCGGGGCCGACGTTATCGAACAATGAAAAAGGGTCAGAGGTGCAGCAAGCTGACGAACTGAATAAAATTGAGCCTGTAGCGTTGAAGGCGCCAGATACTGGAGAGGAAATGCCCGATAAGGGAAAGTTAGAAGAGCTATCTGCAGATTTGCTCATCGCGCCTATGTCAGACGGACTTGATAGGTTGCTAAAAGTCAGCCGGTCGGCTTTGATAGCCGAGCAAAAGAAGGATGGCAGCCTAGAAAACGTGCGCTGCAATGTCAAGGAAGGTATCGCCCGGAAAAATGCGCGTTTTGTGGAAAGAGGTGGAGTCCTGTACCGGAAGTATCTAGACCGCAGAGGAGTGGAGTTCGATCCGCTGATCGTGCCTCAATGCTATCGTCAGGATCTGTTGCGCTTGTCGCACGGGGGTTCGTGGTCCGGACACCTAGGAGTTAAGAAAACTAAGGACCGTCTCTTGCAAGAGTACTATTGGCCAGGGTGTTTTCGGGACGCAGACCATTTCGTGAGGACATGTGACACCTGTCAGCGGGTGGGCAAACCAGGGGACAAATCGAGGGCTCCGATTTCTTCTGTTGAGTAAAGTGCACTCCCGTCTCTCTACTTCGGTCGTCCTGACCGCCAACTCTTTGCGATGTTAGAATAAACAAGTTGTTTTGTTGTTACCAGTCGACTCATGCTTTGCCGGGACCTTCGGATGCTTCCAGTTGTACCCCAGGCCGCCAGGCCAACGCTACCCTTGGGGCTTGCGACCCAGGTGCAACAACGGGCGTCAGCGCCGAGTTCCCAACAGGTCGTACCATCGGTGCGACCACAACAGCCTGTACATTATTACGACACCATGTGTGTTGGAATGCTTGACCGTGCGGTAACACGTACGCGTCTGTTAAATTAAACTGTTCTACCAGTTTTTGAAGTTCAGAAATTTATATATCAGCCCGTTCTTTCGATGGGCCTGTTCCATCTGTTAGATTATTTAGAACGCAGTTAAAGTCTCCTCTGAGGATCAGATAATTCTGTTCCAGGAATAAAGGGGTCAGCTGTTTATAAAAGCTGGCCATTGCCGGGCTTCTGACTGGTGCATAAACGTTTAGAAGCCTCAGTTTCTCTGTTTGGTACTCAAAGTCGAGTACTACCATGCGACCTTCGCGATCAAAACTGAAGTGGCCTCCGTTGAGAAGTGACCAGTTCAATACTATGATACCTGCCCCGCACGCTTGGTGTGTGGGGAACGACAAAAACCCTTTAGCCTGGAATTGCCTTTCAAGGCCCTTAAGTTTCTCTAAGGAGTGTACGTTTGTTTCCTGTAGACATAAGATGTCACAATGTAGTTTCCTGGCGACTCTTGTCACTGTATTTTGCTTCGCTTGGCTGCTAAGTCCCCTGACATTCCACAAGAATATCTTTAATGGCGTGGCTTTGTAAGAACAGTATACTAAATTAGGATGTAGACCTTTACGTGTTACGCAACCTTGTTTACTTGATTCGATTTAACATGTGGACCTTCCCGAGTTGATCTAACGTTTACACACCATTACCTAGCCTGATCGGCTATCAATTAACGGGCGTGATACATTTCAGGGAACCATTCCCCTGCTACATGAAGTGCTTGTGCCCATCGATGCAGGGTTGTGTGCGTTATAGCAAAACGGAAATGCAAACCAGTCATAAGAATAATACACATGTACCAACATACCTGCTGCCTAAAGACACACACATCCACGTAATACACTATTCAACAACTTGGGAACACATTGATAGGCGGCATAACGCTGTAAACTATAGAATAATGAAGTGTTGAAAAATAAAAAGGATAGGCCGGTTGCACGCTACGGCCGCTGACCCACCAGTGTGAGCAACTATGCACCGGAACCGAACATTCGTAATGTTGCAATTGCTGCAGGAGGAGTGGTGTACAGTGTGCGCTTGCCGAAAAAAAATATTTTTATCGGTCTGTGTGTCTGAAAGGGAACTCCTGTCCCGCTGAACGCACCCGCCACCGAGCAGAAAAGCCAGGCGGATGCCCGGGAAAGGTGTCCAGCCGCCAAAAAGGAAACCAAACGGTCCCGCGGGCGGAAGTACAGTGTCAACACAGTAGGTAGTCCAGTGTAATTCAACCGCAAGTGACACTCGACGAAACTGAAAAGAGCGTTGCACTTCTACAGGCAGATTTTTTACCTTTCGTAGTGCCGCAAGCAGTTGCTGCCCTGGCAGGCGAGGATTGTATGCGGTTTTCACCAACCATGTCGGGAACATATGCTGTGTGAGCAGTCCGCAGGCCACTCCTCGGAGTGGCGAAAGAAACCAAAGCTGGTATGAACCGCTGTTCACTGCACTCGGTCGCTCCGAGGACTACTCAAGTGGTATCTGATGAATATGTGTCGGGAAATGGATGCACATGGGGCGTACTGTATCCGCCTTCATGAGATGACGCTAAACCCACGCCGGGGCAGGTGACTAGTAAGAAATCGCCGGAAAGGAATGGAGGGAGGGGGTGCAAGCACCACTTGACTAATCTCTCAGTAGAGCCCGGGGCGCGTGTATACCACGACAAACATCGGTTGGCCCGTATGCCTCCACGGCCAGTTGTTGCACTGTCGCGCAACAGCAACAAAGAAAAACATACATTCTAGACGCCAAAGCTGCGTCTGTGTCCGCAGACACGGTGGGAAGACTTGCAACACAAGTGGTCGCGAACAACGCAGTTACGCGAGTGCACAGGGCACGAACGCCGCACCGGTCCGGGCGGCGCATTTACATTCGCTCGCCTGTGCAGCCGGTCGACGGCAGCGCCGCCCCCCCGGCACCAACGGGAACTATGTATCTAGGTAACTTTTCGCTTAGGGGAGCGTAGTGCCCCTAGGTGTCGTGTAAAAACGCGCCTAGCTCCTGAACGAGACAAGGTGGAATGAATGAATGAATGTTTGGTTGTTATTGGCGCAAGGGCCAGGTATGGCCAAAGAGCGCCAAGCCAGTGTTGATGAATTCGCAATGTAGTTATAAGTTCAGTGAGGTTCATGAAACGTGGCTGTAAAGGGGCCTTAAAAAAAAGTCGCTCTAGAGTGCGTAAAAACTATCTGTTATAAAATTATGTCGATGATAATGACATGTTCTATGTGCAATAAAATCCATCGTGAGAGAATGATGCATTATAAAAGATATGTGAGATGTTAAAATTACCTGGAGCACTACTGCCTCGCCAGAGCCCTTGAGACACAAGAGCCTGGAGGCCTGTGCTATACAGTATGACTATCACAGCGGCATCCTCTCTAGAGAGGAAGCGCTACGAATGTATGGGACTAATAACGTGTAGGACAACATCTCTGAGGAAACCTAGGACTGTTTCTGTGTTAAAAAGCGGTTTTGGACCGAGAAACATTACAGGATGAAGAGGAATGTGTTGACGGTATGCTAAAGAAAAATGTCTCCTTCTCTCAGATTCGGCTTTCCGACACTCCAGGAGGACGTGGAGCACGGTCAGCCTCTCTCCGCATCTGCCACAGGTTGGAGGGTCATTTCCGGTGAGTAAAAAGTTATGGGTGCCAAATGTGTGTCCTATTCTAAGACGACAGAATAGGACATCTGTTCGACGTGATTTTATTGCAGAAGGCCAGAAACCTGATTGTGGCTTTATTATGTGGAGCTTATTATTTGTTTCCCTGTCCCACAAGCTTTGCCAGTAGTTTCGCAGTTTCCTGCGCAAGAAGGGCCTCAGATTTGTGACAGGGACTGCAGCGGTAGGATTTACAGAATACGATGCAATTGATGCGGCCATCTGGTCCGCCAGAACATTGCCTTCGATGCCCCTATGACCCGGCACCCAGCATATGATGATATGCTGGTTACATATATACGCTTTACATAAGACGGAATATAGTTCATTGATTACTGGATTTTTGTGCTTACAAAATGACATCAAAGCCTTCACAGCGCTTAGGGAGTCCGTATATATAATAGATTTTTTGATTTTTGTTTTCCTTATATGCTTTACAGCCGACAGTAGTGCGTAGGCCTCAGCCGTGAATATGCTTGTTTCCGGATGCAGTGCATCGGATTCCGAGAAGGATGGGCCGACGGCTGCATAGGACACCCCCTCGCGTGACTTCGATGCGTCTGTGTAGAACTCCGTGCAGGAGTACTTGTACTGGAGTTCCAGGAAATGCATTCGAATTTCGATATCTGGGGCTTCCTTTGTAACTTGCAGGAAAGATATATCACACTGTACTAGCTGCCACTCCCAAGGAGGTAGCAGCTTGGCTGGATGCATTAGGCGAAACTCGAGGAGTGGAACATGCATTTCATCACTAAGCTCCCTCACACGCAGCGAGAAAGGCTGTTTTACAGAGGGTCGATTGCGAAAGAGTGTAGCATATGTCATGTCATTAATGATATTAAAACAGGGATGTTGTGGATTTGAGTGGACTTTCAGAAAATATGTTTGGCTGATGTATGTTCTTTGAAGATGAAGTGACCACTCATTTGATTCTACATATAAACTTTGTATGGGACTCGTTCTGAAAGCGCCAATGGCCAGTCTTATTCCTAAATGGTGAACCGGATCCAGCATCTATAGCGCGCTCGGGGATGCAGAATGATAAATCACGGCACCGTAGTCCAATCGTGATCGAATGAGGCTTTTGTGAAGATTCATCAAACATTTTCTGTCGCTGCCACATGCTGTATGGGATAAAATTTTCAGTAAGTTCATTGTTTTTAAGCATTTCACCTTGAGATATTTTATGTGTGGAATAAATGTTAGTTTAGAGTCAAGGAAAATACCTAAGAACTTGTGCTCTTTGTTCACAGGGATTTGCTGGCCATACATTTGGATATTGGGATCTGCAAAGAGGCCTCTCTTTCTTGTGAAAAGCACACAGGAACTTTTGTTCGGGTTCACTTTAAATCCGTTTTCGTCTGCCCATTTAGATACTTTGTTCAAGCCCTGTTGTACTTGCCTCTCACACACTGCAAGGTTGCAGGATTTGAAGCCTATTTGTACATCATCTACGTAAACAGAATAAAAAATGGCTGGCGGTAAAGAAGCACGAAGGCTCTTCATTTTCACGATAAAGAGTGTGCAGCTAAGCACACCTCCTTGAGGTACACCATTTTCTTGTATGAAAGGTCGCGACAGTACATTGCCGAGTTTCACGTGGAAGATACGTTTGGACAGATAGCTTTCTATTATGTTTAGCATATTTCCACGGATGCCCATCCCCGACAAGTCTCGCAAGATCCCGTATCGCCACGTCGTGTCGTACGCCTTCTCCATATCGAGGAATATCGATAAGAAGAACTGTTTATGTACAAATGCATCGCGGATATTTCCTTCAATGCGTACAAGATGATCTGTTGTGGACCGCCCTTCTCTAAAGCCACACTGATAGGGATCAAGCATATTGTTCAGTTCAAGGAAGTGTATTAGTCTACGATTAATTATTTTTTCGAATAGCTTACAAAGACAACTTGTTAGAGCTATCGGGCGATAACTTGCTGCCAAGGAAGGGTCTTTACCCAGCTTCAAAACGGGAATAACAATAGCTTCCTTCCATGAGGATGGGAGGTATCCGGCAGCCCAGACAGAGTTGAAAAGTGCCAGAAGTGTCATTTGTGTGTCTTCGTGTAAGTTCCTAATCATGTCATAGATGATTCTATCAGCTCCCGGTGCAGAGCTTCTACATGTGCTCAATGCAGCTTTAAGCTCGGCAATATTAAAAGGACGGTTATATGGTTCATCTGGACGGCATTTGCGATCAAGTGTCTTAAGTTCAGCTAATTGTTTATATTTTAGGAATGATTTTGTGTAATGTGTGGAGCTTGATACTTGTTCGAAGTGTTCGCCCAGAGCGTTCGCCTGGTCCTCCAAGGTAGTCCCCTGGTCGTCCACTAAGGGCAGAGGGTGGATTTGTTGCCCCTTTATCTTCCGTACGCCATTCCATACTTTGGACTCTTGGGTGTAGGAAGTGATGCCCGAGAGAAACCTCTCCCAGCTAGCCCTCCTTGCCTGTCTCCGTATGCGCCTTCCTTGTGACTTTGCCAGCTTAAATTCTATGAGGTTTTCTGCTGTCGGGGAGCGACGCAGCAAACCCCACGCTTTGTTTTGTTTCTTTCGTGCCAGTCTGCACTGTTCATTCCACCAGGGTACCCGTCTTTTACAAGAGAGACCTTGTGTTTCGGGAATGAACTTTTCAGCTGCGTCGAATATAAAAGAAGTGAAATATGCTACAGCATTGTCTATGTTAAAATCAGTGATAAAATCTCGTGATAGGTAAGTTGCTTCCTTAAAATCATTCCATTTGGCGGAGGCTAGTTTCCATCGGGGTGTATGTAGGGGACATTCATATTGAGGCATTGATTTTAACATTACAGGGAAGTGGTCACTTCCATATGGATTTTTTATTACATGCCATTGCAAGTCCGGGTAAATTGAAGCCGAGCCAATAGACAGGTCTATTGATGAATATGAATTATTGTAGATATTATAATAAGTTGGCTCCTTCTTGTTGAAGAGGCATGAACCGGAGTTCACCAGAAAGTTTTCAATGAAACGACCTCTCGCGTCACATCGCGAGTCCCCCCACATGGTGTGGTGTGCATTAAAATCACCTGCGAGTATGTAAGGGTGCGGAAGCTGGTCAATTAGTTTATAAAAATCACTTTTTTCCAGATGAAAGTTAGGGGGTAGGTATATGCAACATACAGTGATCAATTTATTAAAAAGAATTGCCCGAATTGACACTGCCTCAAGGGGCGTCTGAAGGGCGACCTGGTGACAAGCTACGGACTTGTCTACAACTATTGCTACACCGCCAGACGAGGTATTCGCCTCGTTGCGGTCTTTACGGTAGATGGCGTATTGACAAAGAAAGTTTGTTTGTGTGCATTTAAGATGTGTCTCCTGAACACACAGCACCTTTGGGTTATGTTCGTTTAGGAGTTCTTTAATGTCATCGAGGTTGTGGATAAGACCTCTAACGTTCCAGTGTATTATTTGTGTAGCCATATTGTTCGTGTTTTTATGCTGTGTGTCAAGAGGAGTCAAGTTAGAGAAATGTTTTACGGAGCCTTTTCAGGCCCCGTGATTATGCTACGGGTTTTGTCTTTTTTGGATCGGTCGCGAGACTAGCGCCGCTCCCGAGGCGCTGGATGCGCCTTCTGGCTCGGGGTAGTGTCCATCGACTCTTGGGAGCCGCTAGACTTCCGCTCACACAAGCGGTGTGTTTTCACGTTAGGCCTTGCCTCGAAAAGCATGGCCTTGGAGGCCACCAACCCAGAGGTCGATGGACCCTCCTTCAGAGATGGCGCAGCAGAGCCGGCTGCTGTCGCCTGGGGGGCTGGTGGTTCTGCCGCGGCCACATTCTTTGTGGTCCGGGCCGAAGCCGGAGTCAGTTGCGGCGTTGCCCCCTTACGCGCCGCAGCAGCATACCCTGCGGTATGAAGAAAGGAAATGCGCTTTCGCGCTTCCTGGAAGGAAATGTTCTCTTTAACTTTTAGGGTAATTATTTCTTTTTCTTTCTGCCATGTAGGGCACGCTCTAGAGAAAGCTGCATGTCCACCGCCACAGTTGGGACAGTGGAGTGCGTCATTACAATTATCTGAAAGGTGATCCTGGACACCGCACTTTGCGCAGGTTTGTCGGCCCCGGCAACTTTGTGAGCCGTGGCCATATCTCTGACACTTGAAACATCTCCGAGGGTTCGGGATGTATGGTCGGACTCGAACTTTAGTATAGCCTGTTTCTAATGTTTCTGGCAGCACACTGGAAGCAAAGGTAACGATCAGATGTTTAGTTGGAATTTCTTTGTTTTCCCGTTTGATTATAATTCTCTTTACCATGGTGACGTTCTGTTCCTTCCAACCTTCTAGAAGTTCTTCCTCGCTCAGATACAGCAGGTCGTCGTCGGAAATTACTCCTTTGCTTGTATTCATGGATCGATGTGGAGTCACTGTTACCTTTACATTACCGAAGGAGACCAGATTTGGGAGCTTGTCATGCTGTTGTTTATCACGGACCTCAAGCAGGAGGTCACCGCTAGCCATTTTTGTGACTTTGTAGCCTGGGCCAACTGAGTCAGTGAGACATTTCGCAACCGTGAACGGCGAAATCATTCTAACTGTCTTTTCAGGATTTTCACTGTGAATAACGTGAAACCGTGCGAACGTTTGCTTAGGTTGACAAGAAAACAGCAACTTTTCTTCGGTGCGTCCTCTTTTGTTAAGAGGCCGATCAGACAGACGGGGGAAGGATGATAAATCCATACATATTTATTTTATTTCGGCAGCCATGCCAGCCACCCACCATCGAGCCCAACATGGGGACGCTACAAGACCCGAAGGAAACGCAGACGCCAGCTGTACACAGCCGCTATAACCTAATATAATAGACCCAAGTTCGGATAAACTACACCAGGTTAACCCTCGCCACCTGGAAGTCTGGAAGTAAGAAGAAGCAAAGAGAAGACAGGAAAGATTGAAAGTGAGAGAGAAAGACGAAGATTGAAGAGAAGGACAGGAAAAGGTGACTGCCGATTTCCTCCAGGTGGGTCAGCCTGGAGGTGCCGTCTATGTGAAGCTGAGGCCAAAGAGGTGTGTTGCCTCCGCCGGGGGGCCTTAAAGGTCCAAACACCCAGCATCGGCTCAACCGCCAGGATCCCCTTTTCCCCAGACACGGCTAAGCCGCGCACGGCTACACGCGGGAGGGTCCGATCCTCATGTGCTCGGGTACGTGGTGTCGCAACACACCAAACGCCTGCTGACGCAGACGCCCCTGCGGGGGAGACAAGGTGGAACAGCGCGTTTCACGGCAATCGAAATTGTGTGTGTGTGTGTGACGCGCTTGGTGTGTGCAAAGAGCAATTGAGTCGCGTGTGTGACGAATATGTATGCGCAAATAGCACGACCACGAACGAAGGTGGAACATCGTATTTTGGCGTTTGGTGCGCGCAAAGAGGAATCGAGTTGCGTGTGTGACGCGTTTGTTCGCGCAAACAGCATGACCACGAAAGAAGCGATGCAAGGTGGAACAAAGCGTTTTGCTCAATCGTGTTGTGTGTGTGTGTGTGTGTGTGTGTGTGTGTGTGTGTGTGTGTGTGTGTGTGTGTGTGTGTGTGTGTGTGTGTGTGATGCGTTTGCGGAGCGCAAAGAGCACGACGACGATCGCGTTGAAGACGATCGTCTTCTTAATGCGCCAGAGCGAACCGATTGTTGGATTCTACATACGTATGGAACGGGCGTTAAAACTAGAGAAACACGGGATTGCGACGTGACCAGCCGCGAGGTATAGGACTGCACGTACGTATGTTTGCAGCACCGACTTTTCATTCCAAGTGAGTAAGGGACACAGCACGAGTGATTTGTATGCGGAGGTTAACACATACGTGCATTAATTAGCGGCAGTAGAGAAAGAAATAGGGGAAGGGGGATTGCTGAGAGAGGTGGCTCGAAAGCGTTACAAGCGATTCCACGCATGTTTTGTCGGTGTACTCGATGAACTAAATGCAGCATTGAAGGAATTGTGACGACATGTTGGCATGTGCGTAGTGGCATAGCTTAAAATGTGTCAGAGAGTAAATCCGAAAAGAACCGAAGCGTACCATGTGTGAAAACTACAGCTGCAAGCTTATGTTATGCAGCTTTGTCCGATGTCGATATATGGTCTTATGAATGTAGCACCCATCGCCCTTGTTAACATATATGTTCTGGCTTCGGCGCGCTATCATCGATGTTAATAAAGCTGTACGCGCAACGAGCGCGTCGCCCTGGTTCCGGTTTCGGTTTTCGCTGCCATTCGTTATAATAAACCGTTTGTAAATTGTGATTTTCGTTGGTGATTCTCTGGACAAGGATATTTTAAAGGATAAACTCTTTCAACATTCTTTAAATAACTCTAACATTCTAGGGCTCTCAGCGCCACCTGTTTCCGGTAGTCAAAATGTCATGGCGGCTTCCTGTCAATTGGATGTGAGCGTAGCATGGGAACTTCAATGGTACATCTGGGGTGCGATCTTGTACGCGTTCCAAAATAGAACGGAGGCGGTCCGTTCCATCGAGCCGCACACGATTGGTCAATTTGAACCGCGACGAATGCCATGACGTCAATTGTCATGTGAGCCGTGACGTCTTGCTGCTCATAATCATTCCGTGTCGTCTGCTAACGGACGAACGCCACGGAACGGACGGAGAGTCCGTCCGGAGCGATAGAACGGATTAGAACGGCTACCAGACGGCTTGGATTGGATTAGAACGTAAGTTCTTGGGACAGTTAGCATCTTTCGTATCCGGTTCAATCCGATTCCGCGCTCCCAACAGTTGGAGAAGATGGCGTTTTTCTCTGCCGTGCCTTTTCGTGTTGCCTGTGCGGCTGCTGCAGTCGCGCAGAGACGACGACCCGAGGTAGATGATGCATTTGAAGAGTTGACGGAAGAAGAGTTCCAGCAGTATTTTCTTCTGTCCAAACGAACAGTGCGTAGCTTGTGCGACGAGCTTGACCCTATCATTGGATGCGAGCGAGCCATTGGCCTTTCCACAGAAAGGAAGGTGTTGTGCGCGCTGCGATTCTTCGGCACCGGAAGCTTCCAGAGGAGCGTTGGTCGCGAGGAACACGTAGGCATGGCACAGTCGGCCGTGAGCAGCACCATTCACGAGGTGACGGAGGCCATCATTTCCGTGTCTGCCCGGAGAAAGTTGGTAGACTTTCCCTTCGCACCGTCTGCCAAGGATGAGGCTAAGGCGGCGTTCGCGCGACGCGGCGCCATCCCAGGCGTGCTAGAGTGCGTCGACGGCACGCTGATCGCCATCGTGAAGCCAGAGGGACTCAGCCCGGCCGACACGGCGAGCTTCATGTCGAGAAAGGGTTATTACGCCCTAAACGTCATGGTCGTAAGTACCGTTGGAATGTTTTACTTCAAACTGTTGTCGCCATTTTTACTCCCCATAGTTGCAATTGTTCAGTTTAATGTCCAAGCTGGCATAACAAGTAATGTAACGATTAAAAGAGGACATGCGGGGAACTGTTTACGAGCTCGTTGAAATCTGACATGTCGGGAGTAATGGCGAGTGCCATGTGTTGTGCATAATCAGTCTGCCGTTCCAAAATTGTGTTTTAAATGGGCAGCAGTCGTAGCAGAAATGGATACACTGTAGGGAAGACACGATGGAAGCATTTTGAACACGGAAGTACTTACAACCATTACATGGGCTGGCTTTGGCTCGTATGGGGGTTCTTGCGCAATATCGGGCCTCGAGTTTTCATTTAGCTATCAATTAGTGCGAACCATAGGCGTCCACATAAGGGGGGGGGCGCATTGCCCCCCCTCCAATTGCAAGACCCTGTGCACGCCTATGGCTGAAACAGTCTGCTACTTGTACCAGCGTACGTGTATTCTTTTGTGCATATGAATGGCAAAACGGATTTTGAACGTATCTGCAGCGCTATTTTGTATTGCTCCCCATTGCAGGTGTTGAACGCGGAACTTCGCATTCTTGTTGTGGACCCCCGGTTCCCTGGTTCGTGCCATGACTCTTGGGTGTGGCAGCATAACCCGCTGCGTGCACGCCTAGCCGCACAACTGCAGCCTGGCGAATATCTGCTTGGTTAGTATTCGTAATGCGTACCCCTAACTAGGGCAGAGCACTCAGCTCTCACTTTCTGTAATAGGAGACTCAGGATATCCTCTCGAGCCATGGCTGCTTGTTCCGGTACCTGGCAGCCATGCTGGCACCACCTCTGAAGGCCACTACAACCAGGAGCACGCATCCATGCGCAATGTTATGGAGAGATGTATCGGGCTGTTGAAAAGCAAGTTCCGCTGCTTGCATCGCTTTCGGACACTGCTATACAGCCCCGATAGATCAGCGCGAATTATTTATGCATGCGTTGCTCTCCATAACATTGCCTTGGACGCGCGCGACTGGACATCGGACGATTATGGTGGGGAAGTGCCACCAGCTGAGGAGCCAGAGCAGCCAGGAGACATCCAGGTGCTGGCACCACACGACGTGTCCCTCAGAGGAAGGCAGCAGCGCAGCGCCGTTGTCAACCTTTTCTGAAGGACACAGGAATGGTGAGTTTTCATAATACATAATTTATTTATACAAAGTGCAGTGCCCTTAGGCTATCACAGGGCTGTGTTTGTACAGCGGAAAATACATTGAAAAATTTGTATACACAACAAGTGCACCTCCATACGGATGGTCAATGTTCCAAATCCACACATCCGACAGATTATGATAATTTAAACACAGACGAAGTACACTTTGTTTCGCCAAAGACCGATCAGCTTACTTTCCGTTGCCTACAAAGTATTTACTAAGGTAATTGCAAATAGAATCAGGAACACCTTAGACTTCCGTCAACCAAAGGACCAGGCAGGATTCCGTAAAGGCTACTCAACAATAGGCCATATTCACACTATCAATCAGGTGATAGAAAAATGTGCGGAATATAACCAACCTTTATATATAGCTTTCATTGATTACGAGAAAGCGTTTGATTCAGTCGAAACCTCAGCAGTCATGGAGGCATTTCGGAATCAGGGTGTAGACGAGCCGTATGTAAAAATACTGAAAGATATCTATAGCGGCTCCACAGACACCGTAGTCCTCCATAAAGAAAGCAACAAAATCCCAATAAAGAAAGGCGTCAGGCAGGGAGATACGATATCTCCAATGCTATTCACAGCGTGTTTACAGGAGGTATCCAGAGACCTGGATTGGGAAGAATTGGGGATAAGAATTAATGGAGAATACCTTAGTAACTTGCGATTCGCTGATGATATTGCCTTGCTTAGTAACTCAGGGGACCAATTGCAATGCATGCTCACTGACCTGGAGAGGCAAAGCAGAAGAGTGGGTCTAAAAATTAATCTGCAGAAAACTAAAGTAATGTTTAACAGTCTCGGAAGAGAACAGCAGTTTACGATAGGTAGTGAGGCACTGGAAGTGGTAACGGAATACATCTACTTAGGACAGGTAGTGACTGCAGATCCGGATCACGAGACTGAAATAATCAGAAGAATAAGAATAGGCTGGGGTGCGTTTGGCAGGCATTTTCAGATCATGAACAGCAGATTGCCATTATCCCTCAAGAGAAAAGTTTATAACAGCTGTGTGTTACCAGTACTCACGTACGGGGCAGAAACCTGGAGGCTTACGAAAAGGGTTCTACTTAAATTGAGGACGACGCAACGAGCTATGGAAAGAAGAATGATAGGTGTAACGTTAAGGAATAAGAAAAGAGCTGATTGGGTGAGGGAACAATCACGAGTTAATGATATCTTAGTTGAAATCAAGAAAAGCAAATGGGCAGGACACATAATGAGGAGGGAAGATAACCGATGGTCATTAAGAGTTACGGAATGGATTCCAAGGGAAGGGAAGCGTAGCAGGGGGTGGCAGAAAGTTAGGTGGGCGGATGAGATTAAGAAGTTTGCAGGGACTACATGACCGGGGTAGTTGGAGAAGTATGGGAGAGGCCTTTGCCCTGCAGTGGGCGTAACCAGGATGATGATGATGATGAAGTACACTTATACAAAGAATCCTTTAAATAGAATGCCACAGCCGCGGAAACAATTGTGCCCTCGTCACTATGCAAGAGTCTGCAAGGCTGCCACTTATTAACAGTAGTACTCGTGAAGCAGTCGTAAGGCAATGCTTAATGCCCCTTCATCTGAAGAACTGCATTCGCTGCTGCTCCCAAGCTAGCATTGTCTTATGCAATATGCACATCACAAAGTACTTCTTTCCTAGTGGAACATGAAACGCGGTAGCAACGTGAAAGTGCAGCCTTTTCTTTAAATATCACATGAAATATGAAATAAAAACATCCCTTGACCCATCATAGGCATGACAGACTTGATGGAAGCAATACATATGATTGGCACTCTGTACTCATGGTCACCATCAGCAAAAGGTGCGAAAAATTTTTATAAAACACATCAGAATGAACGCAAGCGCCGCATCCTGTGCATTTTGACGCTCAGTGTACGTTGGTAGGAGTGAGGCAATATGCTTGCTAGCCATCTCTTGTGCTAGGTGTATCAAAACTTCTGTGCAAGCATGAATACGCAGGCGAGGCAAGCAAGTAAAGCGTAATGAATGCGGATTCAAACACAAACAAAATGTAACGCCGAGTGTAGTGACAGCATTACACTCGTCACATCATGTCCAAATGGGTAGATGTAAATTAACGTAAAAGCGCAAAAAAATAGGTCAACTTTATCACACTATGATGACAAGTACATCACAAACCTTGTAGTACAACAGGCTTCAGGTAGCAAAGCATGTGACAACATTGCAACATCAGCATCACACAATTCGTTTTCACCACGGCATGTAAAACTTGCAGTTACATTTACGTGACCTTGCAAGAAAGAATGACTATCCCAGGTATGTCCATTCCCTTGTCAGTGTTATGAGTCACTGACTAGAAGCATTCATTTCTCGGCAGCAATTGTAGTGCGATGCTAAACAACAGGTGAATCATAATTGTAAAAAGGTGAGTGCACTTGCCAGCTGTGATGAAACATGTTACATAAAACATGAATAATTGGCTCTACAATCTCACAGCACCCAGAAAGTGTCACGCGTGAAAGTTATTCTTGCAATGACACCCTTGGAACGAAGACTAGAGGAAACCAATCACTGGTGTGGTGCAATGATGATGGTCATTTTCATTTGTGAAACTATGCAACTTAAAGAGTGACTAGTTTGGTGCTTCGGAATAAAGACGACATTGTAGTCGTTGCACCTTAGCCTCACTGTGCCGAAATGAAAATATCACAGTGCAAACACTACGCGGTAACGCTTCATAATGAGTGCAGTAAGCTACAACACAGTGAAGCAATATAAATATCGCAGTAGAAAACCCATACACAGAAATCGACAACTATTTGTAACGATTCCAGTGTGAATGACTAGGCGCCTCCGAAATGTGTAAATAAAAAAAGCATGCTGGCATTGCAGCTGGATAAGCATAAATTGAAAGAGGCAAATACAACAGAACAAAAATGGGTGCGCGCATTGCACCTCTCAACCAAAAAATCCTCTTCTATTACTCAAAGGAAACTCAAACAGAACAAAAATGGGCGCGCGCATTGCACCTCTCAACCAAAAAATCCTCTATTACTCAAAGGAAACTCAAACAATAAATAAACAAAACAAACGGAACTGGTGAAACAAATGAATAAAATAAATTAATTTCTCGCTTGCTGCAGGTGCTCAGCGATGTCCTGCGCTATGGCGCGCAGCTGTTCCAGGATCCCCTCCTGGGCTGCTGCCGTCCGTTCTGCCGCGACAGCGAGGCGGGTTGTGGAAGCCTCGATTCTGCGCAGCACCTGGAATGAATAATTATGGTGGAACTGTTCGCATCAGTTGCTGATTACTCGCAACCAGCTCACGGCTGCAAGCTGCTGTTGTGAAGAATTGCAACGTGCACAACGATTCCCTCTCTGCTGAAGAGCCACGGGCCTGATGGCATTCTTTGGCAGTGTCAAGCTTCGCGTACAAGCTATACCCTCTTCGTTTGGACAGACAAAGACCTGCTGGAATTACTCTTCCGTCATCTATTCTAATGCATCTCTCACCACCAAACAGCCCTTTTCAGGGCTAACCAACCTTTCGTCCGGCGGCTGATCGTTGGCAAGATACTTTACCGAGCCATCTATACAACGCATATTTCTTGTTTACATCCCAAGCTGGTTTGTTTTTCAGATTCATGATTTACTTATAACAAAGCATAAAGAATATTTATGTCCTTCATGTAAAATGACACCAAAGGGCCTACCAACCTGCAGCACCTCGTCGCCCTGTTCCAGGCTGCGGGCCCACTGCGACGACATCGTAGTCAGGGTATCCACCCGTCGCGGTCGCTGTCGACGTGGTGGCCGAACAGGGTGCTGCAACACTGAAAGCACACTGCATTTTATGGTACCAATAAAAGTGGCTATGGCCATGTTATGGCTTATTGGGCTAGTTCAATAAAATACAAGAGCTCATTTTATTTAACAGCTTGAGGATCAATAACTTACCAGGTGCAGCGGCCACCCTTTCGGCAGGCGCCGCGCCGCGCGGTGGATCCTCTGCCGCTGTAGAGTAAACACATTAATGTTTACGAACTGCACACACACTTGGCGATAATTAAAACACTCATTCCTCTGATGCTTACGTGTCGCTGTGCTCACGCCCGCAGCCTCGTCTTCGACGACGACTTCCATCGCATAGGTGGGGACGTCAGCCTGCTGGAAAATGTCGTAAGCGTGGCTATTCGTTACAATGCCTATGTTACAAGTTTTCGTACTAATTTGCGAAAATATTGTGCAATTATTGAGTGCTTAATGATCCCATGTGTTACCGTCCTCGTGCACTTCCGTGAAGGCATTTTAATTCTGTGTTAATCACTTAACCCCCCTTTTCCCGAAAACGCAGCCAACTGAGATTCTAGTTGATTAACATACCTGCTTTTCCATTCTCTCCTACGCTATTTTCCTGTTCACCAACGGTGTTGCGTTCTGCTAAATGTAGCACTTACAGGTAATGGCAAACTCTAAACCGGCACCATTCAGGAACCCATGATATTACGGCGGCAGTGTGCTTACCTCTTGGTAGGGGAGGTCGGTCACGCCGTGGAGGCGGACCATCCCGGTGAGCTGCAGTACTCTGCCATGGAAGCCATGCAGCCGCCCCCCTCCTGTTTTTCTGAAAATACACGCCAATGTCCAAGGACAAATCGCCCAGGCCATTGGACGGTCACTCACCTTTGTTCTTGGGCAAGTGCGGCAGCGTTGCGGCGGGCCTCGAAGACTTCCCTCCGCCACCACTCTTGCCACTGCTCGACGGTTTTCACGACGGGGCCTTGCGTGTTGAGCTGGTCGGCTAGCTGCTGCCACAGCCGTCGGCGGTCGCCAGCAGTGAAGCGTGGCCCCAGCTCGCTGGATCTTATAGCCAGCTGGGGATGCTCTTGCATGAAGGCGACCACCGTCTCCTTCTGAGCCTCCGACACGCGCGGCCCCTTCGCCGGTGCTTCTACGTTAAGCGCCATGGCTTCAACTGAACGACTAAACCAACCGCTTCAAAATTCGCGCCGTGTGATTGAAACGTGGTGGTAGCTAGCGCCATCACTAAACGTTTCGCAAAACTGCGACACCACCTAGCGCCAGTTGAAGACATTAACCGCAATATTTTGTTTCAGTCGTTTTGCATTCCAAATTGAATCTTTGAAAAGCAACACCAACACAATTTGCTACTCACTCATAATAGCAAAATATTTCTCAACATGTTGCAAACGCTCCTCAATATATTATACGGTCCCCAAGCAGACGTCAAAAGCGTGACGCAGGCTTCCACTTCGCTCATTGGCTGTTTGCTTCCTCTCGTTCCCGCGAACACTGCGAACCGCCTATTTCGTGACGTTTAGAACGGAGGCGGTCCGTTCTATTTTGGAACGCGTACAAGATCGCGCCCCTGAGCATTCTTGGTTATCCCAAGCTGTTCCTTATCCCTCCGCGTAGTCTCTTTCTTGTACCCAATAGAATACCGAATAGGAATGGTATAGAAGCCCGGAGGCTCCACCTGTCATTCACATAGACGGGTAAGGTAGCTGCTCGCGACCACTTTCAACTCATCTGGGGCGTACATAATTCTTTGTGCGTTATTTATGCATGATTGGGCATCATTTTTCACGTCACCTGAAGTCCTCGCTGAAAGTACGCTTTAAATGCACTGCATGCCTTAAACTAACACCCATCTGTAACGTGTTTGAGCCGTTATTTATAGCCCATATTTTGCGGACAACGATTTTAACCTCATGCGTGCTACCGCCCCTTTGTTCTGTTGCGCTCGCGATATCAATGTTTTTAGATCCAAAATGCTGCTTCCGCATGAAATAAGAGACTCGCCGTGTTAGATTGTACACATGGAAAGCGAACGCTGTGACACGTTCTTTAAATTGGCCGACTGTTGCAAGCGCTGGCATCATTGCCGTCGCCGAAGTGTACATACAGGCACACTATAATAGAGACATACGTATTTACAGTGCCAAATGAACAATTTGGTGTTTCGACCCTTGGCGCTCTCCTGCTCGGCCTGACAGGCAGGTGTCACGTAGTGCGTTGCACTAAAAGCGCATGAGCATACAGCGAAATCTACGCGAGCGATTTATAGACAAATGCTCGAAGATTTCTATCACCAGCTGCCACTTGAAAGTGCGTTTAGCTAGCAAGCCAGCACTAGTGTCCGCGCTTTCAAGCATACACTTGATAATACGAAGATAATGAGACACAGTGTAAACATATGAATGACAGATTCAATATTTCTTGACACGTAAATACTCAGACCTGCCAGTTCTTCGTTAGTGCGTGAAAAAGTGGCATTTTGTGTTGTTTAAAAGACATTGGTTCATCCAAACGTGGCTTTGCCTAGGCCGTCGCATTGTATGAATCAATTATCAAATGAATGAGCATTGGAGCAATCAGGCAGTGTAGCTGAGAAATGCACCTTTGTTCTTCTCTTTTCACTTTGCCTCATGCTATTCTGTCGCAATTTTTGCCATTGTGAAAGCAATTTCCGACTGGCACAGCAACGCTCGTCTGGGTGGCATCTGTCAATGTCGTAAGTTGTCATTGCTCCTTTCAGCACATGTGTTACATGGCCTTCGCCATCTTCAGTACGACTTAAATGTGTTTCACAGCTGTGATTGCCTCAGTGCGTATAGAAGCAACCAAGTGATACCAAATACTTTTGCAGAATAGCTGAAATGTGGGCAAGTTCATTCGGATTCATGATTATGGCAGATTTGAACCCAACACTGTGTAACACTGCTTCACAGACTGACATTTCGGGTAGTCGAGACAAGATTGTTATTAAAACCTTTGAGATTTGGCAAACAGTTAGCTACGTGGGATAAAGTAATTCTGATTCAGAATGGTAGCCTCAACATTGAGCTCAAGGCAAGAGGTGAGTTTCTTATTGTGATCATTTACAAGCATGCACATTAGCGTTACAGTAGTAGGAGCATCTTTGTAGCACATCCTTCCCTGTAAAAAAAGGGTCATGTTGCATACTGCTTAGCTGGTGTTATGCATTGTCAACTTCTATTGTGTTGATGCCCAGGATCTCTACAAAACTCTTTGGTACAGTCTTGTGGCTGCTTTGTTGTTCTCCCCTAGATAGAGGCATGAAGGGGGGTTCACGATCACTGACCAAGTCTGATGTATAACCCGACGTTTCGGAGCTGCATACGGGTTCTTTCTTAACTGAGTTGGACAGGAAATCGTCGTCACTTATGTAGCCAGCACGTGACCTAATGAACATGCGTAAATGGCAGGCATAGTCCCTGGTGTCCGGTTCATCGTAGCTGGCGTCGATTGAATGATTAGCCATTCTAGTAGCCGTCGGGATGACGTTCATTTCTTTGGCAACAACAGTGGCATTGTCCCAGTCAATCTTGTGACTATGTTCCTGCGCATGCTCGGCAAATAATAGTCGCGTGACTTATTTTTTAAGTCACGTTTTTTTTTTCATTTCCGTGCCTGACCAGACGAACTTTCGTCGAACCCTTGATTATGTTGCCAGAGGCAGTGACACTGGTTATGTCCTGTTTGCGATGAATGGTCCTTTTGTCCGTGTCTATCCACTATGACCTGGGCTTATCTCCTGGCTGCTGAAGTGCGCCTGCAATTTCCAGGTTAACTACTCGGACACTAATGTCTAAATAGAAATTGGGTAGATCTTAGAACTTTCAAGCTGAGATCTTGCATGCCATGCCCAACATCACAGTAAGTTTTCTGTTTCTGTCAGCACTTTTGCTCATGCACTTACATTTTTCTCTGGTCCGGGAGTTGTGGAAAGCAGCTGTCTGCAGTAACTGGAAGTGTAGTCCTAAGCCTTCGGCTCGCAAGCATTTGCAATAGCGAGGAGCTATTTTTCAGCGGGCTCAGTCTATAATCGTGTCTTGTAGGCATCACCTGACGTCTAAGGGAGTTCTTGATAAATTTACAATGACTTCTGTGAGATCATTGCGCTGTTGGTAGCGTGGACTGCACATCATTTGTTGGAATTCTTATGAATTCTGTGAACAGCGAGCTGCGCCCTTTCGAAAGCTACAGTTTGTTGCAGTTCACAACCACTACACTATTGCACGCGTTGTGAAAACAAAGAGGCATTGAGTCGCAACCACAGGTCTTGTCAAACTAGCCAGTACTAGCTCAGGATACCCTGACTAGTATTTTGTGACGGTGAGCCACAACACCCCTCCAATAGAAAATATGTCCATGGTGACCTTCTGTAACGACTTTTCTCAGAATCCCAGTTGCAGGAGTGTCATCCTTCTCTTAGGCCTGTGGTGCTAGCATGTATGACATGACTTTAAGACATTTGCTGTGTGTATGTATTTATGATGCAGTGCTTTGTCGTCTTGCTGGGCATTTGTTAATTCCAAAGTGGCCTTCAAGTGAGAAGTTTTGGGTGGGTAAGCTCCTGTAGCTTCTTTGGTGCGATGGCTTTGTTGCCAAGATATTGACATGTCTTGGATTACATCGTCCTTGTGAAGCTAGAATTCTTTGAGACTTTGCAACACCTTGTCCAGCTCTTTCAAGTGAAGATGCGAAGTTGGCAGCAGAGTTAATCTAGCACTTGTTCTTTCTTCAGTTCTTGTAAAGAAGGTGGGCAGAGGCAGCATGCATAGCCTTCAATCTTGGTAGGCCCTTCTGGTGCCTGTTATTCTCCTTCACATGAGACCTGGACAGTGTATCAGCTGCGGGAAAGTCTTTGCCTAAGATGTGCATTATGCCTCACAATGTATCAATCATGTGCACATCATATGAATTGGGAAACAGATTGTTGCCCCATTTATAGAATTTATCTCGAGCTTGCAAGAAAGAAAGCTCTTCTTTCTATATCTGGACATTGCCAGGCATTCTGTCTCTGCAAAATATCTTAAGGCATATCTAGTAACATGTTGTCCATCGTCTTGCTTTTGGCTGAGCACTGCAGCAAAGCATCAGCTATAGCACAAAGCATCCGCTGTCAGCAGCTGGTCTCTCATTTTGAGGAGCACCAGCCAAGCACTGGATCTGCAGAAAGTATTTCTTTCCATTTTGAGAATTCTTGATCTTGTGTGGGTTCCACATAAACCATGCTTTGAAAACAGCATGCTGGACAATGGGTGTAGTGTTTGTCATGTTAGGAGCGAATAAACCTAGATAGGTGGTCGTGCCCATTAGCAGCTGTAGTTCTGATTTGGAGGATGGTCTTCGCATGGGGGGGGGTTCGTGACAGTTCTGAGCTTGTTTTCGTTCATCATGTGCCCCAAGTAGGATATTATTGTAATGCCAAACTTACATTTCTCTTTGTTGATGGCAGCTCTTGCACAGTGGGTGCCCTCGAATGTACTGCAGAGTTCGTTGTGCTGCTGTTTAGTTGAGCGCCAACTGATAACCTCGACCGTATGACAAGCAACACATATAAGTTCCTGATGAATATCATTCATATACCATGGTATTTGATCTGGGGCACGCCAGATACCAACTGGTATGAGCAGTTAAAGCGAAACCAACGGAACAGTGCTGTAAAGGTGGTCACGAACTTGCCGTCATTTCTCAGGGATTTGCCAAAACCCTGAATTTGGGCATCAATTTTTCATACACCAAGCTGTGACTCGTAGTATCTGAAGTGTATGCTCTGCTGCAGGAATTGGATGTGATGCTCATAGGACTTGCTTGTTCAGTTTTTGTGTAATCCATAAAAGTGTGGAGTGCTCCTGGTGGCTTCGTCACCACTACCATAAGCGGCACCAAGGAGTTGGCTCTGTCACAGCTGTGGTAAAACCATCTTAAACCTGGGGAAGATTGGCTTTCATCTTCTAGAAAAGTAGTCATACAAAACAGTCAAATGTTAGTGCAAACGACACAGGCTCCAGTTTCAACATTGTCATACAAGCTGCGCAAAGTATTTGAGGATGCGGCTTTGAATCTCCACAACCATTAACATTCTCAATCTGTCTATACGCTCGACTCCACCTTAACACTCACCTCTGTGACCTATTTAGCAAATTTATTTGGAAATAGCAGCGTTCTGCCTGATGCACGAGATGGAACTTTATGTTGTGCTAGTTGCCTTACACACTGACCACAGTAACTTGGAGATCACCTTCTTTAATTGTCACGAACCACATTGTTTTCAGGGTGAGACATGAAATCGTGTCTATCATCTGTGACAAAGAGAAATAAGTGATGCCCGTGGCAAGGTGCCATTCAGGTGGTTGAGTTCCTTTAGGAGGTAGGGCGTGATACGAGTGAGAACTCTCAAAAGCCGATTATGGTCTTAGCCAAGCAGGCTCAGGTGACATAGTAATGCTTTTTGGGCACTATGTCATTAGGCACCATCCTATGTAATTTATTTGCTTCCACAACACCTGCATGGCTCACGAGCGTCCGGTGGTAAATTTCTGTCTGTCCAGTGAATTTCTGATGTAGCATCCCTAGTTCCAAATACTTCAATCTGCATGCCACTTTCTATGGCGGGTGTTACTGGGAAGGAGACTAACGAACAGCTACACATAGATAAAAACTCTTTAAAGGCTGTTATTGCTGAAGCACTGCCCAACATCAACGCACGCTATATGATACAAGAAAGTTGCTGCTATCAAAGATGAATTCAGTCAGTAATTTAGGATGAAGATGGTTTTACTCTATAGCCTTATAAAAATGGTAAAAGAAAGCTAATAAATTTAGAACTCATGTTTCGAATCTTGTCTGAAATATTGATATTCCAGAAGTCATTATGTCTTCAGATATCTCACGCAGCCGGTACTCCTGTTCTACTTCTTCATGACCTTCAGGTATGCTAGAGAAGTCTTTCTTGTCATTGCGCTCCAAAACGTAGTTGAGCAAGAGGAGTAGACCTAGGTGGCTGACAGGATGGCTCTTCTTTAAGTGCTTTGCGTAGAAGAAAAATAAACATGAAACATCTTCAACACTGTAATGGGCATTAACTGTTAGGGATGAAACATGGAAAACCCTAAGGAAAACATTTAGGTTTCGTGGGAATGTAAAAAATACACAGACTAAAGCCAGTGAAGGAAAACAAAAATGTTTGTGTAAGCTTCTTTAGCAATGCGTTTGCTGCCTGTAGACAACACGAGGCAGAACTCGGAAAGCGACCTTCACCCAGAGTTGACATCAATTCTGCGTGAAATTTGTGCATATAGTCCCAGTCGGGTGTACAAGTAAGACTTATATTGCATGTTTTGCACATTACTCATCTGATGCCTTAGCAGAGCAAGGTTTTTACTCTGCCTTTCTTGTAAAAAAATATTGGGAAGTGCCCAAGTGCATCTAGTTAGATTTTTTTGTGAATGGCACATGTGCTGTTGGCCTGGAACTGATTCACTATATTAACACCCATAGCTTTCAGGGCCCCGTGTCGCTGAAAATCCAGCAGTGGTGTTGGCGACCTTTCCCTTATGAGAAAATTAATATCGAACCATGCATCCCGATCCATGCAGGCCCTCTACGTGGCACATAGGCGTTATTGAACTAATTGAAATTCTTAAAGTAGAATATGTCAAAACATTCGTAAATTATGACTTGCACACGACTTCGAGACACGATAGCGTTGAAACTGTAATTTGAATATGCGAGAAAACAATTCTGTTGCGCGGAAACTCAAACACAAACCCCTTTCCCAGCTGCCATTTCAGGTCTGTCTTAGGAGTGGCGTGCCCCAGAAAGCTCGCCTTCATGCATAGCGTTCGCCACCAGCATTTCCAGGGAAACATTACAGAAGCATAAGCTGCAGCGGCCCAGAAGCGTGAGAAGCAGCCATGGGTATTTTAATGCTATCATGTTCCACTCTTAAAGGCGCAGCTTGAGTGTCCTCCCATCTTTTTTTTCACTGTTTCTTCTTGAAGGCGTTGCTTCGTTTCCTTTCTGCTGTAGGGCGAATGCAATATCTGCTTTGAATAACAGCAAATCCACATTTTGTTTGCACTTGATGCTGGCTGCACTGGCGTGGCATCTCTCCTGAACACTATCCAACAGTTCACTATGATGTTATCACTGAAATGGAAGAATACACAGGACCCCTTCGTGTACCACTTTATCTACCTCGAAGTAATATGCCATAGCTCTATGATCATATCCTTAACGTCCACTACTGTCTTAGATTCATTTCAGATAGCTGGAATGTACAGACTAAAAAAAGTTTGGAAGCGCTTGCACTCTTTGGAGAACTTTGTATGAGCATTTTCAGGCTGTTCTGGTGACACTAAAAATACTGCTCTCCTGTAATCGAGAGTAGATGTAAGCATGAAATGGCTGCCGGCAAAGCAGATTGGTTGTAGATGATACTAGCCACGATATTAAAATGGGTGTAGCGCACACTCGCAACGGCACACCTCGCCACACCACACCACGCATACTGTAACAGGTTCATACGGAAGCCATTTTCCTGTCAAAGACAGAACCCCATTGCAAGTCTCGTCTCGGTCCACCAGACGCGCCGTGCACCTCACGGACTGCTGGCATTGAAAAGAGCACAAGCAACTGTCTCAGTGCCGAAACATGGCAATCGAGTGTACATTGCCTTGTGTGTGCCCCTGAACGTCGCTATTAGAAGTGACAAAACTTCAGCGTACTAGAAGTTACAGATTGAGTGATATTGTGAGCAAATATTTAGGAGAACTCAGAAGCAATATCTTTTGTAGCATGTTTGGGAAGTAACTAGCGTATGTAATGCAGTCTTGGCTGTTTGCCCGGATGATCTTGTTTGAGTGCCAGGATAATGGCTCTGGCTTTTGGTTCATTGAAGGTGGCCGACAATAGGAGCTAAAAGCATTTCATGTTTAAAACGTCTGCAGCAGTGGCACTGTTCGGTTAGTCAAGGAACTCGTTTCATGGCCCTCATTCTGACACTTTCGAACACTATTTCTGCTTTTGTAATGCTTCCTAAAATTTATCCTTCATATTCTTATGTGAAAGAACCATGCATCAATTTTGGCATATTTCTCAAACTGTACGAGCAGAATTGCTGCTGATTACATAAATTTAACCTGAAAATCCACACAGCAGAACTGTTAGTTGAAGTATGTAATCCCGATCAAGGAGCCATTCTCAAGACGATGTTCCCGCTGGCACTGATGCATGGCATTCCTGGCGTTGGCGAAATCTTTATTCTACATTATAAAGCAGCAAACGTTCGCACGTGCTCTTCTTTCATTCTTTTTTTGGGGGATTTGCTGTTTTAATGAGCTTTGCCCTTTGAGTGACAGCAGCCTGATTGACACTTCTGACTCACGTATTTAACATTTTTGCACAGTTTGGTCAAGGAGTAGCCAGATTTTGAGAAGTACATCTTTAGCAGAGTCTATAGGTGCTGGTTTTTGGTGTGGAGAGACAAGCAGCTTCATGGCTTCCCTCCTCTCTCTTGTCATTATGTCAGCAAACGGAAATGAAAACTCTCGAAACAGTATATTTGTTATTGAGGAATCTTTGCAAGGCACATTGTGAAGCGCACATGCCGATAAATTGCTTCAACCTTTTACATTAAACAAATTATGCCATGTGCTGTCGAGAGGCAAGGAAAGCTGTTCGCTTTGAAAATTATCTCCAGAGTTTGTCAAGTGATTGAAGTATTGTTACCCAGTACCTTGACCAAAGATGTTATGGGAAACAGCGCAAGGAACTAGCATACTTACACTAATTGCAGGTATTTGGCGGAGTTGTATGGGAGACAAGATGGCCAACCAATTTTCCTCCAATGCATCTGAGCTTTGTCATCTTCACGGTGTAATGTAATCTTTTCAGGTAGCGGATAAAGAATGTGTGGCAACATGAAATGGCCTTTCACGACACAGGCGAGAAGTGGATGCGACACTTCATTCTAATTAAAGTTACATCATCACTGAGCATGTATACTACGCCCAAGTTGGGTCCATACTCTCGGTAACGCCAGGAACACGCAGGCGCGAGACACCAACTGCATGAGAGGAAAAAACACACGAACCAGCAAGACGAGCATAGAGAAAAAGTTTCAACAGGAGCGGACGCTCCCATAGAGCCCAGCAGCCGAATTGACTGCAGCGCACCAACCGGAGAGTATCAACACGTTCCGGTTTCGGTTCTGAGCGCGCGCGTTTTGAACACCAGTCGGTACACGCCACGCCGGCTCCGCTGATCCGCCAGCATTTTTTTTTCGCTACTACTGCTGAACCGCGCGCGGCCTTGACGCGGAATCGTTTTATTTCATAAAAATGAGTCCGAATGATCTTTACAAGGCTACCTCCACCGAATCTGTGTCACGTGCAATTTCATAAAGAAAACGCAAGACATCTTCTGAAACGACGAAATGTTTATTTTGCTCTATACAAATGCTCGTTCCGGACTTCTTGTGCATTCATCGAAAGTTCTGGCACCAGGCAAGCAGCGATCGTTGCCGTACGAAGCTCCACCGGATGCCATCAGCTGAAAGAAATTTAGAAAGAAGCATGTATTATTTTGGTATATTGACCTAACAGGAAAACTGCGTGTGGAGGCGAAACGTGCGTATACGTGGTGAATGAGCAGCATTACAGATAAATTGACTTTTACATACATTTCGTAGCAAATACACACCTCCCAAACAATGCCACAAAATCTGAAGAAAACATCCGATTTTCAAGCATCCCTCCCTTCCCGGGCATTATTTCCTGCACTTCAAGAGCGCAAATACACGGGTGACTGCGCGTTTCCGAAACAACTTGGCCTCAGGCGACGGGACGGTACGCCAAGTACACAGAGGTGGCTAAACACAGGCCCTCAGCCAGACCATGCTACACGCTCGCAGAATGCCTTCTAGTCGCAATCAAGACAGATTCGTGTGTGCAAAGCCTGTTTTCAGTCGCTCAGAAGACAGAAATATGAAGTTCTTGAGCTACTCGGCGTTATCTTTTACGTGTCCTGCCAGCGCATGCAACACACTCGCGTGCTATCACTCTCAGCAATCGTTCGTCGCGTTTTAGTCAACCGTGAGTACCAAAATAAGGGATACGTTGTTGCAGGGCCATAAAAAGCGTCACAAGCTTGTCCCACTAAAATTCAGTACACGCAAAACTAACTCGCCACGGCCGGCCTGCTTTCTTTCTTCTTTTTTTTTTTTGCTGACAGCTACACAACCCCAGGCGCCACGAGCCCCATGCTTCAAAAGTATAAAAAAAATTGGAGGACGCTTAAGCTTCGCCTTCAAGAGTGAAACGCGACAGCGTTCCCGTCGACCCGCCAAGGGGTGTAAGACAATGGGCTACGGCGCAGCGATCACATTTTACGAGGCGCCCCGCATCGGACGCGGTGAGCGTCGAGCAACGCAGCGTTCGGCGCGGCAACAAAACGTGCGCATGAGCAAGCGGAACGAACCAAAGAACTCGGTGTCTCTGAGGCGGAAACGATGAAGTCTAGAAGCGTACGGTGAGGGGCTAGTTGGTATGACATTATGAGAACAAAGAAAAACTGCGCAAAAAAGAACAAGACAGAGAAAGAACCACACGACACAGGCGCAAATTTTTATTTTTCCAACGCCACTTTCCCATCAACAACAGAACGCATGCGCACCAACCGCAAAGACCAATGCCGCTATCATGTAATCAAGCCTAAAACGCCAACTCCTTGCGGTACAAATGTATGGAAGCCTCACTAACACATTTATCCGGCCCTAATCTCGCCATTTCTAAAGCTTCGATTACTTCACGCTCTTTCTTATCACTTGCGCGTCCGACAATCTTAGTCCTGCCGAAAAGTGGAGTACAAACATTGCCGTCATGCCTGCAGGTCTTGCAAAGCTTAGGAAGACGCTGTCCTCTAGAATCTAGTGAATCGGCATGTTCTAATAATCTAATATTAATGCAGCGGCCTGTTTGTCTAACGTACACGTTGCCACAACTCAGCGGAATCTCATAGATGACATTCCCTCTACAAGGCACAAACTTGTTCCTGTGGTTAGTGCAGCACTCAATTTTCTTTTTCCTATCAGGTCTAGCTAAATTGCAGACTGGACAGCTTACAAGGTGCCAAAAAGAGAACCTGTATGCCGAATTTACCCGCTACCCTCTTCAGGCCGTGCGAGACCCTGTGGACATAGGGCATAACTTCATACTTCCTCCTCTCCTGTGGATCCGCCCCTCGAGGCTTTGAACTTGGTCGGAAGGACTTCAACAGGGACTCGGCTACAGCCCGAAGAAGGGCCAACGGAAAACCGGCCGACCGAAGGCGATCAGCTTGGGCATCAAAACTAGACTGAACCTTGTGTGGACAGGACTTCACTAACGAAGCCCTGAGGCACGTTGACGCGATCCCCCTCTTGACCAGCTTCGAATGGCTTGAGTTGAAGGGTAGAAGTGCTTTTTTCGACCTAGGCAAACGATGCACGCCAGCCAAACGTCGTGATTGGCATGGGCAGAGAGATAGACAGATAGTGATCTAAAGAAAGGAAGGACGCTTGATTCTGCAACCCGTGAGGGAGCAAGGCGAAACGTCGTCAGGGGAGAGGGAGTCCGGGCGGCGACGCGCCTCGCACCGGTCCCCGCACAACCCCAATGCACGCATGGCGCGCCACCTGTCGGGGCAGCGCCGTACATTCAGAGGAGGGGGTCTTCTGTGTTTGCCGAAAGATGGCTCTGTGTGTGCGAGAAGCGCAGAAGAAATGTAGCGGAAACGCACTTCGCTACTCGTGTAACTGCGACTTCTGTAAGTTACATGTTCATAATTACCGATATACACCGCAGTATAACTTTCTACGGCTCGTTTCTAAGGCAACACCGAATTCACTAGAGGCGCTTTTGTACCGTTTTGAAGCATCGAATTCGTGGCTGAGTGGTAGCGTCTCACACTCCGGAGACTCTGGTTCGATTCCCACCCAGCCCATCTTGCAAGTTGTTTTTTATTCAGAAGTGCCTGCCGGGATTTATCGCTCACGGCCAACACCGCGGTCGCCGACACCGGCTTTTCTGCGACACGAGCTCCGTAACGCTGTCGCGTTGAAAGTTACGAAGTGAATTACAATAATTTTTGGGGTCGGAGAATGCGTCACGAACTTCTCCCAGTAAGATTCAGTAGACGCGAAACTAACGGCGGCACACAGCCGAGCTGCTTTCCGCTAAGTGCGCCACTACGCCGAACGCGGCCACTGTGCTTGAAAAGTACCCCAAAAGTAACAAATTAGTCACAATCAACCCGTCACAATCACAATCAAATAAGCGAGACATTGAAAAAGGCGTGCCCACAGGCAGGCCTCGTCGTCCGTCTTCTCTAAGCGGCGGCGGCGACACGGCCACAAAAGTTATTAGTTGAAAAACCCTCAGAAGAAAAACCGTTGAACGCTCAGCGCGTCCGGCGCGGCTGCAAGCTGGCCTCGCAACCGAGAACGGAACTTTTTCCATAGGCCTAACTACCGACAACGCAGACAGGCTGCCGCGAACAATGAAAAGCGAAAACATCGTTGTCGCTGACATACCTAATAAAGGTCACTGTCGTCAGCGTCCATCGGGTTGAAAGACACTGGTGCACTGTCATGTTGCCCGGGCGTTAAGTCTGTCCATTCCGTTCCGGCCGACCAGTCTAACAGTCGTTCAACACTGGGCCTCTTCGATTTTCGGAGTTCTGGCAGCCAGCTAGTTCCGGTTCTGACAAGAAGTCACATGGGCTGGGATGCCAAGACAAACCGAACCTGCCCGAAATTTGCAAAATCGAACGCCGGTACAGCTGGCCAAATGTAAACATATGCTACCAGCATGGCAGCGCCCGTCGAGGCCGGCGCGCGCTCGGCGTAGTCGGCCCATTTATGCCTTGCCAGCTTGCAAATATATTGTTCCATTCAGAGACACGATCACTTTCGCGCGATTTCGAGCGATTCGGCGCAAGGTCGGTATAACGTAAAACTATTCCGTTGTGTTTCTATTCCAAAATGGCCGACACCGCTCGCTCATTGGTCGAATTTTTTGAGGCCGCGCCCATTTTTCCTGCCTGTCAAGCGACGTCAGGAATGCTCAAAAACTGCCACATCAAAGTGACGTTTACGCACTCATTATGCTAAATTATGCCGAACAAACCCGCCAAATTCGTGGAATAACCGGTGAGTGCCCCGTTCCGTTTGGAATAGAAAAAAATGGCGGCCTTCTTGATTGCGTTGGCGGCGGCGGCTCGTCAGCCCGGGCGCGGGAGGAGGGAGCCCGAGGATGCGTTTGACATGCCAGACGATCTGTTTCGGCGGCACTTTCGCCTTAAGAAAGAAACTGTGCGGTGGCTGTGCGACGAAGTGGCGGAGGAGCTCGGAGGCGTGAGAACTTCAGCGCTGTCGGTGGAGCAGCAAGTGTTGTGCGCGTTGCGATTCTTCGCAATGGGCAGCTTTCAAGCCTCGGTAGGGAGCGAGGAGACGATCGGCGTGACCCAGCCTGCGTTCAGCAAGTGTGTGCGACGCGTGTCGGAGGCAGTCGTCCACGCCGGGGCCCGCAACAAGTGGGTCCATTTCCCGAGGACGTCGGAGGAGAAGGCGGCCGTGAAGGAAGGATTCCTTCGACGCGGCTACATTCCCGGCGTCATCGGATGCGTGGACGGCAGCCTTATAGCCATCATCGCACCGAAGGGCAAGCAGAAGGCGGCATTCATGTGCCGCAAAGGCTACTACGCCCTCAACACAATGTTCGTAAGTATCTTAATTTTTGTCTAATTTGCGCGTCATAGCAATGCGTCGCTTATGCTGAGCGCGCTGTCGTCAGATCTGCGACGCAGGCATGCGGATCCTCGCCGTCGACGCTCTGCGACCGGGGTCAGACCACGACGCCCACGTCTGGAGAACTACGTGGTTGCGTCGTCGGTTCCTGGAGGGGCATATTGCCAAGGCCGGCGAACACCTCCTCGTTGAGCAGCGGGAAAATTTTGTACAGTTGCAATGCTGGCAGCATGCAGCAAAGCGTGCTCGCGCCGTAAGACAATATTGAAGCTCGAACCCCTTATGTTACAGTCAGGTTATTAAATATAGGCCAGATGTAGAAATTTTCCAATGGTGTCTGCACGAAACAAAGGGACAACACCTGCGTTGTACTTTAAATTAATTTTTAATTTAAGTGTACAGTGGACGCGTTGTCACATTCTTTTTTACACTGACAGTCATTTGTGAATGAAGACTACACAAAGAGCTGCCTTGCTGCAAATAGGGATGCTACTATGTCCCAGCTATTGTTATCTGTGATCACAGCTGCGTCAGGTGCTCAGCCTGTATATTTCTTTATTGCAGCCTTTCTGTAGTAGGTGCATTTTACATGACCCATGCTTCGCCTACTAAACTTTGTGCAAATTTCATACCATGTTTTATGATCCTGCAGGTGACAGCGGCTACCCCCTGGGACCATGGCTCCTGACCCCAGTCACAGGCCACCCTCCCATACACACTGCAGAAGGCAGGTACAACACTGCACATGCTGCAATGCGGTCCGTAGTGGAGCGGTGCATTGGGCTTCTGAACAGCCGCTTTCGCTGCCTTCAGCGGTACCGCGCCCTCCACTACGAACTAGACCGTGCTACCAACATCGCTGCAGCATGTGCAGTGTTGCGCAACTTGTGTCTTGACGAAGGTGACACGTTGGATGACGTTAGTGATGACAGCAGCAACAGCAGCAGTGACGATGAAAGTGGGAACCCCTCCCCACAGAGAGTTCCCCGAGTGAGGGCAGCACACATGATGTACCTGAGAGGCTGTGCTGCCCGGGATAATGTTATTAGCTCATTTGGCACGACACGGCAGCAGCACCAGCACTTCCTGCAAAGGGTGCGAAGGCGGCTGCGTCGACAGCAGCAATATATACGAGCCTGACACTGCAGGCAGATGTTTATTACTGCTGTCTACACACCTAATAGAGAGGAGGAACAAATGTGAAGAAATGTGTGCAATTAGTGGATAGCGTGCTGTTTTTTTATAGAATCTGCTCAATCATAACCAGCGTTTTCACGTGTCCTCTGCCAGTGAGCTGTCACTACCGGAGATGATTGCATCCTTCCACTGTGACACTACATGAGAGCCTTTCATTTAGTACCTGTGGATAGAACACTTTGTGTTCATCGGCAGAATGTTGTAGCCACTTCTCTGGGCAGCTGGGGTTCGCCAAATGATTTGCTGCTGCTGCTTTTGCTTCTGTCATCACCGGCACTGTCACCGCCATCTGCACTGTGCATGGGAGGCTGGTCTTCGTCTCCTCGCTTCCTATTTGGGCTGCTGCCAAGCACAACACTTCTCGCTCCACCATGCGCACTGTTCTCACGCACCTTGTAGGCCCTGCGCTGTTTTGCCACACAGCCACCGCACAGTTCCTTGACAGAAGGCCAAGTTATGCCGAAAACTATCGCCTGCCATGTGAAGCGCGTTTTTCTCCCTTGGGAGAGTGTAAATATGTAAATAGAGTTCTGAAATTGAAGGAACACGAATTGTAAATATTCTTTTCAAGTGCCACTTGCATTGTTTAAAATCGTTTATTTATGTCTGCATTGTCAATAAAACCATGTGATCCATATTCAATGCCATCTTTCATCAAAGCAAATGACAGAGAAGTACACAGAGCATGGCTTCATGGCACCAAAATAGCCGTGTGATGTTCACTACATGGAACCCAGTACACTACCAATGGCCCGTTGGCAGATGTTAAATTGCATAAATATGACACGAGCATAATGATATTTTTTTGAACTCGCGGACAACCATTTATCTTCATCCAGCAACTTAACAGCAAGAAAGATTTCTATTATGTAGTTGGCATGTTTGTAGCACAAAACAGTTTCTTTTCAATGACTAGTGCGGTAATAAGATCACAATATAAAACAGCCATGACATGCTTTTAAGGAACGACAAGTGAGAAAATGCTTCGCACTTCAACGGTATTTCATATAACGGCTGCAAAAGCAGCCTGGCAGTGAATGTCAAAATAGCGGCCACATCCGTTACGTATGTCGCAAACTGTGCTCAACTACAATGGGGACTAGATTGTATTGCTATCATAGGTAAGGACACCTGAAATATCACAATAACTATCACAAGTAACAGATGCTTGGTGTTAACAAAAAGACCAATTCGGACACTCTGCGTAGGCACGAATGGCTTGACATTGCAAACATGACATACATATGGCATGACAATTGATTTGCAGTTATCACAGCGTTGTAGTTAAGTGCACCTGTATGTGTGGGAGACAATGTCGTAGTTGCCGTAAAAGTGATTGCATAGTGTATCTTCCGTGGAAGAACGGTGCACATTGAAACATATCAGTAACAGCCAAACAAAAGTGAACAACACCTAACGAAAATATGGCAAAAATTGTATATATAAGTTATACCGTCTCACTTGGTGAAATAAAAATAGACACGAAAAGAAATGAACTTGGGGAAAAAATACGGTTAGGAAAAGAAATGAGAAAATTCTACATATAAGTTATATAATGCCTCACTTGGGCAAACTTGCACTACAAATGAAAATACACATAAGAGAAATTACCTTGCAAAAAAAGATGATTAGGGACAGAAATGTACGGAAAACAGCCATATCATCCTTTGGTGCTACATACAAAAAAAACATGCATTCGTGTTTCAAGTGACATCAGAGCACTATCAGTCTTCGCTGCCATGGTCACGCATGACCTGCACATCAGTTCACAAGACTGGCTACAACTTGGCGGCACAACAACTTGCGAGGACGTATGGGCACCACCACCAAATGCTGCAGCGGTGATTTGAACGGAAAGATAGGCAACACTTGTACCTACACAGCACTATAGGATGATATGGGGGAAAAAAAAGCTGTTCCTCATGGGTGAGGCGGCTCGCGGAGGTGAGCCAGGGAAGCCAGCAGCTGGCGCAGCGTGGTTGCGATGAGACTAGTGGCCTCTCGCGAACCACGCATCTCGGCTACCAGCTGCTGCAGGACCTGCCGGGTCGCCCTCTGCTCTTCCACCAGCTGCTGGTGATGCTGCGAAACAAATTCACTTGTTAGCAACAGCTTATGCAATGTAAATGCTCGATTTTCACTGTTTGCAAGTGTTGCAGTTTCAGCAAGGTTACTCTTGAGGGCAGCGAGATCATTTACATATGACATGACAAATGTCCGTGCAAACGTACATGGCCTGTTATGTTAAAAACGTGTGAAACGTAGCAAATCCTACCAAGCTTCCTCTGCCTGTCAGAAGACAGTATTGGTGACTAGTTGAATTGTTAAACAAATGATGATCATGCTGTGGCGATACATGCAACCATGGAAATGTTTTGTAAGTTGCTATGTGTTAAAGAACACCTCAAAGGAGATGTATAAACGTGCATGAGCCAATGAGCCAAATGACTACAGATGCCTCTCATGTTTAACATGGTTGTAATGTACATTATTACCATGTGCACTAATCACCTCTTCAAAAAATGACCCGGCCAAGTTGTACGCACCTGCCTATTTTGCTGCAGCAACAGCTGATGGAAGTTGGCGGCCTCCGCATTTGCCGCCTCGGCTTGCTGCCCCTTCCGCGGATACTCGGCGGCTGTACTGCAGGCCGCGTCCTCCAGCAGCTGTTGGCGGGGTGGTCTGCGGGGCTGCTGCCGAGCTGATGGTCCGTAAAAATAAAATTAGTAAACAGGTTAAAAAAAAATTTCGCTCCGTCCTGCGTAGACATTTTACTGGTTCATTATCAGGTGGAAGCCCAGAAAAATAATTCCAGCAACACACCGTTCACAAAATGAACAGTAAACTTGCATAAACAAAAAGGCACTACACCATCATACAATACTACACTAATAGTACTTTCAGCTTGTACGCTGCACAAGCTCCATTACAAATGGTGTTAATAGTCAAACATTATTGTTCCATATTGCAGCGACATTTAGGCGGGCACTTTTTCTTTGCCATGTAAATAATATAAATACACAATTTCTGTTTGAAAGGTCTTGACAGATACTGCTTTGTTGATTTGAGTGACGTGTTCGTATTGCAATAGCTGCTGCAGTGCCTTACGTGCAGTGCCACTTGTCCCCGGCTCCGTCCCGACAGAAACGCGGGCACCTGCTGGTGGGGCAGGGGGCCGAGGTGCAGGCTCCTCCTCACTGGAGGTGTCCTGCTGGAACAATAAAGTACAGGACATAATGTGATTAAGTTCCATCAACTGGTTGCAATGTCTATTTCACTTATAGTTTTTAAATCAGAAAATTCTTAATCCAGCATGCGACATAGTAGTGACTTAGAGCTTTGACAACTCGTTGCTAATGCTTTACGGATTAACGAGCCATGAAATCCATCACAAGGTGTTTCTTAACAGCAGTGGGGCAGCATTTCCATTCTTGCAAAGTACGGATATCATGTGCTGGCATGTGTGTTGAATTGTAAGAAAACACACACAAGCACACAACGGCAAAATATTCACCAGGGTGTAACTGCCCGACATCGGTACACATAGCAACGAACTTTGCTACTCACCTCGGAGTCGTCGCCAAAAAACTCCACAGGAGCGGAAGCTGGGCCGGTTCGGCCAAGCACGGCGGGCACGCGGCCCTCCAGGCCGCCCAGCTTCCCGCCTCCCGTCTTCCTGCAAATGCATGGACACCGTGAGCTTATACGTTCCGAAGATGTTGATAGTCGCGGGCTCACCTCTTCTCGGCGCCCACCTGCGTCGCGATCTTCCGGCAGTCGTAGCACAGCCGGGCCCAATAGAGGCGCCAGCGCCGGGCTGCTTTGACTGCCGGTCCGATTGTGTTTAACGCCGCGGCAATCTCCTCCCACAGTGCTTTTTTTTCTGAGCAGCAACCATACTTGGCGAGAGGCTTGTGGCGCCTCTCGCCAAGTATGGATGCTGCTCTATGAACTGAACCAACAAGCGGCCTGCGCGGCCGAAACGCGCGCGCTTTTTTGGTTGATCCGCCATTTCTTCTTCGCGCTCAATTTTCGCCGGACCGCAGCGAATTAATACCAGCAAATCGTACCGTTCCAGATATCACTATGACGTTAAAACATAAAGGTTATATTCATTTAATGTGTTGTTATTCTATCACGCCATAAATGTTACGTTAAATTTAACACAAGTGAATAACAACAACAACAAAAAAGTTTTCTCGTGCAAGTTATATCCAGCAGAAGTATCTGTACCGCCCGCACGGGGGAATGGATCACTGCGCAGCAGTGTGTGGCAAAGAAAAAAAAATGAACCTCTGTTACAGACCACCTTCGATTTAAATCGGGACCTACATTGGGAGATAGTTGCGATCGTTTATAGAAAACGTTAACTTATCAGCTATCTGTTGAGATGCCTTCCAACCTTCACTGATTCTTCCGTATCCTATGCGAATAAAAGCAAAAGTGAACACCATGCGATCACCGCAGATGTTCAGATGCTACTGGTTAGTCACTAAGCACAAGAAAGAATGATGTGTTTACTCACCGAGCACTACGCTTTCACAGTCTTCATGATGTTCACAGCTTCCAGAACTCTTCTCGGGCGAAAGTACCTCGTACTCCGAGATTTCATCTAATCGGGCAGCGTTACGGACAAAAATACACCAAGTGCGGCCCACAGAACCGGTCAGCTCTTTTCATGTAGCCGCCATCTTAAGTGTGCGTAGCGAAATGGATTGGATGCGGAACTGGCACATGTGTGGCTATGAGTCGAAAAATTAAAATATATGTGTTTACTTTCAAGCGCGCTTCAACTTCTCTTGCGTTAAAAGATTACAAAACACTTTTACTCTCAGCGACACACAATTGTTCTTTTATCAGACGTTTATATCTAAATGTCACTTGCTATACGGTCCCTTTAAATAAAAAACAAGCAGAAGAACATGCTTCCGGAAACGATGGAGGCTGCTGATTGGGCAGATTGAAAAACGTCGCTGGTTCCCGCCCCCATACGCAGAAACTGTCGCGTCATTTTGACGTCCGGAGTTTGGAATACTTTTTGTTTGGAATAGAGTTACGTTATCGCGCCCGGCCAACCTCACTTGCGCAGCGCGACAGATGGCCTCCGACGCGGCGGATGACAAGACGCGAAATCGTGATTGTGTACTCGAAAGCGATAGCTGGAGGATCGCTCGCAGCGATCACGTCGACCACCGGCGACATTGATGAGTTGGCGTTGTGTCATCACAAAACCTGAAACAGCAGGTTATTGGGTACGTCTAGCTCATACGCACAAAATTTCGCGCCGACCTGCTTGGGCTTCGATTTCATAAAGTTTGTTGTGGCTGATGGTGCTTCTCATTTAAGGAGCTGGGGACGCGGCTGGCGCATGAAAATGCATTTCGCCTGTGACGAGCGAAACGTTTCGCACGAAAAACAACATTGGTCGCAATCATAAGAGCAATAAGCCAATGTACGTGTGTCTAAATGTACCGAGTGCAATCAGTGTATTCTTAGATCAACGGCCTGCAGTTCGAACACATATCGGTTTCGAGCTGCCACAGCATACGACGGAGACACGGAGCGAACACGGGCTAGCTGCAAAGCCTTCGCTAACTGCAGAGAAAAGAGATATACGCGAGATATGTGAAAAGGAACGCCACCAGAGAAAGACGAACCCAAAATGTACCGCAATGTGCGAATGAGCGTCTGCAACTTGCGTGGAACACGATGCAGATAACATGCACTCATGAGAGCGCGGCGCGCTGTTCGCCGCGAAGAAGCAATCAGTTGGGGACACGCACACAAAAGCTTCAAACGGTTCACCACGGCTCGTATCAAACCGCTTCGCGATGCGGAACGGTGCGTTAGCACCTAAAAAGATAACGCTAGAAGTAAGGAAATCCGAAGATAACCGTAGACAGTTGGCTGAGCGAGGTAAATTTAAGTCCTCAAGCACCCGCGCTGCAATCCGTGAAGTCCCCGTAAAGATGGCGGCGAGCGCCCATCGCCTCTTTTAGTCGTCTGCTAGCCAGAGAACTTCCAGAGAGCAGCCAGACCAAAATCGTCCTCGCAGGTTCTGGCAGCCCGCGGGTAGCCAGAACCGTCCAGCGCGAGCAAAACGAACGCCCGGCGGAAGTGCGTAGCGCGGTGGGCGGAGCAACCCGAGAAAAACGAAGACTCTCTGGCTGGCTCTGGCAGCCCGCTGGTAGCCAGAAGTGGAAAATCGAAGAAGCCCACTGTTTTCGCGCCTTGGTTTCTTCCCACTCGCGTTGCTCCCGTGCTCCCGCTCCGTTCCGCGAGCCTCCGTGTCTGTGGTGCCATGGCCAGGTGTCTCGAGCTGCTGACGTCCATCTTTGTGCGCTACGCGGCCGTGTCCGGAGCGTATGTTGCGCCGGCGCGGGTCGTCACTGCTCTTACTCCTCGGCGATTCTGGTGTTTCTTCGTCTATGACGAGCGCCCTGGGCTCGTCGCACGACGACGACGACGTTTCGGCCTCCCAGTGGTTCTTCACGTCAACGCTCGCCTCCGAACCTTGTCGGGCGGCCCTCCTGTCCCCCCCCCCCCCCCCGTTCTGCTCGCCCCTTGAGGCTACTGTGTGTCGCTGGCAGAACTGCCCCCTGTTTCATGATCCGACTGCACCGTCGAACCCCTGCTTCGCCCTGTATCGATGTTTACACGTGAGCCAGTGTTGATTTCATGCCCGTCTTCGTCACCTTTCTTGTCCCACCATCGGCTCGGGCTTTCGCCGGCGTCTTTCCGCGGACTTGCCTTCCCTCGACTCGGGCCAGGTGTCGGCTTGGAACCTTGCTGCCTCTCGCCTTGCTGGTGGGGCGTGTTCCCAATTTCGCCATTTTGTGCTCCCTGCTGGGTGCTGTGGCCGCCATGATATGTGTTCTGCACAGGAGCCGAGGGACGAGGCGGACTACCGGCAAGGCGGAAACCAAAGCAATGTTTACTCATAGAGAAAGAAAAAAAAAGTTAATAGCGGACACTCCCATACAACCCAGCGGCCCAATCGACCCTAGCGCGCCTGGCGGTTGGTGGGAGCAACTGTCCTGCACTTCCTCTTTCGGTTTCGCAGGCGCGAAATTTGGATTACCGCGCGTAACCGATGTTAGGCTGTAGTGGAAGCTTGTCATTTCAGACCACTTTTCGTCACCCACATGGCAACGATTTTATTTGTCCTTTTGGTTTAGCGATTCCCTATTTTGTCCAGTTCAATTGTTGGTGTAAAGTGAGGTCGTGACGCAATTTTTATTTCTATTGAGTTATAGAAGATGGAAATAGAGGTAATCATAATTCACTACGGCTTTTCCATCGCACTTGTCTTCTTTATTTTGGTACAAGCGATCATATGTATCAAAGAGACAGAGTTCCCGCAATGTTTTTATGCCAAGGCAACATAGAGGCTGAGCAGAGAAAAAGCACAAAATGAGAAGAGCACCGTACAGAAATGCAAGGTGTAAAAATATACCTGCATCTTTGCTTACAAAGACAGTTAACGAATATTGCAACAAATACACAGAAAACACAAGTGTTGGCAGAAGCCGGCAAGCTGGTGAAGTATGGAGCGCTGATCAGCGCCCAGTGGGTAAGAATCCATGGAACAAACGCGGCGCACAAAACTGATGAAGGAAGGCGCAACGTGCACACAGCACTTAAGTCGCTAGTCACGACTGTGGTTAACCGGAATAATGCATAGAGAAATAAAGATGGTACAAAAACCACACGACGCAAGATATCAGAAAAGCAAAGAAAGAGTGCGTAGGCTGTCCTTAAAAGCAGCTAGCCCAAAATGTAAAAAAAAAACTTGCTGCTTGAACATTGGCTGTATGCTTTCGAAAAGGTGATGCTTTGCAGCTTGCCCACTACATGAAAAAGAAACGTTCTGCTACAACACTGGCAGGCATTTTTCCTGTTATGTGTCGCCTTCATGAAAAACTTAGAGCCTAAGTGATTTGCTACTGAGTGTTGCTGTTACGTATTGGAAGTGTTCAAGGTGAAGGTGAAATACACTGCAGTCTTCACTTCTGCAAAATTCTGCACCTTAACTGGTGCTACAAGAGCGCTATTACGCGGCGAATAGCCGAAGAAAACCTCTTTGGCTCATTATTTCCACAAAGGCTCTACGTAGTGCGTTAGCACTCCAGCAAAAACACTAACAGAGCAGCGTCCACAGCCCCATCACTGGCTCTAAGTTTGGAAATTCTTATGAAAAGTTTGATGATGGGTGAGACGAGGAGGTTGACGAGAAGCTAAAATAGGAAACGCGTGACAGTGTTGAACCGTGCCCACTTCAAATTGTGTTCCTTACCACTATATGTACCACCCGCTTTAATACATTTCAAGAAATGCTTTTGTTATCAGTATATTACTTGAGCTAGAGAGACAAAGCGCACACAGTGACCAACCGAACAATAGCATGTAGTTTGCCAGCAGATGCTACAAATATACAGACAGTATACCAAATTTCTTTTCAAGGTCATGCAAATCCCTTCGAGCAAATACAGGTAGTGTCCCTACTCCTCATAGTGTGTCAACAAAACAATGGATAAAACGAACGAGCGCCTAGTTCCCTTGAATTTCATTGAAGGCCATAATGGAGTCTGCTATAACGAGTGATGACTTCAGCAAAGTGATTGCGGGACTGGGTTTAACTCCAATACCTTTGCGTAAAGCTGCCGCTAACTGCTAACCTTTGAACTTGTGTAGTTGTATGCCAGAGAATGAAGACTGGAACCTAACCTTATCCGAGTTTCGGTTCACGAAACGCACATGCCAGCATAAACAAACCCGGCAAAACATTTTGAGAAACTCCTTATGACACCCAGCAGAGCAGAAATTAAAATTGCCAACGCTTGACAGATGGCAATACAGAACGTCGCGCACTTTCGAGTGATGTGCGGTGGCCTCAATTATGGCAAGAAAGTGAGATTCAAGTTGTACGTATGCGAAAGCTGCTTCCGATGGCACAGTCAGATTTCCAAAAAGTTTGCTGGGGACATGGTATGCTTTCAGCATCGTGAAATACTGGTGGGGACCCTTTATTGTCCCGCTGTCGTCTTTCAATAACTGTGGGCAACTACAAGTTTCACCTGCGTTCTGAAGAAAGTATTTGATCAGAAAGCCAGCTACATAATATGCAACGGAGTCATCAATAACATGGGAGTGAATGTTAGTCGCAAGTTCGGAAAGATCGTCTAGAGCGGGAAAGTCATCAGGATGTGGCTGTGCACGCTCCTCATTACCCATAAGAGACTCACTGGTGAGGGAGAATGGTGAGAGCTCCTGAAGGAGGTCAGATTCATCATCCTCGACATTTCCGTATGAACAGTTTTCTTATGCAGATGTGCTTCAGGCCACAAATACATTGTGCTACATTGGGGTTGGTGCTGCAACCTTGTTTTTGCCTAATGTGGCCGAATACGTTCTCCAGGGGATCCTGTTGAAGTCTGCGTGTGAGAAGGTATTGAAAATATTGTAGTCTGCCAACCAACGATGGTTTGTGGTTGACGTCTGCCATCAAATTTCCATGATGCAATCCAAGGAAGCTGGCCTTGAAGGAAGTCAATCAGTTCTGGATTCTGTTTCATGATTGCATGTCGGAGCTTTTGCGAAGTTGTTTTCTTTATTCGAGCTGTTCAGGGAATCGAAAATCTCGTCCATACGATCACAAAATTGTGCTGTAGCGATGGCTGAGGCAGGCAGCACGTTTGCATACACCAATGCCGTGATAGCAATGGATACCGATGCACTGAGGACCTGCGTTGCTCTGCTGACCTTCATATTAGCAAAAGGTTTGTGATGAACGTGCCGTTCAGTCAACTTTGGAGCCAATCGCAACCGCAACTCATGCGAGGATTGGTAAAGGCTTACAATGTGTGACCAGTCAACAATTTCATCCCCAATGTACAACTTGTGCGCTTGGGCATTATTACGTGTTGTTTTAATTAAATGCGGTACATCAAAGATGAGATGTAACCGCTCACCATCAAATTCAGAAAAAGGCTTTGCTACAATCCCTCTTAGTTGGTTAGCGAGACTGACATTAGAACTACCCTGGTCACATATTATACTGCTTTTACTGTAATATGAATGCTTCTAAGCTCCACAATGAGCGACAACAGCAGGTTATGCATAACGGATGATGGTGATGATGTATGCCTTATAGTAAAAGCAACCGGTTTAACCCACTTCTTCGAAACACCAACAAGAACAACCATTGCTCGGTCAGCTATGGTTGAAGTGCGGTGAGCGCCATCATCTGTGAAACTATGGACAACGTCCCGTGCAACATCATACACAAATTTTTTTCAGAGCTATCTCATCAAAAACTGAAGCACACACTCGGTCACGTTCATTCCAAGCTTGAGTATTTGTTGCAATGGAAGAAATGATTCCAGGAATTGTGGCTGGAGTCATCTTTACATTGGTTAGCCACCTTCTTAATGAACGCCGGGAGGGCAAAGAAAAATATGGAGCCACAAATCGGTATGCTCGCGGGCCATGGAAGTTTAGGTGAAGAGCGAATTTCTTCAACCAAACGGGAAACCGCTTGCCCTTGCCTTTTGGCCTCAAGCGATCATGTGTCTAAAGAAGTTTAAAAACCTCCTCGGTGACGTATGGTCGGATAATGCCAAGAGCCTTGTAGTCGATGATGGTGATTTGTGAGGTTGTCTCAGCAGTCTTTTGATAGTTTTCCGCTGTGCTGCTACTTTGGCTTGGAGACGTTTAATGGTTTGCTTGTACATTTTATTGCGAAGCAATACTACTTTAGGTCGCACTTCAGCCCGTTCTGTGGCGAGGCGGTGGTAGGCACCATTGACCTTTAGCGTGACCTCGCTGCGTGACGTCACACCACGTGACGTAGAGTGACGTCACACCAGCTGTGTAAAAACGGGGCCCCATCTCACGCCGTCGCGAGGCGAGGCGGTGGCCACCAACGGCGGCCTAACTCCCGCTCCTCACCTGGGGCGCTACGGTCACTATTGCTTCGCAATCACCAGGCTTAACCAAGCTAAGTAAGCCACGGCCGTTGTTTTTTTTTTTTTGATGCACAACTTGTCGTTGGCACGCAGGAAAGCTCTGCAATGAACAAAAGAAATCAATGTAAAAGCGAACAGCAAATAATTCCGCACAAGCATTTTCCTCGATTTTTCAAACCCAAGATGCCCAACCTTTTCCCAACACACCATTCCACAAAACTTCATAAACCAAGATTTATCATGTAGTCATGGGAAAATAGAAACCTAAATTATACCCATCCTAATTTCAAGGTACGCAGGCAATACAAAGAATGATTTAAAAGCTCCTTAATAGTCTGCACTGCTTCCAAAGGAGCCCATTTATATTGCAGGTTCCAAATGCACTCCCATTCTGCTTCCAGCAGAACTTTTTGTTGGGCTAGTTGGTGCATGTTACTGATGTACTAAAGCGCCAAACAGACGACACAAGAAGAGACACGGACGAGCGCGGCATTTGGAAGGATCAGTAGACAGAACCGTACTGTGTGCTTACAGACTGTGTCAGATGTACAATCGGAGAGCCATGTGCGATAATTTCACAACGATGAGAATGCAGGTGCGCGTAAGCTTCCCTCAGCTGGCGGTGGCAGTTTGGTGGTCGACTAAACGATGAATTTTTTCTTTGAATTTCCAAGCTCTTATTCCTTAAGTCACCACTAAATTGTGGCACACATATTCTCTTACTTGTGAAGTCACGCAACAACAACTGGAAAAAAAATTTCCATCGTTCCTGTTGTGACAGAATGACACCAAAAAAATTAAAAGCATCATTGAGAGCTCACCCTAACAATTTGTTGTTGCACATACAGTGTCCTTTTGAGGATAGTTTGCTTAGAATGTTCTAAACGTAAAATAGCATGTGAAAAACAGCTACAATAAAGGCATAGTTACCATTTGCAGTAGGGCACTCATTCATGGAGCTGTTGGCAGACACATCTTCTAGGGTGTCCTGTGAAGCTTGTTCAGCGCCTCGAACACTGGTGTCGGAAGGATGTTGCAAGGTGCCTGCGGAAATCTCTGTATCAATACAATCTGTCGCAGAAGTAAACATCAAACTCACCGATCACAGAAGTTCCTTCTGTCACAACTGAGCGATTGGTCAAGGTTTTCTCCAGCGAGCCGAGGTCAGCAGATGCCCCTTTGCCAGCTACAAGGGAGTTGCCACCTGCAGAGGTTTGGTAAGCAGTCAATTTCGCGCAAAAAAAAAACCTCAGCGGTGAACTCGCCCTGCTCATCAGGGCACCTAAATGTGTGGGGGTCGCTGTTCGAAGCCTCATCCGCAGATCCTGAAGAAACGAAACACCAACGATTTGTCAGTAACATGTTTAAAAAAGAAACTGAACCTCATCCTCACCTTGTAGTGCAGCTTCTGCAGTCATGTGGCAGTCACTTGTAGAAGCGACGCTCAAAGAACCTGCATATATGTGTAGTTGGTACAAGTTGCAAAGCTTGTAGCATAGGAAAAATTAAACAGCATTTGCAAGCGTATTGCTTGGCAGGTGAAAAAAAAGAGTAGAGAAGCCACCAACTGAGAAGCAAGCAATTATGATCTGTGGAATTGTCAATAGCGCAACGTTACATTGGTGTGAGGTACATATACACGCAGACTTCAAGTAAACGTGCAATAGCCCTTAGAGGTCTTTCAAAACAAGTTAGACTGGCCAACAACGTTAAAAAATGGCAAATGTCTAGCTGCAAGGAAGGTTATAGCCCACAATTCAGATAATTTAGGAGTTTCGAAGAGATACTGCTCCTACAGCGAGGTTCGTCCATCGGCTACAAATACCTTCGAAATTATTTGTCGCCACTGCTGCTATTGCATAGAATCGAGTTTTTGTCAACTACTTACAAGGTGCAACTGGGTGCACACTAGGCACAGCCATTTTTGTAAGCCTTGTGTGTCCAGGGTCCATGAAACTTTCAGCAGTGAAATGGTTGCTGCAAACCCTGTGGGTTGCATACAATAGGCTGCCCGGCTTACTCAGAGGATCGTCTCTTCCAGCTTACTGCAGCAATGAACTATCAGCGGAAAGCGGAACTACTTGAATAGTGATTTTTTTTTATTGTGACCCTTACTGAGTACGCACGAACAGTCAGCGTGAAGACATGCGAACCGTACAGGAGCTTTAACGCACCTGCCGTCCCATGGTATGCGGAAGAAACTCGTTCCTGGTTTCTGCTGGGTTCTGCCGTTGTTGAAGCACCACGGCACGCAGCAGTAGCTGCCGTAGCTTGGACCGCCGGACGGCATGGCATCAGCACGCTCTGAAAATGTCAATAAGTGCCCGCTTCGTTAATTACCAAAAACATATGTACAAGTCATAACTGTACCAGTGAATCGCTTTGAATGTATAGCGAACCGATGCACAATATGAAACCACCGACACATTCTGACCTGACCCATAAAAGTCAGACTTACAAGAATACATGTTAAGACCACGTACAGATGTGTTCAAAAGTTCCCAGGCCGTCATCCTATGTAATCCCATGGCATTGCGGCTTGTGAACTTTTGAACACCCCTGTACGTACTCAGTATAGGGAGTTCATTGGGAGGCAGAATAGCAGTTCACATAAGCGTGGTAAAGATAAATTCAAAACGTCCAAATACGAGGCCTTTGTTCAAATGCACGCCACGCCACGCCTACGCGACAATAAGTTGTGCAATGTATTCCGCCCCGAAAAAATGATAAGGAACCGAAAGTTACATGAATGCGCAGTACTTCCCAACACGGCCGCTGCAATAAGTACACGCAGTAGTCATTGGGGAATTTTCGCCACCGTTACTTTTCTGTATAAACAATCCGCACGGACGTATACACCACCGTCCGTCCGTGCGCCGCAGATACACACCTCACTGCAGTACAAAACGCAATTAGCTACGCTCGCTGTTTATGTCACATGCGATTGTTTTCAAGCAATATTACTAAAATATTCAGGAGCCCTACTCTATAAGGGAAGCGAGCAAGCAAAGCTTGGCTACAGCGTGCCTAACGTCCTGCTTTTCTTTATTTAGGTAGCGCCCGTCCCCGGAACGCCGTTTTCAGTCTGAATCGGCGTGGCGTCTGTATGTTCTTTCCAGCGTTCGTCAGCCTCTAGAACGAGCCAACGAATGGACCGTAAACCGTCACGCTGTCACGTAAACGCGGGTTAGGAACTCAATTTTCTTGAAACCGGAATTATCCTGAAATGCGCAATTCCTGATATTGACCTTGAGCGTTGTCCAGCAGATCGTTTTTAGTCTGCCAACACGAACTATTCGCCGAAATGGAACGCCGATACCGCGGTTATCACAAACAGCGCCGAGCAAGAACGGTTTACCCTCGCAAACCGAGACGCAGCGTCTCGATGCCGTCTGACAAGCTGCGAGTCGCAGTGCATTGCACAGCCGTGAACCGGTGCAAGTTAATGGCAGCTTCGCGTCGTTTGATTATTTTCACGGAACGCAACCAACAAAGATTATTCAGTTCTCGGTGGGGGAGAGACGCTGGCGTCGGCGTCGGGAGCAGTCGCACCTCGCGTCGGATCCGTCAATTTTCGGCCTTCATGCCGGTTCTTTTATCCCTATCCGGACAGTTTCTTCACGAGTTGGTAAAACAAGTCGTCAGGACCATTTCGATACCAATCTTATACCAATACTCGCCCGGGGTGGCCCAGGAGGGTTTTGGGAAGCCCTTGACCACGCCGTGCGCCGACCTAGGCCTACCCGGCCTAGCTCGAGTGCGGCCGCCCGCACGCCAGCGCGCAGACGACGGGGCGACCACTCGGCCGCCCGCCGCCGCCTCGTCGCCCATCTCCCGGCTGCCCACCGCCATGAAGATCGCTGTCCAAGGACAAGAGGTGACCCCCGAAGAAATTTCGGATGCTTCCTGGCAGACGCCAGGCCTCCGCGCCCAAGAGCAACGCCGCACAGCGTTGCGCCTCGCCGCCACCGACGCAGCTAAATCGCCGCGATCGAAGCAGGCAAGTGCTTCGCCTCCTCAGCCCCGCCGTCATACTCCACTCCCTCGCCTCCCGGCCGACACGATTCACGTCGTCGGCCGCCCCAAAACCCCCGTCGACCTCACCAAACTCCAGCCTTGGCATTTATACACCGCCTTGCTGCAAGCAGCGAGCCTGCAAGACCTCCCGCCCGCATCTCGCGACACGGTGCGGATCCACCCGGTCAACAACACCTTTGCGCTCAGCGTCGCGTAATCGGCTCGCGCTCAAGCCTACCTCCGCATCACCTCCCTCACGGTGTCCGGCACCACTTTCACCATCCACCTCTACGCCCCACCGCCGGACGACGCCCTACGGGGCATACTCTACCACGCCTTCGACGATTTTACGGATGAAGCCACCCTTGACGATCTGCAGGCAAGCAATCCTGCACTTTCTATTGTGGGTGCCCGCCGTATGGGCAAGACTCCCCACATCTTGGTGACCCTCACGGACCCCAGACTACCCCGGTGGATCTTCTACCATGGAGTCCACCTTCGCCTCCTCCCTTTCCGCAACAAGGTGGAGGCCTGTTTCAACTGTCGCTCGACTGGCCACCGGACCGACGTGTGCCCCAAGCCACAGCAGGACAGGTGCCGTCGTTGCGGCGACACTCACCCCCCACCGCTCGAGGGCTCGCCCCCGACTTGCACCTCCCGCTGCACCGTTTGCAACGGGAATCACTCCACGCATAGCTCCAACTGTAAGCACCGCTACGTGCAGCGTCCTCAACCCCCGAAGCAAGCGGCACGCGGTCCTCCGCCGCCTCCACCCTCCAAGTCGACCACTGACTTACCGCCCCTCGCCCCGGCGGCGCCCAAACCAGCCTCTAACCCCCGTATTCATAAACGCGCCTTAACTTGAACTTGACTTGCGATTGACTCAAGACAGCGCAAACGCGTTTCAGAGATCCTCCTTAACTAGAGACGCGCCCTTGCGGCGAGCTTGACTCGGTCAAGTCGACGAAAATATCAAGTCTGGTCGAAAGCAGTCTTGAATCGGTCTTCGAAGGCGTAAGCATGGCAGCGTTCCGCAGAGACGCAGCGTACTTCAGGAGACGCGGCCTTATGGAGAGACTGTCGGCCTTTCAGTTTGCGTGCAGAGCTTGTGATGCTGTATTCGGGGCTGCGTATGTTTTTCCGTGTGTACCAAGGCCATAGTTGTGCGACAGAGGAAACCCAATGGAATTCTATGAAGACGACATGTTTTTCGCACGATATCGTTTCACGAAGGGAACAGTCCGAGAACTACTGGCGTTTCTGCCGATTGAAGCGAACGACGACTATAGGGGACTACCGCTGCCACCAATGCTGCAATTGTTGGTCACCTTGCGGTTTTACGGTGCTGGTACTTTCCAAATTGTCGCTGGAGACTTGGTAAACGTGTCGCAACCTACAGTTTGTCGCATCGTGAAAAAAGTGACCCGGCTTATCGCCAGACATCTGTTCAGAGCGGTTGTTCGTTTCCCAGGAGCCTCCCAAATGTCCAGCGTGATGCGGGACTTTTACGAGATTGCTCACTTCCCCGGAGTGACCGGGTGTATTGATTGCACACATGTGAGAATCAAAAGCCCCGGTGGTGACGATGCTGAAGTGTACCGCAACCGCAAGGGTGTGTTTTCTGTGAATGTTCAGGTAAGTGCACAGCTTTTTGGCCGATTCATTGTAAGAATTGCAAGCGATTCATTGTAAGAATATAATAGTTTTGAGTCAACTAAACATGTGCTTCACAACAACGATTGTAGTATCGAAGTTTCGCGAGTAGGATGAATGTGCACTGCGCAGAAATATAAATGTGGAGGAAAAAGTACAGTAACCGGCGTTATGTAAGATTTTTTTCCGCGATACAATCCGTCAGCGTTTCCTCGTTTCCTCCGGCCCTATACTCGGACGCCGTACATCGAGTGGCCGTTCCAGACGCGTCTGAGCCTGAGCATGATACATATGCTCTTTCGGCAGGGACAGTTCTCAGCTTGCTTTCGAGGCGCGATCGACCAGATAAATTAGCAACGATGCACGTCTCTCGATCCAGTGATGGCAGCGGCTACCTATGGGCGGCACGACGCAATTTCGAGACAGAAAATGTTATCTCCCCTTGATACATCGGCCGACGCTCCGCGGGAAATACGAAATGATTGAGTGACATGCAGGTCACCGTGGTGAGGGTACAGCGTGGCGAACAGGCTATCGGCTTCGACAAAGCAGATACGGCGACGCGACGCCGCTTGCAGATGCTGTTGTGTGGTTGCTTGTGTTTATCGCGCGTTCGTTGTATGCACAAGCTCTCGCGTGTATTTTCAAGTGGCGTCGTCCCGCCGATAGGTATCCACTGCCGTCACCGGACAGCTGGATGCGCGCCGTTGCTAATTTATCTGGTCGGCCGCGGCTGGCGGATATGTTCACCTAAATAGTATATATCTTTTACGGAGGCCATGAGTAAACGTGAAAGGTAGCGATTGCATGAATAAAGATTGTTTGCCTAATACCGCTCCTACTTTCGAAGAGAACACTTTACATCAACGCTGTTAATGCGACTACAAGTTTTTAAGAACATTTCATGCCTTTGTCACGGTGCTGTGAAAAAAAGTAAAAAAAAATCATTCGCAAAGCTGACCTTTAGAAGAAATGTAGGACATCGTAGGGGTGATGCGCAGAAAATATTGTAAGCGTGTGAGTTTAGTAGGGGCCGAACACTAATTGCTAAACACTCGTTATGTGCCTGTATGGGAAACACGCATAGCCCATATCTCCAAGAAGAATTCCTGGCACCCGATGTTCTTCATAAAGAACTCGCACCTGGAAAAATGCTGGAAAAATGAGCACTTGCTCATTTTTCCAGCTTCACTACAATAACCAAAGCGGTAAAGAAATTTATATCGCGAAGGTTACCGAGGTCATATATATATAGGCAAACGGAATTCTCAAACAGCTCTAAACGAACAGCTTCACTATAGATAGGGCTGTGATTATTCGATGTCGCTCAAAGCTCTTGCCTTTATTTATGAAACTCCGTATATGCAAGCTAACACACAGTGCCTGTGTGTTACCTTTGACTTCTGTCCTCATTTGTTTTGTTAGTGCTACAGTATTATAATAAATAGCTACCAATTTCATATGCTACCAGCTCAAATATCTACCAATTTCCGATTATTTTTGCTCGCTGTAGTTAGTGTGGGAACTGCGAACGATATTGTAGAGATAGCCTAACTTCAAATATGTTAAATGTTCAACTGTCTAAGGTTTTATACGTGATTTTATGTTCATTGGTGCATGATATATGATGGTGGTACTTCCAACTGTTGGTGTTTCTTATAATAGCGCAACATTCCTGCAGGTTGTCGGGGGCCCACAGCTACAGTTCTTCAACGTTGTGGCAAGCTGGCCAGGGTCTGTACATGACAGCCAGATATTTGACAACTCCCGGGTGCGAGTTCTTTATGAAGAACATCGGGTGCCAGGAATTCTTCTTGGAGATATGGGCTATGCGTGTTTCCCATTCCTAATGACCCCCCTTGCAGACCCAGGTTCAGCCAATACTCCAGAAGGAAGGCAAGTAACTAAATCCAAATTCGCCCTAATGCAAAAGCTGCTTTTAAAGTTAGAGCACGTTTGTTAACTGAATCAGAAAGCTAATCTACACTGCTATTCTCTCAATATTGACGCAGCAAATACAAACAGAGGTATACTAATTAAATTGCTGATTGTGTTGAGCACGCACACTGTGCAAGTAGGCAATTGCATTATTTTTTTTATTACAGGTACAACAAGGCCCACATCAAGACGCGCAACTCAGTGGAGAGGGCTTTTGGTGTTTGGAAACGACGCTTCCCATGCTTGGACATGAAACTGCAACACAAGCCATGCAGTGCTACAAGCATCATTACCGCTTGTGCAGCTCTACATAATTTGGCACTGTCTCGAAGAGAACCCGAGCCAGTCGAACCACCGGAGCATCATCCGTCAACCAGTCGATGCAGACGCATGGGACGAAACACATGTGAAGAACATTTCCCACCTATTGATCGTGTGGCAGTCGATGTGTCCGGCATGCGGGCGCGGCAACTTCTTATAGAGAGAAGCTTTTCCTGAAGTATGGTGCACGCTGCGACGATTTACAGAAATATGTGTTTAGTGCTGGTATTTTTTGAAACATTTAGTAAACCTCATATAGTGCAGGCTAGGTGTGCCGCACATATTCACGGTATGAACTAGTCCAGCTCTCCGCTCTCGTGCAGCAGGAAGATTATAAGTGCACTTTGTGTATGCAGCAAAGGGCATACGCTTCACTGCAGCTATTTCCGAACCTCCAGAAGCAAGCTGAGTAACAGTGCGTGGGATTGGATGAGAGAGAGGAAGGGAAACGAAGCACTTCGTTGGTCCTTCTTTCATTCTGTCCCACGCAACGTGTAATAACTGGCACAAATGAGCGTACTTTTGCTCAAAAAATAGTCGTATATCATATTTTATCTTTATTGCAGTAAAAGTAAATCGAGAGAACAGGTAGTACACTGTACCATCCGCCAAGGTACCTCTGGTCAAGAAATGTAAAAACGAGTGATCTCCTCCAATAAAAAAATAGCATGAAAAGCTTCATTGACTTCAACGACCCAAACAACTCGGTAACAGCATAACAACAGGAGCCAACGTTCCGACAAGTGGACTTATATTTTTTCAAGGTGACATATGCTCTCTTGACACAGTGCACATAGGTATGGTGCTTTCAAAATGAACAGGGGGTAAGGCGTGTGGGCGAGGCAACAATCGAGAGTCTGTTAGCGGCGAGTTTGCAGAATTGAAAATATAGGTCTGCTACTCAATGTCTGTGGAGGAATGTAAGGTAGCGCCGTGGTGTTATCCGGTTCACGTGTCGCTGTAGGTTTCCCTTTTGGTGAAAGAGGCATGAACAACGCGGAGAGTGCGGGATTCTCTACTGTATAACTCCCCCCCCCCTCCCCCGCAATCCTTTTTTTATATTTTCGTTTTGCTCATCGTCTTAAATTTACACCTACCGCGTTCCCCGTGTTTTCGCTGGATTGATTGCACTTCGGCACACGGCCTCGAAAGTAAGAACTGCGACGCAGGAGCTCATCTAGCCCACAGTAATTTCTTTGTGCTTCGCGATCTGGCATGAAAGACTCGCACCAGCACCTGCTTGCTCCCCTCTCCTCCCGAGGTAGCATGAGTGCATCCCCCCCCCCACCCCGTTTTCCTTGCACGCCACTCGCTTCACTCCACGTCTATTGCTCGCGTAACACCATCACTTTACGCAATTCTGCGTCTTTTCGCGCTTGCAAAATCTCCATTTCTAATTTATGCTTTTCATCTCTTTTTTTTAATATGTCATCGTGGTCCTCCTGCAAAATCCGCATTCGGAGTTCATGCTCCTCGCGCATTAAATTGACGCGAATGTCGTTTTCCTCCGAAAGTGTCTTTTCCAATAGCGCCATTCTGCTACTAGATGGTCTTGTAGTAGCAACCGGAATCTGCACAGCGTCGAGTGGCGCACTGTCTTTTCTGGTGGAGTTTGCACCAGCACTGCAAGGAGCATGGGGTGGCTGGCTTGAGGCATCATTGGCTGCGCACGCACCAAGCATTTCATTTGAATCAGGAGGCTGCGGGGTGGTTGTGCCGTCATTTCCTGTTTCCATTACTGCATCTTGCAGCCGGCTGTCAGGATTGCTCAGCTCTTCTGTAAAGAAGTGGTAGCTAAGCGTAAGGATAAGGCAATAAAAATGAAATGTTCACCAAGCTGCACGTGTTTAAAAGCTCGTAATTCTCTATCTGGAAAGTGCGGCACATAATCATATGACAAGTGCTTGCATTCCAAATCACTAATCAAGAGATTTGCAGTTGATGTAATACTTCTGAAACATTCGGATGCGTACGTAAATATGGTACGAGTACTGGCTCTTTGGTACACATTTTTTTTATATGAAAAGCAATTAGAACTACAATACACTAGTCAGATAACAGAAGCAGCGTATGCGACATATGCCAGGCAAAATTGAGTGAATTTCTTTATGCTTTTGCTCATCGCAACCACCTGACATTGGGCTCAGGAATGTGATTACTCAAATACGTAATGACACAACGTAGGTATTACTGTACCGTAGTATTGCGAAACAGGCACGTCGTTGCCAGTAATCATCGGCTGTAGCAGCCGGATGACTGGTTCGCTTTGAACCGGCGGCAGGTACACTGCTCCGTCCGAGTCGTCGTCATTTCGTATTCTAGTGGCCATATGACTCGCAACAGCTCCCACCAAAACCGACGTTGTAGTCATGCCGGCAGGGGCTGGTCCTCCTCCTAAACATAAACGTGTTCTTTTAGTACAGATACACGTCATTATGGAATAAATCTTTACATGTTTGTGCGACTCATACATCAACGACATTGAGGTGCTATGAGGGGATTCTCACACCCTTCTGAACATAGAGTTTCCTACGAAAATTACTAGAGGGAACTCTGGCGCTAGTGTCTACGGGAGCTGCAATGGGAGCGGCTGTACCAGCATGGGCATTATGGGAATACATGAATTCGCCTAAACTTCGTCCCTCTGGCCTCAAACGGCCTTGTGACTTTGTAAACTCGTCATTTTCAGCAGTGTGCAGCGTAATAAATAATGAAATAAACATCATTAGAATTGCCCTACGGCAGGATTACAACACAGGGACTCTAGCACAAAAGCCTGATATAGAAACAATTAAGCCGCGGACGCATGTATCGACAAGCGAATGAAACACCCTCATGAATTTATCGTGGGCACGCCAGTGCGTTGACACGCTTGGCGCGTTTCGATTTGGCCACCTGGACAAGCTCAATCGTTGCAATTAATAGCAATCCTACGCGTTCCCAGCGTCTTCTGCACTTCGAAGAATATAGAGTGCGCTGAAATATACAGTAACATTTATATAGCGTAATATACAAAGCCACAAGAACGTCTGAATTCACAAGCACGAAGATCAGACAAATCCATGTACTTCCCATCATTTCCATAGTATGACAACGACTGCAGCGCCAGAGTTCCCTCTAGTAATGTTTGTAGGAAACTCTATGCTTCCGAAGTCCCAGGGGCCTGCTATGCACCGTTTTAAATACACACAAGACTTCTCAAAAGCTTCACTATATCCTCTGCGAAGTTTTCATAACACCTGGAGTGTATACAACTCTACGACGCCATGCGTCCAACAGCGCGTTGCCTACGAACGCCGTCATATATTGCCGCTTCGGGACTACGACGCAGAACGCGTTGCTTGCCAGCGTTTGATACGCTCAATGAAGTCACCGTACAAAAGCTGTTATGGATTTCCACTTAAAATTATGCAATAACTGTGTAGCATATTGCTTTGAGAACGCTTACCTGTCTTCAAAATCTTCCGCTTCTCTTCTGACTTTTCTTCCTTCCACTTCTGTTTTAGGTTTCCCCAGCACTTCTTCAATTGTTTGAAGTCGCGAGCAGTTACGCCGTGCTGGGCGTTGTACTCCGCGCACAACCGCTTCCATGCTTGTGTCTTCGCACTCAGAGACGCGACATCTGTTTTCTTGCACTCTAGCACTTTCTTGTACTTATTAACGAAGCTTATCAACATCGATTTTTCTTGTGCCGTGAATCGCGGCGCCGGTTTTCGAGAGGCATGGAACGCAACGTCGAGTCCTGACTCCATGCTTGCTTCTCTGCGGGAGCTGCTGTGGATTGGCTAGGATGCTAGCGTCTATTTGCGCACGTTGGATTATATTTTCTCTGAGATTATTTCTTTCTTTTCGAGTTTCTGGGTTGTCAGAACGCGCACTTCAAACGCTTTTTGGTTAGCGTAATTTTGTGTGACTACAGTAAAGATATTCTGTTCGAGTTAGTATTGTACTCTCGCTCCCAGATGCGCCGCACCGTGACTTGGCGACGACTTGACGAAGGAAGGCACCTGGAGCGTCTATGAAACGCAATGCCCGTCTCAGTCGCGTTCAAGTCAGGCGCTGCCTTATGGCGGACTTGATCAAGTCAAGTCGTGGCTTCAAGTTAAGGCGCGTTTATGAATACGGGGGTAAGTCCACCCAGTCTACGTGGTCCCGCGGCCCCCCCGGCGCTTCCTCGGCGTTGCAGGTCGTCGCACTGCACCAAGAAAACGCCTCCCAACGACAGCAGCTCACTGCACAAACCGCTCAACTTGCGGCACAGGAGACCCAAATTGAATCCTTCCAAGCCAAACTGCGAGCTCTTGAGGAGAAGCTCGAGGCAGCCATTACGCTCCCATCCTGTCTGCCCTCCTCAATCGCCTCCTCCTCTGACACGGATGTTCATACTTCCGAAGGAGGCACTAGCAAACGCCGCAGACCCAACACCCCCCTTGCATCTCTCCACTTTTCCGAAGAGGTCCAGGCAGCCATCAAGACTGCCCTGGTGGACCTAGAAAAACAGTTGGATAGCCGTTTCAACTCGATATACCAGCTTCTCACGGCACAACAAGAAGCCATCAATGCCATGCGCACGGACCTCACTGCCTATCCCCCCGCCACGTCCTTCCAATCTCTCCAAGAGACGGTCGATAGCCTCCAAACTTCCATGCTCGCAACCATCCGAGCCAAGCCACCCCTCCACGTCCGCACCACCTCATCCTCTGCCGCCCGACCCTCGCAAGCACCAGCCGAGGCAACACCTTTTTCTTCCGCATCTAATCATGGCTGACTGCTCTGTCGTCACCGCTTGACAGTGGAACTGCCGTGGTTTTCGCCCCAAGCGTAACCACCTCCTTCTACACCTTCAACAACTGGACCCCTCGGTCTCTCCTGACGTCATCGTACTACAGGAGACTCACGCCACCGTTTCCCTCTCGGGTTACGTCGCCCACGGCCAAGTAGCTCATCACCCTCTGCCCCATCCCGTCACGGCCATCCTCACTCGGCGGACGCTCACGGTCAATCGAGCCGACCTGCCCTTCCCTACGGTCCACCATGTCTTTATGGAGGTCCTACCTCAGCGACGGGAAGACCCCTCTCTTTTTATTCTCAATGTTTACACCCCCCCACGCGTCACCAAAGACTTCTCGTTCGTTGCTCTGCTCCGTGCCGCTGCAGCGAGAGCAGCCAAATCCCCCCTCCTCGTTCTCGGTGACTTCAACGTCAGGCATCCGGACTGGGGTTACTCCAAGGCCGATGGCCCCGGCACGAAGCTGTGGCAGCTCGCACACGACCTCCACCTCTCCCTGCTCACCGACCCCACGCAACGCACGCGCATCGGCAACAGCGTGTGCCGCGGCACCACTCAGGACCTCAGCTTTTGCCGTTACGTGTACGACGCGCGCTGGTCCAATACACATCAGTCCCTGGGCAGCGACCACTACGTCCTCGCCATGCAAGCCCGTACCCACCCGTGCAAGCCGCGCCCACACACGACCCGCTATACGGGTTGGGATGCGTTCCGAGCCCGCCGGCTGCACTCTGCCGCCCCCGACATCGAGGACCTTTCGATGTGGACCGACCAGCTACTGGCGGATCTCGACGGGGTCACCGCCTCGATCCCCACCACGGAGGACCATCCAGCAATTGGCTCCCGCCTCGCCCACCTGTTAGCCGCTCGCACGAGCCTCACCAACCGTTGGCATAAGCGACGTCACAACCGTCGCCTGCGCCGCCGCATCGCATACCTCGATCGCGAGATCCAGCATCACACCACTGTGCTCGCCCGCCAACAGTGGGAGCAGCTTTGCTCAGGGATCTCCGGTCAATTGGGCTGCAAGCAATCCTGGCATCTCCTCCGCCACCTCCTCGACCCTGCTTCCGCCAAGTCAGTCGCTCGCCAACAATTACAACGCGTTGTCCGGGCCTACCCCGGTGACACACCGTCGCTGATAGCAGACCTGGACGCCAAATACCTCCAGGCGCCACCCCCTGGCACCTCTTCTCCCCCTCTCGCATCCTACAACGGGGCCCCCAACCCCGAACTAGACACCGATATCACGGAAGCTGAAGTCTACGCGGCGCTACACAAGCTCCGCACCACCTCCGCCCCCGGACCAGATCGCATTCCCAACAAACTTCTCCGAAATCTTGACGCCCCTTCGGTCATTGCCCTCACTTCGTTCCTGAATGAGTGCTGGCGCTCCGGCAATCTCCCCCAGTTGTGGAAACACGCTCGCGCGGCTTTCATCCCGAAGCCGGGCAAGAAACTCACAATCGAGAACCTCCGGCCCATCTCACTCACTTCGTGCGTCGGCAAGCTCATGGAGCACGTCGTCATAGCTCGCTTGCAAACGTACACGGACGCTCACCACCTCCTTCCCTACACCATGATTGGTTTCCGTCCCCACATCTCCACACAAGACGTCCTCTTGCAACTTCACCACGACCTTCTCCATCCGCCCACCTTCTCGGAGACTAAGGCTCTCCTTAGCCTCGACCTCCACAAGGCGTTCGACAACGTCTCCCATTTGGCCATTCTTACCGAGCTCGCCACCATCAACCCCGGGTCTCGCACCTACCACTATATTCGCTCCTTCCTCACAGCCCGTACGGCCGAAATCATCGTGGGAGATCTCTGGTCTCCCACGTATGCGCTTGGATCTCGTGGTACCCCTCAGGGCGCCGTCTTGTCGCCTTTCCTTTTCAATCTCGCCCTTCGCTCACTTCCCGACAAGCTCGAGCGTATCCCCGATCTCAAACACACCCTGTGCGCGGACGACGTAACTCTTTGGGTCACGTCTGGCTCCGACGGACACATTGAGCAGACGTTGCAACGCGCAACTGACGTCGTGACAAGTCACGTGCACGCGGCGGGTCTCGCTTGCTCGGCGGCCAAATCGGCCCTCCTCCTCATGCGGCCCCCGACCGGCGTCGCCACAAGACGCCTCCCCCCACCATCACGATTCACGCCAATTGCACTCCCGTTCCCGTGGTCTCGCATCTCCGGGTGCTCGGGCTGATAGTACAGTCAAACCGCCATAATGCTCACACCATCGACCAGCTCTCGCTTTCGGTTCAGCAAACCGCGCGCATGCTCGCTCGTGTCCGAGCGCGGCGCATGGGCATGCGCGAACATGATCTCCTCCGCCTAGTCAACGCTTTCGTCGTTTCCCGGCTCACGTACGGCCTTCCTTATACTCGCCTTCTCAAATCGGAACGCGACAAGGTCAACGTCCTCATCCGCCGGGCATACAAGACTGCTCTCGGCCTTCCCCCCCCAACGCGTCCACGGCGCGTCTCCTCCGCCTGGGAGTCCACAACACGCTCGAATAACTGATCGAAGCTCACCGCACCGCTCAGGTGCAACGCCTTCATCGTTCGCCAACCGGTCGCTACATCCTCTCTTCCATCGGTAATGACACGTCTTCTCACCCGCCAGACCTGGTCTCACTATCGCATGTTCTACGGGCAGCCTTTTCCATCAAGCCGTTACCCAAGAATATGCTCGCGGGACACCACGACGCCCGTCGCCAAGCGCGGCCATGCTTCACGCCAAGTACGCCGACCACCCGGCCATCGCCTACGTGGATGCGGCCCTATACGCCTCGCCCGGGGAGGCCTTCGCAGTCGTCTCCGTCTCGCCCTTCTCGGCACCCTCGGGGCCGACAATCACGGCCGCCACCGTTCGAACGCCGTACGTCGTCGAGGCTGAGGAGGCGGCCATCGCTTTAGCTGCCACCTCGACCGACGCCAGCGTCATACTCTCCGACTCCAAGCACGCCATCTCCAATTTCGCCCTAGGTCTCGTCTCGCCTACCACCTTACGGCTCCTTCGCCCACTCCTACTGGAGGACGAACCGTGTCACATTGAACTGGACTGGGTCCCCGCCCACTCAGGTCACCCCGGCAACGAGTCGGCTCACCAACACGCTCGAGGATTCGTCGACCGAGCGGTGGGCCCCTCCGCGTCAGACGCCCCGGTGCCGGAGCCCCTGGTCACCTACCACGACATTACCCAGCAGTATCGCCTCAAACGGTACGCCTACCCACCCCCACATGGCAGTCTTCCCAAGCGGTCCGAGATCGCCTGGCGTCGCCTCCAGACCCGCACCTTTCCGTGCCCCCTAGTGTATTCGCACATCCACCCTGGTGTCATTGATCCACGCTGCTGCCTGTGCGGCGACGTTGCCTCCTTGAACCACATCCTCTGGGGCTGCCCGGAAGACCCCCCGCCCGCCGACTTCGTCTCGCCACCCCCCACTGACGAACAATGGGAGGCCCTTCTCTCCAGCACCGACCGAGACATCCAAACACGGGTCCTGGCACGAGCTGAGGACGCCATCGTGAAGCACAACCTGGAAGCATACGTAGCTTAGCCTCCCTTACCCCTTCTAATAATAAAGTTGACACTCACTTCTCGGTGGCGATAGCAAGAAAGTACAGCTAGTACAGCCCTCTTGCTACGTGTTTCTTGAGGGGGCGTGCTTTTCGCATTGTTCGCGTCTAGCCGCCTCATATAGAGCCGCAAACTGTTTTTTTAGCGAACCTCGTCGCCGTCACAAGTCAAAACTCCAAGCTTCGCTTAAAACGTGACTCACCTTTCTCACACACAAGAACACCGCCGCAGCCGACGTTCACGAGACCTTCCCGCTGGCACGCCGCTGGTGTCGTTGATTTCGTCTTGATGGACGAATGGTGATTGGTGTTGATGGCAGTACGAATGAAGAACAAAAAGCACGGAAGGTGTCTTGGATAAATTCTGTTTTTATGCATAAGAAACACGCCAAACTTGGGTGTATAATTATTATTTTGCAAAGCGATTGAGCAGAATTCATTACTACCTTTTCTTTTTTTTGCGCCTGCGTCCTCTGGCGTTTGGGGAGAGCATTAGATCGTTATGTAGCCGTGACGTAGTCCTGAGGCCAGATTTCTCGGTGGTGGTGGTAACAACTTTATTGTGACTCTGCTCAGTGATGACCTGGCAGGCCCGAGTCCTAGAATGGCCCCTCACGAGGAGCGACCCTTTCGGCGCAGGCAACGAGGGCTTTTTGCACTTTTTCTTCCGGCGTTCTGAGCAGCTCTTCCCACGTCTGTTGTGAGGGAGCTGGCAGGAGCGACCTGGGAGGGGGTAAGCCCTCGCACCCCCAAAGAATGTGATTTTGGGTAGCCAATGTTTGATTTGTGCAATTTTGACATATTGGGTTCCATTGCCCGTTGGTAATTATGGCTAGCCAATGTGGGTTGGGGAACGATTTAGTTTGGATTCGACGCAGGATCGAGGCTTGCGCTCGCGTGAGGCTTGCGTTTGGAGGCGGGTAAATTCGCCTTTTTTGCTTGTAATAGTTTGTTATTTCCTGGTATGTCGTCGGTGCCTCATCCATGGGATCCGAGTCTGAGGGGCACATCTCCCGGTTGATTAGACCTCGGGCTACCCAGTGCGCCTCCTCATTCCCTTGATTCCCCGAATGGGCAGGGACCCATACGAGTTCAACAGTGTTTTCATTATTAAAGTCCCGTAGGACTCGCGCTGCACAGACGCCTATGCTGCCTCTCGAAAAGTTGACTATTGCCCTTTTGGAGTCGCTTATGATAGTTTGCACGGAGGGATTCATGATGGCCAAAGCAATGGCAGTCTCTTCCGCTTCCACGGTGGACGCTGTTTTTATGGTCGCGGCGTTGAGGATACTTCCCTCTCCGGTCACGACGCTCACTACGTAAGTTTGGTGATTTTGCTTTGCTGCATCGACATAAGCGGTGTGCTGGTTGCTTTGGTACCTTTCCTGAAGGGCCTTGGCTCTGGCAGACCGCCTCTTGTCGTGTCTCCCAGAGAGCATGTTCTTGGGTAATGGTTTTATAACCAAACGGCTTTTGACCCCACCGAGTAATGGTGTTCTTCCTGCTGAATTCATAACGGGATTCAGCCCGAGTTTACTTAGAATAACTCTGCCAGTTGCGGTGCGGGAGAGTCGTTCACGTTGGGCTGTTTTATGGGCCTCCCGGAGTGTCCGCTCTTAGTCTTTTTCTTTCTCTATGGTTTAATCCCACTTCCCAAAGCCCCTTATAAATACAAGGTCATTTCAGATTGTAGCGCCACCTTATATACACAGGTGGCGACATCTACATCCCTCGTTTTCACCTCTCAGGGCCAACCAACCGTCGCGATGGCCTCACTATACGACCGCTGCGAGTCTGTGCCACCGTTTCCTGCGGCGTTACTTCTGTCTGCGTTTTGTCTTCTTTGAGGTGCTGCACGCTGCATGACCTCGGGAGGGACAAGCGAAGAAGCTGCCAGTTGAGCTGGGTTCGCTTCCGATGAAGTAACAGTTGTCGACGATTACGCTGAAGGTCGCCTCTGGGGGTCTGAACAAGGTAGGACCGCGGACGCTGGGCCTGCGAGAGTACTTCACCATTGCAGCGTGCGTCAGTCATAGTCTCTAGGACTCACAGGGGCCAATTGGCTTGAAGCATGACGGCGATTGTAGGTCATCGCTTGCCGTGCCTTGTTCCACGAGTCCTTTTCCCTGAAACTTGTGTGGATTTGTAACGACGGCAGTAGTTGTTCCGGTAATTTCGGGAAACGAGTTCGTAATTTCCTTCCCATCAGGGCTTGAGCCGGGGAAATGCCGTTGGGGCCGGGCGTGTGACGGCACGACAGTGAGGGGAGGTAGGGATCAGGAGCTTTGAAGAGCAAGACTTTCCACTGTGTGCGCTCTGCCTCTCCATTGCTCTGGGGGTACCTCGGGCTGCTGGTCTCGCGACGGAAGCCGTATGACCGCGCAAACTCGGCGAACTCGTTGGACACAAACTGCGGTCCGTAGTCGGTCCGGACGATGTCTGGTATGCCAAAACGGACAATACAGCTCTTGATCGCCGAGATGACTGCTGGTGCAGTGGTGGACCCCACGGAGACTACTTCAGGAAACCTGGAATAATAATCAACAATCAGGACATAATCGCGCTCTCTAAGTTGAAACAGACCGATGCCAAGGTGCTGCCATAGTCTGTCGGGTGTCACCGTGGAAAACATAGGTTCAAAACGCTGAACTCGAGTTTCGGCGCATATGGCACATTGGGTCACCAACGTGAATACAAGACTACGCTCAACATGCATGTTACAGTTAGGCCACCAAACAGACTCCCTGGCCCGTTCTTGGCAGCGGCGCACTCCCTGATGTCCTTCGTGTAATAGGATGAGAATGTCCTGACGCAAGGCTGAAGGAATGACAAGTCGTCGGTCCATCAGAAGAATGCCGTCGTATATGCTCAATCTGTCTCTCCCCTTCCAAAATGGAGCGATCTGCAGCTGCACCTTGTTTTTGTCTGGCCATCCTTTCGTGCAATACTTCATGACCGCAGCGCAGACTCCATCTTGGGCTTGGTGTATGCGGACATCTTCTAGCCGTCTTGCTACAAGAGGCGGTAATTCCTTCAACACTTCACTGACGAACTACTCTAGGGTGTCTACCATGCGAGTAGCTGGCATATCAGAGGGAGCTCGTGACAAAGTGTCCGCCGTAGCTAAGTGCTTTCCAGGCACATATTTCACCACGTACTGATATCGCATCAGTTTTATCCGCATTCGTTGTATGCGAGGCGGCACGAGTTCTAGGTCCTTGTCACCCAGAAGGTTGACCAGAGGAAGGTGATCTGTCTCTACCTCGAAGCTTAGGCCGGTAAGTAACTGGTCGTACCGTTATATGGCCCAAGTCACCGCGAGACCTTTTTCTGTTTGACTATAACGTGCTTCCGTCGGAGTAAGCCCCCTTGAAGCATACGCTACAGCCCGCCGAGTACCTTCAGGCTGGTCCTGTAGCAGTACAGCTCCCAGACCGTAGGAGCTGGCATCCGCGGATACTACAGTGTGGTAGAAAGAATCGCATTTTGCCGTGCACGTGTCGGAGCTCAACAGCAACTTGAGGCGTGAGAAGGCCTTTTCTCGACTGGGACTCCAAGTCCAGGAGCTGTCCTTATTTAGGAGGGAACGAATGGGCTCCGTAACGTCGGATAAGTGAGGTATGAACCGTGCGACGTGACCAGTCATTCCCAGCAATCGTCATACTCTGCTGACGTCGGTCGCTGGCGGCAGATCTCTGACAGCCTTCACCTTGTCCGGGTCTGGTGAGATCCTGTCCACCCCAATCACTACTCCAAGGAACTTTTTAAGTGAGACTGGTTTAGACGATCGCCTCTAGAAGCTGTGAGACGTGCAGTCAGTGCGAAATGTGTTTGCGCAATAACTTTTTGTGACAAGATTACTCTTATGTGTATTGCGTCTTCAGTGCGCACCCGCATATTGGACAACGTGTATATAGTATATAATTGTACCATAACATGATCACCCGCTACCTACCTTTCCCTGTGTTTCCCACTTCCCCTTTCCCCAGTGAGGAGTAGCAGGCTAGAGACACGCTCTTCAGGCCGACCTCTCCTCCTTTCTTCTCATTAAAATACTCCTCCTCCTGACCGAACTGACCCGAAACGCACACTTCTTTTCGTTAAGGGTGACACCCTCGTCCTGAAGGCGAGCTAGGACTGCAGCCAGACGCTCATCGTGCTATCGACGATCTCTCCCGAAGATTAGAATGTCATCAATCAGGTTCACGACTCCAGGCAAGCGCTGAAGAAGCTTCGACATTAACTGCTGGAAATACTCTGGTGCCGTGGCTATACCAAAAGGGAGCCTCTTGTAGCAGTACCGGCCGAACGGCGTTATAAATGTCGTGAGCTCCTGGCTGTCGGCGCTAAGCTTCACCTAATGGAAACTAGACCGCGCATCCAACTTGGAGAATATTCGCGCTCCACGCAACTGGCCGAGGATCTGTTCCACCGTCGGCAAGATGCAGCGCTCCCTTTCGATGACTTCGTTCAGATTTGTCAGATTGACGCAGATTCTGTAGCCGCCCGATGATTTGGGCACGACTACAAGCCCGAAGCACCACTCAGTTGGGGTCGCTACCTTCCTTACGACGTTCTGCAACTACAGGTCGTCTAGCTCTTTCTTGACAACGTCGTTTAAAAAAACTGGAATCCGCCTTGGAGCGCTCAGGGAAAATGGACGAGCGCCGGGTTTAACGCGAATGCGATATTCGGCTTGCCGAAATTTCCCCAACCCTTCGAAAATATTGACTGGGGGGGAATGAACGCACTCGGCAGAATCCAGGAAGTGAACACCAAGGGCTTCAATTGCAGGGAGCCCAAGCAGCTGAGTACGCTGACGTTCAACCACGTACAAGGTCTGCACTGTGGACTTATCACACCACTGCAAGGATGCTTTAAAGGTACCAAGAACGTGCAGACTCTGTTCGCCAGGGCCCAAGGCTTCTCCTTCAACGTCATCCAGCAACCGCGGTCGGCCTGGGAAAAACGGCGAGACAACAGAGACTTCCGCACCAGAGTCTATCTTGAACTCGGCCGGGTGCCCGTTCACTAGTATGTCTATGTACCTTGCTCGTCGTGAATCCACGTTGTGAAGTTCGATGGAACCCAGTCGCTCATTTACGTTCTTCTTCATGCACACTTCGGCAAAATGTCCTAGCTTTCTGCAGTAGTGGCAAACTGACTTTCTGGCTGGGCAGTCGTTTCGAGAGTGACGCTGTCATCCAGAAAAGCCTCACGATAACATAGCCGGGTGCTCAGACTGGTTGCGGAAACGTGGTGAAGAAGTGGGCGTATTGTTTCGCCGAGCCGAGTCAATAGAGTTTTAGCAATGCCGTATTACGGTACGGTAACTGCGGTATACGGTACGGAATTACCGTTCCGTACTAACATACCACGATGGCCGAAGATGTTTTAGCTGCGTGTGCCGCTCGATGCGCACGGTAATGTGATAATGATGATGGCGGCTAACATTGGGGCTTTGCAGAATACAATGAGTATGTGCTTAGCGCGAAATATTAATTTTGGCGAATATGAGAAAGCTTTAACTTGTCCATGCACAAATTATTCTTTACAGAAGTGCCCGGCTACGGCAAACCTAGACGCCACTCACAAGGCTGGTAGCGACATCTTGTGGCACTTTGTCCTGCAACACGTGAAACCTTTTTTGTTACATAGGTGTTCCTATCTAATCAATACATAAAAAAGGGTTTGCTGTAAATTGCACTGCTACCGACACTTTACACCAGCAGATAAGTAGAATATAGTTAGTCGCTACAATAAAAACTCTGCGTCCCCTCTAAGTAAACTCTGCATCACTAGATGGCGCCACCTACCTGAAGTGTTTTTAATTGTCCTTTTATTATCTGTTGTTCTTTCGGATGATTTTCTCTTCTTTTAATATTTCTTTCTCATTCAGCCAGAGTACATTATTCGTCTATTACGAAGCCTACGTACGGCCACAGGTTCAGTTCAGTTAAGCCCAAGTTTACGTTCCGGTTAGATGGGCTGTCATACTTGCTGCCACTTCGTCCCGCCGCAGAAGGTGAATTGAAGTGAACTCTTGCCTTGATTCTATCACGGTGAAAAAAGCACGCGAGACGTGGCCATGCACAACGTGGACTCTGTGGCAGACACCAGTTTCTCGCTGTTTTGGCTAGCTGCGGTTCGGCTCGCAAAACACGGTGCGAGCCGAGCCTTACCGACTCATTACCGTCCAACACGCCGTACGGAAAGTCTTTCCGTACGGTAAAGTGCGCGCATGCGCAGTGCTCGACCGGTACGGTATTGCCGCACTTACGGTATGGTAACTTGGCACTGCTAAAGGTCCCTAATATTTAGCGTTTCGGCAAGAGCGTTATCCATAGTCAATCTAGCGCGTGATAACCGCTCTTGTTCTGCGTCCTCGTGTATGCGGGCTTGCCACAGTGCTTCCTCAGCGGCAAGTTCTGTGCACTGGCACAATTGATCGGGCAGTTTCTCGTCACGTATGCCAACGACGAATCTGTCGCGAACCAGGCGGTCCTCGACGAGCGGGCTGTTGTAGCTGCAGCGCTTTATCAGGTTGCGTAATGCCGAAAAAAAGTCATCCACAGATTCGCCTGGCTGCTGAGTGCGGCGGTGGAAACGACGAGTTTCGTATATCTCATTTACTGGATGCACGAAGTGCGAATCCAACTTTTCTTCGACGGCAGTGAAAGAAAGCGCTTCCGGTGTTGACACCCACAAGGACGAAAGAATGGTCCTGGCTTGCGGTCCCAAACAGTAAGGTGTCCGTAACAGGGCCTCGTCGCCGGCACTGTGGAGGCCGGCCACGAAAACGTATTCCTTGAACGTCGAAATCCACGTTGGCCATTCTCCCGGGTTTGAAAGCGTGAAGTTCTCCGGTGGGCGCAGACCAGATGCGCCAGCGTGAACGATGCGCACTTTCGCTTCGATGGTCTCGGCGGGGGTGGATTCCGTGTCAGGTATGTCGGTGTTAACGGTGGGACCCCACTCCTGACACCATGTTCTCCACAGGAGCCGAGGGACGAGGCGGACTACCGGCAAGGCGGAAACCAAAACAATGTTTATTCTCACTCCTCAAAGCCCCTTATCAATACACGGTCATTTCAGATTGTAGCGTCACCTTATATACACAGGTAGCGGCCTCTGCAATATGCGGCTGCGGCGCCGATTACTGTCTGGACATCGCCGCGTTGGTTCGGCATCTTGGTGCCGGCGGTGTCCTTGCTTTCCGGACGAGTGTCCTGCGGACAATTGGGTTCTTATCAATACAAGGTCATTTCAGATTGTAGCGCCACCTTATATACACAGGTAGCGGCCTCTACAATATGCGGCTGCGGCGCCGATTTCTGCCTGGACATCGCCACGTTGGCTCGGCATCATGGTGCTGGCGGTGTCCTTGCTTTCCGGACGAGTGTCTTGCGGACAATTTGGTTCTTATCAATACAAGGTCATTTCAGATTGTAGCGTCACCTTATATACACAGGTAGCGGCCTCTACAATATGCGGCTGCGGCGCCGATTTCTGCCTGGACACCGCCACGTTGGCTCGGCATCCTGGTGCCGGCGGTGTCCTTGCTTTCCGGACGAGTGTGTCTTGCGGAGAATTGGGTTCCGTGCCATACTGTAGGATTTCCGGGTTGTGCAGTCCACGCTTGCGTGTGCGCCACCACAGCGGCGACACGCGAGCGAACAGGTCTCCTCAGGGTGGCCGAAGATGCCGCACCGTCGACAAAACGGCGTCTCACACTGAGCCTTATAGTGACCTTCATGGCTACAACCGCGACATAGCCGGCCAACACCACGGTACTCGAGTGTGTCTCGGTGACCACTCAGCCGGGCGAAGTTCGAGAGGGGGTTTTCGTGCTTCATGTTCATTTTCAGGTACCCTGTACCTGCACTTATGCTGGGCCTGTCTTTGTACCGCGCTTCTTCAATTCTCAAGGTGGTTGTGAATACCTTCAAGCTCTCGGCTACTTCGCTGTCCGAAATGTAGCTCGGGAGATACATACAAGTGACGCTGGCGACTTGACGTGCCACGGGGACTAGGGCTACGACTTCGTTCCTAAGGCGGATGCCACCGACTTCGAAAACCTTGTGGACTGCAGGTGCTGAGTTAATGCCGACTTGAAAGTCGAACGCACCAAGGTGCTGCACACTGTAGATCTCATTGGCCGTGACAAGGACCTCAACGGCATCGATGACTTCGTCCACCCACGCACCCGGCGGCGACCTGACGTTGCAGAATTGATGTTTGACGGTGGCATGCCGCCCTCACGCGGGCACGATACCACTTGGTTCTGGCGGCAAAAAACGGCTTGATAGGTCGATTTGAGGAGAGACCTGAGCGTTGAAATTAGCTGTGCTTTCCGAGGCTTGTCTCCCAAATACGGTCACTTACTTGGCCGAGCGAACCTTCCAGCTATTCTCAAATTTGCATCCTTAAACCTCAACACTTGTTATTTTTTAGCAAGTATGTATCTTACTCTGCTTTTTACACGTACTTCTTAATAGAGAAATTTTACATGTTGCCGTATTCACGTTTCAGAGCTAATAACATTGTTAAAATGTGCCCGGATTGGTTTATCTGCACGACTTCCATTATCATGCGCAGCAGTCGCCATATGGTGTTGAACATCGAAGTTGTAAACGCATGCGCTGGTTACGGGTTTCTTTTTCCACCGAATACTTTTTATTATTAGTTCTAAAAGCCGGGACACACGCAGTTGGTCCCACCCATAGCCTCCGAGGCTAGTGATGGGGCCGCAAGCAAAACAAGTACAATAATTTCGCAGTCTTTGTGATGACAGGGCTCAATCACAACACACTTCAGTAACACGCAAGAAAATCGACAAGGTTAAGTCTAATATAACTACGTGGTATATTCGACCGAATCATAACACCAACAGGGTATCACAAATAAGAACAAGCTGATAATTCTTCTTTATTTTGCTTAATTTAGTTACATGCTTCTTCATTCACATAGTTCCATAGAAATAAGCTAAAGATGTTTTAACGATGCCAAAATGTTATTCCATTCCTATACTTCATTTGAAACTTCATTCCACACGTAGGCTCCTTTTTATTCTACGAGTATATGGCTCTATGTTTTATAGAAGGTGGCAAGTTAAATAGATTGTTAGTAGCCGCTCTTGTTTGTTTCGTTGGTAACCTGAATATATTAAGGGCCAGCGCGTTATTGCACTTTACTATTGTATTTACTACTTCAGCTCTCAAGTTATTTGCACTTGATAGGGGTAATATGCGTAGCTGCTGACAGAGTCACATACTGGGGTGAGTACTTCTTGAATAATTTATTATATGAATAGCACACTGTAGAAGGCGAGAAACATGGTCTCAATATGTTTTGTATGTCCTGCCCCTCGTTTCCAGGCAATAGCATAACTCGCTGAGCACAAATGAGAGATACGGAATGCGTGAAATCGAAAGTCCACAGCACTCTCTAGCCCTTAGTAATCATGACAGCCGAGGCTCAATTTGGTGCAGACACCAATAGTTTGTCATTTCCAGTGCATATCAGGCTCAAGCAGAACACTAAGGTAACACTTGCATTGCGACACGCTGAGCACATTCGTGCTGTTAATAGTTGTTGCAACGTGGTCATAAATAATGTTATTCGCGAGTGAAACACGGTGTACTTTGTTTGCTGGGTATAAGAGTCAGCTGATTACTTATGTGCCATTGTGATACTTCGCTAAGTTCTTCATTATTTTTACATTGTAGTTCCTCTAAGTTATCGCCTGTCGAAAGTAATGCAGTGTCATCGGCATACACGTAAACTACTATGGCTAGTTTGTTATTATGCAGTGCCGCATTTATGAGTTGTGTAAGAACAAGAACTGCAGAAGACGATCTTTTGGGTCTGAAGCCATGCTGATTAGGACAGATTATAGTACACTTGTTTAAAAAATTCTTTATACCCTTACAAAGTACCTTTACAAAAACTGTATTGATTGCATTTAGAACCGATATCGGCCTATAATTTTTTTTATGTCGGATCGCTCACTGCTTTTAAAGATAGGTATGACCTTCACCTCCTGTTCATCAGGATACACTCCATTTTCCAACGAATGGTTAGAGATATGCAGTAGATGCGTTTCCAGTATATCAATGTTTTTTATCAGCCTAATAGGTAATGCATTTGTTTCTGTCGGGTTACCGACTGAAAGGCTGCTAATTGTTGTAATTAATTCTTCAATTTCTATGTGAGGCAATGCAAAAGCGTTATTGTCAAGCTCTGGCATTTTCACTGAAGGAACATCAGCATGTACTTGTGCAGCTACCTGAGGCCCTATGGAGGTAAAATATGTACAAAATGATTCAGATGTACCTTCGTCAACAGTTTCAGGAAAAGTAGAGATATTGGATCCGAAGCCGCTTGCGTAATTTACCGTGTCCGGATTTTTTTTTTATTTCCATGCGCCTGCTTCAAGAGTGATGAGTAACATTCTTTTTTCCTTTTCCTCGCAGGCGACATCATTAGGTTTCGATAGTGTTTAAACTGGCTTAGGTAATAATCGTTTGATCTCAACTGTTGCCATTTGTAGTACCATATATCCTTACCTTTTAACAAGGTAATATTTCAACCATGGACACTTTGGGTAGCTGTATTTTAAGGGTCGGCACAGAGCTCCGATCAACGGCATCTTTAAGTGTACCTTTAAATTTCATATACTCGGTATCAGAGTTTATTATATGCCGTAATGAATTCTGTTCGTTCTAATATTTCACGCAGCAGGACATAGCTGTCTTACGTCGTATTTTACTCTGTGTCAAATTCAGTGTTTTGCAATAGAAACAATAATACATGAATGGTATACAACCAACTCAGCGCAAGGACCAGTGTGCGCAGCTGAAGCAATATGACACAAGATGTGATCTACTGAGTGTTTGGGCTATTGGGGCGCGAGTTGGTTCTGTTTAACATGTTTTCTCGGAAATTTTTATGCTCCCTTCAAAAGCTTACATCTCCACACCACACTCTGACGCAACTGCTTACAGGCAAAGGCGCGAGCAGCAGCACCTTAGATTCTATTGAGGGTAACGCCATTTTAGCGCGATGATTCGGCGGAGTGGTAACTGCGCTCGGTTGGCCACCTACACATTCAGCCAGCGCGGAAATGCGGTAACGCCAGCTACACCCCTTCATCGAAATCTGCGTCAGTGCACAGCATAACTCTATCTTTTGTTTCCACTATTAGGCCCTGGGCAAACGGGCAAGGCCTCTCAAAAATTGGCCTATAGGCTCATTGCAGTGTTCCCTCTCCACGGTAATCTTTAGCAAAAAGCGAATAAGGAATTTTATTCGTAACTCAGGTGCATCAATCAGGTTCCAGGCAGGTTACAATCATCGGATTCACCGACAGGTTCCAGACAGGTTGAAACAAACTAATTCACATGGTATATCACAAGTGTGTACAAGAGTGTCGCAGGTTCTATAGCCCTGCCTGTGGGAACAAACAAACTACACATCATGTCTTACGCAATCCTTCAATCGGGGTCAACTGAAATCTCACTCTACCATATGCGAGTTCAATGATCGGGCACGACCACTTCTTCAGGAACTCTTCTTCCTCTAAGAAGAATTCTACCTCCAAATGGTTTATGACTATGTTATAAATTCTTGAGAGCAGCCTCCACTGGTTCTTTCTGGGCTTACGCTGCTTAACAGCAAGTCCCCTGCTTTCCGACAAGACGAAGATACCCAACTGCAGGTAAGAGCCGAGCCACGCGGTTGTGCGGGCACGGTCCTTTATTAATAAACCTTTCGATCATTAAAGAGGAATACGCCTTATCCATCAACGTCCAAATTGTTTTGGCTACCCGACCGGATAGAAATGCATGTTTGTTGTCTTCATGTGCTGGACAGCTGACACATTGTTCGCTTTTAGTGTAATGCCATTTGTACATACGGTCCGCTGTGGGTAAGACGGACCAGCCGAGGCGCCAGACGGCATCCTGAATGTCACCCGGTAACCAGTTGGGGGTTAACAAGACCCAGTGGAATTCTGTTTTCCTCGTGTCGTTTACAGAAGTTAGCAGGAGTTCTTTTGCTAATTCTGTGTTGCTCACCTCTAAGAGGGGTGTTTCTAATTGTAAGGAGGAGATTCTCTTGTAGATATCTATGACGTGCCTATAAACTGCTGAGGGTTTACTGCTTTGGGGCCAGTTGCCTGGGCCTCAGAAAGAAGGCGACTTTGAACCCCCAAAAAGTAGCAAGCTATCTTCCTCGCTGGGTGGTCTAGACTTAGTTGTAGCACCCTCAGTGTGGTTTTAAGTGCCAAAATGTCTGCTAAAACAACTACTGAGGGAATGTTCCAACCGCCTTCCTCTCTTGGCGAGCCAAGAGTCTCATACTTTACTAACTAAGGCTGTCATGGTGTTCCAGACGAAACGTATTATTTGTGCCTTAAAGTGTCTTGATGTCTGTATGGTATAACTACCGAGTTTGACAAATACCACAGGCGGCCCGTCAGGACGCTGATTACGAGGTACCTTCGTACGCTAAAATGGAAGCTAAACATGAGGGCGTGAGACACCTCCTCTTTGAAAGACGAGTTCCGTCTTCCAGCTTTCGACTGATGCTCCCTAAGCGTTGTATTAGATGGGTATTATACGGATCCTGTCTACCACTGTAACTCCTGCAGCGTTGTTAATGCTGAAGAATGCAAAGAGAGCGACTTACTTTTGTGTATGTAAAGTTTAGCGCCTGAAATTGATGCATAATCTGCGAACACTCTCAGGGGTATGCCTAGACTATCTGCATCTCTGTGATAAATGGTCCCATCGTCTGCGTATGCCGTGACTTTGACCGAGCTGTTACCTGGGAGTTGTAACCACAATACACATTTATGTTTTTCTACTTGCAACATGAAAGGTTCTATGGTCAAAGCAAAAAGCAACGGGGAAAGCGGACAACCTTGCCGCACGCCTCGTGAAAGCTGAAAAGACGCGAATATCTCTTGATTCATAGTCAGCTCGCTACCGATGTCGTTTTGAAGTTCCATTATCAGGTACACGAACTGCCTAGGAAACCCAAAGGCGAGCAATACTGCATATCTGTACGTGTGCTCTCTACCCTATCGAAGGCTTGTCCTTGGTCAAGGGAAGTTAGCCACCCTCTAGCTTCCCTTGCCTCAGTGTCAGTGTACTCTATATCCCTATTGAGCATATTTAAGGTTTGGGCATTACGCCCACAGACGCAGCAGGATTGCCAAGAGTATATTAATGATGGCACGATTTCCTGCACTCGCATTGTCAATGCGGTGGTCAGCAACTTGTAATCAGTGCGTAACAACATGATGGGGCGCCAATTACGTGGGTCCTCGAGGCCGTCATCCGATTTGGGGAGTAAAATTATCCTTCCTTGTTTAAACAACTGTGGGAGAGTGCGTACTCATGAACCTGTTAAGCACTTCACACATCGGGCCGGTGAGGTCCCAGAATGCGCTATAAAATTCTGCTGTAGGCCAACGCAACTAGGCGCTGAGCCTTTATAGAAGTGATGTAATGCTCGTGAGAGCTCCTCTAATGTTATTGGGGTAACCAAGTAGCAGTACTCCTCAGGAGAGAGTTGTGGCAGGTCCGCTAGGAAAGGGTGGTCGAGTACTTTGTTTAACTTGAGCTCAAGCTCGTGAATTGAGAGACTGAAAGTGCGCGTATAATCTTAGTATGTCCTGTTTATTGAAGTCTTTCTTGTTCTTCATTTGACTGAGTCTACGACTGCTTACATAATGAAGAACTTCCGGGTGTGAGCTTGTCAACTGTGGCTGGAAATGAAGTGACAGAAGACGTTATGTTCCTCAGCCGCGATAACCGCATCTTGAGATCGTTCAGGTAAGTCTTCATTAGCAGTGAGGATGGTTGGCCCCGTTGAACGATTTGGATGCGATGCAATGTGTCCCTGATTAAGTCACAGTACCTATGTTTGAGCTTCTTCCCTTCATCTATGCATACCTCCCGCCATGATCTGTTCAGCTCATTCCAGTTCTCTGTTTTCTTTGATGCTGCTAAGCGGTTACGAAGACTAGCCTTAACCGTTTCGTCATGAAAGAGCTTATAATCTACACGCCACAGGTGAGAATAGAATAATCTATCTTTAATTTCGCAGTCCAGCTTCACCGGTCTTTGGTCCGAGATATCTAGGACGAACGGAGGGAGTCCCACTGCCTTGCAATCGAAGATTGAGGACTCCGAAGAAGGAGACACATAGGTGCGATCCAGAGCCTGTACATTATTACGACACCATGTGTGTTGGAATGTTTGGCTGTGTCGTACACATACCCGTCTGTAAAATTGGAACTATTCTAGGAGTTTTTAAGTTCAGAAATGTATATGTCCAGCGTTTCCTTAGATGGACCTGTTCTATCTGTTAGATTATTTCAAACGCAGTTGAAATCTCCTGTGAGGATAAGATGTTTCCTTGCCAAGAATAAAGGGTTCTGACTGGTGCATAAATGTTTATCAGCCTAAATTTCTCCGTTTGGTACTCAAAGACGAGCACTACCATGCGACCTTCTGGATCGAAACTGAAGTGGCATCCATTGAGGAGTGACCAGTTCTATACTATGGTACCTGCCGCAGTTGCTTGGTGCGTGGGGAACGAGAAAAACACTTGAGCCCGGAATTGCCTTTCAAGGCCCTTAACTTTCTCTAAAGAATCTATGTTTATTTCTTGTAGACATAAAATGTCACAGTCTAGCTTTCAGGCGACTCTTGCCACTGTGTTTGGCTTAGCCTGGCTGCTAAGTCCCCTAACATTACATGTGACTATCTTTAGTGGCAAGGCTTGGTAAGAAGAGGAGACTAAATTACTGCGTAGACCTTGACGGGATTATGTAACCTTGTTTACCTGATCCGATTTAACCTGTGAGCCTAGCCGAGTTGTTCTAAGGTTTACATTCCATTACCTAGCCTGGTCGGCTATCGGGTGTGTCACATTTAAGGGAACCACTACCCTGCTACATAAAGTGCTCGTGCCCACTGAAGCAGGGTTGCGTGCGTTTAGCACAAATGAAATGCGAACCAGTCATATAATAAGAATAATACACATGTAGTAACATACCTGTTACCTGAAGAAAAAAGGCGAAATATTAATACGTGGATTTGAGCAGAGACCTGAACCATAAAGAAATTTCAACAAGAGCGGACGCTGCCATAGAGCCCAGCGGCCGAATCGAGTGTAGTGCGCCAAGCGGATGGTATTAACGCCTTCCTGTTTCGATTTTGAGCGCGCGCGTTTTGAATGGCAGCTGCTACACGCCACGCCGGCTCCGCTGATCGGCCGTTCCTATGCTTTCCTGTTCAGGCGCGCGCGTTTTTGTCTACGCGCGCGCGTTTTTTCTATGCACGCGCGTTTTCTTCTATGAACTCGCGGCTTAGCGTGGGAAGGAGCGTTTGGCAATATATTAGAAGATACGGTCAAGGCAGCTGTCCATCAGCGTTTGGCCAACTGTTATTCCACAAAACAGATGCTACAGAACATTTCAATTCAATATTTATTTCACTTCAAAATACAAGAACATTGATACAGTACACATCGCCCATGTTTGGCGCATTATAAGAAAGCTGATACATACTGGCATAACGTCAGGAAATGAGTGCAATACAGAAGATTACAGGGTAAACAAATTAATGTCATTTCATTTCATCAAAAAATCTGAAGCTTAATGCATTCGTGAATAACGCCATTTTGGAATGAAAACACATCCTGGTCAGGAAAAATCGCATCTGCCAGCTTAAAAGGAAGCACGTAACACAAAACATGTTCTATGTTTAAGAAAAAGAAATTACACGAGTGGGCATATATGTGTACTTGTGCCACTTCCTGCACAAGGCCTATTTTTGTCGCGACACATTTGATGTTTCATGACCGCTACTGGTCCCTCGTTGTGAACCAATAACTCGCGACGTCCATTTAATGACATCGCACTCAAAATCCGCACACCCTCCCCCCCTATACCTCATTCACCCGCCGTGGTTGCTCAGTGGCTATGGTGTTGGGCTGCTGAGCACGAGGTCGCGGGATCGAATCCCGGCCACGGCGGCCGCATTTCGATGGAGGCGAAATTCGAAAACACCCGTGTACTTAGATTTAGGTGCACGTTAAAGAACCCCAGGTGGTCAAAATTTCCGGAGTCCTCCACTACGGCGTGCCTCATAAGAAAGTGGTTTTGGCACGTAAAACCCCATTATTTAATTTTTAATTAATCCCTCATTCTGCAAGCTCTCCCCCCCCCCCAAGAAATAACACGTATACTTTGGGCATTAAGTATCCGATTTTTAACAAGCAGGAGCAAGCTTTCCCGAGGCCACCCTGAGTGATTTCCACTCAAAACATCTCAAAATCCGAGCCCGCCAATGCCTCATTCTGCAAGCTCCCCCCTCCCCCCACAAGACGAAAACCCATGTGTACTTTTGGCATTGAGTATCCAATTGTAAACGAGCACGCGCAAGCCTTCCCGAGACCTTGCACTGTGATTTGCTATCAAAATCCGCACCCTCTCCCCCCAATCACTCATTCCGCAAGCTTTCCCCCCCCCCAAGAAAAAACACGTATACTTTTGGCATTAAGTATCCGATTGTTAACAAGCAGGAGCAAGCCTTCCCGAGGCCACCCAGAGTGATTTGCACTCAAAATCTGAGCCCCCCCCCCTCCACCAATCCCTCATTCTGCAAGCCTCCCCCTCCCCCCAAGACGAAAACCCATGTATACTTTTGGCATTAAGTACCCAATTGTTAACTAGCGCGCGCAAGCCTTCCCGAGACCGTGCACTGTGATTTGCGCTCAAAATCCACGCCCCCTCCCCCAATCTCTCGTTCTGCAAGCTCCCCCCTCCCGCCCCCCAAGAAAAACCATGTATACTTTTGTCATTAACTATCCAATCGTTAACAAGCACGAACAAGCCTTCTCGAGACCACCCACAGCGATTTGCATTTACATCACTTTACATCCTTACCCACCCACTTTCGCGTCAGCTGTCACGTGAGCAAAAATAGTGCAGAAATCTAAGCCGGACCCAGGCTGAGTAATCTTCCAAAGATCACTTCGTGCTTCGTATGCTTTTACCTCCTCCCCCTTAGGCAGTCGGTGACTGTAAAGAAGTTTCAAACCTGCTGCGGATGCCTTGGTCGGAATTAATAGCATTTGAAAGGACTATGTTGTCCCCCTCCCCCCTCCTCCGGAAGTGCTGTTGCACCTCCGGAGGGAGCCACCACCGCCACCACCCCCCCCGCCTCCCTCCACCACACCACCACCACACAACTGTACGACTGTCCCTTCCGAATTGCGATCCAGTGTGAACAAGCAAGCAGTAGCAGACCTGAAACAGCAATTTTATGTTAGAAGCATTATCTGTTCACTGGTTTAAAGGCAGTCCTAATTCCTTGAAATTTGAATTTTTCAAGCTGCACGCCAGGAACAGATGACTGAGAGCGAATTTTATCTAAATTACAGTTGACAAATCTGATATGCCAACACAAACGGATCCGGCAATACATTTTGACAAACCTCTGCCGACACTCAAGGAAACAAAATTCCATGTCCCCAACGCGAGACAGGTACTGAAACAAAAATTGGAGGACGCTTAAGCTTCGCCTTCAAGAGTGGAACGCGACAGCGTTCCCGTCGACCCGCCAAGGGGTGTAAGACAATGGGCTACGGCGCAGCGACTACGCGCCCCGCATCGGACGCGGTGAGCGTCGAGCAACGCAGCGTTCGGCGCGACAACGAAATGTGCGCCTGAGCAAGCGACGCACGCCTCAGCCTTAGAAACAGCTCGTTTATAATGCAACACCGCGTTCACTAGAGGCGCTTTTGTACCGCTTTGAAGCATCGAACTCGTGGCTCAGTGGTAACGTCTCCGTCTCACACTCCGGAGACCCTCGTCCGATTCCCACCCAGCCCATCTTGGAAGTTGCTTTTTATTTATGAAGTGCCTGCCGTGATTTATCGCTCACGGCCAACGCCGCGGACGCCGACACCGACGCCGACGACACCGGCTTTTCTGCGACACGAGCTCCTTAACGCTATCGCGTTAAAACATCACAGACAGACGCAAGATACCTAGTAGCCTCGATCATGGCAAGGAAGTCGTCTCCAATTCCTGAACAAAAGTAAATACCCTTTGTGATGGCACAGTGAGATTGCCAAAAAGTCTGCTTGGTACATAATATGCTTTTAACATTGTGAAATATTGGTGCGCTCCACTCAGTGCGTTTTCTTCACCCAGTAACAAGTGGCGACAAGTGCAATCTTTCACAGTCTTTGTAACAAATAATTTCACCAGGAAGCCAGCGACGTACTAAGCTGCGGATTCATCTATTGTATGAGAACCAATGTGGGCTGCCAGTTCTGAAATGTCATCAAGACATGGAAAGTCGGCAGGCTTAACCCATTCCACTATGTCAACCAGAGAACTGTTCAGGGAGAACAGCGACACTTCACTAAGGAGTTCAGTTTCATCTTCTTTTACATTTGCTTCCTCGGAGAGTTTAAAAGCTTTTTGAATGCAAATATGTTTCAAGCCAGAAATAAATAGCGCTACATTGGGGTTAGTGTTGCACCCTTGTTTCTGCCTGATGTGCCCAAACATATTTGCGAGGGGGTCCTGCTGCAGCCGACGAGTTAGCAAGTAAATAAATTCATAATTTCTTGAGAGGTCTTCCCAAAGATGGAGAATTGCCTGAATAGTGATCTGCCATCCCACGACTGTTCGTGGCTGACGCTTCGCAGAAAATTTCCATGACGGGAACCACAGAACCTGTTCTCGAAGAAATTGAATTCTTTGTCACCCTTTTTAATTCCGTATCGCACTTTTGTGCATTTTTATGGGGGCTTGAACTGTTCAGAGCGTCAAAGACCTTATCCATACGCTCACAGAAATTTGCTGTAGCTATGGCTGATGCTGGAAATTCATTCACATAAACTAATGCCATAATTGCTATGCTAACGGATGAACTCAGTACTTGTGCCGCTCTGCTAACTTTCATGTTGGAAAAAGGTTTCTGGTAGATGTGCCGCTCTGTCAGCTTCGGAGCCAATCGCAAACGCAGTTCATGCGTCGATTTGTAGAGGTGTTCAATATACGACCAATCGACAACCTCGTTCCCAATTAGTAGCTTATGATCTTCGACATTGTTGCGAGTGGTTTTGACCAAATGAGGCACATCAAAAATGAGACTCGCTCACCCAGAACTTCAAAAAACGGTTTCTCAAGATTAATGCCCAACTGCTGAGCTAGGCTTACATTAGATGTACCTTGATCACGAATTACTGCTTGCACAATAATTTGCACGGCTTTCAGTTGCATAATAATTGAGTTGAGTAATTTAGCCATAATGTTTGCTGATGTCAGTGTGTGTCCTACTGTAAATGCGACTGGTTGCACCCACCTCTTGGAAACACCAGCGAGAAGCACAACCAATGCCCTGTCAGCAAAAGTCGATGACCGTTCCATACCATCATCTACAACTCCATGGACAACATCCTGACCCGCATCATAAGACAAGTTCATTTTTAAGGCTATTTCATCAAAAATCAGGGTGCACACTCGATCGCGCGCATTCCAAGCCCGAGTGCTAGCTGAAACACTCTGTGTTATTCCAGGAATTACACCTGGTGACATTCTAATGTTGCTCAACCACCGTCTGGGAGACCGTTGTGTAGGTAGAGAGAAAATTGGTGCCAAAAGACGGTATACTCGTGGCCCCCGAAAGCTAAACTGCAAAGCAAATTTCTTAAGCCAAACGGGGAAGCGCTTGGCTTTGTCCCTTTGCTGCAACCGCACGTGTGTACACAGCAGTTTATAAACCTCATCTGTCACATGTGGATGGATAATGCCGAGTGCCTTTGAAATGGACGGTGGTAGATTGCGTTGGTTCTTCCGCAACCGTGAGATAGTCCGCTGGCAGCTTGCTACCTTAGACTGCAGTCGCCGGATGGTCCTCCTAAATTTCTTCGACGGAGAGCCCTTTCCTGCACTGTTGCAAGCAACTGTAACAGACAAACAGTATACGTGTATTAAGTTATGGGTAGTAGTCCTTGACACAACACTAATTTATTGGTTGCCTCATTCGCAAGAGTGCATAAGAGACTGTAAAGCAGAAACATACATTTAAGCAATTATTATAATTCACAAACAGTATTCTTAAATAGAGGCACTATGACCACAATCAGAACTAGATCAAAATTTCTTTGTCAAAGCCATACATATTAACTGATGATAATGCTTGACACAGCAAGAATATCAAATGATTGGTTTGACGGTTCTTCAAACTTTCCATAAACACAATGAGCGAAATAACAGCCACTGTCTTACAGAGACAGACAGAAAAGTTTAACGATACGCAATACAAAGAGGTCGGCCTGGTGTACATTCCTCTAGCCAGCTACTCTACAAATCAATTTACTAGCATTACACGAACCAAACACTTACCAGGGAAGCCTCCTACTTAGCACGAGGCTGAATCAGGCAAGCTACTGGCACTTGGGGAAACCTCGGACGCATCATCTCCACAAACACAAAGAACAAGATAATTTGCCCCCCTGGCAGACAACTTGAATATCCTACAGGTAAGATACTGCAGTGCAAGCGTTCTACCGAAAATATTATGCGTCACATGCATTCCACGGGCTACAATACTAACAAGAACATGTCCGGCACAATTTTGCGGTACTTCACTCCCACTGCCTATATATGCGACAGTACAAAGCAACGGTAGCTCACTTGTTGGCAAGTATTTTCTAACTTGTTGCACAAGATAACCAAATCCAAAGCATAAACAGTTACCATCGTGGTCTTCAAAGGAAGTATACATTGCGTCGTTTTATAGATTGTACGCCACGTGGTTATACAATTCGTTAAACAGAAATCCTTTATATTCTACAGGTCTATGGTTGTATGTATAACGAGAAGACGCGAAGGTAAATAGACTGTTAGTAGCGCCTCTTGTTTCTTTATTTGATAATCTCAATATAGTAATGGGCAGCGGGTAATTGGACTTTACTCATTGTATTTACTACTTCAGCTATCTTCAATTTATATGCAATTGATACGGGTAATATGCGTAGCTGCTCAAAAAGTGGCATTCTGGGGTGAGAACTTCTTGAAGAATTTATTATGCGAATAGCAAGGTCTTCAAGGCGACAAACTTGTTCTATATATGTTTTGTATTTCCTGCTCCTCGTTTGCAGGCAATAGCATAAATCGCTGAGCACAAATGAGAAATACAGGACGCGTGAAATTGAAAGTCCAAAACACCCTCTCGCCCTTAGTAATACATGACAGCCATGACTTAATTTGGAGCAGGCATTAATTATTTGTTGTTTCCAGTGCATATCAGGCTCAAACACAGCACCAAGATATTACTTGCATTGCGACACGCTGAGCACATTCTTGTTCTTAATATTTGATGCAAAGTGTTCATAATTTATATTATTCGCGAGTGAAACACGGTGTACTTTACTTTCTCGTTATAAAGAGTCAGCTGATTACTTATGTACCCTTGTGACACTTCGCTTAGTTCTTCATTGATTTTACATTTCAGTTCCTCTAAGTTACCGCCTGTGGAAAGTAATGCTGCCTCATCGGCATGCATAATAGCTTCAGAATCCTTCAGACCTGACGGAAGATCGTTATTATAAAAAAGAAAACAGCGGCCCAGCAAGGAACCTTGCAGAACAAAGAAAATAGTGTTTTGTGGTAGAGAGGTTAGATTGTTTACAGCATCATATTGTTTCCTATTTGAAAAATAACGGTAAATTAGATTATATATCTTTCATTTCAGGCCCTACGTTTCCAGTTTCTCTTGCAGTGTTGTCTGATCTACCGCATCGAAAGCTTTGGATACATCTCACTAAACTACTATGGCTAGTTTGTTATTATGCAGTATAATATTTATGATTTGTGTAAGAACAATCCCCGCAGGGGCGTCTGCATAAGCAGGCATTTGGTGTGTTGCGACACCACGTACCCGAGCACACGAGGGTTGGACCCTCCCGCGTGTAGCCGTGCGCGGCTTAGCCGTGTCCGGGGAAAAGGGGATCCTGGGGGTTAAGCCAATGCCGGGTGTTTGGACCTTTACGGCCCCTTGGCGGCGGCAACACACCCCTTTGGCCTCGGCTTCACGTAGACGGCACCCCCGGACTGACCCACCCGGGGGAAATCGGTAGTCGCCTCTTCCTGTCTCTTTCCCCGCAGGGGCGTCTGCGTCAGCAGGCGTTTGGTGTGTTGCGACACCACGTACCCGAGCACACGAGGGTTGGACCCTCCCGCGTGTAGCCGTGCGCGGCTGAGCCGTGTCCGGGGAAAGGGGGATCCTGGGGGTTGAGCCGATGCCGGGTGTTCGGACCTTTAAGGCCCCCCGGCGGAGGCAACACGCCTCTTTGGCCTCTGCTTCACGTAGACGGCACCCCCGGACTGACCCACCCGGAGGAAATCGGTAGTCGCCTTTTCCTGTCTCTCTCTTCTCAAACCTTCGTCTTTATCTCTCACTTTACATCTTTCCTGTCTTCTTCTCTCTTCCATTTACTTCCTTTCTCCACGGCGGCAAGGGTTAACCTTGTGTGGATATCCTACCTTGGGTACACCATATTGGGTTATAGTGATGGCGTACGGCTGGCGTCGTGCAGGCTTGTACACAAGCTGTGCCGCGTCCCCTCGTTGGGCTCCGTGGTGGGCGGTCGGCGCTGTTGCCGAACATACACATTTTCCTATGGCAGCGCAAGCCTCTGTTGTTTACGATCGGCGTCTGAAGAGATGCCGCACCGAAGTACCATTTCAATTTTCCTTCCAAAGCAACGCCCCAACATTTCCAAAGTACTATGTAGTGCATAGTGAAAGCAACATTCCGGTAAGGAAACTCTCTCCTTTCCTGGTAGCGAAGTGTCTGAAAGACAAAATCGAACCAACATACAAAGCATCCAAAATGTCTAGCGGGGACCTCCTCCTAGAACTGAATAACAAAGATCAAGCAGATAAGCTCTCTGAACTTACCAGTATTGGCGAAGCGACAGTGACTGTTTCAGCCCACAGAACACTTAATACAAGCAGGGGAGTAATATCTGAAGAAGACTTCATTGGTTTAAGCGACGAGGAACTGCTGGAAGGTTTCCAGGAACAAAATGTCACCAAAGTACAAAGAATAGTAATCCGACGAAACGATCAAGAAATCCCCACCAAACATGTTATACTCACCTTCGGAACAAGCGTAATGCCCACTTCACTCGATGCAGGTTATGTCAAAGTCAATGTGAGACCGTATATCCCGAATCCCAGACGGTGTTTTAAGTGTCAAAGATTTGGACATGCTTCACATGCATGCCGAGGACAAACAACTTGTGCTAAATGCAGCTCCAACGATCACCAATCAGAGAATTGCACTTCTTCGCCACATTGTGTTAACTGCAAGGGAGATCACCCAGCTTATTCACGGTCCTGCCCTTGCTGGAAAAAAGAAAAAGAAGTCATTGCACTAACTGCTAAAGAAAAAATCTCGTTCTTCGAAGCCAGAAAAAGACTGTCGTACCTTCCGCGAAGAAGTTATGCCGAAGTGACGCAGGCGGGGGCAGCGTCACAGAGGCCTCCGGAGTCCTCCGAGCCCACGCGCAGTGGTGCCGCAGTGACTCCTCCCGCCCCCGTGGTGGAAGCAGTCAGTACTGCTCCGCCCTCTTCAACGGCCCTGCAGACACCAGTCCCGCAGGGTCCTAAGATCAAGCGAACTCCAAGGCCCGAGACACGTGTCTCGGCGCCAAACTCTCGGTCCTCCAGCGCCTCAGAGAGAGCAATGGAGGTCGAAACAAAAACCCCGGTGTCCTCGACACCGAAGGACAAGCGCTCCCTCGAGCGCGGTAAGAGGGACAAAATCCCAATAACAACTCAAAATAAGAAGGTGATAACCTAAGGGTTATCGCTCTGTTTGTATCTGCCTTCTTCAGATCCATGTCACCTAACATCTTTCTTATCTCCCATTCACTCGTTAATATCACTTTTTACCTTTCAATTTTATAATGGCTTTTATGATCCATTGGAATTGTAGAGGTCTCTTACATAACTTAGGTGACATAAAAGACCTGTTAATAAACTTCTCTCCTGTGGCCCTGTGCTTACAGGAAACCAACCTAGGCGATAAACACAAAAACATTTTAAAAGGCTTCACCGTTGTACGGCGCGACCGTACTCAGGCGAACCGGCTCTCAGGTGGTGTAGCCATTGTCCTGCCAGGTGGTATAGCAGCCAGAGAAGTTCCCATTACCACTCACATAGAAGCCGTTGCTGTCACCGTTTTAGCTCAGAAAACCATCACCATTTGTTCAGTATACATTCCGCCGCATTTACATTTTACCGTAAGAGATCTAGAGTTAATTTTAAACCATCTACCCGAACCATTTTTATTAGCCGGTGATTTTAATTCACATAACACGTTGTGGGGTAGTCAAACAACTGACACCAGGGGTCAAACGCTTGAAGATTTTATCCTAACAAATAACATATGCCTTTTAAACACCGGTGCGGCAACTTACTACTCCCCAAGCACAGGCGCTATGAGTTGCTTAGATCTGGCACTATGCTCTCCATCTCTCTTTGACGATTTTCAATGGAGTGTTATTGACAACCCCTATGGTAGTGACCATATGCCTGCTATTATTAAAAGAAAATCTCCTTCTCCTACCATACCATTAAGACCACCCCGTTGGAAACTCCACCTAGCAGACTGGCCTCTCTTTACTGAAAAGGCCAATCTAGATAACATATCAGATGAGCTAACCATAGATGAAATGAATGATAAGATCACCGCCTGTATACTTGCTGCAGCAGCAGAAACAATCCCACAATCCTCTGGCCTATTAAGAAAAAATCTGAAACCCTGGTGGACGAAGGAATGTACACAAACAAAAAAACTACAAAACAAAGCGTGGGGTATCTTCCGGCGATACCCAACACAAGAGAATCTACTCTCCTTCAAAAAAGCAAAAGCGAAAGCCAGGTACACACGCAGACAAGCCGAAAGACAGTCCTGGAAAAATTATGTCTCGTCTATAAATAGTTCAATAACATCCAAACGAATGTGGGATCAGGTTCGTAAGTTTAGAGGCGACTACGCTTCTTACACTATCCCCATACTGTCACCTCCAGGAACACAAACAAATATAGATGAACAAGCAGACATATTAGGGCAACATTTCCATGATATATCAAGCTCGAAAAACTACTCTGCTGCATTCCTGAAACATAAACAATTAGCAGAAAAACTAAAGCTTCCGACCACAGGAAGTTCAGAAAGACTGTATAATGGCCCTCTAACACTTCCAGAAATCAACAGAGTCCTTACTAGTGGCAAAAAAACAGCACCCGGTCCGGACAGGGTACACTATGCAATGCTAGCTCACCTATCCCCTAAAGCAGTTGAGACCCTGCTTCATTTCTTCAACATAATCTGGGAAACGGGGAAAATGCCCAAAGAGTGGAAGAAAGCTATCATAATCCCGTTCTTGAAAGCCGGAAAGTCTCCCACAACAGCAACCAGTTATAGACCCATAGCACTCACAAGTTGTCTTGCAAAGTCCTATGAGGCCATCATCAACATAAGATTGACATACGTCCTTGACACAGAAAACATGCTAGATAACCATCAGTGTGGATACAAGAAAGGTTGCTCCACAACAGATCACCTAGTCCGGCTAGAAGACGAGATACGTGCGGCCTTCCTACACAAACAACATTGTCTCACTGTTTTCTTTGACTTAGAAAAGGCGTACGACACAACATGGAGGTCTGGTATATTAAGGGACTTAGCAGATTTAGGAATCCGAGGTAGAATGCTGAAATGTCTAGCCGATTTCATGTCGGACCGAACATTCCAGGTGCGTTTAGGAACGGTGCTGTCACGTGTATTCATTCAGGAAAATGGTGTGCCACAAGGATGCGTACTAAGCACAACACTCTTTATAGTAAAAATGAACTCTGTTAACAAAGTCATTCCCCCCTCTATCATGCACTCCATATACGTCGATGATCTGCAAATAGCGTGCCGCGCCTCAAACTTACATACATGTGAAAGGCAGCTCCAGATAACAATTAATAAACTAATGGAGTGGGCTGAAAAAAATGGCTTCCGTTTCTCTACTCAAAAAACCGTTACAGTGCTATTCTCGCAAAAACGAGGATTGTACTTAGACCCGCTTCTAAAATTGAATGATGTCGCACTGCCGGCAAAACAAGAATGTAAGTTCTTGGGAGTAATGTTTGATAAAAAACTAAACTTCCTAGCCCACATTAAAACACTAAAAATTAAGGCAAATAAAGCATTGAATATCCTAAAAGTTTTGTCTCATAAGCACTGGGGTTCCGACCGAACCTGTCTTTTACGTATTTACCGGTCTCTTGTGCGTAGCCTTTTAGACTACGGCTCCGTGGTTTATGGTTCAGCCAGGCAGTCCTACATCCAATTACTTGATCCAGTACATAACCTTGGATTGCGACTGGCAAGTGGTGCCTACAGAACGTCACCCATTCAAAGTTTATATGTTGAGTGTAACGAACCCTCCTTACAGCAGCGCAGAGCATTACTCACTTTTTCCTACGTACTAAGAATTCAGTCATCACCACAACACATATGCTACAACATCCTTACACAGTGCAACTCACGCTTACACTACACAAATAAACCGAATATGATTAGGCCACTTGTCCTGCGGTATGAGCAGTACTGTCGGGATTATGACATTCCCCACGAAGTCCTCCAGGTTGCCAAGAAACCACAACGGTTGGCCCCATGGTACCATTTCACACAGTTGTGTGACTGGACACTAACACATTTAAAGAAAAGAGACACTCCACACGAACACATCATACAAGAATTCCGTGCTCTTCAGGAGAAGTATCAAAATCACATGGAATTCTACACAGATGGCTCCAAAACAAAAGAACACGTGGGCGTAGGGGCCGTAACAGACAATTGGGAAACAAGTATTCGTCTACCAAAACATGCTTCGGTTTTCACTGCTGAAGTTTATGCTGTATGGGTAGTAGTTAAAAAGATTATCACTGGCAAGCACAAAAACACAGTCATATACACTGATTCCTTAAGTACACTGAAAGCTCTAAATCTGAAATCTGAGTGTGAACCCTTGTTAGGGGATATACTAAACACGGTCGCGCTGAATAAATATGGGAGATCAATCCGCCTCTGCTGGGTACCAAGTCATGTTGGGATACCGGGGAACGAAGCAGCCGATAGATGTGCATCGATGGCAGCGAACAAAGATATAACAAACACAACACTTCCATACAAAGATAGCATCCGTGCGATTAGAAAAGCCTTAACGGCGAAATGGCAACGCGAATGGGACCGTTGTGCTGACAACAAACTACATCTCACGAAACCCATAGTTGGCGAGTGGAAGTCGTGTTATCATCAAGAGCGGTTCATCGAAGTAGTTTTATGCCGGCTACGCATTGGGCACACACACCTCACACACAATTACTTACTTACGAAAGAAGACACACCAACATGCGAGAAATGTCAACAGCCACTAACAGTTATACACATATTACTCACATGTACGCAGACTGAAACACACAGACGAACACTTTTGCACAAATTATATCAACTACACATACCTTTACACCCTGCTCTGATTTTAGGTGATGATCCGCTAGTCCCATTATGTGACGTCCGTAAATTTCTACACGACACTGGGTTTTTACATAAAATATAGATTAACAAAGCCTTTTCCTTCATAAACTTAATTTTTAAACACCTCGTGTTTGGCGCAGCATAGCCTCAGCCGCTTTTGCGCCATTAAACCCCCATTTAACTAACTAACCTGTCTCTTTCTCCCCAAATCTTAGTCTTTATCTCTCACTTTTTTATCTTTCCTGTCTTCTTCTCTCTTCTATTTACTTCCTTTCTCCACGGTGGCAAGGGTTAACCTTGTGTATGTGCCCTCCCTTGGGTATAATATATTAGGTTATAGTGGCAATGTACGGTTGGCGCCTGCAGCCTTACGCCTTAAGTCCTGCAGCGTCCCCATGTTGGGCTCCGTGGTGGGTGGCCGCCATTGCTGCCGAAAAGAAACTGAAATACTATGGGAACACCCGCATTTCCCCGCCTTCTTGATCGTCACCCTCAAAAGAGGGGACGCACCGATGACCAAACCATATGCTTAAATAGAACAAGAGAGACATATCCGAAATACCATGTTCTGCACAGCGAGAACTCCGAAAAACAGGCCAGATTCATCTCCCCTTTCATAGTTGCAAAATCTTTAACCGAAGCCATAGGGTCAGGTTACAAGGTAACGAAAATGGCTAGCGGGGACCTTCTCCTAGAGATCCCTCAGAAACATCAGTACGAAGAACTTGGCAGCCTTGTAACATTTGGTAACATACCAATCTCCGTTACACAACACCGAACAATGAATAGCTCACGGGGGGTCGTGTCAGAGGCAGACCTCCTAGACTTGACAGAAGCTGAACTCCTGGAAGGATGGAAAGAACAAAATGTCACTGATGTAAAACGTATTATAATTAGACGAGACAACAAGGAAATCCCCACTAAGCATCCCATCCTAACATTTGCGTCCAGCGTACTGCCAGAAACCATCGAAACAGGATACATCAGATTAAATGTTCGACCATATATCCCCAACCCTAGAAGGTGTTTCAAATGTCAGAGGTTCGGCCATGGCTCGCAGAGCTGCCGTGGTCAAATAACCTGTGCAAAGTGTGGAGTCCAGGGCCACCCCTCCGACAACTGCAGTGGCACACCTCACTGTGTGAACTGCAGTGGAGACCATCCGGCCTACTCACGTTCCTGTCCGAACTGGAAAAAAGAAAAGTACATAATCACCCTGAAAGTAAAGGAAAATATTTCGTTTAAGGAAGCCCGTAAACGGTGCTCACCTTTCCACAGCACACCTTATGCTGATGCGGCGCGTCGGGGGGCAGCGTCGCAGCGGCCAATGCCAAGTACCCAGCCCGCGTGCAGCGAGCAGGTACCTTTGGCTCCTGCCCCCAGGGTGGAAGTAGGTAAGCCTACTCCATCCAACCAGCAACCAGGCCAGGCTACCCTTGGGTTGCCGGCCCCACAAGAGTTATCTGCGGCATCCTGCGCTACACGCAGCGATCCCGCAGGACCGGTAGCGGCCACGAAGATAGGCGCAGCCGAGGCTGCCTCAACCTCCCAGGTCCCATCCAGCGCTGGCAACAGCCGGCGCAGCCAAATCCCCCAGGGAGCCCCATCGAGGCTAGTGGGCGCAGGGGTCTTGCCCTCCAAGGCGGGACTCTCCCTGGTGACTTCTCGCTCGCAAGAGCACGTGTCCGGCGCCTCACTACACCTATCCTCAAGGCGCATCAAGCGCCTAAGGAGCGGCGAGGCTCCCTCGAACGCTCCAGAAAGGGCAGAACTCCCGTTACAGGGCCTCGAAAGGGCTCTGTAATTTAATCTCTGTAATTTCCATAATCACTACTTCTGTTTCTGTACACACAGCACTTATTGACCTCCAATATGGATACACAAATAATTCAATGGAACGTCAGAGGCCTTCTTAGAAACCTTGATGACGTGCAGGAACTCATCCACCAACACAATCCAAAAGTGCTGTGTTTACAGGAAACACACCTAAAATCAAAACACACAAACTTTCTCCGACAGTATATAACCTTTCGTAAAGATCGCGATGATGGTGTCGCATCATCGGGCGGTGTTGCCATTGTCATACATAAAAGCATTGCTTGTCAACATTTACAGCTACAAACGCCTCTTGAAGCAGTGGCGGTTCGAGCTGTTCTCCTAAACAAACTCATCACTATTAGCTCTGTTTACATACCCCCACATTACAATTTAACTAAACATGAATTCCAATCCTTTATAGATCAATTGCCAGAAACTTATGTTGTTCTGGGTGATTTCAATGCACACAGCAGCTTGTGGGGAGACTCTCGTATCGATGCGCGAGGTCGTCTAGTTGAACAGTTCCTTTTTTCGTCCGGTGCGTGTCTGCTCAATAAGAAAGAACCCACCTATTACTCTCTTGCAAACAATACCTTTTCTTCAATTGATCTTAGCCTAGTCTCCCCGTCAATACTGTCTAAACTCGAATGGGAAGTTATAAACAATCCTTGCGGAAGCGACCACTTCCCTATACTGCTGAGAACATATAAAGAAAACGAATATCTACCACAGACTCCTAGGTGGAAGGTCGATACAGCCGACTGGGAGAAATTCCAAATTCTCACTAGTATCTCCTGGAATCACATGTCTTCTTTAGAAATTGATGCTGCTGTGGAGTATTTTACAGCGTTCATAATAGATGCCGCATCAAAATGCATATCCGAAGCAAGCGGTTTGCCATGCAAACGACGTGTACCGTGGTGGAACAACGAATGTACGATCGCCCGTAGGAAACAGAACAAAGCGTGGGGATCGTTACGCGCCTCTCCCACTGCAGAGAATCTTATTAACTTCAAAAACGCAAAGTCTCAAGCCAGGAGAACGCGCCGACAGGCCAGAAGAGAGAGTTGGCAGAAGTTTTTATCGGGTATCAACTCTTATACAGATGAGGCGAAAGTCTGGAACAGGGTTAACAGGATAAAAGGACGACAAACTCATTCACTCCCCCTGGTAAACACACAAGGCGATACCCTGCTTGAACAAGCAGACTCACTTGGGGAGCACTTTCAGAGCGTGTCAAGTTCCAGCAATTATTCCAAACCCTTTCTCAAATATAAACAAATCGAAGAATACAAGCCACTCATAAAAAAGTGTCCGCAGAATGAACCGTTCAACCGCCCCTTTAATATTGCAGAGTTGAGAGCTGCCTTGAGCGCATGCAAGAGCTCTGCACCGGGAGCTGATAGAATCATGTATGAAATGCTGAAAAACTTACACAATGTCACGCAAGTTACTCTACTTACACTTTTCAACACTATCTGGGACGCAGGGTACCTTCCGACCGCATGGAAAGAAGCCATTGTGGTCCCTGTTTTAAAACAAGGCAAAGATCCTTCCTCCGTGGCAAGCTACCGCCCGATAGCCCTCACAAGTTGCATGTGTAAGGTATTTGAAAAAATGATAAATCGGCGACTCATCCATTTCCTTGAACAGAACAAAATGCTTGATCCCTATCAGTGTGGCTTCCGAGAAGGGCGCTCCACTACAGACCATCTTGTACGTATTGAAGGAAATATCCGGGACGCCTTTATACATAAACAGTTCTTCTTATCAATATTTCTCGATATGGAAAAGGCGTATGACACAACGTGGCGCTACGGAATCTTGAGAGATTTGTCAGAAATGGGCATTCATGGTAATATGCTAAACGTAATAAAAAGCTACTTGTCCGATCGTACCTTTCGGGTGAAAGTAGGCAATGTGCTGTCGCGTCCTTTTATACAAGAAACCGGTGTACCCCAGGGTGGCGTGCTCAGTTGCACACTCTTTATTGTCAAGATGACAACACTTCGTGATTGCTTACCACCGGCCATTTTATATTCCGTCTATGTGGACGACATTCAAATAGGTTTCAAATCCTGTAACGTCGCAGTGTGCGAGAGACAGGTACAGCATGGTTTGAACAAGGTGTCAGGGTGGGCAGAGAAAAATGGATTCAAAATCAATCCTCATAAGAGTTCTTGTGTTTTGTTTACAAGGAAGAGAGGCCTGGTTCCGGATCCCTGCTTAGAAATGTGTGGACAACAGATACCTGTAAACAAAGAGCACAAATTTCTAGGTGTTATACTCGACAATAGACTCACTTTCGTTTCACACATTAAACATCTTAAAGAAAAGTGTCTAAAAACAATGAACATAATGAAACTCCTATCCCAGACTACTTGGGGTAGTGACAGGAAGTGCCTAATGAATCTCTATAAGATCCTAATCCGGTCACGATTAGATTATGGTGCCGTGGTATATAACTCTGCCGCCCCGAGCGCGCTAAAGATGCTAGACCCTGTTCACCATCTGGGTATCCGTTTAGCCACAGGAGCTTTCACAACGAGTCCCGTACAAAGTTTATATGCAGAATCGAATGAGTGGTCACTTCATATCCAGAGAACATACATCAGCCACACATATTTTTTGAAAGTCCACTCTAATCCTGAACATCCCTGTTTTAACACCATTAATGACATGACATATGCTACACTGTTTTGTAATCGTCCTTCCGTAAGACAGCCTTTCTCGCTGCGTGTGAGGGAGCTTAGTCATGAAATACATGTTCCACTTCTCGAACTTCGCCTAATGCATCCAGCCAAGCTGCTACCTCCTTGGGAGTGGCAGTTGATACAATGCGATACATCTTTCATGGAAGTTACAAAAAACGCTCCAGAGATTGAAATCCAAATGCATTTCCGGGAACTACAGCACAAATACTCCTGTACGGAGTTCTACACAGACGCATCCAAGTCACGCGCCGGGGTGTCCTATGCAGCCGTCGGTTCATCCTTCTCGGAATCCGACGTACTGCATCCGGAAACTAGCATCTTTACGGCTGAGGCCTACGCAATATTGTCGACCGTGAAGCATATAAGGAAAACAAAACTCAAAAAATCAGTTATTTTTACGGACTCCCTAAGTGTTGTGAAGGCTTTGATATCGTTCTGTAAGCGCAAAAATCCTGTTTTAATTGAACTCTATTCCGTGTTATGTAAAACATATGTATCTAACCAGCATGTGATTATATGCTGGGTGCCTGGCCATAGGGGCATCCAGGGTAACGTTCTAGTGGACCAGATGGCCACATCAATTTCATTACATACAGTTAATCCTACTGCTTCGGTCCCTGTCACAGACCTGAAGCCTTTCTTAAGGAGGAAACTGGGAAACCACTGGCAACGTATATGGGACGCAGAAGTAAATAACAAACTGCACTTGATAAAGCCACAGTTAGGTTCTTGGCCCTCCGTAACAAAATCACGGCGAACAGATGTCCTATTCTGTCGCCTCAGAATAGGACACGCATTTGGCACACATAACTTTTTACTCACTGAAAATGATCCTCCAACCTGCGGTAGATGCGGGGAGAGGCTGACCGTCCTCCACGTCCTCCTGGAGTGTCGGGCAGCCGAATCTGAGAGAAGGAAACATTTTTCTCTGGCATACCGGCAGCACCTCCCCCTACATCCTGTAATGCTACTCGGCCCAGAACCTTTATTTCACCCCAACGCAGTTCTAAGTTTTCTGAAAGATGTTGTCTTGCATGTTGTTAGCCCCACATGTTCATAGCGGGTACTCTCTTCAGAGGATGCCGCTGTGATAGCTCTTTCATATAGCACATGCCTCCAGGCCCTTGTGTTTCAAGGGCTCTGGCGAGGCAGCAGTGCCCCAAGTAATTTTACTGTCTTATATATTTTCCATTTTGCATCATTCTCCTACGATGGATTTTAATGTTCATAGTACTCGTCATTAACCATCGCCATAATTTTATATCACGTAGATTTTATGCACTTTACAGCAACTATTTTTAGGCCACTTTACAGCCAAGTCACACCTCCATAATACATCGTCAACATCACCACTTGTCATGGCGCTCTTTGGCCACACCTGGCCCTTGCGCCATTAAACACCACATATCATCATCATCATGTGTAAGAACAAGAACTGCGGAAGACGTTGATCTTTAGGGCCTGAAGCCATGCTGATTAGGACAGATGATGTTATATTTGTTTAGAAAATTCTGTATACGCTTACAAAGAGCCTTTACAAAAACTGTATTGATTGCATTTAGCACCGCTTTTAAAGATAGGTATGAACTTTTTCACCTGCCGTTCATCAGGATACACTCCATTTTCCAACTTATGGTTTAAGATATGCAGTAGATGGATTCCCAGTATATCAAAGTTCTTTTTTACCAGCCTAACAGGTAATGCATCTGGTTCTGCCGCCTTAGCGACTGAAGGGTTGCTTACTGTTTTAACTAATTCTTCAATTTCTATGTGAGGCAATGCAAAAGTGTTGTTGTCACGCTCTGCCATTTTCACTGAAGGAACATCAGCATGTACTTGTGCATGTACCTTAGGCCCTACGGAGGCAAAATAGGTACCAAATGATTCAACTATACCTTCGTCAACAGTTTCAGGGAAAGTAGAGATGTTGGATCCTAAGCCGATCGCGTAATTTACCGTGTCCCAATAGTTTTTCTTGTATTTACATGCGCCTGCTTCACGAGAGATGAATAACATTGGTTTTTTTTCCTTTTCCTCATAGGAAACATAGATATGTTTAGGTATACTCGGTATCAACGTGTTTATCATATGCCGTAATGAAATATGTTCGTTCTAATATTTCACGCAGCCGGACGTATTCAATCTTACTCAGTTTTTTACTTTGTACCGAATGTAGTGTTTCTGAATAGGAACAATAATGGATGAATGATCTGCAATCAGCTCACCGCAAGGACCAGCCTGCGCAGCTTAAGTAATATGACACAGGATGTGATCTACTGAGTACTTGAGGTATCGGGGCGCGAGTTGCTTCTGTTTAAAAAGTTTTCTCCGATATTATTAATGCTCTTTTGAACAGCTTACACCCATACGCTACGCTGTACGGATATGTGCGCCGACAACGGCGCGCGCAGGAGCACGTTAGACTTTTTTGACATTAACGCTATTCTTGCGCGATGATGCACAGGAGCGGTACAGATATCAGCGTCAATCAACAACGTAAGTCTTTCTTTTGATTGCAATGGTAGGCCCTGCTCAAACGGGCAAGGCCTCTCAAAAATTGGCCTATAGGCTCATTGCAGTGTCCCTCACCACGGTAATCTTTAATAAAAGTCAAATAAGGAATTTTATTCGTGACTCAGGTACATCAAACAGGTTCCATTGAGGTTACAATCATCAGATTCACCTACAGGTTTCATACAAGTTGAAACACACTAATTCACATGGTGTATACTATACAAGAATGTGGCACGTTCTAGATCTCTGCCTGTGGGCACAAACACAGTACACTTCATGTCTTGCGCAACCCTTCAATTGGGGAGCACTGAAATTTCACTGTCCCATGTGTGAGAGCAATGAACGGACACGACCAATTCTTGAGGAACTATTCTTAGCCCATGAAGAGGAGCTCTGCCTCCAAATGGTCAATTACTATGGTGTACATTCTTGAGAGCAGCCTCCACTGGTTCTTTCGGGGCTTACCCTGATTAACAGCCAGCCCCGTTTTCCCACAGGACGAAGAACCGAACTGCAATCAAAAGCCGGGCCACATGGTTATGCGAGCACGGTCCTCGGTTAATAAACCTTTGGATCTTTAAAGAAGCATATGCCTTACCCAACAACGTCCAGAACGTTTTTGCTACCTGACAGGAGAGCAAGCCGTGTTTGTTGTCTTCATGTGGTTTACAGTTCACACATTGTTCGCTTTTGGTGTAGTTCCATTTGTACATGCGGTCCGCTGTTGGTAAGACGGACCAACCAAAGCGCCAGACGACATCCTGAATGTCACCCGGTAACCAGCTGGGTGTTAACTAGACCCATGGGAATTGTGTTTTCCTCGTGTCGTTTACCGAAGTTAGCAAGAGTTCTTGTGGTAGTTCTGTGTTGTTCACCTTCAAGAGGGGTGTTTCTAATTGTAGACAAGAGATTCTCTTGTAAATGCCTATGACATGCCTATAAAAGGCTGAAGAGTTTACTGCTTTAGGACCTGTTACCTGTGCCCGAGAAAACAGGCGACCTTGAACACCCAGGAAGTAGCAATCCAGCTTCCTTGCTGGGTGGTCCGGACTCAGTTGTAGTACTTTCAGTGTGGTCTTAAGAGCAAAGATGTGTGCCAAAACAACCACAGAGCGGATGTTCCAACCGCCGTTCTCTCTTGGCAAGCCAAGATTTTCATACTTCACCAAGGCTGTCTTGGTATTCCAGAAGAAACGTATTATTTGCGACTTCACCTGTCTGGCTATCTGGTACGGTACGGCCACAGAGTTGGCCAAAAACCACAGGCCCATTAAGGGCGTAAGAACGCCCATTACGAGGTACCTTCGTACAGCGAAGGGAAAGCTGAACTTGAGGACGTGGGATACCTCCTCTTTGAAAGAGTGGACTTCCGTCTTCCAGCTCTCGACTGACGCTCCGTTAGCATTGTACTCGATCCCTAGTATGCGGATCCTATTTACCACTGTAACACCATGCAGCGTTGTTGGTGCTGACGAGCGCAAACAGAGCGACTTACTTTTGTGAATATTAAGTTTCCCGCCTGAAATGGAGGCGTACTCTGCGAACACTCCTAGGGCTACGCCTAGACTGTCGTCGTCTCTCTGATAAATTGTCACGTCGTCTGCATATGCCGTGACTTTTACCGAACAATTGCCGCGAAGTTGTAACCCCAGCACGCTCTTATGTTTTTTCACTTGCAACAGGAATGGTTCGATCGTCAGGGCAAAAAGCAGGGGTGAAAGCGGACAGCCTTGTCACACGACGCGTGAAACCTGAAAGGATGCTACTATCTCCTGATTCATCGTCAGGTCGCTACCGATATCATTGTACAGTTCCATGATCAGGTACACAAACTGCCTGGGAAACCCAAAGGCTAGTAATACTGCAAACATGTATGTGTGCTCCACCCTGTCGAAGGCTGAGCTTGGTCGAGAGAAGTTAGCCACCCTCTGGCTTGCCTTGCCCGAGTGTACTCTATTATGTCCCTGTTGAGCATGTTTAGGGTTTGGACATTACGCCCCGAGACGGAGCAGGATTGCCAAGAATGTATTAACGATGGCATGATCTCCTGCACTCGCATCGTCAGTGGTGTGGTCAGCAGCTTGTAGTCGGTGCCCAGCAGCGTAATGGGGCGCCAATTACGTGAATCCTCGAGGCCTTCTTCCGATTTGGGAAGTAAAATGATCCTTCCCTGTCTAAACGATTGTGGGAGAGTGTGCGTACTTATGAACTTATTAAGGACCTCACACAACTGCGGGCCTATGAGGTCCCAAAAAGTGGAGTAGAATTTGCCTGTAAGACCGTCGCAACCTGGCGCTGAGCCTTTGTGAAGGTGGTGTAATGCTCGTGAGAGCTCCTTTATTGAGATTTGGGTAACCAGGTAACAGTACTCTTCAGGAGACAGTTGTTGCAAGTCCGCCAAGAAGGGATGGCCAAGTACACTATCCAACTTAAGCTCAAGCTCGTGGGTAGAGAGGCTCTCAAAATGTGCGTGAAACCTTAAAATGTCCTGTTGACTGAAGTCCTTGTTTTTCATCCGACTCAATCTGCGACTGCTTACATAGTTAAATACTTCCGGACGCGAGCGTGGTAAATGCCTGGCTGGAAATGAAGAGACAGAAGACGTTAAATTCCTCAGCCGCGTTAATCTCGTCTTAAGGTCGTTCAGGTAGGTCTTCGTTAACAGTGAGGACGGTTGGCCCCGCTGTACGATCCGCATACGATGCAATGTGTGCCTGATTAAGTCGGAGTGCCTGTGCTTAATTAAGCTTTTTTCCTTCATCTATGCAGATCTCCCTCCATGATCGTTTGAGCTCGTCCCAGTTTCCTGCGTTCATCGTCGCTGCTAAGCGGTTCCGAAGGCTGGTCATGGCCGTTTAGTCATGGAAAAGCTTATTATCCACTCGCCACAGGTGTGAAAAGAATATTCTTTCATTTCGCAGATCAGCTCTACCGGTCTGTGGTCCGAGATGTCTAAGGCGAACGGGGGAAGCTCCACTGCCTTGCAGTCTGTGATCGAGGAATTCAAAGAAGGAGACACGTAGGCGCGGTCCAAGCGAGCCTGTAGATCGCCTCGGCACCACGTGTGTTGGAACGTTTGACCGTGTCGTAACACGTACGCGTCTGCTAAATTAAACTGTCTCTTGTAAGTATGAAATGTTTCCGTTCCAGGAACAAAGGGTTCAGCTGTTTATAAAAGCTGGCCATTGCCGGGCTTCTGACTGGTGCATAAATGTGTATAAGTCTGAATTTTTCTGTTTGGTACTTAAGTCGAGTATTACCATGCGACCCTCGGGGTCGGAACTGAAAAGGCATTCGTTGACAAGCGACCAGTTCAATACTAAGATACCTGCCCCGCACACTTGATATGTGGGGAACGAGAAAAACCCTTTGGCCCGGAATTGCCTTTCAAGGTTCTTAACTTTCGCTGAGGAGTCTATGTTTGTTTCGTGTAGACTTAAAATGTCATTGTTGTTTCTAGCTGGCGACTCTTGCCACTGTTTTTTGCTTAGCTTGGCTACTAAGTCCCCTGACATTCCACGTAACTATATTTAATGGCATGGCCTGGTAAGAGAAGGAGACTAATTACGGCGTGGAGCTTTACGTGTTTAAGTGACCTTTTTAATTCGATTTTAACATGTGGGCCTTCCCGAATAGTTTTAAGGTTTACACACCATTACCTGGCCTGGTCGGCTGTCAGTTAATGGGCGTGATACATGTAAGAGTACCATTCCCCTGTTACCTGAAGTGCTCGTGCCCTTTGATGTGGGGTATGCGTCATGGCAACGCGGAACTGCAAACCAGTCATAAGAATACACATGTGGCAACATACCTGTTGCCTAAATAATACACAATTTAACAACTTGGGTATGCGTTGGTAGGTGGCATAACCCTGTACACTATAGGAAGATGAAATGTTGAAAAATTGAAAGGATGGCCGGTTGCGCGCTATGGCCGCCTGCCCACCGCTGTGTGCCACTATGCACATGACAATAATACACATGTTGCAACATACCTGTTGCCTAAAAACACACATCCACTTAATACAGAATTCAACAACCATGGCACGCATTGATGGGTGGCTTAACCCCTCTACACTAAAGGATGATACAATGTTGAAAAAAGAAGGATAGGCCGGTTGCACTCTGCGACTGCCAACCCACTAGAGTGCCCGGGGCGCGTGTATACCACGGCTGGCATCGGGTGGCCCGCGTGCCTCCACGGCCAGTTGTTGCGCTGTCGCGCAAAGACAATAGAGATAGAAGCACATTCTAGACGCCAAACTTGCGTCTATCTACCCGCAGCCGCGCTGGGAACACGTGCCACTCAAGTAAGTGGTCGCGAACAACGCAGTTACACCAGTGGACAGGAAACGCTCCACCGATACGCGCGGCCTTTTGCCACGCTCGGACGACCAGAGCGCAGTGCTCGTTCCAGGGAATGGCGTGCAAGTGCCAGCCGAACCCCGCCCCGGTATACGAGTCATTAGAATAAAAAAAAAAGAGGGACCGCCCGCAGGCAGCACACGTCATCTGCATTCGTTCAACGACGGCGGGGACAGGCCAGCGCAAGTGTCAAACTGCCGGGAAAAACAAGCGAAACAAACATTCTCAGCCAGCGCTAATCTGACGTTTGTCTTCGTAAATACAAACGAGGAAGATGCACGCCATGAACCTGCCGGCGCGCGACACCGGCTAGCAAAATAACAACAACCACCGGGCCAGACGGGCATCTTGACGCGCTCCTACGTCGATATTACTGCTTCTCCACCTGGAACAGCCTCCGCGTTAGCGGCCGCGAACGAAGGAGCTACGTAAACGGGCAGGCAATGCCGCGCCGGTCCGGGCAGCCGTACGCCATGCTCGCTCAGCCAGCCGAGCCGCCACTCCCGCCCCAGGAGAGCATCGTTGCACGGCACATAGACCTGCTCCGATGAGCGAGACATCGAAAAGGCGCGCCCACAGACAGCCCTCGTCATCTGCCCTCCTAAACGCCGGCGGGAACACGGCCGTACAGGCAACTAGTTGAAGAACCACGAGAAAAAAAACCGACGAGTTCTCAGCGCGTCCGGCGCCGCTGCGGGCTGGCCGCGCAACCGAGAACGGAACAGTCGCCATAGGCCTAACTACGGACATGGTAGACAAGCTGGCGCGAACAGTGAAAAGCGAAAACATCATTGTCGCTCACGTACGTAATAAATGTCACTGTCATCCGCAGCCATTGCGTCGACAGACCCTTGCTTGAGAGAGGTTCTACGCAGTACGTGCCACACGGCTCTACACTGTGCATGCCCGGCAGTCGCCTAGCAACGGAGACGCGTGCTCCGCGATTGCCGCCGGAAGCAGCCGTAGAGACGCGAGTGACTACACCTTCGTGTTTAATGCAGCGCGCGCTAGCATACGCCTAGCGCAGACGATTCAGAGGACCCAATAAAATATGACGCTTTGCAGTAGCCGAAATCAAGCTTCGAAGAACTTGGAAGACACGAAGGGCTCTCAGGTAGGCATATCTGAAAGAAATATTGCACCTACAGCTGCTGCTACACGCATTTATATGTGCTGCATGCAGGTAGCCGCCCGCGGCTGTGTCTTTGATGAAGATATGATGAAGATATTAAATGTTAGCGCGAGTGTTTGCCTACTCTATCCGAACGTTTCTGCTGTACAGGTCATTCAGTCGAGCGTTTTAGCACCGCCCTATGGTAAACGCGGCAAATGCTGCAATTGCTACCACATGCAAACTTGGCGTGAACACTTCGCAACGGTAGCAACGGCGACGCGCTTCCTTATCTACCGTACGGATGTTCCGGCTGCGCTAAAACTCTCCGTTAACTGGGTCTCAGGAGGGTGCGCTGCTGTGGCGGCTGTGGGTATCTCCAAATAATGCACGTATTGCGCGGCATATGGGACATTTGGCTTTGGGGGCCAGTATACTGGCAACCAAAGCCATGCAAACTAGACGTCCACGCATGTACAAGCAAAATATCTTGAACAACAACAAAAAGCCAACAGTGGCAGCCGCACTGACCACTTCATAAATGGCTGTCGCGCGCTCGCGCATTACGTTTATCGCACTAATGGGCATACAAGAGAAAATGCGGACTGCTGACCACGATGCATGAAGAATCAGAATATAGTTTATTTTTGCTAACGCTTACTTACTATAAATACAAAGCACAGAATTAAGGTATCCTATTCGAGGACTTGCCGTGGCAAGTAAGACGAATGTTGCTACTAGAAAGCTACATCACAGACATACATTTATTACACAATGTTACAAATGAATGTAAGGAATTGTTAAATCAGCACAAAACTTACATTTGAACGTAATGAGTAATATATATGAGGTAAGTACACATTGGCAGCAGAGTAATAAGTGTCATAAAAAGTACTAAAAGAATATTGCAGCAACCCACAAGGACACACAAAAGACTGCAATATATGTAGCATTTCTTCGAATTGTTAAATCAGCACAAAACTTACATTTGAAAGTAATGAGTAATATATATGAAGTAAGTACACATTGGCCGCACAGAAATGTGCCATAAAAAGTACTACAAGAACATTGCAGCAACCCACAAGGACACACAAAAGACTGGTATATCAGTAGCATTTCTTCGAATTGTTAAATCAGCACAAAACTTACATTTGAAAGTAACGAGTAATATATATCAGGTAAGCACACATTGGCAGCACAGAAATAAATATGTCATAAAAAGTACTACAAGACCATTGCAGCAACCCACAAGGACACACAAAAGACTGGTATATCTGTAGCATTTCTTCATCTAGCACACAAGATACACCACGGTGGGGTGAAAACACAGACACGTGCTAACTTCCAACAGATTGATATTGAGAAGCGCCCCACACATATATATGGCAATGAACAAGAGCATGTGCATATACAACTGCGTTTGTTACATTTGACGTGATGCACGCACAAAGAATAGGCTAATACAACAATCAAGAAAAAGTTGACTTTCCAAACACATGATGGATAGTTTAGCTGTAAAGTGCAATAAAGAAACTAAAATTTTTGTCGGGTGGCTTTTTGTTGGGCTTCTTGCCAAGTCTTTCACTCCTTATGGTTGAGATAATTTTTTGTATTAAATCAACCCTTGATGTGCACACGCACACACGTCCCGAAAAAATTTTCAAACCAAGGTTCTCAAAGGCCATGGCAGGCTACGCAACCACTATTTCCAGCTAAGTATGAAATAAATGAAATACCAACATATTCCATGTTTAGCAGATTCCAATGAACCACAGTGCTGAACAGCAAAATCACGGAACATCGTTAATGGAGTGTGAAGGAAAGAAACAAATGAAGGTGTCACGCGAAATGTCTATCATGCCAAGGATTACAGTCTACCTTTCACTAACTCTAGCAGTACGAACCAACAAAGAATATATATAACACGACATAATTGGAGCATCAAATACGAGACAGGCACAGCTAAAAAAAAACACTGACATAAAGGCTACGAAGGATGAAAATGAGTGGTTTTATTTATTATAGTATTTTTACTTCCAAGCACCAAACATATATGTAGGCTTACAATTATTACAATGGTGATTTCTAACATTCCCTCACAATTTCATCCTTTCTGTCGACCCTTCCCCATGAAACCCAGTGCTCCTTCTGGCGCAGATGGTCCTTGTGCAACTGCAATTTCTTCATTGCAACTCCAGTTGCTGGTGATGCCAATGCTCTTATTTTTTTGCTTTCACATCTGAGCACCCTTTCGTCGGTGAACCTCTAACAGCTATTCCATTGCTCGTGGTCACGTTTTTTTTCAGCGAGCATCCTTAACTCACGTAACGAGCCAAACAACTGCTGCAACACTGTGTCATCATGAATGTAGTGCAGGGAAAACAGTATTCGCTCAGTTTCAGCCCTTATCTTCGATTTGAAATTGCGCCTACTCTGTTCAGATGTTTTCTGCAAATCACACTCAAGATGTTCAGTGACTACATCACCTAGCTCTTCAGTGTGTTGTGCATCAGATGTGCAACCTATAACAGCATGGGCAGTCATATTCGGCCCTTCCCTGTATTCTGCAGGCAGACGTGAAAAACCCCACCCATCAACAAGGGAAAAAACTGCAGCAAAGTGCTTGCATGGCAATTTTGACCTGCTAAAGTCGAAGCATGTACAGCTTGGAGTGCTGAAGTTAACTTTATGAAAGCCCCTACCCTCATTGACAGAACGAATACGGAATGTTGCTTCTTCACTGCCAACTTCCACGTCCTCGGACCTGTAATCAGACGCTCGTGCAAGCCGCTCCATAATGTGTTTTGCTACAACAGGAGGCCTCCCATGGAGGAACTCAGGCACAGCATGGTGGTAAAGACGGTATGAAGGTGAAAAACTCAGATTCGCCTGCAAGAATTGCACCTCTTTCTGCGGAAAAAAAAATATAAACCAAGACTTTAAAAGCCCCTGCAGACTACGGCGACCGCTATTTCCAGCTAAGTATGTCTTGAGCTCCTTGTTTTTTGATTCAGTTAAATTGTTCGTGCCAAAAGGGAGGTCCAACCTATACATCTTTACCCACATTTCCTTTACTGAGAGCAGTTTACTGCTTACATAGGCTTGCAACTTCTCATTTTCGTTCCATTGTGGTGACTACTTCACAGCTTCCATAGCTTTTGTTAGATCATCCTCATTCGCACTGGATGCTACTTGCCTAAGCATTTTCTTCACAAGGTCGACATCTTCTACATCATTTTCTTTTCTTGAAATCCACCTATGCCAAGCCTGTCACACAAGACTGGCCAACTGTTTGGGAAGGTGCGCTGATTTCCGCCTGGCTGTAGTCCATCATCCAAAACCTAGGACTCAGAGTTGGGTTCCAGGCCTTAAAGGTGTTTAGCGCCTCTTCGATTCAATCAGCTGCTTCAAATTGTACCATGAAGGCACGAGCAATAGCATAGGAACTTGCGGTCTTCACTACAATAAGGAATAGTGGTAGGGTATAATCCGTTGTTTTATATGTGGCGTCAAGATATACCATATCATCACTATACTTGAGCGTCTGTTCTCTCATGAACTCAGTCTGAATGCAAAGCAGCAATGTCTTCTCGCATTCCTGTGCAACAGTTTCCAAAGCGTCACAGTAAGGTAACTCATCCTGTGGCTCCTCTTGCCCTTCTATATGATTTTCCACTGACTTCACATGATAGGGTGAGAAAAGACATCTTGTTCCAGGTGCCTTCTCAATCATTTGTTCAACATACATTGCTACATTTTCTTGATCAACTGAACTAAATCTATCCTTATGGAGTGCCTTCTGGATATGATTTTTTATGTCTGTCTTTCTAGGGTAGAAATCTCTGCATGTGGTCGGGGGGCACTGCTTGTTTGAGAACAGTACATCTCGGACAAAATCCTCAGACAGCTCTCAACTGTTTTAACAGATGTCACACCTTGTTGTACAAGCTCACAAATTTTTTTTGACACTTCTGAATTTATTGGCTGCGCGTACCCTTCACACCGGGCATCAATGTCATGGTTAGACATGTCAGATATAGAAGCGATGTTGGCACTGAACAGGTTTACCACTAGCTTCTTGCAATACCAACCTCAGCCGGGACACCACTTCCTTCGAAGCTGTCTCACGCTGCCATTTGGTACATTGTTCTGAGATGTTAATCTAAAGAGAAAAGAAAAAAGCAGATGGTAAACAGAGTAAACAAAATTAAGTGGTTAAGAACTTTGTCTGAAGGAAATAATAACCTCTTTCAGTGATAGAGACTAGAGATAAATTTGACATACTAAAGCAAAGGCATGACAGCTTAAATGCATAGGCATTAGAAGCTCATGCCATTATATTGGTTACATTACATAACAATAATATCAGTACAATAACACTACAATTCTAAACATGTTTTACAGCTTTATCAGCATTTGCCAGGGGGTCTATACATGGCCAAGCATCCTTTATCCACAAATACTGCAATTCAGTGCTGTAAAGCGCACTTTTTTTAATGCTTCTCAACCGACAATTTCACCTATGGCATCAAATGCTAAGATTTTGCATCAAGAATTGCAGTATGAATAAGTGAAAAGATCCAAAGAAAAGGCAAGAAATAATAATGACAACAAACAAGAAATATCTTGTACATTTGTGCAACAGTCAAATATATTACAAAATGGAGACTGTGCATGTTTGTCAGGAAGCATTTCAAGATGTCTGTACAACACTCTTGGTTTCTTGGGCCTTGTAACATGCGCTAGCAATTTTAGTGTGAAATCGAACTCATGTGGTGACCCAGCGTTCCGAAAGAAATGTAGAGAGGGATATATCTCATCTCAACAAGTATACTTGGATTATGAGGTTATTGTCATGACACAGAAAGAAATTAATAAAACAAGTAGTTGCGTTCACAAGCTGAATAACATTTCATTCAGTGACTGCAAAAAGAGTCAGAAATAAAGCTGTAAAACTTGCAGGTTGAATAATTGTCCATACATCTCTAAAAAATTGATTATTAAAACAAGGTTTCAGAGGGGGAGGCGTGTACTTAAAATTTAATGTTGTTCATACTCATAGACATTACCCCGTCAGTTCAGCCACTTTCAACCAAAGACACATTTCTGCACTCGAAGAGGAGCAAAGAATGTCATTCAGTGCTGATTGCACAATCCACATGCATTCACAAAAACATGCCCTTCATAGCGCATATTTCAAACCACAAGTTTCTTTCACAAAATTAGTTCCAACTAGTTGTGCTTAGTGGATGCCCGCAATTTTAACTCCAAATTGTCCTAAAATTAATTAAAGTTAATTTATGGAGAGAGTAAGAGTTCTCATTGGGAAATAAAAATGAGAATTTAGGCATCACTTGAAATTCGCTGCATGTCAGTTTATTGCTTATTTGACTGCAAAAATCAACATTTTATTCATGACCGCTAAGCTGATGAACTGAATGTCTAAGCTGAAATGGTCTAATTTCAAGTCTCTTAACTTAAAAATAAACATGCAGCTAAAAAAGGCTGTTTACGTTATCATCAATGTTGATCTTCCTGGGATTCCAGCGAGTAAATCAATCCCAAAGTCAAAAGGTTATATATAGGCTATGCGTTTTTGCTTACCCTGAATTCCGGGAACAACTCCACTTGTTTTACATGCATCATTGCAGTGCAGCCCTTCTTCGTTCCTTGTAACTACGCCTTTTTTCGTTGGAAGTAGCTGCTGACCATTCTGCATCTTTCTCCCATCGAATGAAGTGACATATCGAACATCAGTACGCTATAAATAATGACAATTACATTTGGATGATTGCATGCAGTTAGTGCATTCATTATGAGTGCAGTATTGGTTCCTTGCTCATGCTCGTCCTTTACGGAACAAGTTCCATGGTCGCTTTAGCTCCTGCCAGTTGTCCATATTATAATTTAGCTTCGGAGCAGCACTTCGCATCTTCCCTTGGGCACAGGCACCAAAGCGTTTGGCTTGCATTTACATTAGCATTATAGATCAACCCTCCTTCCCTAACTCCTCTCCTCTCTATACCCCATTGAATTCCGTGGATTTTACAAATTTTATAGTGTATAGTGATATAAATGCTAATAGGGCTTGGTGCCTAAACACTTTAATCTGATTATTACCTAACGTTTGAATAACTAACAATCTTTTAACTATCGCATTACTGATTTACAAGCATATAGTACCTAAAATGTAAGAGAACTGCATTTGAAGGAGGCAGGTCATTGTTAATGATGTCTACTTTCACATTATTTGGTGCTCCCTGTGCTACTCATTTATGGATTTGCCTGACCTCTGCTGTGTTAATTTTACAGCGTGCCATTGGTAACAAATAAACCCTGCAACCAACAAGCTGGTTCCCATGTGTCTTACAAAATACTGGGGAGTTCATGCTCACTCCTGCTTTTTAAGCACTTCATAAGGCACCAAAAGAATGACGTGTGGAATGTGTTTTGCAATATCTTCACCAATTTTCTTCAGGTTAATGTCCACTGTATGAACGTGACACCCAGTCACCTTCATATTTCTCCGTGCTACTCATAGCAGGCTTACAAATTTCGCTTATTATATTTTTCCATGAATTCTGCCATGACACACAGCACTGGAAGTCCTGCTACTAACGTACGGTTAACTTCAGTCTAACATCCCACAAGTGCGTGTCACATTTTTAGATGGTATTTTTTACCAATATCAAGGTTAAGACCTCCATCCTCAATAGAGCTATTTTAAATTGATTAACAGGTGAATGGGTAACTTTCCACACCCTAAATATTAACTAATTCAAGAAATATGAAAGCATCCTGAATAAATAGTAAACGTTAACGATGTTGACAAGCATAGACTTAAATGGATGCACTGTCCACTTCTGTTTCTTCAGAAGCATCGCCATTGCTCAGTTCTAACGGTATTATATCATTACAGAAACTATATAAGTACTCACTTGGAATACTTGTCCATAAATCTGTCAACGGTAAGATCCAGTTCTCTATAATTAATTACTCACGACCAGTTTCCTCACTCCACATCCACTCAGTTCACTTCTACCAAGAGCTATTCATTGCCACAACCTAGAACTAATCATGGTAAATTGACTACTAATTTTTCCGTCACACAACTTAGGAACTCATTAACTTGTCGTATTAAGATACACTTTCATTTATACACATTTCAATCGACCCTCCGTTAATTTTTTTCGCTTAGTATGTTCATTTCATCATCACCATTTTATTGTCAGTTATTTTCGGTTATTAAAATACTTACAGTGTTAGCTATAGTATCTCATTTTGAACAGTGTCTTGTGTGGCATATAGGTGCCTTGGATTTACTTATCCTACTCATCTCTAGCGGAAGGTTCCTTGTAAAGTTTGTTGACTATAGGACCTACCTCTGTATGCATGTATTCTTTCCCATTTAAAACCTAAAAAAATTATAACATTTCACTGCAGTGATGCGGACGGCATATATGCTATCGTGAACGCGCATAAGCAGAATTTCGTGCGACGTACCGATGCTTGCACGCTTCAGAGCGTAAGATATATGAGCGCGTACTACCTATATCGGCTCCACGTAGTATCCGTTCAATAGCCACGTAGCTGTCGAGCACTTCTTGAATCTTGCACCCTGTGAAGGTCTCGCCCAAAGAGTCAGTCCCTGTCCACGGTTTGGACAACCTTAAAAGGCATGTCTTCATTCACGACCACATGTCCGCGCTGAGTGCTGAACATCAGCCTGCCTGATATAAAATAGATATTTATATCATCGTACCGTCGATCTTTACGCGGTACGTACATAAGTACTACGTGCTTGCGATGAACATACCTTTTGGCTTCACGGAGTGCTCAGTTTGGAGGCACACATTGACAGCGGCGAGGTCCCTCAGAAGCTCTTCGTATACTTCTTTGGAGTCTGCATAACCGGCCTAGGTGTTTCCACACTTTTTGAAGTCCCGCAGGTGCCTCTTTAAAACTTCTTCAGCTGATATCGGCACGGCAGGCTCCCCCCCATCGTGACCCCCGCCACAGAAAAAAGTGGCGCGAAAATCTGCGCACGGTCATGGGCACACGGGCACGACTGGTGGTGTGTTCGTACATTATAGTTTGTGATTCTCCAGTCACTTTCGCGCGCTCATTCGATTCTCGTCTGCTGCACGCGCCGGCGCAAGCGGTGGTATCATTGCTAGGCGACGCCCGGGCATGCGCAGTGTAGAGCCATGTGGCACGTACTGCGAAGAACCTCTCCCCCTGGTACACTGTCCTGTTGCCCGGGCGTTATGTCTGTCCATTCCGTTCTGGCCGACCAGTCTAGCCGCCGTTCACCACTATCGTCGTGCCTAGGTTTCTTCGCATTCCCGTGCTGCCGCTCCGCTCCGCGTCCCTCCGAGACTGAGGGAGTCTCGGTAATGCCATGGCCAGGTGTATCAGGCTGCTGACGTCCATCTTTGTGCGCTTCGTAGCTGTGTCCAGAGCGTGAGTTGCGCCTGCGCGGGTCGTCGCTGTTCTTGCTCCTCAGAGATTCTGGCGCTTCTTCGTCTATGACCAGCGCGCTCGGCTCGTCTGATCACGACGTCGACGACGTTTCGGCTTCCAGGGGGTTCGTCCCGTCGGTGTTCGCCTCGGAACCTCGTCGGGCGCCCCGCCGGTCCCCCCGTTCTCGCCGCCCCTTGGGGCTACTGCGTGTTGCTGGCAGAACTGATGCCTGCTGCTGTGCAACAGGTTGTGTACCAGGAAGTTGGTCCTGAGCCTGGGCGTCTTCCTCGCCTCCTGTTTCATCGGTCCGACTGCCCGGCCGAACCGCTGCTTCGCCCTGTGTCGGTGTTTACACGCGGGCCGGTGGCGACTTCATGCCCATCTTCATCGCGTTTCTTATCCCACCATTGGCTCGGGATTCCGCTGGCGTCCTTCTATTGTCGCGCCTCCCCTCGATTCGAGCCAGGCGTCGGCTCGCTACCCTGCTGCCTCACGCCTTCCTGGGGGGTGTCCGCTTTCGCCATTTTGTGCTCCCTCCCGTGTGCTGCGGCCGCCCTCAAGTGCGGCTGCGGCGCCGCTTCTTGACGGGACGCCGTCGCGCTGACTTGGCATCTTAGTGCCGTCGGTGTCCTTGCTTTCCATACCGGTGTCTTGCGGACCTTGCGGTCCCGTCCTCGGTGCGGGGTCCTGCAACGTAGGGCCGTGTTCCACCCCTTCCCTACCGTTGCGGCTCCTCTGTAGAGACCGAGGCGCTGCCTTCAGCTGCGTCAACTTCCGCTGCATTCTGTCGGCCTCCGGCGCCCTTCCGAGCGGCGGGAAGTCGTCCACTTCCATTGCGGCCATGCTGTAGGATTTCCGGGCGGTGCAATCTACGCTTGCGTGTGCGCCACCATAGCGGCGACACGCGAGCGAACAGGTCTCCTCAGGGTGGCCGAAGATGCCACACCGTCGACAAAATGGGGTCTCGCACTCAGCCTTATAGTGTCCCTCCTGGCTGCAACAACGGCATAGCCGGCAGACACCTCGGTACTCGAACGTGGCGCGATGACCACTCACGCGGGCGAAGTTCGGGAGGGGGTTATCGTGCTTCATATTCACCTTAAGGTACCTTGTACCCGTACGTATACTGGGCCGGTCTTTATACCGCGTTTCCTCGATTTTCAGGGTGGTTCGAAACACCTGCAAACTCTCGGCTACTTCGTTGTCCGAAATATAGCTCGGGAGGTACATGCAGGTGACGCTGGCGACTTGGCGTGCCACGGGGACTACGGCTACGACTTGGTTTCCGAGGCGGAGACCGCCTACTTCGAGGAGGTTGTGGACTGCAGGTGCAGAGTTGATGCCGATTCGAAAGTCGAACGCTCCGAGGTGCTGGACACTGTACATTTCATTGACTGTGGCTAGGGCTTCAACGGCGTCAATGACTTCGTCCACGGACGTAACCGGCGGCGACCGGACGTTGAAGAAGTGATGCTTTGGCGGTAGCATAGCGACCATAACCCCGTGTGCCGCCCTGGCGAGGGCACGATCAGGCTTGGTTCTGGCGGCAAAAACCGGCTTGAAACGTGGATTGAGGAGAGACCTGAGCAGTGAAGTTAGCTATGCTTTCCGAGGTTGGTATTCTAAATGGGGTCACTTACTTGGCCAAGCGAACCTTCAAGCTATTCTCAAATTTGCATGCTTAAACCTCAACTCTTGTCATTCTTAAGCAAGTGTATACCTGACTGGGCTTTTCTACATGTACTTGTTAATAGAGAAATTTTACATGTTGCCGTATTCACGTTTAAAAGCTAATAACATTGTTAAAGATAGCCCGGATTCCTTGCACTGCACGACTGCCATTTTCATGCGCAGCAGTCGCCATCTGGTATTGAACATCGAAGTTTGAAACGCATGCGGAGAACTTTTTTTTTAACCGGATACTTTTTATTATTAGTTCTAAAATCGAGTACACACGCAGTTGGTTCCACCCATAGCCTTCAAGGCTGGTGATGGGTCCGCACGCTAAACAACTACAATATTGGCAGACTTTTTGGTGAATGGCCTCAATCACAACACACTTCAGTAACACTCAAGAAAATTGGCAAGCTTCAGTATATAACTTTGTGGTATATTCGACCGAAGCAGAGAGCCCAAAGAATGTCCAAAGCACCGACAGGGCATCAAAAATAAAAACAAGCTGTTTCTTTTTTTGTATATTTATTTACACGCTTCTTCATTCCAATAGTTCCATAGAAATGAGGAAAAGATGTTTTAACGATGCCAAAATGTCATTCCTTTCCATTACTTTGTTTGGAACTTCCTTACACACGTAGGCTCCTTTATATTGTACAGGTCTATGGCTGTATGTATCATGAGAAGGCGGGAAGGTAAATAGACTGTTTGTAGCGGCTCTTCTTTGTTTCATTGATAATCTGAATATAGTAAGGGGCAGCTCGTTATTTGACCTCATTTATTGTATTTACTACTTCGGCTATCTTCAATTTATATTAAAGTGATACGGGTAACATGCGTAGCTGTTCAAAAAGTGGCATACAAGGGTGAGTACTTCTTGAATAATTTCTTATACGAATAGCACGTTATTCAAGGCGACAAACATGGTCTCAATATGTTTTGTATGTCTTGCCCCTCATTTGCAGGCAATAGCATAAATCGCTGAGCGCAAATGAGAAATGCAGAACGCGTGAAATCGAAAGTCCAAAGCACTCTCTAGCCCTTAGTAATACATGACAGCCATGAGTTAATTTGGAGCAGACATTAATACTTTGTTGCTTCCAGTGCATATCAGACTCAAACACAACACCAAGATATTACTTGCATTGCGACACGCTGAGCTCATTCTTGTTGTTAATAATTGATGCAACGTGGTGATAATTTATATTATTCGCGAGTGAAGCACGGTGTATTTTATTTTCTGATTATAAAGAGTCAGCTGATTACTTATGTACCATTGTGATACTTCGCTAAGTTCTTCATTCAATTTACATTTCAGTTCCTCTAAGTTATCGCCTGTGGAAAGTAATGCTGTGAATAGCTTCAGAATCCTTCAGACCTGACGGAAGATCGTTAATATAAAAAAAACAGAGGCACAGCAAGGAACCTTGCAGAACAGAGAAAATAGGGTTTTGTGGTAGAGAGGTTAGATTGTTTACAGCAACATATTGTTTCGTATTTGAAAAATAACGTTTAATTAGATTATAAATCTTTCCTTTCAGACCCTAAGTTTCTAATTTCTCTTGAAGTATTGTCTGATCTACTCCATCGAAAGCTTTGGATACATCTCACTAAACTACTATGGCTAGTTTGTTATTATGCAGTGTAGTATTTATGAGTTGTGTAACAACAAGAACTGCGGAAGACGTTGATCTTTAGGGCCTGAAGTTATGCTAATTAGGACAGATGATGTTATATTTGCTTTAAGATACCGTTGCGCTCACAATGTGCCTTTACAAAAACTGTATTGAATGCATTTAGCAGCGATATCGGCCTGTACTTTTCTATGTCGGATCGCTCACCGTTTTTAAAGATAGCTATGACCTTCTTCACATGCAGTTCATCAGGATACACTCCATTTTCCAACGTATGGTTTAAGATATGCAGTAGATGGATTCGCAGTATATCAAAGTTGCTTTTTATCAGCCTAACAGGTAATGCACCTGTTTCTGCCGCCTTCGCCACTGAAAGGTTGCTTACTGTTGTTGTCACGCTCTGACATTTTTGCTGAAGGAACATCAGGATGTAGTTGTGCAGCTACCTTAGGCCCTACGGAGGCAAAATAGGCACTAAATAATTCAGCTGTACCTTCGTCAACAGTTTCAGGGAAAGTAGAGTTGTTGGATACTAAGCCGATTGCGTAATTTACCGTGTCCCAATACTTTTTTGTATTTACATGCGCCTGATTCACGAGTGATGAATAACATTTTTTTTCATTATCCTCATAAGAAACATAGATAGGTTTAGCTAGCGTTTAAATTGAGGTATGTAATATTCGTTTGATCTCAACTGTTACCATTTGTGGTACCATTTATCCGTATCTTTTTACAAAGTTAATACTTCATTATTCTTCCAAGGACACTTTCGGTAGCTATGTTTTTATGGGTAGGCAAAGACAGCCGTTCAACGGCATTTTTAAGTATGTCTAGAAATTTCATGTACTCGGTATCAACGTGTTTATCCTATGCCGTAATGAAATCTGTTCCTTCTAATATTTGACGCAGCAGGACCTAGTCTATCTGACTGAGTATTTTACTCTGTACAGAACGCAGTGTTTTTCAATAGGAACAATAATGGATGAATGGTCTGAAATCAACTCACCGCGAGGACCAGCCTGCGCAGCTTAAGTAGTATGACACAGGATGTGATCTGCTGAGTAGTTGCGTATTGGGGCGCGAGTTGCTTCTGTTTAAAAAGTTTTCTCCGAAATTATTAATGCTCTTTTGAACAGCTTACACCTCTATGCCACGCTGTTACGGATCTGTGCGCTGGCAACGGCGCGTGCAGGAACCCGTTAGATTTTATGGAGAGTAACGCTATTTTTGCGCGATGATGCAGAGGAGTGGTAACTACGCTCGGTCGGCCAGTGCGGTAACGCCAGATACGCTTGCTCATAGATATCTGCATCAACGAACAACATAAGTCTTTCTTTTGATTTCAATAGTAGGCCCTGCCCAAACGGGCAAGGCCTCTCAAATATTGGCCTATTGCATCAATGGAGTGTGTCCCCCATCCCCACGGTAATCTTTAATAAAACGCGAATAAGGAATTTTCTTCGTAACTCAGGTACATTAATCAGGTTCCAGTCAGGTTACAATCATCGGATTTACCGACAGGTTCCAGACAGGTTGAAACAAACTAATTCACATGGTATATGACAGGAGTATACAAGATAGTGGCAGGTTCTATAGCACTGCCTGTGGGAACAAACAAAGTACACATCATGTCCTACACAACCCATCAGTCGGGGTGCACTGAAATCTCACTCTACCGTATGCGAGTTCGATGAACGGGCTCGACTACTTCTTGAGGAACTCTTCTTCCCCTAAGAAGAAGAATTCTACCTCCAAATGGTTAATGACTATGTTGTACATTTTTGACAGCAGCCTCCACTGGTTATTTCGGGGCTTACCCTGGTTAACAGCCAGCCCCCTGCTTTCCCACAAGACGAAGAACCCTACTGCAATCAAGGTCCGGGCCACGTGGTTCTGCGGGCACGGCCATTGATTAATAAACCTCTCGATCTTTAAAGAGGAAAACGCCTTATCCATCAGCGTCCAAAATGTTTTGGCTACCCGAGAGAATAGCAATGCATGTTTGTTGTCCTTATGTGCTCAACAGTTGACACATTGTTCACATTTAGTACAATGCCATTTGTACATGCGGTCCGCTGTGGGTAAGACGGACCAGCCGAATCGCCAGACGACATCCTGAATGTCACCTGGTAACCAGCTTGGGGTTAACAAGACCCAGGGGAATTGCCTTTTTCTCGTATCGTTTAGTGAAGTTAGCAAGAGTTCCCGTGCTAATTCTGTGTTGCTCACCTCCAAGAGGAGTGTTTCTAATTGTAAGGAGGAGACTGCCGATAAGATGACATGCCTATAAAAGGCTGACGGGTTTACTGCTTTAGGGCCAGTTGCCTGGGCCTGAGAAAAACGGCGACCTTGACCCCCAAAAAGTAGCTAGCCAGCTTCCTTGCTAGGTGCTCTGGACTCAGCTGTAGCACCCTCAGTGTGGTTTTAAGGGCATAGATGTCTGCCAAAACAACTACTGAGGGAATGTTCCAACCGTCTTTCTCTCTTGGCAAGCTGAGATTCTCATACTTCACCAAGGCTGTCTTGGTGTTTCAGAAGAAACGTATTACTTGTGTTTTAACCTGTCTTGCTATCTGGTATAGTACGACCACAGAGTTCGCCAAAAACCATAGGCGGCCCGTCAGGATGCTCATTACGAGGCACCTTCGTACGCTAAAAGGGAAGCTAAACTTGAGGGCGTGAGATACCTCCTCTTTGAAAGACTGGAGTTCCGTCTTCCAGCTTTCGACTGATGCTCCCTTGGGATTGTATTCGATGCCTAGTATACGGATCCTGTCTACCATTGCAACTCAATGCAGCGTTGTTGATGCTGAAGAATGCAAAGAGAGCGACTTACTTTTGTGTATGCTAAGTTTAGCGCCTGAAATAGATGCATATTCTGCGAACACTCTTAGGGCTATGCCTAGACTATCTTCATCTCTGTGATAAAATGTCACATCGTCTGCGTATGCCGTGACTGACGGAGCAGTTACGTGGGAGTTGTAACCTCAATGCACTTTTTATGTTTTTCTACTTGCAACAAGAAAGGTTCTATTGTCAAAGCGAAAAGCAAGGGGGAAAGCGGACAACCTTGCCGCACGCCTCGTCAAACCTGAAAAGACGCGACTATTTCTTGATTCAGAGTCAGCTCGCTACCGATGTCGTTGTAAAGTTCTGTTATCAGGTAGACGAACTGCCTAGGGAACCCAAAGGCTAGCAATACTGCAAATATATACGTGTGCTCCACCCTATCGAATGCCTGTGCTTGGTCAAGTTAGCCATCCTTTGGCTTGCCGGCTTGCCTTGCCGTGGCGTTCTCTAATATATCACTATTGAGCATGTTTAAGGTTTGGACGATGCTCCCAGAGACAGAACATAATTGCCAGGAGTTTATTAATGATCGCACGATTTCCTGTACTCACATTGTCAATACGGTGGTCAGCAGCTTGTAATCAGCGCCTAACAATGTGATGGGGCGCCAATTACATGGGTCTTTGAGGCCGTCATCTGTTCTTGGGAGTGAAATTATCCGTCCTTGTTTAAACGACTGTGGGAGTGTGCGTACTAATAAACCTATTAAGTACTTCACACAAATTCGGACCTATAAGGTCCCAGAATGCGCTGTAAAATTGTGCTGTAAGGCCGTCACAACCTGGTGCTGAGCCTTTATGCAAGTGACGTAATGCACGTGAGAGCTCCTCTAATGTTGTTGGGTTAACCGAATGACAGTACTCTTCTGGAGGGAGTTGTGGCAAGTCCACCAAGAAAGGGTGGCCTGGTACACTATCTAACTCGAGGTCGAGCTCGTGGGTTGAGAGTCTTTCAAGTTCCGCATAGAACCTTAATATGTCCTGTTTATTGAAGTCCTTCTTGTTCTTCCTTTTCTTAATCTGCGGCTGCTTACGTAATTAAAAACTTCCGTGTGTGAGCTTGGCACGTATCTAGCTGGAAATGAAGTGACAGAAGACGTTAGGTTCCTCTGTCGCGTTAATCGTATCTTGAGGTCGTTCATATAAGTTTTCATTAACATTGAGGATGGTTCGCCCCGCTGAATTACTAGGATGCGTTGCAATGTATTCCTGATAAGTTAGAATGCCTGTGTTTGAGCTTCTTCCTTTCATCTATGCATGTATCTTTCCTTAATCTTTTAAGCTCATCCCAGTTCCCTGCATTCATTGATGCTGCTAAGCCGTTACGAAGACTAGTCATTGCTTTTTCATCATGCAATAGTTTATGATCTGCACGCCAAAAATGGGAATATAACAATTTATCTTTAATTTAACAGACCAGCTCTACTAATCTGTGATCCAAAATGTCTAGGGCAAACGGAGGACGTTCCACAGCCTTGCAGTCCACGATTGAGGATTCCAACGAAGGGGATACATACGTACTGTCCAAGCGAACCTGCGCATTAATACGACACCATGTGCATTGGCTTCTTTGGCCGTGTCGTAACACATACGCGTCTGTGAAATTGAACTGTTCTACCAGTTTTTTTAAGTTCAGAGATGTATATGTCTACCCTTTCCTTAGATGGACCTGTTCTGCCTGATAGATTATTTAAAACGCAGTTGAAGTCTCCCGTGAGGATAAGATGTTTGCTTTCTAAGAATAAGGGGTTCAACTGTTTATAAAAGCTAGCCATTGCCAGGCCTCTTACTGGCGCGTAAGTGTTCACAAGTCTAAATTTCTCCGTTTGGTACTCAGTCGAGTACGACCATTCGGCCTTCCGGGTCAAAGCTAAAGTAACATCCGTTGAGGAGTGACCAGTTTAATACTACGATACCTGCCCCACATGCTTGGTGTATGGGGAGCAAGAAAAACCCTTTAGCCCGGAATCGCCTTTCAAAGCCCTTTCTCTAAAGAATCTATATTCGTTTCTTGTAAACATAAGATATCACAGTGTAGTTTCGGGAAAGTCTTGCCACTGTGTTTTGCTTAGCGTGGTTGCTAAGTCCCCTAACGTTCCATGTATCTTTAGAGGCATAGCTTAGTAAGAAGAGGAGAATAAATTACTGTGCGGACCTTTACAGGTATCTGTAACCTTATTTACCTGATCTGGTTTTACCTGTTCTAACGGGTGTGCTGCATTTAAAGGAACCACTTCTCCGCTGGATGAAGTGCTCGTGCCCACTGTTGCTGGGTTGTGTGCGTTATACCAGAACGGAAACGCAAACACCATTGAGATAAAAAAACCTATACACATGTAGCAGCATGCGCACATCGTTCGCCTCTCTCAGTGGCGGCTGAAACACGCCTGCACAAGTCACTAAATGTCCGAAAAAGAACCTGAACTAACAACACAGAACAAGACGCGGTACTGCGTTTATCCCTCTGCTTCCACGATTGGAACGCTCTCCACGTGAGCGGCCCCGAAAACGGCTGTGCGAACGGGCAGGCAACACCGCGGCAGTCCGATCAACCGCAGCACCCGCCCCAAGGGAACAGCGCTGCGCTACGAAAAAAAAAAAAGAACACCGCCCGCAGTTAGCTAACGTCGTTCGCCTTCTCTCAACGACGGCGGGGACGCGCCCGTACAAGTGACTAACTACTAACAAGGCAGACAGGCTACCGTGAACAATGAGAAGCGAAAACATCGTCGCTCACATACCTAGAAAAAGTCACTGCCAGCGTCCATAGGGTCCCAGCGTCACTGTCATGTTGCCTGGGCGTTAAGTCTGCCCATTCAGTTCCGGCCGACCAGTCTATCTGTCGTTCAGCACTGTGGGCGCGCCTTGGTTTCTTCGCACTCCCGTGCGTGCACTCTGTTCCTCCTCCTTTTGTGGCTGAGAGGGTCTGGCTGTTGCCGTGGCCGGATGTCTTGGCTGCTGGCGTCCATCTTGTTGCGTTTCGCGGCTGTGTCCCGTGCGTCTGCTTCGTCGGCGTGGGTCCTCGCAGCTCTTGCTCCTCGGTAACTCTGGCGTTCATTCGTCTATTACGAGCGCGCCGGGCTCTTCGGACTATGACAACGCTTCCGCGTCCCAGGGAGACGCAACCCACGCCCGGCGTTCTTCGGACGTGCCTCACATGGGCTCCGCGATTTCTGCTCCTGGTTTTAGCATCTCGCCCGGGATATTCTCCAGTTTCTGCTACCGAGCACCCGGAGGTGTAAGGACCTTCCTGACACCTCATCTGCCCGGACCCGCCGACCAACGTTTCACCAGGACCTCATCTTTGACCAGCCAGGGGGCCGCCGAGCTAAGCCCAACGCTCGGCGCAACGCCACCTCGCCCGCAGCGCGCAGCTGCACCTAGCGTCGCACCGGCGTCCGCTGCGCCGGCACTCGCTCCCCTTGTCTCGAAGCCGCCGATATGAAAAGTATAGTCGACGGTACACTCATCTCCCAACAAGAATTTGATGACGACCCTCGCTGGTCCCGAATGCTCCAAGCCCACGGTGCGGCCCATCCAAAGGAAGCCGTTTCAACCCCGAACGCCCACGTCAAGTCCACCATGGCACCCCCGCCGTCGCTGAAGTCTCACCGCCTACGCCGCCACCTCCCGCTGCCTCGACTCCCTGCGGAAGACTACAAGATCGTCTTCCGCCCTGGAGGTGGCCTCGACCTCCGCACAACCACCAATGGGGCCCTCCTTGCCTCACTCTGTTCTAGCGCCAGCGTTGAGTACGGCGACGCCCGTGTCGAGGACCGCGTACGCATAAACCCGTACTACAACTCTTTCACCGTCAGTACACCCTCGGAGCAGCGCACCCGACAGTATGTGCGAACCTCTGAGTTGCATCTCGCCACCCAGCTGTACCCACTGCGCCCTTATGTGGCCGCACCTGACAACGCCCTCCGCGGCATAATCTACAACGCCGTGGACAATCAAAACCAAGAGGAGATAATCGAGGACCTGCAGGCTATGAATCCCAGCAGCACTTACGCCATCGCCGACGCAAGGCAGATGGGTCGCACCCGGTCCATCCTAATCACCTTCGTCGGCACGAAAGAACTCCCTCGCACCGTGGTGTTCAACTGCGGCCTGTTCATCTGTCACCCCTTCCGCCCCAAGGCTGAAGCTTGTTTCAATTGTTGGAGCCATGGTCACCGCTCCGACGTATGTACCAAGTCCAGGTCCGGACGCTGCCCACGCTGCGGAGCTGTGCACGCGGCTCGGGACCCCCCTGACTGCACTCCTAAATGCATCTTGTGCAGCGGCACACATGTCACGGGGTCCCGCCCGTGTAAGCTCCGCTTCGTACGGGGGGGTCCCTCCCCACTCGCATCCAGTCCCAAGTCAACGCCATCCAACTCAGCGCAGTCAACACCATCCGCCAAAGACAACCGCTCATCGCGTCCCCGTCAACGATCCAGCTCCCGATCAAGCCGGGACCGCAGCCCCCGCCACCGCTCCGTCTCATTTCCACCGCTACCGGGGCAAGACAACCCATCGACTGCTTCCCAGGTGAGCTGGCGATCGCAGCCTCCCACACACGACCCCGAAAAAGAAAAGCTCAAAGCTCAAATCGCAGCCCAGAGCAACGAGATTGCCCTTACTGAAAGAACAGCTGCAGGCGCTGCTCGCGCGCCCCCACCTCCCCACCTCATCCCCTCACCAAACCTCACAACCAATCGCTCTCCAGACCCCACCGCCGCCACCTCCCGCCCCAATGTCCGCCTCCTCTTCGGCCGCGTCTTCTCGTGCCGCCTCCCCCTCCCGCAGCCCTCCACATAAGAGGCGCTCCTCTACCGAACCTGCCGCCACCCCGGAGATGGAGGCTGTCATCCGCCACACGGCCTCGTTCCTCGAGGCACATGAACGACGCATCATGGCCGCCATTACAGCTCTGCGTACGGACACGCAGAGCTGGATGGCTCAAATTAACAACCGCATGGCCAAAATTGAGGCCCGCCAGAGTTCCCTCGAGGCCGATCTTGCCCAGATGACCATTAATGTCTCATCCCTCCTCCCCTCATCTTCATCTCCCAAACACCCTGCACCAGCAGGGGCACCCAGGCCTCAAGATGGCCAGACACCCCCCGCGCCTTAATTTCTGGCAGTGGAACTGCCGCGGCTTCCGCGCAAAGCGGAACACGCTGCAGCTCCACCTCCAGAACATCCCTCCCTCCGACCTCCCCGCTATCATCGCCCTTCAAGAAACCTTTTCCCCAGTAAAACTACGGGACTACACAGCTTTCCACCCTGCTTCCCCTTCACCTCCGAACGTTGCCACGCTAGTTCATCGCGCCTACATGGCAATCGAGCATCCGCTCGACGTTCCGGAGTGCACTCACCTCTTCTTGGAACTCCTTCCCCGGCGGCGGCAAGATGCCAGCCTCTTTGTCCTTACTGTATACAGCCCTCCCCGCACACCTGCAGCTCCCCTCCTCCTCCTTCTCCGCAACGCCATCTCACATGCGAGCCGGAACGCGCTCCTGATTCTTGGGGATTTCAACGCTCATCACGTAAGTTGGGGCTACCCCAAGAACTGCAGGAAGGGCCTGGCACTATGGACCTTCTTGCAGAACGAACAGTTGACCGTCCTTAACGATATTTCGGAACCCACCCGCATTGGCTCCAGCGTACAACGGAACACTAATCCGGACCTTTCCATCTGCAAAAATATCCCGGACGCGGTGTGGACGAACACCTGGGTCTCTCTCGGTAGCGACCACAATATCCTGTCCGTCTCTTTCTCCTTTCCCACCCTATCTTCCTCCCGCAAGCGTCTGGTGCAGGTGGTGGACTGGGATCGCTTCCGCCAGTCGCGGCAACAAGCCTCCACCTCCATCTCAGACCTTTCTCAGTGGACCACTAACTTGCTTCAGGATGTTTCCTCTGCCACCTCCACCGTCCCCACCCCTCGTCACTCCTACACGGCTGATAGTCGCCTCCTGCACCTCTGGGAGGCGTATCACTCCCTGCACCGCCGCTGGCTTTCCCAGAAACACAACCGCTCGCTACACCTCCGCCTTGCTCGCCTGGCAATGGACATGGAGGAGCACTGCTCCTCTCTCACCAGACAGCAGTGGGGCCAGACCTGCGAGCGCATGGCCGGTAACCTCGGGCTGAGGGATACGTGGGTTCTCCTATGCGTCCTCCTTGACCCGTCGCATTCCAAGGCCACGCACCGCAGGGACGTGACGCGCCTCCTTCACGCGTCTCCACTCTCTGATTCCGACTTTCTTCTTGCTCTTCGTGATCGCTATCTCTGCACCAACCCCCCTTCCTCTCTCCCTTCCTACGCCGGCAACCCTAATTCTGCGCTCGACGCAGATATCACCCTGGGTGAGGTTCGTGCCGCACTGCATAAGCTCCGCACCACCTCCACATCGGGGGCCGACCAAATCTCTAACAAGGCCCTCCGTAATCTGGACACTCCATCTCTCGAGGCCATCACTGACCTCTTTAACAAACATTGGCATGAAAGCACTCTGCCTTCCGAGTGGACCCACGCTAAGGTAACTTTCATCCCCAAACCTGGCAAACCAATAGACATCCAAAATCTCCGCCCTATTTCCCTCACCTCTTGTCTCGGTAAGCTCTTGGAGCACGTTGTTCTCGACCGCTTGCAGAACTTTCTAGAAGACAACCACCTTTACCCCGATTCGATGTTTGGCTTTCGCCCTTCCCTTTCTACCCATGACGTCATGCTCCAGCTCTCCGAAGAAGTTCTTCACCCTCTTCACGCCAAGCGCACTCGTGCGGTCTTGGCACTGGACATGACGAAAGCATTTGATAACGTCCTTCATTCCGCCATCCTAGATGCTCTTTCCACCCTTAACGTGGGTCCTCGTATCCACGGTTATATCACGGCTTTCCTTGCCCGTCGCACCGCTGAGATTTCATTCGGCCCTCTGACTTCTCCAAATTTCACTCTTGGAAATCAGGGCACCCCCCAGGGTTCCGTCCTCTCCCCCCTTCTCTTTAACATCACTCTATTCCCCATGGCACGCAGTCTCGCTGCCATTCCAAACCTGTGCCATGCTTTCTACGCCGATGATATCACCCTCTGGGTAACCACCGGAAATATTGGAGAGATGGAGGCCGTCCTCCAGGCGGGTGCGGACGTGGTTGCCGGTCATGCTCGCGCAGTCGGGCTGGCCTGCTCCCCGTCAAAGTCGGAGCTTCTGCTCCTCCCGGCTCGAGGCACGCCCCCCACCTCTTCCCCCACCCTTAGCATCATTATTGACGCGCACCCCGTCCCTTCTGTCTCCTGCCTCCGCATTCTAGGTCTCCTTCTCCAATCCAACGGCAAACACACTGCCGTCCTTTCCCGCCTAACTACCACCGTCCACCAGACCGTCAGACTTATTCGACGTGTCGCTAACCGGCACCACGGCATGCGTGAGCACGACCTCCGTCGTCTTGTCCTGCGTCAGCAGGCGTTTGGTGTGTTGCGACACCACGTACCCGAGCACACGAGGGTTGGACCCTCCCGCGTGTAGCCGTGCGCGGCTTAGCCGTGTCCGGGGAAAGGGGGATCCTGGCGGTTGAGCCAATGCCGGGTGTTCGGACCTTTAAGGCCCCCCGGCGGAGGCAACACACCTCTTTGGCCTCTGCTTCACGTAGACGGCACCCCCGGACTGACCCACCCGGGGGAAATCGGCAGTCGCCTTTTCCTGTCTCTCTCTTCCTACAAACTTCGTCTTTCCCTTACTTTCCACCTTTCCTGTCTCCTTCTCTCTTCTATTCACTTCCTTCTTCTTGGCGGCAAGGGTTAACCCTGTGTGGCTATCCAACCTTGGGTACACCATATTTGGTTATAGTGGCGGCGTACGGCTGGCGTCGTGCAGACTTGCATGCAAGCTCTGCCGCGTCCCCTCGTTGGGCTCCGTGGTGGGTGGTCGGCGCTGTTGCCGAATTTTTATATATTTCATGGAAACTTCTTTTCCCAAACTTCCTGATCGCCCTCAGAAACGAGGGCGCACCGAAGATCTCTTCCAATTTTTCGGACGACAAGTCCACAACTTTCCGCGATTCCACGTGATTCACTCAGAAAATCCAGACAAACTAGTGCGATCCATTTCACCGTTCCTTGTATCCAAGTCTTTGACCGAAGTTTTCGGTACAGGATATAAGGTGTCGAGAATGTCAAGTGGGGATCTCCTTTTGGAGCTCCAAAACCAGAAGCAGTATGAGAAGCTGCCGAAACTTGTGTCATTTGGAGAGACCCAAGTAACAGTAACCCCGCACCGTACCATGAACACAAGCCGCGGTGTTGTTTCAGACGATGACTTGCTGGAGCTCACTGAGGATGAACTCTTGGAGGGGTTCAGTGATCAGAATGTTATCAATGTTAAAAGAATTAATATCAGGCGTGACAGCAAAGAAATCAAAACCAAACACCTTATACTGACTTTCGGCTCAAGTATTCTGCCCGAATCTGTAGAGGCCGGGTACATCAAGCTCCGTGTTAGGCCATATGTCCCAAACCCCCTTAGATGTTTCAAATGCTAACGCTTCGGCCACAGTTCGCAGAGCTGCCGAGGCCGTCAAACCTGTGCGAAGTGCAGTGCCCACGAGCATAATTCTGAAGCTTGCAAGAACACTCCCCATTGTGTAAACTGTGAAGGCGAGCACGCCGCATACTCGCGGTCGTGCCCGTCCTGGAAAAAAGAGAAAGACATAGTCACAATCAAAGTTAAGGAAAACATATCGTTCAAAGAGGCACGCAGGCGGGTGTCCTTCCTGCCAAAGAACACCTTTGCCGAAGTGGCGCGTCAGGGGGCAGTGCCACAACGGTCTCCGGCGGCTGTCCGACCCACAGGCAGTGAGTCGGCAGTTACGCCATCTGCCCCCACGGTGGTTGCAGCTAGCGCTGCTCCGCCTACTCAGCAAACGGGGCGATCGACCCCGAAGGTGGGCGCAGCCGAGGCTGCCCCAACCTCCCCGGCCCCTTCTAGCGCTGGCAACAGCCGGCGCAGCCAAATCCCGCAGGGTGCCCCATCGACCTCCGGGCTGGTGGGCGCAGGGGTCTTGCCCTCCAAGGCAGGACTCTCCCTTGTAACTTCTCGCTCGCAAGAGCACGTGTCCGGCGCCTCACAAGAGGCAATGGACACTACACCTATCCCCAAGGCGCGCCAAGCGCCTAAGGAGCGGCGAGGCTCCCTCGAACGCTCTAAAAAGGGCAGAACTCCCGTTACAGGGCCTCGAAAGAGCCCTGTAACCTAAAGCATCACCTCCATTTCCATACACACAGCACATATTTACTTTCAATATGGATACACAAATTATTCAATGGAACGTCAGAGGTCTGCTTAGGAACCTTGATGACGTGCAAGAGCTCATTCAGAAACACAATCCAAAAGTGCTGTGTCTACAGGAAACACACTTAAAACCAAAACACACAAATTTTCTTCGACAGCACATAACTTTCCGCAAAGATCGCGATGATGCTATGGCATCATCTGGCGGTGTTGCCATTGTAATTCAAAAAAGCATAGCGTGTCAATGTTTACAGCTACGAACGGCCCTCGAAGCAGTAGCGGTTCGAGTTGTCCTACTGAACAAACTCATCACTATTTGTTCGATTTACGTACCCCCGCATTACCAACTAAACAAACATGAATTTCAGTCCTTGATAGATCAATTGCCAGAACCGTATCTTGTTCTTGGCGATTTCAATGCACACAGCAGCTTGTGGGGAGACTCTCGTATTGATGCGCGAGGTCGTCTCGTTGAGCAGTTCCTTTTTTCTTCTGGAGCGTGCCTTCTCAATAAGAAAGAACCCACATATTACTCTCTTGCAAACAGAACCTTTTCGTCAATAGATCTTAGTATAGTCTCCGCGTCTATACTGCCCGAACTCGAATGGGAAGTTACGAGCAATCCTTACGGGAGCGATCACTTCCCCGTACTGCTAAGAACATCTAAAGAAAATGAATTTCCTCCACAAGCTCCTAGGTGGAAGATACATACAGCCGACTGCGAGAAATTTCGAACTCTTACTAACATCTCGCTGGCTGATATGTCTTCTTTAGAAATCGATGCAGCTGTGGCGTACTTTACAGCCTTCATCATAGATGCCGCAACTAAATGTATATCACAAGTAAATGGTTTCGCAGGCAAACGGCGTGTCCCCTGGTGGAACGACGATTGTAGGATCGCACGTAAGAAACAAAATAAAGCGTGGGGGTTGCTACGCGCCTCCCCCACTGCGGAGAATCTTATCAATTTTAAAAAAGCAAAATCCCAAGGCAGGCGAACCCGCCGACAGGCCAGAAGAGAGAGCTGGCAGAACTTTTTAACAGGTATCAACTCGTATACAGATGAGGCCAAGGTCTGGAACAGGGTTAGTAGAATAAGAGGGCGACAAACATACTCCCTCCCTTTAGTAAACACACAAGGCGAAACCCTGCAAGACCAGGCAGATTCACTTGGGGAGCACTTTGAGCGTGTGTCAAGCTCAATCAATTATTCCCAGTCCTTTCTTAAACGTAAAGAAATAATAGAACGTAAGCCAATCATACGAAAATCCAGGCAGAATGAACCGTATAACCGGCCTTTCGGTATTGCCGAGTTGAGAGCTGCCTTGAACACATGTAAAAGCACTGCACCGGGACCAGACAGAGTCATGTATGACATGATCAGACACCTACATACTGACGCACAAGTTACACTTCTTACACTATACAATACTATTTGGGCTTCGGGATACCTCCCATCCACATGGAAAGAAGCGATTGTGGTTCCTGTCCTAAAGCAGGGAAAAGACCCTTCCTTGGCGGCTAGTTACCGTCCGATAGCTCTAACTAATTGTCTGTGTAAGCTTTTTGAAAAATGATAAATCGCAGACTTATACATTTCCTTGAGCTCAACAATATACTCGATCCTTATCAGTGTGGATTCCGAGACGGGCGGTCCACAACCGATCACCTTGTGCGCATGGAAGGAAATATCCGCGATGCCTTTATACATAAACAGTTTTTTCTATCGATATTCCTCGATATGGAGAAGGCATACGACACGGCATGGCGTTACGGGATCTTGCGAGACCTGTCGGAAATTGGCATCCGTGGAAATATGCTGAACACAATTGAAAGCTATTTGTCAAATCGTACCTTCCGAGTAAAAGTCGGCAATGAACTCTCACGTCCCTTTAGGCAGGAAACTGGTGTACCCCAGGGAGGCGTGCTCAGCTGCACTCTCTTTATCGTCAAGATGAACACGCTACGTGCTTCACTACCACCTGCCATTTTTTATTCCGTATACGTAGATGATATACAAATAGGCTTCAAATCCTGCAACCTCACAGTATGCGAAAGACAGGTACAGCAGGGCTTGAACAAGGTTTCCAAGTGGGCAGACGAAAACGGATTTAAGGTCAACCCCCACAAAAGTTCTTGTGTTCTCTTCACAAGAAAGAGAGGCCTGGTCCCAGATCCTTGTGTAGAACTGGGCGGACACCAAATTCCTGTCAGCAAAGAACACAAATTCCTTGGTGTTATTCTTGACTCTACGCTCACATTCATTCCTCACATAAAACATCTTAAAGAAAAATGTCTAAAAACAATGAACCTACTTAAAATCCTATCCCACACAACATGGGGTAGCGACAGGAAGTGCCTGTTAAATCTTTACAGGAGCCTAGTTCGGTCGCGAATAGACTATGGAGCCGCAGTATATCACTCTGCCGCACCGAGCGCACTTAAGATGTTAGACCCCGTTCACCATCTGGGAATCCGTCTGGCCACTGGCGCATTTAGAACAAGCCCTGTTGAAAGTTTATATGTTGAGTCCGATGAGTGGTCACTCCATTTTCGGAGAACTTACATCAGCTTCAACTATTTTCTCAAAGTGCGCTCTAATAAGGAACATCCGTGTTTCACAACCGTTAACGACTTGACATGTGAAACACTTTTTCATAACAGACCCTCTATGAGACTTCCTTTCTCACTGCGTGCAAGAGAACTTAGCACAGAAATGGATGTCCCAGTTCTCGACCAACGCCTAATGCCTGCAGCTAAGATAGTACCACCCTGGGAGTGGCAGCTGATAGAGTGCGACACATCCTTTGTACAGGTCACTAAACATGCGTCAGAGACACATATCAAAATGCACTTCTTGGAGCTCCAGTACAAGTACTCGTGCACAGAGTTTTATACAGACGCTTCTAAGTCGCATGCCGGGGTCTCCTACGCAGCCATTGGGCCATCCTTCTCGGAATCCGGTGTACTGCACCCTGAAACAAGCATATTTACGGCTGAGGCCCATGCACTATTGTCGGCTGTGAAACATATCAGAAAATCAAATATTCAAAAAACAATTTTATTTACAGACTCCTTAAGCGTCGTAAAAGCCTTGAAGTCACACTGTAAACACAGAAACCCCGTAATTACTGAGCTCTATTCCGTCCTCTGTAGAGCGTATATGTCTAACCAGCATGTCATTATATGCTGGGTGCCTGGACATAGGGGCATCGAGGGTAACGTTCTAGCAGACCAGATGGCCACATCAATTTCATTGCACACAGTCAGTCCTACTGCTTCGGTCCCTGTCACGGATCTGAAGCCTTTTTTAAGAAGGAAACTGCGAAACCACTGGCAACGTAAGTGGGACGCAGAAGTAAATAACAAACTGCACGTGATAAAGCCACAGTTAGGTTCTTGGCCCTCCGTAACAAAATCACGGTGAACAGATGTCCTATTCTGTCGCCTCAGAATAGGACACACGTTTGGCACACATAATTTTCTACTAACCGGAAGTGAGCCTCCAGCCTGTGGTAGATGCGGGGAGAGGCTGACCGTACTCCACGTCCTCCTGGAGTGTCGGGAAGCCGAATCTGAGAGAAAGAGACATTTTCCCTTAGCATATCGGCAGCACATTCCCCTTCACCCATTAATGTTACTCGGCCCAGAACCGCTATTTGACACCAATGCACTTTTAAGTTATCTGAAAGATGTTGTATTGCATGTTGTTAGCCCCACATGTTCGTAGCGCCTCCTCTCTTCAGAGGATGGCGCTGTGATAGTTCTTTCGTATAGCACGTGCCTCTAGGCCCTTGTGTTTCAAGGGCTCCGGCGAGGCAACAGTGCTCCAGCTATTTTAACCATCTCATATACTTTCAATTCTATGTCATTCTTTTACGATGGATTTTAATGTTCATAGTATTCGTCATTAGTCATCGCCATAATTTTATATCACGTAGATTTTATGCACTTTACAGCAACTATTTTAGGCCACTTTACAGCCAAGTCGCATCTCCATAATACATCGCCAACATCACCACTTGTCATGGCGCTCTTTGGCCACACCTGGCCCTTGCGCCATTAAACACCACATATCATCATCCGTCGTCTTGTCCAGGCGTTCGTTCTCAGCCGCTTTGTCTACTCCCTCCCCTATCTCTTTCTCTCTTGCGCCGAGGAAGACAAGGTGAACTGCCTCATCCGCCAAGCCTACAAGTCAGCCCTTGCGCTCCTCGCCTACACCCCCACATCTCGTGTGCTTGCAATGGGCGTCCACAATACTCTTTCAGAGCTTGTGGAGGCCCATCGCACGGCACAACTCGACCGCCTTTCTCGCACCCCATCTGGTAGAGCCCTTCTCTGTTCCCTCCGCTTGACCCCTGTGTCCCCTGTCTGTGTAACCCACCCCTTACCCTCCTCTGTATCTTCCATGCTCACTGTCAACCCTCTTCCCAAGAACATGCACCCTGAGCATCACGCCGCCCGCCGCTTTGCCCGTGCCTCTACCCTCTGGCGCCAATACGGCACACAGTCTAACGCTGTGTATGTCGATGCGGCGCCATACAATTCCCACCCCGCCTACGCCCTTGCCACCATTTGCCATACACTTTCTCCCCTGACCGTTGCCACTATACCTGCCCCCACTTCCACTGCCGCAGAGGAAGCAGCTATTTCGCTCGCCATTGCCACTACCCCAGCCCGTTTCATACTCAGCGACTCCAAAGCTGCAGTCCACAACTATGCGAAGGGTCGCATCTCCTCCTCCGCGCTCAGCATCCTTGAGCACTCCCCTCCCCCTTCTCGTCGTATCCAACTCCTCTGGGTTCCGGCTCACGCGGGGCACCCTGGCAACGAGGCGGCAAATTCCATCGCTCGCGAGATGACAGACCGAGCTGGCCTCCTCCACTCCGGGATGGACACGCGTGACTCCCTCCTCACATTCCATGACATCACCCTTCATTACCGCAACTCTCGCCTATCCCTCCCTCCCCCTCACAAATCCCTGTCTAAGCTCCAACAGAGCACGTGGCGCCATTTACAGGCCCACACTTTCCTCTCTCCTACCCGACTTGCCCTTATTCACCCCGGTGCCTTCTCACCTGAATGCACGCTCTGCAGTCACCCACGAGCAGACTATGCTCATATTCTGTATTCGTGCCCTAAACACTCACCCCCTGCCTCTTGGCATGTATCTAGTCCGCAGCTGTGGGAGGCTGCTTTGGCCAGCTCGGAGCCGGATGTCAGCTACGGCTAACGATCTGGGCAGCGGAAGTCGCCGCCAGGCATGATCTGGGGGCCACGACCGGCAGCCTGAAGGCCACCCACGGAACGGCGGCATCTTAATTTCTTTTCTTTTTGGCCTTCACTAAATAAAGTTTGTACCACCACCACCACCGCGTCCCAGTGGTTCTTCCCGTCTATGCTTGCCTCCGAACCCCGTCGGACGCCCCGCGCGTCCCCCCGTTCTGGCTGCCCCTGGGGCCTACTGTCTGTCGCTGGCAGGGCTGATGGCTGCTGCTTTGCAATAAACTGTGTTCCAGGAAGTCGGTCCTGTTCCTGTGCGTCTTGCTCGCCCCCTGTTTCATGGTCCGACCGCACTGCCGAACCGCTGCCTCCTCCTATACCATCGCTTGCACCTGAGCAAGGGTTGACTTCATGTACGTCTTCATCACTTTTCTTGTCCCACCACGTGCTCTGGCTCTCGCCGGCGTCGTTCCGCTGTCCCGGCTCCCCACGGCTCGGGCGAGATGGCGGCCCGGAATCCTGCCGTCCGTGGCCTTGCTGTTGCGGTGTGCTTTCGTTGTCGCCATGTTGCGTTCACTCCCGAGCGCTATGGCCGCCATGTTGTGCGGCTGCGTGTTTGTCGCCGACCTCAGTCGGCGTCTTGGTGCCGGCTTTGTCGCTGCTTTCCGGACGAGTGTCCTGCGAGCCCTGCGGTTCCGCCCTCTGCACGGGGTCTTGCCTCTTCTGTTGCGTCCGAGGTGCTGTCCGAGGTGCTGCTTTCAGCGGCGTCAGTGTCCGTTGGTTTTTCACGGCCTCCGTCGCCCTTCCGAGCTGCGGAAAATCGTCCACTTCCATGGCAGCCATACTGTACGATTTCCTAGCGCGCCACCACAGCGGCGACACGACAGCGAGCAGGTCTCTTCCGGGTGGCCGTAGATACCACACCTCCTACAAAACGGTGTCTGGCACTGTGCCTTGCAGTGCCCTTCCTGGCTACAACGACGACATAACCGGCGAACGCCGCGATACTCGAACGTGGCGTTCGAGTTCGGGAGAGGACTGTCGTGCTTCATGTCCATTCTCAAGTAACTTGCGCCTGTGCGTATGCTGGGCCTGTCCTTGTACCTAGCTTCTATTCTCAAAGTGGTTCCAAACATCTTCAAGCTCTCGGCTACCTTCGTTGTCCGAAATGTAGCTCGGGAGATACATACAAGTGACACTGGCGACTTGCCGTGCCACAGGGACTAGGGCTACTAGGGTTCCCGAGGCGAAGTCCGCCTACTTCGAGAAGCTTTTCCACTGCAGGTGCTGAGTTGATGCCGACTTGAAAGTCGAACGCTCCATGGTGCTGGACGCTGTGAATTTCGTTGACCGTGACAAGGGCCTCAACGGCGTCGATGACTTCGTCAACCGACGTGCCTAGCGGCGACCTGACGTTAAAGAAATGATGCTTTGGCGGTGGCATCGCTGCGGTGACCACGCGTGCCGCCCTCGCGCGGGCGCGATAAGACTTGGTTCTGGCGGCAAACAAAGGCGAAAGATTATTACGTGAATTTGAGAAGAGACCTGAGCGTTAAAATTACCTATGCTGTCCGCGGCTGGTCTCCTAAATGGTGTCACTTACTTGGCCAAGCGAACCTTCAAGCTATTTTTAAATTTGCATGCTTAAACCTCAACTTGTTATTCTTTAGCAAGTGTATATCTGACTGGGCTTTTCTACATGTACTTGTTATTAGAGATATTTTACATGTTGCCGTATTCGCGTTTCAAAGCTAATAACATTGTTAAAAATAGACCGGATCGATTGCACTGCACGACTGCCATTTCCATGCGCAGCAGTCGCCATCTGGTGTTGAACACCGAAGTTTTAAACGCATGCGGAGGACTTTTTTTTTAACCGGATACTTTTTATTATTAGTTCTAAAATCCAGTACACACACAGTTGGTTCCACCCATAGCCTTCAAGGCTGGTGATGGGTCCGCACGCTAAACAACTACAATATTGGCAGACTTTTTGGTGAATGGGCTCAATCACAACACACTTCAGTAACACTCAAGAAAATTGGCAAGCTTCAGTATATAACTTTGTGGTATATTCGACCGAAGCAGAGAGTCCAAAGAATGTCCAAAGCACCGACAGGGCATCAAAAATAAAAACAAGCTGTTTCTTTTTTTTGTGTATTTATTTACACGCTTCTTCATTCCAATAGTTCCATAGAAATGAGGAAAAGATGTTTTAACGATGCCAAAAAGTCATTCCTTTCCATTACTTTGTTTGGAACTTCATTACACACGTAGGCTCCTTTATATTGTACAGGTCTATGGCTGTATGTATTATGAGAAGGCGGGAAGGTAAATAGACTGTTTGTTGCGGCTCTTGTTTGTTTCATTGATAATCTGAATATAGTAAGGGGCAGCTCGTTATTTGACCTCATTTATTGTATTTACTACTTCACCTATCTTTAATTTATATGAAATTGATACGGGTAACATGCGTAGCTGTTCAAAAAATGGCATACAAGGGTGAGTACTTCCTGAATAATTTATTATACGAATAGCACGTTATTGAAGGCGACAAACATGGTCTCAACATGTTTTGTATGTCTTGCCCCTCATTTGCAGGCAATAGCATAAATCGCTGAGCGCAAATGAGAAATACAGAACGCGTGAAATGGAAAGTCCAAAGCACTCTCGAGCCCTTAGTAATACAATGACAGCCATGAGTTAATTTGGAGCAGACATCAATAACTTGTTGTTTCCAATGCATATCAGACTCAAACACAGCACCAAGATATTGCTTGCATTGCGACACGCTGAGGACATTCTTGTTGTTAATAACTGGTGCAACGTGGTGATAATTTATATTATTCGCGAGTGAAGCACGGTGTACTTTATTTTCTGGTTATAAAGTGTCAGCTGATTACTTATGTACCTATATGATATTTCACTAAGTTCTTCATTAAATTTACATTTCAGTTCATCTAACGTATCGCCTGTGGAAAGTAATGCTGTGTCATCGGCATGCATAATAGCTTCAGAATCCTTCAGACCTGACGGAAGATCGTTATTATAAAAAAAAACATAGGCCCAGCAAGGAACCGTGCAGAACACAGAAAATTGTGTTTTGTGGTAGAGACGTTAGATTGCTTACAGCAACATATTGTTTCCTATTTTAAAAATAACGTTTAATTAGATTATAAATCTTTCGTTTCAGGCCCTACGTTTCCAATTTCTGTTGCAGTATTGTCTGATCTACCGCATTGAAAGCTTTGGATACGTCTAAGTAAACTACTATGACTAGTTTGTTATTATGCAGTGCAGTATTTATGAGCTGTGTAAGAACAAGAACTGCGGAAGACTTTGATCTTTCGGGTCTGAAGCCATGCTGATTAGGACAGATGATGTTATATTTGTTTTAAATATTCTGTATACGCTTACAAAGTGGCTTTACAAAAACGGTATTGATTGCATTTAGCAGCGGTATCAGCCTGTACTTTTCTATATCGGATCGCTCACCGCTTTTAAAGATAGGTATGACCTTCTTCACCTGCAGTTCATCAGGATACACTTCATTTTCCAACGTATGGTTTAAGATATGCAGTAGATGGATTCTCAGTATATCAAAGTTGTTTTTTATCAGCCTAACAGGTAATGCACCTGTTTCTGCCGCCTTAGCCACTGAAAGGTTGCTTGATGATGATGATGTGTGGTGTTTTGTGGCGCAAGGGCCAGGTTTGGCCAAAGAGCGCCATGACAGGTGGTAGCGTTAACGATGTATTATGAAAGATGTGACTTGGCTGTAAAGTGGCCTAAAAATAGTCGCTGTAAAGTGCGTAAAATCTACGTTCCATAAAATTATGGCGATGACTATGAACATTAAAATCCATCGTAAAAGAATGATGCATTGTTTAAAATATGCGAGATGTTAAATTGGTTACAGCACTACTGCCTCACCCGAGCCCTTGAACCACAAGGGCCTAGAGGCATGTGCTATTCAAAATAACTATCGCAGCGGCATCCTCTGGAGAGAGGAAGCGCTACGAACGTGTGGGGCTAATAACATGCAACACAACATCTTTCAAAAAACCTAAGACGGCGTTGGTGTCAAAGAGTGGTTCTGGACCAAGTAACATAACAGGATGAAGGGGGATGTGGTGCCTGTATGCTAAGAGAAAATGTTTTTTTCTTTCGGGTTCGGCTTCCCGACACTCGAGTAGGACGTGGAGGACGGTCAGCCTCTCCCCGCATCTACCACAGGTTGGAGGCTCGTTTCCCGTGAGTAAGAAGTTATGTGTGCCAAAAGTGTGTCCTATTCTTAGACGGCAGAATAGGACATCTGTCCGGCGGGATTTTGTTACAGGAGGCCAGAAACCTAATTGTGGCTTTATTACATGCCGTTTATTATTTATCTCTTCGTCCCACATGCGTTGCCAGTGGTTTCGTAGTTTCCTTCTTAATAGAGGCTTCAGGTCTGTGACAGGGACCAAAGCAATAGAGTTAACTGCATGCGATGAGATTGATGTGGCCATCTGGTCGGCTAGAACGTTTCCCTCGATGCCCCTATGTCCAGGCACCCAGCATATGATCACATGTTGGTTAGATATATATGCTTTGCACAGTGCGGAGTAGAGTTCAATAAATACTGGATTTTTGTGATTACAGAAAGACATCAAGGCCTTCACAACACTGAGGGAGTTCGTATATATAACTGATTTCGGGAGTTGTGATTTGTTTATATGCTTTACGGCCGAGAGCAGTGCGTAGGCCTCAGCCGTAAATATACTAGTTTCCGGGTGCAGTACGTCGGATTCCGAGAAGGATGGACCGACGGCTGCATAGGATACCCCGTCGTGTGACTTTGATGCGTCCGTGCAGAACTCCGTGCAGGAGTATTTGTGCTGGAGTTCCCGGAAATGCATCTTGATTTCAATCTCTGGAGCATGCTTTGTGACTTCCACGAAAGATATATCACATTGTATGAGCTGCCACTCCCAAGGAGGTAGCAGCTTGGCTAGATGCATTAGGCGAAGCTCGAGGAGTGGAACGTGCATTTCTTCACTAAGCTCCCTCACTCGAAGCGAGACAGGCTTTCTTACAGAGGGGAGATTATGGAAAAGTGTAGTGCAGGTCATATCGTTAACAGTGCTAAAACATGGATGTTGATGATTGGATTGTATTTTAAGGAAATATGTAAGGCTGATATAAGTTCTCTGTAGATGGAGGGACCATTCATTTGATTCCGCGTATAAGCTTTGAATCGGGCTCGTTCTGAAAGCGCCAGTGGCTAACGGGATACCTAGATGGTGAACAGGATCTAGCATCTTTAGCACGCTCGGGGCGGCAGAGTGATAAATAACGGCGCCATAGTCTAGTCGCGATCGAATCAGGCTTTTATAGAGATTCATTAAGCACTTCCTGTCACTACCCCATGTAGTCTGGGATAGAAGTTTGATTATGTTCATTGTTTTTAGACATTTTTCTTTAAGATTTTTAATGTGGGGGACAAAAGTGAGTCTATAGTCAAGTATGACACCTAGAAATTTGTGTTCTTTGTTAACAGGTATCTGTTGTCCATGCAGTTCTATGCAAGGATCTGGGATAAGTCCTCTCTTTCTTGTAAAAAGAACACAAGAGCTTTTGTTAGGATTGATCTTAAATCCATTCCTGTCTGCCCACATTGACACTTTGTTCAGGCCATGCTGCACCTGTCTCTCGCAGACTGCGAGGTTACAGGATTTGAAAGCTATTTGAATGACGTCCAGTAAAAGATGGCGGGTGGTAGTGAAGCACGAAGCGTGTTCATCTTCACGATAAAGAGCGTGCAGCTAAGCACGCCTCCCTGGGCTACACCAATTTCTTGTATGAAAGGACGTGACAGTACATTGCCGACTTTTACCCGGAATGTACGATTGTACAAGTAGTTTTTTATTATGTTTAGCATATTGCCATGAATGCCCATTTCTGACAAGTCTCTTAAGATGCCGTAGCGCCACGTTGTGTCATAGGCCTTCTCCATGTCGAGGAATATGGATAAGAAAAACTGCTTGTGTACAAATGCGTCCCGGATATTTGCTTCTACACGTACAAGATGGTCAGTTGTTGAGCGCCCTTCTCGGAAGCCGCACTGATAAGGATCAAGCATTTTGCTCTGTTCAAAGAAAAAGATGAGTCGCCGATTTATCATTTTTTCAAACACGTTACAAATGCAACTTGTGAGGGCTATTGGGCGGTAACTTGCCACTGAGGAAGGGTCTTTTCCTTGTTTCAAAACAGGGACCACAATGGCTTCCTTCCACGCGATTGCAAGGTACCCTGCATCCCAGATGGTGTTGAAAAGTGTGAGTAGTGTAACTTGCGTATCCGTGTGTAAATTTTTGAGCATTTCATACATGATTCGATCCGATCCTGGTGCGGAGCTCTTGCATGCGCTCAAGGCAGCTCTCAATTCAGCAATACTAAAAGGACGGTTGTAAGGCTCATTCTCTCGACCTTTTCTTGTTAATGGCTTACGTTCTTCTGTTTGTTTGTATTTGGGAAAGTATTGTGTATAATTTGTTGCACTTGACACGCTCTCAAAATATTCCCCAAGTGAGTCTCCCTGATCTTGTAGGGTATCGCCTTCTGTGTTTACCAAAGGGAGTGCATGTGCTTGTCGCCCTCTTATCCTATTGACCCTGTTCCAGGCTTTCGCCTCATCTCTGAACGAGTTAATACTCGATAGAAATTTCTGCCAACTTTCTCGTCTGGCCTGTCGGCGGGTTCGCCTGCCTTCGGATTTTACTTTTTTAAAGTTGACTAGATTCTCTGCAGTGGGAGAAGCGCGTAGCAACCCCCGCGCCCTGTTCTGTTTTTTACGAGCGATCCTACAATCTTCGTTCCACCATGGGACACGCCGTTTGCAGGCCAAGCCTTTTACTTCTGATATGCATTTAAATGCGACATCTATTATGAATGCTGTAAAAAACTCGACTGCAGCGTCAATTCCTAACGAAGACAGGTCAGCCCATGAGATACTAGTTAGAGATCGGAATTTCTCCCAATCAGCTGTCTCAATCTTGCACCTAGGAGCGTATGGTGGATATTCGTTTTCTTTATATGGTCTTAGCAGTATAGGGAAGTGGTCGCTACCGTAAGGGTTGTCGGTAACTTCCCATTCAAGTTCAGGCAGTACAGACGGGGAGACTATACTAAGATCTATTGACGAAAAGGATCGGTTTGCAAGAGAGTAATATGTGGGTTCTTTCTTATTGAGAAGGCACGCTCCAGAAGAAAAAAGGAACTGTTCAACAAGGCGACCTCGCGCATCTATACGAGAGTCTCCCCACAGGGAGCTGTGCGCATTGAAATCGCAAAGAACAGCATAAGGTTCTGGCAATTGATCGATCAAGGAGTGAAATTCATGTTTGTTCAGTTGGTAATGCGGGGGTATGTAAAGGGAGCAAATGGTGATGAGTTTGTTTAGTAGGACAACTCGAACCGCCACTGCTTCAAGGGGCGTTTGTAGCTGCAAAGGTTGACACGCAATACTTCTATGAGTAAGAATCGCAACACCACCCGATGATGCGACGGCATCATCGCGATCTTTGCGAAACGTAACATAAGTACGGAGAAAGTTTGTGTGTTTAGATTTTAAGTGTGTTTCCTGTAAACACAGCACTTTTGGATTATGTTTGTGGATGAGTTCTTGCAAATCATCAAGGTTTCTAAGGAGACCTCTGATGTTCCATTGAATTATTTGTGTATCCATGTTTAAGGTAAATTGGTGCTGTGTTTACGGAAACGGAGTGGATGCCTTATATTACAGAGCCCTTTCGAGGCCCTGTAATAGGTGTTTTGTTCTTTCTGAAGCGTTCGAGCGATTCTCGACGCTCCTTAGGCGTTTGGTGCGCCTTGGGGACAGGTGTAGTGTCCATTGCCTCGTGTGAGGCGCCGGACAAGCGCTCTTGCGAGCGAGAGGTTTTCAGAGGGGATCCCGCCTTGGAGGGCAAGACCCCTGCGCCCACCAGCCCGGAGGTCGATGGGGCTCCCTGAGGGATTTGGCTGCGCTGGCCGTTGCCAGCGCTGGAAGGGGCCTCGGAGGTTGGGGCAGCCTCGGCTGCACCCACCTTCGGGGTGGATGGTCCCTTCTCCTCGGTTGACGGAGCAGCGCTAGCTGCAACCGCCGCGGGGGCAGATGGCGTAACTGCCGACTGACTGTTTGTGGGTCGGACAGCCGCCGGAGGCCGTTGTGACGCTGCCCCCTTACGCGCCACATCGGCAAAGCTGCTCTTAGACAGGTATGACACCCGCTTACGTGCCTACTTGAAAGATATATTTTCTTTGACTTTGATTGTCACAATCTCTTTTTCTCTTTTCCAGGACGGGCAGGACCGCGAGTATGCGGCATGCTCGCCCTCACAGTTGACACAATGTGGAGTGTTCTGGCACGTTTCGGATGAATGTTCTTTGTCACTGCACTTGGCACATGTCAGCCGGCCTCGACAGTTCTGTGAACTGTGGCCGAACCTTTGGCACTTAAAGCATCTGAGAGGATTGGGCACGTATGGCCTAACACGAAGTTTGATATAACCGGCCTCGATGGACTCGGGGAGGACACTTGAACCGAAAGTGAGTATCAGGTGTTTTGTTTGGATTTCTTTTCCATCTCGCCTCATCTTAATTCTTTTGACATTTATAACATTCTGTCCGCTGAAGCCCTCTAAGAGCTCAGCCTCAGTGAGCTCCAGCAAATCATCGTCCGAGACAACGCCGCGTGAGGTATTCATCGTGCGGTGCGGGGTTACTACTACTTGGGTGTCCCCAAATGATACTAGCTGAGCCAGTTTCTCAAATTGCTTTTGATCGCGGAGCTCCAGGAGGAGGTCACCGCTAGCCATCCTCGGCACCTTATATCCAGGACCAAAAAGTTCGGTAAGAGACTTAGATACAAGGAACGGGGAGATTGTTCGCACTTGTTTAGCTGGTTTTTCTGCGTGTATTACATGAAAACGAGGAAAATTCTGGACTTGGCGTCCGAAAAACTGGAAGATCTCTTCGGTGCGCCCTCGTTTCTGAGGGCGATCAGGGAGTTTAGGAAAAGCGTTTTCCATGAGTACAGTTGGGTTTTCGGCCTCGATGCCGACCACCCACCATGGAGCCCAACAGGGGGACGTGACAGGACTTTCTGCTAGAGGAACCCTGCCAACGCCAGCCGTACATCGCTGCTATAACCAAATACAGCATAACCAAGGCTGGCTAGCTACACAAGGTTAACCCTTGCCGCCGGGAAACTAGGAAGTAAGGAGAAGTGATGAGAAGACAGGAAAGATGAAAAAGGCGAGAGAGAAAGACGAAGATTGGAGAGGAGGACAGGAAAAGGCGACTGCCGATTTTCCCCGGGTGGGTCAGTCCGGGGGTGCCGTCTATGTGAAGCCGAGGCCGAAGAGGTGTGTTGCCTCCGCCGGGGGGCCTTAAAGGTCCAAAACACCCAGCTTCGGCTCAACCCCCAGGATCCCATTTTCCCCAGACACGGCTAAGCCGCGCAAGGCTACACGCGCGAGGGTCCAACCCTCGTGTGCTCGGGTACGTGGTGTCGCAACACACCAAACGCCTGCTGACGCAGACGCCCCTGCGGGGGAAAGGTTGCTTACTGTTGTTGTCACGCTCTGAAGTTTTCGCTGTAGGAACATCAGGATGTAGTTGTGCAGCTACCTTAGGCCCTACGGAGGCAAAATAGGCACTAAATAATTCAGCTGTACCTTCGTCAACAGTTTCAGGGAAAGTGGAGATGTTGGATCCTAAGCCGATTGCGTAATTTACCGTGTCCCAATACTTTTTTCTATTTACATGCGCCTGCTTCACGAGTGATGAATAACATATTTTTCCTTATCCTCATAGGAAACATAGATAGGTTGAGATAGCGTTTAAATTGAGTTATGTAATATTCGTTTGATCTCAACTGTTACCATTTGTGGTACCATTTATCCTTATCTTTTTACAAAGTTAATATTTCAGTATTCATCGTAGGACACTTTGGGTAGCTATGTTTTTATGGGTAGGCAAAGACCGCCGTTCAACGGCATTTTTAAGTATGTCTAGAAATTTCATATACTCGGTATCAACGTGTTTATCATATGCCGTAATGAAATCTCTTCGTTCTAATATTTCACGCAGCAGGACCCAGTCTATCTGACTCTGTATTTTACTCTGTACCGAACGCAGTGTTTTTCAATAGGAACAATAATGGATGAATGGTCTGCAATCAACTCACCGCAAGGACCAGCCTGCGCAGCTTAAGTAGTATGACACAGGATGTGATCTGCTGAGTAGTTGCGTATTGGGGCGCGAGTTGCTTCTGTTTAAAAAGTTTTCTCCGAAATTATTAATGCTCTTTTGAACAGCTTACACCTCTATGCCACGCTGTTACGGATCTGTGCGCTGGCAACGGCGCGTGCAAGAACACGTTAGATTTTATTGAGAGTAACGCTATTTTTGCGCTATGATGCAGAGGAGTGGTAACTACGCTCGGTCGGCACTGCGGTAACGCCAGATACGCTTGCTCATAGATATCTACATCAACGAACAACATAAGTCTTTCTTTTTATTTCAATAGTAGGCCCTGCCCAAAGGGGCAAGGCCTCTCAAATATTGGCCTAATGGATCAATGGAGTGTGTCCCCCATCCCCACGGTAATGTTTAATAAAATGCGAATAAGGAATTTTCTTCGTAAGTCAGGTACATTAATCAGTTTCTAGTCAGGTTACAATCTTCGGATTTACCGACAGGTTCCAGACAGGTTGAAACAAACTAATTCACATGGTATATTACAGGTGTATACAAGATAGTGGCAGGTTCTATAGCACTGCCGGTGGGAACAAACAAAGTACACATCATGTCCTACACAACCCATCAATCAGGGTGCACTGAAATCTCACCCTACCGTATGCGAGTTCGATGAACGCGCTCGACTACTTCTTGAGGAACTCTTCCCCTAAGAAGAATTCTACCTCCAAATGGTAAATGACTATGTTGTACATTCTTGACAGCAGCCTCCACTGGTTATTTCGGTGCTGACCCTGGTTAACAGCCAGCCCTTGCTTTCCCACAAGACGAAGAACCCTACGGCAATCAAGAGCCGGGCCACGTGGTTGTGCGGGCACGGTCCTTGATTAATAAACCTTTTGATTTTCAAAGAGGAATACGCCTTATCCATCAACGTCCAAAATGTTTTAGCTACCCGACAGGATAGCAATGCATGTTTGTTGTCCTTATGTGCTAGACAGTTGACACAATTTTCGCTTTTAGTACAATGCCATTTGTATGTGCGGTCCGCTGTGGGTAAGACGGACCAGCCGAATCGCCAGACGACATCCTGAATGTCACCTGGTAACCAGCTTGGGGTTAACAAGACCCAGGGGAATTGCCTTTTTCTCGTATCGTTTACTGAAGTTAGGAAGAGTTCCTGTGCTAATTCTGTGTTGCTTACCTCCAAGAGGAGTGTTTCTAATTGTAAGGAGGAGACTGCCTATAAAATGACATGCCTATAATAGGCTGACGGGTTTACTGCTTTAGGGCCAGTTGCCTAGGCCTGAGAAAGAAGGCGACCTTGAACCCCCAAAATGTAGCTAGCCAGCTTCCTTGCTGGGTGCTCTAGACTCAGTTGTAGCACCCTCAGTGTGGTTTTAAGGGCATAGATGTCTGCCAAAACAACTACTAAGGGAATGTTCCAACCGCCTTTCTCTCTTGGCAAGCCGAGATTCTCATACTTCACCAAGGCTGTCTTGGTGTTCCAGAAGAAACGTATTATTTGCTACTTCACCTGTCTTGCTATCTGGTATGGTACGACCACAGAGTTCGCCAAAAACCACAGGCGGCTCGTCAGGACGCTCATTACGAGGCACCTTCCTACGCTAAAAGGGAAGCTAAACTTGAGGGCGTGAGACAACTCCTCTTTGAAAGACTGGAGTTCCGTCTTCCAGCTTTCGACTGATGCTCCCTTGGGATTGTATTCGATGCCTAGTATACGGATCCTGTCTACCATGGCAACTCCATGCAGTGTTGTTGATGCTGAAGAATGCAAATAGAGCGACTTACTTTTGTGTATGCTAAGTTTAGCGCCTGAAATAGATGCATGTTCTGCGAACACTCTTAGGGCTATGCCTTAACTATCTTCATCTCTGTGATAAAATGTCACATCGTCTCCGTATGCCGTGACTTTGACGGAGCAGTTACGTGGGAGTTGTAACCTCAATGCACTTTTTGTTTTTCTACTTGCAACAAGAAAGGTTCTATTGTCAAAGCGAAAAGCAAGGCGGAAAGCGGACAACCTAGCCGCACTCCTCGTCAAAGCTGAAAAGACGCGACTATTTTTTTATTCAGAGTCAGCTCGCTACCGATGTCGTTGTAAAGTTCCATTATCTGGTAGACGAACTGCCTAGGGAACCCAAAGGCTAGCAATACTGCAAATATATACGTGTGCTCCCGCCTATCGAATGCCTGTGCTTGGTCAAGTTAGCCATCCTTTGGCTTGCCTGCTTGCCTTGCCGTGGTGTACTCTAAGATATCCCTATTGAGCATGTTTAATGTTTGGACGATCCTCTCAGAGACAGAACATGATTGCCAGGAGTTTATTATAGATCGCACGATTTCCTATATTCACATTGTGAATACGGTGGTCCCCCGCAGGGGCGTCTGCGTCAGCAGGCGTTTGGTGTGTTGAGACACCACGTACCCGAGCACACGAGGCTTGGACCCTCCCGTGTGTAGCCGTGCGCGGCTTAGCCGTGTCCGGGGAAAGGGGGATCCTGGAGGTTGAGCCGATGCCGGGTGTTAGGACCTTTAAGGCCCCCCCGGCGGAGGCAACACACCTCTTTGGCCTCTGCTTCACGTACACGGCACCCCCGGACTGACCCACCCGGGGGAAATCGGTAGTTGCCTTTTCCTGTCTCTCGCTCTCCCTCCAACCTTGGTCTTTTTCTTACTTTCCATCTTTCCTGTCTTCTCCTATCTTCCTCTCACTTCCAATTTTCCAGGCAGCAAGGGTTAACCTTGTGTGAATAACCAACCTAGGTTATCTCATATTTGGTTATAGTGATAACGTACAGCTGGCGTTTGCAGGACCTGTTCTTACAGTCCCTGTAGCGTCCCCTTGTAGGACTCCCCGGTGGGTGGCTGGCGTTATTGCCGAAAATTCAATCCCTTTATGGCAACCTCTTTCCCTCCGCTTCCTGATCGCCCTCAGAAAAGAGGGCGCACCGATGATGTATTCCAGTTTTTTGGTCGGCAAAAAGAATCCTTCCCTCGTTTTCACAAGATCCACTCTGAAAAACCAGCTAAACCAGTGCGAACTATCTCCCCATCCCTTGTTTCTAAGACATTGACTGAAGTCTTTGGTCCAGGTTATAAGGCGTCGAGGATGGCAAGCGGTGATCTCCTCTTGGAGCTCCGCGATCAGAAACAATATGAGAAATTGACAAAACTAGTGTCGTTTGGGGAAACCCAAGTAATTGCAACCCCGCACCGTATGATGAACACTAGCCACGGTGTTGTCTCGGACGATGACTTGCTGGAGCTCACTGAGGATGAACTCTTGGAGGGCTTCAGTGACCAGAATGTTATCAATGTTAAAAGAATTAAGATCAGGCGTGACAGCAAAGAAATCAAGACAAAACACCTTATATTGACTTTCGGCTCAAGTAATCTGCCCGAGTCTGTAGAGGCCGGGTACATCAAGCTTCGTGTTAGGCCATATGTGTCAAACCCCCTGACATGCTTCAAATGCCAACGTTTCGGCCACAGCTCGCAGAGCTGCCGAGGCCGCCAAACCTGTTCGAAATGCAGTGCCCACGAACACACCTCTGAAGCTTGTGAGAACTCTCTCCACTGCGTGAACTGTGATGGGGAACATGCCCCGTACTCGCGCTCCTGTCCATCATGGAAAAAAGAAAAAGAAATAGTTACAATCAAGGTTAAAGAAAACATATCTTTCAAAGAGGCACGCAGGCGGGTTTAATACCTGCCCAAGAAAAGCTTTGCCGATGTGACCCGTCAGGGGGCAGCGACACAAAGGCTTCCGGCGGCTGTCCGACCCACAGTCAGTGAGTCGCCAGTTACGCCGTCTGCCCCCGCGGCGGTTGCAGCTAGCGTTGCTCCGCCAACCGAGGAGAAGGGACCATCGACCCCGAAGGTGGGCGCAGCCGAGGCTGCCTCAACCTCCCAGGTCCCATCCAGCGCTGGCAACAGCCGGCGCAGCCAAATCCCCCAGGGAGCCCCATCGACCTCCGGGCTGGTGGGCGCAGTGGTCTTGCCCTCCAATTCGGGACTCTCCCTGGTGACCTCTCGCTCGCAAGAGCACGTGTCCGGCGCCTCACAAGAGGCAATGGACACTACACCTATCCTCAAGGCGCATCAAGCGCCTAAGGAGCGGCGAGGCTCCCTCGAACGCTCCAGAAAGGGCAGAACTCCCGTTACAGGGCCTCGAAAGGGCTCTGTAATTTAATCTCTGTAATTTCCATAATCACTACTTCTGTTTCTGTACACACAGCACTTATTGACCTCCAATATGGATACACAAATAATTCAATGGAACGTCAGAGGCCTTCTTAGAAACCTTGATGACGTGCAGGAACTCATCCACAAACACAATCCAAAAGTGCTGTGTCTACAGGAAACACACTTAAAATCTAAACACACAAATTTCCTGCTACAGTATGTTACGTTTCGCAGAGATCGCGATGATGCTCTCGCATCATCGGGCGGTGTTGCCATTGTTATTCAGAAAGGCATAGCGTGTCAACGTTTGCAGCTACAAACGCCCCTTGAGGCAGTGGCGGTTCGTGCTGTTCTCCTCAACAAACTTATCACTGTCTGCTCGCTCTACATACCCCCCCATTACAAATTAACTAAACATGAATTTCAGTCCTTCATAGACGAATTGCCAGAACCTTACGTTGTGCTTGGGGATTTCAATGCGCACAGCAGCCTGTGGGGAGACTCTCGTATCGATGCGCGAGGTCGCCTCGTTGAACAGTTCCTTTTTTCGTCCGGTGCGTGTCTGCTGAATAAGAAGACACCCACATATTATTCTCTTGTAAACAGATCATTTTCTTCAATTGACCTCAGCCTAGTTTCCCCTTGTATGCTGTCTGAACTCGAATGGGAGGTCACCAAGAATCCTTACGGAAGCGACCACTTCCCCATACTGCTAAAGACACATAAAGAAAAAGAATGTCTACCACAGGCTCCTAGGTGGAAGATCGATACAGCCGACTGGGAGAAGTTCCGAAACTTAACTAATATCTCATGGAATGACATGTCTTGTTTAGGAATTGATGCTGCTGTGCAGTATCTCACAGCCTTCATTATAGACATGGCATCTAAATGCATATCAGAAGCACATGGCTTGGCATGTAAACGGCGGGTCCCGTGGTGGAACGAAGACTGCAGGATCGCTCGTAAGAAACAAAACAAAGCGTGGGGGTTGCTGCGCGCTTCTCCCACTGCAGAGAATCTAGTCAACTTTAAGCAAGTAAAATCCCAAGGCAGGAGAACCCGCCGACTGGCCAGAAGAGAAAGCTGGCAGAAGTATTTATCGAGCATTAAATCGTTCACAGACGAGGCCAAAGTCTGGAACAGGGTAAATAGAATTAGAGGGCGACAAACATATTCACTCCCTCTGGTAAATACACAAGGCGATACACTGCAAGATCAGGCAGACTCACTTGCGGAGCACTTTCAGAGCGTGTCAAGTTCAAACAATTATTCGCAATCTTTTCTCATATATAAAGAAATAGAAGAACGTAAGCCTTTAACAAGAAAAAGCCAAGAGAATGAGCCTTACAACCGTCCTTTCAGTATTGCCGAATTGAGAGCTGCCTTGAGTGCATGCAAGAGCTCTGCACCAGGATCTGATAGAATCATGTACGAAATGCTGAAAAACTTACACAATGACACGCAAGTGACACTACTTACACTTTTCAACACTATCTGGGACGCAGGGTACCTTCCGACCGCATGGAAAGAAGCCATTGTGATCCCTGTTCTAAAACAAGGCAAAGATCCTTCATCAGTGGCAAGCTACCGCCCGATAGCCCTCACAAGTTGCATGTGTAAGGTATTTGAAAAAATGATAAATCGGCGACTGATCCATTTCCTTGAACAGAACAAAATGCTTGATCCCTATCAGTGTGGCTTCCGAGAAGGGCGCTCCACAACCGACCATCTTGTACGTATTGAAACAAATATCCGGGACGCATTTATACATAAACAGTTCTTCCTCTCGATATTTCTCGATATGGAAAAGGCGTATGACACAACGTGGCGATACGGCATCTTGCGAGACTTATCGGAAATGGGCATTCATGATAATATGCTCAACGTAATAAAAAGCTACTTGTCCAATCGTACCTTCCGGTTGGCAATGTGCTGTCACGTCCTTTTACACAAGAAACTGGTGTACCCCAGGGAGGCGTGCTCAGTTGCACACTTTTTATTGTTAAGATGACAACGCTTCGTGCTTCCTTACCCCCGGCCATTTTTTATTCCGTCTATGTGGATGACATTCAAATAGGCTTCAAATCCTGTAACCTCGCAGTATGCGAGAGACAGGTACAGCATGCTTTGAACAAGGTGTCAGGGTGGGCAGAGAAAAATGGTTTTAATATCAATCCTCAAAAGAGTTCTTGTGTGCTGTTCACAAGGAAGAGAGGCCTGGTCCCGGATCCTTGCTTGGAAATGTGTGGACATCAGATACCTGTAAACAAAGAGCACAAATTTCTAGGTGTTATACTCGACAATAAACTTACTTTCGTCCCACACATTAAACATCTTAAAGAAAAGTGTCTGAAAACAATTAACTTAATGAAACTTCTATCCCAGACTACATGGGGTAGTGATAGGAAGTGTTTAATGAACCTATACAAGAGCCTAATTCGGTCTCGATTGGATTATGGTGCCGTTGTGTATAACTCTGCCGCCCCGAGCGCGCTAAAGATGCTAGACCCAGTCCACCATCTGGGAATCCGACTGGCCACTGGCGCTTTCAGAATGAGTCCCATACAAAGTCTATATGTGGAATCAAATGAATGGTCTCTCCACCTACAGAGATCATACATTAGCTTTACATATTTCCTTAAAGTACGCTCCAATCCTGAACATCCATGTTTTCATAACGTTACCGATATGACGTGCGCTACACTTTTCAGCAATTGTCCCTCCATAAGACAGCATTTCTCGCTGCGTGTGAAGCAGCTTAGCGATGAAATGCATGTCCCGCTCCTCGAGCATCGCTTAATGCACCTAACCAAGCTCTTACCTTCTTGGGAATGGCAGGTGATACAAAGTGACATATCCTTTATAAAAGTTACAAAGCACGCTCCTGAGGCTGAAATCCGAATGCATTTCCTAGAACTCCAGCACAAGCACTCCTGCGCAGAGTTCTACACAGACGCTTCGAAGTCAAATGCCGGGGTATCCTATGCAGCCGTCGGCCCATCGTTTTCGGAATCCGATGTACTGCATCCGGAAACAAGTATCTTTACGGCCGAGGCCTACGCACTACTCTCTGCTGTAAAGCACATAAGAAAATCGAAACTTCCAAAAGCAGCGATCTATACAGACTCTCTCAGCGTCGTGAAGGCCTTAATGTCGCTCAGCAAACATAAAAATCCCGTATTTAATGAACTATGTTCGGTCTTGTGCAAAGCGTACTCATCTAACCAGAATATCATAATATGCTGGGTCCCTGGCCATAGGGGAATCGAAGGTAACGTTCTGGCGGACGAGATGGCCACGTCAATCACATTGCAAGCTGTTAACCCTACCTCTGCGGTGCCTGTCACAGATCTGAGGCCTTTCTTGCGAAGGAGGCTGCGCGATCACTGGCAACACATGTGGGATGCGGAAACGGATAATAAGCTCCACCTGATAAAACCACAGTTAGGATTTTGGCCGTCTACTACAAAATCGCGCCGAACAGATGTCCTATTCTGTCGTCTCAGAATAGGACACACGTTCAGCACCCATAATTTTCTACTCACCGGAAGTGAGCCTCCAACCTGTGGTAGATGCGGGGAGAGGCTGACCGTACTCCACGTCCTCCTGGAGTGTCGGGAAGCCGAATCTGAGAGAAAAAGACATTTTTCATTAGCATACCGCCGGCACATCCCTCTTCATCCTCTAATGTTTCTCGGTCCAGAACCGCTTTTTAATACAAACAGTGTCCTAGGTTTCCTCAGAGATGTCGTCTTACATGTTATTAGTCCCATGAATTCGTAGCGCCTCCTCTCTCGAGAGGATGCCACTGCGATAATTGTTTTGCGTAGCACATGCCTCCAGGCCCTTGTGCTTCAAGGGCTCTAACGAGGCAGTAGTGCTCTGGCATTTCTTATAATCGTGATATATTTTACCTATCGTATCATTCTTTTTATACGCATCTAAATTTTCATAGTACAAGTCATATGTCATCGCCATAATTTTATCATACAGATTTTACGCACATTAGAGCGTATATTTTAAGGCCTCTTTACAGCCACCTCACACGAACGTCATAGTAATCATAATTACACCGCAAAATCATTAGCACAGACATGGCGCTCTTTGGCCATACCAGGCCCTTGCGCCACGAAACCCCATACATCATCATCAATACGGTGGTCAGCAGCTTGTAATCAGAGCCTAACAATGTGATGGGGCGCCAATTACATGGGTCTTTGAGGCCGTCATCTGTCCTTGGGAGTAAAATTATCCGTCCTTTTTTAAACGACTGTCGGAGTGTGCGTACTAATAAACCTATTCAGTACTTCACACAACTTCGGACCTATGAGGTCCCAAAATGCGGTGTAAAATTGTGCTGTAAGGCCGTCACAACCTGGTGCTGAGCATTTATGCAAGTGACGTAATGCACGTGAGAGCTCCTCTAATGTTATTGGGTTAACCAAATGACAGTACTCATCTGGAGGGATTTGTGACAAGTCCACCAAGAAAGGGTGGCCGGGGACACTATCTAACTCGAGGTCAAGCTCGTGGGTTGAGAGACTCTCATGTTGCGCATAGAACCTTAATATGTCCTGTTTATTGAAGTCCTTCTTGTTCTTCCTTTGACTTAATCTGCGACTGCTTACGTAATTAAAAACTTCCGTGTGTGAGCTTGGCACGTATGCAGCTGGAAATGAAGTGACGGAAGACGTTAGGTTCCTCTGTCGCGATAATCGTATCTTGAGGTCGTTCATATAAGTTTTCATTAACATTGAGGATGGTTCGCCCCGCTGAATTACTCGGATGCGTTGCAATGTATTCCTGATTAAGTTAGAATGCCTGTGTTTGAGCTTCTTCCTTTCATCTATGCATGTATCTTTCCATAATGTTTTAAGCTCATCCCAGTTCCCTGCATTCATTGATGCTGCTAAGCCGTTACGAAGACTAGTCATTGCTCTTTCATCATGCAATAGTTTATGATCTGCATGCCAAAAATGGGAATATAACAATTTATCTTTAATTTCACACACCAGCTCTACTGGTCTGTGATCCAAAATGTCTAGGGCAAACGGAGGACGTTCCACAGCCTTGCAGTCCACGATTGAGGATTCCAACGAAGGGGATACATACGTACTGTCCAAGCGAACCTGCGCATTAATACGACACCATGTGTATTGGCTCCTTTGGCCGTGTCGTAACACATACGCGTCTGTGAAATTGAACTGTTCTACCAGTTTTTTAAGTTCAGAGATGTATATGTCTACCCTTTCCTTAGATGGACCTGTTCTGCCTGATAGATTATTTAAAACGCAGTTGAAGTCTCCCGTGAGGATAAGATGTTTCCTTTCTAAGAATAAGGGGTTCAACTGTTTATAAAAGCTAGCCATTGCCAGGCCTCTTACTGGCGCGTAAGTGTTCACAAGTCTAAATTTCTCCGTTTGGTACTCAAAGTCGAGTACGACCATTCGGCCTTCCGGGTCAAAGCTAAAGTACCATCCGTTGAGGAGTGACCAGTTTAATACTACGATACCTGCCCCACATGCTTGGTGTATGGGGAGCAAGAAAAACCCTTTAGCCCGGAATTGCCTTTCAAAGCCCTTTCTCTAAAGAATCTATATTCGTTTCTTGTAAACATAAGATATCACAGTGTAGTTTCGGGAAAGTCTTGCCACTGTGTTTTGCTTAGCGTGGTTGCTAAGTCCCCTAACGTTCCATGTATCTTTAGAGGCATAGCTTAGTAAGAAGAGGAGAATAAATTACTGTGCGGACCTTTACAGGTATCTGTAACCTTATTTACCTGATCTGGTTTTACCTGTTCTAACGGGTGTGCTGCATTTAAAGGAACCACTTCTCCGCTGGATGAAGTGCTCGTGCCCACTGTTGCTGGGTTGTGTGCGTTATACCGGAACGGAAACGCAAACACCACTCAGATAAAAAAACCTATACACATGTAGCAGCATGCGCACATCGTTCGCCTATCTCAGTGGCGGCTGAAACACGCCTGCGCAAGTCACTAAATGTCCGAAAAGAAACCTGAACTAACAACACAGAACAAGACGCGGTACTGCGTTTATCCCTCTGCTTCCACGATTGGAACGCTCTCCACGTGAGCGGCCCCGAAAACGGCTGTGCGAACGGGCAGGCAACACCGCGGCAGTCCGATCAACCGCAGCACCCGCCCCAAGGGAACAGCGCTGCGCTACGAAAAAAAAAAGAACACCGCCCGCAGTTAGCTAACGTCGTTCGCCTTCTCTCAACGACGGCGGGGACGCGCCCGTACAAGTGACTAACTACTAACAAGGCAGACAGGCTACCGTGAACAATGAGAAGCGAAAACATCGTCGCTCACATACCTAGAAAAAGTCACTGCCAGCGTCCATAGGGTCCCAGCGTCACTGCCATGTTGCCTGGGCGTTAAGTCTGCCCATTCAGTTCCGGCCGACCAGTCTATCTGTCGTTCAGCCCTGTGGGCGCGCCTTGGTTTCTTCGCACTCCCGTGCGTGCACTCTGTTCCTCCTCCTTTTGTGGCTGAGAGGGTCTGGCTGTAGCCGTGGCCGGATGTCTTGGCTGCTGGCGTCCATCTTCTTGCGTTTCCCGGCTGTGTCCCGTGCGTCTGCTTCGTCGGCGTGGGTCCTCGCTGCTCTTGCTCCTCGGTAACTCTGGCGTTCATTCGTCTATTACGAGCGCGCCGGGCTCTTCGGACTATGACAACGCTTCCGCGTCCCAGTGGTTCTTCCCGTCTATGCTCGCCTCCGAACCCCGTCGGACGCCCCGCGCGTCCCCCCGTTCTGGCTGCCCCTGGGGCCTATTATCTGTCGCTGGCAGGGCTGATGGCTGCTGCTTTGCAATAAACTGTGTTCCAGGAAGTCGGTGCTGTTCCTGTGCGTCTTGCTCGCCCCCTGTTTCATGGTCCGACCGCACTGCCGAACCGCTGCCTCCTCCTATACCATCGCTTGCACCTGAGCAAGGGTTGACTTCATGTACGTCTTCATCACTTTTCTTGTCCCACCACGTGCTCTGGCTCTCGCCGGCTTCGTTCCGCTGTCCCGGCTCCCCACGGCTCGGGCGAGATGGCGGCCCGGAATCCTGCCGTCCGTGGCCTTGCTGTTGCGTTGTGCTTTCGTTGTCGCCATGTTGCGTTCACTCCCGGGCGCTATGGCCGCCATGTTGTGCGGCTGCGTGTTCGTCGCCGACCTCAGTCGGCGTCTTGGTGCCGACTTTGTCGCTGCTTTCCGGACGAGTGTCCTGCGAGCCCTTCGGTTCCGCCCTCTGTACGGGGTCTTGCCTCTTCTGTTGCGTCCGAGCTGCTACTTTCAGCGGCGTCAGTGTCCGTTGGTTTTTCACGGCCTCCGTCGCCCTTCCGAGCTGCGGAAAATCGTCCACTTCCATGGCAGCCATACTGTACGATTTCCTAGCGGTGCATTGCACGCTGGCGTGCGCGCCACCACAGCGGCGACACGCCAGCGAGCAGGTCTCTTCCGGGTGGCCGTAGATACCACACCTCCTACAAAACGGTGTCTGGCACTGTGCCTTGCAGTGCCCTTCCTGGCTACAACGACGACATAACCGGCGAACGCCGCGATACTCGAACGTGGCGTTCGAGTTCGGGAGAGGACTGTCGTGCTTCATGTCCATTCTCAAGTAACTTGCGCCTGTGCGTATGCTGGGCCTGTCCTTGTACCTAGCTTCTATTCTCAAAGTGGTTCCAAACATCTTCAAGCTCTCGGCTACCTTCGTTGTCCGAAATGTAGTTCGGGAGATACATACAAGTGACACTGGCGACTTGCCGTGCCACAGGGACTAGGGCTACTAGGGTTCCCGAGGCGAAGTCCGCCTACTTCGAGAAGCTTTTCCACTGCAGGTGCTGAGTTGATGCCGACTTGAAAGTCGAACGCTCCATGGTGCTGGACGCTGTGAATTTCGTTGACCGTGACAAGGGCCTCAACGGCGTCGATGACTTCGTCCACCGACGTGCCTAGCGGCGACCTGACGTTAAAGAAATTATGCTTTGGCGGTGGCATCGCTGCGGTGACCACGCGTGCCGCCCTCGCGCGGGCGCGATAAGACTTGGTTCTGGCGGCAAACAAAGGCGAAAGATTATTACGTGAATTTGAGAAGAGACCTGAGCGATAAAATTACCTATGCTGTCCGCGGTTGGTCTCCTAAATGGTGTCACTTACTTGGCCAAGCGAACCTTCAAGCTATTTTTAAATTTGCATGCTTAAACCTCAACTTGTTATTCTTTAGCAAGTGTATATCTGACTGGGCTTTTCCACATGTACTTGTTATTAGAGATATTTTACATGTTGCCGTATTGACGTTTCAAAGCTAATAACATTGTTAAAAATAGACCGAATCGATTGCACTGCACGACTGCCATTTCCATGCGCAGCAGTCGCCATCTGGTGTTGAACACCGAAGTTTTAAACGCATGTGGAGCACTTTTTTTTTAACCGGATACTTTTTATTATTAGTTCTAAAATCCAGTACACACACAGTTGGTTCCACCCATAGCCTTCAAGGCTGGTGATGGGTCCGCACGCTAAACAACTACAATATTGACAGACTTTTTGGTGAATGGGCTCAATCACAACACACTTCAGTAACACTCAAGAAAATTGGCAAGCTTCAGTATATAACTTTGTGGTATATTCGACCGAAGCAGAGAGTCCAAGGAATGTCCAAAGCACCGACAGGGCATCAAAAATAAAAACAAGCTGTTTCTTTTTTTTGTATATTTCTTTACACGCTTCTTCATTCCAATAGTTCCATAGAAATGAGGAAAAGATGTTTTAACGATGCCAAAATGTCATTCCTTTCCATTACTTTGTTTGGAACTTCATTACACACGCAGGCTCCTTTATATTGTACAGGTCTATGGCTGTATGTATTATGAGAAGGCGGGAAGGTAAATAGACTGTTTGTTGCGGCTCTTGTTTGTTTCATTGATAATCTGAATATAGTAAGGGGCAGCTCGTTATTTGACCTCATTTATTGTATTTACTACTTCAGCTATCTTCAATTTATATGAAATTGATACGGGTAACATGCGTAGCTGTCCAAAAAGTGGCATACAAGGGTGAGTACTTCCTGAATAATTTATTATACGAATAGCACGTTATTGAAGGCAACAAACATGGTCTCAATATGTTTTGTATGTCTTGCCCCTCATTTGCAGGCAATAGCATAAATCGCTGAGCGCAAATGAGAAATACAGAACGCGTGAAATGGAAAGTCCAAAGCACTATCGAGCCCTTAGTAATACAATGACAGCCATGAGTTAATTTGGAGCAGACATCAATAACTTGTTGTTTCCAATGCATATCAGACTCAAACACAGCACCAAGATATTACTTGCATTGCGACACGCTGAGGACATTCTTGTTGTTAATAACTGGTGCAACGTGGTGATAATTTATATTATTCGCGAGTGAAGCACGGTGTACTTTATTTTCTGGTTATAAAGTGTCAGCTGATTACTTATGTACCATTATGATATTTCACTAAGTTCTTCATTAAATTTGCATTTCAGTTCATCTAACGTATCGCCTGTGGAAAGTAATCCTGTGTCATCGGCATGCATAATAGCTTCAGAATCCTTCAGACCTCACGGAAGATCGTTATTATAAAAAAAAACAGAGGCCCAGCAAGGAACCGTGCAGAACACAGAAAATTGTGTTTTGTGGTAGAGACGTTAGATTGCTTACAGCAACATATTGTTTCCTATTTGAAAAATAACGTTTAATTAGATTATAAATCTTTCGTTTCAGGCCCTACGTTTCCAATTTCTGTAGCAGTATTGTCTGATCTACCGCATTGAAAGCTTTGGATACGTCTAAGTAAACTACTATGACTAGTTTGTTATTATGCAGTGCAGTATTTATGAGTTGTGTAAGAACAAGAACTGCGGAAGACTTTGATCTTTCGGGTCTGAAGCCATGCTGATTAGGTCTGATGATGTTATATTTGTTTTAAATATTCTGTATACGCTTACAAAGTGGCTTTACAAAAACTGTATTGATTGCATTTTAGCAGCGGTATCAGCCTGTACATTTCTATGTCGGATCGCTCACCGGTTTTAAAGATAGGTATGACCTTCTTCACCTGCAGTTGATCAGCATACACTTCATTTTCCAACGTATAATATAAGATATGCAGTAGATGGATTCCCAGCATATCAAACTTGTTTTTTATCAGCCTAACGGGTAGTGCATCTGGTTCTGCCGCCTTAGAGACTGAAGGGTTGTTTACTGTTGTAACTACTTCTTCAATTTCTATGTGTGGCAATGCAAAAGTGTTGTTGTCACGCTCTGCCATTTTCACTGAAGGAACATCAGCATGTACTTGTCCATGTACCTTAGGCCCTACGGATGCAAAATAGGTACCAAATGATTCAACTGTACCTTCGTCAACTGTTTCAGGGAAAGTAGAGATGTTCGATCCTATGCCGATTCCGTAATTTAGCGTGTCCCAATGTTTTTTTTTTGTATTAACATGCGCCTGCTTCACGAGAGATGAATAACATTCTGTTTTTTTTTCCATTTCCTCATAGGAAGCATGTAATATTCGTTCCATCTGAACTGTTCCCATTTGTGGCGCCATTTATCCTTAACTTTTTAAAAAGTTAATATTTCAGTATTCATCCAAGGATACTTTGGGTAGCTGTATGTTTATGGGTCGGCAAAGGCCGCCGTTCAACGGCATTTTTAAGTATATGTAGAAATTTCCTGTACTCGGTATCAACGTGTTTATCATATGCCGTAATGAGATCTCTTCTTTCTAATATTTCACGCAGCCGGACGTAGCCTATCTTACTCAGTATCTTACTCTGTACCGAATTCAGTGTTTCTCAATAGGAACAATAATGGGGGGGGGGATGAATGGTCTGCAATCAACTCACCGGAAGGGCCAGTCTGCGCAGCTTAATATGACACAGGATGTGATCTACTGAGTAGTTGAGGTATCGGGTCGCGAGTTGCTTCTGTTTTGAAAAGTTTTCTCCGAAATTAGTATTGCTCTTTTGAACAGCTTACGCCTATACGCCACGCTGTTACGGATCTGTGCACCGACAACGGCGCGCGCAGGTGCACGTTAGACTTTTCTGACAGGAACGCTATTCTTGCGGGATGAGGCACAGGAGCGGTAACTACGCTCGGTCGGCCACTGCGGTAACACAAGATACGCTTGCTCATCGATATCTGCGCCAATCAACAACGTAAGCCTTTCTTTTGATTTCAATGGTAGGCCCTGCCCCAACGGGCAAGGCCTCTCAAAAGTTGGCCTATAGGCACATTGGAGTGTCCCTCCCCACGGTAATCTTTAGTAAAAGGCGAATAAGCAATTTTATTCGTGACTTAGGTACATAAAACAGGTTCCAGTGAGGTTACAGACGTCAAGTTCACAGACAGGTTCCAGACAAATTGAAACACACTACTTCACATGGTGTATCACAAGAATATATTTACAAGAATGTGGCAGGTTCTATATCCCTGCTCTGGACGCAAACAATACACTTCATGTCTTGCGGAACCCTTCAATTGGGGCGCACTGAAATTTCACTCTTCCATGCGTGAGTGCAATAAACGGGCAAGACCACTTCTTAAGGAACTCTTCTTCACCCAAGAAGAAGAGCTCTGCCTCCAAATGATCAATTACTATGGTGTACATTCTTGAGAGCAGCCTCCACTGGCTCTTAAGGGGCTTACCCTGATTAACAGCCAGCCCCCTATTCTCCCACAGCACGAAGAACCCAACTGCAATCAAGAGCCGGGCCACGTGGTTTTGCGGGCACGGTCCTCGGTTAACAAACCTTTGGATCTTTAAGGAGGCATATGCCTTACTCAACAACGTCCAGAATGTTTTTGCTACCTGACAGGAGAGCAAGGCGTGTTTGTTATCTTCATGTGATTTACAGTTAATACATTGTTCGTTTTTGGTGTAGTGCCATTTGTACATGCGGTCCGTTGTGGGTAAGACGGACCAACCAAAGCGCCAGACAACATCCTGAATGTCAGCCGGTAACCAGCTGGGGTTTAACAAGACCCATGGGAATTGTGTTTTCCTCGTGTCGTTTACCGAAGTTAGCAAGAGTTCTCGGGCTAGCTCTGTGTTGTTCACCTCCAAGAGTGGTGTTTCTAATTGTGAGATGCGATTCTCTTGAAAATGCCTATGACATGACTATAAAACGCTCAAGGGTTTACTGCTTTAGGACCTGTTACCTGCGCCTGAGAAAATAGGCGACCTTGAACACCCAGGAAGTAGCATGCCAGCTTCCTTGCTGGGTGGCCCGGACTCAATTGTAGTACTCTCAGTGTGGTCTTAAGAGCAAAGATGTCTGCCAAAACAACCGCCGAGCGGATGTTCCAACCGCCGTTCTCTCTTGGCAAGCCTAGATTTTCATACTTCACCAAGGCTGTCTTGGTATTCCAGAAGGAACGTATCATTTGCGACTTCACCTGTCTGGCTATCTGGTACGGTACGACCGGAGAGTTGGCCAAAAACCACAGGCCCATTAAGGGCGTAAGAACGCCCATTACGAGGTACCTTCGTACAGCGAAGGGAAAGCTGAACTTGAGGGCGTGGGATACCTCCTCTTTGAAAGAGTGGACTTCCGTCTTCCAGCTCTCGACTGACGCTCCGTTAGCATTGTACTCGATCCCTAGTATGCGGATCCTATTTACCACTGTAACACCATGCAGCGTTGTTGGTGCTGACGAGTGCAAACAGAGCGACTTACTTTTGTGAATATTAAGTTTCGCGCCTGAAATGGAGGCGTACTCTGCGAACACTCCTACGGCTACGCCTAGACTGTCGTCGTCTCTGTGATAAATTGTCACGTCGTCTGCATATGCCGTGACTTTTACCGAACAATTGCCTGGAAGATGTAACCCCAGCACGCTCTTATGTTTTTCCACTTGCAACAGGAATGGTTCGATCGTCAGGGCAAAAAGCAGGGGTGAAAGCGGACAGCCTTGTCGCACGCCGCGTGAAACCTGAAAGGATGCTACTATCTCCTGATTCATCGTCAGGTCGCTACCGATATCATTGTACAGTTCCATGATCAGGTACACAAACTCCCTGGGAAACCCAAAGGCTAGTAATATCGCAAATATGTATGTGCGCTCCATCCTGTCGAAGTCTTGAGCTTGGTCGAGAGAAGTTAGCCACCCTCTGGCTTGCCTTGCCCCAGTGTACTCTATTATGTCCCTGTTGAGCATGTTTAGGGTTTGGACATTACGCCCCGAGACGGAGCAAGATTGCCAAGAATGTATTAACGATGGCATGATCTCCTGCACTCGCATCGTCAGTACGGTGGTCAGCAGCTTGTAATCGGTGCGAAGCAGCGTAATGGGGCGCCAATTACGTGGATCCTCGAGGCCTTCTTCCGATTTGGGAAGTAAAATGATCCTTCCCTGTCTAAACGATTGTGGGAGAGTGTGCGTACTTATGAACTTATTAAGGGCCTCACACAACTGCGGGCCTATGAGGTCCCAAAAAGTGGAGTAGAATTCGGCTGTAAGGCCGTCGCAACCTGGCGCTGAGCCTTTATGCAGGTGGTGTAATGCTCGTGAGAGCTCCTCTATTGAAATTGGGGTAACCAGGTAACAGTACTCTTCAGGAGAGAGTTGTGGCAAGTCCGCCAAGAAGGGATGGCCAAGTACACTATCCAACTTAAGCTCAAGCTCGTGGGTAGAGAGGCTTTCAAAATGTGCGTGAAACCTTAAAATGTCCTGTTAACTGAAGTCCTTGTTTTTCATGCGACTCAATCGGCGACTGCTTACATAGTTAAGTACTTCCGGATGATTGCTTGGTAAATGCCTGGCTGGAAATGAAGAGCCAAAAGACGTTAAATTCCTCAGCCGCGTTAATCTCGTCTTAAGGTCGTTCAGGTAGGTCTTCATTAACAGTGATGACGGTTGGCCCAGCTGTACGATCCGGATGCGATGCAATGTGTGTCTGATTAAGTCGGACTGCCCGTGCTTAAGCTTTTTTCCTTCATCTGTGCAGATCTCCCTCCATGATCGTTTGAGCTCGTCCCCGTTTCCTGTGTTCAGCTATCTTCAATTTATATGAAATTGATACGGGTAACATGCGTAGCTGTTCAAAAAGTGACATACAGGGGTGAGTACTTCTTCAATAATTTATTACACGAATAGCACGTTATTGAAGGCGACAAACATGGTCTCAATATGTTTTGTATGTCTCGCCCCTCGTTTGCTGGCAATAGCATGAATCGCTGAGGGCGAATGAGAAATACAGACCGCGTGAAATCGAAAGTCCAAAGCACTCTCGAGCCCTTAGTAATACATGACAGCCATGAGTTAATTTGGAGCAGACATTAATAATTTGTTGCTTCCAGTGCATATCAGACTCAAACACAGCACCAAGATATTACTTGCATTGCGACACGCTGAGGACATTCTTGTTGTTAATAACTGGTGCAACGTGGTGATAATTTATACTATTCGCGAGTGAAGCACGGTGTAATTTATTTTCTGGTTATCAAGTGTCAGCTGATTACTTATGTACCATTATGATACTTCACTAAGTTCTACATTAAATTTACATTTCAGTTCATCTAACTTATCGCCTGTGCAAAGTAATGCTGTGTCATCGACATGCATAATAGCTTCAGAATCCTTCAGACCTGACGGAAGATCGTTACTATAGAAAAAAACAGAAGCCCAGCAAGGAACCGTGCAGAACACAGAAAATTGTGTTTTGTGGTAGAAAGGTTAGATTGCTTACAGCAACATATTGTTTCCTATTTGAAAAATAACGTTTAATTAGATTATAAATCTTTCGTTTCAGGCCCTACGTTTCCAATTGCTGTTGCAGTATTGTCTGATCTACCGCGTTGAAAGCTTTGGATACATCTAAGTTAACTACTATGACTAGTTTGTTATTATGCAGTGCAGTATTTATGAGTTGTGTAAGAACAAGAACTGCGGAAGACTGATCTTTCGGGTCTGAAGCCATGCTGATTAGGACAGATGATGCTATATTTGTTTTAAATATTCTGTATACGCTTACAAAGTGGCTTTTCGCTCACCGCTTTTAAAGATTGGTATGACCTTCTTCACCTGCAGTTCATCAGTATACACTTCATTTTCCAACGTATAATATAAGATATGCAGTAGATGGATTCCCAGCATATCAAAGTTGTTTTTTATCAGCCTAACGGGTAGTGCATCTGGTTCTGCCGCCTTAGAGACTGAAGGGTTGTTTACTGTTGTAACTACTTCTTCAATTTCTATGTGAGGCAATGCAAAAGTGTTGTTGTCACGCTCTGCCATTTTCACTGAAGGAACATCAGCATGTACTTGTGCATGTACCTTAGGTCCTACGGAGGCAAAATAGGTACCAAATGATTCAACTGTACCTTCGTCAACTGTTTAAGGGAAAGTAGAGATGTTCGATCCTACGCCGATTCCGTAATTTAGCGTGTCCCAATGTTTTTTTTTTTGTATTAACATGCGCCTGCTTCACGAGAGATGAAAAACATTGTTTTTTTCCTTTTCCTCATAGGAAGCATGTAATATTCGTTCCATCTGAACTGTTCCCATTTTTGGCGCCATTTATCCTTATCTTTTTAAAAAGTTAATATTTCAGTATTCATCCAAGGATACTTTGGGTAGCTGTATGTTTATGGGTCGGCAAAGGCCGCCGTTCAACGGCATTTTTAAGTATATCTAGAAATTTCCTGTACTCGGTATCAACGTGTTTATCATATGCCGTAATTAGATTTCTTTCTAATATTTCACGCAGCCGGACGTAGCCTATCTTATTCAGTATTTTACTCTGTACCGAATTCAGTGTTTCTCAATAGGAACAGTATTGTGGGGATGAATGGTCTGCAATCAACTCACCGCAAGGGCCAGTCTGCGCAGCCTAATATGACACAGGATGTGGTCTACTGAGTAGTTGAGGTATCGGGACGCGAGTTGCTTCTGTTTAAAAAGTTTTCTTCGAAATTATTATTGCTCTTTTGAACAGCTTACGCCTATAGACATTTCCAACGATAACCTCAAACCAGCGACTCGGGAGCCGGCACTTGTCTCCTGGCAACGAGAGTAGTAGGCCTCTGGGCTGTTGCACGGCCGAATTACTTGGTTAGGTGCTGTATAGCGTGTACGATACGGGCGCTGTATTGGGCTTATTAGTGAATTTTGGAATGTCGTTTAAGAACAGTTTTTCAACAGGGCATCACTGCGCTGTTTACGGTTGTAGCAACAATCAAAAGAAGAGGAATGCTGCAAGAAAACAACTGTGCGGCAAGCACAACGTGGTGCAGGAGGAGTGCGGCTGCAACATTTATTTGTTACATAGGTTTCCAGCTGATGCGGATTTAAAGAGACAGTGGATCGCAGCAGTGAATAGAAAAGATTTCGTCCCTTCGTCATCGTCACGCGTGTGTTCTATGCATTTTGTTGACGGTAAGCGCAGCGATCAAAACCCCGTGCCTATGCTTCGCCTCGGATACGAGAGAAAGGTAAAGCCTGTTGATATGGGTGCCGAAACGTCTCCTGATACAAAATTATTCGTTACAGGTACTTAAAGGACGACGACGCCTAGTGAAGTACGACAGTGAACAGCCAAAGAAAAAGGTATAACGAGACTTCTTATCGACCGAAACGTCAGTAATTGGTGGCGCTTTTTCAGAGGACTGCCGAGAACCTACCACCGACCTCGCTGGCATGCAGCCTCCATCTCGACACGGGGGATACCGATTTTCTGGAAGACGCTTCCGGGGAAAAGGTTCAATTCTTTTTTTTTTCTGTTCCACGAGAGCTGTGCAATGCCCGAAACACCGTAATTGCGCGAGGTAACGTTTTCTTATCGCGCGCTTACAGGATGACGCCTCCAGCGAAGGTCTGCGTCTGCTCTGTGCTGCCGCTTCTATGAAGGTATGCATCCTCGAAGTTCAAGAGAACACATCGCTCTTAAGAGGGAAAGCTACTTTCGTGCTAGTGACTAGCGCAGAGCTTCTGCGAATAAATCAACGTATGGGTTAGCGTTTTAAGAGAACGATCTCTTCGCTACGTTGCACTGCGTTCGCGCGTTTACAACTGTATTTCCTATCCAAAGAGCTAGCTGCGACACGGAGGCGGTGACCAAAAAGCTGCCGCTCACCCAACCGTGCCGATGGCTGATAAGATAATTGCGCAATTGTAGTTATCGCGCAGGTACTGCGGGCGTACACTGCACTTAGGTGCGTGCGACACAGCAGGCTTCGCTGGCGACGAGGTTTCACTCACAAATCACTGCCCTCACCACTGCTGTTCAGCGCTTCGATATATTATTTAGCATTATCAGGGACCTTCCCTGTCCTTTGGATGTTTGCATGCCTTACTTTTATTGCACGCATACACACACACACACACAAAGTGTGTATGTCACGTCTAAATATACTTGTTTCAGGAACAAGATGAAAATGCTGCAATCGCTGCTGCCAATGCCATCGTACAGCTTTATCCCATAAAGGTGGGCACACGTGTGCGTATTTAGCAGAAAATGTGCTATATTTGCAACTGCAGCACCACGTTCAAGTGGGAGCACTGCAATTAAAAGCACTCTTTTTGTTTTACTACAGAATCATGAGGCAGTTCAGGCTGCTCCTTCTGGGGAGCAGGGCGCCAGCAGTGAGCAGCAAGACACAGGCAGTAATTCTGGGGAGCAGGACACTGGCAGTGAGCAGCAAGACTTGCAGCACACAGGTGGTGAACAGCAGGAATGGAATGCAAGTCGAAATGCTGCAGCACTGGTATGTCTGTGTAATTCTTTATTCAAGTACCCTCAAGGCTGCGAAGAGCTACAGGGAGTAGTGGGAGTTTGTAAAACAGTAGAAAAGTAAAGAAAAGCAGATAAACAGTATTTATTTATTTGTGATACCCTCAATATACATAATTGTACATCGCAGAGGGGAGGGGCGAGAATACATTCCAAGAGTAAAAAATACAGGATTAGTTCTAGGAATTCACAGAAAAGTAACGAAGCAGGTGCACTTTATTACAAAATTTCTACAATTGCACATTTGAAAAATGCAGGGGCTGCAATGTAGGCAGGTCATTCCAGTCGATGCTGGTCCCAAGGACCAGTGCCGACGGCAATCACCTGCCATATGCAATCTTTATAGCCTTCAGCAAAATTAACACATCTGCCTTCGTAGAACGGTCAGTACACTACACATAACAGCGTCAGGAGGTCAGGCATGTAAGCAACTGTGGTCAGAAAGCATTCTGAAAGTGCACGATTATGATTACTTGTGGCAAGATGTATGTTTACATTGTAGGAATGGCAAAACTAAATTGGAAGCGCAGGCATATATTCTTTCAAAATGTGAGCAAGGGCCACAATAGGCTGATCAGTTAGGTGCTTTTTTTTTCATACCATGGATGTTTTAAAGTAGTCATTGCTGTTGATTTGTGTGCGTAAGTGGTTGCGAAACAAAATGTACACAGACTCTGAAGCTGTTGCTTCACACAATCCACATTTGAGAGTGTTGTTTGGTTCGGTGATGCTAACAGCAAAGTGCCCACTGGGAGGGAGTGCACAGGATGTGCTATCTGCATTTCTCAGTCTTTGTGTGAGTTGTGATTGTGGTGCCAGCATGTGACTGTCCACCGAGCTTAAGCTTGCACTCTGTGTTTCCTTTAAGAATAGTTAACCTTGTAGCTGTGTCCATTGTTCTAAGGGAACACACAAGTGCACGGCCAGCAGTTTTGAGAGTGCTTCAGCTCTGGTAGGCTCAAGCAGCGCCTAAGTACTGTATAGGCACAAAGTACGGAGCTAGAGAAGCCTGTTTCATAAGCTGCAGGCACACACTGCCAAGCTTGCTACGGCAGTAAATTCGATGCTGGCACAAAAATGTATTGCTTCTTCTAAACACGGGCCAAGCTGTACTTCTAGACGTAAGCAAACAGCACATGCAGATTTTGCTGTGCCAGGAACAAGCTTTTGCACCTTGCCTTCTACGCCAGGTGCAAAACAAACATGCTTGCGTACAAATGTGAAGTATCTATAATCTGCAGATGCATAATAGTGTGATATCCACTGAGAGTAAAATCTGCATCGTAGCAAAACCTTTTCTATGGTGACAAATATATTTATATTTTGGAGTTGATGCTTACTTATTTCATTTATTTATTGATACTGTGAATCCCATCACGGATTGTAACAGGAAGGGCTGTACGTGATACATAGGAACATGGTACAAGGTGTTACATACTAAATCTTATACAATAAAGAATTTGGGCATATAACAATTTGATTACATGATTATACAAGAGAATAACAAGAACGAAGAGGATATGACAGCAATAATTATAGTTGCAGAAACCAGTTACAGTGTCAGCATTGAGGTAGTAACAGTCACGCAACAATCAAGGTTACAATAATGTCAACAAGAAATATATTGCATCATTGCCGTAATTATATTCAAGCACAAACACCGTTAAAATAACAAGGCAACAACGAACTATGTAAATAATGAAAAGAATTATTGCTGCAATACGTATAGTTGATCCGTAATCAGGGTACCAAACGTATCTAAGGATGAGCTGTCAGTGTTAAGATTATTCCATTCGCGTGTCGCCCCTGGAAAAAAATGAGTATTTGAAAATATCAGTGCGGAATGAAAATTCGCTTAATGTGTGTGTGAGTTTGAGGAGTTAATCTATTTGAGGACGTTGATATGTATTTCATAATAGGCAGTTTGAATTGATTGTGTATTAACTGATACATGATTTTTAGTCGAGCCAGCTTGGCTCTGTTATCCATGGTTAGAAGTTCTCCCCATTTCAGCAATGCTGTTGGTGAGTCTGTGATGGAATGTTTATTATATATGTATCTCAGCTCTTTTCGCTGTACCCCTTCAAGTTTTTTAATCATCTTGTTAGTAAACGGGAACCAAACGGTGTTGGCGTACTCTAGAACCGGTCTTATAAGTGTTTTATATGCGAGTAACTTTGTTTCAGATGGTGCTAGTTTAAGGCGTCTGTTAATGAAGAATAGCAGTCTTATTGCGGTTGATGGGATATTGTTAACGTGAGAATCCCACCTGAAGTCAGATGTTAGTGTCACACCAAGGTACTTAAGCTCATGAACAGATGCAAGAGGAATGTTGTTCAGGGTGTACTGGAAGGCTGATGTGCTTTTTATCTGGTTATAGATAATAGAACGGGCTCTTTTAGATTGATATCCATCTGCCAGTACTTACTTATGTGGTTCATACTAACCATGTACTCAACGTATTAAGCCTGCGGGGTTCTGAATGCTTATGTACTTTTGCCCACAGGTGCGAATGTGCGACCGATGGACACAGTGGGAGGACAATTCATATGAAGACCACACATATGTCCAGCACTTCCCCATTGGGTTCAAAGGAAAATCATTTGCTAAATCGCTATCAAGTGACGACATCTTATTTTACACTGGTCAATCCCAGACCGTGTTTGAGAGACTCGTAAGAGCAGTTTCAATCCTGGCAAAGAAGCCAAGTGTTCTAACACGTGCTGACCAGTTATTACTGTGCCTCATGAGGCTTCGCCTTGGGCTATTGTATGGACACCTTGCACGGATTTTTCAAATCTCTGTGTCAACTGTTAGCAATTACGTGTCATACATGCTCAGCCTGCTCTGCAAGGTCATGAAGAAGGTTGTAATCTGGCTGCCAAAATCCCACATTCGAAACAGCATGCCAGATTCCTTCATTGAAAATAAGCATGACGACACCACATGCATTCTTGATTGCACAGAGGTGTTTTTGCAGCGCCCCAAAAAGCTAATGGCCAGGGCACAAACATTCAGTAGCTACAAAGCCCACAACACCGTGAAGTTTCTTGTAGCAATTGCCCCAAATGGGTTTATAATGTTTGTGTCCAAAGCTTATGGAGGGCGTGCCTCGGACAAATTCATTACCAACAGCAGTGGCATCAGCGACTACCTGGTACATGGCGATGTTGTCATGGCAGACAGGGGTTTCGCCCTCACAGATGAAATGCAACTACAAGGCGTTCGATTGAACACACCGGCATTTACGAAAGGTATGGGGCTCTTATTTATAATTGTTGTTGTGCTGTTAATTAGAGCTCTAGTGCTTTGCTGGGTGGAATGAAGGGGTGTTAGTAAAAGTGCAAAGCATTGCAGTTTAAGGTGGGGCCAAACAAAGATGGCGCAGAAAGCTAGGGGCATGTTTTCTTTGCTTCAGGGTCCTTTATCGTCTGAGACTGCAAGTACTGTACCTTATAATGATAAGCTGACCTGCCATTTTTTCAGAACTCTTGACGTGAATGGTTACAGCTTTAATACTATACATATGCATGTGTTTACTAGAATTGCACGAAACAGCTGCAGCCTTAGTGCACAAGGAAACTGAAGCTTACCTATGTATTATAATGTGTGTCGCTTGTTTTGTACCTCTTACATGCTATATTGTGCTGTTTAAGGTTTTAGTAAAAATATGTCAAGAAATTTATTTTTAGCTTTCTGTATTGGCACAATATGTAACACCACAATAACAGCATGTGGTATTTTGGTACCAGTACACATGCCACTAAATTTTAAGAAAATAGGACAAAGCCTTGAATATAGTGTAATGGATTCCATGCGCTTAAGTAATCACTAGAGCCTGGACGTTCAGGAAAAATTCATATTTTTTCTCCGCCGTCTCTACCCTGCCTACTTAGCTAATATACAGATTAAGGCTGTGGCACCATTTTATTCAAACATTTAGAAGACCTATAAGTGCCTAGTTCGATTTTTCTGCATATTTTAGCTTTGACACCTAAAATGCCTTTTTTGTGTTTCATCATGGCATAGTTTCACTTAAGCTGCTGACCTGGATGCAGACTAGAACCACTTGTTTATTTGAAGAGTAATGATGAAACATCACTTCATAAGCACAGGAAGCAGAACGTGTTTAGTTTTCTCAGTGAATTGATGCTGCATGGCATGTATGTGAAAACAGCGACAGTGTGGCATCCACATTGCTGAGACTAAGAAGTTCTAGCCTCTTGCCCGACAGCATCTTAAAGATGAGCTTAGGGTTTTGTAGAAAGGAGCAGTGAAAGTCGACTTCGAAGCTAGGCTACATGTGCTACCTTGAAGGAAAGATGGACTGTTTACTTATTACTTTAGAGACAATGAATATAGGGAAAATCAGACATCCACCCGTTCGTAGCAATTGCTACAAAGGAAACCCATACGGGTTCCTTGAAAGAAAAGCCTCATAGTTGAAGAAAAATTCGTCCCGGACCAGGACGAATTTTTCTTCAACTATGAGGCTTTTCTTTCAAGGAACCCGTATGGGTTTCCTTTGTAGCAATTGCTACGAACAGGTGGATGCCTGATTTTCCCTTTATTCATTACTTCTCTCCACCTTGTGGGTTTCCGCAGAACTACTACATCAAATACTTTAGAGACACTATGCGGAGAGAAAGAAATAATAGTAAGTCTTCCTCATGCTTCTGAGTCTGTGGGCCCCTTTCTGCAAGATCACTCGTGCATAAAAATGAGCGCATGTATAAAACTATGATACAATGATTATAAAAAAATTGAGAACACTGATCCTTGGGCATGTTGCATAAGTGCTAACTTCTGCATTACAATTTCAGGAAAACCACAACTGAGTGACAAAGAGGTGACGAGCACAAGACGCATTGCATCTGTTCGAATTCATGTCGAGCGTGCAATAAACAGGATTAAGACTTACAGGATCTTTAAGCAAGCACTTCCCATACGGTCAAAGAAAAGCATTAGTAACATGGTATTTGTATGTGCAGGACTCTGCAACATGAAGTCCGAATTGATCAAGAAGCCAAGTGCTTAGGAAAATAAACAGACTTGCTTGTATTGGTTTTATGTTATACCTTTGCATCCTATTCTTGTACTCTGTGGTGCAGCTAAAGTGTTGAATGAGATAGAAGAGCACAGTGGAAGTGGATTGCAAATCTCCATGGCTGTTTCATTTGCAACATTTCCAATGCCCCATGCCCTTTTTCAAGTACTCCAGTGCAGTATTAAAAAGTACTTAGTATGACTTACACTCATATTTATTTATTTGGCATGGTTTTAAATTTGACAAATTGTTGAGTACTCGTTAGGTATATCTAGACTTCCATCATTGTGCATGTCTACCATGCGTGGAAGCAATTCAGCAAAGTAAAATTTCTTTAGCCGTGGCATATTTTTGGCTATGTAGGCAGGGTTAAAAGGGACATTAATGAGCACATCACTTTGAGCGCTCCATACATAAAAAAAGCAAAGTGGCTTCTCAGTGCACAGCAACTGAAGTTGCACCTGACTGTAATAGCCATTTGGCCCATTTTCAGCTAGGAACAATGTCCCGTCCTGGCTCAGCCTGACATCATACTTTCCGTGTCCAATTAGCTGTATGATGTCATGCACATATGGGCATTTTATTTCAACAATGGCATTTGGATTGTCAATCATGCCATCAGAGCTAGCCGAAAGCCATGGAAGCTTTTGGTGTACTGACGTACCCACTTCTCTAACTAAAAAAACCTGTTTTTTTCGAGAATTGAGCGCGGGCAACTGCCTCCATTTGTTTTCCATGTTTTGTGGCTGCATTGCCAGAGAACACTGGGCAAAGCATTCTTGTTGCAGCTTTTTTTCCTGCGGTTGTTTCCTTTTTTGGCACTTTGGCCACATTTGACGCAGTCAGGCGCAGTCTGCGAGAAACCATCCACAGCTCAGAAGACTGGTTGGCAGTCTTCAAGCTGAGAGTAGCAGCAGCTGCTGTAGATAAGGCTACATACTTATCATAAAACGTACAGCACAATGCACAGCCATTTGGAGCATTGTCCCCTGTGTGGTCACCATGCGTGTTGTCCACAAGAATATCCGTTGCAAGATGCTGTTGCCGTGGAGGCGCATTCAGTGTTTCGTATAGGAGTGTACCTGCATGAAAACAGTGAAAGATAATGGTACTACGTAACCAACCAACATCATCCCGTCAATACCACTACACTAACTAGTGAGTTAGGCAAATGTGCCATGCTGTGCAGATTAACAAGCAGCAATACAAAGGCATGACAAATTTTTAGGTTATTTGATTTTATCAAGGATATCGCACTACAGCATTGAAAGTTTTTTGCAGAGCCACAGCTTCCAGATGTACAAATTTGATTTTCCAATGAGGTACGCTACTATGAGGTAGTGGTTGTTTGAACAGCTCTATGCTTCATTTCCATGTTATTGCTGCCCTTGAAAGACAGAAATTGTAGCTGCACTTGTCCATGCAGTGCACTCAATTACAAGATGACCATGTCAAATTATATATTCCAGTCATCACACAAGGGCCATTAAACTCGTCTATCCAAAATAGTGTTCTCAGCAAAACAGAAACGTTGTATGACACAGCACACAACACATATTCAATACCTCTTTTGCTTTAACAAAACTTCAGGAGCACTGAGATAGCAAGTTTCCTCCTCTGCATCAAAAATGTAATCCCCGCTTAGTACAAGCTATCTTACGATGAAGGCGGTAAATTGCAGACACATTGCAGTGCTTCATCCAGACACTGGGTTTTTATCGCTGCTTGCGGAACAAAAAACATTTCAGCTATCCACATTCTCTCATCATAGTCGCATTTACAATAAACACCTGCAATTACAAAATGTCAATACTTTTATGGTAAGTACGAGTATAAGTGCACAGCAAGCTCCTAATAATTTATAAACAGATTAATACTGTCATATCACTGCTGATCGCATAATTTGGCTGAAGGCACAATGTTTTGTCCATGCCTATCCTATATAAAACCAAAGTGCTGCCATTCATGTACTCATTAAGTTCCCACTAGTAGTGCATCATATGACAGTAGCGTAGCATCTGAAATACGTACCAGGAATGGTGAAAAGGTCGGGAAATGGCGACTCTTCATGCAGCTTTCGTATGTCTTCTTCCGTTGGTGGCACGAACGTTGGCCTTGAACACCCCGCAGGCTGAGGATCTACAGTGCCTTGCTCCAGATGAAAGTCTATATCTTCAAGCACAGCAGGCTGAACATTTCGCTTTGTGCCTGAGTTCCAGGCTGCTGTTTGGTCAGTGCACGTCTTGGTTGTCAACCCTTGACAAACTGCCATATCAATTTTCCATAACATGGCTCCAACGAGGCTGCAGACTTTACCTCGGCCAGCCATACATGTGCAGCCAGCTGTGATTACCTCACCGCTTTTTTTTGCACAAACCCATGCAGTACGGGGAGTGCCACTGAGAGCTTGCGATGGAGACACTTCCCATTTCACATAGCTGAGCTCCAGGTCAATGCAGTGGACGAACAGTTTTCCAACCCATCCACTCTGGAAATAGTTGTACGACTCCAGTGATCTGTAACTCCTTACAGCCTGCAGGTCGCATGCCTTGGAATTCAATAGATAAAAAATTATATCGGGGGCTCTCACAGCAGGCCACTCTCGCATGTCGTCTAGCCATCTCTTCACCAGGTCAGGATGGTCATAACTGCGGCCATCTAGAAATAAAGCCAGAACAAAATGAAGCTTAAGATAGGTTTGCTGGTGTTCTTAGATGGATAACGATTTGCATTCATTAATTGCACATGACAAATGGTGAAAATGATGAAGGCAATAACAGCAACGACAGGCTACAACTATGTCATAAATCATGACTTACTGCTTGCAACTCTAATGCTGTCGCAGGGGCGCTTTGAACGGCGATTTTATGCTATCCAGATCCACACATTCACGATCCATCTATCGCGTTTGAGCCTCTCGATCACGATTGTAGGCTGTCGCCTACCTCCCCTAATTAAGCTGTGAACTCAACTGGCTCAACCAACGCGATCCGGATCGTTGCACCGTACGGCAGCAATTCGACGCCGGCAAGAGAGAAAAATCTGACGGCAGATCTCGGTCTCATGCTGGAGCAGATCGCTGCGAGTCAAAAGCGAGCTTTCGTTCATTAGCTTCAACAAACCACCGATTTTGAATGCGTCCGAAAACATGCGAAGCACGACGTCGTAACGGTAGACCGAACTGATCTCATGAAAAACAGCGAGCGCTCGCCTTGGAATTAAGGCGCTATTGCAGTTCAAGATTTACCAGAGCCAGCGGAAAACTTCTGCACCACCGGCCGGCTATACAGCGTTGAAGTAGCGGCATTTGGCTATCTGCCCTGGCGCAATGTTGAATTTGCAAGGAGACCTAGTGCGAGCATGCCATTTCATCGTGCTCGCTTGGAGAATTGTCAATACGACGCTGTCGTGAACATCAAAGCAGTGAAATAAATCGGGAACATAGTGAGTGGTCTTACCTCCCAAGTCAACGGGTTCCTTAGACGCACCAGCGCAAGGCGTCGCCGACTGTGCAGGTGACGGCGCCATCCGGAGCGTGAGCACGCACGTAGAGCGCGCACGGTACGTGCACCCACAGCAGAACACGCGAAACACTGGCGATGCTAGCCTTTGTGTCAGTGATCTAGGCCCAAGAGATGCAAAAATTAATCAAGCCAACGTTTCCGCAAGCCTTACATAGAACGAAAACGAGAGGTATTAGACACAGGTTACGTTGAGTGTGCGCGGCTGGACCGAAAGCCTGGAGAGCCAACAGCCCAAGATGGCGTCGCCGTCAGACGTCGCTAGTGGCGCAGTATGGCGGAGCCCAAGCGGGCTTCAGTGGAAAGGTGTATACGCCACGCTGTTACGGATCTGTGCGCCGACAACGGCGCGCGCAGGCGCACGTTAGACTTTTCTGACAGGAACGATATTCTTGCGGGATGAGGCACAGGAGCGGTAACTACGCTCGGTCGGCCACTGCGGTAACACAAGATACGATTGCTCATCGATATCTGCGCCAATCAACAACGTAAGCCTTACTTTTGATTGCAATGGTAGGCCCTGCCCAAACGGGCAAGGCCTCTCAAAAGTTGGCCTATAGGCACATTGGAGTGTCCCTCCCCACAGTAATCTTTAGTAAAAGGCGAATAAGCAATTTTATTCGTGACTTAGGTACATAAAACAGGTTCCAGTGAAGTTACAGACGTCAAGTTCACAGACAAGTTCCAGACAAATTGAAACACACTGCTTCACATGGTGTATCACAAGAATATATTTACAAGAATGTGGCAGGTTCTATATCCCTGCTGTGGGCACAAACAATACACTTCATGTCTTGTGCAACCCTTCAATTGGCGCGCACTGAAATTTCACTCTACCATGCGTGAGTGCAATAAACGGGCAAGACCACTTCTTAAGGAACTCTTCTTCACCCAAGAAGAGCTCTGCCTCCAAATGGTCAATTACTATGGTGTACATTTTTGAGAGCAGCCTCCACTGGCTCTTTCGGGGCTTACCCTGATTAACAGCCAGCCCCCTGTTCTCCCACAGCACGAAGAACCCAACTGCAAGCAAGAGCCGGGCCACGTGGTTGTGCGGGCACACTCCTCGGTTAACAAACTTTTGGATCTCTAAGGAGGCATATACCTTACTCAACAACGTCCAGAATATTTTTGCTACCTGACAGGAGAGCAAGGCGTGTTTGTTATCTTCATGTGATTTACAGTTAATACATTGTTCGTTTTTGGTGTAGTGCCATTTGTATGTGCGGTCCGCTGTGGCTAAGACGGACCAACCAAAGCGCCAGACAACATCCTGAATGTCACAAGTTAACCAGCTGGGGGTTAACAACACCCTTGGGAATTGTGTTTTCCTCGTGTCGTTTACCGAAGTTAGCAAGAGTTCTTGGGCTAGCTCTGTGTTGTTCACCTCCAAGAGGGGTGTTTCTAATTGTAGAGATGAGATTCTCTTCAAAATGCCTAAGACATGACTATAAGACTCTGAGGGGTTTACTGCTTTAGGACCTGTTACCTGTGCCTGAGAAAACAGGCGACCTTGAACACCCAGCAAGTAGCAAGCCAGCTTCCTTGCTGGGTGGTCCGGACTCAATTGTAGTACTCTCAGTCTGGTCTTAAGAGCAAAGATGTCTGCCAAAACAACCGCCGAGTGATGTTCCAACCGCCGTTCTCTCTTGGCAAGCCAAGATTTTCATACTTCACCAAGGCTGTCTTGGTATTCCAGAAGAAACGTATTATTTGCGACTTCACCTGTCTGGCTATCTGGTACGGTACGGCCACAGAGTTGGCCAAAAACCACAGGCCCATTAAGGGCGTAAGAACGCCCACTACGAGGTACCTTCGTACAGCGAAGGGAAAGCTGAACTTGAGGACGTGGGATACCTCCTCTTTGAAAGAGTGGACTTCCGTCTTCCAGCTCTCGACTGACGCTCCGTTAGCATTGTACTCGATCCCTAGTATGCGGATCCTATTTACCACTGTAACACCATGCAGCGTTGTTGGTGCTGACGAGTGCAAACAGAGCGACTTAATTTGTGGATATTAAGTTTCGCGCCTGAAATGGAGGCGTACTCTGCGAACACTCCTACGGCTACGCCTAGACTGTCGTCGTCTCTGTGATAAATTGTCACGTCGTCTGCATATGCCGTGACTTTTACCGAACAATTGCCTGGAAGATGTAACCCCAGCACGCTCTTATGTTTTTCCACTTGCAACAGGAATGGTTCGATCGTCAGGGCAAAAAGCAGGGGTGAAAGCGGACAGCCTTGTCGCACGCCGCGTGAAACCTGAAAGGATGCTACTATCTCCTGATTCATCGTCAGGTCGCTACCGATATCATTGTACAGTTCCATGATCAGGTACACAAACTCCCTGGGAAACCCAAAGGCTAGTAATATCGCAAATATGTATGTGCGCTCCATCCTGTCGAAGTCTTGAGCTTGGTCGAGAGAAGTTAGCCACCCTCTGGCTTGCCTTGCCCCAGTGTACTCTATTATGTCCCTGTTGAGCATGTTTAGGGTTTGGACATTACGCCCCGGGACGGAGCAGGATTGCCAAGAATGTATTAACGATGGCATGATCTCCTGCACTCGCATCGTCAGTACGGTGGTCAGCAGCTTGTAATCGGTGCCAAGCAGCGTAATGGGGCGCCAATTACGTGGATCCTCGAGGCCTTCTTCCGATTTGGGAAGTAAAATGATCCTTCCCTGTCTAAACGATTGTGGGAGAGTGTGCGTACTTATGAACTTATTAAGGACCTCACACAACTGCGGGCCTATGAGGTCCCAAAAAGTGGAGTAGAATTTGCCTGTAAGACCGTCGCAACCTGGCGCTGAGCCTTTGTGAAGGTGGTGTAATGCTCGTGAGAGCTGCTCTATTGAGATTGGGGTAACCAGGTAACAGTACTCTTCAGGAGACAGTTGTTGCAAGTCCGCCAAGAAGGGATGGCCAAGTACACTGTACAACTTAAGCTCAAGCTCGTGGGTAGAGAGGCTCTCAAAATGTGCGTGAAACCTTAAAATGTCCTGTTGACTGAAGTCCTTGTTTTTCATCCGACTCAATCTGCGACTGCTTACATAGTTAAATACTTCCGGACGCGAGCGTGGTAAATGCCTGGCTGGAAATGGAGAGACAGAAGACGTTAAATTTCTCAGCCGCGTTAATCTCGTCTTAAGGTCGTTCAGGTAGGTCTTCATTAACAGTCAGGACGGTTGGCCCCGCTGTACGATCCGGATGCGATGCAATGTGTGTCTGATTAAGTCGGACTGCCCGTGCTTAAGCTTTTTTCCTTCATCTGTGCAGATCTCCCTCCATGATCGTTTGAGCTCGTCCCAGTTTCCTGTGTTCAGCTATCTTCAATTTATAAGAAATTGATACGGGTAACATGCGTAGCTGTTCAAAAAGTGACATACAGGGGTGAGTACTCATTCAATAATTTCTTATACGAATAGCACGTTATTGAAGGCGACAAACATAGTCTCAATATGTTTTGTATGTCTCGCCCCTCCTTTGCAGGCAATAGCATAAATCGCTGAGCGCGAATGAGAAATACAGACCGCGTGAAATCGAAAGTCCAAAGCACTCTCGAGCCCTTAGTAATACATGACAGCCATGAGTTAATTTGGAGCAGACATTAATAATTTCTTGCTTCCGGTGCATATCAGACTCAAACACAGCACCAAGATATTACTTGCATTGCGACACGCTGAGGACATTCTTGTTGTTAATAACTGGTGCAACGTGGTGATATTTTATATTATTAGCGAGTGAAGCACGGTGTACTTTATTTTCTGGTTATAAAGTGTCAGCTGATTACTTATGTACCATTATGATACTTCACTAAGTTCTTCATTAAATGTACATTTCAGTTCATCTAACTTATCGCCTGTGGAAAGTAATGCTGTGTCATCGGCATGCATAATAGCTTCAGAATCCTTCAGACCTGACGGAAGATCGTTACCATCAAAAAAAAACAGAGGCCCAGCAAGGAACCGTGCAGAACACAGAAAATTGTGTTTTGTGGTAGAGAGGTTAGATTGCTTACAGCAACATATTGTTTCCTATTTGAAAAATAACGTTGAATTAGATTATAAATCTTTCATTTCAGGCCCTACGTTTCAAATTTCTGTTGCGGCATTCTTTGATCTACCGCATCGAAAGCTTTGGTTACATATAAGTAAACTACTATGGCTAGTTTGTTATTATGCAGGGCAGTATTTATGAGTCGTGTAAGAACAAGAACTGCGGAAGACTTTGATCTTTGGGGCCTGAAGCCATGCTGATTAGGACAGATGATGTTATATTTGTTTTAAAAATGCTGTATACGCTTACAAAATGTCTTTACAAAAACTATTGATTGCATTTAGCAGCGGTATCAGCCTGTATTTTTCTATGTCGGATCGCTCACCACTCTTAAAGATAGGTATGGCCTTCTTCACCTGCAGTTCATCACGATACACTCCATTTTCCAACGCATGGTTTAAGATATGCAGTAGATGGATTCCCCGCATATCAAAGTTGTTTTTTATCAGACCTACAGGTAATGCATCTGGTTGTGCCGCCTTAGCCACTGAAGGGTTGTTTACTGTTGTAACTAATTCTTCAATTTCTATGTGAGGCAATGCAAAAGTGTTGTTGTCACGCTCTGCCGTTTTCACTGAAGGAACATCAGCTTGTACTTGTGCATGTACGTTAGGCCCTACGGAGGCAAAATAGTTACCTAATGATTCAACTGTACATTCGTCAACAATTTCAGGGAAAGTAGAGATGTTCGATCCTAAGCCGATTGCGTAATTTACCGTGTCCCGATTTTTTTTTATTTACATGCGCCTGCTTCACGAGAGATGAATAACATTGTTTCTTTTTCCTTTTCCTCATATGAAACATAGATAGGTTTAGATAGCGATTAAATTTAGTTATGTAATATTCGTTTGATCTGAACCGTTACCATTTGTGGTACCATTTATCCTTATCTTTTTACAATGTTAATATTTCAGTATTCATCCAAGGACACTTTGGGTAGCTGTATATTTATGGGTCGGCAAAGGCGGCCGTTCAATCGCACATTTAAGTATATCTAGAAATTTCCTGTACTCGGTATCAACGTGTTTATATCATATGCCGCAATGAGATCTGTTCTTTCTAATCTTTAACGCAGCCGGATGTAGTCTATCTTAGTCAGTATTTTACTCTGTACCGAATTCAGTGTTTCTCAATAGGAACAGTATTGTGGGGATGAATGGTCTGCAATCAACTCACCGCAAGGGCCAGTCTGCGCAGCTTAATATGACACAGGATGTGGTCTACTGAGTAGTTGAGGTATCGGGTCGCGAGTTGCTTCTGTTTAAAAAGTTTTCTCCGAAATTATTATTGCTCTTTTAAACAGCTTACGCCTATACGCCACGCTTTTACGGATCTGTGCGCCGACAACGGCGCGCGCAGGCGCACGTTAGACTTTTCTGACAGGAACGCTATTCTTGCGGGATGAGGCACAGGAGCGGTAACTACGCTCGGTCGGCCACTGCGGTAACACAAGATACGCTTGCTCATCGATATCTGCGCCAATCAACAACGTAAGCCTTTCTTTTGATTGCAATGGTAGGCCCTGCCCAAACGGGCAAGGCCTCTCAAAAGTTGGCCTATAGGCACATTGGAGTGTCCCTCCCCACAGTAATTTTTAGTAAAAGGCGAATAAGCAATTTTATTCGTGACTTAGGTACATAAAACAGGTTCCAGTGAAGTTACAGACGTCAAGTTCACAGACAAGTTCCAGACAAATTGAAACACACTGCTTCACATGGTGTATCGCAAAAATATATTTACAAGAATGTGGCAGGTTCTATATCCCTGCTATGGGCACAAACAATACACTTCATGTCTTGCGCAACCCTTCAATTGGCGCGCACTGAAATTTCACTCTACCATGCGTGAGTGCAATAAACGGGCAAGACCACTTCTTAAGGAACTCTTCTTCACCCAAGAAGAAGAGCTCTGCCTCCAAATGGTCAATTACTATGGTGTACATTCTTGAGAGCAGCCTCCACTGGCTCTTTCGGGGCTTACCCTGATTAACAGCCAGCCCCCTGTTCTCCCACAGCACGAAGAACCCAACTGCAAGCAAGAGCCGGGCCACGTGGTTATGCGGGCACACTCCTCGGTTAACAAACTTTTGGATCTCTAAGGAGGCATATACCTTACTCAACAACGTCCAGAATGTTTTTGCTACCTGACAGGAGAGCAAGGCGTGTTTGTTATCTTCATGTGATTTACAGTTAATACATTGTTCGTTTTTGGTGTAGTGCCATTTGTACATGCGGTCCGCTGTGGGTAAGACGGACCAACCAAAGCGCCAGACAGCATCCTGAATGTCAGCCGGTAACCAGCTGGGGTTTAACAAGACCCATGGGAATTGTGTTTTCCTCGTGTCGTTTACCGAAGTTAGCAAGAGTTCTTGGGCTAGCTCTGTGTTGTTCACCTCCAAGAGTGGTGTTTCTAATTGTGAGATGCGATTCTCTTGAAAATGCGTATGACATGACTATAAAACGCTCAAGGGTTTACTGCTTTAGGACCTGTTACCTGCGCCTGAGAAAATAGGCGACCTTGAACACCCAGGAAGTAGCATGCCAGCTTCCTTACTGGGTGGCCCGGACTCAATTGTAGTACTCTCAGTGTGGTCTTAAGAGCAAAGATGTCTGCCAAAACAACCGCCGAGCGGATGTTCCAACCGCCGTTCTCTCTTGGCAAGCCAAGATTTTCATACTTCACCAAGGCTCTCTTGGTATTCCAGAAGAAACGTATCATTTGCGACTTCACCTGTCTGGCTATCTGGTACGGTACGACCACAGAGTTGGCCAAAAACCACAGGCGGCCCGTAAGAACGGCCATTACGAGGTACCTTCGTACAGCGAAGGGAAAGCTGAACTTGAGGGCGTGGGATACCTCCTCTTTGAAAGAGAGGACTTCCGTCCTCCAGCTCTCGACTGACGCTCCCTTAGCATTGTACTCGATCCCTAGTATGCGGATCCTATTTACCACTGTAACACCATGCAGCGTTGTTGGTGCTGACGAGTGCAAACAGAGCGACTTACTTTTGTGAATATTAAGTTTCGAGCCTGAAATGGAGGCGTACTCTGCGAACACTCCTAGGGCTACGCCTAGATTGTCTTCGTCTCTGTGATAAATCGTCACGTCGTCTGCATATGCCGTGACTTTTACCGAACAATTGCCTGGAAGATGTAACCCCAGCACGCTCTTATGTTTTTCCACTTGCAACAGGAATGGTTCGATCGTCAGGGCGAAAAGCAGGGGTGAAAGCGGACAGCCTTGTCGCACGCCGCGTGAAACCTGAAAGGATGCTACTATCTCCTGATTCATCGTCAGGTCGCTACCGATATCATTGTACAGTTCCATGATCAGGTACACAAACTGCCTGGGAAACCCAAAGGCTAGTAATACCGCAAATATGTATGTGCGCTCCACCCTGTCGAAGGCTTGAGCTTGGTCGAGAGAAGTTAGCCACCCTCTGGCTTGCCTTGCCCCAGTGTACTCTATTATTTCCCTGTTGAGCATGTTTAGGGTTTGGACATTACGCCCGGAGACGGAGCAGGATTGCCAAGAATGTATTAACGATGGCATGATCTCCTGCACTCGCATCGTCAGTACGGTGGTCAGCAGCTTGTAGTCGGTGCCCAGCAGCGTAATGGGGCGCCAATTACGTGGATCCTCGAGGCCTTCTTCCGATTTGGGAAGTAAAATGATCCTTCCCTGTCTAAACGATTGTGGGAGAGTACGCGTACTTATGAACTTATTAAGGACCTCACACAACTGCGGGCCTATGAGGTCCCAAAAAGTGGAGTAGAATTTGGCTGTAAGACCGTCGCAACCTGGCGCTGAGCCTTTATGAAGGTGGTGTAATGCTCGTGAGAGCTCCTCTATTGAGATTGGGGTAACCAGGTAACAGTACTCTTCAGGAGACAGTTGTTGCAAGTCCGCCAAGAAGGGATGGCCAAGTACAGTATACAACTTAAGCTCAAGCTCGTGGGTAGAGAGGCTCTCAAAATGTGCGTGAAACCTTAAAATGTCCTGTTGACTGAAGTCCTTGTTTTTCCTCCGACTCAATCGGCGACTGCTTACATAGTTAAGTACTTCCGGATGATTGCTTGGTAAATGCCTGGCTGGAAATGAAGAACCAGAAGACGTTAAATTCCTCAGCCGCGTTAATCTCGTCTTAAGGTCGTTCAGGTAGGTCTTCATTAACAGTGAGGACGGTTGGCCCAGCTGTACGATCCGGATGCGATGCAATGTGTGTCTGATTAAGTGGGACTGCCCGTGCTTAAGCTTTTTTCCTTCATCTGTGCAGATCTCCCTCCATGATCGTTTGAGCTCGTCCCCGTTTCCTGTGTTCAGCTATCTTCAATTTATATGAAATTGATACGGGTAACATGCGTAGCTGTTCAAAAAGTGACATACAGGGGTGAGTACTTCTTCAATAATTTATTACACGAATAGCACGTTATTGAAGGCGACAAACATGGTCTCAATATGTTTTGTATGTCTCGCCCCTCGTTTGCTGGCAATAGCATGAATCGCTGAGGGCGAATGAGAAATACAGACCGCGTGAAATCGAAAGTCCAAAGCACTCTCGAGCCCTTAGTAATACATGACAGCCATGAGTTAATTTGGAGCAGACATTAATAATTTCTTGCTTCCGGTGCATATCAGACTCAAACACAGCACCAAGATATTACTTGCATTGCGACACGCTGAGGACATTCTTGTTGTTAATAACTGGTGCAACGTGGTGATATTTTATATTATTAGCGAGTGAAGCACGGTGTACTTTATTTTCTGGTTATAAAGTGTCAGCTGATTACTTATGTACCATTATGATACTTCACTAAGTTCTTCATTAAATGTACATTTCAGTTCATCTAACTTATCGCCTGTGGAAAGTAATGCTGTGTCATCGGCATGCATAATAGCTTCAGAATCCTTCAGACCTGACGGAAGATCGTTACCATCAAAAAAAAAAACAGAGGCCCAGCAAGGAACCGTGCAGAACACAGAAAATTGTGTTTTGTGGTAGAGAGGTTAGATTGCTTACAGCAACATATTGTTTCCTATTTGAAAAATAACGTTGAATTAGATTATAAATCTTTCATTTCAGGCCCTACGTTTCAAATTTCTGTTGCGGCATTCTTTGATCTACCGCATCGAAAGCTTTGGTTACATATAAGTAAACTACTATGGCTAGTTTGTTATTATGCAGGGCAGTATTTATGAGTCGTGTAAGAACAAGAACTGCGGAAGACTTTGATCTTTGGGGCCTGAAGCCATGCTGATTAGGACAGATGATGTTATATTTGTTTTAAAAATGCTGTATACGCTTACAAAATGTCTTTACAAAAACTATTGATTGCATTTAGCAGCGGTATCAGCCTGTATTTTTCTATGTCGGATCGCTCACCACTCTTAAAGATAGGTATGGCCTTCTTCACCTGCAGTTCATCACGATACACTCCATTTTCCAACGCATGGTTTAAGATATGCAGTAGATGGATTCCCCGCATATCAAAGTTGTTTTTTATCAGACCTACAGGTAATGCATCTGGTTGTGCCGCCTTAGCCACTGAAGGGTTGTTTACTGTTGTAACTAATTCTTCAATTTCTATGTGAGGCAATGCAAAAGTGTTGTTGTCACGCTCTGCCGTTTTCACTGAAGGAACATCAGCTTGTACTTGTGCATGTACGTTAGGCCCTACGGAGGCAAAATAGTTACCTAATGATTCAACTGTACATTCGTCAACAATTTCAGGGAAAGTAGAGATGTTCGATCCTAAGCCGATTGCGTAATTTACCGTGTCCCGATTTTTTTTTATTTACATGCGCCTGCTTCACGAGAGATGAATAACATTGTTTCTTTTTCCTTTTCCTCATATGAAACATAGATAGGTTTAGATAGCGATTAAATTTAGTTATGTAATATTCGTTTGATCTGAACCGTTACCATTTGTGGTACCATTTATCCTTATCTTTTTACAATGTTAATATTTCAGTATTCATCCAAGGACACTTTGGGTAGCTGTATATTTATGGGTCGGCAAAGGCGGCCGTTCAATCGCACATTTAAGTATATCTAGAAATTTCCTGTACTCGGTATCAACGTGTTTATATCATATGCCGCAATGAGATCTGTTCTTTCTAATCTTTAACGCAGCCGGATGTAGTCTATCTTAGTCAGTATTTTACTCTGTACCGAATTCAGTGTTTCTCAATAGGAACAGTATTGTGGGGATGAATGGTCTGCAATCAACTCACCGCAAGGGCCAGTCTGCGCAGCTTAATATGACACAGGATGTGGTCTACTGAGTAGTTGAGGTATCGGGTCGCGAGTTGCTTCTGTTTAAAAAGTTTTCTCCGAAATTATTATTGCTCTTTTAAACAGCTTACGCCTATACGCCACGCTTTTACGGATCTGTGCGCCGACAACGGCGCGCGCAGGCGCACGTTAGACTTTTCTGACAGGAACGCTATTCTTGCGGGATGAGGCACAGGAGCGGTAACTACGCTCGGTCGGCCACTGCGGTAACACAAGATACGCTTGCTCATCGATATCTGCGCCAATCAACAACGTAAGCCTTTCTTTTGATTGCAATGGTAGGCCCTGCCCAAACGGGCAAGGCCTCTCAAAAGTTGGCCTATAGGCACGTTGGAGTGTCCCTCCCCACAGTAATTTTTAGTAAAAGGCGAATAAGCAATTTTATTCGTGACTTAGGTACATAAAACAGGTTCCAGTGAAGTTACAGACGTCAAGTTCACAGACAAGTTCCAGACAAATTGAAACACACTGCTTCACATGGTGTATCGCAAAAATATATTTACAAGAATGTGGCAGGTTCTATATCCCTGCTATGGGCACAAACAATACACTTCATGTCTTGCGCAACCCTTCAATTGGCGCGCACTGAAATTTCACTCTACCATGCGTGAGTGCAATAAACGGGCAAGACCACTTCTTAAGGAACTCTTCTTCACCCAAGAATAAGAGCTCTGCCTCCAAATGGTCAATTACTATGGTGTACATTCTTGAGAGCAGCCTCCACTGGCTCTTTCGGGGCTTACCCTGATTAACAGCCAGCCCCCTGTTCTCCCACAGCACGAAGAACCCAACTGCAAGCAAGAGCCGGGCCACGTGGTTATGCGGGCACACTCCTCGGTTAACAAACTTTTGGATCTCTAAGGAGGCATATACCTTACTCAACAACGTCCAGAATGTTTTTGCTACCTGACAGGAGAGCAAGGCGTGTTTGTTATCTTCATGTGATTTACAGTTAATACATTGTTCGTTTTTGGTGTAGTGCCATTTGTACATGCGGTCCGCTGTGGGTAAGACGGACCAACCAAAGCGCCAGACAGCATCCTGAATGTCAGCCGGTAACCAGCTGGGGTTTAACAAGACCCATGGGAATTGTGTTTTCCTCGTGTCGTTTACCGAAGTTAGCAAGAGTTCTTGGGCTAGCTCTGTGTTGTTCACCTCCAAGAGTGGTGTTTCTAATTGTGAGATGCGATTCTCTTGAAAATGCGTATGACATGACTATAAAACGCTCAAGGGTTTACTGCTTCAGGACCTGTTACCTGCGCCTGAGAAAATAGGCGACCTTGAACACCCAGGAAGTAGCATGCCAGCTTCCTTACTGGGTGGCCCGGACTCAATTGTAGTACTCTCAGTGTGGTCTTAAGAGCAAAGATGTCTGCCAAAACAACCGCCGAGCGGATGTTCCAACCGCCGTTCTCTCTTGGCAAGCCAAGATTTTCATACTTCACCAAGGCTCTCTTGGTATTCCAGAAGAAACGTATCATTTGCGACTTCACCTGTCTGGCTATCTGGTACGGTACGACCACAGAGTTGGCCAAAAACCACAGGCGGCCCGTAAGAACGGCCATTACGAGGTACCTTCGTACAGCGAAGGGAAAGCTGAACTTGAGGGCGTGGGATACCTCCTCTTTGAAAGAGAGGACTTCCGTCCTCCAGCTCTCGACTGACGCTCCCTTAGCATTGTACTCGATCCCTAGTATGCGGATCCTATTTACCACTGTAACACCATGCAGCGTTGTTGGTGCTGACGAGTGCAAACAGAGCGACTTACTTTTGTGAATATTAAGTTTCGAGCCTGAAATGGAGGCGTACTCTGCGAACACTCCTAGGGCTACGCCTAGATTGTCTTCGTCTCTGTGATAAATCGTCACGTCGTCTGCATATGCCGTGACTTTTACCGAACAATTGCCTGGAAGATGTAACCCCAGCACGCTCTTATGTTTTTCCACTTGCAACAGGAATGGTTCGATCGTCAGGGCGAAAAGCAGGGGTGAAAGCGGACAGCCTTGTCGCACGCCGCGTGAAACCTGAAAGGATGCTACTATCTCCTGATTCATCGTCAGGTCGCTACCGATATCATTGTACAGTTCCATGATCAGGTACACAAACTGCCTGGGAAACCCAAAGGCTAGTAATACCGCAAATATGTATGTGCGCTCCACCCTGTCGAAGGCTTGAGCTTGGTCGAGAGAAGTTAGCCACCCTCTGGCTTGCCTTGCCCCAGTGTACTCTATTATTTCCCTGTTGAGCATGTTTAGGGTTTGGACATTACGCCCGGAGACGGAGCAGGATTGCCAAGAATGTATTAACGATGGCATGATCTCCTGCACTCGCATCGTCAGTACGGTGGTCAGCAGCTTGTAGTCGGTGCCCAGCAGCGTAATGGGGCGCCAATTACGTGGATCCTCGAGGCCTTCTTCCGATTTGGGAAGTAAAATGATCCTTCCCTGTCTAAACGATTGTGGGAGAGTGCGCGTACTTATGAACTTATTAAGGACCTCACACAACTGCGGGCCTATGAGGTCCCAAAAAGTGGAGTAGAATTTGGCTGTAAGACCGTCGCAACCTGGCGCTGAGCCTTTATGAAGGTGGTGTAATGCTCGTGAGAGCTCCTCTATTGAGACTGGGGTAACCAGGTAACAGTACTCTTCAGGAGACAGTTGTTGCAAGTCCGCCAAGAAGGGATGGCCAAGTACAGTATACAACTTAAGCTCAAGCTCGTGGGTAGAGAGGCTCTCAAAATGTGCGTGAAACCTTAAAATGTCCTGTTGACTGAAGTCCTTGTTTTTCCTCCGACTCAATCGGCGACTGCTTACATAGTTAAGTACTTCCGGATGATTGCTTGGTAAATGCCTGGCTGGAAATGAAGAACCAGAAGACGTTAAATTCCTCAGCCGCGTTAATCTCGTCTTAAGGTCGTTCAGGTAGGTCTTCATTAACAGTGAGGACGGTTGGCCCAGCTGTACGATCCGGATGCGATGCAATGTGTGTCTGATTAAGTGGGACTGCCCGTGCTTAAGCTTTTTTCCTTCATCTGTGCAGATCTCCCTCCATGATCGTTTGAGCTCGTCCCCGTTTCCTGTGTTCAGCTATCTTCAATTTATATGAAATTGATACGGGTAACATGCGTAGCTGCTCAAAAAGTGACATACAGGGGTGAGTACTTCTTCAATAATTTATTACACGAATAGCACGTTATTGAAGGCGACAAACATGGTCTCAATATGTTTTGTATGTCTCGCCCCTCGTTTGCTGGCAATAGCATGAATCGCTGAGGGCGAATGAGAAATACAGACCGCGTGAAATCGAAAGTCCAAAGCACTCTCGAGCCCTTAGTAATACATGACAGCCATGAGTTAAGTTGGAGCAGACATAAATAATTTGTTGCTTCCAGTGCATATGAGACTCAAACACAGCACCAAGATATTACTTGCATTGCGACACGCTGAGGACATTCTTGTTGTTAATAACTGGTGCAACGTGGTGATAATTTATACTATTCGCAAGTGAAGCACGGTGTAATTTATTTTCTGGTTATCAAGTGTCAGCCGATTACTTATGTACCATTATGATACTTCACTAAGTTCTACATTAAATTTACATTTCAGTTCATCTAACTTATCGCCTGTGCAAAGTAATGCTGTGTCATCGGCATGCATAATAGCTTCAGAATCCTTCAGACCTGACGGAAGATCGTTACTATAGAAAAAAACAGAAGCCCAGCAAGGAACCGTGCAGAACACAGAAAATTGTGTTTTGTGGTAGAGAGGTTAGATTGCTTACAGCAACATATTGTTTCCTATTTGAAAAATAACGTTTAATTAGATTATAAATCTTTCGTTTCAGGCCCTACGTTTCCAATTGCTGTTGCAGTATTGTCTGATCTACCGCATTGAAAGCTTTGGATACATCTAAGTTAACTACTATGACTAGTTTGCTATTATGCAGTGCAGTATTTATGAGTTGTGTAAGAACAAGAACTGCGGAAGACTGATCTTTCGGGTCTGAAGCCATGCTGATTAGGACAGATGATGTTATATTTGTTTTAAATATTCTGTATACGCTTACAAAGTGGCTTTACAAAAACTGTATCGATTGCATTTAGCAGCGGTATCAGCCTGTGCTTTTCTATGTCGGATCGCTCACCGGTTTTAAAGATTGGTATGACCTTCTTCACCTGCAGTTCATCAGCATACACTTCATTTTCCAACGTATAATATAAGATATGCAGTAGATGGATTCCCAACATATCAAAGTTGTTTATCAGCCTAACGGGTAGTGCATCTGGTTCTGCCGCCTTAGAGACTGAAGGGTTGTTTACTGTTGTAACCACTTCTTCAATTTCTATGTGAGGCAATGCAAAAGTGTTGTCACGCTCTGCCATTTTCACTGAAGGAACATCAGCATGTACTTGTTTTTTTTTATTTATTTATTGATACTGTCAGCCCATGACGGGCTATTACAGGAGAGGATGTAACATACATAAACAGAAGTGTATTAGTGCGATTGAACAATGCACAAAAAAATTTTAAGGATTTAAAAAATGAAGTAGCACTGCTGATATGAAACACATTAACAATATAAATACAGAGCACATTTTGACTTATTATGTCACAATATTACTACAGAACATCAGGGTGTATCAGGGTACATAAGACAATGTATTGCTTCCAAGAATGTATTAAGTGATTTTATTTGGACAATTGAGTCAGGCAAAGCGTTCCACTGCTGAATTGCCCTGGGAAAAAAACTATACCTGAAGCAGTCATTGTGCACTGTGGGAGGAGGTATATACATGCTGTGTCTGTGCCGTGATGTTTCCTGTGTCTTGATCTGGAAGTACTCGTCGTATCTTATTTTGACATGGTTATGAATTACTAAGAACAGGAATTTAAGCCTTTCATACTCCGTACGTTTTTGCAGAGGTGGAAGCTTTGCAAGTTTACAGAATTCAGTCGGAGAGTGAAAACGGCAGTATTTATTAAATATAAACCTAGAAGTAAGACGCTGGACCTTCTCTAGTTTTAGACAGTTACTTTGGGTGTAGGGATCCCATACTATTTTTGCGTATTCAATTATAGGCCTTAACAAGGTTTTGTAAGCTATAATTTTAATTTCAGGGGAGGCACAGTGCAGGTTACGTCGCAGCCCCCACAATACTTTGTTAGCTTTTGCGGAAAGCTCATATACATGAAGATTCCAACGCAAGTCGGGTGTAAATATAAGGCCTAGGTATTTATGTTGTTTAACTCGAGCAAGCTCATTACCGTTGATACTGTATGAGAAATTTAAGATATTCTTTTTTCTAGCGATGGACATAAAAACCGATTTAGTTGGGTTAAGCTGCATTTGCCACCGATCACACCAGTCCTTAATTTTCTGTAAGTTAAGCTTAAGGTCGGCCTGATCACCTGGTGACTCTATTCTCTTGTACAATATGCAGTCGTCGGCAAACATTCTTACTTGGGTAGTGATGTCATTTGGCAGATCATTTATAAAAACTAAGAATAAAAGGGGCCCTAAGACACTACCCTGGGGCACCCCAGATACCACGGGAGATAAACTAGATTGCTGATGTCCCAATTGAACATATTGTTCTCTACGTTCAAGGTAGGAAGTGAACCACCGCGTAAGAGAAGAATTTTTGAAAGTAACACTGATTTTAAGTAAAAGCTTTTTGTGGGACACCTTGTCGAAGGCCTTTGCAAAGTCTAAGAATATTATATCAGTTTGGCCGCGGGCAATAATTGTGCTAGAAAGGTCATGCACAAGCTCAATAAGCTGAGTGACGGTGGACAAACCTTTGCGAAAGCCATGTTGACCTGGAAAAAGTAATTTATGTTCACCTAAATAGGTGAGCAGATGCTTTGACACAATGTGTTCTAGCATTTTAGAACAGGTGCTCGTGAGCGATATCGGTCGGTAGTTGCTAGTGCCTGAGGTTGGGCCACCTTTATGTATGGGCACAATTTTTGCGCGCTTCCAGGCAGTGGGAAACGAGCCACTGGAAATGGATGATTGAAAAATTAGTGTTAAAAACTTGGATGTCCATTCGGCATATCTATAAAGGAATTCATTGGGGATTTCATCAGGACCGGGACTTTATTTATATTAACGTGAAGTAAGAGATTGAAAACGCCCTCTTCTGTAATCTTGATATTCTGAATAGGAAGTCTGTCTGCATAATCATTGATGGTAGGCAAAATACCGTCATCGATGGTAAAAACTGAGGAAAAGAAGGAGTTAAATGCCTCCGCTTGGTTCGGGCTACTTTTGTCTGTGGGCATGCTACACGACTTAGCCGTTGGATTCAAGTACCTCCAAAACTTATCTGGGGCTTCTTTGAGAAATCGTTTCAGTGTTGAGTTATAAAAGTTATCTTTAGACGTCTTCAGGTTATGCCGGAGCTTTTTACCTAAAAGATGAATGTCATGTTTCTGTTCGATACTAGGACGGAGGGTGCAAGCCTTTCGCATACGTTTAAGTTTCCTTTTTGTGTGTATTATTTCCCGAGTTACCCAGGGGTTTCTTTTTCCTACACGTTTAGAACGTTCAGGAATGAAATGTTGTATGCAAAATGTTGTCATATCATGGAAAAATTTCCATAGTTCCTCAGTAGTACCAGATGATCTGCACAACTCCAAAAAAGAATATTATGACTGCTCCAGATGTTCCAGTATTGCCAGGTCATTGGCGGCTTTGAAGTTTGGAATCAGGAGTTTCTCGTTCTCGCGCATGAGATTGGCACACACATCTAGTGACATCATAACCATTTTATGATCAGAGAGACATTCAACAATTTCACACATGTTAACAAATGGGAGCAACCAACCAGATAAGAATATTAAATCAAGGATTGAGGAAGTAGTTGGACCCACGCGCGTACAAGCTGAGACGACCTGAGATAAGTCAACAGAAAGCGATCTCCAGTAGTTGTTCACAATTAGGGACGTCATTTCCCTCTGCACAAAAGGTCGACCAATTAATTCCAGGAAGGTTGAAGTCTCCTAGTAAAATAATATTGCCTTCATGCTTTAGGTGTGCGTCCATAAAGCTTCTCAGTTTAATGAGCACATTCACTGGAGAGTTTGGTGGTCTGTATATAGCACCAAGGTATACTGTACGATTATTAAGTTTGGTTTTAATCCAAAGAGCTTCGACATCAGTGACATGCGGGAGAACACTGAACAATATACATTCTTTAATTAGCAAGGCAACTCCTCCTCCTCTCGTTTCGCGGTCTCTTCTCACAATTTTGTATCCTGGAGGTGTGACTTCGGCATCTAGTATGTCTTTCTTGAGCCATGCTTCGGTAATTGCCAGAATATCTGGTTCATGTTCCAGTACTAGAGCCTCAATGTCCGGTATTTTATTTAAAATGCTTCTTAGATTTATGTTTATTATCTTGAATTGTTCAGAAGCACTGTGACGTCGTCAATCGTTGTTACCGTGCTTGTCATCTCTTTCGGAAGGTGCCTTACATATGTACCTCAAATTGGTAGCCTCATTCCAGCCATACACCACATCATTTATTTTCATCTTGTCAAACATAAGTTTCACCTTGATCCCCCTTTTCCTCTCCTCAGAACTAGAGTTCCATAGCTGTTTGCGGATCTCGGCAATTCGTTTAGAAAAGTCTTCGTTAATGCTGATGTCCTTGCCTCGGAGCATAAAGCAGTTTCGCAGGATTTTGGTTTTATCACGGAAATCTGAGAGTCTCAAAATGATTGCCCGCTCTTTACCATCCTGTCGCTTTCCTAAGCGATGAATCCGTTCGACTGAATCAATTTTTAGCGTTAAGACTGTATGAAAAACATCAACATTGACCTTCTTACGTAATGCCTCTTCAGTTTCATTCACATCTTCCCTTATCCCTCTGATAATGAGGTTATTTCTCCGCGAGCGATTTTCAAGGTCGTCAATTCGTTTGACGAGAGCGTTACTGTCAGGATTTGATTTAAGGTCCAAGTAGTCAACTCTTTTGCCAAGAGTTGTCATTGCAGTTTTAGTTTCATTGGCAAACTTCTCAAGGTTAGCAAGCCTGGTTGGGGCTTCGCCCAAGATCTCTAATCTTTCCTCTATTTTCGAAAGCCTGCCCTCCACACGAGCCTCGAAAGATGCTTGATTTTTTTCAATATAAGTTACCTTTTCCAAGACCGCCCTCTGTGTCTTAATCATCTCGTTAAACATTTCTTCAGTGATAGGACCGGGATTTTCCTCAACATCTCCCGAGCGGGCCATTAGCAAACGAGCAACGGAAAAACACTCAGATACACAGCATAAGAGAGTATGTGGACACGGCAACACGACTAAGCATAGAAAATCACTGCGACAGCCATATTTTCGATCACCAACCTGCACAAGGAGCGGGAAAGTTGATGACATTGCCACGGCAGTGTTGCCGTGTCCACTGGTGTTTGCTGAAATGGGCGTCCCTTTTAAAGCCAGAAAGGCAGCAGTTCCGAGATAGTCAGGTGACGTCACGGTGCGTGTCGATGATGCGCTGTAGCCATAGTCCACGTGTGGCAGCCGCGATGTGACGGGATCACCGAAGGGTGCGCCTAAGATGCAATCCAGCAAGGTCAAAGGCGAGGCAAGCTGGCAGCGTCCATCCGCCGTGAAAGGTGCAGCAGTGCTGATCCAAAAGCACCCAGCCAGAGCCTGCACAAGGAGCGGGAAAGTCGGTGACATTGCCACGGCAGTGTTGCCGTGTCCACTGGTGTTTGCTGAAATGGGCGTCCCTTTTAAAGCCAGAAAGGCAGCAGGTCCGACATAGTCAGGTGACGTCACGGTGCGTGTCGATGATGCGCTGTAGCCATAGTCCACGTGTGGCAGCCGCGACGTGACGGGATCACCGAAGGGTGCGCCTAAGATGCAATCCAGCAAGGTCAAAGGCGAGGCAAGCTGGCAGCGTCCATCCGCCGTGAAAGGTGCAGCAGCGCTGATCCAAAAGCACCCAGCCAGAGCCTGCACAAGGAGCGGGAAAGTCGGTGACATTGCCACGGCAGTGTTGCCGTGTCCACTGGTGTTTGCTGAAATGGGCGTCCCTTTTAAAGCCAGAAAGGCAGCAGGTCCGAGATAGTCAGGTGACGTCACGGTGCGTGTCGATGATGCGCTGTAGCCATAGTCCACGTGTGGCAGCCGCGATGTGACGGGATCACCGAAGGGTGCGCCCAAGATGCAATCCAGCAAGGTCAAAGGCGAGGCAAGCTGGCAGCGTCCATCCGCCGTGAAAGGTGCAGCAGCGCTGATCCAAAAGCACCCAGCCAGAGCCTGCACAAGGAGCGGGAAAGTCGGTGACATTGCAACGGCAGTGTTGCCGTGTCCACTGGTGCATGTGCATCCACTGGTGCATGTGCAAGGTGCATGTACCTTAGGCCCTACGGAGGCAAAATAGGTACCACATGATTCAACTGTACCTTCGTCAACTGTTTCAGGGAAAGTAGAGATGCTCGATCCTACGCCGATTCCGTAATTTAGCGTGTCCCAATGTTTTTTTTTTGTATTAACATGCGCCTGCTTCACGAGAGATGAATAACATTCTGTTTTTTCCTTTTTCTCATAGGAAGCATGTAATATTCGTTCCATCTGAACTGTTCCCATTTGTGGCGCCATTTATCCTTATCTTTTTAAAAAGTTAATATTTCAGTATTCATCCAAGGATACTTTGGGTAGCTGTATGTTTATGGGTCGGCAAAGGCCGCCGTTCAACGGCATTTTAAGTATATCTAGAAATTTCCTGTACTCGGTATCAACGTGTTTATCATATGCCGTAATGAGATCTCTTCTTTCTAATATTTCACGCAGCCGGACGTAGCCTATCTTACTCAGTATTTTAATCTGTACCGAATTCAGTGTTTTTCAATAGGAACAATAATGGATGAATGGTCTGCAATCAACCCACCGCAAGGGCCAGTCTGCGCAGCTTAAGTAATATGACATAGGATGCGATCTACTGAGTAGTTGGGGTACCGGGTCGCGAGTTGCTTCTGTTTAAAAAGTTTTCTCCGAAATTATTATTGCTCTTTTGAACAGCTTACGCCTATACGCCACGCTGTTACGGATCTGTGCGCCGACAACGGCACGCGCAGGCGCACGTTAGACTTTTCTGACAGGAACGCTATTCTTGCGGGATGAGGCACAGGAGCGGTAACTACGCTCGGTCGGCCACTGCGGTAACACAAGATACGCTTGCTCATCGATATCTGCGCCAATCAACAACGTAAGCCTTTCTTTTGATTTCAATGGTAGGCCCTGCCCAAACTGGCAAGGCCTCTGAAAAGTTGCCCTATAGGCACATTGGAGTGTCCCTCCCCACGGTAATCTTTAGTAAAAGGCGAATAAGCAATTTTAATCGTGACTTAGGTACATAAAAGAGGTTCCAGTGACGTTACAGAGGTCAAGTTCACAGACAGGTTCCTGACAAATTGAAACACACTACTTCACATGGTGTATCACAAGAATATATTTACAAGAATGTGGCGGGTTCTATATCCCTGCTCTGGACGCAAACAATACACTTCATGTCTTGCGGAACCCTTCAATTGGGGCGCACTGAAATTTCACTCTTCCATGCGTGAGTGCAATAAACGGGCAAGACCACTTCTTAAGGAACTCTTCACCCAAGAAGAGCAGCTCTGCCTCCAAATGGTCAATTACTATGGTGTACATTCTTGAGAGCAGCCTCCACTGGCTCTTACGGGGCTTACCCTGATTAACAGCCAGCCCCCCGTTCTCCCACAGCACGAAGAACCCAACTGCAAGCAAGAGCCGGGCCACGTGGTTATGCGGGCACGGTCCTCGGTTAACAAACCTTTGGATCTTTAAGGAGGCAGATGCCTTACTCAACAACGTCCAGAATGTTTTTGCTACCTGACAGGAGAGCAAGGCGTGTTTGTTATCTTCATGTGATTTACAGTTAATACATTGTTCGTTTTTGGTGTAGTGCCATTTCTACATGCGGTTCGCTGTGGGTAAGACGGACCAACCAAAGCGCCAGACAACATCTTGAATGTCAGCCGGTAACCAGCTGGGGTTTAACAAGACCCATGGGAATTGTGTTTTCCTCGTGTCGTTTACCGAAGTTAGCAAGAGTTCTTGGGCTAGCTCTGTGTTGTTCACCTCCAAGAGTGGTGTTTCTAATTGTGAGATGCGATTCTCTTGAAAATCCCTATGACATGACTATAAAACGCTCAAGGGTTTACTGCTTTAGGACCTGTTACCTGTGCCTGAGAAAACAGGCGACCTTGAACACCCAGGAAGCAGCATGCCAGCTTCCTTGCTGGGTGGTCCGGACTCAATTGTAGTACTCTCAGTGTGGTCTTAAGAGCAAAGATGTCTGCCAAAACAACCGCCGAGCGGATGTTCCAACCGCCGTTCTCTCTTGGCAAGCCAAGATTTTCATACTTCACCAAGGCTGTCTTGGTATTCCAGAAGAAACGTATTATTTGCGACTTCACCTGTCTGGCTATCTGGTACGGTACGGCCACAGAGTTGGCCAAAAACGACAGGCCCATTAAGGGCGTAAGAAAGCCCATTACGAGGTACCTTCGTACAGCGAAGGGAAAGCTGAACTTGAGGGCGTGGGATACCTCCTCTTTGAAAGAGTGGACTTCCGTCTTCCAGCTCTCGACTGACGCTCCGTTAGCATTGTACTCGATCCCTAGTATGCGGATCCTATTTACCACTGTAACACCATGCAGCGTTGTTGGTGCTGACGAGTGCAGACAGAGCGACTTACTTTTGTGAATATTAAGTTTCGCGCCTGAAATGGAGGCGTACTCTGCGAACACTCCTACGGCTACGCCTAGACTGTCGTCGTCTCTGTGATAAATTGTCACGTCGTCTGCATATGCCGTGACTTTTACCGAACAATTGGCTGGAAGATGTAACCCCAGCACGCTCTTATGTTTTTCCACTTGCAACAGGAATGGTTCGATCGTCAGGGCAAAAAGCAGGGGTGAAAGCGTACAGCCTTGTCGCACGCCGCGTGAAACCTGAAAGGATGCTACTGTCTCCTGATTCATCGTCAGGTCGCTACCGATATCATTGTACAGTTCCATGATCAGGTACACAAACTCCCTGGGAAACCCAAAGGCTAGTAATATCGCAAATATGTATGTGCGCTCCATCCTGTCGAAGTCTTGAGCTTGGTCGAGAGAAGTTAGCCACCCTCTGGCTTGCCTTGCCCCAGTGTACTCTATTATGTCCCTGTTGAGCATGTTTAGGGTTTGGACATTACGCCCCGAGACGGAGCAAGATTGCCAAGAATGTATTAACGATGGCATGATCTCCTGCACTCGCATCGTCAGTACGGTGGTCAGCAGCTTGTAATCGGCGCCAAGCAGCGTAATGGGGCGCCAATTACGTGGATCCTCGAGGCCTTCTTCCGATTTGGGAAGTAAAATGATCCTTCCCTGTCTAAACGATTGTGGGAGAGTGTGCGTACTTATGAACTTATTAAGGGCCTCACACAACTGCGGGCCTATGAGGTCCCAAAAAGTGGAGTAGAATTCGGCTGTAAGGCCGTCGCAACATGGCGCTGAGCCTTTATGCAGGTGGTGTAATGCTCGTGAGAGCTCCTCTATTGAGATTGGGGTAACCAGGTAACAGTACTCTTCAGGAGAGAGTTGTGGCAAGTCCGCCAAGAAGGGATGGCCAAGTACACTATCCAACTTAAGCTCAAGCTCGTGGGTAGAGAGGCTCTCAAAATGTGCGTGAAACCTTAAAATGTCCTGTTAACTGAAGTCCTTGTTTTTCATGCGACTCAATCTGCGACTGCTTACATAGTTAAGTACTTCCGGGTGCGAGCTTGGTAAATGCCGGGCTGGAAATGAAGAGACAGAAGACGTTAAATTCCTCAGCCGCGTTAATCTCGTCTTAAGGTCGTTCAGGCAGGTCTTCATTAACAGTGAGGACGGTTGGCCCCGCTGTACGATCCGGATGCGATGCAATGTGTGTCTGATTAAGTGGGACTGCCCGTTCTTAAGCTTTGTTCCTTCATCTGTGCAGATCTCCCTCCATGATCGTTTGAGCTCGTCCCCGTTTCCTGTGTTCAGCTATCTTCAATGTATATGAAATTGATACGGGTAACATACGTAGCTGTTCAAAAAGTGACATACAGGGGTGAGTACTTCTTCAATAATTTATTATACGAATAGCACGTTATTGAAGGCGACAAACATGGTCTCAATATGTTTTGTATGTCTCGCCCCTCGTTTGCAGGCAATAGCATAAATCGCTGAGCGTGAATGAGAAATACAGACCGCGTGAAATCGAAAGTCCAAAGCACTCTCGAGCCCTTAGTAATACATGACAGCCATGAGTTAAGTTGGAGCAGACATTAATAATTTGTTGCTTCCAGTGCATATGAGACTCAAACACAGCACCAAGATTTTACTTGCATTGCGACACGCTGAGGACATTCTTGTTGTTAATAACTGGTGCAACGTGGTGATAATTTATACTATTCGCGAGTGAAGCACGGTGTAATTTATTTTCTGGTTATCAAGTGTCAGCTGATTACTTATGTACCATTATGATACTTCACTAAGTTCTACATTAAATTTACATTTCAGTTCATCTAACTTATCGCCTGTGCAAAGTAATGCTGTGTCATCGGCATGCATAATAGCTTCAGAATCCTTCAGACCTGACGGAAGATCGTTACTATAGAAAAAAAACAGAAGCCCAGCAAGGAACCGTGCAGAACACAGAAAATTGTGTTTTGTGGTAGAGAGGTTAGATTGCTTACAGCAACATATTGTTTCCTATTTGAAAAGTAACGTTTAATTAGATTATAAATCTTTCGTTTCAGGCCCTACGTTTCCAATTGCTGTTGCAGTATTGTCTGATCTACCGCATTGAAAGCTTTGGATACATCTAAGTTAACTACTATGACTAGTTTGTTATTATGCAGTGCAGTATTTATGAGTTGTGTAAGAACAAGAACTGCGGAAGACTGATCTTTCGGGTCTGAAGCCATGCTGATTAGGACAGATGATGTTATATTTGTTTTAAATATTCTGTATACGCTTACAAAGTGGCTTTTCGCTCACCGCTTTTGAAGATTGGTATGACCTTCTTCACCTGCAGTTCATCAGTATACACTTCATTTTCCAACGTATAATATAAGATATGCAGTAGATGGATTCCCAGCATATCAAAGTTGTTTTTTATCAGCCTAACGGGTAGTGCATCTGGTTCTGCCGCCTTAGAGACTGAAGGGTTGTTTACTGTTGTAACTACTTCTTCAATTTCTATGTGAGGCAATGCAAAAGTGTTGTTGTCACGCTCTGCCATTTTCACTGAAGGAACATCAGCATGTACTTGTGCATGCACCTTAGGCCCTACGGAGGCACAATAGGTACCAAATGATTCAACTGTACCTTCGTCAACTGTTTAAGGGAAAGTAGAGATGTTCGATCCTACGCCGATTCCGTAATTTAGCGTGTCCCAATGTTTTTTTTTTGTATTAACATGCGCCTGCTTCACGAGAGATGAAAAACATTCTGTTTTTTTCCTTTTCCTCATAGGAAGCATGTAATATTCGTTCCATCTGAACTGTTCCCATTTTTGGCGCCATTTATCCTTATCTTTTTAAAAAGTTAATATTTCAGTATTCATCCAAGGATACTTTGGGTAGCTGTATGTTTATGGGTCGGCAAAGGCCGCCGTTCAACGGCATTTTTAAGTATATCTAGAAATTTCCTGTACTCGGTATCAACGTGTTTATCATATGCCGTAATTAGATCTCTTCTTTCTAATATTTCACGCAGCCGGACGTAGCCTATCTTATTCAGTATTTTACTCTGTACCGAATTCAGTGTTTCTCAATAGGAACAGTATTGTGGGGATGAATGGTCTGCAATCAACTCACCGCAAGGGCCAGTCTGCGCAGCTTAATATGACACAGGATGTAGTCTACTGAGTAGTTGAGGTATCGGGTCGCGAGTTGCTTCTGTTTAAAAAGTTTTCTCCGAAATTATTATTGCTCTTTCGAACTGCTTACGCCTGTACGCCACGCTTTTACGGATCTGTGCGCCGACAACGGCGCGCGCAGGCGCACGTTAGACTTCTCTGACAGGAACGCTATTCTTGCGGGATGAGGCACAGGAGCGGTAACTACGCTCGGTCGGCCACTGCGGTAACACAAGATACGCTTGCTCATCGATATCTGCGCCAATCAACAACGTAAGCCTTTCTTTTGATTGCAATGGTAGGCCCTGCCCAAACGGGCAAGGCCTCTCAAAAGTTGGCCTATAGGCACATTGGAGTGTCCCTCCCCACAGTAATCTTTAGTAAAAGGCGAATAAGCAATTTTATTCGTGACTTAGGTACATAAAACAGGTTCCAGTGAAGTTACAGACGTCAAGTTCACAGACAAGTTCCAGACAAATTGAAACACACTGCTTCACATGGTGTATCACAAGAATATATTTACAAGAATGTGGCAGGTTCTATATCCCTGCTGTGGGCACAAACAATACACTTCATGTCTTGCGCAACCCTTCAATTGGGGCGCACTGAAATTTCACTCTACCATGCGTGAGTGCAATAAACGGGCAAGACCACTTCTTAAGGAACTCTTCTTCACCCAAGAAGAAGAGCTCTGCCTCCAAATGGTCAATACTATGGTGTACATTCTTGAGAGCAGCCTCCACTGGCTCTTTCGGGGCTTACCCTGATTAACAGCCAGCCCCCTGTTCTCCCACAGCACGAAGAACCCAACTGCAAGCAAGAGCCGGGCCACGTGGTTATGCGGGCACACTCCTCGGTTAACAAACTTTTGGATCTCTAAGGAGGCATATACCTTACTCAACAACGTCCAGAATATTTTTGCTACCTGACAGGAGCGCAAGGCGTGTTTGTTATCTTCATGTGATTTACAGTTAATACATTGTTCGTTTTTGGTGTAGTGCCATTTGTACGTGCTGTCCGCTGTGGGTAAGACGGACCAACCAAAGCGCCAGACAACATCCTGAATGTCACCCGGTAACCAGCTGGGGGTTAACAACACCCATGGGAATTGTGTTTTCCTCGCGTCGTTTACCGAAGTTAGCAAGAGTTCTTGGGCTAGCTCTGTGTTGTTCACCTCCAAGAGGGGTGTTTCTAATTGTAGAGATGAGATTCTCTTGAAAATGCCTAAGACATGCCTATAAAACGCTGAGGGGTTTACTGCTTTAGGACCTGTTACCTGTGCCTGAGAAAACAGGCGACCTTGAACACCCAGCAAGTAGCAAGCCAGCTTCCTTGCTGGGTGGTCCGGACTCAATTGTAGTACTCTCAGGGTGGTGTTAAGAGCAAAGATGTCTGCCAAAACAACCGCCGAGCGGATGTTCCAACCACCGTTCTCTCTTGGCAAGCCAAGATTTTCATACTTCACCAAGGCTGTCTTGGTATTCCAGAAGAAACGTATTATTTGAGACTTCACCTGTCTGGCTATCTGGTACGGTACGACCACAGAGTTGGCCAAAAACCACAGGCCCATTAAGGGCGTAAGAACGCCCATTACGAGGTACCTTCGTACAGCGAAGGGAAAGCTGAACTTGAGGGCGTGGGATACTTCCTCTTTGAAAGAGTGGACTTCCGTCTTCCAGCTCTCGACTGACGCTCCGTTAGCATTGTACTCGATCCCTAGTATGCGGATCCTATTTACCACTGTAACACCATGCAGCGTTGTTGATGCTGACGAGTGCAAACAGAGCGACTTACTTTTGTGAATATTAAGTTTCGCGCCTGAAATGGAGGCGTACTCTGCGAACACTCCTAGGGCTACGCCTAGACTGTCGTCGTCTCTGTGATAAATTGTCACGTCGTCTGCATATGCCGTGACTTTTACCGAACAATTGCCTGGAAGTTGTAACACCAGCACGCTCTTATGTTTTTCCACTTGCAACAGGAATGGTTCGATCGTCAGGGCAAAAAGCAGGGGTGAAAGCGGACAGCCTTGTCGCACGCCGCGTGAAACCTGAAAGGATGCTACTATCGCCTGATTCATCGTCAGGTCGCTACCGATATCATTGTACAGTTCCATGATCAGGTACACAAACTGCCTGGGAAACCCAAAGGCTAGTAATACTGCAAATATGTATGTGTGCTCCACCCTGTCGAAGGCTGAGCTTGGTCGAGAGAAGTTAGCCACCCTCTGGCTTGCCTTGCCCCAGTGTACTCTATTATGTCCCTGTTGAGCATGTTTAGGGTTTGGACATTACGCCCCGAGACGGAGCAGGATTGCCAAGAATGTATTAACGATGGCATGATCTCCTGCACTCGCATCGTCAGTGGTGTGGTCAGCAGCTTGTAGTCGGTGCCCAGCAGCGTAATGGGGCGGCAATTACGTGGATCCTCGAGGCCTTCTTCCGGTTTGGGAAGTAAAATGATCCTTCCCTGTCTAAACGATTGTGGGAGAGTGTGCGTACTTATGAACTTATTAAGGACCTCACACAACTGCGGGCCTATGAGGTCCCAAAAAGTGGAGTAGAATTTGCCTGTAAGACCGTCGCAACCTGGCGCTGAGCCTTTGTGAAGGTGGTGTAATGCTCGTGAGAGCTCCTCTATTGAGATTGGGGTAACCAGGTAACAGTACTCTTCAGGAGACAGTTGTTGCAAGTCCGCCAAGAAGGGATGGCCAAGTACACTGTACAACTTAAGCTCAAGCTCCTGGGTAGAGAGGCTCTCAAAATGTGTGTGAAACCTTAAAATGTCCTGTTGACTGAAGTCCTTGTTTTTCATCCGACTCAATCTGCGACTGCTTACATAGTTAAATACTTCCGGACGCGAGCGTGGTAAATGCCTGGCTGGAAATGAAGAGACAGAAGACGTTAAATTCCTCAGCCGCGTTAATCTCGTCTTAAGGTCGTTCAGGTAGGTCTTCATTAACAGTGAGGACGGTTGGCCCCGCTGTACGATCCGGATGCGATGCAATGTGTGTCTGATTAAGTCGGACTGCCCGTGCTTAAGCTTTTTTCCTTCATCTGTGCAGATCTCCCTCCATGATCGTTTGAGCTCGTCCCAGTTTCCTGTGTTCAGCTATCTTCAATTTATATGAAATTGATACGGGTAACATGCGTAGCTGTTCAAAAAGTGACATACAGGGGTGAGTACTCATTCAATAATTTCTTACACGAATAGCACGTTATTGAAGGCGACAAACATAGTCTCAATATGTTTTGTATGTCTCGCCCCTCCTTTGCAGGCAATAGCATAAATCGCTGAGCGCGAATGAGAAATACAGACCGCGTGAAATCGAAAGTCCAAAGCACTCTCGAGCCCTTAGTAATACATGACAGCCATGAGTTAATTTGGAGCAGACATTAATAATTTCTTGCTTCCGGTGCATATCAGACTGAAACACAGCACCAAGATATTACTTGCATTGCGACACGCTCAGGACATTCTTGTTGTTAATAACTGGTGCAACGTGGTGATATTTTATATTATTAGCGAGTGAAGCACGGTGTACTTTATTTTCTGGTTATAAAGTGTCAGCTGATTACTTATGTACCATTATGATACTTCACTAAGTTCTTCATTAAATTTACATTTCAGTTCATCTAACTTATCGCCTGTGAAAAGTAATGCTGTGTCATCGGCATGCATAATAGGTTCAGAATCCTTCAGACCTGACGGAAGATCGTTACCATAAAAAAAACAGAGGCCCAGCAAGGAACCGTGCAGAACACAGAAAATTGTGTTTTGTGGTAGAGAGGTTAGATTGCTTACAGCAACATATTGTTTCCTATTTGAAAAATAACGTTGAATTAGATTATAAATCTTTCATTTCAGGCCCTACGTTTCCAATTTCTGTTGCGGTATTGTTTGATCTACCGCATCGAAAGCTTTGGTTACATATAAGTAAACTGCTATGGCTAGTTTGTTATTATGCAGGGCAGTATTTATGAGTCGTGTAAGAACAAGAACTGCGGAAGACTTTGATCTTTGGGGCCTGAAGCCATGCTGATTAGGACAGATGATGTTATATTTGTTTTAAATATTCTGTATACGCTTACAAAGTGCCGTTACAAAAACTATATTGATTGCATTTAGCAGCGATATCACCCTGTACTTTTCTATGTCGGATCGCTCACCGCTTTTGAAGATAGGTATGGCCTTCTTCACCTGCAGTTCATCACGATACACTCCATTTTCCAACGCATGGTTTAAGATATGCAGTAGATGGATTCCCCGCATATCAAAGTTGTTTTTTATCAGACCTACAGGTAATGCATCTGGTTGTGCCGCCTTAGCCACTGAAGGGTTGTTTACTGTTGTAACTAATTCTTCAATTTCTATGTGAGGCAATGCAAAAGTGTTGTTGTCACGCTCTGCCATTTTCACTGAAGGAACATCAGCTTGTACTTGTGCATGTACCTTAGGCCCTACGGAGGCAAAATAGTTACCTAATGATTCAACTGTACCTTCGTCAACAGTTTCAGGGAAAGTAGAGATGTTCGATCCTAAGCCGCTTGCGTAATTTACCGTGTCCCAATTTTTTTTTTATTTACATGCGCCTGCTTCACGAGAGAGGAATAACATTGTTTTTTTTCCTTTTCCTCATAGGAAACATAGATAGGTTTAGATAGCGTTTAAATTGAGTTATGTAATATTCGTTTGATCTGAACCGTTACCATTTGTGGTACCATTTATGCTTATCTTTTTACAATGTTAATATTTCAGTATTCATCCAAGGACACTTTGGGTAGCTGTATAATTATGGGTCGGCAAAGGCCGCCGTTCAATCGCACATTTAAGTATATCTAGAAATTTCCTGTACTCGGTATCAACGTGTTTATCATATGCCGCAATGATATCTGTTCTTTCTAATCTTTAACGCAGCCGGATGTAGTCTATCTTAGTCAGTATTTTACTCTGTACCGAATTCAGTGTTTCTCAATAGGAACAATAATGGATGAATGGTCTGCAATCAACTCACCGCAAGGACCAGTCTGCGCAGCTTAAGTAATATAACACTGGATGTGATCTACTGAGTAGTTGAGGTATCGGGTCGCGAGTTGCTTCTGTTTAAAAAGTTTTCTCCGAAATTATTATTGCTCTTTTGAACAGCTTACGCCTATACGCCACGCTGTGACGGATCTGTGCGCCGACAACGGCGCGCGCAGGCGCACGTTAGACTTTTCTGACAGGAACGCTATTCTTGCGGGATGAGGCACAGGAGCGGTAACTACGCTCGGTCGGCCACTGCGGTAGCACAAGATACGCTTGCTCATCGATATCTGCGCCAATCAACAACGTAAGCCTTTCTTTTGATTGCAATGGTAGGCCCTGCCCAAACGGGCAAGGCCTCTCAAAAGTTGGCCTATAGGCACATTGGAGTGTCCCTCCCCACAGTAATCTTTAGTAAACGGCGAATAAGCAATTTTATTCGTGACTTAGGTACATAAAACAGGTTCCAGTGAAGTTACAGACGTCAAGTTCACAGACAAGTTCCAGACAAATTGAAACACACTGCTTCACATGGTGTATCACAAGAATATATTTACAAGAATGTGGCAGGTTCTATATCCCTGCTGTCGGCACAAACAATACACTTCATGTCTTGCGCAACCCTTCAATTGGCGCGCACTGAAATTTCACTCTACCATGCGTGAGTGCAATAAACGGGCAAGACCACTTCTTAAGGAACTCTTCTTCACCCAAGAAGAAGAGCTCTGCCTCCAAATGGTCAATTACTATGGTGTACATTCTTGAGAGCAGCCTCCACTGGCTCTTTCGGGGCTTACCCTGATTAACAGCCAGCCCCCTGTTCTCCCACAGCACGAAGAACCCAACTGCAAGCAAGAGCCTGGCCACGTGGTTATGCGGGCACACTCCTCGGTTAACAAACTTTTGGATCTCTAAGGAGGCATATACCTTACTCAACAACGTCCAGAATATTTTTGCTACCTGACAGGAGAGCAAGGCGTGTTTGTTATCTTCATGTGATTTACAGTTAATACATTGTTCGTTTTTGGTGTAGTGCCATTTGTACGTGCGGTCCGCTGTGGGTAAGACGGACCAACCAAAGCGCCAGGCAACATCCTGAATGTCACCCGGTAACCAGCTGGGGGTTAACAACACCCATGGGAATTGTGTTTTCCTCGTGTCGTTTACCGAAGTTAGCAAGAGTTCTTGGGCTAGCTCTGTGTTGTTCACCTCCAAGAGGGGTGTTTCTAATTGTAGAGATTAGATTCTCTTGAAAATGCCTAAGACATGCCTATAGAACGCTGAGGGGTTTACTGCTTTAGGACCTGTTACCTCTGCCTGAGAAAACAGGCGACCTTGAACACCCAGCAAGTAGCAAGCCAGCTTCCTTGCTGGGTGGTCCGGACTCAATTGTAGTACTCTCAGTGTGGTCTTAAGAGCAAAGATGTGTGCCAAAACAACCACCGAGCGGATGTTCCAACCGCCGTTCTCTCTTGGCAAGCCAAGATTTTCATACTTCACCAAGGCTGTCTTGGTATTCCAGAAGAAACGTATTATTTGCGACTTCACCTGTCTGGCTATCTCGTACGGTACGGCCACAGAGTTGGCCAAAAACCACAGGCCCATTAAGGGCGTAAGAACGCCCATTACGAGGTACCTTCGTACAGCGAAGGGAAAGCTGAACTTGAGGGTGTGGGATACCTCCTCTTTGAAAGAGTGGACTTCCGTCTTCCAGCTCTCGACTGACGCTCCGTTAGCATTGTACTCGATCCCTAGTATGCGGATCCTATTTACCACTGTAACACCATGCAGCGTTGTTGGTGCTGACGAGTGCAAACAGAGCGACTTACTTTTGTGAATATTAAGTTTCGCGCCTGAAATGGAGGCGTACTCTGCGAACACTCCTACGGCTACGCCTAGACTGTCGTCGTCTCTGTGATAAATTGTCACGTCGTCTGCATATGCCGTGACTTTTACCGAACAATTGCCTGGAAGATGTAACCCCAGCACGCTCTTATGTTTTTCCACTTGCAACAGGAATGGTTCGATCGTCAGGGCAACAAGCAGGGGTGAAAGCGGACAGCCTTGTCGCACGCCGCGTGAAACCTGAAAGGATGCTACTATCTCCTGATTCATCGTCAGGTCGCTACCGATATCATTGTACAGTTCCATGATCAGGTACACAAACTCCCTGGGAAACCCAAAGGCTAGTAATATCGCAAATATGTATGTGCGCTCCATCCTGTCGAAGTCTTGAGCTTGGTCGAGAGAAGTTAGCCACCCTCTGGCTTGCCTTGCCCCAGTGTACTCTATTATGTCCCTGTTGAGCATGTTTAGGGTTTGGACATTACGCCCCGAGACGGAGCAGGATTGCCAAGAATGTATTAACGATGGCATGATCTCCTGCACTCGCATCGTCAGTACGGTGGTCAGCAGCTTGTAATCGGTGCCAAGCAGCGTAATGGGGCACCAATTACGTGGATCCTCGAGGCCTTCTTCCGATTTGGGAAGTAAAATGATCCTTCCCTGTCTAAACGATTGTGGGAGAGTGTGCGTACTTATGAACTTATTAAGGACCTCACACAACTGCGGGCCTATGAGGTCCCAAAAAGTGGAGTAGAATTCGGCTGTAAGGCCGTCGCAACCTGGCGCTGAGCATTTGTGAAGGTGGTGTAATGCTCGTGAGAGCTCCTCTATTGAGATTGGGGTAACCAGGTAACAGTACTCTTCAGGAGAGAGTTGTGGCAAGTCCGCCAAGAAGGGATGGCCAAGTACACTATCCAACTTAAGCTCAAGCTCGTGGGTAGAGAGGCTCTCAAAATGTGCGTGAAACCTTAAAATGTCCTGTTGACTGAAGTCCTTGTTTTTCATGCGACTCAATCTGCGACTGCTTACATAGTTAAGTACTTCCGGATGCGAGCTTGGTAAATGCCTGGCTGGAAATGAAGAGACAGAAGACGTTAAATTCCTCAGCCGCGTTAATCTCGGCTTAAGGTCGTTCAGGTAGGTCTTCATTAACAGTGAGGACGGTTGGCCCCGCTGTACGATCCGGATGCGATGCAATGTGTGTCTGATTAAGTGGGACTGCCCGTGCTTAAGCTTTGTTCCTTCATCTGTGCAGATCTCCCTCCATGATCGTTTGAGCTCGTCCCAGTTTCCTGTGTTCAGCTATCTTCAATTTATATGAAATTGATACGGGTAACATGCGTAGCTGTTCAAAAAGTGACATACAGGGGTGAGTACTCATTCAATAATTTCTTATACGAATAGCACGTTATTGAAGGCGACAAACATAGTCTCAATATGTTTTGTATGTCTCGCCCCTCCTTTGCAGGCAATAGCATAAATCGCTGAGCGCGAATGAGAAATACAGACCGCGTGAAATCGAAAGTCCAAAGCACTCTCGAGCCCTTAGTAATACATGACAGCCATGAGTTAATTTGGAGCAGACATTAATAATTTCTTGCTTCCGGTGCATATCAGACTCAAACACACCACCAAGATATTACTTGCATTGCGACACGCTGAGGACATTCTTGTTGTTAATAACTGGTGCAACGTGGTGATATTTTATATTATTAGCGAGTGAAGCACGGTGTACTTTATTTTCTGGTTATAAAGTGTCAGCTGATTACTTATGTACCATTATGATACTTCACTAACTTCTTCATTAAATTTACATTTCAGTTCATCTAACTTATCGCCTGTGAAAAGTAATGCTGTGTCATCGGCATGCATAATAGGTTCAGAATCCTTCAGACCTGACGGAAGATCGTTACCATAAAAAAAACAGAGGCCCAGCAAGGAACCGTGCAGAACACAGAAAATTGTGTTTTGTGGTAGAGAGGTTAGATTGCTTACAGCAACATATTGTTTCCTATTTGAAAAATAACGTTGAATTAGATTATAAATCTTTCATTTCAGGCCCTACGTTTCCAATTTCTGTTGCGGTATTGTTTGATCTACCGCATCGAAAGCTTTGGTTACATATAAGTAAACTGCTATGGCTAGTTTGTTATTATGCAGGGCAGTATTTATGAGTCGTGTAAGAACAAGAACTGCGGAAGACTTTGATCTTTGGGGCCTGAAGCCATGCTGATTAGGACAGATGATGTTATATTTGTTTTAAATATTCTGTATACGCTTACAAAGTGCCGTTACAAAAACTATATTGATTGCATTTAGCAGCGATATCACCCTGTACTTTTCTATGTCGGATCGCTCACCGCTTTTGAAGATAGGTATGGCCTTCTTCACCTGCAGTTCATCACGATACACTCCATTTTCCAACGCATGGTTTAAGATATGCAGTAGATGGATTCCCCGCATATCAAAGTTGTTTTTTATCAGACCTACAGGTAATGCATCTGGTTGTGCCGCCTTAGCCACTGAAGGGTTGTTTACTGTTGTAACTAATTCTTCAATTTCTATGTGAGGCAATGCAAAAGTGTTGTTGTCACGCTCTGCCATTTTCACTGAAGGAACATCAGCTTGTACTTGTGCATGTACCTTAGGCCCTACGGAGGCAAAATAGTTACCTAATGATTCAACTGTACCTTCGTCAACAGTTTCAGGGAAAGTAGAGATGTTCGATCCTAAGCCGCTTGCGTAATTTACCGTGTCCCAATTTTTTTTTATTTACATGCGCCTGCTTCACGAGAGAGGAATAACATTGTTTTTTTTCCTTTTCCTCATAGGAAACATAGATAGGTTTAGATAGCGTTTAAATTGAGTTATGTAATATTCGTTTGATCTGAACCGTTACCATTTGTGGTACCATTTATGCTTATCTTTTTACAATGTTAATATTTCAGTATTCATCCAAGGACACTTTGGGTAGCTGTATAATTATGGGTCGGCAAAGGCCGCCGTTCAATCGCACATTTAAGTATATCTAGAAATTTCCTGTACTCGGTATCAACGTGTTTATCATATGCCGCAATGATATCTGTTCTTTCTAATCTTTAACGCAGCCGGATGTAGTCTATCTTAGTCAGTATTTTACTCTGTACCGAATTCAGTGTTTCTCAATAGGAACAATAATGGATGAATGGTCTGCAATCAACTCACCGCAAGGACCAGTCTGCGCAGCTTAAGTAATATAACACTGGATGTGATCTACTGAGTAGTTGAGGTATCGGGTCGCGAGTTGCTTCTGTTTAAAAAGTTTTCTCCGAAATTATTATTGCTCTTTTGAACAGCTTACGCCTATACGCCACGCTGTGACGGATCTGTGCGCCGACAACGGCGCGCGCAGGCGCACGTTAGACTTTACTGACAGGAACGCTATTCTTGCGGGATGAGGCACAGGAGCGGTAACTACGCTCGGTCGGCCACTGCGGTAGCACAAGATACGCTTGCTCATCGATATCTGCGCCAATCAACAACGTAAGCCTTTCTTTTGATTGCAATGGTAGGCCCTGCCCAAACGGGCAAGGCCTCTCAAAAGTTGGCCTATAGGCACATTGGAGTGTCCCTCCCCACATTAATCTTTAGTAAACGGCGAATAAGCAATTTTATTCGTGACTTAGGTACATAAAACAGGTTCCAGTGAAGTTACAGACGTCAAGTTCACAGACAAGTTCCAGACAAATTGAAACACACTGCTTCACATGGTGTATCACAAGAATATATTTACAAGAATGTGGCAGGTTCTATATCCCTGCTGTCGGCACAAACAATACACTTCATGTCTTGCGCAACCCTTCAATTGGCGCGCACTGAAATTTCACTCTACCATGCGTGAGTGCAATAAACGGGCAAGACCACTTCTTAAGGAACTCTTCTTCACCCAAGAAGAAGAGCTCTGCCTCCAAATGGTCAATTACTATGGTGTACATTCTTGAGAGCAGCCTCCACTGGCTCTTTCGGGGCTTACCCTGATTAACAGCCAGCCCCCTGTTCTCCCACAGCACGAAGAACCCAACTGCAAGCAAGAGCCTGGCCACGTGGTTATGCGGGCACACTCCTCGGTTAACAAACTTTTGGATCTCTAAGGAGGCATATACCTTACTCAACAACGTCCAGAATATTTTTGCTACCTGACAGGAGAGCAAGGCGTGTTTGTTATCTTCATGTGATTTACAGTTAATACATTGTTCGTTTTTGGTGTAGTGCCATTTGTACGTGCGGTCCGCTGTGGGTAAGACGGACCAACCAAAGCGCCAGACAACATCCTGAATGTCACCCGGTAACCAGCTGGGGGTTAACAACACCCATGGGAATTGTGTTTTCCTCGTGTCGTTTACCGAAGTTAGCAAGAGTTCTTGGGCTAGCTCTGTGTTGTTCACCTCCAAGAGGGGTGTTTCTAATTGTAGAGATGAGATTCTCTTGAAAATGCCTAAGACATGCCTATAGAACGCTGAGGGGTTTACTGCTTTAGGACCTGTTACCTCTGCCTGAGAAAACAGGCGACCTTGAACACCCAGCAAGTAGCAAGCCAGCTTCCTTGCTGGCTGGTCCGGACTCAATTGTAGTACTCTCAGTGTGGTCTTAAGAGCAAAGATGTGTGCCAAAACAACCACCGAGCGGATGTTCCAACCGCCGTTCTCTCTTGGCAAGCCAAGATTTTCATACTTCACCAAGGCTGTCTTGGTATTCCAGAAGAAACGTATTATTTGCGACTTCACCTGTCTGGCTATCTGGTACGGTACGGCCACAGAGTTGGCCAAAAACCACAGGCCCATTAAGGGCGTAAGAACGCCCATTACGAGGTACCTTCGTACAGCGAAGGGAAAGCTGAACTTGAGGGTGTGGGATACCTCCTCTTTGAAAGAGTGGACTTCCGTCTTCCAGCTCTCGACTGACGCTCCGTTAGCATTGTACTCGATCCCTAGTATGCGGATCCTATTTACCACTGTAACACCATGCAGCGTTGTTGGTGCTGACGAGTGCAAACAGAGCGACTTACTTTTGTGAATATTAAGTTTCGCGCCTGAAATGGAGGCGTACTCTGCGAACACTCCTACGGCTACGCCTAGACTGTCGTCGTCTCTGTGATAAATTGTCACGTCGTCTGCATATGCCGTGACTTTTACCGAACAATTGCCTGGAAGATGTAACCCCAGCACGCTCTTATGTTTTTCCACTTGCAACAGGAATGGTTCGATCGTCAGGGCAACAAGCAGGGGTGAAAGCGGACAGCCTTGTCGCACGCCGCGTGAAACCTGAAAGGATGCTACTATCTCCTGATTCATCGTCAGGTCGCTACCGATATCATTGTACAGTTCCATGATCAGGTACACAAACTCCCTGGGAAACCCAAAGGCTAGTAATATCGCAAATATGTATGTGCGCTCCATCCTGTCGAAGTCTTGAGCTTGGTCGAGAGAAGTTAGCCACCCTCTGGCTTGCCTTGCCCCAGTGTACTCTATTATGTCCCTGTTGAGCATGTTTAGGGTTTGGACATTACGCCCCGAGACGGAGCAGGATTGCCAAGAATGTATTAACGATGGCATGATCTCCTGCACTCGCATCGTCAGTACGGTGGTCAGCAGCTTGTAATCGGTGCCAAGCAGCGTAATGGGGCACCAATTACGTGGATCCTCGAGGCCTTCTTCCGATTTGGGAAGTAAAATGATCCTTCCCTGTCTAAACGATTGTGGGAGAGTGTGCGTACTTATGAACTTATTAAGGACCTCACACAACTGCGGGCCTATGAGGTCCCAAAAAGTGGAGTAGAATTCGGCTGTAAGGCCGTCGCAACCTGGCGCTGAGCATTTGTGAAGGTGGTGTAATGCTCGTGAGAGCTCCTCTATTGAGATTGGGGTAACCAGGTAACAGTACTCTTCAGGAGAGAGTTGTGGCAAGTCCGCCAAGAAGGGATGGCCAAGTACACTATCCAACTTAAGCTCAAGCTCGTGGGTAGAGAGGCTCTCAAAATGTGCGTGAAACCTTAAAATGTCCTGTTGACTGAAGTCCTTGTTTTTCATGCGACTCAATCTGCGACTGCTTACATAGTTAAGTACTTCCGGATGCGAGCTTGGTAAATGCCTGGCTGGAAATGAAGAGACAGAAGACGTTAAATTCCTCAGCCGCGTTAATCTCGGCTTAAGGTCGTTCAGGTAGGTCTTCATTAACAGTGAGGACGGTTGGCCCCGCTGTACGATCCGGATGCGATGCAATGTGTGTCTGATTAAGTGGGACTGCCCGTGCTTAAGCTTTGTTCCTTCATCTGTGCAGATCTCCCTCCATGATCGTTTGAGCTCGTCCCAGTTTCCTGTGTTCAGCTATCTTCAATTTATATGAAATTGATACGGGTAACATGCGTAGCTGTTCAAAAAGTGACATACAGGGGTGAGTACTCATTCAATAATTTCTTATACGAATAGCACGTTATTGAAGGCGACAAACATAGTCTCAATATGTTTTGTATGTCTCGCCCCTCCTTTGCAGGCAATAGCATAAATCGCTGAGCGCGAATGAGAAATACAGACCGCGTGAAATCGAAAGTCCAAAGCACTCTCGAGCCCTTAGTAATACATGACAGCCATGAGTTAATTTGGAGCAGACATTAATAATTTCTTGCTTCCGGTGCATATCAGACTCAAACACAGCACCAAGATATTACTTGCATTGCGACACGCTGAGGACATTCTTGTTGTTAATAACTGGTGCAACGTGGTGATATTTTATATTATTAGCGAGTGAAGCACGGTGTACTTTATTTTCTGGTTATAAAGTGTCAGCTGATTACTTATGTACCATTATGATACTTCACTAACTTCTTCATTAAATTTACATTTCAGTTCATCTAACTTATCGCCTGTGAAAAGTAATGCTGTGTCATCGGCATGCATAATAGGTTCAGAATCCTTCAGACCTGACGGAAGATCGTTACCATAAAAAAAACAGAGGCCCAGCAAGGAACCGTGCAGAACACAGAAAATTGTGTTTTGTGGTAGAGAGGTTAGATTGCTTACAGCAACATATTGTTTCCTATTTGAAAAATAACGTTGAATTAGATTATAAATCTTTCATTTCAGGCCCTACGTTTCCAATTTCTGTTGCGGTATTGTTTGATCTACCGCATCGAAAGCTTTGGTTACATATAAGTAAACTGCTATGGCTAGTTTGTTATTATGCAGGGCAGTATTTATGAGTCGTGTAAGAACAAGAACTGCGGAAGACTTTGATCTTTGGGGCCTGAAGCCATGCTGATTAGGACAGATGATGTTATATTTGTTTTAAATATTCTGTATACGCTTACAAAGTGCCGTTACAAAAACTATATTGATTGCATTTAGCAGCGTTATCACCCTGTACTTTTCTATGTCGGATCGCTCACCGCTTTTGAAGATAGGTATGGCCTTCTTCACCTGCAGTTCATCACGATACACTCCATTTTCCAACGCATGGTTTAAGATATGCAGTAGATGGATTCCCCGCATATCAAAGTTGTTTTTTATCAGACCTACAGGTAATGCATCTGGTTGTGCCGCCTTAGCCACTGAAGGGTTGTTTACTGTTGTAACTAATTCTTCAATTTCTATGTGAGGCAATGCAAAAGTGTTGTTGTCACGCTCTGCCATTTTCACTGAAGGAACATCAGCTTGTACTTGTGCATGTACCTTAGGCCCTACGGAGGCAAAATAGTTACCTAATGATTCAACTGTACCTTCGTCAACAGTTTCAGGGAAAGTAGAGATGTTCGATCCTAAGCCGCTTGCGTAATTTACCGTGTCCCAATTTTTTTTTATTTACATGCGCCTGCTTCACGAGAGAGGAATAACATTGTTTTTTTTCCTTTTCCTCATAGGAAACATAGATAGGTTTAGATAGCGTTTAAATTGAGTTATGTAATATTCGTTTGATCTGAACCGTTACCATTTGTGGTACCATTTATGCTTATCTTTTTACAATGTTAATATTTCAGTATTCATCCAAGGACACTTTGGGTAGCTGTATAAATATGGGTCGGCAAAGGCCGCCGTTCAATCGCACATTTAAGTATATCTAGAAATTTCCTGTACTCGGTATCAACGTGTTTATCATATGCCGCAATGAGATCTGTTCTTTCTAATCTTTAACGCAGCCGGATGTAGTCTATCTTAGTCAGTATTTTACTCTGTACCGAATTCAGTGTTTCTCAATAGGAACAATAATGGATGAATGGTCTGCAATCAACTCACCGCAAGGACCACTCTGCGCAGCTTAAGTAATATAACACTGGATGTGATCTACTGAGTAGTTGAGGTATCGGGTCGCGAGTTGCTTCTGTTTAAAAAGTTTTCTCCGAAATTATTATTGCTCTTTTGAACAGCTTACGCCTATACGCCACGCTGTGACGGATCTGTGCGCCGACAACGGCGCGCGCAGGCGCACGTTAGACTTTTCTGACAGGAACGCTATTCTTGCGGGATGAGGCACAGGAGCGGTAACTACGCTCGGTCGGCCACTGCGGTAGCACAAGATACGCTTGCTCATCGATATCTGCGCCAATCAACAACGTAAGCCTTTCTTTTGATTGCAATGGTAGGCCCTGCCCAAACGGGCAAGGCCTCTCAAAAGTTGGCCTATAGGCACATTGGAGTGTCCCTCCCCACAGTAATCTTTAGTAAAAGGCGAATAAGCAATTTTATTCGTGACTTAGGTACATAAAACAGGTTCCAGTGAAGTTACAGACGTCAAGTTCACAGACAAGTTCCAGACAAACTGAAACACACTGCTTCACATGGTGTATCACAAGAATATATTTACAAGAATGTGGCAGGTTCTATATCCCTGCTGTGGGCACAAACAATACACTTCATGTCTTGCGCAACCCTTCAATTGGCGCGCACTGAAATTTCACTCTACCATGCGTGAGTGCAATAAACGGGCAAGACCACTTCTTAAGGAACTCTTCTTCACCCAAGAAGAAGAGCTCTGCCTCCAAATGGTCAATTACTATGGTGTACATTCTTGAGAGCAGCCTCCACTGGCTCTTTCGGGGCTTACCCTGATTAACAGCCAGCCCCCTGTTCTCCCACAGCACGAAGAACCCAACTGCAAGCAAGAGCCTGGCCACGTGGTTATGCGGGCACACTCCTCGGTTAACAAACTTTTGGATCTCTAAGGAGGCATATACCTTACTCAACAACGTCCAGAATATTTTTGCTACCTGACAGGAGAGCAAGGCGTGTTTGTTATCTTCATGTGATTTACAGTTAATACATTGTTCGTTTTTGGTGTAGTGCCATTTGTACGTGCGGTCCGCTGTGGGTAAGACGGACCAACCAAAGCGCCAGGCAACATCCTGAATGTCACCCGGTAACCAGCTGGGGGTTAACAACACCCATGGGAATTGTGTTTTCCTCGTGTCGTTTACCGAAGTTAGCAAGAGTTCTTGGGCTAGCTCTGTGTTGTTCACCTCCAAGAGGGGTGTTTCTAATTGTAGAGATGAGATTCTCTTCAAAATGCCTAAGACATGCCTATAGAACGCTGAGGGGTTTACTGCTTTAGGACCTGTTACCTCTGCCTGAGAAAACAGGCGACCTTGAACACCCAGCAAGTAGCAAGCCAGTTTCCTTGCTGGGTGGTCCGGACTCAATTGTAGTACTCTCAGTGTGGTCTTAAGAGCAAAGATGTGTGCCAAAACAACCACCGAGCGGATGTTCCAACCGCCGTTCTCTCTTGGCAAGCCAAGATTTTCATACTTCACCAAGGCTGTCTTGGTATTCCAGAAGAAACGTATTATTTGCGACTTCACCTGTCTGGCTATCTGGTACGGTACGGCCACAGAGTTGGCCAAAAACCACAGGCCCATTAAGGGCGTAAGAACGCCCATTACGAGGTACCTTCGTACAGCGAAGGGAAAGCTGAACTTGAGGGCGTGGGATACCTCCTCTTTGAAAGAGTGGACTTCCGTCTTCCAGCTCTCGACTGACGCTCCGTTAGCATTGTACTCGATCCCTAGTATGCGGATCCTATTTACCACTGTAACACCATGCAGCGTTGTTGGTGCTGACGAGTGCAAACAGAGCGACTTACTTTTGTGAATATTAAGTTTCGCGCCTGAAATGGAGGCGTACTCTGCGAACACTCCTACGGCTACGCCTAGACTGTCGTCGTCTCTGTGATAAATTGTCACGTCGTCTGCATATGCCGTGACTTTTACCGAACAATTGCCTGGAAGATGTAACCCCAGCACGCTCTTATGTTTTTCCACTTGCAACAGGAATGGTTCGATCGTCAGGGCAACAAGCAGGGGTGAAAGCGGACAGCCTTGTCGCACGCCGCGTGAAACCTGAAAGGATGCTACTATCTCCTGATTCATCGTCAGGTCGCTACCGATATTATTGTACAGTTCCATGATCAGGTACACAAACTCCCTGGGAAACCCAAAGGCTAGTAATATCGCAAATATGTATGTGCGCTCCATCCTGTCGAAGTCTTGAGCTTGGTCGAGAGAAGTTAGCCACCCTCTGGCTTGCCTTGCCCCAGTGTACTCTATTATGTCCCTGTTGAGCATGTTTAGGGTTTGGACATTACGCCCCGAGACGGAGCAGGATCGCCAAGAATGTATTAACGATGGCATGATCTCCTGCACTCGCATCGTCAGTAGGGTGGTCAGCAGCTTGTAATCGGTGCCAAGCAGCGTAATGGGGCGCCAATTACGTGGATCCTCGAGGCCTTCTTCCGATTTGGGAAGTAAAATGATCCTTCCCTGTCTAAACGATTGTGGGAGAGTGTGCGTACTTATGAACTTATTAAGGACCTCACACAACTGCGGGCCTATGAGGTCCCAAAAAGTGGAGTAGAATTCGGCTGTAAGGCCGTCGCAACCTGGCGCTGAGCATTTGTGAAGGTGGTGTAATGCTCGTGAGAGCTCCTCTATTGAGATTGGGGTAACCAGGTAACAGTACTCTTCAGGAGAGAGTTGTGGCAAGTCCGCCAAGAAGGGATGGCCAAGTACACTATCCAACTTAAGCTCAAGCTCGTGGGTAGAGAGGCTCTCAAAATGTGCGTGAAACCTTAAAATGTCCTGTTGACTGAAGTCCTTGTTTTTCATGCGACTCAATCTGCGACTGCTTACATAGTTAAGTACTTCCGGATGCGAGCTTGGTAAATGCCTGGCTGGAAATGAAGAGACAGAAGACGTTAAATTCCTCAGCCGCGTTAATCTCGGCTTAAGGTCGTTCAGGTAGGTCTTCATTAACAGTGAGGACGGTTGGCCCCGCTGTACGATCCGGATGCGATGCAATGTGTGTCTGATTAAGTGGGACTGCCCGTGCTTAAGCTTTGTTCCTTCATCTGTGCAGATCTCCCTCCATGATCGTTTGAGCTCGTCCCCGTTTCCTGTGTTCAGCTATCTTCAATTTATATGAAATTGATACGGCTAACATACGTAGCTGTTCAAAAAGTAACATACAGGGGTGAGTACTTCTTCAATAATTTATTATACGAATAGCACGTTATTGAAGGCGACAAACATGGTCTCAATATGTTTTGTATGTCTCGCCCCTCGTTTGCAGGCAATAGCATAAATCGCTGAGCGCGAATGAGAAATACAGACCGCGTGAAATCGAAAGTCCAAAGCACTCTCGAGCCCTTAGTAATACATGACAGCCATGAGTTAATTTGGAGCAGACATTAATAATTTGTTGCTTCCAGTGCATATGAGACTCAAACACAGCACCAAGATATTACTTGCATTGCCACACGCTGAGGACATTCTTGTTGTTAATAACTGGTGCAACGTGGTGATAATTTATACTATTCGCGAGTGAAGCACGGTGTAATTTATTTTCTGGTTATCAAGTGTCAGTGAAGTATCATAATGGTACATAAGTAATCAGCTAAGTTCTACATTAAATTTACATTTCAGTTCATGTAACTTATCGCCTGTGCAAAGTAATGCTGTGTCATCGGCATGCATAATAGCTTCAGAATCCTTCAGACCTGACGGAAGATCGTTACTATAAAAAAAAACAGAAGCCCAGCAAGGAACCGTGCAGAACACAGAAAATTGGGTTTTGTGGTAGAGAGGTTAGATTGCTTACAGCAACATATTGTTTCCTATTTGAAAAATAACGTTTAATTAGATTATAAATCTTTCGTTTCAGGCCCTACGTTTCCAATTTCTGTTGCAGTATTGTCTGATCTACCGCATTGAAAGCTTTGGATACATCTAAGTTAACTACTATGACTAGTTTGTTATTATGCAGTGCAGTATTTATGAGTTGTGTAAGAACAAGAACTGCGGAAGGCTTATCTTTCGGGTCTGAAGCCATGCTGATTAGGACAGATGATGTTATATTTGTTTTAAATATTCTGTATACGCTTACAAAGTGGCTTTTCGCTCACCGCTTTTAAAGATTGGTATGACCTTCTTCACCTGCAGTTCATCAGCATACACTTCATTTTCCAACGTATAAGATATGCAGTAGATGGATTCCCAGCATATCAAAGTTGTTTTTTATCAGCCTAACGGGTAGTGCATCTGGTTCTGCCGCCTTAGAGACTGAAGGGTTGTTTACTGTTGTAACTACTTCTTCAATTTCTATGTGAGGCAATGCAAAAGTGTTGTCACGCTCTGCCATTTTCACTGAAGGAACATCAGCATGTACTTCTGCATGTACCTTAGGCCCTACGGAGGCAAAATAGGTACCAAATGATTCAACTGTACCTTCGTCAACTGTTTAAGGGAAAGTAGAGATGTTCGATCCTACGCCGATTCCGTAATTTAGCGTGTCCCAATGTTTTTTTTTTGTATTAACATGCGCCTGCTTCACGAGAGATGAATAACATTCTGTTTTTTTCCTTTTCCTCATAGGAAGCATGTAATATTCGTTCCATCTGAACTGTTCCCATTTTTGGCGCCATTTATCCTTATCTTTTTAAAAAGTTAATATTTCAGTATTCATCCAAGGATACTTTGGGTAGCTGTATGTTTATGGGTCGGCAAAGGCCGCCGTTCAACGGCATTTTTAAGTATATCTAGAAATTTCCTGTACTCGGTATCAACGTGTTTATCATATGCCGTAATTAGATCTCGTCTTTCTAATATTTCACACAGCCGGACGTAGCCTATCTTATTCAGTATTTTACTCTGTACCGAATTCAGTGTTTCTCAATAGGAACAGTATTGTGCGGATGAATGGTCTGCAATCAACTCACCGCAAGGGCCAGTCTGCGCAGCTTAATATGACACAGGATGTGGTCTACTGAGTAGTTGAGGTATCGGGTCGCGAGTTGCTTCTGTTTAAAAAGTTTTCTCCGAAATTATTATTGCTCTTTTGAACAGCTTACGCCTATACGCCACGCTGTTACGGATCTGTGCGCCGACAACGGCGCGCGCAGGCGCACGTTAGACTTTTCTGACAGGAACGCTATTCTTGCGGGATGAGGCACAGGAGCGGTAACTACGCTCGGTCGGCCACTGCGGTAACACACGATACGCTTGCTCATCGATATCTGCGCCAATCAACAACGTAAGCCTTTCTTTTGATTGCAATGGTAGGCCCTGCCCAAACGGGCAAGGCCTCTCAAAAGTTGGCCTATAGGCACATTGGAGTGTCCCTCCCCACAGTAATCTTTAGTAAAAGGCGAATAAGCAATTTTATTCGTGACTTAGGTACATAAAACAGGTTCCAGTGAAGTTACAGACGTCAAGTTCACAGACAAGTTCCAGACAAATTGAAACACACTGCTTCACATGGTGTATCACAAGAATATATTTACAAGAATGTGGCAGGTTCTATATCCCTGCTGTGGGCACAAACAATACACTTCATGTCTTGCGCAACCCTTCAATTGGCGCGCACTGAAATTTCACTCTACCATGCGTGAGTGCAATAAACGGGCAAGACCACTTCTTAAGGAACTCTTCTTCACCCAAGAAGAAGAGCTCTGCCTCCAAATGGTCAATTACTATGGTGTACATTCTTGAGAGCAGCCTCCACTGGCTCTTTCGGGGCTTACCCTGATTAACAGCCAGCCCCCTGTTCTCCCACAGCACGAAGAACCCAACTGCAAGCAAGAGCCTGGCCACGTGGTTATGCGGGCACACTCCTCGGTTAACAAACTTTTGGATCTCTAAGGAGGCATATACCTTACTCAACAACGTCCAGAATATTTTTGCTACCTGACAGGAGAGCAAGGCGTGTTTGTTATCTTCATGTGATTTACAGTTAATACATTGTTCGTTTTTGGTGTAGTGCCATTTGTACGTGCGGTCCGCTGTGGGTAAGACGGACCAACCAAAGCGCCAGACAACATCCTGAATGTCACCCGGTAACCAGCTGGGGGTTAACAACACCCATGGGAATTGTGTTTTCCTCGTGTCGTTTACCGAAGTTAGCAAGAGTTCTTGGGCTAGCTCTGTGTTGTTCACCTCCAAGAGGGGTGTTTCTAATTGTAGAGATGAGATTCTCTTGAAAATGCCTAAGACATGCCTATAGAACGCTGAGGGGTTTACTGCTTTAGGACCTGTTACCTCTGCCTGAGAAAACAGGCGACCTTGAACACCCAGCAAGTAGCAAGCCAGCTTCCTTGCTGGGTGGTCCGGACTCAATTGTAGTACTCTCAGTGTGGTCTTAAGAGCAACGATGTGTCCCAAAACAACCACCGAGCGGATGTTCCAACCGCCGTTCTCTCTTGGCAAAGCCAAGATTTTCATACTTCACCGAGGCTGTCTTGGTATTCCAGAAGAAACGTATTATTTGCGACTTCACCTGTCTGGCTATCTGGTACGGTACGACCACAGAGTTGGCCAAAAACCACAGGCGGCCCGTAAGAACGCCCATTACGAGGTACCTTCGTACAGCGAAGGGAAAGCTGAACTTGAGGGCGTGGGACACCTCCTCTTTGAAAGAGTGGAGTTCCGTCTTCCAGCTCTCGACTGACGCTCCCTTAGCATTGTACTCGATCCTTAGTATGCGGATCCTATTTACCACTGTAACACCATGCAGCGTTGTTGGTGCTGACGAGTGCAAATAGAGCGACTTACTTTTGTGAATATTAAGTTTCGCGCCTGAAATGGAGGCGTACTCTGCGAACACTCCTAGGGCTACGCCTAGAGTGTCTTCGTCTCTGTGATAAATCGTCACGTCGTCTGCATATGCCGTGAGTTTTACCGAACAATTGCCTGGGAGCTGTAACCCCAGCACGCTCTTATGTTTTTCCACTTGCAACAGGAATGGTTGGATCGTCAGGGCGAATAGCAGGGGTGAAAGCGGAGAGCCTTGTCGCACGCCGCGTGAAACCTGAAAGGATGCTACTATCTCCTGATTCATCGTCAGGTCGCTACCGATATCATTGTACAGTTCCATGATCAGGTACACAAACTGCCTGGGAAACCCAAAGGCTAGTAATACCGCAAATATGTATGTGTGCTCCACCCAGTCGAAGGCTTGAGCTTGGTCGAGAGAAGTTAGCCACCCTCTGGCTTGCCTTGCCCCAGTGTACTCTATTATGTCCCTGTTGAGCATGTTTAGGGTTTGGACATTACGCCCCGAGACGGAGCAGGATTGCCAAGAATGTATTAACGATGGCATTGTCTCCTGCACTCGCATCGTCAGTACGGTGGTCAGCAGCTTGCAGTCGGTGCCCAGCAGCGTAATGGGGCGCCAATTACGTGGATCCTCGAGGCCTTCTTCCGATTTGGGAAGTAAAAGGATCCTTCCCCGTCTAAACGATTGTGGGAGAGTGTGCGTACTTATGAACTTATTAAGGACCTCACACAACTTCGGGCCTATGAGGTCCCAAAAAGTGGAGTAGAATTCGGCTGTAAGGCCGTCGCAACCTGGCGCTGAACCTTTATGCAGGTGCTCGTGAGAGCTCCTCTATTCAGATTGGGGTAACCAGGTAACAGTACTCTTCAGGAGAGCTTTGTGGTAAGTCCGCCAAGAAGGGATGCCCAAGTACACTATCCAACTTGAGCTCAAGCTCGTGGGTAGAGAGGCTCTCAAAATGTGCGTGAAACCTTAAAATGTCCTGTTGACTGAAGTCCTTGTTTTTCATCCGACTCAACCTGCGACTGCTTCCATAGTTAAGTACTTCCGGACGCGAGCGTGGTAAATGCCTGGCTGGAAATGAAGAGACAGAAGACGTTAAATTCCTCAGCCGCGTTAATCTCGTCTTAAGGTCGTTCAGGTAGGTCTTCATTAACAGTGAGGACGGTTGGCCCCGCTGTACGATCCGGATGCGATGCAATGTGTGTCTGATTAAGTCGGACTGCCCGTGCTTAAGCTTTTTTCCTTCATCTGTGCAGATCTCCCTCCATGATCGTTTGAGCTCGTCCCAGTTTCCTGTGTTCAGCTATCTTCAATTTATATTAAATTGATACGGGTAACATGCGTAGCTGTTCAAAAAGTGACATACAGGGGTGAGTACTTATTCAATAATTTCTTATACGAATAGCACGTTATTGAAGGCGACAAACATGGTCTCAATATGTTTTGTATGTCTCGCCCCTCGTTTGCAGGCAATAGCATAAATCGCTGAGCGCGAATGAGAAATACCGACCGCGTGAAATCGAAAGTCCAACAAAGCACTCTCGAGCCCTTTGTAATACATGACAGCCATGATTTAATTTGGAGCAGACATTAATAATTTGTTGCTTCCAGTTCATATCAGACTCAAACACAGCACCAAGATATTACTTGCATTGCGACACGCTGAGGACATTCTTGTTGTTAATAACTGGTGCAACGTGGCGATATTTTATATTATTCGCGAGTGAAGCACGGTGTACTTTATTTTCTGGTTATCAAGTTTCAGCTGATTACTTATGTACCATTATGATACTTCACTAAGTTCTTCATTAAATTTACATTTCAGTTCATCTAACTTATCGCCTGTGGAAAGTAATGCTGTGTCATCGGCATGCATAATAGCTTCAGAATCCTTCTGACCTGACGGAAGATCGTTACTATAAAAAAAGAACAGAGGCCCAGCAAGGAACCGTGCAGAACACAGAAAATTGTGTTTTGTGGTAGAGAGGCTAGATTGCTTACAGCAACATATTGTTTCCTATTTGAAAAATAACGTTGAATTAGATTATAAATCTTTCATTTCAGGCCCTACGTTTACAATTTCTGTTGCGGTATTGTCTGATCTACCGCATCGAAAGCTTTGGTTACATCTAAGTAAACTACTATGGCTAGTTTGTTATTATGCAGGGCAGTATTTATGAGTTGTGTAAGAACAAGAACTGCGGAAGACGTTGATCTTTGGGGCCTGAAGCCATGCTGATTAGGACAGATGATGTTATATTTGTTTTAAATATGCTGTATACGCTTACAAAGTGCCTTTACAAAAACTGTATTGATTGCATTTAGCAGCGATATCAGCCTGTACTTTTCTATGTCGGATCGCTCACCGCTTTTAAAGATAGGTATGACCTTCTTCACCTGCAGTTCATCACGATACACTCCATTTTCGAAAGCATGGTTTAAGATATGCAGTAGATGGATTCCCAGCATATCAAAGTTGTTTTTATCAGACCTACAGGTAATGCATCTGGTTGTGCCGCCTTAGCCACTGAAGGGTTGTTTACTGTTGTAACTAATTCTTGAATTTCTATGTGAGGCAATGCAAAAGCGTTGTTGTCACGCTCTGCCATTTTCACCGAAGGAACATCAGCATGTACATGTGCATGTACAGGTGCCCTCAGAATAATTCGGAACGCCGGACACGCAGCTGCTCGTCGGCGGAGCGCGCCGGCGGATAAATACAGGCAAGGTCTGCGCATGCGCAGTCTCCCTAGCGAGCAAGTTTCGCTCCCAAGTGTTTCTAGATTGGCGTTGTCTTGCTCCAAAAAGGTAGCGCTAGGTGCCCTTTAGCATTGAGCAGGGGGGGCTGGGCGTATGAATGTCTGTAGCGCAGCATGCACCATAATCTATAAATAAAGGCTTGTGGACGCCGTGCAGCGTATTCTCGCCATGGTCTGCATCCCGTGTGGGAGATAATAGCAATGCTTTGCGTGAATACGTGCTAGTGAGGCGGCTTGGCTACAACGACCTCGCTGCCCTATTTTTTCAACCGTGTTAGCCTGCCCTGCGAAGTATTAGTTCTTATTAAATTATCTCCTACTCCGTGGTACTAATGGCTTCGTAAAACGAGGACAATTTCCACTTATACATGACCCTTCTTAAAGGGTGTGTTTGCGATAGTGGCAATAAAAGAGTTTACAAAATGAAATAACGCGGCACGTTCCTCAAGGGCAGTTTCATGCACAGGAGGCCACCTCATTCCTTTTCCTCGAGGGAGGCCGCTCTTCGGGCCACTTGCTCGCATGACCAGCTCTGGCTGGTGGACCGTGCTTGCCTAGAGATGTCCGCCAGGGGGCTCCCGGACGTCTAGGGGCCCAACCACATTTAGATAGATCCAGTAAAGTTTTATCCATCCATCCATCCATTCGAAGGGCACTTTAATGAAATCTTCACGACTCCAGTCATTTATTGGCGCACCACATTACGTGGTTCGCATATATTGTGCGCCAATCAAACACGGAAACTGGATCATTGGAAGCGAGTATTCTTACGTATTGATCGCGTGTCGGCGTTTGTTGGTGTAGATATTCATTTTCATACTCATTTTCTTTTGCTCAGAGGGGATATACAATGATAATCAAGGGTAGGCTGTGTGAGCTGAATGAAAAAAAAAAATATAGTAAGGAGAACATAGTAAATATAAATAACAGGAAGAACACTGGGTTCATTTTTTCCACAGAAAACAAAAAGAATCGAAACGTAACTTTGTTTCGTCTAAAGCGGTTGGCATGTTCTGCTATCAACATCTCGCGATGTCCACGCGAAGCGCAGCTTGTAGGCAGCGTGGAATTGACTCGCAGAGCGCATCTACGAAGTCGCTCCTCTCACCAAAGCCCTTCCACTCGCGCGTTGTGGCGAGCCAGAGCTCGTCGGCACTTGCACCTCCAAGATTCAGCTTGGATAAACTTTCCTTCATCGTGCCCCACACGTTCACAACATTGAAGTCTGCACCTTTCGGAGGCAAATAAAGAACGCGAACACCACATTTTTAAGAAGTTTTTCCACAGCTCTGGCCATGTGCACCGGCTCAGGTCTTGTTGGAACAAGTAGCAGCCATCTTTAAATGGCCCGTCAAGAGCTATGGCAATAGGTGGAAGTCCTTAATTTCAGCTGTGAACAATGGGGACAGCCGGATTATCGGACCGAGGCCCTCTTTGCTAATTGCTCCCCAAACGTTGAGGGCAGAGTGGCCGCTGTTGTAGATCTCGGAAACATACTCAGGCTCATATCTACACGAAAAGGAGGCAATGGATAATGGTCTTTGCAGATAAAATACCTCTCGCGCGTCCGAAGAATTTCTGCTTAAAAGATCAGAATGAAAAGGAAAATACCTGCAGTTGTATGGTCTCCATACCCGGCGCTCTTAATCCCATCTAGATGAAAATGTCGATTCATCTGAGAATATGACTTCCTTCCATTCTTCACAGTCGTCCAGCGCTCATATGCCCTGCCAAACTCAAGGCGCCGGCGTTTTTGGCACTCCGCAATGTGTGGCTTTTGTGCCGCGACAAATCCACGAAGACCAGCCTCTCGCATGCGCCTTCTAATTGTTTCCTTACTGCCTTGCAGGTTGAAGGCTGTCTTGATCTGGCGGATCGGCAAGGCTGCAGCAACAATCAGAAGGTCGGACTCTTGCAACATGCATCGGTGTCGTCCCGATCGTGCTGCATCTTTGAGTCGGCCATCTTCATCCCTGTATGCTTGGATTATTCGGTTGACCGCACTTATAGACTTTCCTGTGAGGCGGCATATCTCACGTTGAGGTACATCTTGTGAACTGAGCTTAATTATATTTCTCCGCACAGTCACCGGCCCTTTTTTCGGCATGTTGCCTCTATTGTAATAGCGCGGAATTCGCGTAACTGTCATTGTTTAAATATGTTCGTATCTCTTTATCAATCGAGCCGCCGATATCATCACGGTTGCATCAGACGCAAACGCCGCCGTTTGCCAGCGCTAGTCACCGTCACGTACCATAAATATTTTGAGCAAATTATAAATACGGCCCACATGAAAAATGAAAAACAAAGGCGCCCAAGCACCCGACCATGCACACACGAGCGCTTATGCTCCAACGCGAGTGCATGCGCAGACAGAGCTTGTCACGGACACCATCGGCCCAGCCCCCTTCACAAAACGTTAAGGGGCACCTAGGGCTACCGTTTTGGAGCAACGCAACCCAAACTAGATGCACTAGGGAGCCAACCCTGCTCGCTAGGGAGACCGCGCACGCGCAGACCATGGTACTACTTTTTCCACGGGCGCGCTCCGTCGGCGAGCGGCCGCGTGTGTTGCGTTCCGAATTATTCTGAGACCGCCTGTACCTTAGGCCCTACGGAGGCAAAATAGTTACCTAATGATTCAACTGTACCTTCATCAGCAGTTTCAGGGAAAGTAGAGATGTTCGATCCTAAGCCGATTGCGTAATTTACCGTGTCCCAAATTTTATTTTGTATATACATGCGCCTGCTTCACGAGAGATGAATAACATTGTTTTTTTTTCCTTTTCCTCATAGGAAACATAGATAGGTTTAGATAGCGTTTAAATTGAGTTATGTAATATTCGTTTGATCTGAACCGTTACCATTTGTGGTACGACTTATCGTTATCTTTTCACAATGTTAATATTTCAATATTCATCCAAGGACACTTTGGGTAGCTGTATATTTATGGGTCGGCAAAGGCCGCCGTTCAATCGCACATTTAAGTATATCTAGAAATTTACTGTACTCGGTATCAACGTGTTTATCATATACCGCAATGAGATCTGTTCTTTCTAATCTTTCACGCAGCCGGATGTAGTCTATCTTAGTCAGTATTTTACTCTGTACCGAATTCAGTGTTTCTCAATAGGAACAATAATGGATGAATGGTCTGCAATCAACTCACCGCAAGGACCAGTCTGCGCAGCTTATGTAATATGACACTGGATGTGATCTACTGAGTAGTTGAGGTATCGGGTCGCGAGTTGCTTCTGTTTAAAAAGTTTTCTCCGAAATTATTATTGCTCTTTTGAACAGCTTACGCCTATACGCCACGCTGTTACGGATCTGTGCACCGACAACGGCGCGCGCAGGCGCACGTTAGACTTCTCTGACAGTAACGCTATTCTTGCGGGATGAGGCACATGAAGGGTACCTACGCTCGGTCGGCCGCTGTGATAACTCAAGATATGCTTGCTCATCGATATCTGCGTCAATGAACAACGTAAGTCTTTCTTTTGATTGCAATGGTAGGCCCTGCCCAAACGGGCAAGGCCTCTCAAAAATTGGCCTATAGGCTCATTGGAGTGTCCCTCCCCACGGTAATCTTTAGTAAAAGGCGAGTGTGTTTAGAAAAAGTTTATTTCGACAAGAGACGATACGAACACTGAGTCATAATCACGGCACGATTCCACCCGGACGATAACATGTAAGAAACGAAACAAAGCGCGTTGTCAACGTAAGTAGTGTCCGAGTCCTCACGCACCAACATATAAACACGTATACCCACGGAAAGGCACAGTTTCACATAAACTAAATGCCACATGTACAAAATGATTTTCAATATATACAGCGTACACAATGGTTATATACAATGAGGATGTGATAGAACACTTTACACAATTTTGAAGTGATGTGCACGAGATGTGTATATACAAAAATGATCATGTATACGAGTGGACACACACACAGAAATCACGGGCACCTGCATTCTATGTGCATTAAATGAATAATTCTGATGGTCTGGCTACAAGAACCAGGCTGGACGAAAATTCAGCCATACGTGTCCATCAGCCACCGACAGGAAACGACATGACCACTGTTGAAGGAACTCTTCTTCTCCAAGGAAGAACAACTCCTCCGACAGAAACGACAGTAGCTCAGAGTAGAGCCTCCCCATAAGTGGAAACAGAGCGCGGTGACGACGTCCCATGGCAACTGCCTCGCACCGGTTACGCCATAGACAGAAGGCCCCCGCAGCAATTAAAAGTCGCGCGAAGCGGCCACGTGAGCAGCGACCAGATGTAATAAAGCGGTTAACTCCAAGGCCACGAAATCCAGTATGCACGGCCCTCCAAAATATCCTGGCAACGACGCATTGCAGCAGTACATGTTTATTGGATTCTTGAAGGGGGCAATTGGGACACTGCGAAGATGGGACAACGCCCCACCGCTCAAGCCTGTCCCGAGTTGGAAGCACTTGCCACCGTAGACGCCACATGAAGTCGCGTAGGTGGCCAGGCAAAAATGACGCCGTTATCGCATCCCACGACACATTATTGGAACGTGCGAGGCGCGCTGGGGGAACTAGAGGAAGCAGTAAGGCTGACATAGTATCGACTACGCGGTTTTGGAGAACGTCTACATCAGGACATACCTGTTGTATGTGGCGATAAAATGCCACGGCCGTACAGTAAAATGTAGGTGCGTTTAACACTTGTGGGCCGCGATTTAAGTGTACGCCCGGTAACATGTAGCGAATTTTCGTGCCTAGGAAATAGCAAGCGAGTTCACGCGCTGGACACTGATCATGCTGTAACAGACGGAGCAGAAATTGCAGAGCAAGCAGCCGGCAGCGGACAGACACGGATGGGAAGGCAAATCCACAGCGAGAGCGTGGTTGCCCAAGCGCCGCGCGACAGACTAGTTCTGTACGGCCCGACCAGAAGAAGGCACCAAGAAGGGATTGCAAGGACCTAGTAACCCGTAATGGTGGCTGTACGACGTGACAAACGTACCACACTCGGCCGCAAAATACAGACTGCGCTAAGTACCTTCTTTCTGATAGGGGTAAATCATAACCTTGAACATCTTTAATATTTCGCCTTACATCTTCAAGAATTGAGAGCCACACAGAGTCTGATATGCCATTAGAGGTGTAGTCAAGGCCTAAAATGCGAAGAGAATTGCTCTTTTGAAGACTGAAAAGGGGACTTAGGCGTGTCTGTGGTGAACCAATGAACAAATAACGACATTTTGAAAAATTTAGCGCAGCACCTGAAATATTTCCGTACTCAGTGAAAATTCGAAGGCTACGGGTTAAGCTATCTTCATTCCTGAGATATAATGTGATGTCATCGGCGAAGGCTGTCACCTTCACAACACCGCTACCAGGCAGTGGGAGACCGCATACGTAAGGGTCTCTCACTATTGAGCGCAGAAATGGTTCTAGGCTGAGCACGAAAAGTACTGGGGATAGAGGGCACCCTTGACGAACGCCACGAGTAACGGGAAACGGTGCACTTTCTCGACCATCAAGGAACAATGTACTTCGGATATTTGAATAGGTATTCCTAATAAGTTCAACAAAATTTGACGAGAAGCCGAACGAGGTCAGTACATTAAAAATGTAGTTATGTTCAAGGCGATCGAATGCCTTTTCTTGATCCAGTGAAACTAAGAGACCACGTGCCGACCTGGTCAGCGTGTATGTCATTATGTCACGAGTAACGAACGAAAGACTGTGTATCTCTCTGCCAGGGACTGAGCATGCCTGATGGTGTCCTATTAGGGAAGGCATCAGGCTTCTCAAGCGCCGGGTGAGAACAGCTGTGAAGGTTTTGTAGTCGACGTTGAGAAGCGTGATTGGCCTCCATTCCTCTGGACGAACTGATGACGGATCATGCTTAGGTATCAGCACAATACGACCGTCCCGAAAACTAAACGGGAAATCAAAGTTCTCAAAGCATTGGCTGATAACCGATACGAAAGTGGCACCAATATCTTCCCAGAACGTTAGATAAAACTCCACGGGTAACCCGTCCGGCCCTGGGGCCGAGCCACGCTTCATAGAAGATAATGCTGCTTTCACTTCCTCGGCTGATGGTCGTGCACAAAGACGGTTAGCTACCTCACATGGAACCTGAGGCAGCCCACTAAGCAAAGTATGAAGTCCTTGAGAGCCAGAATCTATTTGCATGGTCGTACGCGCCATGTTTTCAAAATGCGTTACAAATAGCGAATAATCACGTGTGGGAGGTGGTGTAACAGGAAGTGCTCTTGGGGCCGCAGAACCGAATGCATTCGGCTGTCTAAAAAGCGAGTTTCTTGAAAAGCGCAGAACTTCGGGGTGCGCACACGGATTACGTCTGCATCGCCAAGCAGCAGCTGACAAAGACGACGCCGCGATGAGGCGTTGGAAACGCCTCCGTAGCTCACGCTGCCAGGACCGCATCAACGGAGTCAGTTGATTGACGCGAAGGGCGATGCGGAGCTTCGTGGCAGTATCCGCCAGTTCCTCTGACATACGTCGTCTGAGTGCACGTCCTTCAACTGAACAGTGTAGACGCCACTGCATCTTGAGCGCATCCGATGACTCTCGGTCAGATCTAGAAACAGAGGCGACCAAAACTCGTGACAAACAAGAGCGCGAGCGCGCGTCATGTAGAACGCGCATGTCCAGACGCCAGGGTTTTACTGATGAGGAAGCAGGGAAGCGAATTTCAAGTATTACTGGTTTGTGATCGGAAATATAAACAGGGGATGAAGGTAACGTTATCACATCAGACTGGGTGACATACTGAGCTAAACTGCTTGGCACATAGGCACGGTCTAACCTGCTTGACGACGCACCGCGTCGCCAGGTCCAGGCAAATAAAGAACCATGAAAAAGTTGATATGTATCTAGCAACGAAAAATGCTGGACGAGGCGCCGCAACTCCCGTGCGTTCCAATCAGGGCGACCCCAGCCTGGGCTCTGCACATCTGCTCGCGTGTCTAAGACGCAGTTGAAATCCCCAACGAGCACCACGTGACGGCCGTCAAGGAAATACACGTCCAGGTCACGGAAAAAATCATTGGACTTAAAGGCCTGCGCGGGTCCATATATGCACAAAATCCGTAACCTAAATGAAGATAGTACACAATCAAATGCCAATATTCGCCCAGTCCCATCATAAAAGACATGATGATCTCGCAAGAGAGCTCTGTTGAAAATAATAATACCAACTCCGCTAGATCGTGATGTACCGAAGGAGAAGAAACAGTCTAGGTTAAAAGTGCGTTTGAAAGTAAGGACATGTCCAATGGTGAAAAAATTTGTTTCTTGTAAACACAGTATGTCACACTGTTTTGCGCGGGCCACGCTGATAATTTCGGCTTGTTTTACAGGACTTCGGAACCCTTGTGCATTTAATGAAATAATCTTCAAGGTGTCAGCCATAATTAATTAAATGTATCACCAAACTGACCTGGTCGTGTTGTTCAAGTCGGCGCCCCGGGAACAAGTCCAGGGGTTAAGCAGTCCACGCGTCACTTCTTCGACCCTCTCGAAGAAGGCCGAGGTTTTTTGGGCCGCTGTAACTCGGCACGGCGATCGGGGCCGCCGTCCGAGCCAGAGGCTGACGCATGAGCGCGCTTTACGTCTCGTGGGGCCGCCATTTCTATGTCGAGTTCATCCAGGCTTGGCGACAGTCCAACGCTGCTATCAACTCCGAGGCTGAAGCTGTTTTCTGATGAGGATGATGTCGGTAGCGGTAGGACGGCGGGATTGATTTCATCGTCGCCGACAACCTCGGCAGCCGGGGGCCCACCCGGATGCAATGGCTGCGCCGCTGTAGGAGATGCAATTGAGGTGGATGAAGCCGCAGCAGACTTCGTGGGTACATCGACTGCAGCGATCGCAGAGTCAGGCGCTTTATCCGCGTTCAAAACTTTGCTGGGATCAGGAGGAGTGATGGTAGCAGCCCAAGTGGAGGCGCTTTCGGCCACAGCACGCGTGTCCTTCGCTGCTTGGAAGGCCAGCGAACATGGCGTGTTGCGATCCGCCACGTCACGGTCTTCTTTTTCAGTAGAGGAGGCCGGCGAACATGACGCGCTGGGACTTCTCGAGCTGCATGCCTCTTCTTTTTCATTTCTTGACGCTAGTTCTTGCGGTGTCAGTGCAATTTCTTTGGTTATGGCCTCACGCGCAGTCGCAACCGCAGCTGACGCCGGCGGTAAGCGGGGAAAGGCCCCAGTAGCAGCGTCTGAGTATGAACGCCGCACAGGGCACGCGACTGTAGGGTGACTATCCCCGCAACGCCGACAAAGACGGTCACACCCGTCGCTTTCGTGGCCATGGACGCCACAACGGCCACAGAACGCTGCGGTGCACTGTGCACGGTAGTGGTCGCTGGAACCGCACCGACGACACACGCGTTGCAAGCCGCGGTAGTCACACGTCACACGATGACCAGAGACTCGCAGATAATTTGGGACCGGGGTTGTGGCACTCATTTCCATACGCACGAAGCGTGTGCCCGTGAGCACGCCACGTCGTCCGCTCATGAGACCAGCATTGACAGACAGAACCTTGCCGTATGGTGATAGTGCCTGGACGAGGACTTCGTTCGGAACGAAGGACGGCAAAAAGAGGCAGGTTACGTTGGTTACCTGCGGGCCAACGGGAACGACGGGACAACGCTCGCCACCGATGACGAGGCAGCCAGCATCGACGATTAGAGTCATGGAAGCCATGCTCTTGACGGTGACTTGGAAGTTGAGGCCTCCCATGTGCTGAACGCAGTAGACCTCAGAGAGGCCAACTATTGAGGCCGTCGCGTCGACGACGGTCTCGGGACCATTCCCCCTAGGGACAACAACATCGAAGACGTGGGCCTTCGAGGGAGTCCATGACACTTACTTGGCCAAGTGAACCTTCAAGCTATTCTCAAATTTCCATGCTTAAACCTCAACTCTTGTTATTATTTAGCAAGTGTATATCTGACTGGGCTTTTCTACATGTACTTGTTAATAGAGAAATTTTACATGTTGCCGTACTCACGTTTAAAAGCTAATGACATTGTTAAAATAGCCCGGATTGCTTGCACTGCACGACTGCCATTTTCATGCGCAGCAGTCGCCATCTGGTGTTGAACATCGAAGTTTTAAAAGCATGCGGAGGACTTTTTTTTCAACCGGATACTTATTATTAGTTCTAAAATCCAGTACGCACGCAGTTGGTCCCACCCATAGCCTTCAAGGCTAGTGATGGGTCCGCACGCTAAACAAGTACTATAATATTGGCCGACTTTTTGGTGAATGGGCTCAATCACAAAACACTTCAGTAACACGCAAGAAAATTGGCAAGCTTCAGTATATAACTTTGTGGCATATTCGACCGAAGCAGAGAGTCCAAAGTCCAAAGAATTTCCAAAGCACTGACAGGGCATCAAAAAAAAAAGCTGGTTCCTTTTTTTTGTAAATTTGTTTACACGCTTCTTCATTCCAATAGTTTCATAGTAATGAGGAAAAGATGTTTTAACGATGCCAAAATGTCATTGGTATCCATTACTTCGTTTGGAACTTCATGACACACGTTGGCTCCTTTATGTTGTACAGGTCTATGGCTGTATGTATTATGAGAAGGCGGGAAGGTAAATGGACTGTTTGTAGCGGCTCTTGTTTGTTTCATTGATAATCTGAATATAGTAAGCGGCAGGTCGTTATTTGACCTTATTTATTGTATTTACTACTTCAGCTATCTTCAATCTATATGAAATTGATACGGGTAACATGCGTAGCTGTTCAAAAAGTGGCATTCAGGGGTGAGTACTTCTTGAATAATTTATTATACGAATAGCACGTTATTGAAGGCGACAAACATGGTCTCAATATGTTTTGTATGTCTTGCCCCTCGTTTGCAGGCAATAGCATAAATCGCTGACCGCGAATGAGAAATACAGAACGCGTGAAATCGAAAGTCCAAAGCACTCTCTAGCCCATTGTAATACATGACAGCCATGAGTTAATTTGGAGCACCAATATATTACTTGCATTGCGACACGCTGAGGACATTCTTCTTGCTAATAACTGGTGCAACGTGGTGATAATTTATATTATTCGCGAGTGAAGCACGGTGTACTTTATTTTCTGGTTCTCAAGTGTCCCCCGCAGGGGCGTCTGCGTCAGCAGGCGTTTGGTGTGTTGCGACACCACGGACCCGAGCACACGAGGGTTGGACCCTCCCGCGTGTAGCCGTGCGCGGCTTAGCCGTGTTCGGGGAAAGGGGGATCCTGGAGGTTGAGCCGATGCTGGGTGATCGGACCTTTAAGGCCCCCCGGCGGAGGCAACACACCTCTTCGGCCTCTGCTTCACGTAGACGGCACCCCCGGACTGACCCACCCATGGGGAAACCGGCAGTCGCCTTTTCCTGTCCTCCTCTCCAATCTTCGTCTTTCTCTCTCGCCTTTTTCATCTTTCCTGTCTTCTCTTCACTTCTGCTAACTTCCTAGTCTCCCGGCGGCAAGGGTTAACCTTGTGTAGCTAGCCAGCCTTGGTTATGCTGTATTTGGTTATAGCAGCGATGTACGGCTGGCGTTGGCAGGGTTTCTCTAGCAGGCACTCCTTTCACGTCCCCCTGTTGGGCTCCATGGTGGGTGGTCGGCATCGCGGCCGAAAACCCTACTGTACTCATGGAAAACGCTTTTCCTAAACTCCCTGATCGCCCTCACAAACGAGGGCGCACCGAAGATCTCTTTCAGTTTTTCGGACGACAAGTCCAGAACTTTCCTAGATATCATGTAATCCACTCAGAAAACCCAGACAAACTAGTGCGTAACATTTCACCGTTCCTTGTTTCGGAGTCTTTAACTGAAGTTTTTGGAACAGGATATAAGGCGTCGAGAATGACAAGTGGTGATCTTTTCTTGGAGCTCCACGATAAGAATCAGTACGAGAAACTGCCGAAACTTGTCTCATTTGGGGAGACCCAAATAACAGTTACTGCGCACCGAACCATGAACACCACACGCGGCGTTGTCTCGGACGATGACATGCTAGAGCTCACTGAAGCTGAACTCTTGGAAGGCTTCAGTGAACAGAATGTCATAAATGTAAAGCGAATTAAGATCAGGCGAGACGGTAAAGAGATCAATACGAAACACCTGATACTCACTTTCGGTTCAAGTGTCCTCCCCGAGTCCGTCGAGGCCGGTTATATCAAACTTCGTGTTAGGCCATACGTGCCCAATCCTCTCAGATGCTTTAAGTGCCAAAGGTTCGGCCACAGTTCACAGAACTGTCGAAGCCGCCTGACATGTGCCAAGTGTAGTGACACTGAACATTCCTCTGAAACATGCCAGAAGACTCCACATTGTGTCAACTGTGATGGCGAGCACGCCGCATACTCTCGCGCCTGCCCGTCGTGGAAAAGAGAAAAAGAGATTGTGACAATCAAAGTCAAAGAAAATATATCTTTCAAGGAGGCACGTAGGCGGTTGTCATACCTGCCTAAGAGCAGCTTTGCCGATGTGGCGCGTAAGGGGGCAGCGTCACAACGGCCTCCGGCGGCTGTCCCACCCACAGGCAGTGAGTCGACAGTTACGCCATCTGCCCCCGCGGCGGTTGCAGCTAGCGCTGCTCCGTCAACCGAGGAGAAGGGACCATCCACCCCGAAGGTGGGTACAGCCGAGGCTGCCCCAACCTCCGAGGCCCCTTCCAGCACTGGCAACGGCCAGCGCAGCCAAATCCCTCAGGGAGCCCCATCGACCTCCGGGCTGGTGGGCGCAGGGGTCTTGCCCTCCAAGGCGGGACTCCCTTTGAAAACCTCTCGCTCGCAAGAGCGCTTGTCCGGCGCCTCACACGAGGCAATGGACACTACACCTGTCCCCAAGGCGCACCAAACGCCTAAGGAGCGTCGAGAATCGCTCGAACGCTTCAGAAAGAACAAAACTCCAATTACAGGTCCTCGAAAGGGCTCTGTAATATAAGGCATCCACTCCGTTTCCGTAAACACAGCACCAATTTACCTTAAACATGGATACACAAATCATTCAATGGAACATCAGAGGTCTCCTTAGAAACCTTGATGATTTGCAAGAACTCATCCACAAACATAATCCAAAAGTGCTGTGTTTACAGGAAACACACCTTAAATCTAAACACACAAACTTTCTCCGTACGTATGTTACGTTTCGGAAAGATCGCGATGATGCCGTCACATCATCGGGTGGTGTTGCGATTCTTACTCATAGAAGTATTGCGTGTCAACCTTTACAGCTACAAACGCCCCTTGAAGCAGTGGCGGTTCGAGTTGTCCTACTAAACAAACTCATCACCATTTGCTCCCTTTACATACCCCCGCATTACCAACTGAACAAACATGAATTTCACTCCTTGATCGATCAATTGCCAGAACCTTATGCTGTTCTTGGCGATTTCAATGCGCACAGCTCCCTGTGGGGCGACTCTCGTATAGATGCGCGAGGTCGCCTTCTTGAACAGTTCCTTTTTTCTTCTGGAGCGTGCCTTCTCAATAAGAAAGAACCCACATATTACTCTCTTGCAAACCGATCCTTTTCGTCAATAGATCTTAGTATAGTCTCCCCGTCTGTACTGCCTGAACTTGAATGGGAAGTTACCGACAACCCTTACGGTAGCGACCACTTCCCTATACTGCTAAGATCATATAAAGAAAACGAATATCCACAATACGCTCCTAGGTGGAAGATTGAGACAGCTGATTGGGAGAAATTTCGATCTCAAACTAGTATCTCATGGGCTGACCTGTCTTCGTTAGGAATTGACGCTGCAGTCGAGTTTTTTACAGCATTCATAATAGATGTCGCATTTAAATGCATATCAGAAGTAAAAGGCTTGGCCTGCAAACGGCGTGTCCCATGGTGGAACGACGATTGTAGGATCGCTCGTAAAAAACAGAACAGGGCGTGGGGGTTGCTACGCGCTTCTCCCACTGCAGAGAATCTAGTTAACTTTAAAAAAGTAAAATCCGAAGGCAGGCGAACCCGCCGACAGGCCAGACGAGAAAGTTGGCATAAGTTTCTATCGAGTATTAACTCGTTCAGAGATGAGGCGAAAGCCTGGAACAGGGTCAATAGGATAAGAGGGCGACAAGCACATGCACTCCCTTTGGTAAACGCAGAAGGCGATACCCTACAAGATCAGGCGGACTCACTTGGGGAGCACTTTGAGAGCGTGTCCAGTGCCAACCATTACTCGCAATCCTTTCTGAAACATAAACAAATAGAAGAATGTAAGCCACTCATGAGAAAATGTCAACAGAATGAACCATACAACTGTCCTTTTAGCATTGCCGAGTTGAGAGCTGCCTTGAGCGCATGCAAGAGCTCTGCACCGGGATCTGACAGAATCATGTATGAAATGATCAAAAACTTACATAAAGACACCCAAGTTACACTAGTCACAATTTTCATCGCGATTTGGGCTGCGGGATACTTCCCGACTACATGGAAAGAAGCCATTGTGATCCCGGTTTTGAAACAAGGCAAAGATCCTTCCTCAGTGGCAAGTTACCGCCCGATAGCCCTGACAAGTTGCCTTTGTAAGGTATTTGAAAAAATGATCAATCGCCGTCTCGTGCATCTCCTAGAGTCCAGTAAAATGCTTGACCCATTTCAATGTGGTTTTCGGGAAGGGCGATCTACAACCGACCATCTTGTGCACATCGAAGCGAGCATTCGCGATGCCTTCGTGCACAAGCAATCTTTCTTATCTGTATTTCTGGATATGGAAAAAGCGTACGACACAACCTGGCGGTACGGAATCCTGCGCGATCTTTCCGCGCTAGGTATCCGCGGCAATATGCTAAATACTATAGAGAGCTACCTAGAGAACCGTACATTTCGAGTGAAAATAGGTCCTGCACTGTCGCGTACATTTATACAGGAAACTGGGGTACCCCAGGGTGGCGTACTCAGCTGCATGCTCTTTGTCGTAAAGATGAACACGCTTCGTGCATCTTTACCACCAGCTATTTTCTATTCCGTCTACGTAGACGATATACAAATAGGTTTTAAATCCTGCAACCTCACAGTCTGCGAGAGACAAGTACAGCACGGTTTGAACAAGGTGTCACAGTGGGCAGAGAAAAATGGATTTAAAATCAATCCTCACAAGAGTTCTTGTGTTCTGTATTCAAGAAAGAGAGGCCTGGTTCCGGATCCTTGCTTAGAACTGTGTGGACAACAGATACCTGTAAACAAAGAACACAAATTTCTAGGTGTTATACTTGACAGTAGACTCACTTTCATCCCACACATAAAACATCTTAAAGAAAAATGTCTGAAAACAATGAACCTATTGAAACTTCTATCGCAGACTACGTGGGGTAGTGACAGGACGTGCTTAATGAATCTATATAAGAGCCTGATTCGATCACGACTAGATTATGGTGCCGTGATCTATCATTCTACCGCCCCGAGTGCGCTAAAGATGCTAGATCCGGTCCACCATCAAGGAATCCGCTTAGCCACGGGCGCTTTCAGAACGAGTCCCATACAAAGTTTATATGCAGAATCGAATGAGTGGTCACTTCATATCCAGAGAACATACATCAGCCAAACGTATTTTTTGAAAGTCCACTCTAATCCTCAACATCCGTGTTATAGCACCGTTAACGAGATGACATACGCTACACTCTTTCGCAATCGACCCTCCGTAAGACAACCTTTCTCGCTGCGTGTGAGGGAGCTTAGTGAAGAAATGCATGTCCCACTCCTCGAGCTTCGCCCAATGCATCCAGCCAAGCTGCTACCTCCTTGGGAGTGGCAGCTGATACAATGCGACACATCTTTCGTTCAAGTTACAAAGCACGCTTCAGACATGGAAATGCAAATGCATTTCCGGGAACTCCATCACAAACACTCCTGCACGGAGTTCTACACAGACGCATCGAAGTCGCACGACGGGGTGTCCTATGCAGCCGTCGGTCCATCCTTCACGGAATCCGGCGTACTGCATCCGGAAACTAGTATCTTTACGGCTGAAGCCTACGCAATATTATCGACCGTGAAGCATATAAGGAAATCAAAACTCAAAAGATCAGTTATATATACGGACTCCCTAAGTGTTGTGAAGGCTTTGATGTCATTCTCTAACCACAAAAATCCGGTAATTAATGAACTCCATTCCATCTTATGTAACGCATATATATCTAACCAGCATGTGATTATATGCTGGGTGCCAGGACATAGGGCCATCGAAGGTAATGTTTTGGCGGACCAGATGGCCACGTCAGTTGCATGGCATTCTGCTAATCTCACCGCTGCAGTTCCTGTCACAGATCTGAAGCCCTTCTTGCGGAGGAAACTACGAAATCACTGGCAACGCCTATGGGACGCGGAAACAAATAATAAACTCCACGTGATAAAGCCACAGTTAGGATTCTGGCCCTCTGTAACAAAATCACGCCGAACAGATGTCCTATTCTGTCGTCTCAGAATAGGACACACATTTGGCACGCATAACTATTTACTCACTGAAAATGATCCTCCAACCTGCGGTAGATGCGGGCAGAGGCTGACCGTCCTCCACGTCCTCCTGGAGTGTCGGGAAGCTGAATATGAAAGAAAGAAACATTTTCCTTTAGCATACCAGCATCATATCCCCCTTCATCCCGCAATGCTACTCGGCCCAGAACCTTTATTTGACACCAACGCCGTCCTAAGTTTTCTGAAAGATGTTGTCTTGCATGTTTTTAGCCCCACATGTTCGTAGCGGGTCCTCTCTCCAGAGGATGCCGCTGCGATATCGCTTTAGTATAGCACATGCCTCTAGGCCCTTGTCTTTCAAGGGCTCTGTCGAGGCAGCAGTGCTGCAAGTAATTTTCCGATCTTATATATTTTATAATTTCCATCATTCTTCTACGATGGATTTTAATCTTCATAGTATTCGTCATAATTCATCGCCATAATTTTATAGCACGTAGATTTTACGCACTTTACAACGAATATTTTTAGTCCACTTTACAGCCAAGTCACATCTTCCATAATACATCTTCAACATTACCACGTGTCATGGCGCTCTTTGGCCAAACCTGGCCCTTGCGCCACAAAACACAACACATCATCATCATCATCAAGTGTCAGCTGATTACTTATGTACCATTATGATACTTCACTTAGTTCTTCATTAAATTTACATTTCAGTTCCTCTAGGTTATCGCCTGTGGAAAGTAATGCTGTGTCATCGGCATGCATAATAGCTTCAGAATCCTTCTGACCTGACGGAAGATCGTTATTGTAAAGAAACAGAGGCCCAGCAAGGAACCGTGCAGAACACAGAAAATTGTGTTTTGTGGTAGAGAGGCTAGATTGCTTACAGCAACATATTGTTTCCTATTTGAAAAATAACGTTGAATTAGATTATAAATCTTTCATTTCAGGCCCTACGTTTCCAATTTCTGTTGCGGTATTGTCTGATCTACCGCATCGAAAGCTTTGGTTACATCTAAGTAAACTACTATGGCTAGTTTGTTATTATGCAGGGCAGTATTTATGAGTTGTGTAAGAACAAGAACTGCGGAAGACGTTGATCTTTGGGGCCTGAAGCCATGCTGATTAGGACAGATGATGTTATATTTGTTTTAAATATTCTGTATACGCTTACAAAGTGCCTTTACAAAAACTGTATTGATTGCATTTAGCAGCGATATCAGCCTGTACTTTTCTATGTCGGATCGCTCACCGCTTTTAAAGATAGGTATGATCTTCTTCAGCTGCAGTTCATCACGATACACTCCATTTTCGAAAGCATGGTTTAAGATATGCAGTAGATGGATTCCCAGCATATCAAAGTTGTTTTTTATCAGACCTACAGGTAATGCATCTGGTTGTGCCGCCTTAGCCACTGAAGGGTTGTTTACTGTTGTAACTAATTCTTCAATTTCTATGTGAGGCAATGCAAAAGCGTTGTTGTCACGCTCTGCCATTTTCACTGAAGGAACATCAGCATGTACTTGTGCATGTACCTTAGACCCTACGGAGGCAAAATAGTTACCTAATGATTCAACTGTACCTTCGTCAACAGTTTCAGGGAAAGTAGAGATGTTCGATCCTAAGCCGATTGCGTAATTTACCGTGTCCCAAATTTTATTTTGTATTTACATGCGCCTGCTTCACGAGAGATGAATAACATTGTTTTTTTTTCCTTTTCCTCATAGGAAACATAGATAGGTTTAGATAGGTTTAGGTTTACATTGAGTTATGTAATATTGGTTTGATCTGAACCGTTACCATTTGTGGTACCATTTATCCTTATCTTTTTACAATGTTAATATTTCAATATTCATCCAAGGACACTTTGGGTAGCTGTATTTTTATGGGTCGGCAAAGGCCGCCGTTCAATCGCACATTTAAGTATATCTAGAAATTTCCTGTACTCGGTATCAACGTGTTTATCATATGCCGCAATGAGATCTGTTCTTTCTAATCTTTCACGCAGCCGGATGTAGTCTATCTTAGTCAGTATTTTACTCTGTACCGAATTCAGTGTTTCTCAATAGGAAGAATAATGGATGAATGGTCTCCAATCAACTCACCGCAAGGACCAGTCTGCGCAGCTTAAGTAATATGACACTGGATGTGATCTACTGAGTAGTTGAGGTATCGGGTCGCGAGTTGCTTCTGTTTAAAAAGTTTTCTCCGAAATTATTATTGCTCTTTTGAACAGCTTACGCCTATACGCCACGCTGTTACGGATCTGTGCACGGACAACGGCGCGCGCAGGCGCACGTTAGACTTTTCTGACAGTAACGCTATTCTCTCGGGATGAGGCACAGGAGCGGTACCTACGCTCGGTCGGCCACTGTGATAACTCAAGATACGCTTGCTCATCGATATCTGCGTCAATGAGCAACGTAAGTCTTTCTTTTGATTGAAATGGTAGGCCCTGCCCAAACGGGCAAGGCCTCTCAAAAATTGGCCTATAGGCTCATTGGAGTGTCCCTCCCCACGGTAATCTTTAGTAAAAGGCGAAGAAGGAATTTTATTCGTAACACAGGTACATCAATCAGGTTCCAGTCAGGATACAATCATCGGATTCACCGACGGGTTCAAGACAGGTGAAACAAACTAAATCACATGGTATTTCTCAAATGTATATACAACAATGTGACAGGTTCTATAGCACCGCCTCTGTCCAGATACGTACACATCATGTCCTCCGCAACGGTTCAATTGGGGTGCACTGAAATCTCACTCTACCATGTGCGAACTCAATAAACGGGCACGACCACTTCTTGAGGAACTCTTCTTCCCCTAAGAAGAATAATTCCTCCTCCAAGCGATTAACAACTATGTTGTACATTCTTGAGAGCAGCCTCCACTGGTTATTTCGGGCCTTGCCCTGGTTAACAGCCAGCCCCCTGCTTTCCCACAAGACGAAGAACCCTACTGCAATCAAGAGCCGGGCTACGCGGCTGTGTGGACACGGTCCTTGATTAATAAACCTTTTGATCTTTAAAGAGGAATACGCTTTATTCATCAACGTCCAAAATGTTTTGGCTACCCGACAGGATAGCAATGCATGTTTGTTGCCCTCATGTGCTCGACAGTTGACACATTGTTCGCTTTTAGTGTAATGCCATTTGTACATGCGGCCCGCTGTGGGTAAGACGGACCAGCCGAATCGCCAGACGACATCCTGAATGTCACCTGGTAACCAACTTGAGGTTAACAGGACCCAAGGGAATTGCACTTTCCTCGTATCATTTACTGAAGTTAGCAAGAGTTCCTGCGCTAATTCTGTGTTGCTCACCTCCAAGAGGGGTGTTTCTAATTGTAAGGAGGAGATTCTCTTGTAGATACCTACGACATGCCTATAAAAGGCTGACGGGTTTAATGCTTTAGGGCCAGTTGTCTGGGCTTGAGAAAAAAGGCGACCTTGAACCCCCAAAAAGTAGCTAGCTAGCTTCCTTGCCGGGTGGTCTGGACTCAGTTGTAGCACCCGCAGTGTGGTTTTAAGGGCAAAGATGTCTGCCAAAACAACTACTGAGGGAATGTTCCAGCCGCCTTTCTCTCTTGGCAAGCCGAGATTCTCATACTTCACCAAGGCTGTCTTGGTGTTTCAGAAGAAACGTATTATTTGCGACTTCACCTGTCTTGCTATCTGGTATGGTACGACCACAGAGTTCGCCAAAAACCACAGGCGGCCCGTCAGGACGCTCATTACGAGGTACCTTCGTACGCTAAAAGGGAAACTAAACTTGAGGGCGTGAGACACCTCCTCTTTGAAAGACTGGAGTTCCGTCTTCCAGCTTTCGACTGATACTCCCTTAGCATTGTACTCGATCCCTAGTATGCGGATCTTATTTACCACTGTAACACCATGTAGCGTTGTTAGTGCTGACGAGTGCAAACAGAGCGACTTGCTTTTGTGTATGTTAAGTTTAGCGCCTGAAAGAGATGCATATTCTGCGAACACCCTTAGGGCTATGCCTAGACTATCTTCATCTCTGTGGTAAATTGTCACGTCGTCTGCGTATGCCGTGACTTTGACCGAGCCAGTACCTGGGAGTTGTAACCCCAATACACTTTTATGTTTTTCTACTTGCAACAGGAAAGGTTCTATTGTCAAAGCGAAAAGCAAGGGGGAAAGCGGACAACCTTGCCGCACGCCTCGTGATACCTGAAAGGACGCGACTGTCTCTTGATTCATAGTCAGCTCGCTACCGATGTCGTTGTAAAGTTCCATTATCAGGTAGACGAACTGCCTGGGGAACCCAAAGGCTAGCAATACTGCAAATATATACTTGTGCTCAACCCTGTCGAATGCCTGTGCTTGGTCAAGTGAAGTGAGCCATCCTTTGGCTTGTCCTGCCGTGGTGTACCCTATGATATCCATATTGAGCATGTTTAAGGTTTGGACGTTTCGCCCAGAGACAGAACATGATTGCCAGGAGCTTATTAATTTTGGCATGATTTCCTGTACTCGCATTGTCAATACGGTGGCCAGCAGCTTGTAATCAGCGCCTAACAATGTGATGGGACGCCAATTGCGTGGGTCTTTGAGGCCGTCATCTGTTTTTGGAAGTAAAATTATCCGTCCTTGTTTAAACGACTGTGGGAGAGTGTGCGTGCTAATAAACCTATTAAGTACTTCACACAACTTCGGACCTATGAGCTCCCAGAATGCGCTGTAAAATTCTGCCGTAAGGCCGTCACAACCTGGTGCTGAGCCTTTATGTAAGTGGCGTAATGCCCGTGAAAGCTCCTCTAATGTTATTGGGTTAACCAACTGACAGTACTCTTCTGGGGGGATTTGTGGCAAGTCCGCCAAGAAAGGGTGGCCAAGGACACTATCTAGGTCGAGGTCAAGCTCGTGGGTTGAGAGATTTTCAAAGTGCGCGTAAAACCTTAATATGTCCTGTTTATTGAAGTCCTTCTTGTTCCTCATTTGACTTAATCTGAGGCTGCTTACGTAATTAAGAACTTCCGGGTGTGAGCTTGGCAAGTATCTAGCTGGAAATGAAGTGACGGAAGACGTTAGTTTCCTCTGCCGCGATAGTCGTATGTTGAGGTCGTTCAGCTAAGTTCTCATTAACATTGAGGATGGTTCGCCCCGCTGAATTATTCGGATGCGTTGCAATGTATCTTTAATTAAGTTAGAATGCCTGTGTTTGAGCTTCTTCCCTTCATCTATGCATATATCTTTCCATAATCTCTTAAGCTCATCCCAGTTCCCTGCGTTCATTGATGCTGCTAAGCGGTTACGATGACTAACCCTTGCAGTTTCGTCATGAAATAGTTTATTATCTACGCGCCAAAAGTAGGAATGAAACAATTTATCTTTAATTTCACAGACCAGCTCTACAGGTCTGTGATCCGAGATATCTAGGGCAAACGGAGGAAGTTCCACTGCCTTGCAATCCACGATTGAGGATTCCAACGAAGGGGATACATACGTGCGGTCCAAACGAGCCTGCGCATTATTACGACACCATGTGTGTTGGAATGTTTGCCCGTGTCGTAACACATACGCGTCTGTGAAATTGAACTGTTCTACCAGTTTTTTAAGTTCAGAGATGTATATGTCTACCCTCTCCTTAGATGGACCTGTTCTGTCTGTCAGATTATTCAAGACACAGTTAAAGTCTCCTGTGAGGATGAGATGTTTTCTTTCTAAGAATAAGGGGTTCGACTGTTTGTAAAAGCTAGCCATTGCCGGGCCTCTCACTGGTGCGTAAATGTTCACAAGTCTAAATTTCTCCGTTTGGTACTCAAAGTCGAGTACTACCATTCGGCCTTCCGGATCAAAGCTGAAGTGCCATCCGCTGAGGAGTGACCAGTTTAATACTATGATACCTGCCCCACATGCTTGGTGCGTGGGGAACGAGAAAATCCCTTTAGCCCGGAATTGCCTTTCAAGGCCCTTAACTTTCTCTAAAGAATCTATATTCGTTTCTTGTAAACATAAGATATCACAGTGTAGTTTTCGGGCAAGTCTTGCCACTGTGTGTTGCTTAGCCTGGTTGCTAACCCCTAACGTTCCATGTGACTATCTTTAGAGGCATAGCTTAGGAGGATGAGGGAAATAAATTACTGTGCGAACCTTTGCGGCTATATGTAACCTTATTTACATATCTGGTGTTACCTATAGACCTACATCAGTTGATATAACGCGCGTGCTACATTTAAAGGTACCGCTACTCCGCTAGATGAAGTGCTCGTGCCCGTTGCAGGGTTCTGTGCGTTATACAACAACGGAAACAAACACAACTCAGATAATTAATTTGATACACGTGTCGCGGCATGCGCACATCGTTCGCCTCTCTCAGTGGTGGCTGAAGCACGCCCACGCAAGTCACAAAATGTTCGGAAAGGAACCTGAACAAACACGGAACAAGACGCGGTCTTGCGTCTATCTTTCTGTTTCCTCGATTGGAACGCTCTCCACGTGAGCGGCCGCGAGAAGACGGCTGCGCGAACGGGCACGCAACGCCGCGCCAGTCCGAACAGCCGCCGCGCCCGCCCCAAGGGGACAGCGCTGCGCGACAGCCAGACATCGCTCAAAAAAGGTAAATAAATAAATAAATAAAAAATAAAAGAGAGAGAAGGAAGAAAAAACGAAGAAAGAAAGGTGGGGGGCAGCGAGGGAAAAAACCACAGGTAGCTAACGTCGTTCGCCTTCTCTCTACGACGGCGGGGAGGCGAAAGATTAATACGTGGAGTTGAGGAGAGACCTGAGCGATGAAGATACCGATGCTGTCCGAGGCTGGTCTCCTAAATGGTGTCACTTACTTGGCCAGGTGAACCTTCAAGCTATTCTCAAATTTGCATGCTTAAACCTCAACTCTTGTTATTATTTAGCAAGTGTGTCTCTGACTGGGCTTTTCTACATGTACTTGTTAATAGAGAAATTTTACACGTTGCCGTATTCACGTTTAAAAGCTAATAACACTGTTAAAATAGCCAGGATTGCTTGCACTGCACGACTGCCACATTCATGCGCAGCAGTCGCCATCTGGTGTTGAACATCGAAGTTTTAAAAGCTTGCGGAGGACTTTTTTTTAACCGGATACTTTTTATTATTAGTTCTAAAATCCAGTACACACGCAGTTGGTCCCACCCATAGCCTTCAAGGCTAGTGATGGGTCCGCACGCTAAACAAGTACTATAATATTGGACGACTTTTTCGTGAATGGGCTCAATCACAAAACACTTCAGTAACACGCAAGAAAATTGGCAAGCTTCAGTATATAACTTTGTGGCATATTCGACCAAAGCAGAGAGTCCAAAGTCCGAAGAATGTCCAAAGCACTGACAGGGCATCAAAAAGAAAAACAAGCTGGTTCCTTTCTTTTTTGTAAATTTATTTACACGCTTCTTCATTCCAATAGTTTCGTAGTAATGAGGGAAAGATGTTTTAACGATGCCAAAATGTCATTGGTATCCATTACTTCGTTTGGAACTTCATGACACACGTTGGCTCCTTTACGTTGTACAGGTCTATGGCTGTATGTATTATGAGAAGGCGGCAAGGTAAACAGACTGTTTGTAGCGGCTCTTGTTTTTTCATTGATAATCTGAACATAGTTAGGGGCAGCTCGTTATTTGACCTTATTTATTGTATTTACTACTTCAGCTATCTTCAATTTAAATAAATTGATACGGGTAACATGCGTAGCTGTTCAAAAGTGACATACAGGAGTGAGTACTTCTTCAATAATTTATTATACGAATAGCACGTTATTGAAGGCGACAAACATGGTCTCAATATGTTTTGTATGTCTCGCCCCTCGTTTACAGGCAATAGCATAAATCGCTGAGCGCAAATCAGAAATACAGAACGCGTGAAATCGAAAGTCCAAAGCACTCTCTAGCCCTTTGTAATACATGACAGCCATGAGTTAATTTGGAGCAGACATTAATAATTTGTTGCTTCCAGTGCATATCAGACTCAAACACAGCACCAAGATATTACTTGCATTGCGACACGCTGAGGACATTCTTGTTTTGGTAATCATTGATGCAACGTGGTGATAATTTATATTATTCGCGAGTGAAGCACGGTGTACTTTATTTTCTGGTTATAAAGAGTCAGCTCATTACCTATGTACCATTGTGATACTTCGCTAAGTTCTTCATTAAATTTACAATTCAGTTCCTCTAAGTTATCGCCTGTGAAAAGTAATGCTGTGTCATCGATATACATAATAGCTTCAGAATCCTTCAGACCTGACGGAAGATCGTTATTGTAAAGAAACAGAGGCCCAGCAAGGAACCGTGCAGAACACAGAAAATAGTGTTTTGTGGTAGAGAGGTTAGACTGTTTACAGCAACATATTGTTTCCTATTTGAAAAAGAACGTTTTTTTTTAGATTACAAATCTTTCATTTCAGACCCTAAGTTTCCAATTTCTGTTGCAGTATTGTCTGATCTACCGCATCGAAAGCTTTGGATACATCTAAGTAAATTACTATAGCTGGTTTATTATGCAGTGCAGTATTTATGAGTTGTGTTAGAACAGGAATTGCGGAAGACGTTGATCTTTGGGGCCTGAAGCCATGCTGGTTAGGATAGATGATGTTACATTTCTTTTAAAAATGCTGTATACGCTTACAAAGTGTCTTTACAAAAACTATTGATTGCATTTAGCAGCGGTATCAGCCTGTATTTTTCTATGTCGGATCGCTCACCACTCTTAAAGATAGGTATGACCGTCTTCACCTGCAGTTCATCAGGATACACTTCATTTTCCAACGTATGATTTAAGATATGCAGTAGATGGATTCCCAACATATAAAAGTTGTTTTTTATCAGCCTAATAGGTAGTGCATCTGGTTCTGCCGCCTTAGCGACTGAAGGGATTTTTACTGTTGTAACTAATTCTTCAATTTCTATGTGAGGCAATGCAAAAGTGTTGTTGTCACGCTCTGCCATTTTCACTGAAAGAACATCAGCATGTACTTGTGCATGTACCATAGGCCCTACGGAGGCAAAATAGGTACCAAATGATTCAACTGTACCTTCGTCGACTGTTTCATAGAAAGTAGAGATGTTCGATCCTACGCCCAATCTGTAATTTAGCGTGTCCCAATGTTTTTTTTTTTATTTACATGCGCCTGCTTCATGAGAGATGAATCACATTGTTTTTTTGCTTTTCCTCATAGGAAACATAGATAGCTTTAGATAGCGTTCAAATTGAGTAATGTAATATTCGTTTGATCTGAACTGTAACCATTTGTGGTACCATTTATCCTTATCTGTTTACAAAGTTAATATTTCACTATTCATCCAAGGACACTTTGGGTAGCTGTATCTTTATGGGTCGGCAAAGACCGCCGTTCAACGGCACATTTAAGTATATTTAGAAATTTCCTGTACTCTGTATCAACGTGTTTATCATATGCCGTAACGATATCTGTTCGTTCTAATATTTCACGCAGCCGGACGTAGTCTATCTTACTCAGTATATTACTCTGTACCGAATTCAGTGTTTCTCAATAGGAACAATAACGGATGAATAGTCTGCAATCAACTCACCGCAAGGGCCAGTCTGCGCAGCTTAATATGCCACAGGATGTGATCTTCTGAGTAGTTGAGGTATCGGGTCGCGAGTTGCTTCTGTTTAAAACGTTTTCTCCGAAATTATTATTGTTCTTTTGAACAGTTTACGTCTATACGCCACGCTGTTGCGGATCTGTGCATCGACAACGGCGCGCGCAGGCGCACGTTACACTTTTCTGACAATAACGCTATTCTTGCGGGATGAGGCACATGAAGGGTACCTACGCTCGGTCGGCCACTGCGATAACACAAGATACGCTTGCTCATCGATATCTGCGTCAATCAACAACGTAAGTCTTTCTTTTGATTGCAATGGTAGGCCCTGCCCAAACGGGCAAGGCCTCTCAAAAATTGGCCTATAGGCTCATTGGAGTGTCCCTCCCCACGGTAATCTTTAGTAAAAGGCGAAAGATTAATACGTGGATTTGAGGAGAGACCTGAGCGATGAAGATACCGATGCTGTCCGAGGCTGGTCTCCTAAATGGTGTCACTTACTTGGCCAGGTGAGCCTTCAAGCTATTCTCAAATTTGCATGCTTAAACCTCAACTCTTGTTATTATTTAGCAAGTGTATCTCTGACTGGGCTTTTCTACATGTACTTGTTAATAGAGAAATTTTACATGTTGCCGTATTCACGTTTAAAAGCTAATAACATTGTTAAAATAGCCAGGATTGCTTGCACTGCACGACTGCCATTTTCATGCGCAGCAGTCGCCATCTGGTGTTGCACATCGAAGTTTTAAATGCTTGCGGAGGACATTTTTTTTTTAACCGGATACTTTTTATTATTAGTTCTAAAATCCAGTACACACGCAGTTGGTCCCACCCATAGCCTTCAAGGCTAGTGATGGGTCCGCACGCTAAACAAGTACTATAATATTGGCCGACTTTTTCGTGAATGGGCTCAATCACAAAACACTTCAGTAACACGCAAGAAAATTGGCAAGCTTCAGTATATAACTTTGTGGCATATTCGACCAAAGCAGAGAGTCCAAAGTCCAAAGAATGTCCAAAGCACTGACAGGGCATCAAAAAGAAAAACAAGCTGGTTCCTTTCTTTTTTGTAAATTTATTTACACGCTTCTTCATTCCAATAGTTTCGTAGTAATGAGGGAAAGATGTTTTAACGATGCCAAAATGTCATTGGTATCCATTACTTCGTTTGGAACTTCATGACACACGTTGGCTCCTTTACGTTGTACAGGTCTATGGCTGTATGTATTATGAGAAGGCGGCAAGGTAAACAGACTGTTTGTAGCGGCTCTTGTTTTTCCATTGATAATCTGAACATAGTAAGGGGCAGCTCGTTATTTGACCTTATTTATTGTATTTACTACTTCAGCTATCTTCAATTTAAATAAATTGATACGGGTAACATGCGTAGCTGTTCAAAAAGTGACATACAGGAGTGAGTACTTCTTCAATAATTTATTATACGAATAGCACGTTATTGAAGGCGACAAACATGATCTCAATATGTTTTGTATGTCTCGCCCCTCGTTTACAGGCAATAGCATAAATCGCTGAGCGCAAATGAGAAATACAGAACGCGTAAAATCGGAAGTCCGAAGCACTCTCTAGCCCTTTGTAATACATGACAGCCATGAGTTAATTTGGAGCAGACATTAATAATTTGTTGCTTCCAGTGCATATCAGACTCAAACACAGCACCAAGATATTACTTGCATTGCGACACGCTGCGGACATTCTTGTTTTGGTAATCATTGATGCAACGTGGTGATAATTTATATTATTCGCGAGTGAAGCACGGTGTACTTTATTTTCTGGTTATAAAGAGTCAGCTCATTACTTATGTACCCTTGTGATACTTCGCTAAGTTCTTCAGTAAATTTACAATTCAGTTCTTCTAAGTTATCGCCTGTGAAAAGTAATGCTGTGTCATCGATATGCATAATAGCTTCAGAATCCTTCAGAACTGAGGGAAGATCGTTATTGTAAAGAAACAGAGGCCCAGCAAGGAACCGTGCAGAACACAGAAAATAGTGTTTTGTGGTAGAGAGGTTAGATTGTTTACAGCAACATATTGTTTCCTATTTGAAAAAGAACGTTTTTTTAGATTACAAATTTTTCATTTCAGACCCTAAGTTTCCAATTTCTGTTGCAGTATTGTCTGATCTACCGCATCGAAAGCTTTGGATACATCTAAGTAAATTACTATAGCTGGTTTATTATGCAGTGCAGTATTTATGAGTTGTGTTAGAACAGGAATTGCGGAAGACGTTGATCTTTGGGGCCTGAAGCCATGCTGGTTAGGATAGATGATGTTACATTTCTTTTAAAAATGCTGTATACGCTTACAAAGTGTCTTTACAAAAACTATTGATTGCATTTAGCAGCGGTATCAGCCTGTATTTTTCTATGTCGGATCGCTCACCACTCTTAAAGATAGGTATGACCGTCTTCACCTGCAGTTCATCAGGATACACTTCATTTTCCAACGTATGATTTAAGATATGCAGTAGATGGATTCCCAACATATAAAAGTTGTTTTTTATCAGCCTAACAGGTAGTGCATCTGGTTCTGCCGCCTTAGCGACTGAAGGGATTTTTACTGTTGTAACTAATTCTTCAATTTCTATATGAGGCAATGCAAAAGTGTTGTTGTCACGCTCTGCCATTTTCACTGAAAGAACATCAGCATGTACTTGTGCATGTACCATAGGCCCTACGGAGGCAAAATAGGTACCAAATGATTCAACTGTACCTTCGTCAACTGTTTCATAGAAAGTAGAGATGTTCGATCCTACGCCCATTCTGTAATTTAGCGTGTCCCATTGTTTTTTTTATTTACATGCGCCTGCTTCATGAGAGATGAATCACATTGTTTTTTTGCTTTTCCTCATAGGAAACATAGATAGTTTCAGATAGCGTTTAAATTGAGTAATGTAATATTCGTTTGATCTGAACTGTAACCATTTGTGGTACCATTTATCCTTTTCTGTTTACAAAGTTAATATTTCACTATTCATCCAAGGACACTTTGGGTAGCTGTATCTTTATGGGTCGGCAAAGACCGCCGTTCAACGGCACATTTAAGTATATTTAGAAATTTCCTGTACTCGGTATCAACGTGTTTATCATATGCCGTAATGATATCTGTTCGTTCTAATATTTCACGCAGCCGGACGTAGTCTATCTTACTCAGTATATTACTCTGTACCGAATTCAGTGTTTCTCAATAGGAACAATAACGGATGAATAGTCTGCAATCAACTCACCGCAAGGGCCAGTCTGCGCAGCTTAATATGCCACAGGATGTGATCTTCTGAGTAGTTGAGGTATCGGGTCGCGAGTTGCTTCTGTTTAAAACGTTTTCTCCGAAATTATTATTGTTCTTTTGAACAGTTTACGTCTATACGCCACGCTGTTGCGGATCTGTGCATCGACAACGGCGCGCGCAGGCGCACGTTACACTTTTCTGACAATAACGCTATTCTTGCGGGATGAGGCACATGAAGGGTACCTACGCTCGGTCGGCCACTGCGATAACACAAGATACGCTTGCTCATCGATATCTGCGTCAATCAACAACGTAAGTCTTTCTTTTGATTGCAATGGTAGGCCCTGCCCAAACGGGCAAGGCCTCTCAAAAATTGGCCTATAGGCTCATTGGAGTGTCCCTCCCCACGATAATCTTTAGTAAAAGGCGAAAGATTAATACGTGGATTTGAGGAGAGACCTGAGCGATAAGGATACCGATGCTGTCCGAGGCTGGTCTCCTAAATGGTGTCACTTATTTGGCCAGGTGAACCTTCAAGCTATTCTCAAATTTGCATGCTTAAACCTCAACTCTTGTTATTATTTAGCAAGTGTATCTCTGACTGGGCTTTTCTACATGTACTTGTTAATAGAGAAATTTTACATGTTGCCGTATTCACGTTTAAAAGCTAATAACATTGTTAAAATAGCCAGGATATCTTGCACTGCACGACTGCCATTTTCATGCGCAGCAGTCGCCATCTGGTGTTGAACATCGAAGTTTTAAAAGCTTGCGGAGGACTTTTTTTTTAACCGGATACTTTTTATTATTAGTTGTAAAATCCAGTACACACGCAGTTGGTCCCACCCATAGCCTTCAAGGCTAGTGATGGGTCCGCACGCTAAACAAGTACTATAATATTGGCCGACTTTTTCGTGAATGGGCTCAATCACAAAACACTTCAGTAACACGCAAGAAAATTGGCAAGCTTCAGTATATAACTTTGTGGCATATTCGACCAAAGCAGAGAGTCCAAAGTCCAAAGAATGTCCAAAGCACTGACAGGGCATCAAAAAGAAAAACAAGCTGGTTCCTTTCTTTTTTGTAAATTTATTTACACGCTTCTTCATTCCAATAGTTTCGTAGTAATGAGGGAAAGATGTTTTAACGATGCCAAAATGTCATTGGTATCCATTACTTCGTTTGGAACTTCATGACACACGTTGGCTCCTTTACGTTGTACAGGTCTATGGCTGTATGTATTATGAGAAGGCGGCAAGGTAAACAGACTGTTTGTAGCGGCTCTTGTTTTTTCATTGATAATCTGAACATAGTAAGGGGCAGCTCGTTGTTTGACCTTATTTATTGTATTTACTACTTCAGCTATCTTCAATTTAAATAAATTGATACGGGTAACATGCGTAGCTGTTCAAAAAGTGACATACAGGAGTGAGTACTTCTTCAATAATTTATTATACGAATAGCACGTTATTGAAGGCGACAAACATGGTCTCAATATGTTTTGTATGTCTCGCCCCTCGTTTACAGGCAATAGCATAAATCGCTGAGCGCAAATGAGAAATACAGAACGCGTGAAATCGAAAGTCCAAAGCACTCTCTAGCCCTTTGTAATACATGACAGCCATGAGTTAATTTGGAGCAGACATTAATAATTTGTTGCTTCCAGTGCATATCAGACTCAAACACAGCACCAAGATATTACTTGCATTGCGACACGCTGAGGACATTCTTGTTTTGGTAATCATTGATGCAACGTGGTGATAATTTATATTATTCGCGATTGAAGCACGGTGTACTTTATTTTCTGGTTATAAAGAGTCAGCTCATTACTTATGTACCATTGTGATACTTCGCTAAGTTCTTCATTAAATTTACAATTCAGTTCCACTAAGTTATCGCCTGTGAAAAGTAATGCTGTGTCATCGATATACATAATAGCTTCAGAATCCTTCAGACCTGACGGAAGATCGTTATTGTAAAGAAACAGAGGCCCAGCAAGGAACCGTGCAGAACACAGAAAATAGTGTTTTGTGGTAGAGAGGTTAGATTGTTTACAGCAACATATTGTTTCCTATTTGAAAAAGAACGTTCTTTTAGATTACAAATCTTTCATTTAAGACCCTAAGTTTCCAATTTCTGTTGCAGTATTGTCTGATCTACCGCATCGAAAGCTTTGGATACATCTAAGTAAATTACTATAGCTGGTTTATTATGCAGTGCAGTATTTATGAGTTGTGTTAGAACAGGAATTGCGGAAGACGTTGATCTTTGGGGCCTGAAGCCATGCTGGTTAGGATAGATGATGTTACATTTCTTTTAAAAATGCTGTATACGCTTACAAAGTGTCTTTACAAAAACTATTGATTGCATTTAGCAGCTGTATCAGCCTGTATTTTTCTATGTCGGATCGCTCACCACTCTTAAAGATAGGTATGACCGTCTTCACCTGCAGTTCATCAGGATACACTTCATTTTCCAACGTATGATTTAAGATATGCAGTAGATGGATTCCCAACATATAAAAGTTGTTTTTTATCAGCCTAACAGGTAGTGCATCTGGTTCTGCCGCCTTAGCGACTGAAGGGATTTTTACTGTTGTAACTAATTCTTCAATTTCTATATGAGGCAATGCAAAAGTGTTGTTGTCACGCTCTGCCATTTTCACTGAAAGAACATCAGCATGTACTTGTGCATGTACCATAGGCCCTACGGAGGCAAAATAGGTACCAAATGATTCAACTGTACCTTCGTCAACTGTTTCATAGAAAGTAGAGATGTTCGATCCTACGCCCATTCTGTAATTTAGCGTGTCCCATTGTTTTTTTTTATTTACATGCGCCTGCTTCATGAGAGATGAATCACATTGTTTTTTTGCTTTTCCTCATAGGAAACATAGATAGTTTCAGATAGCGTTTAAATTGAGTAATGTAATATTCGTTTGATCTGAACTGTAACCATTTGTGGTACCATTTATCCTTATCTGTTTACAAAGTTAATATTTCACTATTCATCCAAGGACACTTTGGGTAGCTGTATCTTTATGGGTCGGCAAAGACCGCCGTTCAACGGCACATTTAAGTATATTTAGAAATTTCCTGTACTCGGTATCAACGTGTTTATCATATGCCGTAATGATATCTGTTCGTTCTAATATTTCACGCAGCCGGACGTAGTCTATCTTACTCAGTATATTACTCTGTACCGAATTCAGTGTTTCTCAATAGGAACAATAACGGATGAATAGTCTGCAATCAACTCACCGCAAGGGCCAGTCTGCGCAGCTTAATATGCCACAGGATGTGATCTTCTGAGTAGTTGAGGTATCGGGTCGCGAGTTGCTTCTGTTTAAAACGTTTTCTCCGAAATTATTATTGTTCTTTTGAACAGTTTACGTCTATACGCCACGCTGTTGCGGATCTGTGCATCGACAACGGCGCGCGCAGGCGCACGTTACACTTTTCTGACAATAACGCTATTCTTGCGGGATGAGGCACATGAAGGGTACCTACGCTCGGTCGGCCACTGCGATAACACAAGATACGCTTGCTCATCGATATCTGCGTCAATCAACAACGTAAGTCTTTCTTTTGATTGCAATGGTAGGCCCTGCCCAAACGGGCAAGGCCTCTCAAAAATTGGCCTATAGGCTCATTGGAGTGTCCCTCCCCACGGTAATCTTTAGTAAAAGGCGAAAGATTAATACGTGGATTTGAGGAGAGACCTGAGCGATAAGGATACCGATGCTGTCCGAGGCTGGTCTCCTAAATGGTGTCACTTATTTGGCCAGGTGAACCTTCAAGCTATTCTCAAATTTGCATGCTTAAACCTCAACTCTTGTTATTATTTAGCAAGTGTATCTCTGACTCGGCTTTTCTACATGTACTTGTTAATAGAGAAATTTTACATGTTGCCGTATTCACGTTTAAAAGCTAATAACATTGTTAAAATAGCCAGGATTGCTTGCACTGCACGACTGCCATTTTCATGCGCAGCAGTCGCCATCTGGTGTTGAACATCGAAGTTTTAAAAGCTTGCGGAGGACTTTTTTTTTAACCGGATACTTTTTATTATTAGTTGTAAAATCCAGTACACACGCAGTTGGTCCCACCCATAGCCTTCAAGGCTAGTGATGGGTCCGCACGCTAAACAAGTACTATAATATTGGCCGACTTTTTCGTGAATGGGCTCAATCACAAAACACTTCAGTAACACGCAAGAAAATTGGCAAGCTTCAGTATATAACTTTGTGGCATATTCGACCAAAGCAGAGAGTCCAAAGTCCAAAGAATGTCCAAAGCACTGACAGGGCATCAAAAAGAAAAACAAGCTGGTTCCTTTCTTTTTTGTAAATTTATTTACACGCTTCTTCATTCCAATAGTTTCGTAGCAATGAGGGAAAGATGTTTTAACGATGCCAAAATGTCATTGGTATCCATTACTTCGTTTGGAACTTCATGACACACGTTGGCTCCTTTACGTTGTACAGGTCTATGGCTGTATGTATTATGAGAAGGCGGCAAGGTAAACAGACTGTTTGTAGCGGCTCTTGTTTTTTCATTGATAATCTGAACATAGTAAGGGGCAGCTCGTTATTTGACCTTATTTATTGTATTTACTACTTCAGCTATCTTCAATTTAAATAAATTGATACGGGTAACATGCGTAGCTGTTCAAAAAGTGACATACAGGAGTGAGTACTTCTTCAATAATTTATTATACGAATAGCACGTTATTGAAGGCGACAAACATGGTCTCAATATGTTTTGTATGTCTCGCCCCTCGTTTACAGGCAATAGCATAAATCGCTGAGCGCAAATGAGAAATACAGAACGCGTGAAATCGAAAGTCCAAAGCACTCTCTAGCCCTTTGTAATACATGACAGCCATGAGTTAATTTGGAGCAGACATTAATAATTTGTTGCTTCCAGTGCATATCAGACTCAAACACAGCACCAAGATATTACTTGCATTGCGACACGCTGAGGACATTCTTGTTTTGGTAATCATTGATGCAACGTGGTGATAATTTATATTATTCGCGAGTGAAGCACGGTGTACTTTATTTTCTGGTTATAAAGAGGCAGCTCATTACTTATGAACCATTGTGATACTTCGCTAAGTTCTTCATTAAATTTACAATTCAGTTCCTCTAAGTTATCGCCTGTGAAAAGTAATGCTGTGTCATCGATATACATAATAGCTTCAGAATCCTTCAGACCTGACGGAAGATCGTTATTGTAAAGAAACAGAGGCACAGCAAGGAACCGTGCAGAACACAGAAAATAGTGTGTTGTGGTAGAGAGGTTAGATTGTTTACAGCAACATATTGTTTCCTATTTGAAAAAGAACGTTTTTTTAGATTACAAATCTTTCATTTCAGACCCTAAGTTTCCAATTTCTGTTGCAGTATTGTCTGATGTACCGCATCGAAAGCTTTGGATACATCTAAGTAAATTACTATAGCTGGTTTATTATGCAGTGCAGTATTTATGAGTTGTGTTAGAACAGGAATTGCGGAAGACGTTGATCTTTGGGGCCTGAAGCCATGCTGGTTAGGATAGATGATGTTACATTTCTTTTAAAAATGCTGTATACGCTTACAAAGTGTCTTTACAAAAACTATTGATTGCATTTAGCAGCGGTATCAGCCTGTATTTTTCTATGTCGGATCGCTCACCACTCTTAAAGATAGGTATGACCGTCTTCACCTGCAGTTCATCAGGATACACTTCATTTTCCAACGTATGATTTAAGATATGCAGTAGATGGATTCCCAACATATAAAAGTTGTTTTTTATCAGCCTAACAGGTAGTGCATCTGGTTCTGCCGCCTTAGCGACTGAAGGGATTTTTACTGTTATAACTAATTCTTCAATTTCTATGTGAGGCAATGCAAAAGTGTTGTTGTCACGCTCTGCCATTTTCACTGAAAGAACATCAGCATGTACTTGTGCATGTACCATAGGCCCTACGGAGGCAAAATAGGTACCAAATGATTCAACTGTACCTTCGTCAACTGTTTCATAGAAAGTAGAGATGTTCGATCCTACGCCCATTCTGTAATTTAGCGTGTCCCAATGTTTCTTTTTTATTTACATGCGCCTGCTTCATGAGAGATGAATCACATTGTTTTTTTGCTTTTCCTCATAGGAAACATAGATAGTTTTAGATAGCGTTCAAATTGAGTAATGTAATATTCGTTTGATCTGAACTGTAACCATTTGTGGTACCATATATCCTTATCTGTTTACAAAGTTAATATTTCACTATTCATCCAAGGACACTTTGGGTAGCTGTATGTTTATGGGTCGGCAAAGACCGCCGTTCAACGGCACATTTAAGTATATTTAGAAATTTCCTGTACTCGGTATCAACGTGTTTATCATATGCCGTAATGATATCTGTTCGTTCTAATATTTCACGCAGCCGGACGTAGTCTATCTTACTCAGTACATTACTCTGTACCGAATTCAGTGTTTCTCAATAGGAACAATAATGGATGAATAGTCTGCAATCAACTCACCGCAAGGGCCAGTCTGCGCAGCTTAATATGCCACAGGATGTGATCTTCTGAGTAGTTGAGGTATCGGGTCGCGAGTTGCTTCTGTTTAAAACGTTTTCTCCGAAATTATTATTGTCCTTTTGAACAGTTTACGTCTATACGCCACGCTGTTGCGGATCTGTGAATCGGCAACGGCGCGCGCAGGCGCACGTTACACTTTTCTGACAATAACGCTATTCTTGCGGGATGAGGCACATGAAGGGTACCTACGCTCGGTCGGCCACTGCGATAACACAAGATACGCTTGCTCATCGATATATGCGTCAATCAACAACGTAAGTCTTTCTTTTGATTGCAATGGTAGGCCCTGCCCAAACGGGCAAGGCCTCTCAAAAATTGGCCTATAGGCTCATTGGAGTGTCCCTCCCCACGGTAATCTTTAGTAAAAGGCGAAAGATTAATACGTGGATTTGAGGAGAGACCTGAGCGATGAAGATACCGATGCTGTCCGAGGCTGGTCTCCTAAATGGTGTCACTTACTTGGCCAGGTGAACCTTCAAGCTATTCTCAAATTTGCATGCTTAAACCTCAACTCTTGTTATTATTTAGCAAGTGTATCTCTGACTGGGCTTTTCTACATGTACTTGTTAATAGAGAAATTTTACATGTTGCCGTATTCACGTTTAAAAGCTAATAACATTGTTAAAATAGCCAGGATTGCTTGAACTGCACGACTGCCATTTTCATGCGCAGCAGTCGCCATCTGGTGTTGAACATCGAAGTTTTAAAAGCTTGCGGATGACTTTTTTTTTAACCGGATACTTTTTATTATTAGTTCTAAAATCCAGTACACACGCAGTTGGTCCCACCCATAGCCTTCAAGGCTAGTGATGCGTCCGCACGCTAAACAAGTACTATAATATTGGCCGACTTTTTCGTGAATGGGCTCAATCACAAAACACTTCAGTAACACGCAAGAAAATTGGCAAGCTTCAGTATATAACTTTGTGGCATATTCGACCAAAGCAGAGAGTCCAAAGTCCAAAGAATGTCCAAAGCACTGACAGGGCATCAAAAAGAAAAACAAGCTGGTTCCTTTCTTTTTTGTAAATTTATTTACACGCTTCTTCATTCCAATAGTTTCGTAGTAATGAGGGAAAGATGTTTTAACGATGCCAAAATGTCATTGGTATCCATTACTTCGTTTGGAACTTCATGACACACGTTGGCTCCTTTACGTTGTACAGGTCTATGGCTGTATGTATTATGAGAAGGCGGCAAGGTAAACAGACTGTTTGTAGCGGCTCTTGTTTTTTCATTGATAATCTGAACATAGTTAGGGGCAGCTCGTTATTTGACCTTATTTATTGTATTTACTACTTCAGCTATCTTCAATTTAAATAAATTGATACGGGTAACATGCGTAGCTGTTCAAAAAGTGACATACAGGAGTGAGTACTTCTTCAATAATTTATTATACGAATAGCACATTATTGAAGGCGACAAACATGGTCTCAATATGTTTTGTATGTCTCGCCCCTCGTTTACAGGCAATAGCATAAATCGCTGGGCGCAAATGAGAAATACAGAACGCGTGAAATCGAAAGTCCAAAGCACTCTCTAGCCCTTTGTAATACATGACAGCCATGAGTTAATTTGGAGCAGACATTAATAATTTGTTGCTTCCAGTGCATATCAGACTCAAACACAGCACCAAGATATTACTTGCATTGCGACACGCTGAGGACATTCTTGTTTTGGTAATCATTGATGCAACGTGGTGATAATTTATATTATTCGCGAGTGAAGCACGGTGTACTTTATTTTCTGGTTATAAAGAGTCAGCTCATTACTTATGTACCATTGTGATACTTCGCTAAGTTCTTCATTAAATTTACAATTCAGTTCCTCTAAGTTATCGCCTGTGAAAAGTAATGCTGTGTCATCGATATACATAATAGCTTCAGAATCCTTCAGACCTGACGGAAGATCGTTATTGTAAAGAAACAGAGGCCCAGCAAGGAACCGTGCAGAACACAGAAAATAGTGTTTTGTGGTAGAGAGGTTAGATTGTTTACAGCAACATATTGTTTCCTATTTGAAAAAGAACGTTTTTTTTAGATTACAAATCTTTCATTTCAGACCCTAAGTTTCCAATTTCTGTTGCAGTATTGTCTGATGTACCGCATCGAAAGCTTTGGATACATCTAAGTAAATTACTATAGCTGGTTTATTATGCAGTGCAGTATTTATGAGTTGTGTTAGAACAGGAATTGCGGAAGACGTTGATCTTTGGGGCCTGAAGCCATGCTGGTTAGGATAGATGATGTTACATTTCTTTTAAAAATGCTGTATACGCTTACAAAGTGTCTTTACAAAAACTATTGATTGCATTTAGCAGCGGTATCAGCCTGTATTTTTCTATGTCGGAACGCTCACCACTCTTAAAGATAGGTATGACCGTCTTCACCTGCAGTTCATCAGGATACACTTCATTTTCCAACGTATGATTAAAGATATGCAGTAGATGGATTCCCAACATATAAAAGTTGTTTTTTATCAGCCTAACAGGTAGTGCATCTGGTTCTGCCGCCTTAGCGACTGAAGGGATTTTTACTGTTGTAACTAATTCTTCAATTTCTATGTGAGGCAATGCAAAAGTGTTGTTGTCACGCTCTGCCATTTTCACTGAAAGAACATCAGCATGTACTTGTGCATGTACCATAGGCCCTACGGAGGCAAAATAGGTACCAAATGATTCAACTGTACCTTCGTCAACTGTTTCATAGAAAGTAGAGATGTTCGATCCTACGCCCATTCTGTAGTTTAGCGTGTCCCATTGTTTTTTTTTATTTACATGTGCCTGCTTCATGAGAGATGAATCACATTGTTTTTTTGCTTTTCCTCATAGGAAACATAGATAGTTTTAGATAGCGTTTAAATTGAGTAATGTAATATTCGTTTGATCTGAACTGTAACCATTTGTGGTACCATTTATCCTTATCTGTTTACAAAGTTAATATTTCAGTATTCATCCAAGGACACTTTGGGTAGCTGTATCTTTATGGGTCGGCAAAGACCGCCGTTCAACGGCACATTTAAGTATATCTAGAAATTTCCTGTACTCGGTATCAACGTGTTTATCATATGCCGTAATGATATCTGTTCGTTCTAATATTTCACGCAGCCGGACGTAGTCTATCTTACTCAGTACATTACTCTGTACCGAATTCAGTGTTTCTCAATAGGAACAATAATGGATGAATAGTCTGCAATCAACTCACCGCAAGGGCCAGTCTGCGCAGCTTAATATGCCACAGGATGTGATCTTCTGAGTAGTTGAGATATCGGGTCGCGAGTTGCTTCTGTTTAAAACGTTTTCTCCGAAATTATTATTGTTCTTTTGAACAGTTTACGTCTATACGCCACGCTGTTGCGGATCTGTGCACCGACAACGACGCGCGCAGGCGCACGTTACACTTTTCTGACAATAACGCTATTCTTGCGGGATGAGGCACATGAGGGGTACCTACGCTCGGTCGGCCACTGCGATAACACAAGATACGCTTGCTCATCGATATCTGCGTCAATCAACAACGTAAGTCTTTCTTTTGATTGCAATGGTAGGCCCTGCCCAAACGGGCAAGGCCTCTCAAAAATTGGCCTATAGGATCATTGGAGTGTCCCTCCCCACGGTAATCTTTAGTAAAAGGCGAATAAGGAATTTTATTCGTGACTAGGGTACATCATACAGGTTCCAGACAGTTTACAATCGTCAAGGTCACAGACAGGTTCCAGACAAGCACACTATTTCACATGGTGAAATTCAAACACACTATTTCACATGGTGCATTACAATAATGGGTTTACACGAATGTGGCAGGTTCTATATTCCTGCTATGGGCGCAAGCAGCACACTTCATGTCTTGCGCAACCCTTCAATTGGGGCGCACTGAAATTTCACTCTACCATGCGTGAGTGTAATAAACGGGCATGACCACTTCTTAAGGAACTCTTCTTCACCCAAGAAGAAGAGCTCTGTCTCCAAATGGTCAATTACTACGGTGTACATTCGTGATAGTAGCCTCCACTGATTTTTCCGAGCCTTACCCTGATTCACAGCCAGCCCCCTGTTCTCCCACAGGACAAAGAACCCTACGGCAATCAAGAGCCGAGCCACATGGTTATGCGGGCACGGGCCACGGTTAACAAACCTTTGGATCTTTAACGAAGCATACGCTTTACGCAACAAGGTCCAGAACGTTTTCGCTACCTGACAGAAAAGCAAGGCGTGTTTGTTGTCTTCATGTAATTTGCAGTTAACACATTGTTCACTTTTGGTGTAATGCCACTTGTACATGCGGTCCGCTGTGGGTAGGACGGACCAACCAAAGCGCCAGACGACGTCCTGAATGTCGCCCGGTAACCAGCTGGGGGTTAGCAAGACCCATGGGAATTGAGTTTTCTTTGTGTCGGTTATCGAAGTTAACAAGAGTTCTTGGGCTAGTTCTGTATTGTTCACCTCCAAGAGGGGCGTTTCTAATCTTAGAGAAGAGATTCTCTTGAAGATGCCTATAACATGCCTATAAAAGGTTGAAGGGTTTACTGCTTTGGGACCTGTTATCTGTGCCTGAGAAAACAGGCGACCTTGAACACCCAGGAAGTAGCAAGCTAGCTTCCTTGCTGGGTGGTCCGGACTCAATTCTAGTACTCTCAGTGTGGTCTTAAGGGCAAAGATGTCTGCCAAAACAACCACCGAGGGGATGTTCCAGCCACCTTTCTCTCTTGGCAAGCCAAGATTCTCGTACTTCACCAAGGCTGTCTTGGTATTCCAGAAGAAACGTATTATCTGCGACTTCACTTGTCTGGCAATCTGGTAGGGTACGACCACCGAGTTGGCCAAAAACCACAAGCGGCCTGTAAGAACCCCCATAACGAAGTACCTTCGTACAGCGAAGGGAAAGCTGAACTTGAGGGCGTGGGACACCTCCTCTTTGAAAGAGTGGAGTTCCGTCTTCCAACTCTCGACTGATGGACCCTTTGCATTGTACTCGATCCCTAGTATGCGGATTCTGTTTACCACTGTAACACCATGCAGCGTTGTTGGTGCCGACGAGTGCAAACAGAGCGACTTACTTTTCTGGATATTGAGTTTCGCGCCTGAGATGGAGGCGTACTCTGCGAACACTCCTAGGGCTACGCCTAGACTGTCTTCGTCTCTCTGATAAATAGTCACGTCGTCTGCATATGCCGTGACTTTTACGGAACAATTGCCTGGGAGCTGTAAACCCAGCACGCTCTTGTGTTTTTCTACTTGTAACAGGAATGGTTCAATCGTCAAGGCGAAAAGCAAGGGTGAAAGCGGACAGCCTTGTCGCACGCCGCGTGAAGCATGAAAGGATGCTACTATCTCCTGATTCATCGTCAGGTCGCTACCGACATCACTGTACAGTTCCATGATCAGGTACACAAACTGCCTGGGAAACCCAAAGGCTAGTAAAACTGCAAATATGTATGTGTGCTCCACCCGGTCGAAGGCTTGAGCTTGGTCGAGAGAAGTTAGCCACCCTCTGGCTTGCCTTGCCCCAGTGTACTCTATTATGTCCCTGTTGAGCATGTTTAGAGTTTGAACATTACGCCCTGAGACGGAGCAGGATTGCCAAGAATGTATTAACGATGGCATGATCTCCTGCACTCGCATCGTCAGTACGGTGGTTAGTAGCTTGTAGTCGGTGCCCAGCAACGTAATAGGGCGCCAATTACGTGGATCCTCGAGGCCTTCTTCCGATTTGGGAAGTAAAATAATCCTTCCCTGTCTAAACGATTGTGGGAGAGTGTGCGAACTTATGAACCTATTAAGGACCTCACACAACTGCGGGCCTATGAGGTCCCAAAAAGTGGAGTAGAATTCGGCTGTAAGGCCGTCGAGACCTGGCGCTGAGCCTTTGTGCAGGTGGTGTAGTGCTCGTGAGAGCTCCTCTATTGAGATTGGGGTAACCAGGTAACAATATTCTTGGGGAGAGAGTTGTGGCAAGTCCGCCAAGAAGGGGTGGCCAAGTACACTATCCAACTTGAGCTCAAGCTCGTGGGTGGAGAGGCTCTCAAAATGCGCGTGAAACCTTAAAATGTCCTGTTGACTGAAGTCCTTGTTTTTAATCCGACTCAATCTGCGACTGCTTACATAGTTAAGCACTTCTGGATGAGAGCTTGGTAAATGCCTTGCTGGAAATGACGAGACAGAAGACGTTAAATTCCTCAGCCGCGTTAATCTCGTCTTAAGGTCGTTCAGATAGGTCTTCATCAACAGTGAGGACGGTTGGCCCCGCTGTACGATCCGGATGCGATGCAATGTATGTCTGATTAAGTCGGAGTGCCTGTGCTTAAGCTTTTTTCCTTCATCTGTGCAGATCTCCCTCCATGATCGTTTGAGCTCGTCCCAGTTCCCGTGTTCATCGTCGCCGCTAAGCGGTTACGGAGACTGGCCATGGCCGTTTCGTCGTGGAAAAGCTTATTATCCACTCGCCACAGATGGGAAAAGAATACTCTATCTTTCATTTCGCAGATCAACTGCACCGGCCTGTGGTCTGAGATGTCTAAGGCGAACGGAGGAAGCTCCACTGCCTTGCAGTCCACGATCGAGGGAATCAAAGAAGGAGAAGCATAGGCGCGGTCCAAGCGAGCCTGTACATCACCTCGGCACCACGTGTGTTGGAAAGTTTGACCGTGTCGTAACACGTACGCGTCTGCTAAATCGAACTGTTGCACCAGTTTTTGAAGTTCAGTGATGTATGTGTCAACCCGCTCTTTAGAAGGGCCTGATCTATCTGTGAGGTTGTTGAGAACACAGTTAAAATCTGCTGTAAGTATGAAATGTTTTCGTTCCAGGAACAAAGGGTTCAGCTGTTTATAAAAGCTGGCCATTGCCGGGCTTCTAAGTGGTGCATAAATGTTTATAAGTCGGAATTTTTCTGTGTGGTACTCGAAGTCGAGTACCACCATGCGACCCTCGGGGTCGAAACTGAAATGGCATCCGTTTAGAAGTGACCAATTAAATATTATGACACCGGCCCCGCACGCTTGATGTGTGGGAAACGAGAAGAACCCTTTGGCCCGGAATTGCCTTTCGAGGCTCTTCACTTTCGCTATGGAGTCTATGTTCGTTTCCTGCAGACATAGAATGTCGCAGTGTAATTTTCTGGCAACTCTTGCCACTGTTTTCTGCTTAGCTATGCTACTAAGTCCCCTCACATTCCACGTAACTATATTTAATGGCATGGTTTGGTAAAAGAGAGGACTAAATTGCGGACATTGTTAATTCGATTTTAACAAGTGGGCCTTCTCGGACAGTACTAAGCTTTACACACCATCGCCTGGTCTGGTCGGCTGTCAGTGAATGAGCATGATACATGAAAAAGAACCGTTCCCTTGCTGCAAAAAGTGCTCGTGCCCTTTGGTATGGAGTTATGTGCGCTATGGTAAAGCGGAACAGCAAACCAGTCATGATAATACACATGTGGCAACATGTTGTTGCCTAAAGAATACACATCCACTTAAGACAATTCATCAGCTTGGCTATGCATTGATAGGTGCTATAACCTTATATATTATAGAGTGTAAAAAAGAAAAACAAAAAAAAGGGGGGGGGCGTGGCTGATTGCACGCTACGGCCGCTGACCCACTAGTGTCAGCAATTAGGCACCTAACAATCATACACATGTAGCAACATACCTGTTGCCTAAAAAGAAAAAAAAAAGAACACATTCACGTAATACACATTTCAATAATGACATGCAGTGATGGGTGGCTGAACCCCTCTACACTAACGGATGATACAATGTTGGGCAATAAATGATAGGCCGGTTGCACGCTGCGACTGCCGACCCACTAAAGCGCCCGAGGCGCGTGTATACCACGGCGGGCATCGGCTGGCCCGAGTGCCTCCAAGGCCAGTTGTTGCACTATGGCGCGAAATCAATAATGATAAATGTGCATTTTAGACGCCAAACTTGCGTCTATCTATCTGCAGCCGCGCTGGGAAAACGTGCCACACAAGTGGGCCCGAACAAAACAGTTTCGCCAGTGAACAGGGAACGCCCCACAAAAAAAAAAAAAAAAAAAAAAAACCCGTCGGCATCCGTTCGATGACAGCGGGGACACGCCCGCACAAGTGACAAACTGCGAGAAAAGGAAAAAAGAGAAAACCACGTAACGAGCAAGACAAGCATTTTGGCGCGGACCTGCGTCTATGTTGCTGCTTCCGCACATGAAACAACCTCCGCGTGGACGAAGAAGCTACGTGAACGGGCTGGCAATGCCACGCCGGTCAGAGCAGCCATACGCCATGCTCGTTCCGCCGGCCGAGCCGCCACTCCCGCCCCAAGAGAGCAGCGTTGCGTGGAAGATAAACCCGCTCCGATGAGCGAGACATCGAAAAGACGCGCCCACACACAGCTCTCGTCGTATGCCCTCCTAAGCAGCGGCGAGAACACAACCGCACAGGTAACTATTCGAACCATGAGAAGAAAAAAAGAAAAAAAAAACAGTTGAGTTCTCAGCTCGTCCGGCGCCGCTACGGGCTGGCCGCGCAACCGATGACGGAACAGTAGTCATAGACCTAGCTATGGACATGGTACACAAACTGCCGCGAACAGAAAAAGGCGAAAGCATCTTTGTCGCTCACGTACCTAATAAAAGTCACTGTCGTCCGCATCCATTGCGTCGACAGACCCTGGTTCACTGTCACGTCGCCCGGGCGTTAGGTCTGTCCATTCCGTATCGGCGGACCAGTCCAACCGCCGTTCACCACTGTCGTCGCGCCTAGGTTTCTTGGCGCTCCCGTGCGGCCTCTCCGTTCCGTGTTCCGCCGAGACTGAGGGAGTCACGGTGTTGCCGTGGCCGAGTGTCTCGGGCTGCTGGCGTACATCGCTGTGCGCTGCTCGGCTGTGTCCGGTGCGTGAGTCGCGCCTGCGCAGGTCGTCGCTGCTCTCGCCACTCGGAGACTCTGGCGCCTCCTCGTCTATGTCACGAGCGCGCTCGGCTCGTCTGATGACGACGTCGACGACGTTTCGGCTTCCAGGAGGGTCGTCCCGTCGGTGCTCGCCTCGGAACCTCGTCGGGCGCCCCGCCTGTCCCCCCGTTCTCGCCGCCCCTTGGGGCTACTCCGTGTTGCTGGTCGAGCAGCTGCCTGCTGCTGGGTAACAGGCTCTGTACGAGGAAGCTGGTCTTGAGCTTGGGCGTCTTCCTCGCCCCCTGCTTTGTGGCCCGAGTGCGCGGCCGAACTGCTGCTTCTCCTTGTATCGTTGGTTGCGCGGGGGTCAGTGGTGACTTCCTGCCCATCTTCATCGCCTGTTTTATCCCACCATTGGCTCGGGCTTCCGCCAGCGTCCTTCCCTTCTCCCGCCTCCTCTCGACTCGAGCCAGGCGTCGGCTCGGTGCTCTGCTGTCTCGCGCCTTCCTGGGGGGGCGTGTGTCCATTGTTGCCGTTTTGTGCGCCCTTTCGGGTGCTGCCGCCGCTACGAGGTGCGGCTGCGACGCCGCTTCCTGACTGGACGCCGTCGCGCTGGCTTGGCGTCTTGATGCCGTCAGTGTCGTTGCTTTCCATGCGGGTGTCTTGCGTACTGTTTGGGATCGCGACACTGGAGCGATCGGATGGGAACTCGGCGCTGACGCCCGTGGTTGTACCTGGGTCGCAAGCCCCAAGGGTAGCGTTGGCCTGGCGGCCTGGGGTACAACTGGAAGCATCCGAAGGTCCAGGCAAAGCATGAGTCGACTGGTAACAACGAAACAACTTGTTTATTTTAACATCGCAAAGAGTTGGCGGTCAGGTTTGACCGTAGTAGAGAGACGGGAGAGCACTTCACTCAACAGAAGAAATCGGAGCCCTCCTTTTGGCGTCCGGGGGCAGCTGTTTTTATACTCTCGCAGTTGAGGGCAAGAAGGAACCCCTCAAAAGACGAGCACGTGAATGTACAATGGGCTAATGGTGACGCACACTGTCGTGGCGCTGCGCACGATCTCGTAGCACCCTGTCGTGGCGCTGCGCACGATCTCGTAGCACCCGGTCGTGGCGCTGCGCACGATCTCGTAGCACCTGGTCGTGGCGCTGCCGGTCGGACACAATGACTGTAACGAGAAGATGGTCCCTGCTTTGGCATCGCCTGTTTCGGGCACAATGACTGGAACGAGATCCCTGCTTTGGCATCGCCTGTTTCGGGCCCAATAACTGGAATGAGATCCCTGCTTTGGCATCGCCTGTTTCGGGCACAATGACTGGAACGAGATCCCTGCTTTGGCATCGCCTGTTTCGGGCCCAATAACTGGAATGAGATCCCTGCTTTGGCATCGCCTGTTTCGGGCACAATGACTGGAATGCGAGGAGGATCCCTAGGCGGTCGCATCGCCGCAGACGCGCCTGGAAACACCTGGCGATGAGTGTTGCGGCGACGACGATCGGGCCAAAATGTCTGCCGCCCCGCCGCAGATGCGCCGGCAAAACCACGTGTCGCAGGCGAAACGCAACAGACCGCCCCGCCGGGGGAAGGAGATCCCGATGGACAGGGGACTGCATCCGCTGTCCGGAGGGATGTCGCTCGATGATGCTCATAACCGAAGTCGGGCGTCCCTTGACGTTTCTTGAGCGCAGCGCACAGAGAAGGCCTCGTTCTCTCGTTCAGGTTCGCACGGGACACTGCAAAGTGACTTCGGGAGAGTTCACATTTTTGTTCTCGTTCCCGGCAAGCGTTAGAACTACGCTGAAAACTCAACCGCTCAGTCAGCAAGCACGGCACAACCCTCACTAAGCCCTGCCAGGCTCTTTCCCCTTTTTATACCACTGCCTAGTTCCTTACAGTAGTCTAGCATCACTCAGAACGCGTCCACAAATTGAAAAATTGCACTAGAAAGCATATCATCACTTTGAAACACTAAACAAAAGCAATATGTTAAAAAAAATCCTGCCTCAGGAAGAAAAACATCAGTAACAAACAATTTTGAGGCTGATTCCTACGTTAGGGGCTTCGACTTAAGCCATCGGCGTTACCGTTGAGACTCCCCTTTTTGTAACGCACCTCAAAGGAATATTGTTGTAAAGCGAGGCTCCAGCGCAGGAGGCGGCCATTTTTGGGAGAGATGGTCTGCAGCCATTGGAGAGGGCAGTGATCCGTCTCAATGATAAACCTCGAGCCGGCTAGATAGCATGACAATTTCTGAACGGCCCACACGAGACACGCACACTCTTTCTCGGTGGCGCTATACGCCTGCTCACGACTGGTCAGCTTACGACTAGCATACAGGACGGGGTGTTCTACTTCTTCATTTTCCCGTTGGCACAGTACAACGCCCATGCCTCGCTCACTAGCATCGCACTGAACAATGAACTCTTTTGTATAGTCTGGCGATCGTAGCACAGGCTGGCTTGTTAGGGCACTCTTTAGGGCGCTAAAAGCTCTTTCCTTTGTCTCGTCCCAGACGACTGTTTGAGGCTCTGTCTTTCTTAGAGCATCCGTCAGGGGAGCCGCGATATCAGAGTACCTAGGGATGTACCTCTGATAGTAGCCGGCGACACCCAAGAACGACCGAATATCGGTCTTGGTGCGCGGTTGCGGAAAGTCTCGCACAGCGGCCACTTTTATTTCAGAGGGGCGGCGACGACCCTGACCAATCACGTGACCGAGGTAGACAACCTCGGCCTGTGCTAACTGGCACTTAGGAGCCTTTACTGTCAAGCCTGCTTCGCGCAGGCGGGTTAGCACTGCCCGCAAGTGTGTCATATGCTCAGACCAGGATGCGGAGAATATCGCTACGTCGTCTAGATACGGTAAAGCGAATTCTTGCTGTCCCCGCAACACTTTATCCATGAGACTTGAAAAACAGTATGGCGCGTTCTTCAAACCAAAACTCAACACTTTAGGACGGAATGTTCCCATTGGTGAAATGAACGCCGCATACCTACTAGCCTCTTCTGTAAGTGGAACCTGCCAATAACCCCTGACAAGATCTAGGGTGGAAATAAACTGAGCGCTACTAACTTTCTCAAGGCGCTCCTCGATGTTAGGGATCGGATAAATTTGATCCTTAGTGATGGAATTAAGCCTGCGGTAGTCGACGCAAGGACGAGGTTCCTTGCCCGGTACCTCAACTAAAATCAAAGGGGAGGTATAATCACTCTCACCTGCCTCAATAACACCGAGCTGTAGCATTTTCTTTACCTCAGCCTCCATAATATCGCTCTGGCGGGGTGACACCCGATACGCCTTGGATCGTACTGGCTCTGTGGAGGTAAGTTCTATATCATGAGTAAGTACAGAAGTCCTACCAGGCCTCTCAGAGAACAGACCTTGAAACTCTTGTAATAGCTGGTGTAGTTCGGTTTTCTGCTCGGGCGACAGCGGTGCTTTACTGATAAGGTCACTAATGACTTGACCGGTGTCTTCCCTGTTCGTCACTGAGCCTAGTCCCGGAAGCTCGACCGGAAGCTCTTCAGGAACGTTTACCATCATGCACACCACTGCTTCCCTTTGTCTATAAGGTTTGAGCAGATTACAGTGGTAAACTTGCTGTGCTTTCCGCTTTCCTGGCAGACTTACCACGCAGTTAACGTCCGACAGTTTCTGAACAATTCGTGCTGGGCCCTCCCACTGCACGTCTAGTTTGTTGTTTAGCGATGTGCGCAATATCATGACCTCATCGCCAACCTCAAAACGACGGGCCCTGGCTGTTCGATCATAATAAACCTTGGCCCTCTGCTGGGCCTTTGCCATTGCTTCACCTGACAACTCCTGTGCCCTTCTTAAGCGTTCGAGGAGCTTAAGCACGTACTCCACCACGACTGGGTCGTCGCCCCTACCTTCCCATGATTCTCGAAGCATGCGAAGCGGAGACCGAAGCGAGCGACCGTACACCAGTTCAGCTGGCGAAAACCCCGTAGCCGCATGCGGCGCGGTCCTTAAAGCAAACATCACCCCAGGCAGACACAGCTCCCAGTCAGTTTGATGTTCAAAACACAAAGCTCTCAACACGCGCTTCATGACGGAGTGGAGCTTCTCAACGGAATTCGACTGTGGGTGGTACACTGAGCTGTGTAGCAGCTTTACCCCACACCTTTCGAGAAAAGTTGTCGTCAAAGCGCTAGTAAACACTGTGCCCTGATCTGATTGAATTTCTGCAGGAAAACCAACTCGCGCAAATATGGACAGTAGTGCATTAACTATCTCAACTGAGCTGAGTTCTTTAAGCGGCACTGCTTCAGGGAACTTTGTCGCTGGGCAGATCACAGTCAAAATGTGTCTGTACCCCGTGGCTGTTACCGGCAGAGGTCCCACAGTATCAATAACGAGCCGTCTAAAAGGCTCCGTAATGATAGGTACCAATTTCAACGGCGCCCTCGATTTGTCCCCTGGTTTGCCCACCCGCTGACAAGTGTCACATGTCCTCACGAAATGGTCTGCGTCCCGAAAACACCCTGGCCAATAGTACTCTTGCAAGAGACGGTCCTTAGTTTTCTTAACTCCTAGGTGTCCGGACCACGAACCCCCATGTGACAAGCGCAACAGATCCTGACGATAGCATTGAGGCACGACCAGCTGATCGAACTCCACTCCTCGGCGGTCTAGATACTTCCGGTACAGGACTCCACCTCTTTCCACAAAACGCGCAGTTTTCCTGGCGATACCTTCTTTGACATTGCAGCGCACGTTTTCCAGGCTGCCATCCTTTTTTTGCTCGGCTATCAAAGCCGTCCGGCTGACTTTTAGCAACCTATCAAGTCCGTCTGACGTAGGCGCGATGAGCAAATCAGTAGATAGCTCTTCTAACTTTCCTGTGTCGGGCATTTCCTCTCCAGTATCTGGCGCCTTTAACGTTACAGACTCAAGTTTATTCAGTTCGGGCGTGCTCGGAATATCAGCTTGCTGCGCCTCTGACCCTTTTTCGTTGTTTGATAACGTCGGCCCCGCAACTACCGCCTTTGCAGCGAGCTCCCGAACCTTCGATCTGGTTAAGGCCTGAACACTAGCTTCACCAAACAAAAGCCCCTTCTCGCGCAGGAGGTGATCGGACCTGTTTGAAAATAGGTACGGGTACTGGGGTGGCAGCATAGATGACACTGCGGCCTCCGTCTCAAGCGCTCCGAAAGGTCCTTCAATAAGCACTTTTGCTACCGGCAGACACACGCTATGAGCTTCCACGGCTTGCTTGATCCATGCGCACTCGCCCGTGAACATATGGGGTTCTACGTAAGATGGGTGAACTACATCCATCGTAGCTGCGGAATCGCGAAGCACTCGGCACTCTTTCCCGTTCACGAGGAGGTCTCGCATGTAAGGCTCGAGAAGCTTCATGTTCTCGTCCGTGCTGCCTATTGAAAAAAACACAACTTTTGGTGTTGTTTCCGGACACTGCGCCGAAAAGTGACCCGGCTTCTGGCACGTATAACAAACGCCCGCTCGCCTCATCTCGAACCGCTTTCTGCGTTCGGCTTCGGCTGCCGTCTCTTTACGTTTGGTCGGATTGCTTTCACTCGCATCCTCACTACGCGTGTCCCCCTTAAATCTCATGGGCGTGAACCTTGGCCTCTCAGACTTGGAGCCAAATTCACCCTTTTGACCGTCCTTAGCTCCGCGAGCTCGACGCGTCACAAACTCCTCGGCTAGCTCAGCGGCTCTAGCCACCGTACTCACGTCTGGCCTATCCAAGACCCAGTATCGCACGTTCTCCGGTAACCGACTATAAAACTGTTCTAGCCCGAAGCACTGCAGAACTTTATCGTGGTCACCAAACGCTTTCTCTTCTTTGAGCCACTCCTGCATGTTCGACATAAGCCTATACGCAAACTCTGTATAAGACTCACTTTTGCCTTTCTCATTTTCCCGAAACTTCCGACGGAACGCCTCCGCAGACAGCCGGTACTTTTTTAGCAGACTCGATTTTACTTTGTCGAAATCCTCTGCTTCCTCTCTATCCAAGCGAGCGACTACGTCGGCCGCCTCGCCGGGTAACAAAGTGAGCAAGCGCTGTGGCCACGTTTCCCGAGAGAACCCCTGCTTCTCGCACGTTCGCTCAAAGTTAACCAGGAACAAACCAATGTCCTCTCCAAGCTTAAACGGCCGCATCAGGTCAGTCATTTTGAACAATACGCGTTCTCCTGCACCGTGTGCCTGACTTCCATTACGAGCGCGTTCCATCTCTACCTCAAGACGCTTCATTTCCAAAGCGTGTTGACGGTCACGCTCTTGTTGCTCTCGCTCTTTCTGTTCTTTAAGTTCGCGCTCCTGTTTCTCTTTTTGCTCTTTAAGTTCGCGCTCCTGTTTCTCTTTTTGCTCTTTAAGTTCGCGCTCCTGTCTTTTTGACCTCTCCTCAATAGTCTCAAGGCATTCCGACAGCTCGTCATCCTCAGCCTCTAACTCAAGAATAGCCTTTAGCAGTTCTGGTTTTCTGAGTTTGTCTGAGACATCCAGACCCAACTCTCTTGCAAGCTCCAACAATTTCGGTTTGCGCAACGACTTCAAATCCATGGCTGCTCTGAATGCTGCTTTCTCTACTGCTTACTATTGTCTTGCCGCAAACTAACCCGGCAGCAACGACAACCACAATTACCAGCTCTGTTTCTAACACTAACAAAAGCCTGGCAAAGCTCAGAAGAAGAAAGTCCCGCACTCACCAAACCTCGCAGGCAGGAATTCCGCGCAGTCGTTCCGCTGCAGGCAACCAGTCGTCACACAGGGCTCGTTGCACTGCTCCCGGATCGTCGTTGAGCTGCTCAGCATACCGTCAACTGCATCTCTTTGCTGCTGGCCTCCGTTGTCGCGATCTCACCGATGGCAGACAGTTGTTTGAAGTCGTAGGCGATCTCACCGCTGGCAACCAGATGTTTGGATCTGACTGCTGGTGAGATCGGTTGTTGGGAACTCGGCGCTGACGCCCGTGGTTGTACCTGGGTCGCAAGCCCCAAGGGTAGCGTTGGCCTGGCGGCCTGGGGTACAACTGGAAGCATCCGAAGGTCCAGGCAAAGCATGAGTCGACTGGTAACAACGAAACAACTTGTTTATTTTAACATCGCAAAGAGTTGGCGGTCAGGTTTGACCGTAGTAGAGAGACGGGAGAGCACTTCACTCAACAGAAGAAATCGGAGCCCTCCTTTTGGCGTCCGGGGGCAGCTGTTTTTATACTCTCGCAGTTGAGGGCAAGAAGGAACCCCTCAAAAGACGAGCACGTGAATGTACAATGGGCTAATGGTGACGCACACTGTCGTGGCGCTGCGCACGATCTCGTAGCACCCTGTCGTGGCGCTGCGCACGATCTCGTAGCACCCGGTCGTGGCGCTGCGCACGATCTCGTAGCACCTGGTCGTGGCGCTGCCGGTCGGACACAATGACTGTAACGAGAAGATGGTCCCTGCTTTGGCATCGCCTGTTTCGGGCACAATGACTGGAACGAGATCCCTGCTTTGGCATCGCCTGTTTCGGGCCCAATAACTGGAATGAGATCCCTGCTTTGGCATCGCCTGTTTCGGGCACAATGACTGGAACGAGATCCCTGCTTTGGCATCGCCTGTTTCGGGCCCAATAACTGGAATGAGATCCCTGCTTTGGCATCGCCTGTTTCGGGCACAATGACTGGAATGCGAGGAGGATCCCTAGGCGGTCGCATCGCCGCAGACGCGCCTGGAAACACCTGGCGATGAGTGTTGCGGCGACGACGATCGGGCCAAAATGTCTGCCGCCCCGCCGCAGACGCGCCGGCAAAACCACGTGTCGCAGGCGAAACGCAACAGTACCTTGCGGTACCGTCCTCGGTGCGGGGTCCTGCAACGTAGGACCGTGATCCGCCCCTTCCTTACCGTTGCAGCTCCTCTGTAGGGACCGGGGCGCTGCCTTCAACGGCGTCAGCTTCCGCTGTGTCCTCTCGGCCTCCGGGGCCCTTCCGAGCGGCGGGAAGTCGTCCACTTCCATTGCTGCCATGCTGTAGGACTTTCGGGCGGTGCAATCCACGCTTGCGTGCGCGCCACCACAGCGGCGACACGCAAGCGAACAGGTCTCCTCAGGGTGGCCAAAGATGCCACACCGTCGACAAAATGGTGTCTCGCATTGAGCCTTGTAATGGCCCTCCTGGCTGCAGCGACGGCATAGCCGGCGGACACCTCGATACTCAAACGTGGCACGATGACCACTCACCCGGGCGAAGTTCGGGAGGGGGTTGTCGTGTTTCATATTCATCTTAAGGTATCTTGTACCTGTGCGTATACTGGGCCGGTCTTTATACCGTGCTTCCTCGATTTTCAGGGTGGTTCCAAACATCTTCAAACTCTCGGCTACTTCATTGTCCGAAATGTAGCTCGGGAGGTACATGCAGGTGACGCTGGCGACTTGGCGTGCCACGGGGACTAGGGCTGCGACTTGGTTTCCGAGGCGGAGGCCGCCTACTTCGAGAAGCTTGTGGACTGCAGGTGCAGAGTTGATACCGACTTGAAAGTCGAACGCTCCAAGGTGCTGGACACTGTATATTTCATTGACGGTGACAAGGGCTTCAACGGCGTCGATAACTTCGTCCACGGACGTACCCGGCGCGGCCGGACGTTGAAGAAGTGATGCTTTGGCGGTGGCATGGCGACAACCCCGCGTGCCTCCCTCGCGCGGGCACGATGAAACTTGGTTCTGGCGGCAAACAACCGGCTCGATGCGTGGATTTGAGGAGAGACCTGAGCGATGAAGATACCGATGCTGTCCGAGGCTGGTCTCCTAAATGGTGTCACTTACTTGGCCAGGTGAACCTTCAAGCTATTCTCAAATTTGCATGCTTAAACCTCAACTCTTGTTATTATTTAGCAAGTGTATCTCTGACTGGGCTTTTCTACATGTACTTGTTAATAGAGAAATTTTACATGTTGCCGTATTCACGTTTAAAAGCTAATAACATTGTTAAAATAGCCAGGATTGCTTGCACTGCACGACTGCCATTTTCATGCGCAGCAGTCGCCATCTGGTGTTGAACATCGAAGTTTTAAAAGCTTGCGGAGGACTTTTTTTTTAACCGGATACTTTTTATTATTAGTTCTAAAATCCAGTACACACGCAGTTGGTCCCACCCATAGCCTTCAAGGCTAGTGATGGGTCCGCACGCTAAACAAGTACTATAATATTGGCCGACTTTTTCGTGAATGGGCTCAATCACAAAACACTTCAGTAACACGCAAGAAAATTGGCAAGCTTCAGTATATAACTTTGTGGCATATTCGACCAAAGCAGAGAGTCCAAAGTCCAAAGCATGTCCAAAGCACTGACAGGGCATCAAAAAGAAAAACAAGCTGGTTCCTTTCTTTTTTGTAAATTTATTTACGCGCTTCTTCATTCCAATAGTTTCGTAGTAATGAGGGAAAGATGTTTTAACGATGCCAAAATGTCATTGGTATCTATTACTTCGTTTGGAACTTCATGACACACGTTGGCTCCTTTACGTTGTACAGGTCTATGGCTGTATGTATTATGAGAAGGCGGCAAGGTAAACAGACTGTTTGTAGCGGCTCTTGTTTTTTCATTGATAATCTGAACATAGTAAGGGGCAGCTCGTTATTTGACCTTATTTATTGTATTTACTACTTCAGCTATCTTCAATTTAAATAAATTGATACGGGTAACATGCGTAGCTGTTCAAAAAGTGACATACAGGAGTGAGTACTTCTTCAATAATTTATTATACGAATAGCACGTTATTGAAGGCGACAAACATGGTCTCAATATGTTTTGTATGTCTCGCCCCTCGTTTACAGGCAATAGCATAAATCGCTGAGCGCAAATGAGAAATAGAGAACGCGTGAAATCGAAAGTCCAAAGCACTCTCTAGCTCTTTGTAATACATGACAGCCATGAGTTAATTTGGAGCAGACATTAATAATTTGTTGCTTCCAGTGCATATCAGACTCAAACACAGCACCAAGATATTACTTGCATTGCGACACGCTGAGGACATTCTTGTTTTGGTAATCATTGATGCAACGTGGTGATAATTTATATTATTCGCGAGTGAAGCACGGTGTACTTTATTTTCTGGTTATAAAGAGTCAGCTCATTACTTATGTGCCATTGTGATACTTCGCTAAGTTCTTCATTAAATTTACAATTCAGTTCATCTAAGTTATCGCCTGTGAAAAGTAATGCTGTGTCATCGATATACATAATAGCTTCAGAATCCTTCAGACCTGACGGAAGATCGTTATTGTAAAGAAACAGAGGCCCAGCAAGGAACCGTGCAGAACACAGAAAATAGTGTTTTGTGGTAGAGAGGTTAGATTGTTTACAGCAACATATTGTTTCCTATTTGAAAAAGAACGTTTTTTTAGATTACAAATCTTTCATTTCAGACCCTAAGTTTCCAATTTCTGTTGCAGTATTGTCTGATGTACCGCATCGAAAGCTTTGGATACATCTAAGTAAATTACTATAGCTGGTTCATTATGCAGTGCAGTATTTATGAGTTGTGTTAGAACAGGAATTGCGGAAGACGTTGATCTTTGGGGCCTGAAGCCATGCTGGTTAGGATAGATGATGTTACATTTCTTTTAAAATTGCTGTATACGCTTACAAAGTGTCTTTACAAAAACTATTGATTGCATTTAGCAGCGGTATCAGCCTGTATTTTTCTATGTCGGATCGCTCACCACTCTTAAAGATAGGTATGACCGTCTTCACCTGCAGTTCATCAGGATACACTTCATTTTCCAACGTATGATTTAAGATATGCAGTAGGTGGATTCCCAACATATAAAAGTTGTTTTTTATCAGCCTAAGAGGTAGTGCATCTGGTTCTGCCGCCTTAGCGACTGAAGGGATTTTTACTGTTGTAACTAATTCTTCAATTTCTATGTGAGGCAATGCAAAAGTGTTGTTGTCACGCTCTGCCATTTTCACTGAAAGAACATCAGCATGTACTTGTGCATGTACCATAGGCCCTACGGAGGCAAAATAGGTACCAAATGATTCAACTGTACCTTCGTCAACTGTTTCATAGAAAGTAGAGATGTTCGATCCTACGCCCATTCTGTAATTTAGCGTGTCCCAATGTTTCTTTTTTATTTACATGCGCCTGCTTCATGAGAGATGAATCACATTGTTTTTTTGCTTTTCCTCATAGGAAACATAGATAGTTTTAGATAGCGTTCAAATTGAGTAATGTAATATTCGTTTGATCTGAACTGTAACCATTTGTGGTACCATTTATCCTTATCTCTTTACAAAGTTAATATTTCACTATTCATCCAAGGACACTTTGGGTAGCTGTATGTTTATGGGTCGGCAAAGACCGCCGTTCAACGGCACATTTAAGTATATTTAGAAATTTCCTGTACTCGGTATCAACGTGTTTATCATATGCCGTAATGATATCTGTTCGTTCTAATATTTCACGCAGCCGGACGTAGTCTATCTTACTCAGTACATTACTCTGTACCGAATTCAGTGTTTCTCAATAGGAACAATAATGGATGAATAGTCTGCAATCAACTCACCGCAAGGGCCAGTCTGCGCAGCTTAATATGCCACAGGATGTGATCTTCTGAGTAGTTGAGGTATCGGGTCGCGAGGTGCTTCTGTTTAAAACGTTTTCTCCGAAATTATTATTGTCCTTTTGAACAGTTTACGTCTATACGCCACGCTGTTGCGGATCTGTGAATCGACAACGGCGCGCGCAGGCGCACGTTACACTTTTCTGACAATAACGCTATTCTTGCGGGATGAGGCACATGAAGGGTACCTACGCTCGGTCGGCCACTGCGATAACACAAGATACGCTTGCTCATCGATATCTGCGTCAATCAACAACGTAAGTCTTTCTTTTGATTGCAATGGTAGGCCCTGCCCAAACGGGCAAGGCCTCTCAAAAATTGGCCTATAGGCTCATTGGAGTGTCCCTCCCCACGGAAATCTTTAGTAAAAGGCGAAAGATTAATACGTGGATTTGAGGAGAGACCTGAGCGATGAAGATACCGATGCTGTCCGAGGCTGGTCTCCTAAATGGTGTCACTTACTTGGCCAGGTGAACCTTCAAGCTATTCTCAAATTTGCATGCTTAAACCGCAACTCTTGTTATTATTTAGCAAGTGTATCTCTGACTGGGCTTTTCTACATGTACTTGTTAATAGAGAAATTTTACATGTTGCCGTATTCACGTTTAAAAGCTAATAACATTGTTAAAATAGCCAGGATTGCTTGCACTGCACGACTGCCATTTTCATGCGCAGCAGTCGCCATCTGGTGTTGAACATCGAAGTTTTAAAAGCTTGCGGAGGACTTTTTTTTTAACCGGATACTTTTTATTATTAGTTCTAAAATCCAGTACACACGCAGTTGGTCCCACCCATAGCCTTCAAGGCTAGTGATGGGTCCGCACGCTAAACAAGTACTATAATATTGGCCGACTTTTTCGTGAATGGGCTCAATCACAAAACACTTCAGTAACACGCAAGAAAATTGGCAAGCTTCAGTATATAACTTTGTGGCATATTCGACCAAAGCAGAGAGTCCAAAGTCCAAAGAATGTCCAAAGCACTGACAGGGCATCAAAAAGAAAAACAAGCTGGTTCCTTTCTTTTTTGTAAATTTATTTACGCGCTTCTTCATTCCAATAGTTTCGTAGTAATGAGGGAAAGATGTTTTAACGATGCCAAAATGTCATTGGTATCTATTACTTTGTTTGGAACTTCATGACACACGTTGGCTCCTTTACGTTGTACAGGTCTATGGCTGTATGTATTATGAGAAGGCGGCAAGGTAAACAGACTGTTTGTAGCGGCTCTTGTTTTTTCATTGATAATCTGAACATAGTAAGGGGCAGCTCGTTATTTGACCTTATTTATTGTATTTACTACTTCAGCTATCTTCAATTTAAATAAATTGATACGGGTAACATGCGTAGCTGTTCAAAAAGTGACATACAGGAGTGAGTACTTCTTCAATAATTTATTATACGAATAGCACGTTATTGAAGGCGACAAACATGGTCTCAATATGTTTTGTATGTCTCGCCCCTCGTTTACAGGCAATAGCATAAATCGCTGAGCGCAAATGAGAAATAGAGAACGCGTGAAATCGAAAGTCCAAAGCACTCTCTAGCTCTTTGTAATACATGACAGCCATGAGTTAATTTGGAGCAGACATTAATAATTTGTTGCTTCCAGTGCATATCAGACTCAAACACAGCACCAAGATATTACTTGCATTGCGACACGCTGAGGACATTCTTGTTTTGGTAATCATTGATGCAACGTGGTGATAATTTATATTATTCGCGAGTGAAGCACGGTGTACTTTATTTTCTGGTTATAAAGAGTCAGCTCATTACTTATGTACCATTGTGATACTTCGCTAAGTTCTTCATTAAATTTACAATTCAGTTCATCTAAGTTATCGCCTGTGAAAAGTAATGCTGTGTCATCGATATACATAATAGCTTCAGAATCCTTCAGACCTGACGGAAGATCGTTATTGTAAAGAAACAGAGGCCCAGCAAGGAACCGTGCAGAACACAGAAAATAGTGTTTTGTGGTAGAGAGGTTAGATTGTTTACAGCAACATATTGTTTCCTATTTGAAAAAGAACGTTTTTTTAGATTACAAATCTTTCATTTCAGACCCTAAGTTTCCAATTTCTGTTGCAGTATTGTCTGATGTACCGCATCGAAAGCTTTGGATACATCTAAGTAAATTACTATAGCTGGTTTATTATGCAGTGCAGTATTTATGAGTTGTGTTAGAACAGGAATTGCGGAAGACGTTGATCTTTGGGGCCTGAAGCCATGCTGGTTAGGATAGATGATGTTACATTTCTTTTAAAATTGCTGTATACGCTTACAAAGTGTCTTTACAAAAACTATTGATTGCATTTAGCAGCGGTATCAGCCTGTATTTTTCTATGTCGGATCGCTCACCACTCTTAAAGATAGGTATGACCGTCTTCACCTGCAGTTCATCAGGATACACTTCATTTTCCAACGTATGATTTAAGATATGCAGTAGATGGATTCCCAACATATAAAAGTTGTTTTTTATCAGCCTAAGAGGTAGTGCATCTGGTTCTGCCGCCTTAGCGACTGAAGGGATTTTTACTGTTGTAACTAATTCTTCAATTTCTATGTGAGGCAATGCAAAAGTGTTGTTGTCACGCTCTGCCATTTTCACTGAAAGAACATCAGCATGTACTTGTGCATGTACCATAGGCCCTACGGAGGCAAAATAGGTACCAAATGATTCAACTGTACCTTCGTCAACTGTTTCATAGAAAGTAGAGATGTTCGATCCTACGCCCATTCTGTAATTTAGCGTGTCCCAATGTTTCTTTTTTATTTACATGCGCCTGCTTCATGAGAGATGAATCACATTGTTTTTTTGCTTTTCCTCATGGGAAACATAGATAGTTTTAGATAGCGTTCAAATTGAGTAATGTAATATTCGTTTGATCTGAACTGTAACCATTTGTGGTACCATTTATCCTTATCTGTTTACAAAGTTAATATTTCACTATTCATCCAAGGACACTTTGGGTAGCTGTATGTTTATGGGTCGGCAAAGACCGCCGTTCAACGGCACATTTAAGTATATTTAGAAATTTCCTGTACTCGGTATCAACGTGTTTATCATATGCCGTAATGATATCTGTTCGTTCTAATATTTCACGCAGCCGGACGTAGTCTATCTTACTCAGTACATTACTCTGTACCGAATTCAGTGTTTCTCAATAGGAACAATAATGGATGAATAGTCTGCAATCAACTCACCGCAAGGGCCAGTCTGCGCAGCTTAATATGCCACAGGATGTGATCTTCTGAGTAGTTGAGGTATCGGGTCGCGAGGTGCTTCTGTTTAAAACGTTTTCTCCGAAATTATTATTGTCCTTTTGAACAGTTTACGTCTATACGCCACGCTGTTGCGGATCTGTGAATCGACAACGGCGCGCGCAGGCGCACGTTACACTTTTCTGACAATAACGCTATTCTTGCGGGATGAGGCACATAAAGGGTACCTACGCTCGGTCGGCCACTGCGATAACACAAGATACGCTTGCTCATCGATATCTGCGTCAATCAACAACGTAAGTCTTTCTTTTGATTGCAATGGTAGGCCCTGCCCAAACGGGCAAGGCCTCTCAAAAATTGGCCTATAGGCTCATTGGAGTGTCCCTCCCCACGGTAATCTTTAGTAAAAGGCGAAAGATTAATACGTGGATTTGAGGAGAGACCTGAGCGATGAAGATACCGATGCTGTCCGAGGCTGGTCTCCTAAATGGTGTCACTTACTTGGCCAGGTGAACCTTCAAGCTATTCTCAAATTTGCATGCTTAAACCGCAACTCTTGTTATTATTTAGCAAGTGTATCTCTGACTGGGCTTTTCTACATGTACTTGTTAATAGAGAAATTTTACATGTTGCCGTATTCACGTTTAAAAGCTAATAACATTGTTAAAATAGCCAGGATTGCTTGCACTGCACGACTGCCATTTTCATGCGCAGCAGTCGCCATCTGGTGTTGAACATCGAAGTTTTAAAAGCTTGCGGAGGACTTTTTTTTTAACCGGATACTTTTTATTATTAGTTCTAAAATCCAGTACACACGCAGTTGGTCCCACCCATAGCCTTCAAGGCTAGTGATGGGTCCGCACGCTAAACAAGTACTATAATATTGGCCGACTTTTTCGTGAATGGGCTCAATCACAAAACACTTCAGTAACACGCAAGAAAATTGGCAAGCTTCAGTATATAACTTTGTGGCATATTCGACCAAAGCAGAGAGTCCAAAGTCCAAAGAATGTCCAAAGCACTGACAGGGCATCAAAAAGAAAAACAAGCTGGTTCCTTTCTTTTTTGTAAATTTATTTACGCGCTTCTTCATTCCAATAGTTTCGTAGTAATGAGGGAAAGATGTTTTAACGATGCCAAAATGTCATTGGTATCTATTACTTTGTTTGGAACTTCATGACACACGTTGGCTCCTTTACGTTGTACAGGTCTATGGCTGTATGTATTATGAGAAGGCGGCAAGGTAAACAGACTGTTTGTAGCGGCTCTTGTTTTTTCATTGATAATCTGAACATAGTAAGGGGCAGCTCGTTATTTGACCTTATTTATTGTATTTACTACTTCAGCTATCTTCAATTTAAATAAATTGATACGGGTAACATGCGTAGCTGTTCAAAAAGTGACATACAGGAGTGAGTACTTCTTCAATAATTTATTATACGAATAGCACGTTATTGAAGGCGACAAACATGGTCTCAATATGTTTTGTATGTCTCGCCCCTCGTTTACAGGCAATAGCATAAATCGCTGAGCGCAAATGAGAAATAGAGAACGCGTGAAATCGAAAGTCCAAAGCACTCTCTAGCTCTTTGTAATACATGACAGCCATGAGTTAATTTGGAGCAGACATTAATAATTTGTTGCTTCCAGTGCATATCAGACTCAAACACAGCACCAAGATATTACTTGCATTGCGACACGCTGAGGACATTCTTGTTTTGGTAATCATTGATGCAACGTGGTGATAATTTATATTATTCGCGAGTGAAGCACGGTGTACTTTATTTTCTGGTTATAAAGAGTCAGCTCATTACTTATGTACCATTGTGATACTTCGCTAAGTTCTTCATTAAATTTACAATTCAGTTCATCTAAGTTATCGCCTGTGAAAAGTAATGCTGTGTCATCGATATACATAATAGCTTCAGAATCCTTCAGACCTGACGGAAGATCGTTATTGTAAAGAAACAGAGGCCCAGCAAGGAACCGTGCAGAACACAGAAAATAGTGTTTTGTGGTAGAGAGGTTAGATTGTTTACAGCAACATATTGTTTCCTATTTGAAAAAGAACGTTTTTTTAGATTACAAATCTTTCATTTCAGACCCTAAGTTTCCAATTTCTGTTGCAGTATTGTCTGATGTACCGCATCGAAAGCTTTGGATACATCTAAGTAAATTACTATAGCTGGTTTATTATGCAGTGCAGTATTTATGAGTTGTGTTAGAACAGGAATTGCGGAAGACGTTGATCTTTGGGGCCTGAAGCCATGCTGGTTAGGATAGATGATGTTACATTTCTTTTAAAATTGCTGTATACGCTTACAAAGTGTCTTTACAAAAACTATTGATTGCATTTAGCAGCGGTATCAGCCTGTATTTTTCTATGTCGGATCGCTCACCACTCTTAAAGATAGGTATGACCGTCTTCACCTGCAGTTCATCAGGATACACTTCATTTTCCAACGTATGATTTAAGATATGCAGTAGATGGATTCCCAACATATAAAAGTTGTTTTTTATCAGCCTAAGAGGTAGTGCATCTGGTTCTGCCGCCTTAGCGACTGAAGGGATTTTTACTGTTGTAACTAATTCTTCAATTTCTATGTGAGGCAATGCAAAAGTGTTGTTGTCACGCTCTGCCATTTTCACTGAAAGAACATCAGCATGTACTTGTGCATGTACCATAGGCCCTACGGAGGCAAAATAGGTACCAAATGATTCAACTGTACCTTCGTCAACTGTTTCATAGAAAGTAGAGATGTTCGATCCTACGCCCATTCTGTAATTTAGCGTGTCCCAATGTTTCTTTTTTATTTACATGCGCCTGCTTCATGAGAGATGAATCACATTGTTTTTTTGCTTTTCCTCATGGGAAACATAGATAGTTTTAGATAGCGTTCAAATTGAGTAATGTAATATTCGTTTGATCTGAACTGTAACCATTTGTGGTACCATTTATCCTTATCTGTTTACAAAGTTAATATTTCACTATTCATCCAAGGACACTTTGGGTAGCTGTATGTTTATGGGTCGGCAAAGACCGCCGTTCAACGGCACATTTAAGTATATTTAGAAATTTCCTGTACTCGGTATCAACGTGTTTATCATATGCCGTAATGATATCTGTTCGTTCTAATATTTCACGCAGCCGGACGTAGTCTATCTTACTCAGTACATTACTCTGTACCGAATTCAGTGTTTCTCAATAGGAACAATAATGGATGAATAGTCTGCAATCAACTCACCGCAAGGGCCAGTCTGCGCAGCTTAATATGCCACAGGATGTGATCTTCTGAGTAGTTGAGGTATCGGGTCGCGAGGTGCTTCTGTTTAAAACGTTTTCTCCGAAATTATTATTGTCCTTTTGAACAGTTTACGTCTATACGCCACGCTGTTGCGGATCTGTGAATCGACAACGGCGCGCGCAGGCGCACGTTACACTTTTCTGACAATAACGCTATTCTTGCGGGATGAGGCACATAAAGGGTACCTACGCTCGGTCGGCCACTGCGATAACACAAGATACGCTTGCTCATCGATATCTGCGTCAATCAACAACGTAAGTCTTTCTTTTGATTGCAATGGTAGGCCCTGCCCAAACGGGCAAGGCCTCTCAAAAATTGGCCTATAGGCTCATTGGAGTGTCCCTCCCCACGGTAATCTTTAGTAAAAGGCGAAAGATTAATACGTGGATTTGAGGAGAGACCTGAGCGATGAAGATACCGATGCTGTCCGAGGCTGGTCTCCTAAATGGTGTCACTTACTTGGCCAGGTGAACCTTCAAGCTATTCTCAAATTTGCATGCTTAAACCTCAACTCTTGTTATTATTTAGCAAGTGTATCTCTGACTGGGCTTTTCTACATGTACTTGTTAATAGAGAAATTTTACATGTTGCCGTATTCACGTTTAAAAGCTAATAACATTGTTAAAATAGCCAGGATTGCTTGAACTGCACGACTGCCATTTTCATGCGCAGCAGTCGCCATCTGGTGTTGAACATCGAAGTTTTAAAAGCTTGCGGAGGACTTTTTTTTAACCGGATACTTTTTATTATTAGTTCTAAAATCCAGTACACACGCAGTTGGTCCCACCCATAGCCTTCAAGGCTAGTGATGCGTCCGCACGCTAAACAAGTACTATAATATTGGCCGACTTTTTCGTGAATGGGCTCAATCACAAAACACTTCAGTAACACGCAAGAAAATTGGCAAGCTTCAGTATATAACTTTGTGGCATATTCGACCAAAGCAGAGAGTCCAAAGTCCAAAGAATGTCCAAAGCACTGACAGGGCATCAAAAAGAAAAACAAGCTGGTTCCTTTCTTTTTTGTAAATTTATTTACACGCTTCTTCATTCCAATAGTTTCGTAGTAATGAGGGAAAGATGTTTTAACGATGCCAAAATGTCATTGGTATCCATTACTTCGTTTGGAACTTCATGACACACGTTGGCTCCTTTACGTTGTACAAAGGCGGCAAGGTAAACAGACTGTTTGTAGCGGCTCTTGTTTTTTCATTGATAATCTGAACATAGTTAGGGGCAGCTCGTTATTTGACCTTATTTATTGTATTTACTACTTCAGCTATCTTCAATTTAAATAAATTGATACGGGTAACATGCGTAGCTGTTCAAAAAGTGACATACAGGAGTGAGTACTTCTTCAATAATTTATTATACGAATAGCACGTTATTGAAGGCGACAAACATGGTCTCAATATGTTTTGTATGTCTCGCCCCTCGTTTACAGGCAATAGCATAAATCGCTGGGCGCAAATGAGAAATACAGAACGCGTGAAATCGAAAGTCCAAAGCACTCTCTAGCCCTTTGTAATACATGACAGCCATGAGTTAATTTGGAGCAGACATTAATAATTTGTTGCTTCCAGTGCATATCAGACTCAAACACAGCACCAAGATATTACTTGCATTGCGACACGCTGAGGACATTCTTGTTTTGGTAATCATTGATGCAACGTGGTGATAATTTATATTATTCGCGAGTGAAGCACGGTGTACTTTATTTTCTGGTTATAAAGAGTCAGCTCATTACTTATGTACCATTGTGATACTTCGCTAAGTTCTTCATTAAATTTACAATTCAGTTCCTCTAAGTTATCGCCTGTGAAAAGTAATGCTGTGTCATCGATATACATAATAGCTTCAGAATCCTTCAGACCTGACGGAAGATCGTTATTGTAAAGAAACAGAGGCCCAGCAAGGAACCGTGCAGAACACAGAAAATAGTGTTTTGTGGTAGAGAGGTTAGATTGTTTACAGCAACATATTGTTTCCTATTTGAAAAAGAACGTTTTTTTAGATTACAAATCTTTCATTTCAGACCCTAAGTTTCCAATTTCTGTTGCAGTATTGTCTGATGTACCGCATCGAAAGCTTTGGATACATCTAAGTAAATTACTATAGCTGGTTTATTATGCAGTGCAGTATTTATGAGTTGTGTTAGAACAGGAATTGCGGAAGACGTTGATCTTTGGGGCCTGAAGCCATGCTGGTTAGGATAGATGATGTTACATTTCTTTTAAAAATGCTGTATACGCTTACAAAGTGTCTTTACAAAAACTATTGATTGCATTTAGCAGCGGTATCAGCCTGTATTTTTCTATGTCGGATCGCTCACCACTCTTAAAGATAGGTTTGACCGTCTTCACCTGCAGTTCATCAGGATACACTTCATTTTCCAACGTATGATTTAAGATATGCAGTAGATGGATTCCCAACATATAAAAGTTGTTTTTTTATCAGCCTAACAGGTAGTGCATCTGGTTCTGCCGCCTTAGCGACTGAAGGGATTTTTACTGGTGTAACTAATTCTTCAATTTCTATGTGAGGCAATGCAAAAGTGTTGTTGTCACGCTCTGCCATTTTCACTGAAAGAACATCAGCATGTACTTGTGCATGTACCATAGGCCCTACGGAGGCAAAATAGGTACCAGATGATTCAACTGTACCTTCGTCAACTGTTTCATAGAAAGTAGAGATGTTCGATCCTACGCCCATTCTGTAGTTTAGCGTGTCCCATTGTTTTTTTTTTATTTACATGTGCCTGCTTCATGAGAGATGAATCACATTGTTTTTTTGCTTTTCCTCATAGGAAACATAGATAGTTTTAGATAGCGTTTAAATTGAGTAATGTAATATTCGTTTGATCTGAACTGTAACCATTTGCGGTACCATTTATCCTTATCTGTTTACAAAGTTAATATTTCAGTATTCATCCAAGGACACTTTGGGTAGCTGTATCTTTATGGGTTGGCGAAGACCGCCGTTCAACGGCACATTTAAGTATATCTAGAAATTTCCTGTACTCGGTATCAACGTGTTTATCATATGCCGTAATGATATCTGTTCGTTCTAATATTTCACGCAGCCGGACGTAGTCTATCTTACTCAGTATATTACTCTGTACCGAATTCAGTGTTTCTCAATAGGAACAATAACGGATGAATAGTCTGCAATCAACTCACCGCAAGGGCCAGTCTGCGCAGCTTAATATGCCACAGGATGTGATCTTCTGAGTAGTTGAGGTATCGGGTCGCGAGTTGCTTCTGTTTAAAACGTTTTCTCCGAAATTATTATTGTTCTTTTGAACAGTTTACGTCTATACGCCACGCTGTTGCGGATCTGTGCATCGACAACGGCGCGCGCAGGTGCACGTTACACTTTTCTGACAATAACGCTATTCTTGCGGGATGAGGCACATGAAGGGTACCTACGCTCGGTCGGCCACTGCGATAACACAAGATACGCTTGCTCATCGATATCTGCGTCAATCAACAACGTAAGTCTTTCTTTTGATTGCAATGGTAGGCCCTGCCCAAACGGGCAAGGCCTCTCAAAAATTGGCCTATAGGCTCATTGGAGTGTCCCTCCCCACGGTAATCTTTAGTAAAAGGCGAAAGATTAATACGTGGATTTGAGGAGAGACCTGAGCGATGAAGATACCGATGCTGTCCGAGGCTGGTCTCCTAAATGGTGTCACTTACTTGGCCAGGTGAACCTTCAAGCTATTCTCAAATTTGCATGCTTAAACCTCAACTCTTGTTATTATTTAGCAAGTGTATCTCTGACTGGGCTTTTCTACATGTACTTGTGAATAGAGAAATTTTACATGTTGCCGTATTCACGTTTAAAAGCTAATAACATTGTTAAAATAGCCAGGATTGCTTCTTAAACTGCACGACTGCCATTTTCATGCGCAGCAGTCGCCATCTGGTGTTGAACATCGAAGTTTTAAAAGCTTGCGGAGGTCTTTTTTTTTAACCGGATACTTTTTATTATTAGTTCTAAAATCCAGTACACACGCAGTTGGTCCCACCCATAGCCTTCAAGGCTAGTGATGCGTCCGCACGCTAAACAAGTACTATAATATTGGCCGACTTTTTCGTGAATGGGCTCAATCACAAAACACTTCAGTAACACGCAAGAAAATTGGCAAGCTTCAGTATATAACTTTGTGGCATATTCGACCAAAGCAGAGAGTCCAAAGTCCAAAGAATGTCCAAAGCACTGACAGGGCATCAAAAAGAAAAACAAGCTGGTTCCTTTCTTTTTTGTAAATTTATTTACACGCTTCTTCATTCCAATAGTTTCGTAGTAATGAGGGAAAGATGTTTTAACGATGCCAAAATGTCATTGGTATCCATTACTTCGTTTGGAACTTCATGACACACGTTGGCTCCTTTACGTTGTACAAAGGCGGCAAGGTAAACAGACTGTTTGTAGCGGCTCTTGTTTTTTCATTGATAATCTGAACATAGTTAGGGGCAGCTCGTTATTTGACCTTATTTATTGTATTTACTACTTCAGCTATCTTCAATTTAAATAAATTGATACGGGTAACATGCGTAGCTGTTCAAAAAGTGACATACAGGAGTGAGTACTTCTTCAATAATTTATTATACGAATAGCACGTTATTGAAGGCGACAAACATGGTCTCAATATGTTTTGTATGTCTCGCCCCTCGTTTACAGGCAATAGCATAAATCGCTGGGCGCAAATGAGAAATACAGAACGCGTGAAATCGAAAGTCCAAAGCACTCTCTAGCCCTTTGTAATACATGACAGCCATGAGTTAATTTGGAGCAGACATTAATAATTTGTTGCTTCCAGTGCATATCAGACTCAAACACAGCACCAAGATATTACTTGCATTGCGACACGCTGAGGACATTCTTGTTTTGGTAATCATTGATGCAACGTGGTGATAATTTATATTATTCGCGAGTGAAGCACGGTGTACTTTATTTTCTGGTTATAAAGAGTCAGCTCATTACTTATGTACCATTGTGATACTTCGCTAAGTTCTTCATTAAATTTACAATTCAGTTCCTCTAAGTTATCGCCTGTGAAAAGTAATGCTGTGTCATCGATATACATAATAGCTTCAGAATCCTTCAGACCTGACGGAAGATCGTTATTGTAAAGAAACAGAGGCCCAGCAAGGAACCGTGCAGAACACAGAAAATAGTGTTTTGTGGTAGAGAGGTTAGATTGTTTACAGCAACATATTGTTTCCTATTTGAAAAAGAACGTTTTTTTAGATTACAAATCTTTCATTTCAGACCCTAAGTTTCCAATTTCTGTTGCAGTATTGTCTGATGTACCGCATCGAAAGCTTTGGATACATCTAAGTAAATTACTATAGCTGGTTTATTATGCAGTGCAGTATTTATGAGTTGTGTTAGAACAGGAATTGCGGAAGACGTTGATCTTTGGGGCCTGAAGCCATGCTGGTTAGGATAGATGATGTTACATTTCTTTTAAAAATGCTGTATACGCTTACAAAGTGTCTTTACAAAAACTATTGATTGCATTTAGCAGCGGTATCAGCCTGTATTTTTCTATGTCGGATCGCTCACCACTCTTAAAGATAGGTATGACCGTCTTCACCTGCAGTTCATCAGGATACACTTCATTTTCCAACGTATGATTTAAGATATGCAGTAGATGGATTCCCAACATATAAAAGTTGTTTTTTATCAGCCTAACAGGTAGTGCATCTGGTTCTGCCGCCTTAGCGACTGAAGGGATTTTTACTGTTGTAACTAATTCTTCAATTTCTATGTGAGGCAATGCAAAAGTGTTGTTGTCACGCTCTGCCATTTTCACTGAAAGAACATCAGCATGTACTTGTGCATGTACCATAGGCCCTACGGAGGCAAAATAGGTACCAGATGATTCAACTGTACCTTCGTCAACTGTTTCATAGAAAGTAGAGATGTTCGATCCTACGCCCATTCTGTAGTTTAGCGTGTCCCATTGTTTTTTTTTTATTTACATGTGCCTGCTTCATGAGAGATGAATCACATTGTTTTTTTGCTTTTCCTCATAGGAAACATAGATAGTTTTAGATAGCGTTTAAATTGAGTAATGTAATATTCGTTTGATCTGAACTGTAACCATTTGTGGTACCATTTATCCTTATCTGTTTACAAAGTTAATATTTCAGTATTCATCCAAGGACACTTTGGGTAGCTGTATCTTTATGGGTCGGCAAAGACCGCCGTTCAACGGCACATTTAAGTATATCTAGAAATTTCCTGTACTCGGTATCAACGTGTTTATCATATGCCGTAATGATATCTGTTCGTTCTAATATTTCACGCAGCCGGACGTAGTCTATCTTACTCAGTATATTACTCTGTACCGAATTCAGTGTTTCTCAATAGGAACAATAACGGATGAATAGTCTGCAATCAACTCACCGCAAGGGCCAGTCTGCGCAGCTTAATATGCCACAGGATGTGATCTTCTGAGTAGTTGAGGTATCGGGTCGCGAGTTGCTTCTGTTTAAAACGTTTTCTCCGAAATTATTATTGTTCTTTTGAACAGTTTACGTCTATACGCCACGCTGTTGCGGATCTGTGCATCGACAACGGCGCGCGCAGGTGCACGTTACACTTTTCTGACAATAACGCTATTCTTGCGGGATGAGGCACATGAAGGGTACCTACGCTCGGTCGGCCACTGCGATAACACAAGATACGCTTGCTCATCGATATCTGCGTCAATCAACAACGTAAGTCTTTCTTTTGATTGCAATGGTAGGCCCTGCCCAAACGGGCAAGGCCTCTCAAAAATTGGCCTATAGGCTCATTGGAGTGTCCCTCCCCACGGTAATCTTTAGTAAAAGGCGAAAGATTAATACGTGGATTTGAGGAGAGACCTGAGCGATGAAGATACCGATGCTGTCCGAGGCTGGTCTCCTAAATGGTGTCACTTACTTGGCCAGGTGAACCTTCAAGCTATTCTCAAATTTGCATGCTTAAACCTCAACTCTTGTTATTATTTAGCAAGTGTATCTCTGACTGGGCTTTTCTACATGTACTTGTTAATAGAGAAATTTTACATGTTGCGGTATTCACGTTTAAAAGCTAATAACATTGTTAAAATAGCCAGGATTGCTTGAACTGCACGACTGCCATTTTCATGCGCAGCAGTCGCCATCTGGTGTTGAACATCGAAGTTTTAAAAGCTTGCGGAGGACTTTTTATTTAACCGGATACTTTTTATTATTAGTTCTAAAATCCAGTACACACGCAGTTGGTCCCACCCATAGCCTTCAAGGCTAGTGATGCGTCCGCACGCTAAACAAGTACTATAATATTGGCCGACTTTTTCGTGAATGGGCTCAATCACAAAACACTTCAGTAACACGCAAGAAAATTGGCAAGCTTCAGTATATAACTTTGTGGCATATTCGACCAAAGCAGAGAGTCCAAAGTCCAAAGAATGTCCAAAGCACTGACAGGGCATCAAAAAGAAAAACAAGCTGGTTCCTTTCTTTTTTGTAAATTTATTTACACGCTTCTTCATTCCAATAGTTTCGTAGTAATGAGGGAAAGATGTTTTAACGATGCCAAAATGTCATTGGTATCCATTACTTCGTTTGGAACTTCATGACACACGTTGGCTCCTTTACGTTGTACAGGTCTATGGCTGTATGTATTATGAGAAGGCGGCAAGGTAAACAGACTGTTTGTAGCGGCTCTTGTTTTTTCATTGATAATCTGAACATAGTTAGGGGCAGCTCGTTATTTGACCTTATTTATTGTATTTACTACTTCAGCTATCTTCAATTTAAATAAATTGATACGGGTAACATGCGTAGCTGTTCAAAAAGTGACATACAGGAGTGAGTACTTCTTCAATAATTTATTATACGAATAGCACGTTATTGAAGGCGACAAACATGGTCTCAATATGTTTTGTATGTCTCGCCCCTCGTTTACAGGCAATAGCATAAATCGCTGGGCGCAAATGAGAAATACAGAACGCGTGAAATCGAAAGTCCAAAGCACTCTCTAGCCCTTTGTAATACATGACAGCCATGAGTTAATTTGGAGCAGACATTAATAATTTGTTGCTTCCAGTGCATATCAGACTCAAACACAGCACCAAGATATTACTTGCATTGCGACACGCTGAGGACATTCTTGTTTTGGTAATCATTGATGCAACGTGGTGATAATTTATATTATTCGCGAGTGAAGCACGGTGTACTTTATTTTCTGGTTATAAAGAGTCAGCTCATTACTTATGTACCATTGTGATACTTCGCTAAGTTCTTCATTAAATTTACAATTCAGTTCCTCTAAGTTATCGCCTGTGAAAAGTAATGCTGTGTCATCGATATACATAATAGCTTCAGAATCCTTCAGACCTGACGGAAGATCGTTATTGTAAAGAAACAGAGGCCCAGCAAGGAACCGTGCAGAACACAGAAAATAGTGTTTTGTGGTAGAGAGGTTAGATTGTTTACAGCAACATATTGTTTCCTATTTGAAAAAGAACGTTTTTTTAGATTACAAATCTTTCATTTCAGACCCTAAGTTTCCAATTTCTGTTGCAGTATTGTCTGATGTACCGCATCGAAAGCTTTGGATACATCTAAGTAAATTACTATAGCTGGTTTATTATGCAGTGCAGTATTTATGAGTTGTGTTAGAACAGGAATTGCGGAAGACGTTGATCTTTGGGGCCTGAAGCCATGCTGGTTAGGATAGATGATGTTACATTTCTTTTAAAAATGCTGTATACGCTTACAAAGTGTCTTTACAAAAACTATTGATTGCATTTAGCAGCGGTATCAGCCTGTATTTTTCTATGTCGGATCGCTCACCACTCTTAAAGATAGGTATGACCGTCTTCACCTGCAGTTCATCAGGATACACTTCATTTTCCAACGTATGATTTAAGATATGCAGTAGATGGATTCCCAACATATAAAAGTTGTTTTTTATCAGCCTAACAGGTAGTGCATCTGGTTCTGCCGCCTTAGCGACTGAAGGGATTTTTACTGTTGTAACTAATTCTTCAATTTCTATGTGAGGCAATGCAAAAGTGTTGTTGTCACGCTCTGCCATTTTCACTGAAAGAACATCAGCATGTACTTGTGCATGTACCATAGGCCCTACGGAGGCAAAATAGGTACCAGATGATTCAACTGTACCTTCGTCAACTGTTTCATAGAAAGTAGAGATGTTCGATCCTACGCCCATTCTGTAGTTTAGCGTGTCCCATTGTTTTTTTTTTATTTACATGTGCCTGCTTCATGAGAGATGAATCACATTGTTTTTTTGCTTTTCCTCATAGGAAACATAGATAGTTTTAGATAGCGTTTAAATTGAGTAATGTAATATTCGTTTGATCTGAACTGTAACCATTTGTGGTACCATTTATCCTTATCTGTTTACAAAGTTAATATTTCAGTATTCATCCAAGGACACTTTGGGTAGCTGTATCTTTATGGGTCGGCAAAGACCGCCGTTCAACGGCACATTTAAGTATATCTAGAAATTTCCTGTACTCGGTATCAACGTGTTTATCATATGCCGTAATGATATCTGTTCGTTCTAATATTTCACGCAGCCGGACGTAGTCTATCTTACTCAGTATATTACTCTGTACCGAATTCAGTGTTTCTCAATAGGAACAATAACGGATGAATAGTCTGCAATCAACTCACCGCAAGGGCCAGTCTGCGCAGCTTAATATGCCACAGGATGCGATCTTCTGAGTAGTTGAGGTATCGGGTCGCGAGTTGCTTCTGTTTAAAACGTTTTCTCCGAAATTATTATTGTTCTTTTGAACAGTTTACGTCTATACGCCACGCTGTTGCGGATCTGTGCATCGACAACGGCGCGCGCAGGTGCACGTTACACTTTTCTGACAATAACGCTATTCTTGCGGGATGAGGCACATGAAGGGTACCTACGCTCGGTCGGCCACTGCGATAACACAAGATACGCTTGCTCATCGATATCTGCGTCAATCAACAACGTAAGTCTTTCTTTTGATTGCAATGGTAGGCCCTGCCCAAACGGGCAAGGCCTCTCAAAAATTGGCCTATAGGCTCATTGGAGTGTCCCTCCCCACGGTAATCTTTAGTAAAAGGCGAAAGATTAATACGTGGATTTGAGGAGAGACCTGAGCGATGAAGATACCGATGCTGTCCGAGGCTGGTCTCCTAAATGGTGTCACTTACTTGGCCAGGTGAACCTTCAAGCTATTCTCAAGTTTGCATGCTTAAACCTCAACTCTTGTTATTATTTAGCAAGTGTATCTCTGACTGGGCTTTTCTACATGTACTTGTTAATAGAGAAATTTTACATGTTGCCGTATTCACGTTTAAAAGCTAATAACATTGTTAAAATAGCCAGGATTGCTTGAACTGCACGACTGCCATTTTCATGCGCAGCAGTCGCCATCTGGTGTTGAACATCGAAGTTTTAAAAGCTTGCGGAGGACTTTTTTTTTAACCGGATACTTTTTATTATTAGTTCTAAAATCCAGTACACACGCAGTTGGTCCCACCCATAGCCTTCAAGGCTAGTGATGCGTCCGCACGCTAAACAAGTACTATAATATTGGCCGACTTTTTCGTGAATGGGCTCAATCACAAAACACTTCAGTAACACGCAAGAAAATTGGCAAGCTTCAGTATATAACTTTGTGGCATATTCGACCAAAGCAGAGAGTCCAAAGTCCAAAGAATGTCCAAAGCACTGACAGGGCATCAAAAAGAAAAACAAGCTGGTTCCTTTCTTTTTTGTAAATTTATTTACACGCTTCTTCATTCCAATAGTTTCGTAGTAATGAGGGAAAGATGTTTTAACGATGCCAAAATGTCATTGGTATCCATTACTTCGTTTGGAACTTCATGACACACGTTGGCTCCTTTACGTTGTACAGGTCTATGGCTGTATGTATTATGAGAAGGCGGCAAGGTAAACAGACTGTTTGTAGCGGCTCTTGTTTTTTCATTGATAATCTGAACATAGTTAGGGGCAGCTCGTTATTTGACCTTATTTATTGTATTTACTACTTCAGCTATCTTCAATTTAAATAAATTGATACGGGTAACATGCGTAGCTGTTCAAAAAGTGACATACAGGAGTGAGTACTTCTTCAATAATTTATTATACGAATAGCACGTTACTGAAGGCGACAAACATGGTCTCAATATGTTTTGTATGTCTCGCCCCTCGTTTACAGGCAATAGCATAAATCGCTGGGCGCAAATGAGAAATACAGAACGCGTGAAATCGAAAGTCCAAAGCACTCTCTAGCCCTTTGTAATACATGACAGCCATGAGTTAATTTGGAGCAGACATTAATAATTTGTTGCTTCCAGTGCATATCAGACTCAAACACAGCACCAAGATATTACTTGCATTGCGACACGCTGAGGACATTCTTGTTTTGGTAATCATTGATGCAACGTGGTGATAATTTATATTATTCGCGAGTGAAGCACGGTGTACTTTATTTTCTGGTTATAAAGAGTCAGCTCATTACTTATGTACCATTGTGATACTTCGCTAAGTTCTTCATTAAATTTACAATTCAGTTCCTCTAAGTTATCGCCTGTGAAAAGTAATGCTGTGTCATCGATATACATAATAGCTTCAGAATCCTTCAGACCTGACGGAAGATCGTTATTGTAAAGAAACAGAGGCCCAGCAAGGAACCGTGCAGAACACAGAAAATAGTGTTTTGTGGTAGAGAGGTTAGATTGTTTACAGCAACATATTGTTTCCTATTTGAAAAAGAACGTTTTTTTAGATTACAAATCTTTCATTTCAGACCCTAAGTTTCCAATTTCTGTTGCAGTATTGTCTGATGTACCGCATCGAAAGCTTTGGATACATCTAAGTAAATTACTATAGCTGGTTTATTATGCAGTGCAGTATTTATGAGTTGTGTTAGAACAGGAATTGCGGAAGACGTTGATCTTTGGGGCCTGAAGCCATGCTGGTTAGGATAGATGATGTTACATTTCTTTTAAAAATGCTGTATACGCTTACAAAGTGTCTTTACAAAAACTATTGATTGCATTTAGCAGCGGTATCAGCCTGTATTTTTCTATGTCGGATCGCTCACCACTCTTAAAGATAGGTATGACCGTCTTCACCTGCAGTTCATCAGGATACACTTCATTTTCCAACGTATGATTTAAGATATGCAGTAGATGGATTCCCAACATATAAAAGTTGTTTTTTATCAGCCTAACAGGTAGTGCATCTGGTTCTGCCGCCTTAGCGACTGAAGGGATTTTTACTGTTGTAACTAATTCTTCAATTTCTATGTGAGGCAATGCAAAAGTGTTGTTGTCACGCTCTGCCATTTTCACTGAAAGAACATCAGCATGTACTTGTGCATGTACCATAGGCCCTACGGAGGCAAAATAGGTACCAGATGATTCAACTGTACCTTCGTCAACTGTTTCATAGAAAGTAGAGATGTTCGATCCTACGCCCATTCTGTAGTTTAGCGTGTCCCATTGTTTTTTTTTTTATTTACATGTGCCTGCTTCATGAGAGATGAATCACATTGTTTTTTTGCTTTTCCTCATAGGAAACATAGATAGTTTTAGATAGCGTTTAAATTGAGTAATGTAATATTCGTTTGATCTGAACTGTAACCATTTGTGGTACCATTTATCCTTATCTGTTTACAAAGTTAATATTTCAGTATTCATCCAAGGACACTTTGGGTAGCTGTATCTTTATGGGTCGGCAAAGACCGCCGTTCAACGGCACATTTAAGTATATCTAGAAATTTCCTGTACTCGGTATCAACGTGTTTATCATATGCCGTAATGATATCTGTTCGTTCTAATATTTCACGCAGCCGGACGTAGTCTATCTGACTCAGTATATTACTCTGTACCGAATTCAGTGTTTCTCAATAGGAACAATAACGGATGAATAGTCTGCAATCAACTCACCGCAAGGGCCAGTCTGCGCAGCTTAATATGCCACAGGATGTGATCTTCTGAGTAGTTGAGGTATCGGGTCGCGAGTTGCTTCTGTTTAAAACGTTTTCTCCGAAATTATTATTGTTCTTTTGAACAGTTTACGTCTATACGCCACGCTGTTGCGGATCTGTGCATCGACAACGGCGCGCGCAGGTGCACGTTACACTTTTCTGACAATAACGCTATTCTTGCGGGATGAGGCACATGAAGGGTACCTACGCTCGGTCGGCCACTGCGATAACACAAGATACGCTTGCTCATCGATATCTGCGTCAATCAACAACGTAAGTCTTTCTTTTGATTGCAATGGTAGGCCCTGCCCAAACGGGCAAGGCCTCTCAAAAATTGGCCTATAGGCTCATTGAAGTGTCCCTCCCCACGGTAATCTTTAGTAAAAGGCGAAAGATTAATACGTGGATTTGAGGAGAGACCTGAGCGATGAAGATACCGATGCTGTCCGAGGCTGGTCTCCTAAATGGTGTCACTTACTTGGCCAGGTGAACCTTCAAGCTATTCTCAAATTTGCATGCTTAAACCTCAACTCTTGTTATTATTTAGCAAGTGTATCTCTGACTGGGCTTTTCTACATGTACTTGTTAATAGAGAAATTTTACATGTTGCCGTATTCACGTTTAAAAGCTAATAACATTGTTAAAATAGCCAGGATTGCTTGAACTGCACGACTGCCATTTTCATGCGCAGCAGTCGCCATCTGGTGTTGAACATCGAAGTTTTAAAAGCTTGCGGAGGACTTTTTTTTTAACCGGATACTTTTTATTATTAGTTCTAAAATCCAGTACACACGCAGTTGGTCCCACCCATAGCCTTCAAGGCTAGTGATGCGTCCGCACGCTAAACAAGTACTATAATATTGGCCGACTTTTTCGTGAATGGGCTCAATCACAAAACACTTCAGTAACACGCAAGAAAATTGGCAAGCTTCAGCATATAACTTTGTGGCATATTCGACCAAAGCAGAGAGTCCAAAGTCCAAAGAATGTCCAAAGCACTGACAGGGCATCAAAAAGAAAAACAAGCTGGTTCCTTTCTTTTTTGTAAATTTATTTACACGCTTCTTCATTCCAATAGTTTCGTAGTAATGAGGGAAAGATGTTTTAACGATGCCAAAATGTCATTGGTATCCATTACTTCGTTTGGAACTTCATGACACACGTTGGCTCCTTTACGTTGTACAAAGGCGGCAAGGTAAACAGACTGTTTGTAGCGGCTGTTGTTTTTTCATTGATAATCTGAACATAGTTAGGGGCAGCTCGTTATTTGACCTTATTTATTGTATTTACTACTTCAGCTATCTTCAATTTAAATAAATTGATACGGGTAACATGCGTAGCTGTTCAAAAAGTGACATACAGGAGTGAGTACTTCTTCAATAATTTATTATACGAATAGCACGTTATTGAAGGCGACAAACATGGTCTCAATATGTTTTGTATGTCTCGCCCCTCGTTTACAGGCAATAGCATAAATCGCTGGGCGCAAATGAGAAATACAGAACGCGTGAAATCGAAAGTCCAAAGCACTCTCTAGCCCTTTGTAATACATGACAGCCATGAGTTAATTTGGAGCAGACATTAATAATTTGTTGCTTCCAGTGCATATCAGACTCAAACACAGCACCAAGATATTACTTGCATTGCGACACGCTGAGGACATTCTTGTTTTGGTAATCATTGATGCAACGTGGTGATAATTTATATTATTCGCGAGTGAAGCACGGTGTACTTTATTTTCTGGTTATAAAGAGTCAGCTCATTACTTATGTACCATTGTGATACTTCGCTAAGTTCTTCATTAAATTTACAATTCAGTTCCTCTAAGTTATCGCCTGTGAAAAGTAATGCTGTGTCATCGATATACATAATAGCTTCAGAATCCTTCAGACCTGACGGAAGATCGTTATTGTAAAGAAACAGAGGCCCAGCAAGGAACCGTGCAGAACACAGAAAATAGTGTTTTGTGGTAGAGAGGTTAGATTGTTTACAGCAACATATTGTTTCCTATTTGAAAAAGAACGTTTTTTTAGATTACAAATCTTTCATTTCAGACCCTAAGTTTCCAATTTCTGTTGCAGTATTGTCTGATGTACCGCATCGAAAGCTTTGGATACATCTAAGTAAATTACTATAGCTGGTTTATTATGCAGTGCAGTATTTATGAGTTGTGTTAGAACAGGAATTGCGGAAGACGTTGATCTTTGGGGCCTGAAGCCATGCTGGTTAGGATAGATGATGTTACATTTCTTTTAAAAATGCTGTATACGCTTACAAAGTGTCTTTACAAAAACTATTGATTGCATTTAGCAGCGGTATCAGCCTGTATTTTTCTATGTCGGATCGCTCACCACTCTTAAAGATAGGTATGACCGTCTTCACCTGCAGTTCATCAGGATACACTTCATTTTCCAACGTATGATTTAAGATATGCAGTAGATGGATTCCCAACATATAAAAGTTGTTTTTTATCAGCCTAACAGGTAGTGCATCTGGTTCTGCCGCCTTAGCGACTGAAGGGATTTTTACTGTTGTAACTAATTCTTCAATTTCTATGTGAGGCAATGCAAAAGTGTTGTTGTCACGCTCTGCCATTTTCACTGAAAGAACATCAGCATGTACTTGTGCATGTACCATAGGCCCTACGGAGGCAAAATAGGTACCAGATGATTCAACTGTACCTTCGTCAACTGTTTCATAGAAAGTAGAGATGTTCGATCCTACGCCCATTCTGTAGTTTAGCGTGTCCCATTGTTTTTTTTTTATTTACATGTGCCTGCTTCATGAGAGATGAATCACATTGTTTTTTTGCTTTTCCTCATAGGAAACATAGATAGTTTTAGATAGCGTTTAAATTGAGTAATGTAATATTCGTTTGATCTGAACTGTAACCATTTGTGGTACCATTTATCCTTATCTGTTTACAAAGTTAATATTTCAGTATTCATCCAAGGACACTTTGGGTAGCTGTATCTTTATGGGTCGGCAAAGACCGCCGTTCAACGGCACATTTAAGTATATCTAGAAATTTCCTGTACTCGGTATCCACGTGTTTATCATATGCCGTAATGATATCTGTTCGTTCTAATATTTCACGCAGCCGGACGTAGTCTATCTTACTCAGTATATTACTCTGTACCGAATTCAGTGTTTCTCAATAGGAACAATAACGGATGAATAGTCTGCAATCAACTCACCGCAAGGGCCAGTCTGCGCAGCTTAATATGCCACAGGATGTGATCTTCTGAGTAGTTGAGGTATCGGGTCGCGAGTTGCTTCTGTTTAAAACGTTTTCTCCGAAATTATTATTGTTCTTTTGAACAGTTTACGTCTATACGCCACGCTGTTGCGGATCTGTGCATCGACAACGGCGCGCGCAGGTGCACGTTACACTTTTCTGACAATAACGCTATTCTTGCGGGATGAGGCACATGAAGGGTACCTACGCTCGGTCGGCCACTGCGATAACACAAGATACGCTTGCTCATCGATATCTGCGTCAATCAACAACGTAAGTCTTTCTTTTGATTGCAATGGTAGGCCCTGCCCAAACGGGCAAGGCCTCTCAAAAATTGGCCTATAGGCTCATTGGAGTGTCCCTCCCCACGGTAATCTTTAGTAAAAGGCGAAAGATTAATACGTGGATTTGAGGAGAGACCTGAGCGATGAAGATACCGATGCTGTCCGAGGCTGGTCTCCTAAATGGTGTCACTTACTTGGCCAGGTGAACCTTCAAGCTATTCTCAAATTTGCATGCTTAAACCTCAACTCTTGTTATTATTTAGCAAGTGTATCTCTGACTGGGCTTTTCTACATGTACTTGTTAATAGAGAAATTTTACATGTTGCCGTATTCACGTTTAAAAGCTAATAACATTGTTAAAATAGCCAGGATTGCTTGAACTGCACGACTGCCATTTTCATGCGCAGCAGTCGCCATCTGGTGTTGAACATCGAAGTTTTAAAAGCTTGCGGAGGACTTTTTTTTTAACCGGATACTTTTTATTATTAGTTCTAAAATCCAGTACACACGCAGTTGGTCCCACCCATAGCCTTCAAGGCTAGTGATGCGTCCGCACGCTAAACAAGTACTATAATATTGGCCGACTTTTTCGTGAATGGGCTGAATCACAAAACACTTCAGTAACACGCAAGAAAATTGGCAAGCTTCAGTATATAACTTTGTGGCATATTCGACCAAAGCAGAGAGTCCAAAGTGCAAAGAATGTCCAAAGCACTGACAGGGCATCAAAAAGAAAAACAAGCTGGTTCCTTTCTTTTTTGTAAATTTATTTACACGCTTCTTCATTCCAATAGTTTCGTAGTAATGAGGGAAAGATGTTTTAACGATGCCAAAATGTCATTGGTATCCATTACTTCGTTTGGAACTTCATGACACACGTTGGCTCCTTTACGTTGTACAGGTCTATGGCTGTATGTATTATGAGAAGGCGGCAAGGTAAACAGACTGTTTGTAGCGGCTCTTGTTTTTTCATTGATAATCTGAACATAGTTAGGGGCAGCTCGTTATTTGACCTTATTTATTGTATTTACTACTTCAGCTATCTTCAATTTAAATAAATTGATACGGGTAACATGCGTAGCTGTTCAAAAAGTGACATACAGGAGTGAGTACTTCTTCAATAATTTATTATACGAATAGCACGTTATTGAAGGCGACAAACATGGTCTCAATATGTTTTGTATGTCTCGCCCCTCGTTTACAGGCAATAGCATAAATCGCTGGGCGCAAATGAGAAATACAGAACGCGTGAAATCGAAAGTCCAAAGCACTCTCTAGCCCTTTGTAATACATGACAGCCATGAGTTAATTTGGAGCAGACATTAATAATTTGTTGCTTCCAGTGCATATCAGACTCAAACACAGCACCAAGATATTACTTGCATTGCGACACGCTGAGGACATTCTTGTTTTGGTAATCATTGATGCAACGTGGTGATAATTTATATTATTCGCGAGTGAAGCACGGTGTACTTTATTTTCTGGTTATAAAGAGTCAGCTCATTACTTATGTACCATTGTGATACTTCGCTAAGTTCTTCATTAAATTTACAATTCAGTTCCTCTAAGTTATCGCCTGTGAAAAGTAATGCTGTGTCATCGATATACATAATAGCTTCAGAATCCTTCAGACCTGACGGAAGATCGTTATTGTAAAGAAACAGAGGCCCAGCAAGGAACCGTGCAGAACACAGAAAATAGTGTTTTGTGGTAGAGAGGTTAGATTGTTTACAGCAACATATTGTTTCCTATTTGAAAAAGAACGTTTTTTTAGATTACAAATCTTTCATTTCAGACCCTAAGTTTCCAATTTCTGTTGCAGTATTGTCTGATGTACCGCATCGAAAGCTTTGGATACATCTAAGTAAATTACTATAGCTGGTTTATTATGCAGTGCAGTATTTATGAGTTGTGTTAGAACAGGAATTGCGGAAGACGTTGATCTTTGGGGCCTGAAGCCATGCTGGTTAGGATAGATGATGTTACATTTCTTTTAAAAATGCTGTATACGCTTACAAAGTGTCTTTACAAAAACTATTGATTGCATTTAGCAGCGGTATCAGCCTGTATTTTTCTATGTCGGATCGCTCACCACTCTTAAAGATAGGTATGACCGTCTTCACCTGCAGTTCATCAGGATACACTTCATTTTCCAACGTATGATTTAAGATATGCAGTAGATGGATTCCCAACATATAAAAGTTGTTTTTTATCAGCCTAACAGGTAGTGCATCTGGTTCTGCCGCCTTAGCGACTGAAGGGATTTTTACTGTTGTAACTAATTCTTCAATTTCTATGTGAGGCAATGCAAAAGTGTTGTTGTCACGCTCTGCCATTTTCACTGAAAGAACATCAGCATGTACTTGTGCATGTACCATAGGCCCTACGGAGGCAAAATAGGTACCAGATGATTCAACTGTACCTTCGTCAACTGTTTCATAGAAAGTAGAGATGTTCGATCCTACGCCCATTCTGTAGTTTAGCGTGTCCCATTGTTTTTTTTTTATTTACATGTGCCTGCTTCATGAGAGATGAATCACATTGTTTTTTTGCTTTTCCTCATAGGAAACATAGATAGTTTTAGATAGCGTTTAAATTGAGTAATGTAATATTCGTTTGATCTGAACTGTAACCATTTGTGGTACCATTTATCCTTATCTGTTTACAAAGTTAATATTTCAGTATTCATCCAAGGACACTTTGGGTAGCTGTATCTTTATGGGTCGGCAAAGACCGCCGTTCAACGGCACATTTAAGTATATCTAGAAATTTCCTGTACTCGGTATCCACGTGTTTATCATATGCCGTAATGATATCTGTTCGTTCTAATATTTCACGCAGCCGGACGTAGTCTATCTTACTCAGTATATTACTCTGTACCGAATTCAGTGTTTCTCAATAGGAACAATAACGGATGAATAGTCTGCAATCAACTCACCGCAAGGGCCAGTCTGCGCAGCTTAATATGCCACAGGATGTGATCTTCTGAGTAGTTGAGGTATCGGGTCGCGAGTTGCTTCTGTTTAAAACGTTTTCTCCGAAATTATTATTGTTCTTTTGAACAGTTTACGTCTATACGCCACGCTGTTGCGGATCTGTGCATCGACAACGGCGCGCGCAGGTGCACGTTACACTTTTCTGACAATAACGCTATTCTTGCGGGATGAGGCACATGAAGGGTACCTACGCTCGGTCGGCCACTGCGATAACACAAGATACGCTTGCTCATCGATATCTGCGTCAATCAACAACGTAAGTCTTTCTTTTGATTGCAATGGTAGGCCCTGCCCAAACGGGCAAGGCCTCTCAAAAATTGGCCTATAGGCTCATTGGAGTGTCCCTCCCCACGGTAATCTTTAGTAAAAGGCGAAAGATTAATACGTGGATTTGAGGAGAGACCTGAGCGATGAAGATACCGATGCTGTCCGAGGCTGGTCTCCTAAATGGTGTCACTTACTTGGCCAGGTGAACCTTCAAGCTATTCTCAAATTTGCATGCTTAAACCTCAACTCTTGTTATTATTTAGCAAGTGTATCTCTGACTGGGCTTTTCTACATGTACTTGTTAATAGAGAAATTTTACATGTTGCCGTATTCACGTTTAAAAGCTAATAACATTGTTAAAATAGCCAGGATTGCTTGAACTGCACGACTGCCATTTTCATGCGCAGCAGTCGCCATCTGGTGTTGAACATCGAAGTTTTAAAAGCTTGCGGAGGACTTTTTTTTTAACCGGATACTTTTTATTATTAGTTCTAAAATCCAGTACACACGCAGTTGGTCCCACCCATAGCCTTCAAGGCTAGTGATGCGTCCGCACGCTAAACAAGTACTATAATATTGGCCGACTTTTTCGTGAATGGGCTGAATCACAAAACACTTCAGTAACACGCAAGAAAATTGGCAAGCTTCAGTATATAACTTTGTGGCATATTCGACCAAAGCAGAGAGTCCAAAGTGCAAAGAATGTCCAAAGCACTGACAGGGCATCAAAAAGAAAAACAAGCTGGTTCCTTTCTTTTTTGTAAATTTATTTACACGCTTCTTCATTCCAATAGTTTCGTAGTAATGAGGGAAAGATGTTTTAACGATGCCAAAATGTCATTGGTATCCATTACTTCGTTTGGAACTTCATGACACACGTTGGCTCCTTTACGTTGTACAGGTCTATGGCTGTATGTATTATGAGAAGGCGGCAAGGTAAACAGACTGTTTGTAGCGGCTCTTGTTTTTTCATTGATAATCTGAACATAGTTAGGGGCAGCTCGTTATTTGACCTTATTTATTGTATTTACTACTTCAGCTATCTTCAATTTAAATAAATTGATACGGGTAACATGCGTAGCTGTTCAAAAAGTGACATACAGGAGTGAGTACTTCTTCAATAATTTATTATACGAATAGCACGTTATTGAAGGCGACAAACATGGTCTCAATATGTTTTGTATGTCTCGCCCCTCGTTTACAGGCAATAGCATAAATCGCTGGGCGCAAATGAGAAATACAGAACGCGTGAAATCGAAAGTCCAAAGCACTCTCTAGCCCTTTGTAATACATGACAGCCATGAGTTAATTTGGAGCAGACATTAATAATTTGTTGCTTCCAGTGCATATCAGACTCAAACACAGCACCAAGATATTACTTGCATTGCGACACGCTGAGGACATTCTTGTTTTGGTAATCATTGATGCAACGTGGTGATAATTTATATTATTCGCGAGTGAAGCACGGTGTACTTTATTTTCTGGTTATAAAGAGTCAGCTCATTACTTATGTACCATTGTGATACTTCGCTAAGTTCTTCATTAAATTTACAATTCAGTTCCTCTAAGTTATCGCCTGTGAAAAGTAATGCTGTGTCATCGATATACATAATAGCTTCAGAATCCTTCAGACCTGACGGAAGATCGTTATTGTAAAGAAACAGAGGCCCAGCAAGGAACCGTGCAGAACACAGAAAATAGTGTTTTGTGGTAGAGAGGTTAGATTGTTTACAGCAACATATTGTTTCCTATTTGAAAAAGAACGTTTTTTTAGATTACAAATCTTTCATTTCAGACCCTAAGTTTCCAATTTCTGTTGCAGTATTGTCTGATGTACCGCATCGAAAGCTTTGGATACATCTAAGTAAATTACTATAGCTGGTTTATTATGCAGTGCAGTATTTATGAGTTGTGTTAGAACAGGAATTGCGGAAGACGTTGATCTTTGGGGCCTGAAGCCATGCTGGTTAGGATAGATGATGTTACATTTCTTTTAAAAATGCTGTATACGCTTACAAAGTGTCTTTACAAAAACTATTGATTGCATTTAGCAGCGGTATCAGCCTGTATTTTTCTATGTCGGATCGCTCACCACTCTTAAAGATAGGTATGACCGTCTTCACCTGCAGTTCATCAGGATACACTTCATTTTCCAACGTATGATTTAAGATATGCAGTAGATGGATTCCCAACATATAAAAGTTGTTTTTTATCAGCCTAACAGGTAGTGCATCTGGTTCTGCCGCCTTAGCGACTGAAGGGATTTTTACTGTTGTAACTAATTCTTCAATTTCTATGTGAGGCAATGCAAAAGTGTTGTTGTCACGCTCTGCCATTTTCACTGAAAGAACATCAGCATGTACTTGTGCATGTACCATAGGCCCTACGGAGGCAAAATAGGTACCAGATGATTCAACTGTACCTTCGTCAACTGTTTCATAGAAAGTAGAGATGTTCGATCCTACGCCCATTCTGTAGTTTAGCGTGTCCCATTGTTTTTTTTTTATTTACATGTGCCTGCTTCATGAGAGATGAATCACATTGTTTTTTTGCTTTTCCTCATAGGAAACATAGATAGTTTTAGATAGCGTTTAAATTGAGTAATGTAATATTCGTTTGATCTGAACTGTAACCATTTGTGGTACCATTTATCCTTATCTGTTTACAAAGTTAATATTTCAGTATTCATCCAAGGACACTTTGGGTAGCTGTATCTTTATGGGTCGGCAAAGACCGCCGTTCAACGGCACATTTAAGTATATCTAGAAATTTCCTGTACTCGGTATCCACGTGTTTATCATATGCCGTAATGATATCTGTTCGTTCTAATATTTCACGCAGCCGGACGTAGTCTATCTTACTCAGTATATTACTCTGTACCGAATTCAGTGTTTCTCAATAGGAACAATAACGGATGAATAGTCTGCAATCAACTCACCGCAAGGGCCAGTCTGCGCAGCTTAATATGCCACAGGATGTGATCTTCTGAGTAGTTGAGGTATCGGGTCGCGAGTTGCTTCTGTTTAAAACGTTTTCTCCGAAATTATTATTGTTCTTTTGAACAGTTTACGTCTATACGCCACGCTGTTGCGGATCTGTGCATCGACAACGGCGCGCGCAGGTGCACGTTACACTTTTCTGACAATAACGCTATTCTTGCGGGATGAGGCACATGAAGGGTACCTACGCTCGGTCGGCCACTGCGATAACACAAGATACGCTTGCTCATCGATATCTGCGTCAATCAACAACGTAAGTCTTTCTTTTGATTGCAATGGTAGGCCCTGCCCAAACGGGCAAGGCCTCTCAAAAATTGGCCTATAGGCTCATTGGAGTGTCCCTCCCCACGGTAATCTTTAGTAAAAGGCGAAAGATTAATACGTGGATTTGAGGAGAGACCTGAGCGATGAAGATACCGATGCTGTCCGAGGCTGGTCTCCTAAATGGTGTCACTTACTTGGCCAGGTGAACCTTCAAGCTATTCTCAAATTTGCATGCTTAAACCTCAACTCTTGTTATTATTTAGCAAGTGTATCTCTGACTGGGCTTTTCTACATGTACTTGTTAATAGAGAAATTTTACATGTTGCCGTATTCACGTTTAAAAGCTAATAACATTGTTAAAATAGCCAGGATTGCTTGAACTGCACGACTGCCATTTTCATGCGCAGCAGTCGCCATCTGGTGTTGAACATCGAAGTTTTAAAAGCTTGCGGAGGACTTTTTTTTTAACCGGATACTTTTTATTATTAGTTCTAAAATCCAGTACACACGCAGTTGGTCCCACCCATAGCCTTCAAGGCTAGTGATGCGTCCGCACGCTAAACAAGTACTATAATATTGGCCGACTTTTTCGTGAATGGGCTGAATCACAAAACACTTCAGTAACACGCAAGAAAATTGGCAAGCTTCAGTATATAACTTTGTGGCATATTCGACCAAAGCAGAGAGTCCAAAGTGCAAAGAATGTCCAAAGCACTGACAGGGCATCAAAAAGAAAAACAAGCTGGTTCCTTTCTTTTTTGTAAATTTATTTACACGCTTCTTCATTCCAATAGTTTCGTAGTAATGAGGGAAAGATGTTTTAACGATGCCAAAATGTCATTGGTATCCATTACTTCGTTTGGAACTTCATGACACACGTTGGCTCCTTTACGTTGTACAGGTCTATGGCTGTATGTATTATGAGAAGGCGGCAAGGTAAACAGACTGTTTGTAGCGGCTCTTGTTTTTTCATTGATAATCTGAACATAGTTAGGGGCAGCTCGTTATTTGACCTTATTTATTGTATTTACTACTTCAGCTATCTTCAATTTAAATAAATTGATACGGGTAACATGCGTAGCTGTTCAAAAAGTGACATACAGGAGTGAGTACTTCTTCAATAATTTATTATACGAATAGCACGTTATTGAAGGCGACAAACATGGTCTCAATATGTTTTGTATGTCTCGCCCCTCGTTTACAGGCAATAGCATAAATCGCTGGGCGCAAATGAGAAATACAGAACGCGTGAAATCGAAAGTCCAAAGCACTCTCTAGCCCTTTGTAATACATGACAGCCATGAGTTAATTTGGAGCAGACATTAATAATTTGTTGCTTCCAGTGCATATCAGACTCAAACACAGCACCAAGATATTACTTGCATTGCGACACGCTGAGGACATTCTTGTTTTGGTAATCATTGATGCAACGTGGTGATAATTTATATTATTCGCGAGTGAAGCACGGTGTACTTTATTTTCTGGTTATAAAGAGTCAGCTCATTACTTATGTACCATTGTGATACTTCGCTAAGTTCTTCATTAAATTTACAATTCAGTTCCTCTAAGTTATCGCCTGTGAAAAGTAATGCTGTGTCATCGATATACATAATAGCTTCAGAATCCTTCAGACCTGACGGAAGATCGTTATTGTAAAGAAACAGAGGCCCAGCAAGGAACCGTGCAGAACACAGAAAATAGTGTTTTGTGGTAGAGAGGTTAGATTGTTTACAGCAACATATTGTTTCCTATTTGAAAAAGAACGTTTTTTTAGATTACAAATCTTTCATTTCAGACCCTAAGTTTCCAATTTCTGTTGCAGTATTGTCTGATGTACCGCATCGAAAGCTTTGGATACATCTAAGTAAATTACTATAGCTGGTTTATTATGCAGTGCAGTATTTATGAGTTGTGTTAGAACAGGAATTGCGGAAGACGTTGATCTTTGGGGCCTGAAGCCATGCTGGTTAGGATAGATGATGTTACATTTCTTTTAAAAATGCTGTATACGCTTACAAAGTGTCTTTACAAAAACTATTGATTGCATTTAGCAGCGGTATCAGCCTGTATTTTTCTATGTCGGATCGCTCACCACTCTTAAAGATAGGTATGACCGTCTTCACCTGCAGTTCATCAGTATACACTTCATTTTCCAACGTATGATTTAAGATATGCAGTAGATGGATTCCCAACATATAAAAGTTGTTTTTTATCAGCCTAACAGGTAGTGCATCTGGTTCTGCCGCCTTAGCGACTGAAGGGATTTTTACTGTTGTAACTAATTCTTCAATTTCTATGTGAGGCAATGCAAAAGTGTTGTTGTCACGCTCTGCCATTTTCACTGAAAGAACATCAGCATGTACTTGTGCATGTACCATAGGCCCTACGGAGGCAAAATAGGTACCAAATGATTCAACTGTACCTTCGTCAACTGTTTCATAGAAAGTAGAGATGTTCGATCCTACGCCCATTCTGTAATTTAGCGTGTCCCAATGTTTCTTTTTTATTTACATGCGCCTGCTTCATGAGAGATGAATCACATTGTTTTTTTGCTTTTCCTCATAGGAAACATAGATAGTTTTAGATAGCGTTCAAATTGAGTAATGTAATATTCGTTTGATCTGAACTGTAACCATTTGTGGTACCATTTATCCTTATCTGTTTACAAAGTTAATATTTCACTATTCATCCAAGGACACTTTGGGTAGCTGTATGTTTATGGGTCGGCAAAGACCGCCGTTCAACGGCACATTTAAGTATATTTAGAAATTTCCTGTACTCGGTATCAACGTGTTTATCATATGCCGTAATGATATCTGTTCGTTCTAATATTTCACGCAGCCGGACGTAGTCTATCTTACTCAGTACATTACTCTGTACCGAATTCAGTGTTTCTCAATAGGAACAATAATGGATGAATAGTCTGCAATCAACTCACCGCAAGGGCCAGTCTGCGCAGCTTAATATGCCACAGGATGTGATCTTCTGAGTAGTTGAGGTATCGGGTCGCGAGTTGCTTCTGTTTAAAACGTTTTCTCCGAAATTATTATTGTCCTTTTGAACAGTTTACGTCTATACGCCACGCTGTTGCGGATCTGTGAATCGACAACGGCGCGCGCAGGCGCACGTTACACTTTTCTGACAATAACGCTATTCTTGCGGGATGAGGCACATGAAGGGTACTTACGCTCGGTCGGCCACTGCGATAACACAAGATACGCTTGCTCATCGATATCTGCGTCAATCAACAACGTAAGTCTTTCTTTTGATTGCAATGGTAGGCCCTGCCCAAACGGGCAAGGCCTCTCAAAAATTGGCCTATAGGCTCATTGGAGTGTCCCTCCCCACGGTAATCTTTAGTAAAAGGCGAAAGATTAATACGTGGATTTGAGGAGAGACCTGAGCGATGAAGATACCGATGCTGTCCGAGGCTGGTCTCCTAAATGGTGTCACTTACTTGGCCAGGTGAACCTTCAAGCTATTCTCAAATTTGCATGCTTAAACCTCAACTCTTGTTATTATTTAGCAAGTGTATCTCTGACTGGGCTTTTCTACATGTACTTGTTAATAGAGAAATTTTACATGTTGCCGTATTCACGTTTAAAAGCTAATAACATTGTTAAAATAGCCAGGATTGCTTGAACTGCACGACTGCCATTTTCATGCGCAGCAGTCGCCATCTGGTGTTGAACATCGAAGTTTTAAAAGCTTGCGGAGGACTTTTTTTTAACCGGATACTTTTTATTATTAGTTCTAAAATCCAGTACACACGCAGTTGGTCCCACCCATAGCCTTCAAGGCTAGTGATGCGTCCGCACGCTAAACAAGTACTATAATATTGGCCGACTTTTTCGTGAATGGGCTCAATCACAAAACACTTCAGTAACACGCAAGAAAATTGGCAAGCTTCAGCATATAACTTTGTGGCATATTCGACCAAAGCAGAGAGTCCAAAGTCCAAAGAATGTCCAAAGCACTGACAGGGCATCAAAAAGAAAAACAAGCTGGTTCCTTTCTTTTTTGTAAATTTATTTACACGCTTCTTCATTCCAATAGTTTCGTAGTAATGAGGGAAAGATGTTTTAACGATGCCAAAATGTCATTGGTATCCATTACTTCGTTTGGAACTTCATGACACACGTTGGCTCCTTTACGTTGTACAAAGGCGGCAAGGTAAACAGACTGTTTGTAGCGGCTGTTGTTTTTTCATTGATAATCTGAACATAGTTAGGGGCAGCTCGTTATTTGACCTTATTTATTGTATTTACTACTTCAGCTATCTTCAATTTAAATAAATTGATACGGGTAACATGCGTAGCTGTTCAAAAAGTGACATACAGGAGTGAGTACTTCTTCAATAATTTATTATACGAATAGCACGTTATTGAAGGCGACAAACATGGTCTCAATATGTTTTGTATGTCTCGCCCCTCGTTTACAGGCAATAGCATAAATCGCTGGGCGCAAATGAGAAATACAGAACGCGTGAAATCGAAAGTCCAAAGCACTCTCTAGCCCTTTGTAATACATGACAGCCATGAGTTAATTTGGAGCAGACATTAATAATTTGTTGCTTCCAGTGCATATCAGACTCAAACACAGCACCAAGATATTACTTGCATTGCGACACGCTGAGGACATTCTTGTTTTGGTAATCATTGATGCAACGTGGTGATAATTTATATTATTCGCGAGTGAAGCACGGTGTACTTTATTTTCTGGTTATAAAGAGTCAGCTCATTACTTATGTACCATTGTGATACTTCGCTAAGTTCTTCATTAAATTTACAATTCAGTTCCTCTAAGTTATCGCCTGTGAAAAGTAATGCTGTGTCATCGATATACATAATAGCTTCAGAATCCTTCAGACCTGACGGAAGATCGTTATTGTAAAGAAACAGAGGCCCAGCAAGGAACCGTGCAGAACACAGAAAATAGTGTTTTGTGGTAGAGAGGTTAGATTGTTTACAGCAACATATTGTTTCCTATTTGAAAAAGAACGTTTTTTTAGATTACAAATCTTTCATTTCAGACCCTAAGTTTCCAATTTCTGTTGCAGTATTGTCTGATGTACCGCATCGAAAGCTTTGGATACATCTAAGTAAATTACTATAGCTGGTTTATTATGCAGTGCAGTATTTATGAGTTGTGTTAGAACAGGAATTGCGGAAGACGTTGATCTTTGGGGCCTGAAGCCATGCTGGTTAGGATAGATGATGTTACATTTCTTTTAAAAATGCTGTATACGCTTACAAAGTGTCTTTACAAAAACTATTGATTGCATTTAGCAGCGGTATCAGCCTGTATTTTTCTATGTCGGATCGCTCACCACTCTTAAAGATAGGTATGACCGTCTTCACCTGCAGTTCATCAGGATACACTTCATTTTCCAACGTATGATTTAAGATATGCAGTAGATGGATTCCCAACATATAAAAGTTGTTTTTTATCAGCCTAACAGGTAGTGCATCTGGTTCTGCCGCCTTAGCGACTGAAGGGATTTTTACTGTTGTAACTAATTCTTCAATTTCTATGTGAGGCAATGCAAAAGTGTTGTTGTCACGCTCTGCCATTTTCACTGAAAGAACATCAGCATGTACTTGTGCATGTACCATAGGCCCTACGGAGGCAAAATAGGTACCAAATGATTCAACTGTACCTTCGTCAACTGTTTCATAGAGAGTAGAGATGTTCGATCCTACGCCCATTCTGTAGTTTGGCGTGTCCCATTGTTTTTTTTTTATTTACATGTGCCTGCTTCATGAGAGATGAATCACATTGTTTTTTTGCTTTTCCTCATAGGAAACATAGATAGTTTTAGATAGCGTTTAAATTGAGTAATGTAATATTCGTTTGATCTGAACTGTAACCATTTGTGGTACCATTTATCCTTATCTGTTTACAAAGTTAATATTTCAGTATTCATCCAAGGACACTTTGGGTAGCTGTATCTTTATGGGTCGGCAAAGGCCGCCGTTCAACGGCACATTTAAGTATATCTAGAAATTTCCTGTACTCGGTATCAACGTGTTTATCATATGCCGTAATGATATCTGTTCGTTCTAATATTTCACGCAGCCGGACGTAGTCTATCTTACTCAGTATATTACTCTGTACCGAATTCAGTGTTTCTCAATAGGAACAATAACGGATGAATAGTCTGCAATCAACTCACCGCAAGGGCCAGTCTGCGCAGCTTAATATGCCACAGGATGTGATCTTCTGAGTAGTTGAGGTATCGGGTCGCGAGTTGCTTCTGTTTAAAACGTTTTCTCCGAAATTATTATTGTTCTTTTGAACAGTTTACGTCTATACGCCACGCTGTTGCGGATCTGTGCATCGACAACGGCGCGCGCAGGTGCACGTTACACTTTTCTGACAATAACGCTATTCTTGCGGGATGAGGCACATGAAGGGTACCTACGCTCGGTCGGCCACTGCGATAACACAACATACGCTTGCTCATCGATATCTGCGTCAATCAACAACGTAAGTCTTTCTTTTGATTGCAATGGTAGGCCCTGCCCAAACGGGCAAGGCCTCTCAAAAATTGGCCTATAGGCTCATTGGAGTGTCCCTCCCCACGGTAATCTTTAGTAAAAGGCGAAAGATTAATACGTGGATTTGAGGAGAGACCTGAGCGATGAAGATACCGATGCTGTCCGAGGCTGGTCTCCTAAATGGTGTCACTTACTTGGCCAGGTGAACCTTCAAGCTATTCTCAAATTTGCATGCTTAAACCTCAACTCTTGTTATTATTTAGCAAGTGTATCTCTGACTGGGCTTTTCTACATGTACTTGTTAATAGAGAAATTTTACATGTTGCGTATTCACGTTTAAAAGCTAATAACATTGTTAAAATAGCCAGGATTGCTTGAACTGCACGACTGCCATTTTCATGCGCAGCAGTCGCCATCTGGTGTTGAACATCGAAGTTTTAAAAGCTTGCGGAGGACTTTTTTTTTAACCGGATACTTTTTATTATTAGTTCTAAAATCCAGTACACACGCAGTTGGTCCCACCCATAGCCTTCAAGGCTAGTGATGCGTCCGCACGCTAAACAAGTACTATAATATTGGCCGACTTTTTCGTGAATGGGCTCAATCACAAAACACTTCAGTAACACGCAAGAAAATTGGCAAGCTTCAGTATATAACTTTGTGGCATATTCGACCAAAGCAGAGAGTCCAAAGTCCAAAGAATGTCCAAAGCACTGACAGGGCATCAAAAAGAAAAACAAGCTGGTTCCTTTCTTTTTTGTAAATTTATTTACACGCTTCTTCATTCCAATAGTTTCGTAGTAATGAGGGAAAGATGTTTTAACGATGCCAAAATGTCATTGGTATCCATTACTTCGTTTGGAACTTCATGACACACGTTGGCTCCTTTACGTTGTACAGGTCTATGGCTGTATGTATTATGAGAAGGCGGCAAGGTAAACAGACTGTTTGTAGCGGCTCTTGTTTTTTCATTGATAATCTGAACATAGTTAGGGGCAGCTCGTTATTTGACCTTATTTATTGTATTTACTACTTCAGCTATCTTCAATTTAAATAAATTGATACGGGTAACATGCGTAGCTGTTCAAAAAGTGACATACAGGAGTGAGTACTTCTTCAATAATTTATTATACGAATAGCACGTTATTGAAGGCGACAAACATGGTCTCAATATGTTTTGTATGTCTCGCCCCTCGTTTACAGGCAATAGCATAAATCGCTGGGCGCAAATGAGAAATACAGAACGCGTGAAATCGAAAGTCCAAAGCACTCTCTAGCCCTTTGTAATACATGACAGCCATGAGTTAATTTGGAGCAGACATTAATAATTTGTTGCTTCCAGTGCATATCAGACTCAAACACAACACCAAGATATTACTTGCATTGCGACACGCTGAGGACATTCTTGTTTTGGTAATCATTGATGCAACGTGGTGATAATTTATATTATTCGCGAGTGAAACACGGTGTACTTTATTTTCTGGTTATAAAGAGTCAGCTCATTACTTATGTACCATTGTGATACTTCGCTAAGTTCTTCATTAAATTTACAATTCAGTTCCTCTAAGTTATCGCCTGTGAAAAGTAATGCTGTGTCATCGATATACATAATAGCTTCAGAATCCTTCAGACCTGACGGAAGATCGTTATTGTAAAGAAACAGAGGCCCAGCAAGGAACCGTGCAGAACACAGAAAATAGTGTTTTGTGGTAGAGAGGTTAGATTGTTTACAGCAACATATTGTTTCCTATTTGAAAAAGAACGTTTTTTTAGATTACAAATCTTTCATTTCAGACCCTAAGTTTCCAATTTCTGTTGCAGTATTGTCTGATGTACCGCATCGAAAGCTTTGGATACATCTAAGTAAATTACTATAGCTGGTTTATTATGCAGTGCAGTATTTATGAGTTGTGTTAGAACAGGAATTGCGGAAGACGTTGATCTTTGGGGCCTGAAGCCATGCTGGTTAGGATAGATGATGTTACATTTCTTTTAAAAATGCTGTATACGCTTACAAAGTGTCTTTACAAAAACTATTGATTGCATTTAGCAGCGGTATCAGCCTGTATTTTTCTATGTCGGATCGCTCACCACTCTTAAAGATAGGTATGACCGTCTTCACCTGCAGTTCATCAGGATACACTTCATTTTCCAACGTATGATTTAAGATATGCAGTAGATGGATTCCCAACATATAAAAGTTGTTTTTTATCAGCCTAACAGGTAGTGCATCTGGTTCTGCCGCCTTAGCGACTGAAGGGATTTTTACTGTTGTAACTAATTCTTCAATTTCTATGTGAGGCAATGCAAAAGTGTTGTTGTCACGCTCTGCCATTTTCACTGAAAGAACATCAGCATGTACTTGTGCATGTACCATAGGCCCTACGGAGGCAAAATAGGTACCAAATGATTCAACTGTACCTTCGTCAACTGTTTCATAGAAAGTAGAGATGTTCGATCCTACGCCCATTCTGTAGTTTAGCGTGTCCCATTGTTTTTTTTTATTTACATGTGCCTGCTTCATGAGAGATGAATCACATTGTTTTTTTGCTTTTCCTCATAGGAAACATAGATAGTTTTAGATAGCGTTTAAATTGAGTAATGTAATATTCGTTTGATCTGAACTGTAACCATTTGTGGTACCATTTATCCTTATCTGTTTACAAAGTTAATATTTCAGTATTCATCCAAGGACACTTTGGGTAGCTGTATCTTTATGGGTCGGCAAAGACCGCCGTTCAACGGCACATTTAAGTATATCTAGAAATTTCCTGTACTCGGTATCAACGTGTTTATCATATGCCGTAATGATATCTGTTCGTTCTAATATTTCACGCAGCCGGACGTAGTCTATCTTACTCAGTATATTACTCTGTACCGAATTCAGTGTTTCTCAATAGGAACAATAACGGATGAATAGTCTGCAATCAACTCACCGCAAGGGCCAGTCTGCGCAGCTTAATATGCCACAGGATGTGATCTTCTGAGTAGTTGAGGTATCGGGTCGCGAGTTGCTTCTGTTTAAAACGTTTTCTCCGAAATTATTATTGTTCTTTTGAACAGTTTACGTCTATACGCCACGCTGTTGCGGATCTGTGCATCGACAACGGCGCGCGCAGGTGCACGTTACACTTTTCTGACAATAACGCTATTCTTGCGGGATGAGGCACATGAAGGGTACCTACGCTCGGTCGGCCACTGCGATAACACAAGATACGCTTGCTCATCGATATCTGCGTCAATCAACAACGTAAGTCTTTCTTTTGATTGCAATGGTAGGCCCTGCCCAAACGGGCAAGGCCTCTCAAAAATTGGCCTATAGGCTCATTGGAGTGTCCCTCCCCACGGTAATCTTTAGTAAAAGGCGAAAGATTAATACGTGGATTTGAGGAGAGACCTGAGCGATGAAGATACCGATGCTGTCCGAGGCTGGTCTCCTAAATGGTGTCACTTACTTGGCCAGGTGAACCTTCAAGCTATTCTCAAATTTGCATGCTTAAACCTCAACTCTTGTTATTATTTAGCAAGTGTATCTCTGACTGGGCTTTTCTACATGTACTTGTTAATAGAGAAATTTTACATGTTGCCGTATTCACGTTTAAAAGCTAATAACATTGTTAAAATAGCCAGGATTGCTTGAACTGCACGACTGCCATTTTCATGCGCAGCAGTCGCCATCTGGTGTTGAACATCGAAGTTTTAAAAGCTTGCGGAGGACTTTTTTTTTAACCGGATACTTTTTATTATTAGTTCTAAAATCCAGTACACACGCAGTTGGTCCCACCCATAGCCTTCAAGGCTAGTGATGCGTCCGCACGCTAAACAAGTACTATAATATTGGCCGACTTTTTCGTGAATGGGCTCAATCACAAAACACTTCAGTAACACGCAAGAAAATTGGCAAGCTTCAGTATATAACTTTGTGGCATATTCGACCAAAGCAGAGAGTCCAAAGTCCAAAGAATGTCCAGAGCACTGACAGGGCATCAAAAAGAAAAACAAGCTGGTTCCTTTCTTTTTTGTAAATTTATTTACACGCTTCTTCATTCCAATAGTTTCGTAGTAATGAGGGAAAGATGTTTTAACGATGCCAAAATGTCATTGGTATCCATTACTTCGTTTGGAACTTCATGACACACGTTGGCTCCTTTACGTTGTACAGGTCTATGGCTGTATGTATTATGAGAAGGCGGCAAGGTAAACAGACTGTTTGTAGCGGCTCTTGTTTTTTCATTGATAATCTGAACATAGTTAGGGGCAGCTCGTTATTTGACCTTATTTATTGTATTTACTACTTCAGCTATCTTCAATTTAAATAAATTGATACGGGTAACATGCGTAGCTGTTCAAAAAGTGACATACAGGAGTGAGTACTTCTTCAATAATTTATTATACGAATAGCACGTTATTGAAGGCGACAAACATGGTCTCAATATGTTTTGTATGTCTCGCCCCTCGTTTACAGGCAATAGCATAAATCGCTGGGCGCAAATGAGAAATACAGAACGCGTGAAATCGAAAGTCCAAAGCACTCTCTAGCCCTTTGTAATACATGACAGCCATGAGTTAATTTGGAGCAGACATTAATAATTTGTTGCTTCCAGTGCATATCAGACTCAAACACAGCACCAAGATATTACTTGCATTGCGACACGCTGAGGACATTCTTGTTTTGGTAATCATTGATGCAACGTGGTGATAATTTATATTATTCGCGAGTGAAACACGGTGTACTTTATTTTCTGGTTATAAAGAGTCAGCTCATTACTTATGTACCATTGTGATACTTCGCTAAGTTCTTCATTAAATTTACAATTCAGTTCCTCTAAGTTATCGCCTGTGAAAAGTAATGCTGTGTCATCGATATACATAATAGCTTCAGAATCCTTCAGACCTGACGGAGGATCGTTATTGTAAAGAAACAGAGGCCCAGCAAGGAACCGTGCAGAACACAGAAAATAGTGTTTTGTGGTAGAGAGGTTAGATTGTTTACAGCAACATATTGTTTCCTATTTGAAAAAGAACGTTTTTTTAGATTACAAATCTTTCATTTCAGACCCTAAGTTTCCAATTTCTGTTGCAGTATTGTCTGATGTACCGCATCGAAAGCTTTGGATACATCTAAGTAAATTACTATAGCTGGTTTATTATGCAGTGCAGTATTTATGAGTTGTGTTAGAACAGGAATTGCGGAAGACGTTGATCTTTGGGGCCTGAAGCCATGCTGGTTAGGATAGATGATGTTACATTTCTTTTAAAAATGCTGTATACGCTTACAAAGTGTCTTTACAAAAACTATTGATTGCATTTAGCAGCGGTATCAGCCTGTATTTTTCTATGTCGGATCGCTCACCACTCTTAAAGATAGGTATGACCGTCTTCACCTGCAGTTCATCAGGATACACTTCATTTTCCAACGTATGATTTAAGATATGCAGTAGATGGATTCCCAACATATAAAAGTTGTTTTTTATCAGCCTAACAGGTAGTGCATCTGGTTCTGCCGCCTTAGCGACTGAAGGGATTTTTACTGTTGTAACTAATTCTTCAATTTCTATGTGAGGCAATGCAAAAGTGTTGTTGTCACGCTCTGCCATTTTCACTGAAAGAACATCAGCATGTACTTGTGCATGTACCATAGGCCCTACGGAGGCAAAATAGGTACCAAATGATTCAACTGTACCTTCGTCAACTGTTTCATAGAGAGTAGAGATGTTCGATCCTACGCCCATTCTGTAGTTTAGCGTGTCCCATTGTTTTTTTTTTATTTACATGTGCCTGCTTCATGAGAGATGAATCACATTGTTTTTTTGCTTTTCCTCATAGGAAACATAGATAGTTTTAGATAGCGTTTAAATTGAGTAATGTAATATTCGTTTGATCTGAACTGTAACCATTTGTGGTACCATTTATCCTTATCTGTTTACAAAGTTAATATTTCAGTATTCATCCAAGGACACTTTGGGTAGCTGTATCTTTATGGGTCGGCAAAGACCGCCGTTCAACGGCACATTTAAGTATATCTAGAAATTTCCTGTACTCGGTATCAACGTGTTTATCATATGCCGTAATGATATCTGTTCGTTCTAATATTTCACGCAGCCGGACGTAGTCTATCTTACTCAGTATATTACTCTGTACCGAATTCAGTGTTTCTCAATAGGAACAATAACGGATGAATAGTCTGCAATCAACTCACCGCAAGGGCCAGTCTGCGCAGCTTAATATGCCACAGGATGTGATCTTCTGAGTAGTTGAGGTATCGGGTCGCGAGTTGCTTCTGTTTAAAACGTTTTCTCCGAAATTATTATTGTTCTTTTGAACAGTTTACGTCTATACGCCACGCTGTTGCGGATCTGTGCATCGACAACGGCGCGCGCAGGTGCACGTTACACTTTTCTGACAATAACGCTATTCTTGCGGGATGAGGCACATGAAGGGTACCTACGCTCGGTCGGCCACTGCGATAACACAAGATACGCTTGCTCATCGATATCTGCGTCAATCAACAACGTAAGTCTTTCTTTTGATTGCAATGGTAGGCCCTGCCCAAACGGGCAAGGCCTCTCAAAAATTGGCCTATAGGCTCATTGGAGTGTCCCTCCCCACGGTAATCTTTAGTAAAAGGCGAAAGATTAATACGTGGATTTGAGGAGAGACCTGAGCGATGAAGATACCGATGCTGTCCGAGGCTGGTCTCCTAAATGGTGTCACTTACTTGGCCAGGTGAACCTTCAAGCTATTCTCAAATTTGCATGCTTAAACCTCAACTCTTGTTATTATTTAGCAAGTGTATCTCTGACTGGGCTTTTCTACATGTACTTGTTAATAGAGAAATTTTACATGTTGCCGTATTCACGTTTAAAAGCTAATAACATTGTTAAAATAGCCAGGATTGCTTGAACTGCACGACTGCCATTTTCATGCGCAGCAGTCGCCATCTGGTGTTGAACATCGAAGTTTTAAAAGCTTGCGGAGGACTTTTTTTTTAACCGGATACTTTTTATTATTAGTTCTAAAATCCAGTACACACGCAGTTGGTCCCACCCATAGCCTTCAAGGCTAGTGATGCGTCCGCACGCTAAACAAGTACTATAATATTGGCCGACTTTTTCGTGAATGGGCTCAATCACAAAACACTTCAGTAACACGCAAGAAAATTGGCAAGCTTCAGTATATAACTTTGTGGCATATTCGACCAAAGCAGAGAGTCCAAAGTCCAAAGAATGTCCAGAGCACTGACAGGGCATCAAAAAGAAAAACAAGCTGGTTCCTTTCTTTTTTGTAAATTTATTTACACGCTTCTTCATTCCAATAGTTTCGTAGTAATGAGGGAAAGATGTTTTAACGATGCCAAAATGTCATTGGTATCCATTACTTCGTTTGGAACTTCATGACACACGTTGGCTCCTTTACGTTGTACAGGTCTATGGCTGTATGTATTATGAGAAGGCGGCAAGGTAAACAGACTGTTTGTAGCGGCTCTTGTTTTTTCATTGATAATCTGAACATAGTTAGGGGCAGCTCGTTATTTGACCTTATTTATTGTATTTACTACTTCAGCTATCTTCAATTTAAATAAATTGATACGGGTAACATGCGTAGCTGTTCAAAAAGTGACATACAGGAGTGAGTACTTCTTCAATAATTTATTATACGAATAGCACGTTATTGAAGGCGACAAACATGGTCTCAATATGTTTTGTATGTCTCGCCCCTCGTTTACAGGCAATAGCATAAATCGCTGGGCGCAAATGAGAAATACAGAACGCGTGAAATCGAAAGTCCAAAGCACTCTCTAGCCCTTTGTAATACATGACAGCCATGAGTTAATTTGGAGCAGACATTAATAATTTGTTGCTTCCAGTGCATATCAGACTCAAACACAGCACCAAGATATTACTTGCATTGCGACACGCTGAGGACATTCTTGTTTTGGTAATCATTGATGCAACGTGGTGATAATTTATATTATTCGCGAGTGAAACACGGTGTACTTTATTTTCTGGTTATAAAGAGTCAGCTCATTACTTATGTACCATTGTGATACTTCGCTAAGTTCTTCATTAAATTTACAATTCAGTTCCTCTAAGTTATCGCCTGTGAAAAGTAATGCTGTGTCATCGATATACATAATAGCTTCAGAATCCTTCAGACCTGACGGAGGATCGTTATTGTAAAGAAACAGAGGCCCAGCAAGGAACCGTGCAGAACACAGAAAATAGTGTTTTGTGGTAGAGAGGTTAGATTGTTTACAGCAACATATTGTTTCCTATTTGAAAAAGAACGTTTTTTTAGATTACAAATCTTTCATTTCAGACCCTAAGTTTCCAATTTCTGTTGCAGTATTGTCTGATGTACCGCATCGAAAGCTTTGGATACATCTAAGTAAATTACTATAGCTGGTTTATTATGCAGTGCAGTATTTATGAGTTGTGTTAGAACAGGAATTGCGGAAGACGTTGATCTTTGGGGCCTGAAGCCATGCTGGTTAGGATAGATGATGTTACATTTCTTTTAAAAATGCTGTATACGCTTACAAAGTGTCTTTACAAAAACTATTGATTGCATTTAGCAGCGGTATCAGCCTGTATTTTTCTATGTCGGATCGCTCACCACTCTTAAAGATAGGTATGACCGTCTTCACCTGCAGTTCATCAGGATACACTTCATTTTCCAACGTATGATTTAAGATATGCAGTAGATGGATTCCCAACATATAAAAGTTGTTTTTTATCAGCCTAACAGGTAGTGCATCTGGTTCTGCCGCCTTAGCGACTGAAGGGATTTTTACTGTTGTAACTAATTCTTCAATTTCTATGTGAGGCAATGCAAAAGTGTTGTTGTCACGCTCTGCCATTTTCACTGAAAGAACATCAGCATGTACTTGTGCATGTACCATAGGCCCTACGGAGGCAAAATAGGTACCAAATGATTCAACTGTACCTTCGTCAACTGTTTCATAGAGAGTAGAGATGTTCGATCCTACGCCCATTCTGTAGTTTAGCGTGTCCCATTGTTTTTTTTTTATTTACATGTGCCTGCTTCATGAGAGATGAATCACATTGTTTTTTTGCTTTTCCTCATAGGAAACATAGATAGTTTTAGATAGCGTTTAAATTGAGTAATGTAATATTCGTTTGATCTGAACTGTAACCATTTGTGGTACCATTTATCCTTATCTGTTTACAAAGTTAATATTTCAGTATTCATCCAAGGACACTTTGGGTAGCTGTATCTTTATGGGTCGGCAAAGACCGCCGTTCAACGGCACATTTAAGTATATCTAGAAATTTCCTGTACTCGGTATCAACGTGTTTATCATATGCCGTAATGATATCTGTTCGTTCTAATATTTCACGCAGCCGGACGTAGTCTATCTTACTCAGTATATTACTCTGTACCGAATTCAGTGTTTCTCAATAGGAACAATAACGGATGAATAGTCTGCAATCAACTCACCGCAAGGGCCAGTCTGCGCAGCTTAATATGCCACAGGATGTGATCTTCTGAGTAGTTGAGGTATCGGGTCGCGAGTTGCTTCTGTTTAAAACGTTTTCTCCGAAATTATTATTGTTCTTTTGAACAGTTTACGTCTATACGCCACGCTGTTGCGGATCTGTGCATCGACAACGGCGCGCGCAGGTGCACGTTACACTTTTCTGACAATAACGCTATTCTTGCGGGATGAGGCACATGAAGGGTACCTACGCTCGGTCGGCCACTGCGATAACACAAGATACGCTTGCTCATCGATATCTGCGTCAATCAACAACGTAAGTCTTTCTTTTGATTGCAATGGTAGGCCCTGCCCAAACGGGCAAGGCCTCTCAAAAATTGGCCTATAGGCTCATTGGAGTGTCCCTCCCCACGGTAATCTTTAGTAAAAGGCGAAAGATTAATACGTGGATTTGAGGAGAGACCTGAGCGATGAAGATACCGATGCTGTCCGAGGCTGGTCTCCTAAATGGTGTCACTTACTTGGCCAGGTGAACCTTCAAGCTATTCTCAAATTTGCATGCTTAAACCTCAACTCTTGTTATTATTTAGCAAGTGTATCTCTGACTGGGCTTTTCTACATGTACTTGTTAATAGAGAAATTTTACATGTTGCCGTATTCACGTTTAAAAGCTAATAACATTGTTAAAATAGCCAGGATTGCTTGAACTGCACGACTGCCATTTTCATGCGCAGCAGTCGCCATCTGGTGTTGAACATCGAAGTTTTAAAAGCTTGCGGAGGACTTTTTTTTTAACCGGATACTTTTTATTATTAGTTCTAAAATCCAGTACACACGCAGTTGGTCCCACCCATAGCCTTCAAGGCTAGTGATGCGTCCGCACGCTAAACAAGTACTATAATATTGGCCGACTTTTTCGTGAATGGGCTCAATCACAAAACACTTCAGTAACACGCAAGAAAATTGGCAAGCTTCAGTATATAACTTTGTGGCATATTCGACCAAAGCAGAGAGTCCAAAGTCCAAAGAATGTCCAAAGCACTGACAGGGCATCAAAAAGAAAAACAAGCTGGTTCCTTTCTTTTTTGTAAATTTATTTACACGCTTCTTCATTCCAATAGTTTCGTAGTAATGAGGGAAAGATGTTTTAACGATGCCAAAATGTCATTGGTATCCATTACTTCGTTTGGAACTTCATGACACACGTTGGCTCCTTTACGTTGTACAGGTCTATGGCTGTATGTATTATGAGAAGGCGGCAAGGTAAACAGACTGTTTGTAGCGGCTCTTGTTTTTTCATTGATAATCTGAACATAGTTAGGGGCAGCTCGTTATTTGACCTTATTTATTGTATTTACTACTTCAGCTATCTTCAATTTAAATAAATTGATACGGGTAACATGCGTAGCTGTTCAAAAAGTGACATACAGGAGTGAGTACTACTTCAATAATTTATTATACGAATAGCACGTTATTGAAGGCGACAAACATGGTCTCAATATGTTTTGTATGTCTCGCCCCTCGTTTACAGGCAATAGCATAAATCGCTGGGCGCAAATGAGAAATACAGAACGCGTGAAATCGAAAGTCCAAAGCACTCTCTAGCCCTTTGTAATACATGACAGCCATGAGTTAATTTAGAGCAGACATTAATAATTTGTTGCTTCCAGTGCATATCAGACTCAAACACAGCACCAAGATATTACTTCCATTGCGACACGCTGAGGACATTCTTGTTTTGGTAATCATTGATGCAACGTGGTGATAATTTATATTATTCGCGAGTGAAGCACGGTGTACTTTATTTTCTGGTTATAAAGAGTCAGCTCATTACTTATGTACCATTGTGATACTTCGCTAAGTTCTTCATTAAATTTACAATTCAGTTCCTCTAAGTTATCGCCTGTGAAAAGTAATGCTGTGTCATCGATATACATAATAGCTTCAGAATCCTTCAGACCTGACGGAAGATCGTTATTGTAAAGAAACAGAGGCCCAGCAAGGAACCGTGCAGAACACAGAAAATAGTGTTTTGTGGTAGAGAGGTTAGATTGTTTACAGCAACATATTGTTTCCTATTTGAAAAAGAACGTTTTTTTAGATTACAAATCTTTCATTTCAGACCCTAAGTTTCCAATTTCTGTTGCAGTATTGTCTGATGTACCGCATCGAAAGCTTTGGATACATCTAAGTAAATTACTATAGCTGGTTTATTATGCAGTGCAGTATTTATGAGTTGTGTTAGAACAGGAATTGCGGAAGACGTTGATCTTTGGGGCCTGAAGCCATGCTGGTTAGGATAGATGATGTTACATTTCTTTTAAAAATGCTGTATACGCTTACAAAGTGTCTTTACAAAAACTATTGATTGCATTTAGCAGCGGTATCAGCCTGTATTTTTCTATGTCGGATCGCTCACCACTCTTAAAGATAGGTATGACCGTCTTCACCTGCAGTTCATCAGGATACACTTCATTTTCCAACGTATGATTTAAGATATGCAGTAGATGGATTCCCAACATATAAAAGTTGTTTTTTATCAGCCTAACAGGTAGTGCATCTGGTTCTGCCGCCTTAGCGACTGAAGGGATTTTTACTGTTGTAACTAATTCTTCAATTTCTATGTGAGGCAATGCAAAAGTGTTGTTGTCACGCTCTGCCATTTTCACTGAAAGAACATCAGCATGTACTTGTGCATGTACCATAGGCCCTACGGAGGCAAAATAGGTACCAAATGATTCAACTGTACCTTCGTCAACTGTTTCATAGAGAGTAGAGATGTTCGATCCTACGCCCATTCTGTAGTTTAGCGTGTCCCATTGTTTTTTTTTTATTTACATGTGCCTGCTTCATGAGAGATGAATCACATTGTTTTTTTGCTTTTCCTCATAGGAAACATAGATAGTTTTAGATAGCGTTTAAATTGAGTAATGTAATATTCGTTTGATCTGAACTGTAACCATTTGTGGTACCATTTATCCTTATCTGTTTACAAAGTTAATATTTCAGTATTCATCCAAGGACACTTTGGGTAGCTGTATCTTTATGGGTCGGCAAAGACCGCCGTTCAACGGCACATTTAAGTATATCTAGAAATTTCCTGTACTCGGTATCAACGTGTTTATCATATGCCGTAATGATATCTGTTCGTTCTAATATTTCACGCAGCCGGACGTAGTCTATCTTACTCAGTATATTACTCTGTACCGAATTCAGTGTTTCTCAATAGGAACAATAACGGATGAATAGTCTGCAATCAACTCACCGCAAGGGCCAGTCTGCGCAGCTTAATATGCCACAGGATGTGATCTTCTGAGTAGTTGAGGTATCGGGTCGCGAGTTGCTTCTGTTTAAAACGTTTTCTCCGAAATTATTATTGTTCTTTTGAACAGTTTACGTCTATACGCCACGCTGTTGCGGATCTGTGCATCGACAACGGCGCGCGCAGGTGCACGTTACACTTTTCTGACAATAACGCTATTCTTGCGGGATGAGGCACATGAAGGGTACCTACGCTCGGTCGGCCACTGCGATAACACAAGATACGCTTGCTCATCGATATCTGCGTCAATCAACAACGTAAGTCTTTCTTTTGATTGCAATGGTAGGCCCTGCCCAAACGGGCAAGGCCTCTCAAAAATTGGCCTATAGGCTCATTGGAGTGTCCCTCCCCACGGTAATCTTTAGTAAAAGGCGAAAGATTAATACGTGGATTTGAGGAGAGACCTGAGCGATGAAGATACCGATGCTGTCCGAGGCTGGTCTCCTAAATGGTGTCACTTACTTGGCCAGGTGAACCTTCAAGCTATTCTCAAATTTGCATGCTTAAACCTCAACTCTTGTTATTATTTAGCAAGTGTATCTCTGACTGGGCTTTTCTACATGTACTTGTTAATAGAGAAATTTTACATGTTGCCGTATTCACGTTTAAAAGCTAATAACATTGTTAAAATAGCCAGGATTGCTTGAACTGCACGACTGCCATTTTCATGCGCAGCAGTCGCCATCTGGTGTTGAACATCGAAGTTTTAAAAGCTTGCGGAGGACTTTTTTTTAACCGGATACTTTTTATTATTAGTTCTAAAATCCAGTACACACGCAGTTGGTCCCACCCATAGCCTTCAAGGCTAGTGATGCGTCCGCACGCTAAACAAGTACTATAATATTGGCCGACTTTTTCGTGAATGGGCTCAATCACAAAACACTTCAGTAACACGCAAGAAAATTGGCAAGCTTCAGTATATAACTTTGTGGCATATTCGACCAAAGCAGAGAGTCCAAAGTCCAAAGAATGTCCAAAGCACTGACAGGGCATCAAAAAGAAAAACAAGCTGGTTCCTTTCTTTTTTGTAAATTTATTTACACGCTTCTTCATTCCAATAGTTTCGTAGTAATGAGGGAAAGATGTTTTAACGATGCCAAAATGTCATTGGTATCCATTACTTCGTTTGGAACTTCATGACACACGTTGGCTCCTTTACGTTGTACAGGTCTATGGCTGTATGTATTATGAGAAGGCGGCAAGGTAAACAGACTGTTTGTAGCGGCTCTTGTTTTTTCATTGATAATCTGAACATAGTTAGGGGCAGCTCGTTATTTGACCTTATTTATTGTATTTACTACTTCAGCTATCTTCAATTTAAATAAATTGATACGGGTAACATGCGTAGCTGTTCAAAAAGTGACATACAGGAGTGAGTACTACTTCAATAATTTATTATACGAATAGCACGTTATTGAAGGCGACAAACATGGTCTCAATATGTTTTGTATGTCTCGCCCCTCGTTTACAGGCAATAGCATAAATCGCTGGGCGCAAATGAGAAATACAGAACGCGTGAAATCGAAAGTCCAAAGCACTCTCTAGCCCTTTGTAATACATGACAGCCATGAGTTAATTTAGAGCAGACATTAATAATTTGTTGCTTCCAGTGCATATCAGACTCAAACACAGCACCAAGATATTACTTGCATTGCGACACGCTGAGGACATTCTTGTTTTGGTAATCATTGATGCAACGTGGTGATAATTTATATTATTCGCGAGTGAAGCACGGTGTACTTTATTTTCTGGTTATAAAGAGTCAGCTCATTACTTATGTACCATTGTGATACTTCGCTAAGTTCTTCATTAAATTTACAATTCAGTTCCTCTAAGTTATCGCCTGTGAAAAGTAATGCTGTGTCATCGATATACATAATAGCTTCAGAATCCTTCAGACCTGACGGAAGATCGTTATTGTAAAGAAACAGAGGCCCAGCAAGGAACCGTGCAGAACACAGAAAATAGTGTTTTGTGGTAGAGAGGTTAGATTGTTTACAGCAACATATTGTTTCCTATTTGAAAAAGAACGTTTTTTTAGATTACAAATCTTTCATTTCAGACCCTAAGTTTCCAATTTCTGTTGCAGTATTGTCTGATGTACCGCATCGAAAGCTTTGGATACATCTAAGTAAATTACTATAGCTGGTTTATTATGCAGTGCAGTATTTATGAGTTGTGTTAGAACAGGAATTGCGGAAGACGTTGATCTTTGGGGCCTGAAGCCATGCTGGTTAGGATAGATGATGTTACATTTCTTTTAAAAATGCTGTATACGCTTACAAAGTGTCTTTACAAAAACTATTGATTGCATTTAGCAGCGGTATCAGCCTGTATTTTTCTATGTCGGATCGCTCACCACTCTTAAAGATAGGTATGACCGTCTTCACCTGCAGTTCATCAGGATACACTTCATTTTCCAACGTATGATTTAAGATATGCAGTAGATGGATTCCCAACATATAAAAGTTGTTTTTTATCAGCCTAACAGGTAGTGCATCTGGTTCTGCCGCCTTAGCGACTGAAGGGATTTTTACTGTTGTAACTAATTCTTCAATTTCTATGTGAGGCAATGCAAAAGTGTTGTTGTCACGCTCTGCCATTTTCACTGAAAGAACATCAGCATGTACTTGTGCATGTACCATAGGCCCTACGGAGGCAAAATAGGTACCAAATGATTCAACTGTACCTTCGTCAACTGTTTCATAGAGAGTAGAGATGTTCGATCCTACGCCCATTCTGTAGTTTAGCGTGTCCCATTGTTTTTTTTTTATTTACATGTGCCTGCTTCATGAGAGATGAATCACATTGTTTTTTTGCTTTTCCTCATAGGAAACATAGATAGTTTTAGATAGCGTTTAAATTGAGTAATGTAATATTCGTTTGATCTGAACTGTAACCATTTGTGGTACCATTTATCCTTATCTGTTTACAAAGTTAATATTTCAGTATTCATCCAAGGACACTTTGGGTAGCTGTATCTTTATGGGTCGGCAAAGACCGCCGTTCAACGGCACATTTAAGTATATCTAGAAATTTCCTGTACTCGGTATCAACGTGTTTATCATATGCCGTAATGATATCTGTTCGTTCTAATATTTCACGCAGCCGGACGTAGTCTATCTTACTCAGTATATTACTCTGTACCGAATTCAGTGTTTCTCAATAGGAACAATAACGGATGAATAGTCTGCAATCAACTCACCGCAAGGGCCAGTCTGCGCAGCTTAATATGCCACAGGATGTGATCTTCTGAGTAGTTGAGGTATCGGGTCGCGAGTTGCTTCTGTTTAAAACGTTTTCTCCGAAATTATTATTGTTCTTTTGAACAGTTTACGTCTATACGCCACGCTGTTGCGGATCTGTGCATCGACAACGGCGCGCGCAGGTGCACGTTACACTTTTCTGACAATAACGCTATTCTTGCGGGATGAGGCACATGAAGGGTACCTACGCTCGGTCGGCCACTGCGATAACACAAGATACGCTTGCTCATCGATATCTGCGTCAATCAACAACGTAAGTCTTTCTTTTGATTGCAATGGTAGGCCCTGCCCAAACGGGCAAGGCCTCTCAAAAATTGGCCTATAGGCTCATTGGAGTGTCCCTCCCCACGGTAATCTTTAGTAAAAGGCGAAAGATTAATACGTGGATTTGAGGAGAGACCTGAGCGATGAAGATACCGATGCTGTCCGAGGCTGGTCTCCTAAATGGTGTCACTTACTTGGCCAGGTGAACCTTCAAGCTATTCTCAAATTTGCATGCTTAAACCTCAACTCTTGTTATTATTTAGCAAGTGTATCTCTGACTGGGCTTTTCTACATGTACTTGTTAATAGAGAAATTTTACATGTTGCCGTATTCACGTTTAAAAGCTAATAACATTGTTAAAATAGCCAGGATTGCTTGAACTGCACGACTGCCATTTTCATGCGCAGCAGTCGCCATCTGGTGTTGAACATCGAAGTTTTAAAAGCTTGCGGAGGACTTTTTTTTTAACCGGATACTTTTTATTATTAGTTCTAAAATCCAGTACACACGCAGTTGGTCCCACCCATAGCCTTCAAGGCTAGTGATGCGTCCGCACGCTAAACAAGTACTATAATATTGGCCGACTTTTTCGTGAATGGGCTCAATCACAAAACACTTCAGTAACACGCAAGAAAATTGGCAAGCTTCAGTATATAACTTTGTGGCATATTCGACCAAAGCAGAGAGTCCAAAGTCCAAAGAATGTCCAAAGCACTGACAGGGCATCAAAAAGAAAAACAAGCTGGTTCCTTTCTTTTTTGTAAATTTATTTACACGCTTCTTCATTCCAATAGTTTCGTAGTAATGAGGGAAAGATGTTTTAACGATGCCAAAATGTCATTGGTATCCATTACTTCGTTTGGAACTTCATGACACACGTTGGCTCCTTTACGTTGTACAGGTCTATGGCTGTATGTATTATGAGAAGGCGGCAAGGTAAACAGACTGTTTGTAGCGGCTCTTGTTTTTTCATTGATAATCTGAACATAGTTAGGGGCAGCTCGTTATTTGACCTTATTTATTGTATTTACTACTTCAGCTATCTTCAATTTAAATAAATTGATACGGGTAACATGCGTAGCTGTTCAAAAAGTGACATACAGGAGTGAGTACTACTTCAATAATTTATTATACGAATAGCACGTTATTGAAGGCGACAAACATGGTCTCAATATGTTTTGTATGTCTCGCCCCTCGTTTACAGGCAATAGCATAAATCGCTGGGCGCAAATGAGAAATACAGAACGCGTGAAATCGAAAGTCCAAAGCACTCTCTAGCCCTTTGTAATACATGACAGCCATGAGTTAATTTAGAGCAGACATTAATAATTTGTTGCTTCCAGTGCATATCAGACTCAAACACAGCACCAAGATATTACTTGCATTGCGACACGCTGAGGACATTCTTGTTTTGGTAATCATTGATGCAACGTGGTGATAATTTATATTATTCGCGAGTGAAGCACGGTGTACTTTATTTTCTGGTTATAAAGAGTCAGCTCATTACTTATGTACCATTGTGATACTTCGCTAAGTTCTTCATTAAATTTACAATTCAGTTCCTCTAAGTTATCGCCTGTGAAAAGTAATGCTGTGTCATCGATATACATAATAGCTTCAGAATCCTTCAGACCTGACGGAAGATCGTTATTGTAAAGAAACAGAGGCCCAGCAAGGAACCGTGCAGAACACAGAAAATAGTGTTTTGTGGTAGAGAGGTTAGATTGTTTACAGCAACATATTGTTTCCTATTTGAAAAAGAACGTTTTTTTAGATTACAAATCTTTCATTTCAGACCCTAAGTTTCCAATTTCTGTTGCAGTATTGTCTGATGTACCGCATCGAAAGCTTTGGATACATCTAAGTAAATTACTATAGCTGGTTTATTATGCAGTGCAGTATTTATGAGTTGTGTTAGAACAGGAATTGCGGAAGACGTTGATCTTTGGGGCCTGAAGCCATGCTGGTTAGGATAGATGATGTTACATTTCTTTTAAAAATGCTGTATACGCTTACAAAGTGTCTTTACAAAAACTATTGATTGCATTTAGCAGCGGTATCAGCCTGTATTTTTCTATGTCGGATCGCTCACCACTCTTAAAGATAGGTATGACCGTCTTCACCTGCAGTTCATCAGGATACACTTCATTTTCCAACGTATGATTTAAGATATGCAGTAGATGGATTCCCAACATATAAAAGTTGTTTTTTATCAGCCTAACAGGTAGTGCATCTGGTTCTGCCGCCTTAGCGACTGAAGGGATTTTTACTGTTGTAACTAATTCTTCAATTTCTATGTGAGGCAATGCAAAAGTGTTGTTGTCACGCTCTGCCATTTTCACTGAAAGAACATCAGCATGTACTTGTGCATGTACCATAGGCCCTACGGAGGCAAAATAGGTACCAAATGATTCAACTGTACCTTCGTCAACTGTTTCATAGAGAGTAGAGATGTTCGATCCTACGCCCATTCTGTAGTTTAGCGTGTCCCATTGTTTTTTTTTTATTTACATGTGCCTGCTTCATGAGAGATGAATCACATTGTTTTTTTGCTTTTCCTCATAGGAAACATAGATAGTTTTAGATAGCGTTTAAATTGAGTAATGTAATATTCGTTTGATCTGAACTGTAACCATTTGTGGTACCATTTATCCTTATCAGTTTACAAAGTTAATATTTCAGTATTCATCCAAGGACACTTTGGGTAGCTGTATCTTTATGGGTCGGCAAAGACCGCCGTTCAACGGCACATTTAAGTATATCTAGAAATTTCCTGTACTCGGTATCAACGTGTTTATCATATGCCGTAATGATATCTGTTCGTTCTAATATTTCACGCAGCCGGACGTAGTCTATCTTACTCAGTATATTACTCTGTACCGAATTCAGTGTTTCTCAATAGGAACAATAACGGATGAATAGTCTGCAATCAACTCACCGCAAGGGCCAGTCTGCGCAGCTTAATATGCCACAGGATGTGATCTTCTGAGTAGTTGAGGTATCGGGTCGCGAGTTGCTTCTGTTTAAAACGTTTTCTCCGAAATTATTATTGTTCTTTTGAACAGTTTACGTCTATACGCCACGCTGTTGCGGATCTGTGCATCGACAACGGCGCGCGCAGGTGCACGTTACACTTTTCTGACAATAACGCTATTCTTGCGGGATGAGGCACATGAAGGGTACCTACGCTCGGTCGGCCACTGCGATAACACAAGATACGCTTGCTCATCGATATCTGCGTCAATCAACAACGTAAGTCTTTCTTTTGATTGCAATGGTAGGCCCTGCCCAAACGGGCAAGGCCTCTCAAAAATTGGCCTATAGGCTCATTGGAGTGTCCCTCCCCACGGTAATCTTTAGTAAAAGGCGAATAAGGAATTTTATTCGTAACAGGCGAAAGATTAATACGTGGATTTGAGGAGAGACCTGAGCGATGAAGATACCGATGCTGTCCGAGGCTGGTCTCCTAAATGGTGTCACTTACTTGGCCAGGTGAACCTTCAAGCTATTCTCAAATTTGCATGCTTAAACCTCAACTCTTGTTATTATTTAGCAAGTGTATCTCTGACTGGGCTTTTCTACATGTACTTGTTAATAGAGAAATTTTACATGTTGCCGTATTCACGTTTAAAAGCTAATAACATTGTTAAAATAGCCAGGATTGCTTGAACTGCACGACTGCCATTTTCATGCGCAGCAGTCGCCATCTGGTGTTGAACATCGAAGTTTTAAAAGCTTGCGGAGGACTTTTTTTTAACCGGATACTTTTTATTATTAGTTCTAAAATCCAGTACACACGCAGTTGGTCCCACCCATAGCCTTCAAGGCTAGTGATGCGTCCGCACGCTAAACAAGTACTATAATATTGGCCGACTTTTTCGTGAATGGGCTCAATCACAAAACACTTCAGTAACACGCAAGAAAATTGGCAAGCTTCAGTATATAACTTTGTGGCATATTCGACCAAAGCAGAGAGTCCAAAGTCCAAAGAATGTCCAAAGCACTGACAGGGCATCAAAAAGAAAAACAAGCTGGTTCCTTTCTTTTTTGTAAATTTATTTACACGCTTCTTCATTCCAATAGTTTCGTAGTAATGAGGGAAAGATGTTTTAACGATGCCAAAATGTCATTGGTATCCATTACTTCGTTTGGAACTTCATGACACACGTTGGCTCCTTTACGTTGTACAGGTCTATGGCTGTATGTATTATGAGAAGGCGGCAAGGTAAACAGACTGTTTGTAGCGGCTCTTGTTTTTTCATTGATAATCTGAACATAGTTAGGGGCAGCTCGTTATTTGACCTTATTTATTGTATTTACTACTTCAGCTATCTTCAATTTAAATAAATTGATACGGGTAACATGCGTAGCTGTTCAAAAAGTGACATACAGGAGTGAGTACTACTTCAATAATTTATTATACGAATAGCACGTTATTGAAGGCGACAAACATGGTCTCAATATGTTTTGTATGTCTCGCCCCTCGTTTACAGGCAATAGCATAAATCGCTGGGCGCAAATGAGAAATACAGAACGCGTGAAATCGAAAGTCCAAAGCACTCTCTAGCCCTTTGTAATACATGACAGCCATGAGTTAATTTAGAGCAGACATTAATAATTTGTTGCTTCCAGTGCATATCAGACTCAAACACAGCACCAAGATATTACTTGCATTGCGACACGCTGAGGACATTCTTGTTTTGGTAATCATTGATGCAACGTGGTGATAATTTATATTATTCGCGAGTGAAGCACGGTGTACTTTATTTTCTGGTTATAAAGAGTCAGCTCATTACTTATGTACCATTGTGATACTTCGCTAAGTTCTTCATTAAATTTACAATTCAGTTCCTCTAAGTTATCGCCTGTGAAAAGTAATGCTGTGTCATCGATATACATAATAGCTTCAGAATCCTTCAGACCTGACGGAAGATCGTTATTGTAAAGAAACAGAGGCCCAGCAAGGAACCGTGCAGAACACAGAAAATAGTGTTTTGTGGTAGAGAGGTTAGATTGTTTACAGCAACATATTGTTTCCTATTTGAAAAAGAACGTTTTTTTAGATTACAAATCTTTCATTTCAGACCCTAAGTTTCCAATTTCTGTTGCAGTATTGTCTGATGTACCGCATCGAAAGCTTTGGATACATCTAAGTAAATTACTATAGCTGGTTTATTATGCAGTGCAGTATTTATGAGTTGTGTTAGAACAGGAATTGCGGAAGACGTTGATCTTTGGGGCCTGAAGCCATGCTGGTTAGGATAGATGATGTTACATTTCTTTTAAAAATGCTGTATACGCTTACAAAGTGTCTTTACAAAAACTATTGATTGCATTTAGCAGCGGTATCAGCCTGTATTTTTCTATGTCGGATCGCTCACCACTCTTAAAGATAGGTATGACCGTCTTCACCTGCAGTTCATCAGGATACACTTCATTTTCCAACGTATGATTTAAGATATGCAGTAGATGGATTCCCAACATATAAAAGTTGTTTTTTATCAGCCTAACAGGTAGTGCATCTGGTTCTGCCGCCTTAGCGACTGAAGGGATTTTTACTGTTGTAACTAATTCTTCAATTTCTATGTGAGGCAATGCAAAAGTGTTGTTGTCACGCTCTGCCATTTTCACTGAAAGAACATCAGCATGTACTTGTGCATGTACCATAGGCCCTACGGAGGCAAAATAGGTACCAAATGATTCAACTGTACCTTCGTCAACTGTTTCATAGAAAGTAGAGATGTTCGATCCTACGCCCATTCTGTAGTTTAGCGTGTCCCATTGTTTTTTTTTTATTTACATGTGCCTGCTTCATGAGAGATGAATCACATTGTTTTTTTGCTTTTCCTCATAGGAAACATAGATAGTTTTAGATAGCGTTTAAATTGAGTAATGTAATATTCGTTTGATCTGAACTGTAACCATTTGTGGTACCATTTATCCTTATCTGTTTACAAAGTTAATATTTCAGTATTCATCCAAGGACACTTTGGGTAGCTGTATCTTTATGGGTCGGCAAAGACCGCCGTTCAACGGCACATTTAAGTATATCTAGAAATTTCCTGTACTCGGTATCAACGTGTTTATCATATGCCGTAATGATATCTGTTCGTTCTAATATTTCACGCAGCCGGACGTAGTCTATCTTACTCAGTATATTACTCTGTACCGAATTCAGTGTTTCTCAATAGGAACAATAACGGATGAATAGTCTGCAATCAACTCACCGCAAGGGCCAGTCTGCGCAGCTTAATATGCCACAGGATGTGATCTTCTGAGTAGTTGAGGTATCGGGTCGCGAGTTGCTTCTGTTTAAAACGTTTTCTCCGAAATTATTATTGTTCTTTTGAACAGTTTACGTCTATACGCCACGCTGTTGCGGATCTGTGCATCGACAACGGCGCGCGCAGGTGCACGTTACACTTTTCTGACAATAACGCTATTCTTGCGGGATGAGGCACATGAAGGGTACCTACGCTCGGTCGGCCACTGCGATAACACAAGATACGCTTGCTCATCGATATCTGCGTCAATCAACAACGTAAGTCTTTCTTTTGATTGCAATGGTAGGCCCTGCCCAAACGGGCAAGGCCTCTCAAAAATTGGCCTATAGGCTCATTGGAGTGTCCCTCCCCACGGTAATCTTTAGTAAAAGGCGAAAGATTAATACGTGGATTTGAGGAGAGACCTGAGCGATGAAGATACCGATGCTGTCCGAGGCTGGTCTCCTAAATGGTGTCACTTACTTGGCCAGGTGAACCTTCAAGCTATTCTCAAATTTGCATGCTTAAACCTCAACTCTTGTTATTATTTAGCAAGTGTATCTCTGACTGGGCTTTTCTACATGTACTTGTTAATAGAGAAATTTTACATGTTGCCGTATTCACGTTTAAAAGCTAATAACATTGTTAAAATAGCCAGGATTGCTTGAACTGCACGACTGCCATTTTCATGCGCAGCAGTCGCCATCTGGTGTTGAACATCGAAGTTTTAAAAGCTTGCGGAGGACTTTTTTTTTAACCGGATACTTTTTATTATTAGTTCTAAAATCCAGTACACACGCAGTTGGTCCCACCCATAGCCTTCAAGGCTAGTGATGCGTCCGCACGCTAAACAAGTACTATAATATTGGCCGACTTTTTCGTGAATGGGCTCAATCACAAAACACTTCAGTAACAAGCAAGAAAATTGGCAAGCTTCAGTATATAACTTTGTGGCATATTCGACCAAAGCAGAGAGTCCAAAGTCCAAAGAATGTCCAAAGCACTGACAGGGCATCAAAAAGAAAAACAAGCTGGTTCCTTTCTTTTTTGTAAATTTATTTACACGCTTCTTCATTCCAATAGTTTCGTAGTAATGAGGGAAAGATGTTTTAACGATGCCAAAATGTCATTGGTATCCATTACTTCGTTTGGAACTTCATGACACACGTTGGCTCCTTTACGTTGTACAGGTCTATGGCTGTATGTATTATGAGAAGGCGGCAAGGTAAACAGACTGTTTGTAGCGGCTCTTGTTTTTTCATTGATAATCTGAACATAGTTAGGGGCAGCTCGTTATTTGACCTTATTTATTGTATTTACTACTTCAGCTATCTTCAATTTAAATAAATTGATACGGGTAACATGCGTAGCTGTTCAAAAAGTGACATACAGGAGTGAGTACTTCTTCAATAATTTATTATACGAATAGCACGTTATTGAAGGCGACAAACATGGTCTCAATATGTTTTGTATGTCTCGCCCCTCGTTTACAGGCAATAGCATAAATCGCTGGGCGCAAATGAGAAATACAGAACGCGTGAAATCGAAAGTCCAAAGCACTCTCTAGCCCTTTGTAATACATGACAGCCATGAGTTAATTTGGAGCAGACATTAATAATTTGTTGCTTCCAGTGCATATCAGACTCAAACACAGCACCAAGATATTACTTGCATTGCGACACGCTGAGGACATTCTTGTTTTGGTAATCATTGATGCAACGTGGTGATAATTTATATTATTCGCGAGTGAAACACGGTGTACTTTATTTTCTGGTTATAAAGAGTCAGCTCATTACTTATGTACCATTGTGATACTTCGCTAAGTTCTTCATTAAATTTACAATTCAGTTCCTCTAAGTTATCGCCTGTGAAAAGTAATGCTGTGTCATCGATATACATAATAGCTTCAGAATCCTTCAGACCTGACGGAGGATCGTTATTGTAAAGAAACAGAGGCCCAGCAAGGAACCGTGCAGAACACAGAAAATAGTGTTTTGTGGTAGAGAGGTTAGATTGTTTACAGCAACATATTGTTTCCTATTTGAAAAAGAACGTTTTTTTAGATTACAAATCTTTCATTTCAGACCCTAAGTTTCCAATTTCTGTTGCAGTATTGTCTGATGTACCGCATCGAAAGCTTTGGATACATCTAAGTAAATTACTATAGCTGGTTTATTATGCAGTGCAGTATTTATGAGTTGTGTTAGAACAGGAATTGCGGAAGACGTTGATCTTTGGGGCCTGAAGCCATGCTGGTTAGGATAGATGATGTTACATTTCTTTTAAAAATGCTGTATACGCTTACAAAGTGTCTTTACAAAAACTATTGATTGCATTTAGCAGCGGTATCAGCCTGTATTTTTCTATGTCGGATCGCTCACCACTCTTAAAGATAGGTATGACCGTCTTCACCTGCAGTTCATCAGGATACACTTCATTTTCCAACGTATGATTTAAGATATGCAGTAGATGGATTCCCAACATATAAAAGTTGTTTTTTATCAGCCTAACAGGTAGTGCATCTGGTTCTGCCGCCTTAGCGACTGAAGGGATTTTTACTGTTGTAACTAATTCTTCAATTTCTATGTGAGGCAATGCAAAAGTGTTGTTGTCACGCTCTGCCATTTTCACTGAAAGAACATCAGCATGTACTTGTGCATGTACCATAGGCCCTACGGAGGCAAAATAGGTACCAAATGATTCAACTGTACCTTCGTCAACTGTTTCATAGAGAGTAGAGATGTTCGATCCTACGCCCATTCTGTAGTTTAGCGTGTCCCATTGTTTTTTTTTATTTACATGTGCCTGCTTCATGAGAGATGAATCACATTGTTTTTTTGCTTTTCCTCATAGGAAACATAGATAGTTTTAGATAGCGTTTAAATTGAGTAATGTAATATTCGTTTGATCTGAACTGTAACCATTTGTGGTACCATTTATCCTTATCTGTTTACAAAGTTAATATTTCAGTATTCATCCAAGGACACTTCGGGTAGCTGTATCTTTATGGGTCGGCAAAGACCGCCGTTCAACGGCACATTTAAGTATATCTAGAAATTTCCTGTACTCGGTATCAACGTGTTTATCATATGCCGTAATGATATCTGTTCGTTCTAATATTTCACGCAGCCGGACGTAGTCTATCTTACTCAGTATATTACTCTGTACCGAATTCAGTGTTTCTCAATAGGAACAATAACGGATGAATAGTCTGCAATCAACTCACCGCAAGGGCCAGTCTGCGCAGCTTAATATGCCACAGGATGTGATCTTCTGAGTAGTTGAGGTATCGGGTCGCGAGTTGCTTCTGTTTAAAACGTTTTCTCCGAAATTATTATTGTTCTTTTGAACAGTTTACGTCTATACGCCACGCTGTTGCGGATCTGTGCATCGACAACGGCGCGCGCAGGTGCACGTTACACTTTTCTGACAATAACGCTATTCTTGCGGGATGAGGCACATGAAGGGTACCTACGCTCGGTCGGCCACTGCGATAACACAAGATACGCTTGCTCATCGATATCTGCGTCAATCAACAACGTAAGTCTTTCTTTTGATTGCAATGGTAGGCCCTGCCCAAACGGGCAAGGCCTCTCAAAAATTGGCCTATAGGCTCATTGGAGTGTCCCTCCCCACGGTAATCTTTAGTAAAAGGCGAAAGATTAATACGTGGATTTGAGGAGAGACCTGAGCGATGAAGATACCGATGCTGTCCGAGGCTGGTCTCCTAAATGGTGTCACTTACTTGGCCAGGTGAACCTTCAAGCTATTCTCAAATTTGCATGCTTAAACCTCAACTCTTGTTATTATTTAGCAAGTGTATCTCTGACTGGGCTTTTCTACATGTACTTGTTAATAGAGAAATTTTACATGTTGCCGTATTCACGTTTAAAAGCTAATAACATTGTTAAAATAGCCAGGATTGCTTGAACTGCACGACTGCCATTTTCATGCGCAGCAGTCGCCATCTGGTGTTGAACATCGAAGTTTTAAAAGCTTGCGGAGGACTTTTTTTTTAACCGGATACTTTTTATTATTAGTTCTAAAATCCAGTACACACGCAGTTGGTCCCACCCATAGCCTTCAAGGCTAGTGATGCGTCCGCACGCTAAACAAGTACTATAATATTGGCCGACTTTTTCGTGAATGGGCTCAATCACAAAACACTTCAGTAACACGCAAGAAAATTGGCAAGCTTCAGTATATAACTTTGTGGCATATTCGACCAAAGCAGAGAGTCCAAAGTCCAAAGAATGTCCAAAGCACTGACAGGGCATCAAAAAGAAAAACAAGCTGGTTCCTTTCTTTTTTGTAAATTTATTTACACGCTTCTTCATTCCAATAGTTTCGTAGTAATGAGGGAAAGATGTTTTAACGATGCCAAAATGTCATTGGTATCCATTACTTCGTTTGGAACTTCATGACACACGTTGGCTCCTTTACGTTGTACAGGTCTATGGCTGTATGTATTATGAGAAGGCGGCAAGGTAAACAGACTGTTTGTAGCGGCTCTTGTTTTTTCATTGATAATCTGAACATAGTTAGGGGCAGCTCGTTATTTGACCTTATTTATTGTATTTACTACTTCAGCTATCTTCAATTTAAATAAATTGATACGGGTAACATGCGTAGCTGTTCAAAAAGTGACATACAGGAGTGAGTACTTCTTCAATAATTTATTATACGAATAGCACGTTATTGAAGGCGACAAACATGGTCTCAATATGTTTTGTATGTCTCGCCCCTCGTTTACAGGCAATAGCATAAATCGCTGGGCGCAAATGAGAAATACAGAACGCGTGAAATCGAAAGTCCAAAGCACTCTCTAGCCCTTTGTAATACATGACAGCCATGAGTTAATTTGGAGCAGACATTAATAATTTGTTGCTTCCAGTGCATATCAGACTCAAACACAGCACCAAGATATTACTTGCATTGCGACACGCTGAGGACATTCTTGTTTTGGTAATCATTGATGCAACGTGGTGATAATTTATATTATTCGCGAGTGAAGCACGGTGTACTTTATTTTCTGGTTATAAAGAGTCAGCTCATTACTTATGTACCATTGTGATACTTCGCTAAGTTCTTCATTAAATTTACAATTCAGTTCCTCTAAGTTATCGCCTGTGAAAAGTAATGCTGTGTCATCGATATACATAATAGCTTCAGAATCCTTCAGACCTGACGGAAGATCGTTATTGTAAAGAAACAGAGGCCCAGCAAGGAACCGTGCAGAACACAGAAAATAGTGTTTTGTGGTAGAGAGGTTAGATTGTTTACAGCAACATATTGTTTCCTATTTGAAAAAGAACGTTTTTTTAGATTACAAATCTTTCATTTCAGACCCTAAGTTTCCAATTTCTGTTGCAGTATTGTCTGATGTACCGCATCGAAAGCTTTGGATACATCTAAGTAAATTACTATAGCTGGTTTATTATGCAGTGCAGTATTTATGAGTTGTGTTAGAACAGGAATTGCGGAAGACGTTGATCTTTGGGGCCTGAAGCCATGCTGGTTAGGATAGATGATGTTACATTTCTTTTAAAAATGCTGTATACGCTTACAAAGTGTCTTTACAAAAACTATTGATTGCATTTAGCAGCGGTATCAGCCTGTATTTTTCTATGTCGGATCGCTCACCACTCTTAAAGATAGGTATGACCGTCTTCACCTGCAGTTCATCAGGATACACTTCATTTTCCAACGTATGATTTAAGATATGCAGTAGATGGATTCCCAACATATAAAAGTTGTTTTTTATCAGCCTAACAGGTAGTGCATCTGGTTCTGCCGCCTTAGCGACTGAAGGGATTTTTACTGTTGTAACTAATTCTTCAATTTCTATGTGAGGCAATGCAAAAGTGTTGTTGTCACGCTCTGCCATTTTCACTGAAAGAACATCAGCATGTACTTGTGCATGTACCATAGGCCCTACGGAGGCAAAATAGGTACCAAATGATTCAACTGTACCTTCGTCAACTGTTTCATAGAAAGTAGAGATGTTCGATCCTACGCCCATTCTGTAGTTTAGCGTGTCCCATTGTTTTTTTTTTATTTACATGTGCCTGCTTCATGAGAGATGAATCACATTGTTTTTTTGCTTTTCCTCATAGGAAACATAGATAGTTTTAGATAGCGTTTAAATTGAGTAATGTAATATTCGTTTGATCTGAACTGTAACCATTTGTGGTACCATTTATCCTTATCTGTTTACAAAGTTAATATTTCAGTATTCATCCAAGGACACTTTGGGTAGCTGTATCTTTATGGGTCGGCAAAGACCGCCGTTCAACGGCACATTTAAGTATATCTAGAAATTTCCTGTACTCGGTATCAACGTGTTTATCATATGCCGTAATGATATCTGTTCGTTCTAATATTTCACGCAGCCGGACGTAGTCTATCTTACTCAGTATATTACTCTGTACCGAATTCAGTGTTTCTCAATAGGAACAATAACGGATGAATAGTCTGCAATCAACTCACCGCAAGGGCCAGTCTGCGCAGCTTAATATGCCACAGGATGTGATCTTCTGAGTAGTTGAGGTATCGGGTCGCGAGTTGCTTCTGTTTAAAACGTTTTCTCCGAAATTATTATTGTTCTTTTGAACAGTTTACGTCTATACGCCACGCTGTTGCGGATCTGTGCATCGACAACGGCGCGCGCAGGTGCACGTTACACTTTTCTGACAATAACGCTATTCTTGCGGGATGAGGCACATGAAGGGTACCTACGCTCGGTCGGCCACTGCGATAACACAAGATACGCTTGCTCATCGATATCTGCGTCAATCAACAACGTAAGTCTTTCTTTTGATTGCAATGGTAGGCCCTGCCCAAACGGGCAAGGCCTCTCAAAAATTGGCCTATAGGCTCATTGGAGTGTCCCTCCCCACGGTAATCTTTAGTAAAAGGCGAAAGATTAATACGTGGATTTGAGGAGAGACCTGAGCGATGAAGATACCGATGCTGTCCGAGGCTGGTCTCCTAAATGGTGTCACTTACTTGGCCAGGTGAACCTTCAAGCTATTCTCAAATTTGCATGCTTAAACCTCAACTCTTGTTATTATTTAGCAAGTGTATCTCTGACTGGGCTTTTCTACATGTACTTGTTAATAGAGAAATTTTACATGTTGCCGTATTCACGTTTAAAAGCTAATAACATTGTTAAAATAGCCAGGATTGCTTGAACTGCACGACTGCCATTTTCATGCGCAGCAGTCGCCATCTGGTGTTGAACATCGAAGTTTTAAAAGCTTGCGGAGGACTTTTTTTTTAACCGGATACTTTTTATTATTAGTTCTAAAATCCAGTACACACGCAGTTGGTCCCACCCATAGCGTTCAAGGCTAGTGATGCGTCCGCACGCTAAACAAGTACTATAATATTGGCCGACTTTTTCGTGAATGGGCTCAATCACAAAACACTTCAGTAACACGCAAGAAAATTGGCAAGCTTCAGTATATAACTTTGTGGCATATTCGACCAAAGCAGAGAGTCCAAAGTCCAAAGAATGTCCAAAGCACTGACAGGGCATCAAAAAGAAAAACAAGCTGGTTCCTTTCTTTTTTGTAAATTTATTTACACGCTTCTTCATTCCAATAGCTTCGTAGTAATGAGGGAAAGATGTTTTAACGATGCCAAAATGTCATTGGTATCCATTACTTCGTTTGGAACTTCATGACACACGTTGGCTCCTTTACGTTGTACAGGTCTATGGCTGTATGTATTATGAGAAGGCGGCAAGGTAAACAGACTGTTTGTAGCGGCTCTTGTTTTTTCATTGATAATCTGAACATAGTTAGGGGCAGCTCGTTATTTGACCTTATTTATTGTATTTACTACTTCAGCTATCTTCAATTTAAATAAATTGATACGGGTAACATGCGTAGCTGTTCAAAAAGTGACATACAGGAGTGAGTACTTCTTCAATAATTTATTATACGAATAGCACGTTATTGAAGGCGACAAACATGGTCTCAATATGTTTTGTATGTCTCGCCCCTCGTTTACAGGCAATAGCATAAATCGCTGGGCGCAAATGAGAAATACAGAACGCGTGAAATCGAAAGTCCAAAGCACTCTCTAGCCCTTTGTAATACATGACAGCCATGAGTTAATTTGGAGCAGACATTAATAATTTGTTGCTTCCAGTGCATATCAGACTCAAACACAGCACCAAGATATTACTTGCATTGCGACACGCTGAGGACATTCTTGTTTTGGTAATCATTGATGCAACGTGGTGATAATTTATATTATTCGCGAGTGAAGCACGGTGTACTTTATTTTCTGGTTATAAAGAGTCAGCTCATTACTTATGTACCATTGTGATACTTCGCTAAGTTCTTCATTAAATTTACAATTCAGTTCCTCTAAGTTATCGCCTGTGAAAAGTAATGCTGTGTCATCGATATACATAATAGCTTCAGAATCCTTCAGACCTGACGGAAGATCGTTATTGTAAAGAAACAGAGGCCCAGCAAGGAACCGTGCAGAACACAGAAAATAGTGTTTTGTGGTAGAGAGGTTAGATTGTTTACAGCAACATATTGTCTCCTATTTGAAAAAGAACGTTTTTTTAGATTACAAATCTTTCATTTCAGACCCTAAGTTTCCAATTTCTGTTGCAGTATTGTCTGATGTACCGCATCGAAAGCTTTGGATACATCTAAGTAAATTACTATAGCTGGTTTATTATGCAGTGCAGTATTTATGAGTTGTGTTAGAACAGGAATTGCGGAAGACGTTGATCTTTGGGGCCTGAAGCCATACTGGTTAGGATAGATGATGTTACATTTCTTTTAAAAATGCTGTATACGCTTACAAAGTGTCTTTACAAAAACTATTGATTGCATTTAGCAGCGGTATCAGCCTGTATTTTTCTATGTCGGATCGCTCACCACTCTTAAAGATAGGTATGACCGTCTTCACCTGCAGTTCATCAGGATACACTTCATTTTCCAACGTATGATTTAAGATATGCAGTAGATGGATTCCCAACATATAAAAGTTGTTTTTTATCAGCCTAACAGGTAGTGCATCTGGTTCTGCCGCCTTAGCGACTGAAGGGATTTTTACTGTTGTAACTAATTCTTCAATTTCTATGTGAGGCAATGCAAAAGTGTTGTTGTCACGCTCTGCCATTTTCACTGAAAGAACATCAGCATGTACTTGTGCATGTACCATAGGCCCTACGGAGGCAAAATAGGTACCAAATGATTCAACTGTACCTTCGTCAACTGTTTCATAGAAAGTAGAGATGTTCGATCCTACGCCCATTCTGTAGTTTAGCGTGTCCCATTGTTTTTTTTTTTATTTACATGTGCCTGCTTCATGAGAGATGAATCACATTGTTTTTTTGCTTTTCCTCATAGGAAACATAGATAGTTTTAGATAGCGTTTAAATTGAGTAATGTAATATTCGTTTGATCTGAACTGTAACCATTTGTGGTACCATTTATCCTTATCTGTTTACAAAGTTAATATTTCAGTATTCATCCAAGGACACTTTGGGTAGCTGTATCTTTATGGGTCGGCAAAGACCGCCGTTCAACGGCACATTTAAGTATATCTAGAAATTTCCTGTACTCGGTATCAACGTGTTTATCATATGCCGTAATGATATCTGTTCGTTCTAATATTTCACGCAGCCGGACGTAGTCTATCTTACTCAGTATATTACTCTGTACCGAATTCAGTGTTTCTCAATAGGAACAATAACGGATGAATAGTCTGCAATCAACTCACCGCAAGGGCCAGTCTGCGCAGCTTAATATGCCACAGGATGTGATCTTCTGAGTAGTTGAGGTATCGGGTCGCGAGTTGCTTCTGTTTAAAACGTTTTCTCCGAAATTATTATTGTTCTTTTGAACAGTTTACGTCTATACGCCACGCTGTTGCGGATCTGTGCATCGACAACGGCGCGCGCAGGTGCACGTTACACTTTTCTGACAATAACGCTATTCTTGCGGGATGAGGCACATGAAGGGTACCTACGCTCGGTCGGCCACTGCGATAACACAAGATACGCTTGCTCATCGATATCTGCGTCAATCAACAACGTAAGTCTTTCTTTTGATTGCAATGGTAGGCCCTGCCCAAACGGGCAAGGCCTCTCAAAAATTGGCCTATAGGCTCATTGGAGTGTCTCTCCCCACGGTAATCTTTAGTAAAAGGCGAAAGATTAATACGTGGATTTGAGGAGAGACCTGAGCGATGAAGATACCGATGCTGTCCGAGGCTGGTCTCCTAAATGGTGTCACTTACTTGGCCAGGTGAACCTTCAAGCTATTCTCAAATTTGCATGCTTAAACCTCAACTCTTGTTATTATTTAGCAAGTGTATCTCTGACTGGGCTTTTCTACATGTACTTGTTAATAGAGAAATTTTACATGTTGCCGTATTCACGTTTAAAAGCTAATAACATTGTTAAAATAGCCAGGATTGCTTGAACTGCACGACTGCCATTTTCATGCGCAGCAGTCGCCATCTGGTGTTGAACATCGAAGTTTTAAAAGCTTGCGGAGGACTTTTTTTTTAACCGGATACTTTTTATTATTAGTTCTAAAATCCAGTACACACGCAGTTGGTCCCACCCATAGCCTTCAAGGCTAGTGATGCGTCCGCACGCTAAACAAGTACTATAATATTGGCCGGCTTTTTCGTGAATGGGCTCAATCACAAAACACTTCAGTAACACGCAAGAAAATTGGCAAGCTTCAGTATATAACTTTGTGGCATATTCGACCAAAGCAGAGAGTCCAAAGTCCAAAGAATGTCCAAAGCACTGACAGGGCATCAAAAAGAAAAACAAGCTGGTTCCTTTCTTTTTTGTAAATTTATTTACACGCTTCTTCATTCCAATAGCTTCGTAGTAATGAGGGAAAGATGTTTTAACGATGCCAAAATGTCATTGGTATCCATTACTTCGTTTGGAACTTCATGACACACGTTGGCTCCTTTACGTTGTACAGGTCTATGGCTGTATGTATTATGAGAAGGCGGCAAGGTAAACAGACTGTTTGTAGCGGCTCTTGTTTTTTCATTGATAATCTGAACATAGTTAGGGGCAGCTCGTTATTTGACCTTATTTATTGTATTTACTACTTCAGCTATCTTCAATTTAAATAAATTGATACGGGTAACATGCGTAGCTGTTCAAAAAGTGACATACAGGAGTGAGTACTTCTTCAATAATTTATTATACGAATAGCACGTTATTGAAGGCGACAAACATGGTCTCAATATGTTTTGTATGTCTCGCCCCTCGTTTACAGGCAATAGCATAAATCGCTGGGCGCAAATGAGAAATACAGAACGCGTGAAATCGAAAGTCCAAAGCACTCTCTAGCCCTTTGTAATACATGACAGCCATGAGTTAATTTGGAGCAGACATTAATAATTTGTTGCTTCCAGTGCATATCAGACTCAAACACAGCACCAAGATATTACTTGCATTGCGACACGCTGAGGACATTCTTGTTTTGGTAATCATTGATGCAACGTGGTGATAATTTATATTATTCGCGAGTGAAGCACGGTGTACTTTATTTTCTGGTTATAAAGAGTCAGCTCATTACTTATGTACCATTGTGATACTTCGCTAAGTTCTTCATTAAATTTACAATTCAGTTCCTCTAAGTTATCGCCTGTGAAAAGTAATGCTGTGTCATCGATATACATAATAGCTTCAGAATCCTTCAGACCTGACGGAAGATCGTTATTGTAAAGAAACAGAGGCCCAGCAAGGAACCGTGCAGAACACAGAAAATAGTGTTTTGTGGTAGAGAGGTTAGATTGTTTACAGCAACATATTGTTTCCTATTTGAAAAAGAACGTTTTTTTAGATTACAAATCTTTCATTTCAGACCCTAAGTTTCCAATTTCTGTTGCAGTATTGTCTGATGTACCGCATCGAAAGCTTTGGATACATCTAAGTAAATTACTATAGCTGGTTTATTATGCAGTGCAGTATTTATGAGTTGTGTTAGAACAGGAATTGCGGAAGACGTTGATCTTTGGGGCCTGAAGCCATGCTGGTTAGGATAGATGATGTTACATTTCTTTTAAAAATGCTGTATACGCTTACAAAGTGTCTTTACAAAAACTATTGATTGCATTTAGCAGCGGTATCAGCCTGTATTTTTCTATGTCGGATCGCTCACCACTCTTAAAGATAGGTATGACCGTCTTCACCTGCAGTTCATCAGGATACACTTCATTTTCCAACGTATGATTTAAGATATGCAGTAGATGGATTCCCAACATATAAAAGTTGTTTTTTATCAGCCTAACAGGTAGTGCATCTGGTTCTGCCGCCTTAGCGACTGAAGGGATTTTTACTGTTGTAACTAATTCTTCAATTTCTATGTGAGGCAATGCAAAAGTGTTGTTGTCACGCTCTGCCATTTTCACTGAAAGAACATCAGCATGTACTTGTGCATGTACCATAGGCCCTACGGAGGCAAAATAGGTACCAAATGATTCAACTGTACCTTCGTCAACTGTTTCATAGAAAGTAGAGATGTTCGATCCTACGCCCATTCTGTAGTTTAGCGTGTCCCATTGTTTTTTTTTTATTTACATGTGCCTGCTTCATGAGAGATGAATCACATTGTTTTTTTGCTTTTCCTCATAGGAAACATAGATAGTTTTAGATAGCGTTTAAATTGAGTAATGTAATATTCGTTTGATCTGAACTGTAACCATTTGTGGTACCATTTATCCTTATCTGTTTACAAAGTTAATATTTCAGTATTCATCCAAGGACACTTTGGGTAGCTGTATCTTTATGGGTCGGCAAAGACCGCCGTTCAACGGCACATTTAAGTATATCTAGAAATTTCCTGTACTCGGTATCAACGTGTTTATCATATGCCGTAATGATATCTGTTCGTTCTAATATTTCACGCAGCCGGACGTAGTCTATCTTACTCAGTATATTACTCTGTACCGAATTCAGTGTTTCTCAATAGGAACAATAACGGATGAATAGTCTGCAATCAACTCACCGCAAGGGCCAGTCTGCGCAGCTTAATATGCCACAGGATGTGATCTTCTGAGTAGTTGAGGTATCGGGTCGCGAGTTGCTTCTGTTTAAAACGTTTTCTCCGAAATTATTATTGTTCTTTTGAACAGTTTACGTCTATACGCCACGCTGTTGCGGATCTGTGCATCGACAACGGCGCGCGCAGGTGCACGTTACACTTTTCTGACAATAACGCTATTCTTGCGGGATGAGGCACATGAAGGGTACCTACGCTCGGTCGGCCACTGCGATAACACAAGATACGCTTGCTCATCGATATCTGCGTCAATCAACAACGTAAGTCTTTCTTTTGATTGCAATGGTAGGCCCTGCCCAAACGGGCAAGGCCTCTCAAAAATTGGCCTATAGGCTCATTGGAGTGTCTCTCCCCACGGTAATCTTTAGTAAAAGGCGAAAGATTAATACGTGGATTTGAGGAGAGACCTGAGCGATGAAGATACCGATGCTGTCCGAGGCTGGTCTCCTAAATGGTGTCACTTACTTGGCCAGGTGAACCTTCAAGCTATTCTCAAATTTGCATGCTTAAACCTCAACTCTTGTTATTATTTAGCAAGTGTATCTCTGACTGGGCTTTTCTACATGTACTTGTTAATAGAGAAATTTTACATGTTGCCGTATTCACGTTTAAAAGCTAATAACATTGTTAAAATAGCCAGGATTGCTTGAACTGCACGACTGCCATTTTCATGCGCAGCAGTCGCCATCTGGTGTTGAACATCGAAGTTTTAAAAGCTTGCGGAGGACTTTTTTTTTAACCGGATACTTTTTATTATTAGTTCTAAAATCCAGTACACACGCAGTTGGTCCCACCCATAGCCTTCAAGGCTAGTGATGCGTCCGCACGCTAAATAAGTACTATAACATTGGCCGGCTTTTTCGTGAATGGGCTCAATCACAAAACACTTCAGTAACACGCAAGAAAATTGGCAAGCTTCAGTATATAACTTTGTGGCATATTCGACCAAAGCAGAGAGTCCAAAGTCCAAAGAATGTCCAAAGCACTGACAGGGCATCAAAAAGAAAAACAAGCTGGTTCCTTTCTTTTTTGTAAATTTATTTACACGCTTCTTCATTCCAATAGCTTCGTAGTAATGAGGGAAAGATGTTTTAACGATGCCAAAATGTCATTGGTATCCATTACTTCGTTTGGAACTTCATGACACACGTTGGCTCCTTTACGTTGTACAGGTCTATGGCTGTATGTATTATGAGAAGGCGGCAAGGTAAACAGACTGTTTGAAGCGGCTCTTGTTTTTTCATTGATAATCTGAACATAGTTAGGGGCAGCTCGTTATTTGACCTTATTTATTGTATTTACTACTTCAGCTATCTTCAATTTAAATAAATTGATACGGGTAACATGCGTAGCTGTTCAAAAAGTGACATACAGGAGTGAGTACTTCTTCAATAATTTATTATACGAATAGCACGTTATTGAAGGCGACAAACATGGTCTCAATATGTTTTGTATGTCTCGCCCCTCGTTTACAGGCAATAGCATAAATCGCTGGGCGCAAATGAGAAATACAGATCGCGTGAAATCGAAAGTCCAAAGCACTCTCTAGCCCTTTGTAATACATGACAGCCATGAGTTAATTTGGAGCAGACATTAATAATTTGTTGCTTCCAGTGCATATCAGACTCAAACACAGCACCAAGATATTACTTGCATTGCGACACGCTGAGGACATTCTTGTTTTGGTAATCATTGATGCAACGTGGTGATAATTTATATTATTCGCGAGTGAAGCACGGTGTACTTTACTTTCTGGTTATAAAGAGTCAGCTCATTACTTATGTACCATTGTGATACTTCGCTAAGTTCTTCATTAAATTTACAATTCAGTTCCTCTAAGTTATCGCCTGTGAAAAGTAATGCTGTGTCATCGATATACATAATAGCTTCAGAATCCTTCAGACCTGACGGAAGATCGTTATTGTAAAGAAACAGAGGCCCAGCAAGGAACCGTGCAGAACACAGAAAATAGTGTTTTGTGGTATAGAGGTTAGATTGTTTACAGCAACATATTGTTTCCTATTTGAAAAAGAACGTTTTTTTAGATTACAAATCTTTCATTTCAGACCCTAAGTTTCCAATTTCTGTTGCAGTATTGTCTGATGTACCGCATCGAAAGCTTTGGATACATCTAAGTAAATTACTATAGCTGGTTTATTATGCAGTGCAGTATTTATGAGTTGTGTTAGAACAGGAATTGCGGAAGACGTTGATCTTTGGAGCCTGAAGCCATGCTGGTTAGGATAGATGATGTTACATTTCTTTTAAAAATGCTGTATACGCTTACAAAGTGTCTTTACAAAAACTATTGATTGCATTTAGCAGCGGTATCAGCCTGTATTTTTCTATGTCGGATCGCTCACCACTCTTAAAGATAGGTATGACCGTCTTCACCTGCAGTTCATCAGGATACACTTCATTTTCCAACGTATGATTTAAGATATGCAGTAGATGGATTCCCAACATATAAAAGTTGTTTTTTATCAGCCTAACAGGTAGTGCATCTGGTTCTGCCGCCTTAGCGACTGAAGGGATTTTTACTGTTGTAACTAATTCTTCAATTTCTATGTGAGGCAATGCAAAAGTGTTGTTGTCACGCTCTGCCATTTTCACTGAAAGAACATCAGCATGTACTTGTGCATGTACCATAGGCCCTACGGAGGCAAAATAGGTACCAAATGATTCAACTGTACCTTCGTCAACTGTTTCATAGAAAGTAGAGATGTTCGATCCTACGCCCATTCTGTAGTTTAGCGTGTCCCATTGTTTTTTTTTTATTTACATGTGCCTGCTTCATGAGAGATGAATCACATTGTTTTTTTGCTTTTCCTCATAGGAAACATAGATAGTTTTAGATAGCGTTTAAATTGAGTAATGTAATATTCGTTTGATCTGAACTGTAACCATTTGTGGTACCATTTATCCTTATCTGTTTACAAAGTTAATATTTCAGTATTCATCCAAGGACACTTTGGGTAGCTGTATCTTTATGGGTCGGCAAAGACCGCCGTTCAACGGCACATTTAAGTATATCTAGAAATTTCCTGTACTCGGTATCAACGTGTTTATCATATGCCGTAATGATATCTGTTCGTTCTAATATTTCACGCAGCCGGACGTAGTCTATCTTACTCAGTATATTACTCTGTACCGAATTCAGTGTTTCTCAATAGGAACAATAACGGATGAATAGTCTGCAATCAACTCACCGCAAGGGCCAGTCTGCGCAGCTTAATATGCCACAGGATGTGATCTTCTGAGTAGTTGAGGTATCGGGTCGCGAGTTGCTTCTGTTTAAAACGTTTTCTCCGAAATTATTATTGTTCTTTTGAACAGTTTACGTCTATACGCCACGCTGTTGCGGATCTGTGCATCGACAACGGCGCGCGCAGGTGCACGTTACACTTTTCTGACAATAACGCTATTCTTGCGGGATGAGGCACATGAAGGGTACCTACGCTCGGTCGGCCACTGCGATAACACAAGATACGCTTGCTCATCGATATCTGCGTCAATCAACAACGTAAGTCTTTCTTTTGATTGCAATGGTAGGCCCTGCCCAAACGGGCAAGGCCTCTCAAAAATTGGCCTATAGGCTCATTGGAGTGTCTCTCCCCACGGTAATCTTTAGTAAAAGGCGAAAGATTAATACGTGGATTTGAGGAGAGACCTGAGCGATGAAGATACCCATGCTGTCCGAGGCTGGTCTCCTAAATGGTGTCACTTACTTGGCCAGGTGAACCTTCAAGCTATTCTCAAATGTGCATGCTTAAACCTCAACTCTTGTTATTATTTAGCAAGTGTATCTCTGACTGGGCTTTTCTACATGTACTTGTTAATAGAGAAATTTTACATGTTGCCGTATTCACGTTTAAAAGCTAATAACATTGTTAAAATAGCCAGGATTGCTTGAACTGCACGACTGCCATTTTCATGCGCAGCAGTCGCCATCTGGTGTTGAACATCGAAGTTTTAAAAGCTTGCGGAGGACTTTTTTTGTAACCGGATACTTTTTATTATTAGTTCTAAAATCCAGTACACACGCAGTTGGTCCCACCCATAGCCTTCAAGGCTAGTGATGCGTCCGCACGCTAAACAAGTACTATAATATTGGCCGACTTTTTCGTGAATGGGCTCAATCACAAAACACTTCAGTAACACGCAAGAAAATTGGCAAGCTTCAGTATATAACTTTGTGGCATATTCGACCAAAGCAGAGAGTCCAAAGTCCAAAGAATGTCCAAAGCACTGACAGGGCATCAAAAAGAAAAACAAGCTGGTTCCTTTCTTTTTTGTAAATTTATTTACACGCTTCTTCATTCCAATAGTTTCGTAGTAATGAGGGAAAGATGTTTTAACGATGCCAAAATGTCATTGGTATCCATTACTTCGTTTGGAACTTCATGACACACGTTGGCTCCTTTACGTTGTACAGGTCTATGGCTGTATGTATTATGAGAAGGCGGCAAGGTAAACAGACTGTTTGTAGCGGCTCTTGTTTTTTCATTGATAATCTGAACATAGTTAGGGGCAGCTCGTTATTTGACCTTATTTATTGTATTTACTACTTCAGCTATCTTCAATTTAAATAAATTGATACGGGTAACATGCGTAGCTGTTCAAAAAGTGACATACAGGAGTGAGTACTTCTTCAATAATTTATTATACGAATAGCACGTTACTGAAGGCGACAAACATGGTCTCAATATGTTTTGTATGTCTCGCCCCTCGTTTACAGGCAATAGCATAAATCGCTGGGCGCAAATGAGAAATACAGAACGCGTGAAATCGAAAGTCCAAAGCACTCTCTAGCCCTTTGTAATACATGACAGCCATGAGTTAATTTGGAGCAGACATTAATAATTTGTTGCTTCCAGTGCATATCAGACTCAAACACAGCACCAAGATATTACTTGCATTGCGACACGCTGAGGACATTCTTGTTTTGGTAATCATTGATGCAACGTGGTGATAATTTATATTATTCGCGAGTGAAGCACGGTGTACTTTATTTTCTGGTTATAAAGAGTCAGCTCATTACTTATGTACCATTGTGATACTTCGCTAAGTTCTTCATTAAATTTACAATTCAGTTCCTCTAAGTTATCGCCTGTGAAAAGTAATGCTGTGTCATCGATATACATAATAGCTTCAGAATCCTTCAGACCTGACGGAAGATCGTTATTGTAAAGAAACAGAGGCCCAGCAAGGAACCGTGCAGAACACAGAAAATAGTGTTTTGTGGTAGAGAGGTTAGATTGTTTACAGCAACATATTGTTTCCTATTTGAAAAAGAACGTTTTTTTAGATTACAAATCTTTCATTTCAGACCCTAAGTTTCCAATTTCTGTTGCAGTATTGTCTGATGTACCGCATCGAAAGCTTTGGATACATCTAAGTAAATTACTATAGCTGATTTATTATGCAGTGCAGTATTTATGAGTTGTGTTAGAACAGGAATTGCGGAAGACGTTGATCTTTGGGGCCTGAAGCCATGCTGGTTAGGATAGATGATGTTACATTTCTTTTAAAAATGCTGTATACGCTTACAAAGTGTCTTTACAAAAACTATTGATTGCATTTAGCAGCGGTATCAGCCTGTATTTTTCTATGTCGGATCGCTCACCACTCTTAAAGATAGGTATGACCGTCTTCACCTGCAGTTCATCAGGATACACTTCATTTTCCAACGTATGATTTAAGATATGCAGTAGATGGATTCCCAACATATAAAAGTTGTTTTTTATCAGCCTAACAGGTAGTGCATCTGGTTCTGCCGCCTTAGCGACTGAAGGGATTTTTACTGTTGTAACTAATTCTTCAATTTCTATGTGAGGCAATGCAAAAGTGTTGTTGTCACGCTCTGCCATTTTCACTGAAAGAACATCAGCATGTACTTGTGCATGTACCATAGGCCCTACGGAGGCAAAATAGGTACCAAATGATTCAACTGTACCTTCGTCAACTGTTTCATAGAAAGTAGAGATGTTCGATCCTACGCCCATTCTGTAGTTTAGCGTGTCCCATTGTTTTTTTTTTTTATTTACATGTGCCTGCTTCATGAGAGATGAATCACATTGTTTTTTTGCTTTTCCTCATAGGAAACATAGATAGTTTTAGATAGCGTTTAAATTGAGTAATGTAATATTCGTTTGATCTGAACTGTAACCATTTGTGGTACCATTTATCCTTATCTGTTTACAAAGTTAATATTTCAGTATTCATCCAAGGACATTTTGGGTAGCTGTATCTTTATGGGTCGGCAAAGACCGCCGTTCAACGGCACATTTAAGTATATCTAGAAATTTCCTGTACTCGGTATCAACGTGTTTATCATATGCCGTAATGATATCTGTTCGTTCTAATATTTCACGCAGCCGGACGTAGTCTATCTTACTCAGTATATTACTCTGTACCGAATTCAGTGTTTCTCAATAGGAACAATAACGGATGAATAGTCTGCAATCAACTCACCGCAAGGGCCAGTCTGCGCAGCTTAATATGCCACAGGATGTGATCTTCTGAGTAGTTGAGGTATCGGGTCGCGAGTTGCTTCTGTTTAAAACGTTTTCTCCGAAATTATTATTGTTCTTTTGAACAGTTTACGTCTATACGCCACGCTGTTGCGGATCTGTGCATCGACAACGGCGCGCGCAGGTGCACGTTACACTTTTCTGACAATAACGCTATTCTTGCGGGATGAGGCACATGAAGGGTACCTACGCTCGGTCGGCCACTGCGATAACACAAGATACGCTTGCTCATCGATATCTGCGTCAATCAACAACGTAAGTCTTTCTTTTGATTGCAATGGTAGGCCCTGCCCAAACGGGCAAGGCCTCTCAAAAATTGGCCTATAGGCTCATTGGAGTGTCTCTCCCCACGGTAATCTTTAGTAAAAGGCGAAAGATTAATACGTGGATTTGAGGAGAGACCTGAGCGATGAAGATACCGATGCTGTCCGAGGCTGGTCTCCTAAATGGTGTCACTTACTTGGCCAGGTGAACCTTCAAGCTATTCTCAAATGTGCATGCTTAAACCTCAACTCTTGTTATTATTTAGCAAGTGTATCTCTGACTGGGCTTTTCTACATGTACTTGTTAATAGAGAAATTTTACATGTTGCCGTATTCACGTTTAAAAGCTAATAACATTGTTAAAATAGCCAGGATTGCTTGAACTGCACGACTGCCATTTTCATGCGCAGCAGTCGCCATCTGGTGTTGAACATCGAAGTTTTAAAAGCTTGCGGAGGACTTTTTTTTTAACCGGATACTTTTTATTATTAGTTCTAAAATCCAGTACACACGCAGTTGGTCCCACCCATAGCCTTCAAGGCTAGTGATGCGTCCGCACGCTAAACAAGTACTATAATATTGGCCGACTTTTTCGTGAATGGGCTCAATCACAAAACACTTCAGTAACACGCAAGAAAATTGGCAAGCTTCAGTATATAACTTTGTGGCATATTCGACCAAAGCAGAGAGTCCAAAGTCCAAAGAATGTCCAAAGCACTGACAGGGCATCAAAAAGAAAAACAAGCTGGTTCCTTTCTTTTTTGTAAATTTATTTACACGCTTCTTCATTCCAATAGTTTCGTAGTAATGAGGGAAAGATGTTTTAACGATGCCAAAATGTCATTGGTATCCATTACTTCGTTTGGAACTTCATGACACACGTTGGCTCCTTTACGTTGTACAGGTCTATGGCTGTATGTATTATGAGAAGGCGGCAAGGTAAACAGACTGTTTGTAGCGGCTCTTGTTTTTTCATTGATAATCTGAACATAGTTAGGGGCAGCTCGTTATTTGACCTTATTTATTGTATTTACTACTTCAGCTATCTTCAATTTAAATAAATTGATACGGGTAACATGCGCAGCTGTTCAAAAAGTGACATACAGGAGTGAGTACTTCTTCAATAATTTATTATACGAATAGCACGTTACTGAAGGCGACAAACATGGTCTCAATATGTTTTGTATGTCTCGCCCCTCGTTTACAGGCAATAGCATAAATCGCTGGGCGCAAATGAGAAATACAGAACGCGTGAAATCGAAAGTCCAAAGCACTCTCTAGCCCTTTGTAATACATGACAGCCATGAGTTAATTTGGAGCAGACATTAATAATTTGTTGCTTCCAGTGCATATCAGACTCAAACACAGCACCAAGATATTACTTGCATTGCGACACGCTGAGGACATTCTTGTTTTGGTAATCATTGATGCAACGTGGTGATAATTTATATTATTCGCGAGTGAAGCACGGTGTACTTTATTTTCTGGTTATAAAGAGTCAGCTCATTACTTATGTACCATTGTGATACTTCGCTAAGTTCTTCATTAAATTTACAATTCAGTTCCTCTAAGTTATCGCCTGTGAAAAGTAATGCTGTGTCATCGATATACATAATAGCTTCAGAATCCTTCAGACCTGACGGAAGATCGTTATTGTAAAGAAACAGAGGCCCAGCAAGGAACCGTGCAGAACACAGAAAATAGTGTTTTGTGGTAGAGAGGTTAGATTGTTTACAGCAACATATTGTTTCCTATTTGAAAAAGAACGTTTTTTTAGATTACAAATCTTTCATTTCAGACCCTAAGTTTCCAATTTCTGTTGCAGTATTGTCTGATGTACCGCATCGAAAGCTTTGGATACATCTAAGTAAATTACTATAGCTGATTTATTATGCAGTGCAGTATTTATGAGTTGTGTTAGAACAGGAATTGCGGAAGACGTTGATCTTTGGGGCCTGAAGCCATGCTGGTTAGGATAGATGATGTTACATTTCTTTTAAAAATGCTGTATACGCTTACAAAGTGTCTTTACAAAAACTATTGATTGCATTTAGCAGCGGTATCAGCCTGTATTTTTCTATGTCGGATCGCTCACCACTCTTAAAGATAGGTATGACCGTCTTCACCTGCAGTTCATCAGGATACACTTCATTTTCCAACGTATGATTTAAGATATGCAGTAGATGGATTCCCAACATATAAAAGTTGTTTTTTATCAGCCTAACAGGTAGTGCATCTGGTTCTGCCGCCTTAGCGACTGAAGGGATTTTTACTGTTGTAACTAATTCTTCAATTTCTATGTGAGGCAATGCAAAAGTGTTGTTGTCACGCTCTGCCATTTTCACTGAAAGAACATCAGCATGTACTTGTGCATGTACCATAGGCCCTACGGAGGCAAAATAGGTACCAAATGATTCAACTGTACCTTCGTCAACTCTTTCATAGAAAGTAGAGATGTTCGATCCTACGCCCATTCTGTAGTTTAGCGTGTCCCATTGTTTTTTTTTTATTTACATGTGCCTGCTTCATGAGAGATGAATCACATTGTTTTTTTGTTTTTCCTCATAGGAAACATAGATAGTTTTAGATAGCGTTTAAATTGAGTAATGTAATATTCGTTTGATCTGAACTGTAACCATTTGTGGTACCATTTATCCTTATCTGTTTACAAAGTTAATATTTCAGTATTCATCCAAGGACACTTTGGGTAGCTGTATCTTTATGGGTCGGCAAAGACCGCCGTTCAACGGCACATTTAAGTATATCTAGAAATTTCCTGTACTCGGTATCAACGTGTTTATCATATGCCGTAATGATATCTGTTCGTTCTAATATTTCACGCAGCCGGACGTAGTCTATCTTACTCAGTATATTACTCTGTACCGAATTCAGTGTTTCTCAATAGGAACAATAACGGATGAATAGTCTGCAATCAACTCACCGCAAGGGCCAGTCTGCGCAGCTTAATATGCCACAGGATGTGATCTTCTGAGTAGTTGAGGTATCGGGTCGCGAGTTGCTTCTGTTTAAAACGTTTTCTCCGAAATTATTATTGTTCTTTTGAACAGTTTACGTCTATACGCCACGCTGTTGCGGATCTGTGCACCGACAACGGCGCGCGCATGCGCACGTTACACTTTTCTGACAATAACGCTATTCTTGCGGGATGAGGCACATGAGGGGTACCTACTCTCGGTCGGCCACTGCGATAACACAAGATACGCTTGCTCATCGATATCTGCGTCAATCAACAACGTAAGTCTTTCTTTTGATTGCAATGGTAGGCCCTGCCCAAACGGGCAAGGCCTCTCAAAAATTGGCCTATAGGCTCATTGGAGTGTCCCTCGCCACGGTAATCTTTAGTAAAAGGCGAAAGATTAATACGTGGATTTGAGGAGAGACCTGAGCGATGAAGATACCGATGCTGTCCGAGGCTGGTCTCCTAAATGGTGCCACTTACTTGGCCAGGTGAGCCTTCAAGCTATTCTCAAATTTGCATGCTTAAACCTCAACTCTTGTTATTATTTAGCAAGTGTATCTCTGACTGGGCTTTTCTACATGTACTTGTTAATAGAGAAATTTTACATGTTGCCGTATTCACGTTTAAAAGCTAATAACATTGTTAAAATAGCCAGGATTGCTTGCACTGCACGACTGCCATTTTCATGCGCAGCAGTCGCCATCTGGTGTTGAACATCGAAGTTTTAAAAGCTTGCGGAGGACTTTTTTTTTAACCGGATACTTTTTATTATTAGTTCTAAAATCCAGTACACACGCAGTTGGTCCCACCCATAGCCTTCAAGGCTAGTGATGGGTCCGCACGCTAAACAAGTACTATAATATTGGCCGACTTTTTCGTGAATGGGCTCAATCACAAAACACTTCAGTAACACGCAAGAAAATTGGCAAGCTTCAGTATATAACTTTGTGGCACATTCGACCAAAGCAGAGAGTCCAAAGTCCAAAGAATGTCCAAAGCACTGACAGGGCATCAAAAAGAAAAACAAGCTGGTTCCTTTCTTTTTTGTAAATTTATTTACGCGCTTCTTCATTCCAATAGTTTCGTAGTAATGAGGGAAAGATGTTTTAACGATGCCAAAATGTCATTGGTATCCATTACTTCGTTTGGAACTTCATGACACACGTTGGCTCCTTTACGTTGTACAGGTCTATGGCTGTATGTATTATGAGAAGGCGGCAAGGTAAACAGACTGTTTGTAGCGGCTCGTTTTTTCATTGATAATCTGAACATAGTTAGGGGCAGCTCGTTATTTGACCTTATTTATTGTATTTACTACTTCAGCTATCTTCAATTTAAATAAATTGATACGGGTAACATGCGTAGCTGTTCAAAAAGTGACATACAGGAGTGAGTACTTCTTCAATAATTTAATTTACGAATAGCACGTCATTGAAGGCGACAAACATGGTCTCAATATGTTTTGTATGACTCGCCCCTCGTTTACAGGCAATAGCATAAATCGCTGAGCGCAAATGAGAAATAGAGAACGCGTGAAATCGAAAGTCCAAAGCACTGTCTAGCTCTTTGTAATACATGACAGCCATGAGTTAATTTGGAGCAGACATTAATAATTTGTTGCTTCCAGTGCATATCAGACTCAAACACAGCACCAAGATATTACTTGCATTGCGACACGCTGAGGACATTCTTGTTTTGGTAATCATTGATGCAACGTGGTGATAATTTATATTATTCGCGAGTGAAGCACGGTGTACTTTATTTTCTGGTTATAAAGAGTCAGCTCATTACTTATGTACCATTGTGATACTTCGCTAAGTTCTTCATTAAATTTACAATTCAGTTCCTCTAAGTTATCGCCTGTGAAAAGTAATGCTGTGTCATCGATATACATAATAGCTTCAGAATCCTTCAGACCTGACGGAAGATCGTTATTGTAAAGAAACAGAGGCCCAGCAAGGAACCGTGCAGAACACAGAAAATAGTGTTTTGTGGTAGAGAGGTTAGATTGTTTACAGCAACATATTGTTTCCTATTTGAAAAAGAACGTTTTTTTAGATTACAAATCTTTCATTTCAGACCCTAAGTTTCCAATTTCTGTTGCAGTATTGTCTGATGTACCGCATCGAAAGCTTTGGATACATCTAAGTAAATTACTATAGCTGGTTTATTATGCAGTGCAGTATTTATGAGTTGTGTTAGAACAGGAATTGCGGAAGACGTTGATCTTTGGGGCCTGAAGCCATGCTGGTTAGGATAGATGATGTTACATTTCTTTTAAAAATGCTGTATACGCTTACAAAGTGTCTTTACAAAAACTATTGATTGCATTTAGCAGCGGTATCAGCCTGTATTTTTCTATGTCGGATCGCTCACCACTCTTAAAGATAGGTATGACCGTCTTCACCTGCAGTTCATCAGGATACACTTCATTTTCCAACGTATGATTTAAGATATGCAGTAGATGGATTCCCAACATATAAAAGTTGTTTTTTATCAGCCTAACAGGTAGTGCATCTGGTTCTGCCGCCTTAGCGACTGAAGGGATTTTTACTGTTGTAACTAATTCTTCAATTTCTATGTGAGGCAATGCAAAAGTGTTGTTGTCACGCTCTGCCATTTTCACTGAAAGAACATCAGCATGTACTTGTGCATGTACCATAGGCCCTACGGAGGCAAAATAGGTACCAAATGATTCAACTGTACCTTCGTCAACTGTTTCATAGAAAGTAGAGATGTTCGATCCTACGCCCATTCTGTAGTTTAGCGTGTCCCATTGTTTTTTTTTTATTTACATGTGCCTGCTTCATGAGAGATGAATCACATTGTTTTTTTGCTTTTCCTCATAGGAAACATAGATAGTTTTAGATAGCGTTTAAATTGAGTAATGTAATATTCGTTTGATCTGAACTGTAACCATTTGTGGTACCATTTATCCTTATCTGTTTACAAAGTTAATATTTCAGTATTCATCCAAGGACACTTTGGGTAGCTGTATCTTTATGGGTCGGCAAAGACCGCCGTTCAACGGCACATTTAAGTATATCTAGAAATTTCCTGTACTCGGTATCAACGTGTTTATCATATGCCGTAATGATATCTGTTCGTTCTAATATTTCACGCAGCCGGACGTAGTCTATCTTACTCAGTATATTACTCTGTACCGAATTCAGTGTTTCTCAATAGGAACAATAACGGATGAATAGTCTGCAATCAACTCACCGCAAGGGCCAGTCTGCGCAGCTTAATATGCCACAGGATGTGATCTTCTGAGTAGTTGAGGTATCGGGTCGCGAGTTGCTTCTGTTTAAAACGTTTTCTCCGAAATTATTATTGTTCTTTTGAACAGTTTACGTCTATACGCCACGCTGTTGCGGATCTGTGCATCGACAACGGCGCGCGCAGGTGCACGTTACACTTTTCTGACAATAACGCTATTCTTGCGGGATGAGGCACATGAAGGGTACCTACGCTCGGTCGGCCACTGCGATAACACAAGATACGCTTGCTCATCGATATCTGCGTCAATCAACAACGTAAGTCTTTCTTTTGATTGCAATGGTAGGCCCTGCCCAAACGGGCAAGGCCTCTCAAAAATTGGCCTATAGGCTCATTGGAGTGTCCCTCGCCACGGTAATCTTTAGTAAAAGGCGAAAGATTAATACGTGGATTTGAGGAGAGACCTGAGCGATGAAGATACCGATGCTGTCCGAGGCTGGTCTCCTAAATGGTGCCACTTACTTGGCCAGGTGAGCCTTCAAGCTATTCTCAAATTTGCATGCTTAAACCTCAACTCTTGTTATTATTTAGCAAGTGTATCTCTGACTGGGCTTTTCTACATGTACTTGTTAATAGAGAAATTTTACATGTTGCCGTATTCACGTTTAAAAGCTAATAACATTGTTAAAATAGCCAGGATTGCTTGCACTGCACGACTGCCATTTTCATGCGCAGCAGTCGCCATCTGGTGTTGAACATCGAAGTTTTAAAAGCTTGCGGAGGACTTTTTTTTTAACCGGATACTTTTTATTATTAGTTCTAAAATCCAGTACACACGCAGTTGGTCCCACCCATAGCCTTCAAGGCTAGTGATGGGTCCGCACGCTAAACAAGTACTATAATATTGGCCGACTTTTTCGTGAATGGGCTCAATCACAAAACACTTCAGTAACACGCAAGAAAATTGGCAAGCTTCAGTATATAACTTTGTGGCATATTCGACCAAAGCAGAGAGTCCAAAGTCCAAAGAATGTCCAAAGCACTGACAGGGCATCAAAAAGAAAAACAAGCTGGTTCCTTTCTTTTTTGTAAATTTATTTACGCGCTTCTTCATTCCAATAGTTTCGTAGTAATGAGGGAAAGATGTTTTAACGATGCCAAAATGTCATTGGTATCCATTACTTCGTTTGGAACTTCATGACACACGTTGGCTCCTTTACGTTGTACAGGTCTATGGCTGTATGTATTATGAGAAGGCGGCAAGGTAAACAGACTGTTTGTAGCGGCTCGTTTTTTCATTGATAATCTGAACATAGTTAGGGGCAGCTCGTTATTTGACCTTATTTATTGTATTTACTACTTCAGCTATCTTCAATTTAAATAAATTGATACGGGTAACATGCGTAGCTGTTCAAAAAGTGACATACAGGAGTGAGTACTTCTTCAATAATTTATTATACGAATAGCACGTTATTGAAGGCGACAAACATGGTCTCAATATGTTTTGTATGTCTCGCCCCTCGTTTACAGGCAATAGCATAAATCGCTGAGCGCAAATGAGAAATAGAGAACGCGTGAAATCGAAAGTCCAAAGCACTCTCTAGCTCTTTGTAATACATGACAGCCATGAGTTAATTTGGAGCAGACATTAATAACTTGTTGCTTCCAGTGCATATCAGACTCAAACACAGCACCAAGATATTACTTGCATTGCGACACGCTGAGGACATTCTTGTTTTGGTAATCATTGATGCAACGTGGTGATAATTTATATTATTCGCGAGTGAAGCACGGTGTACTTTATTTTCTGGTTATAAAGAGTCAGCTCATTACTTATGTACCATTGTGATACTTCGCTAAGTTCTTCATTAAATTTACAATTCAGTTCCTCTAAGTTATCGCCTGTGAAAAGTAATGCTGTGTCATCGATATACATAATAGCTTCAGAATCCTTCAGACCTGACGGAAGATCGTTATTGTAAAGAAACAGAGGCCCAGCAAGGAACCGTGCAGAACACAGAAAATAGTGTTTTGTGGTAGAGAGGTTAGATTGTTTACAGCAACATATTGTTTCCTATTTGAAAAAGAACGTTTTTTTAGATTACAAATCTTTCATTTCAGACCCTAAGTTTCCAATTTCTGTTGCAGTATTGTCTGATGTACCGCATCGAAAGCTTTGGATACATCTAAGTAAATTACTATAGCTGGTTTATTATGCAGTGCAGTATTTATGAGTTGTGTTAGAACAGGAATTGCGGAAGACGTTGATCTTTGGGGCCTGAAGCCATGCTGGTTAGGATAGATGATGTTACATTTCTTTTAAAAATGCTGTATACGCTTACAAAGTGTCTTTACAAAAACTATTGATTGCATTTAGCAGCGGTATCAGCCTGTATTTTTCTATGTCGGATCGCTCACCACTCTTAAAGATAGGTATGACCGTCTTCACCTGCAGTTCATCAGGATACACTTCATTTTCCAACGTATGATTTAAGATATGCAGTAGATGGATTCCCAGCATATAAAAGTTGTTTTTTCTCAGCCTAACAGGTAGTGCATCTGGTTCTGCCGCCTTAGCGACTGAAGGGATTTTTACTGTTGTAACTAATTCTTCAATTTCTATGTGAGGCAATGCAAAAGTGTTGTTGTCACGCTCTGCCATTTTCACCGAAAGAACATCAGCATGTACTTGTGCATGTACCATAGGCCCTACGGAGGCAAAATAGGTACCAAATGATTCAACTGTACCTTCGTCAACTCTTTCATAGAAAGTAGAGATGTTCGATCCTACGCCCATTCTGTAGTTTAGCGTTTCCCATGGTTTTTTTTTTATTTACATGTGCCTGCTTCATGAGAGATGAATCACATTGTTTTTTTGCTTTTCCTCATAGGAAACATAGATAGTTTTAGATAGCGTTTAAATTGAGTAATGTAATATTCGTTTGATCTGAACTGTAACCATTTGTGGTAGCATTTATCCTTATCTGTTTACAAAGTTAATATTTCAGTATTCATCCAAGGACACTTTGGGTAGCTGTATCTTTATGGGTCGGCAAAGACCGCCGTTCAACGGCACATTTAAGTATATCTAGAAATTTCCTGTACTCGGTATCAACGTGTTTATCATATGCCGTAATGATATCTGTTCGTTCTAATATTTCACGCAGCCGGACGTAGTCTATCTTACTCAGTACATTACTCTGTACCGAATTCAGTGTTTCTCAATAGGAACAATAATGGATGAATAGTCTGCAATCAACTCACCGCAAGGGCCAGTCTGCGCAGCTCAATATGCCACAGGATGTGATCTTCTGAGTAGTTGAGGTATCGGGTCGCGAGTTGCTTCTGTTTAAAACGTTTTCTCCGAAATTATTATTGTTCTTTTGAACAGTTTACGTCTATACGCCACGCTGTTGCGGATCTGTGCACCGACAACGGCGCGCGCAGGCGCACGTTACACTTTTCTGACAATAACGCTATTCTTGCGGGATGAGGCACATGAGGGGTACCTACGCTCGGTCGGCCACTGCGATAACACAAGATACGCTTGCTCATCGATATCTGCGTCAATCAACAACGTAAGTCTTTCTTTTGATTGCAATGGTAGGCCCTGCCCAAACGGGCAAGGCCTCTCAAAAATTGGCCTATAGGCTCATTGGAGTGTCCCTCGCCACGGTAATCTTTAGTAAAAGGCGAAAGATTAATACGTGGATTTGAGGAGAGACCTGAGCGATGAAGATACCGATGCTGTCCGAGGCTGGTCTCCTAAATGGTGCCACTTACTTGGCCAGGTGAGCCTTCAAGCTATTCTCAAATTTGCATGCTTAAACCTCAACTCTTGTTATTATTTAGCAAGTGTATCTCTGACTGGGCTTTTCTACATGTACTTGTTAATAGAGAAATTTTACATGTTGCCGTATTCACGTTTAAAAGCTAATAACATTGTTAAAATAGCCAGGATTGCTTGCACTGCACGACTGCCATTTTCATGCGCAGCAGTCGCCATCTGGTGTTGAACATCGAAGTTTTAAAAGCTTGCGGAGGACTTTTTTTTAACCGGATACTTTTTATTATTAGTTCTAAAATCCAGTACACACGCAGTTGGTCCCACCCATAGCCTTCAAGGCTAGTGATGTGTCCGCACGCTAAACAAGTACTATAATATTGGCCGACTTTTTCGTGAATGGGCTCAATCACAAAACACTTCAGTAACACGCAAGAAAATTGGCAAGCTTCAGTATATAACTTTGTGGCATATTCGACCAAAGCAGAGAGTCCAAAGTCCAAAGAATGTCCAAAGCACTGACAGGGCATCAAAAAGAAAAACAAGCTGGTTCCTTTCTTTTTTGTAAATTTATTTACACGCTTCTTCATTCCAATAGTTTCGTAGTAATGAGGGAAAGATGTTTTAACGATGCCAAAATGTCATTGGTATCCATTACTTCGTTTGGAACTTCATGACACACGTTGGCTCCTTTACGTTGTACAGGTCTATGGCTGTATGTATTATGAGAAGGCGGCAAGGTAAACAGACTGTTTGTAGCGGCTCTTGTTTTTTCATTGATAATCTGAACATAGTTAGGGGCAGCTCGTTATTTGACCTTATTTATTGTATTTACTACTTCAGCTATCTTCAATTTAAATAAATTGATACGGGTAACATGCGTAGCTGTTCAAAAAGTGACATACAGGAGTGAGTACTTCTTCAATAATTTATTATACGAATAGCACGTTATTGAAGGCGACAAACATGGTCTCAATATGTTTTGTATGTCTCGCCCCTCGTTTACAGGCAATAGCATAAATCGCTGGGCGCAAATGAGAAATACAGAACGCGTGAAATCGAAAGTCCAAAGCACTCTCTAGCCCTTTGTAATACATGACAGCCATGAGTTAATTTGGAGCAGACATTAATAATTTGTTGCTTCCAGTGCATATCAGACTCAAACACAGCACCAAGATATTACTTGCATTGCGACACGCTGAGGACATTCTTGTTTTGGTAATCATTGATGCAACGTGGTGATAATTTATATTATTCGCGAGTGAAGCACGGTGTACTTTATTTTCTGGTTATAAAGAGTCAGCTCATTACTTATGTACCATTGTGATACTTCGCTAAGTTCTTCATTAAATTTACAATTCAGTTCCTCTAAGTTATCGCCTGTGAAAAGTAATGCTGTGTCATCGATATACATAATAGCTTCAGAATCCTTCAGACCTGACGGAAGATCGTTATTGTAAAGAAACAGAGGCCCAGCAAGGAACCGTGCAGAACACAGAAAATAGTGTTTTGTGGTAGAGAGGTTAGATTGTTTACAGCAACATATTGTTTCCTATTTGAAAAAGAACGTTTTTTTAGATTACAAATCTTTCATTTCAGACCCTAAGTTTCCAATTTCTGTTGCAGTATTGTCTGATGTACCGCATCGAAAGCTTTGGATACATCTAAGTAAATTACTATAGCTGGTTTATTATGCAGTGCAGTATTTATGAGTTGTGTTAGAACAGGAATTGCGGAAGACGTTGATCTTTGGGGCCTGAAGCCATGCTGGTTAGGATAGATGATGTTACATTTCTTTTAAAAATGCTGTATACGCTTACAAAGTGTCTTTACAAAAACTATTGATTGCATTTAGCAGCGGTATCAGCCTGTATTTTTCTATGTCGGATCGCTCACCACTCTTAAAGATAGGTATGACCGTCTTCACCTGCAGTTCATCAGGATACACTTCATTTTCCAACGTATGATTTAAGATATGCAGTAGATGGATTCCCAACATATAAAAGTTGTTTTTTATCAGCCTAACAGGTAGTGCATCTGGTTCTGCCGCCTTAGCGACTGAAGGGATTTTTACTGTTGTAACTAATTCTTCAATTTCTATGTGAGGCAATGCAAAAGTGTTGTTGTCACGCTCTGCCATTTTCACTGAAAGAACATCAGCATGTACTTGTGCATGTACCATAGGCCCTACGGAGGCAAAATAGGTACCAAATGATTCAACTGTACCTTCGTCAACTCTTTCATAGAAAGTAGAGATGTTCGATCCTACGCCCATTCTGTAGTTTAGCGTGTCCCATTGTTTTTTTTTATTTACATGTGCCTGCTTCATGAGAGATGAATCACATTGTTTTTTTGCTTTTCCTCATAGGAAACATAGATAGTTTTAGATAGCGTTTAAATTGAGTAATGTAATATTCGTTTGATCTGAACTGTAACCATTTGTGGTACCATTTATCCTTATCTGTTTACAAAGTTAATATTTCAGTATTCATCCAAGGACACTTGGGGTAGCTGTATCTTTATGGGTCGGCAAAGACCGCCGTTCAACGGCACATTTAAGTATATCTAGAAATTTCCTGTACTCGGTATCAACGTGTTTATCATATGCCGTAATGATATCTGTTCGTTCTAATATTTCACGCAGCCGGACGTAGTCTATCTTACTCAGTACATTACTCTGTACCGAATTCAGTGTTTCTCAATAGGAACAATAATGGATGAATAGTCTGCAATCAACTCACCGCAAGGGCCAGTCTGCGCAGCTTAATATGCCACAGGATGTGATCTTCTGAGTAGTTGAGGTATCGGGTCGCGAGTTGCTTCTGTTTAAAACGTTCTCTCCGAAATTATTATTGTTCTTTTGAACAGTTTACGTCTATACGCCACGCTGTTGCGGATCTGTGCACCGACAACGGCGCGCGCAGGCGCACGTTACACTTTTCTGACAATAACGCTATTCTTGCGGGATGAGGCACATGAGGGGTACCTACGCTCGGTCGGCCACTGCGATAACACAAGATACGCTTGCTCATCGATATCTGCGTCAATCAACAACGTAAGTCTTTCTTTTGATTGCAATGGTAGGCCCTGCCCAAACGGGCAAGGCCTCTCAAAAATTGGCCTATAGGCTCATTGGAGTGTCCCTCGCCACGGTAATCTTTAGTAAAAGGCGAATAAGGAATTTTATTCGTAACACAGGTACATCAAACAGGTTCCAGTCAGGATGCAATCATGGGATTCATCGACGGGTTCAAGACAGGTGAAACAAACTAAATCACATGGTATTTCTCAAATGTATATGCAACAATGTGACAGGTTCTATAGCACCACCTCTGGCCAGATACGTACACATCATGTCCTCCGCAACGGTTCAATTGGGGTGCACTGAAATCTCACTCTACCATGTGCGAACTCAATAAACGGGCACGACCACTTCTTGAGGAACTCTTCTTCCCCTAAGAAGAATAATTCCTCCTCCAAGTGATTAACAACTATGTTGTACATTCTTGAGAGCAGCCTCCACTGGTTATTTCGGGCCTTGCCCTGGTTAACCGCCAGCCCCCTGCTTTCCCACAAGACGAAGAACCCTACTGCAATCAAGAGCCTGGCTACGCGGTTGTGTGGACACGGTCCTTGATTAATAAACCTTTTGATCTTTAAGGAGGAATACGCTTTATTCATCAACGTCCAAAATGTTTTGGCTACCCGACAGGATAGCAATGCATGTTTGTTGTTCTCATGTGCTCGACAGTTAACACATTGTTCGCTTTTAGTGTAATGCCATTTGTACATGCGGTCCGCTGTGGGTAAGACGGACCAGCCGAATCGCCAGACGACATCCTGAATGTCACCTGGTAACCAACTTGAAGTTAACAGGACCCAAGGGAATTGCACTTTGCTCGTATCATTTACTGAAGTTAGCAAGAGTTCCTGCGCTAATTCTGTGTTACTCACCTCCAAGACGGGTGTTTCTAATTGTAAGGAGGAGATTCTCTTGTAGATACCTATGACATGCCTATAAAAGGCTGACGGGTTTAATGCTTTAGGGCCAGTTGTCTGGGCTTGAGAAAAAAGGCGACCTTGAACCCCCAAAAAGTAGCTAGCTAGCTTCCTTGCCGGGTGGTCTGGACTCAGTTGTAGCACCCGCAGTGTGGTTTTAAGGGCAAAGATGTCTGCCAAAACAACTACTGAGGGAATGTTCCAGCCGCCTTTCTCTCTTGGCAAGCCGAGATTCTCATACTTCACCAAGGCTGTCTTGGTGTTCCAGAAGAAACGTATTATTTGAGACTTCACCTGTCTTGCTATCTGGTATGGTACGACCACAGAGTTCGCCAAAAACCACAGGCGGCCCGTCAGGACGCTCATTACGAGGTACCTTCGTACGCTAAAAGGGAAACTAAACTTGAGGGCATGAGACACCTCCTCTTTGAAAGACTGGAGTTCCGTCTTCCAGCTTTCGACTGATACTCCCTTAGCATTGTACTCGATCCCTAGTATGCGGATCTGATTTACCACTGTGACACCATGCAGCGTTGTTAGTGCTGACGAGTGCAAACAGAGCGACTTGCTTTTGTGTATGTTGAGTTTAGCGCCTGAAAGAGATGCATATTCTGCGAACACCCTTAGGGCTATGCCTAGACTATCTTCATCTCTGTGGTAAATTGTCACGTCGTCTGCGTATGCCGTGACTTTGACCGAGCCAGTACCTGGGAGTTGTAACCCCAATACACTTTTATGTTTTTCTACTTGCAACAGGAAAGGTTCTATTGTCAAAGCGAAAAGCAAGGGGGAAAGCGGACAACCTTGCCGCACGCCTCGTGATACCTGAGAGGACGCGACTGTCTCTTGATTCATAGTCAGCTCGCTACCGATGTCGTTGTAAAGTTCCATTATCAGGTAGACGAACTGCCTGGGGAACCCAAAGGCTAGCAATACTGCAAATATATACTTGTGCTCAACCCTGTCGAATGCCTGTGCTTGGTCAAGTGAAGTGAGCCATCCTTTGGCTTGTCTTGCCGTTGTGTACTCTATGATATCCCTATTGAGCATGTTTAAGGTTTGGACGTTTCGCCCAGAGACAGAACATGATTGCCAGGAGCTTATTAATTTTGGCATGATTTCCTGTACTCGCATTGTCAATACGGTGGCCAGCAGCTTGTAATCAGCGCCTAACAATGTGATGGGACGCCAATTGCGTGGGTCTTCGAGGCCGTCATCTGTTTTTGGAAGTAAAATTATCCGTCCTTGTTTAAACGACTGTGGGAGAGTGTGCGTGCTAATAAACCTATTGAGTACGTCACACAACTTCGGACCTATGAGCTCCCAGAATGCGGTGTAAAATTCTGCCGTAAGGCCGTCACAACCTGGTGCTGAGCCTTTATGTAAGTGGCGTAATGCCCGTGAAAGCTCCTCTAATGTTATTGGGTTAACCAAATGACAGTACTCCTCTGGGGGGATTTGTGGCAAGTCCGCCAAGAAAGGGTGGCCAAGGACACTATCTAGGTCGTGGTCAAGCTCGTGGGTTGAGAGATTGTCAAAGTGCGCGTAAAACCTTAATATGTCCTGTTTATTGAAGTCCTTCTTGTTCCTCATTTGACTTAATCTGAGGCTGCTTACGTAATTAAGAACTTCCGGGTGTGAGCTTGGCAAGTATCTAGCTGGAAATGAAGTGACGGAAGACGTTAGTTTCCTCTGCCGCGATAGTCGTATGTTGAGGTCGTTCAGGTAAGTTCTCATTAACATTGAGGATGGTTCGCCCCGCTGAATTATTCGGATGCGTTGCAGTGTATTTTTAATTAAGTTAGAATGCCTGTGTTTCAGCTTCTTCCCTTCATCTATGCATATATCTTTCCATAATCTCTTAAGCTCATCCCAGTTCCCTGCGTTCATTGATGCTGCTAAGCGGTTACGAAGACTAACCCTTGCAGTTTCGTCATGAAATAGTTTATTATCTACGCGCCAAAAGTGGGAATGAAGCAATTTATCTTTAATTTCACAGACCAGCTCTACAGGTCTGTGATCCGAGATATCTAGGGCAAACGGAGGAAGTTCCACTGCCTTGCAATCCACGATTGAGGATTCCAACGAAGGGGATACATATGTGCGGTCCAGACGAGCCTGCGCATTATTACGACACCATGTGTGTTGGAATGTTTGCCCGTGTCGTAACACATACGCGTCTGTGAAATTGAACTGTTCTACCAGTTTTTTAAGTTCAGAGATGTATATGTCTACCCTCTCCTTAGATGGACCTGTTCTGTCTGTCAGATTATTCAAGACACAGTTAAAGTCTCCTGTGAGGATGAGATGTTTTCTTTCTAAGAATAAGGGGTTCAACTGTTTGTAAAAGCTAGCCATTGCCGGGCCTCTCACTGGTGCGTAAATGTTCACAAGTCTAAATTTCTCCGTTTGGTACTCAAAGTCGAGTACTACCATTCGGCCTTCCGGATCAAAGCTGAAGTGGCATCCGCTGAGGAGTGACCAGTTAAATACTATGATACCTGCCCCACATGCTTGGTGCGTGGGGAACGAGAAAAACCCTTTAGCCCGGAATTGCCTTTCAAGGCCCTTAACTTTTTCTAAAGAATCTATATTCGTTTCTTGTAAACATAAGATATCACAGTGTAGTTTTCGGGCAAGTCTTGCCACTGTGTGTTGCTTAGCCTGGTTGCTAAGTCCCCTAACGTTCCATGTGACTATCTTTAGAGGCATAGCTTAGGAGGATGAGGGAAATAAATTACTGTGCGAACCTTTGCGGCTATATGTAACCTTATTTACATGATCTGGTGTTACCTATAGACCTACATCAGTTGATATAACGCGTGTGCGACATTTAAAGGAGCCGCTACTCCGCTAGATGAAGTGCTCGTGCCCGTTGCAGGGTTCTGTGCGTTATACAACAACGGAAACAAACACAACTCAGATAAATAATTTGATACACGTGTCGCGGCATGCGCACATCGTTCGCCTCTCTCAGTGGTGGCTGAAGCACGCCCACGCAAGTCACAAAATGTTCAGAAAGGAACCCGAACAAACACGGAACAAGACGCGGTCTTGCGTCTATCTGTCTGTTTCCTCGATTGGAACGCTCTCCACGGGAGCGGCCGCGAAGACGAAGGCTGCGCGAACGGGCACGCAACGCCGCGCCAGTTCGAACAGCCGCCGCGCCCGCCCCAAGGGAACAGCGCTGCGCGACAGCCAGACATCGCTCGAAAAAGGTAAATAAATAAATAAAAAATAAAATAAAGAGAGAAGGAAAAAAAAGAAAAGAAGAAACAAAAGGGTGGGGGGCAGGGAGGGAAAGAACCACAGGTAGCTAACGTCGTTCGCCTTCTCTCTACGACGGCGGGGACGCGCCCGTACAAGTGACTAACTACTAACAAGACAGACAGGCTACCGCGAGCAATGAGAAGCGAAAACATCGTCGCTCACGTACCTAGAAAAAGTCACTGTCAGCGTCCATAGGGTCGACGGCCCCTGGTGCACTGCTATGTTGCCTGGGCGTTAGGTCTGCCCATTCAGTTCCGGCCGACCAGTCTATCTGTCGGTCAGCACTGTGGTCACGCCTAGGTTTCTTCGCACTCCCATGTGTGCGCCCGGTTCCACCTCCTTTTGTGTCTGTGAGGGTCTCGCTGTTGCCGTGGCCGGGTGTGTTAAGCTGCTGGCGTCCATCTGCACGCGTTTCGCGGCTGTGTCCCGCGCGTCTGTGGCGTCGGCGTGGGTCCTCGCTGCTCTTGCTCCTCGGTGACTCTGGCGTTCCTTCGTCTATTACGAGTGCGCCGGGCTCTTCGGACGATGACGACGCTTCGGCGTCCCCATGGGTCATCCCGTCTATGCTCGCCTCCGAACTGTGTCGGACGCCCCGCGCGTCCCCCCGTTCTGGTCGCCCCTGGGGCCTACTGTGTGTCGCTGGCAGGGCTGATGGCTGCTCGGATGGCTGTTGTTGTGCAATAAACTGTGCTCCAGGAAGTCTGTCCTGTTCCTGTGCGTCTTGCTCGCCTCCTGTTTTATGTTCCGATCGCACCGTCAAACCGCTGCCGCCTCCTGTAGCGTTGCTTGATTGTGAGCAAGGGTTGATTTCATGTACATCTTCATCATTTTTCTTGTTCCACCACGTGCTCTGGCTCTCGGCGGCTTCGTTCCGCTGTCCCGGCTCCCCGCGGCTCGAGGCAGGTGGCGGCTCGGAAGCCTGTCGTCCCGCGCCTTGCTGTTGCGGTGTGCTTTCGATGTCGCCATGTTGCGTTCCCTCCCGAGCGCTATGGCCGCCATGTTGTGCGGCTGCGTGTTCGTCGCCGAGCTCGGTCAGCGTCTTGGTGCCGACGTTGTCGCTGCTCCCCGGACGAGTGTCCTGCGCGCCCTGCGGTTCCTCCCTTTGAACGGGGTTTTGCCTCTTCTGTTGCGAGCGAGGTGTTGCTTTAAGTGGCGTCAGCGTCCGTTGGTTTTTCTCTGCGTCCGTCGCCCTTCCGAGCGGCGGAAAGTCGTCCACTTCCATGGCAGCCATACTGTACGATTTCCTAGCGGTGCAGTCCACGCTTGCGTGCGCGCCACCGCAACGGCGACACGCTAGCGAGCAGGTCTCTTCCGGGTGGCCGTAAACAGCACACCTCCTACAAAACGGTGTCTGGCACTGTGCCTTGTAGTGCCCTTCCTGGCTACAGCGACGACATAACCGGCGAACGCCGCGGTACTCGAATGTGGCGCGGTGTCCACTCACCCGGGCGAAGTTCGGGAGAGGATTGTCGTGCTTCATATCCATTCTCAGGTACCTCGTGCCTGTGCGTATGCTGGGTCTGTCCTTGTACCTCGCTTCTTCGATTCGCAGAGTGGTTCCAAACATCTTCAGGCTCTCGGCTACCTCGTTGTCGGAAATGTAGCTCGGGAGATACATACAAGTGACACTGGCGACCTGCCGTGCCACAGGGACTAGGGCTACTACTTGGTTCCCAAGGCGAAGGCCGCCTACTTCGAGAAGCTTTTGCACTGCAGGTGCTGAGTTGATACCGACTTGAAAGTCGAACGCTCCGAGGTGCTGGACGCTGTAGATTTCGTTGACCGTGACAAGGGCCTCAACGGCGTCGATGACTTCGTCCACCGACGTGCCCGGCGGCGACCTCACGTTAAAGAAATGATGCTTTGGCGGTGGCATGGCTGCGGTGACCCCGCGTGCCGCCCTCGCGCGGGCACGATAAGACTAGGTTCTGGCGGCAAAAAGGCGAAAGATTAATACGTGGATTTGAGGAGAGACCTGAGCGATGAAGATACCGATGCTGTCCGAGGCTGGTCTCCTAAATGGTGCCACTTACTTGGCCAGGTGAGCCTTCAAGCTATTCTCAAATTTGCATGCTTAACCCTCAACTCTTGTTATTATTTAGCAAGTGTATCTCTGACTGGGCTTTTCTACATGTACTTGTTAATAGAGAAATTTTACATGTTGCCGTATTCACGTTTAAAAGCTAATAACATTGTTAAAATAGCCAGGATTGCTTGCACTGCACGACTGCCATTTTCATGCGCAGCAGTCGCCATCTGGTGTTGAACATCGAAGTTTTAAAAGCTTGCGGAGGACTTTTTTTTAACCGGATACTTTTTATTATTAGTTCTAAAATCCAGTACACACGCAGTTGGTCCCACCCATAGCCTTCAAGGCTAGTGATGGGTCCGCACGCTAAACAAGTACTATAATATTGGCCGACTTTTTCGTGAATGGGCTCAATCACAAAACACTTCAGTAACACGCAAGAAAATTGGCAAGCTTCAGTATATAACTTTGTGGCATATTCGACCAAAGCAGAGAGTCCAAAGTCCAAAGAATGTCCAAAGCACTGACAGGGCATCAAAAAGAAAAACAAGCTGGTTCCTTTCTTTTTTGTAAATTTATTTACACGCTTCTTCATTCCAATAGTTTCGTAGTAATGAGGGAAAGATGTTTTAACGATGCCAAAATGTCATTGGTATTCATTACTTCGTTTGGAACTTCATGACACACGTTGGCTCCTTTACGCTGTACAGGTCTATGGCTGTATGTATTATGAGAAGGCAGCAAGGTAAACAGACTGTTTGTAGCGGCTCTTGTTTTTTCATTGATAATCTGAACATAGTTAGGGGCAGCTCGTTGTTTGACCTTATTTATTGTATTTACTACTTCAGCTATCTTCAATTTAAATAAATTGATACGGGTAACATGCGTAGCTGTTCAAAAGTGACATACAGGAGTGAGTACTTCTTCAATAATTTATTATACGAATAGCACGTTATTGAAGGCGACAAACATGGTCTCAATATGTTTTGTATGTCTCGCCCCTCGTTTACAGGCAATAGCATAAATCGCTGGGCGCAAATGAGAAATACAGAACGCGTGAAATCGAAAGTCCAAAGCACTCTCTAGCCCTTTGTAATACATGACAGCCATGAGTTAATTTGGAGCAGACATTAATAATTTGTTGCTTCCAGTGCATATCAGACTCAAACACAGCACCAAGATATTACTTGCATTGCGACACGCTGAGGACATTCTTGTTTTGGTAATCATTGATGCAACGTGGTGATAATTTATATTATTCGCGAGTGAAGCACGGTGTACTTTATTTTCTGGTTATAAAGAGTCAGCTCATTACTTATGTACCATTGTGATACTTCGCTAAGTTCTTCATTAAATTTACAATTCAGTTCCTCTAAGTTATCGCCTGTGAAAAGTAATGCTGTGTCATCGATATACATAATAGCTTCAGAATCCTTCAGACCTGACGGAAGATCGTTATTGTAAAGAAACAGAGGCCCAGCAAGGAACCGTGCAGAACACAGAAAATAGTGTTTTGTGGTAGAGAGGTTAGATTGTTTACAGCAACATATTGTTTCCTATTTGAAAAAGAACGTTTTTTTAGATTACAAATCTTTCATTTCAGACCCTAAGTTTCCAATTTCTGTTGCAGTATTGTCTGATGTACCGCATCGAAAGCTTTGGATACATCTAAGTAAATTACTATAGCTGGTTTATTATGCAGTGCAGTATTTATGAGTTGTGTTAGAACAGGAATTGCGGAAGACGTTGATCTTTGGGGCCTGAAGCCATGCTGGTTAGGATAGATGATGTTACATTTCTTTTAAAAATGCTGTATACGCTTACAAAGTGTCTTTACAAAAACTATTGATTGCATTTAGCAGCGGTATCAGCCTGTATTTTTCTATGTCGGATCGCTCACCACTCTTAAAGATAGGTATGACCGTCTTCACCTGCAGTTCATCAGGATACACTTCATTTTCCAACGTATGATTTAAGATATGCAGTAGATGGATTCCCAACATATAAAAGTTGTTTTTTATCAGCCTAACAGGTAGTGCATCTGGTTCTGCCGCCTTAGCGACTGAAGGGATTTTTACTGTTGTAACTAATTCTTCAATTTCTATGTGAGGCAATGCAAAAGTGTTGTTGTCACGCTCTGCCATTTTCACTGAAAGAACATCAGCATGTACTTGTGCATGTACCATAGGCCCTACGGAGGCAAAATAGGTACCAAATGATTCAACTGTACCTTCGTCAACTCTTTCATAGAAAGTAGAGATGTTCGATCCTACGCCCATTCTGTAGTTTAGCGTGTCCCATTGTTTTTTTTTATTTACATGTGCCTGCTTCATGAGAGATGAATCACATTGTTTTTTTGCTTTTCCTCATAGGAAACATAGATAGTTTTAGATAGCGTTTAAATTGAGTAATGTAATATTCGTTTGATCTGAACTGTAACCATTTGTGGTACCATTTATCCTTATCTGTTTACAAAGTTAATATTTCAGTATTCATCCAAGGACACTTGGGGTAGCTGTATCTTTATGGGTCGGCAAAGACCGCCGTTCAACGGCACATTTAAGTATATCTAGAAATTTCCTGTACTCGGTATCAACGTGTTTATCATATGCCGTAATGATATCTGTTCGTTCTAATATTTCACGCAGCCGGACGTAGTCTATCTTACTCAGTACATTACTCTGTACCGAATTCAGTGTTTCTCAATAGGAACAATAATGGATGAATAGTCTGCAATCAACTCACCGCAAGGGCCAGTCTGCGCAGCTTAATATGCCACAGGATGTGATCTTCTGAGTAGTTGAGGTATCGGGTCGCGAGTTGCTTCTGTTTAAAACGTTTTCTCCGAAATTATTATTGTTCTTTTGAACAGTTTACGTCTATACGCCACGCTGTTGCGGATCTGTGCACCGACAACGGCGCGCGCAGGCGCACGTTACACTTTTCTGACAATAACGCTATTCTTGCGGGATGAGGCACATGAGGGGTACCTACGCTCGGTCGGCCACTGCGATAACACAAGATACGTTTGCTCATCGATATCTGCGTCAATCAACAACGTAAGTCTTTCTTTTGATTGCAATGGTAGGCCCTGCCCAAACGGGCAAGGCCTCTCAAAAATTGGCCTATAGGCTCATTGGAGTGTCCCTCGCCACGGTAATCTTTAGTAAAAGGCGAAAGATTAATACGTGAATTTGAGGAGAGACCTGAGCGATGAAGATACCGATGCTGTCCGAGGCTGGTCTCCTAAATGGTGCCACTTACTTGGCCAGGTGAGCCTTCAAGCTATTCTCAAATTTGCATGCTTAAACCTCAACTCTTGTTATTATTTAGCAAGTGTATCTCTGACTGGGCTTTTCTACATGTACTTGTTAATAGAGAAATTTTACATGTTGCCGTATTCACGTTTAAAAGCTAATAACATTGTTAAAATAGCCAGGATTGCTTGCACTGCACGACTGCCATTTTCATGCGCAGCAGTCGCCATCTGGTGTTGAACATCGAAGTTTTAAAAGCTTGCGGAGGACTTTTTTTTAACCGGATACTTTTTATTATTAGTTCTAAAATCCAGTACACACGCAGTTGGTCCCACCCATAGCCTTCAAGGCTAGTGATGGGTCCGCACGCTAAACAAGTACTATAATATTGGCCGACTTTTTCGTGAATGGGCTCAATCACAAAACACTTCAGTAACACGCAAGAAAATTGGCAAGCTTCAGTATATAACTTTGTGGCATATTCGACCAAAGCAGAGAGTCCAAAGTCCAAAGAATGTCCAAAGCACTGACAGGGCATCAAAAAGAAAAACAAGCTGGTTCCTTTCTTTTTTGTAAATTTATTTACACGCTTCTTCATTCCAATAGTTTCGTAGTAATGAGGGAAAGATGTTTTAACGATGCCAAAATGTCATTGGTATCCATTACTTCGTTTGGAACTTCATGACACACGTTGGCTCCTTTACGTTGTACAGGTCTATGGCTGTATGTATTATGAGAAGGCGGCAAGGTAAACAGACTGTTTGTAGCGGCTCTTGTTTTTTCATTGATAATCTGAACATAGTTAGGGGCAGCTCGTTATTTGACCTTATTTATTGTATTTACTACTTCAGCTATCTTCAATTTAAATAAATTGATACGGGTAACATGCGTAGCTGTTCAAAAAGTGACATACAGGAGTGAGTACTTCTTCAATAATTTATTATACGAATAGCACGTTATTGAAGGCGACAAACATGGTCTCAATATGGTTTGTATGTCTCGCCCCTCGTTTACAGGCAATAGCATAAATCGCTGGGCGCAAATGAGAAATACAGAACGCGTGAAATCGAAAGTCCAAAGCACTCTCTAGCCCTTTGTAATACATGACAGCCATGAGTTAATTTGGAGCAGACATTAATAATTTGTTGCTTCCAGTGCATATCAGACTCAAACACAGCACCAAGATATTACTTGCATTGCGACACGCTGAGGACATTCTTGTTTTGGTAATCATTGATGCAACGTGGTGATAATTTATATTATTCGCGAGTGAAGCACGGTGTACTTTATTTTCTGGTTATAAAGAGTCAGCTCATTACTTATGTACCATTGTGATACTTCGCTAAGTTCTTCATTAAATTTACAATTCAGTTCCTCTAAGTTATCGCCTGTGAAAAGTAATGCTGTGTCATCGATATACATAATAGCTTCAGAATCCTTCAGACCTGACGGAAGATCGTTATTGTAAAGAAACAGAGGCCCAGCAAGGAACCGTGCAGAACACAGAAAATAGTGTTTTGTGGTAGAGAGGTTAGATTGTTTACAGCAACATATTGTTTCCTATTTGAAAAAGAACGTTTTTTTAGATTACAAATCTTTCATTTCAGACCCTAAGTTTCCAATTTCTGTTGCAGTATTGTCTGATGTACCGCATCGAAAGCTTTGGATACATCTAAGTAAATTACTATAGCTGGTTTATTATGCAGTGCAGTATTTATGAGTTGTGTTAGAACAGGAATTGCGGAAGACGTTGATCTTTGGGGCCTGAAGCCATGCTGGTTAGGATAGATGATGTTACATTTCTTTTAAAAATGCTGTATACGCTTACGAAGTGTCTTTACAAAAACTATTGATTGCATTTAGCAGCGGTATCAGCCTGTATTTTTCTATGTCGGATCGCTCACCACTCTTAAAGATAGGTATGACCGTCTTCACCTGCAGTTCATCAGGATACACTTCATTTTCCAACGTATGATTTAAGATATGCAGTAGATGGATTCCCAACATATAAAAGTTGTTTTTTATCAGCCTAACAGGTAGTGCATCTGGTTCTGCCGCCTTAGCGACTGAAGGGATTTTTACTGTTGTAACTAATTCTTCAATTTCTATGTGAGGCAATGCAAAAGTGTTGTTGTCACGCTCTGCCATTTTCACTGAAAGAACATCAGCATGTACTTGTGCATGTACCATAGGCCCTACGGAGGCAAAATAGGTACCAAATGATTCAACTGTACCTTCGTCAACTCTTTCATAGAAAGTAGAGATGTTCGATCCTACGCCCATTCTGTAGTTTAGCGTGTCCCATTGTTTTTTTTTATTTACATGTGCCTGCTTCATGAGAGATGAATCACATTGTTTTTTTGCTTTTCCTCATAGGAAACATAGATAGTTTTAGATAGCGTTTAAATTGAGTAATGTAATATTCGTTTGATCTGAACTGTAACCATTTGTGGTACCATTTATCCTTATCTGTTTACAAAGTTAATATTTCAGTATTCATCCAAGGACACTTGGGGTAGCTGTATCTTTATGGGTCGGCAAAGACCGCCGTTCAACGGCACATTTAAGTATATCTAGAAATTTCCTGTACTCGGTATCAACGTGTTTATCATATGCCGTAATGATATCTGTTCGTTCTAATATTTCACGCAGCCGGACGTAGTCTATCTTACTCAGTACATTACTCTGTACCGAATTCAGTGTTTCTCAATAGGAACAATAATGGATGAATAGTCTGCAATCAACTCACCGCAAGGGCCAGTCTGCGCAGCTTAATATGCCACAGGATGTGATCTTCTGAGTAGTTGAGGTATCGGGTCGCGAGTTGCTTCTGTTTAAAACGTTTTCTCCGAAATTATTATTGTTCTTTTGAACAGTTTACGTCTATACGCCACGCTGTTGCGGATCTGTGCACCGACAACGGCGCGCGCAGGCGCACGTTACACTTTTCTGACAATAACGCTATTCTTGCGGGATGAGGCACATGAGGGGTACCTACGCTCGGTCGGCCACTGCGACAACACAAGATACGCTTGCTCATCGATATCTGCGTCAATCAACAACGTAAGTCTTTCTTTTGATTGCAATGGTAGGCCCTGCCCAAACGGGCAAGGCCTCTCAAAAATTGGCCTATAGGCTCATTGGAGTGTCCCTCGCCACGGTAATCTTTAGTAAAAGGCGAAAGATTAATACGTGAATTTGAGGAGAGACCTGAGCGATGAAGATACCGATGCTGTCCGAGGCTGGTCTCCTAAATGGTGCCACTTACTTGGCCAGGTGAGCCTTCAAGCTATTCTCAAATTTGCATGCTTAAACCTCAACTCTTGTTATTATTTAGCAAGTGTATCTCTGACTGGGCTTTTCTACATGTACTTGTTAATAGAGAAATTTTACATGTTGCCGTATTCACGTTTAAAAGCTAATAACATTGTTAAAATAGCCAGGATTGCTTGCACTGCACGACTGCCATTTTCATGCGCAGCAGTCGCCATCTGGTGTTGAACATCGAAGTTTTAAAAGCTTGCGGAGGACTTTTTTTTAACCGGATACTTTTTATTATTAGTTCTAAAATCCAGTACACACGCAGTTGGTCCCACCCATAGCCTTCAAGGCTAGTGATGGGTCCGCACGCTAAACAAGTACTATAATATTGGCCGACTTTTTCGTGAATGGGCTCAATCACAAAACACTTCAGTAACACGCAAGAAAATTGGCAAGCTTCAGTATATAACTTTGTGGCATATTCGACCAAAGCAGAGAGTCCAAAGTCCAAAGAATGTCCAAAGCACTGACAGGGCATCAAAAAGAAAAACAAGCTGGTTCCTTTCTTTTTTGTAAATTTATTTACACGCTTCTTCATTCCAATAGTTTCGTAGTAATGAGGGAAAGATGTTTTAACGATGCCAAAATGTCATTGGTATCCATTACTTCGTTTGGAACTTCATGACACACGTTGGCTCCTTTACGTTGTACAGGTCTATGGCTGTATGTATTATGAGAAGGCAGCAAGGTAAACAGACTGTTTGTAGCGGCTCTTGTTTTTTCATTGATAATCTGAACATAGTTAGGGGCAGCTCGTTGTTTGACCTTATTTATTGTATTTACTACTTCAGCTATCTTCAATTTAAATAAATTGATACGGGTAACATGCGTAGCTGTTCAAAAGTGACATACAGGAGTGAGTACTTCTTCAATAATTTATTATACGAATAGCACGTTATTGAAGGCGACAAACATGGTCTCAATATGTTTTGTATGTCTCGCCCCTCGTTTACAGGCAATAGCATAAATCGCTGGGCGCAAATGAGAAATACAGAACGCGTGAAATCGAAAGTCCAAAGCACTCTCTAGCCCTTTGTAATACATGACAGCCATGAGTTAATTTGGAGCAGACATTAATAATTTGTTGCTTCCAGTGCATATCAGACTCAAACACAGCACCAAGATATTACTTGCATTGCGACACGCTGAGGACATTCTTGTTTTGGTAATCATTGATGCAACGTGGTGATAATTTATATTATTCGCGAGTGAAGCACGGTGTACTTTATTTTCTGGTTATAAAGAGTCAGCTCATTACTTATGTACCATTGTGATACTTCGCTAAGTTCTTCATTAAATTTACAATTCAGTTCCTCTAAGTTATCGCCTGTGAAAAGTAATGCTGTGTCATCGATATACATAATAGCTTCAGAATCCTTCAGACCTGACGGAAGATCGTTATTGTAAAGAAACAGAGGCCCAGCAAGGAACCGTGCAGAACACAGAAAATAGTGTTTTGTGGTAGAGAGGTTAGATTGTTTACAGCAACATATTGTTTCCTATTTGAAAAAGAACGTTTTTTTAGATTACAAATCTTTCATTTCAGACCCTAAGTTTCCAATTTCTGTTGCAGTATTGCCTGATGTACCGCATCGAAAGCTTTGGATACATCTAAGTAAATTACTATAGCTGGTTTATTATGCAGTGCAGTATTTATGAGTTGTGTTAGAACAGGAATTGCGGAAGACGTTGATCTTTGGGGCCTGAAGCCATGCTGGTTAGGATAGATGATGTTACATTTCTTTTAAAAATGCTGTATACGCTTACGAAGTGTCTTTACAAAAACTATTGATTGCATTTAGCAGCGGTATCAGCCTGTATTTTTCTATGTCGGATCGCTCACCACTCTTAAAGATAGGTATGACCGTCTTCACCTGCAGTTCATCAGGATACACTTCATTTTCCAACGTATGATTTAAGATATGCAGTAGATGGATTCCCAACATATAAAAGTTGTTTTTTATCAGCCTAACAGGTAGTGCATCTGGTTCTGCCGCCTTAGCGACTGAAGGGATTTTTACTGTTGTAACTAATTCTTCAATTTCTATGTGAGGCAATGCAAAAGTGTTGTTGTCACGCTCTGCCATTTTCACTGAAAGAACATCAGCATGTACTTGTGCATATACCATAGGCCCTACGGAGGCAAAATAGGTACCAAATGATTCAACTGTACCTTCGTCAACTCTTTCATAGAAAGTAGAGATGTTCGATCCTACGCCCATTCTGTAGTTTAGCGTGTCCCATTGTTTTTTTTTATTTACATGTGCCTGCTTCATGAGAGATGAATCACATTGTTTTTTTGCTTTTCCTCATAGGAAACATAGATAGTTTTAGATAGCGTTTAAATTGAGTAATGTAATATTCGTTTGATCTGAACTGTAACCATTTGTGGTACCATTTATCCTTATCTGTTTACAAAGTTAATATTTCAGTATTCATCCAAGGACACTTGGGGTAGCTGTATCTTTATGGGTCGGCAAAGACCGCCGTTCAACGGCACATTTAAGTATATCTAGAAATTTCCTGTACTCGGTATCAACGTGTTTATCATATGCCGTAATGATATCTGTTCGTTCTAATATTTCACGCAGCCGGACGTAGTCTATCTTACTCAGTACATTACTCTGTACCGAATTCAGTGTTTCTCAATAGGAACAATAATGGATGAATAGTCTGCAATCAACTCACCGCAAGGGCCAGTCTGCGCAGCTTAATATGCCACAGGATGTGATCTTCTGAGTAGTTGAGGTATCGGGTCGCGAGTTGCTTCTGTTTAAAACGTTTTCTCCGAAATTATTATTGTTCTTTTGAACAGTTTACGTCTATACGCCACGCTGTTGCGGATCTGTGCACCGACAACGGCGCGCGCAGGCGCACGTTACACTTTTCTGACAATAACGCTATTCTTGCGGGATGAGGCACATGAGGGGTACCTACGCTCGGTCGGCCACTGCGATAACACAAGATACGCTTGCTCATCGATATCTGCGTCAATCAACAACGTAAGTCTTTCTTTTGATTGCAATGGTAGGCCCTGCCCAAACGGGCAAGGCCTCTCAAAAATTGGCCTATAGGCTCATTGGAGTGTCCCTCGCCACGGTAATCTTTAGTAAAAGGCGAAAGATTAATACGTGAATTTGAGGAGAGACCTGAGCGATGAAGATACCGATGCTGTCCGAGGCTGGTCTCCTAAATGGTGCCACTTACTTGGCCAGGTGAGCCTTCAAGCTATTCTCAAATTTGCATGCTTAAACCTCAACTCTTGTTATTATTTAGCAAGTGTATCTCTGACTGGGCTTTTCTACATGTACTTGTTAATAGAGAAATTTTACATGTTGCCGTATTCACGTTTAAAAGCTAATAACATTGTTAAAATAGCCAGGATTGCTTGCACTGCACGACTGCCATTTTCATGCGCAGCAGTCGCCATCTGGTGTTGAACATCGAAGTTTTAAAAGCTTGCGGAGGACTTTTTTTTAACCGGATACTTTTTATTATTAGTTCTAAAATCCAGTACACACGCAGTTGGTCCCACCCATAGCCTTCAAGGCTAGTGATGGGTCCGCACGCTAAACAAGTACTATAATATTGGCCGACTTTTTCGTGAATGGGCTCAATCACAAAACACTTCAGTAACACGCAAGAAAATTGGCAAGCTTCAGTATATAACTTTGTGGCATATTCGACCAAAGCAGAGAGTCCAAAGTCCAAAGAATGTCCAAAGCACTGACAGGGCATCAAAAAGAAAAACAAGCTGGTTCCTTTCTTTTTTGTAAATTTATTTACACGCTTCTTCATTCCAATAGTTTCGTAGTAATGAGGGAAAGATGTTTTAACGATGCCAAAATGTCATTGGTATTCATTACTTCGTTTGGAACTTCATGACACACGTTGGCTCCTTTACGTTGTACAGGTCTATGGCTGTATGTATTATGAGAAGGCGGCAAGGTAAACAGACTGTTTGTAGCGGCTCTTGTTTTTTCATTGATAATCTGAACATAGTTAGGGGCAGCTCGTTGTTTGACCTTATTTATTGTATTTACTACTTCGGCTATCTTCAATTTAAATAAATTGATACGGGTAACATGCGTAGCTGTTCAAAAGTGACATACAGGAGTGAGTACTTCTTCAATAATTTATTATACGAATAGCACGTTATTGAAGGCGACAAACATGGTCTCAATATGTTTTGTATGTCTCGCCCCTCGTTTACAGGCAATAGCATAAATCGCTGAGCGCAAATGAGAAATACAGAACGCGTGAAATCGAAAGTCCAAAGCACTCTCTAGCCCTTTGTAATACATGACAGCCATGAGTTAATTTGGAGCAGACATAAATAATTTGTTGCTTCCAGTGCATATCAGACTCAAGCACAGCACCAAGATATTACTTGCATTGCGACACGCTGAGGACATTCTTGTTTTGGTAATCATTGATGCAACGTGGTGATAATTTATATTATTCGCGAGTGAAGCACGGTGTACTTTATTTTCTGGTTATAAAGAGTCAGCTCATTACTTATGTACCATTGTGATACTTCGCTAAGTTCTTCATTAAATTTACAATTCAGTTCCTCTAAGTTATCGCCTGTGAAAAGTAATGCTGTGTCATCGATATACATAATAGCTTCAGAATCCTTCAGACCTGACGGAAGATCGTTATTGTAAAGAAACAGAGGCCCAGCAAGGAACCGTGCAGAACACAGAAAATAGTGTTTTGTGGTAGAGAGGTTAGATTGTTTACAGCAACATATTGTTTCCTATTTGAAAAAGAACGTTTTTTTAGATTACAAATCTTTCATTTCAGACCCTAAGTTTCCAATTTCTGTTGCAGTATTGTCTGATGTACCGCATCGAAAGCTTTGGATACATCTAAGTAAATTACTATAGCTGGTTTATTATGCAGTGCAGTATTTATGAGTTGTGTTAGAACAGGAATTGCGGAAGACGTTGATCTTTGGGGCCTGAAGCCATGCTGGTTAGGATAGATGATGTTACATTTCTTTTAAAAATGCTGTATACGCTTACAAAGTGTCTTTACAAAAACTATTGATTGCATTTAGCAGCGGTATCAGCCTGTATTTTTCTATGTCGGATCGCTCACCACTCTTAAAGATAGGTATGACCGTCTTCACCTGCAGTTCATCAGGATACACTTCATTTTCCAACGTATGATTTAAGATATGCAGTAGATGGATTCCCAACATATAAAAGTTGTTTTTTATCAGCCTAACAGGTAGTGCATCTGGTTCTGCCGCCTTAGCGACTGAAGGGATTTTTACTGTTGTAACTAATTCTTCAATTTCTATGTGAGGCAATGCAAAAGTGTTGTTGTCACGCTCTGCCATTTTCACTGAAAGAACATCAGCATGTACTTGTGCATGTACCATAGGCCCTACGGAGGCAAAATAGGTACCAAATGATTCAACTGTACCTTCGTCAACTGTTTCATAGAAAGTAGAGATGTTCGATCCTACGCCCATTCTGTAGTTTAGCGTGTCCCATTGTTTTTTTTTATTTACATGTGCCTGCTTCATGAGAGATGAATCACATTGTTTTTTTGCTTTTCCTCATAGGAAACATAGATAGTTTTAGATAGCGTTTAAATTGAGTAATGTAATATTCGTTTGATCTGAACTGTAACCATTTGTGGTACCATTTATCCTTATCTGTTTACAAAGTTAATATTTCAGTATTCATCCAAGGACACTTTGGGTAGCTGTATCTTTATGGGTCGGCAAAGACCGCCGTTCAACGGCACATTTAAGTATATCTAGAAATTTCCTGTACTCGGTATCAACGTGTTTATCATATGCCGTAATGATATCTGTTCGTTCTAATATTTCACGCAGCCGGACGTAGTCTATCTTACTCAGTATATTACTCTGTACCGAATTCAGTGTTTCTCAATAGGAACAATAACGGATGAATAGTCTGCAATCAACTCACCGCAAGGGCCAGTCTGCGCAGCTTAATATGCCACAGGATGTGATCTTCTGAGTAGTTGAGGTATCGGGTCGCGAGTTGCTTCTGTTTAAAACGTTTTCTCCGAAATTATTATTGTTCTTTTGAACAGTTTACGTCTATACGCCACGCTGTTGCGGATCTGTGCATCGACAACGGCGCGCGCAGGTGCACGTTACACTTTTCTGACAATAAAGGCCCAACCACACGCAGCCAGGGATACGCGTCTCGCTACGCGTACAAGTAAGCGTACGCGTCTGCGTGCGCGTACGCGGGTGACGAAGGGAAGGGTGTCCAGCCACACGATACGCGCACACGTGCGCGTTTCGCTGCGCGTAGCACAGGGCTGACAGACCAGCAGCCCAGCGATGGCGGAAACGGTCGTCTTTGGCTTTGAGAAAAGTTTATCTTTAATTTCATTATGGCTAGCCATTTTTATTTAATTTATCAATGTTAGAGCTAGTACATTGTTTTTAAGTTGAGAAATGCACGCTGTTCATATCTATACATCCTTATGGCAAGAAAAGCTACATCAATTATCAACATCACGCGCGATAGCGTCTGCTTGCTCACAACTGCAGCTGCCATCTGCGCGCGACCACGCACGACGTTGCTGCCGAGCTCTTGCTTAGCCGCTTGCTTCGCCGGCATCAGCGTTCTCTCCCCGCAATGTACCACATGAGAAAGAGACTTTTGCTGCTGCTGCTCTTGCAAAGGCGGCGGGAGCGCAGAAAGCGTCTGCGGCCTCTGCGGCGACGTTGGTGGGTCCGGCCAGTCTTTCAACTGAGAAAAAGGACTTTACGGCTGTGAGTAACTTCTTTCCTTTCGATGATCTACAGTGGTAGGACTAGGAGCCAGTGTTTGGACATGGGGACTTATCTTCGTTAGGACAGCAATTACTTATCAGCGTTTTTAAGTGCGCGCATAAGTGAAAGGGTTAAAATAGTAATGCGGGGATCGTACTCGCAGCGCGCGAACGCCCAATTCGCAGAACAGCATCGCGTCGTCGGTGCAAGGTTCGTCCAGGTTGACAGCACCGATCGAAACGATAACGTGACGTACGCGAACAGGGGGAACGACAAGAGCAGGGTGTAGTTCGGAAAGCGCGAAAGCATAGGCGAAGATCGGGCTGATTAGCCGCCGGAAGCATACAGATAGTATGTTGGATACGTGGTGACGACGCCTCACGACGTTTCAACCGCCGTCTGTCTAACCCGTGTATGCCGTACGACATACGGTCATTAACTGTTCAGCTTCAGAGGGGAAGAAGCGCTTTATTCTATTTAACAGACAATCTGTAATACTCATTTGGAGCTCCCTTCATTATTAACAGTAGACCATACTGTTTACACAGAGCTTGTGTAGCACGCTCTTGCACGAAATTTGTAAGGATTAAGTTTTGTAATACATTTTCTGCTATTCGATATTTTATTTGATATCCAGATTATTTTTTCTTCATTTGATTTGATTCCAAATCCACTTTTCGGTATTAGCACACCCCTCCCTAGTGAAAATCCTGAACTGGGATCTCAAGTGGTTACAACTGGCATTAAGTGGTTTCATCTGGTAATCAACTGGTCCCAGTTGGAGGCAAAGTGGTAACCAACTGGTTCCAGTTGGAGGCTGAGTGGAAACCAACTGGTTCCAGTTGAGCTACAAAAAGCTAAGGACTGCTAGTTATATTTGTGCCATTAGTATAGCACATAGATTCAAGGACACCTTTTTACACGTGTTGGTTGTCTTATATGACGCTTGTGGACGAGATACGATTTCCTATATTTTCTGTCTCTCAGAAGTGTGACTGTAGAATATGAAGTGTAATGTAATTAAATTGTGACCTGGGGGGCAGGTTAAAATTCTGTGCGACTAATTTCGGAAGTTGCTTGGCAGTGGCTGCACGACTTTAATATACCGTTGACTGGCACTCCTGTTTTGCCGAACCACTGTTTGTAGCCAAGCACATAAACAAAGCAGGGGGTAAAATTAATGATGGCTAGTGGCTATACGTGTGTGTACAGTACAGCTCCTGATGCCTGCGCGTGTATGTGGGCAGGGCATGGTCTTGCTGCCAGGCAATAATGCACCATTTTTTACAGATGCAACGGACACGTCAGGATGACCACGGATTTTTCTACAAGTTCTTTCGCAAGGCGCCGCAGCTCTTGGACAAGCTATTGAGCTTTTTAGCAGAGGACCTCACACGGCAGCACCACATTCAAGAAACCCCTGGAGCCTGGAGAACGACTTGTTGTAGCATTGAGGTTGGTAAAGGACAGTTGCCCCTAGAGTAATAATGTGCGATTGGAGGAATACAGAACACCGTTTCTTTGTCATTTAATGTATCATTTATTTTATTTTATTTACATATTACTGCCCGCCGCCTTTTGGAAGCCAAATCAGGAAGGAGTCACAAAACATTGAAGCAAAACAAAAGAAAGAAGGAAACGACTGACAATGAGCGTGCATAAAAAATACTAATACATAATAATAATAATAATATTATATTAATAATCATCTTTATTTCTCTCTTTCCACAGAATACAGAATTATGCACAACTAACTATTTATTAACTCATAAACAAATAAGAAAAATGGAACACGAAATGCTGATACAAAACGAGAAATAGTAATGATGTTACTGACAACGCGCGTGAAAAGAAATACAAGAAAAAAATGATCGCATGATCACAGAGACTGAAAGTTTCCACTTACTGCATCACCAGTGTAACAGTTACGGCTAACTCTAAAAAAAACTGCCATCGACTGGCATCGCACAAAAGCTACCTCAGTGCTTTTGACCTTACGCAACCTTTAAAACATGCGCTGAGGTATGCTTGCACATGTAGTATTAAACAAAGGTGGTAGCTAACCTACACAAATGAATTTTGATCGTATGTCACCCGAAAAGGGCCCCCACAGCCATGTAGATCATTGTGAAGAAAAATCATGTCATCATAATTAGTATTCAAACAATTGAGACATGTATACTAATTTTTTTTCAACTTGCATTCAAGCTACTTGGCATCCCGGTAAGACATAAAAGACGTTGCCTTGACTTACTGTGTGGGGATTGAGGCGGCTAGACTCAGCAATGGTGTGTAAGTGGTATTGTGACGATCGTGTCTGCAAATTATTAAACTGCTGCACAGCATGACAGCAGCAGAAATTTCTTACATTTTTTTTCAGTTTAAGAAATTTTTTAAAGTTCACATGCTGTTCACGGCTCCCGTCAGGTAGCCCTGCTTCCTGCCAGTGAAGCAGGGTCATACGTATAAATGTCTCATTTACACACTGCCTTCAATGTCACTGATTACGTACAAAGACTTTGGCCAAACATCCAATGCAGAACATGCAAAACCAACTCTGGAACTGAGCCACGGAACACAAAGAAAAAAAATGCAAGGAATGTGGCTTGTGGATGATAGTTGTGGGAGAGGTAGAGGTTGTCTATGTTGGCAGTGAACCTCGCCTCCTGGCTATGTGGTGGCAAGACTTTTCCCTTTCTGCTACCTCTTCTAATAATAATAAAACAATTTGAAAAATGCTCGCGCTGCTAGAACGCCCCGACAGGCTTTACAACTTGCAGCATATAACCGAACTTTTCTATGGGGTCTGGTTGAAGGTTCATTACATTTCTTTTTATTTACAGGCATGTACAGGCATCTCTACATGCATGCACAAACTCTACATGCACAGGTGGTGAACTCAAAAAGGTTCATTGCTGCAAGACAGGCTGAATGAGTAAACACAGATGAAAGCGATAAACATCTGTCTTACAACAACAAACCTTTAGTTGCAAGTCAGTGCTTCTTTTTTCGTAGGTGTGTTGCTAAAACATGTTCACACATCTCTACAGCAGCAATGGCCAGCCAACCAGGCCCACAGATATCAACTTTATGAAATTCTTGAATACCGCAAAAAAATATGGATACAACACAATGTAAAATGAACAAAAAGGAAGAGCTGAGGGGCTTTGACATGACAACAACAGACAAGGAAACGTATATAAAGCATAAAGGAAAATAACTGTCATTTTATTTGTAATGTCAACATCACAAGGAGAACGGAAATGAAAGTGGACAAAATATAACTTGCCACTGCTGGGAGCTAAAACCAAAACCAATTGAGCTGGAGGCTATTCCACCATCAATTTCATAGAATGTTTATGTGTACTAGATTGGCCTCTTGGAGTGTTCTTGCACGAGTAGCGTTGGCTAACACTACCAGGGCTACCAGGGCTAACACTATCTAGTACATGCACATTCAGGCCCAAGAAAGTTTGCAGAGGGATAGCCATTGCTGCAGCTCTACTGGTAAAGCAATGCAAGCATAATGCAATGGTTGTGGCTTCATCTCCCATTAGTGGGAAGCTACCTTTTTATATACTTTCATTTCCCTCCTTATTTTTCCATTTCGATATAAAGTAAATAAATTCATCAACGATTTCCTTTTGTTTCATTGTCTCTTGGCTTTATTATACAAAAAGTATACATTAAAAAACATTAATCTTTGAATTACTCTCCTACTTGCATCAATTTAATTTTCAAGTAAAAATGCGTATCCTCACTGACCTCTCTAATGTGTTTGAGCAGAGAGACGGCAAAAGTTCGAGGTCGTCCTGTGGTTTGCATCTTTTGATTGCACTTGAAAAATTGCCTAATTCCTCCAATATTAACTGACTCTAATCTTTCTTTTTCCTTTTCCTCCCCCTTGACTTTGCTTCAGAAGCAATGCTTCCTAACGTATCCAGCTTACGACTGCCTGCTGAAGCCAGCGATGCTTCTGACTGCGGACTGCTGTGGTGTGCCTCAGAATCCTCAGGAACCAGAACTTCTTGAAACATGGGTGATTCAAGAGATTCCAAAATGTCCTGAGACTCCACAGACTCATGCGACGCCGAAGACAGAGTCGATGCTGGCGCTTGTGACTCTTCACTTGACGGTGATGGCACTTCAAGTGTTGTCAGATCGGAAAACTGGCACATTTTTTGTTAAGATGTCTGCAGCACTTCCCTCCTCACTCGATGGGGGCACTGGTGGAAGGTTGGCGGACATCCTGCATGTGAGCGTAATAAGGGTTGCACATACTGTCAATGTGTAAATAATGTGCCAGTCTGGATGCAAAAATATATGAAGGCTCAAATCCGTCCACATTTGTTTTAGTGTGTGATTTTATTAGAGTACACTGAAGCTCTGAATCAGTTTTGTAGGGACAAAAGTGGCTTGCCTACACAACCAGAATGAACAGTTTCTGCATGCGCGTAAGTGTAGCTTTTGTACCTTTTTCTGTTTTTGCTTGTGATGCATTTAAGCAGTTCTTACGGGATCTGCATGCCTAAAGCCTAGTGATTACTTCTACTCAAAACAGTGCATGATATTTGGAATGTTTCACTTTTGAAATAATTAGCAGAAAGCATTCCACTACATTTACTCAGTAAAACCACTTAATAAATTTCATGTTGAAGGACCTATGCTTGCACTCTCTAAACATAGAGTAGTAGTACTGTTAGGTCTTGCTTTAGTATAAGGCTCTCTCCTGTTCTAGTTTTTCTACTTGAAACGTTCTTGGCTTGTAACTTTGTTTTCCTTTCACTTGTTTGTAAACTTCATCTCATTCTAAACTGTTTTTCTTAACTGAATGTACGTCTAAACATATTGTGTAGCTGTGTACGTAGTAGTCAGTGCATTTGTTGTTTGTATTTAGGAAGTTACGTCTAATAATGTTTGTCTTCTTGCCATCTGCCTTGTAAAGGGTGTTTTGGCCCAGCAAAGCTGACCTTAGCGAGCAAACCCTTCCAGAAGGTTTCTTACAGCCAAGCTTTTTTTTGCCTCTTCTCTGGACTTTCCTACCGCTGCTCCTACTGTCTTGCCAAATAGCTCGCCTCATACTGATATTAATGTAGTCGTTGAACCATTGTCATCCCAGCTGACTACTGGCTACTGTGTTGCACGAGTGACCAGTACTGGACGTAATGCAAATACCAATTAAAATAATGTAACTAGATCGTAGTTTTAGCATGTAAAATTTCAATAATCATTTTTTGCACGGTGCGAATGTGTTAAACTGGATCATCTAGTCCTTCCTTCAAAATTTTGCTAAGCAGGAACAGCGTTCTCTACAAACATCGTGAAAGCTTCGCTTAAACCAGTAACCACAGCACCTGGGATCTGCAGAATAACCGCAGGCTCATAATTAGGTAAGGACACTGCTGAGCAGACCCAAAAAGAATTATCAATTACACAGCTGACAATGTCGTCAATACTATGGCGCATTTATTCCTACAGCATGATGACACTGAATGTATCCCTAAGCAAGCTAGGTAATATTTGAGGGTCTGTGATGAAGCACCGATTTGCACACTGCTGGCAAGCAACAAAATGCAAAATTAAAACTGTGCATTGAAGTGCCCAAGGTACACATGAATATAGCAACATTCAATACTCAGTTAAATACTGGCCATTGACTTGCACGCTGCCTTCTAGGATCAGTGCACAGAATAAAAAAAAAACTACTTGCATGTTTTGTGTTTTGTTTTTGTGTGTGCATCATGCAAGCCCTTTTCTTTTTATTCATCCTGCTAATTTCTATGCGATATTCTCTGTAATTCTGTCTTATGCTTTATTGTTAGGTTTTTAAGTGCTATTTTACTTGCTATTTTGTACCTGTATTTCTGCTTTCTCTGCTCCCCACTGCAAAGCCAAACTGGCTTTGTGGGCACCTAAATAAATATACAAAGCTATTCTTGTACTGCTTGTATGTCCCCTTACCGGATCACATTTAACGAAATATGCAATAATCGGAGCGGCGATGCAGCACAAATATTTTATCGCCAATTAGACAAAGCTGAATATAATGCATACTGTGCGTCGACTTGCTTGTGTAAGCACAATTTTGAGTCTATTCCCATAAGTGCGGTGCATTTCCAGCTATAATACAAACATACGGCATCGCCGGTCAACGTGATAAAGGGAAAGCACTAAAATCCCGTGTTTCATTTTTAACACGCCGGCTAAGGTGGAAACTTCAAGATCACTTACGGTCTACACTCCATTGTGTAGCGCAGAAACATCATCTGGTCGAAAAACAGCCAGGTGACGTCGTCGTAAACGTCGACTGGCACGGCGCGGCTCTTTTCTTTCTGAAACGTCTTCCCAGGCGCCGAAATGTATTCCCCAGGGACTTCCATCACTTCTGCAGCGCTGTGATAACGTCATCTGCACAGATGAAACGCGTTTTCGACATCTGCGAGTCGGCTGATGAGAGAGGCAGCTTATACCAGTGCCACACAGCTAGGCTTTCGATGGCGATCGAGCGCGATCAAATTTCTCGATCACGATCGGTTCTACGCACATTGCGCGGTACAGGCAATCGTGATCACAAAATCCGACCCCGATCGGGCTCGATCGCGATTGAAACTGCTCCGCTGTGACGCCCGTATAAAATTCCGAGCACTCACCTGTTCGGCAGCGTTGGGCATGACGATCCACGACCACCTCGTCAAGTGCTTGTTCTAGTGGCGCTTGTATTTCGCCTGCTACCAAAGCGCAGGTCGAGCCTCAACGCAGGCGATCAGCGCTTCGTTGTTGATCGCCTCCATAGCCTCTGTGCTCTATCGACACGAAACCAGCAGCGACTCCCGGCGTCTCCGCACGATTCTGAAACTTCAACAATCTTTCCGAACCGCCGGAAATGTACATGCGGCCCACGTGACGTCGGTGCACAAGCTGCCACTTCCGTCGCGTACGCTCAAAAAGACGCCCAAGATCAAGACCTCCTTGACGCGCGCGTTTCCTGCGCGTCTGCCCTCTCTAGACGCGTAGGACAGGCGCGTACGGCCTCGCAGACGCGTGACGCGCAGCCAGGCACGATTCACCGCGTGTGGTTGGGCCTTAACGCTATTCTTGCGGGATGAGGCACATGAAGGGTACCTACGCTCGGTCGGCCACTGCGATAACACTAGATACGCTTGCTCGTCGATATCTGCGTCAATCAACAACGTAAGTCTTTCTTTTGATTGCAATGGTAGGCCCTGCCCAAACGGGCAAGGCCTCTCAAAAATTGGCCTATAGGCTCATTGGAGTGTCCCTCCCCACGGTAATCTTTAGTAAAAGGCGAAAGATTAATACGTGGATTTGAGGAGAGACCTGAGCGACGAAGATACCGATGCTTTCCGAGGCTGGTCTCCTAAATGGTGTCACTTACTTGGCCAGGTGGACTTTCAAGCTTTTCTCAAATTTGCATGCTTAAACCTCAACTCTTGTTATTATTTATCAAGTGCGTTTTTGACTGCCCTTTTCTTCATGTACTTTTTAATTGAGAAATTTTACTTGTTGCCGTATTCATGCGTAAAGACTAATAACATTGTTAAAAATTGCTTGGATTCGTGGCACTGAACGACTCCCATTTTTATGCGCTGCGGTCGCCATCTGTTGTTAATCATCGAAGTTGTGAACGCATGCGCGGGGTGGTTGATGGGTTTTTTGTAATTGTTCTGTGGGCTGTGCTGTTGCTGCCGTGTGGTTGAATTTTCTGTGTGTTCTTTTTGGTGCACTATATATATTTCTAGTGTAGTGTACGATTTCTACAATAATAATAATGTTTTTCCAAGTGTACATAGAATCGCACACGCTTTTGGTACCAGTTTTGTTTTGACAAATAGGGCTTAAAATGGGTGCACCCTTTCAGGTGCAGCCGTTTGTCCCACAACGATAATCGTCATCTGCGGTTGTTGCGTTTCCCATGCGTTTCCTTTGTTGACAACTCGGCTCTCGCTACTTTGCTGCCGAGAATGCTCGGACATCGGCGGGCTGTGTCAGAGATAACGCGCAAGCCGTTCGTGACTCGGAAGTGCCGAGCTCGCGGCGTTCAAGAAAGGAAACGCGGGCTTACAGACGACGATTATCGTTGGGACAAAATAAGTCCCAAAGGGTGTTTTTTTTTTTTAAGATTGTAGCGTTGCTGGCAAGCAACGCGTACGTGTCGCTTGGTTTCTCGTCAAAATATTTGGTAAAGGCTTACTCCCAATGAGCTCAAAGTTCTCCAAAAATGTGTGCCTTCGGGTCACGTCGGCCAAGCATGTTTTCTGAGCCGCTACTCTGGCCAGTTCAGTTGCATGTACGCTAATCGGCTCCGCCGCCAACATATGCGTATGATGCGCCGTGCGCTGCCTGCAAACGGAAGCTCATCTTACGGGCGCAGGAAGGGCAGCGGAATTCGTGTTTCAGCAGCAGCTGCACAAAAGTTCAGTTTTCATGACGTAATGTGGGTTCCACAAGCTCGTCTATGCGGGGGGTCAATATATTCCCTAAAAATCATGCTCGGTAAAACAAAAGAAAATCGCATCTATTCCACTCCATAAATGTGGGCTACCAGTGGAGCTGTAGAATAGACAAAGCACACCGCTGAATGTAAAAGTTTACTTATTTTGGGGCTCTTCCCCTCCGCGTCCGCAGAATACTCTGAGAACATGCACAATCGCTACTAATAGCCTCTCAACCTGTCTCCGTGTCCAAATTGAAGTGCGTCAAGCATCTCAAGATGCTGGCTTGCCCGGAAGAAATTCGTGAAGACGTTCTATGCCACATGTCGATCCGCACGTCCGTGGCGTCCCATATGGATCTGATAGTTGCTTTAAAAGCTTTGTAAAATTCACTTGAATGTCCATCAGGGAGGTGTGTTATCGTTAAAGGCAGCTGGTAGATAGCTAGCTCTTGGATCGTAAGGGTACCACTGATGAATGTATATTCATCATCCTGTAACGGTTTTACAAGAGACACAAAACTCTCTAAGGCTTTTGTATCATGATCGTCAGGCGGGGCACTAAACAACACACTGCAGTAAGTTTCGAACTGAGAAACTGTCATTCGTTTTTGGTGTAGACTACCTGAGGAGTATATTTGAATTAGTTTCAATATAGCGCGATGTCGCTCATCAAGATGAGTTTGTCGTGTTGGCTGCTCAAGGTGCAGAGCACGCCTATTTCGAGGTCGGACTCGCACCTATGTAACGCAGTGAATGATACTTTCGTAACTCACATTTAAGGTTTTCTATGTCATCAATGTAAGTGCCGTTCATTTCTCATTCCATCTGATAAAGGCTACATAAGCTGTTAACACGCATTCTTTCTTCATTTTTTCTGTAGAACGCTTTTCTACAGCCACTGTACAAACCTCTTGCTTAAAGAGTTCCCAAGCAGCAAATAATGGCATGTCAGTAGATAGAGAAGTTGTTAAGGCCATATGCATGTTATTAATAAATTCCTGATCACTTAGGAGCTCAGAGTCAAGCTTCCAGCGTGCCTACTGTGGTCGGAAATTAGTTACAGATCTCTCACCAATTGGCCATTTTTACTACAAGTATAGAGGTGGACACCCTTTGCGCAATCTTTTTGCAAGGCTCACACAGTTTTAATTCCCAAAAGTTCACATAAGGAGAAACCGCATTCTGCATCGATCACATTGTCAAACGTGGATTATAATATTTTTGCAAGTTTTATATAGCAGATTGCAATTTGCAATGTCAATTCTCATTGGTACCCGTCAGACGTGTGGAATTAGGGGCTGATCCATTTAAACCAACATGCATATCACCCATATACTTCTTCAATACTGTCACGCATTGATGTTGATGCATTTCAATTTGGGCACCTCAACAGGTTGAGCAGCTATTGGTAGCAATTGTGTGTGTTCGTGGAGTATTCTGCAGACGCTGAAGGGAAAAGCCCCACTGAGCAGCTTGCAATGCTCCAGGTAGACCTTACTAAAACTTGATCATATCAGTCACTCCTATTTATTTTCTCTTCTGGATCATGCCAGTGTTGGCTCTGTTGTGCTTAAAGGCTTTGCTACACCTGTTGTTCTACTCGTTTCGTCATTAATGGCCATCTCTCTGAACCCGTTTCTATTTGCTCTTCAGTAAAACAAGGATGCCCGATGTCCCCACTACTATTCACCCTTTACCTGGAACTGCTATGCTTAAGCGTATTTCAGCCTGGTTACATCCATGGCTTCAATATATTGGGTAATGAATGTGACGATCTTAGTCTGTGCAGATGATCTAGCATTCTTCTGCACGGATAAGCCTAGTGTTTAAAAGTATTGGCAATAGAGGAATCTGAAGGCGCATCAGAAGCACGAATGAACTCGTCGAAAAGTTTAGGCTTATGGTTGGCTCCTCGTGCTATACACCAGAACAGTTAGCAGGCATTAAGTGGACTGATGTCCGCCGAAGTATCTTGGTGTTCTGCTAGACACATATAAATTAAGCACACACTATAGAAAATAGTGGGTTTCGGCCCTGCAAAGTTGTGCCCAGACATTCTGTCCAGACTGACTTTGTACTTTTGGAAAACCAAAGCCTGCAATAAGTTTTTGGGAACAAGAATGTTGTATGTATTTCAAGTTATTCATTGTGCCAGGCTCTACATCCAACGCTTTCACTGAATCTTGCAAACCTTTGTATGGTCTCCCACTTTTGGGCCCATGAGGTGAGACAATATTTTTAGGCCCGTTAGTCAACGTGGGCTGGGCTTAGTACATGTTTATGTTCGGCAGACAGTGTCTCATTCTTTTGTTGCGATACTCCACATCCAATAATTCTGTCATTCATGCAAGTCGCACTTGTTAATGCTTTAACTGATTTAGTTGTTTCTTCAAATTTTTCTTTGTGTTTATGCTTCGGGTGGTTCATGCAACCATGCAGTAGCTCTTGCTACTTGGTGGTTCGTTTCCCGACTGTTCGGTTTCCACTGAATACTTGTACTCTCTGTTGCGTAAAATGTTATACAAAGATTTACTGTCCATGCTATTTCTGCCTCCATTTTACCGATCACTATACAATAAATGGCCAGGCTACATTATGCTAAAGCGAGTTCATAAAATGTATATATCCCCATGCTGCAAAACATTCTTTTATAAACTTCATAGTGAAACTATACCAGTAAAAACATGGCTACAGAAAAAGGGTATCTTTGTCTCTTTGGTTAAGTGTTGCCTTTGTGATGTGCCAGAGATAATTGAACATAGTTTTATTTGCTGCAACGACACTATCTAATTTTGGGATGTCCTCCAACAGACTTTAAAGATAGACTTTGAAATAAACTCCCATCTGTGCGATATCTGCTGCCAACCTCTGATGTTAATGGACCTTTCGGCATGTTTTTTCTCATGGGAATGCACACTTTCTCATGGGAATGCACAAAACGAGAATGATGGACTGAAACACTGAAATGGTTGTACCTACAAGGGTGCGTTTCATCCAGATGACTGTGCATGTTTATGATGGACTTGATACATATTCAACCAGACTGGTGCCCCATTTTGGGTGGGGTGCCTATCCTTACCACCCTTCTAAAGTGGAACCAACATTTACACCGAAAACAAGAACGCAGCCTTTTCTGTGTGTGACTGTCATTGTGCCTTCCATTATATGACTGTGCGCAACTGGTGAATGCTTTATCGGGTTGCATGCTACTATAATAAATACCAAGAAAAAAAGAATGCATCCGTGGCGTAACGGTTTGAATGTCAGGCTTCTGTGTTAGAGGTCCTGTATTCGAATTGTGCCGGTGCGCGATCTTAATATTGTTTATTTAATTTTTATTACACAGTATGCTGGTGAAAACAAGGAATTTACAAAGTCAAAGAGACGTTTAAAGCCAGAAGGACGAAGTTCATGCAAATCCATGTACTCGCCCATAATTCCCATGCTGGCTGAACCGCCCCAATTGCAGCTCCCATAGACACTAGTGCTAGAGTTCCCTCTAGTAATTATTGTATAGGTGGTTTCTTAGCTTTCCTCTTGCTACGCCAGGTGTCGGCACATGTCTTAGTGGTTTGGTTTGCCTCCTCATAAAGGGCGTGGGGGCTTTGAGGCACAGACACTGAAAAATGTATGGGAGGCTAACCATGTACAGCTCTGCTGTAAAAATAAGCGAGGGTGAAGTGAGCCCCTGCCACCCCATCTAAGGAAACGTATTGCTTGTTCATCCCTTCCTATAGCGTATATTACACGTGTGACCAGTAGACTCCAGTAGACAGTCTTCCACTTCCTCTTCGTCTCCCTCTTGCGTGCATGGTCCTGTCCAAATGCACCCTAACAATATGCTGGCACGCAATGTACGTACGCTTTAACCGTCTATTGAAATAAACACCATTCCTTATATTTTAAAGACATGCGTACCTAATGAACACTAATGTACCATATCACGTCGCAAGTAACTAAATGCGATCCAGATCAGTTATGCGCCTCTTAACCACCGTAAATAAAAACTATGTTGCACATGCATACTTACCAGCTCCTAATCTATGCTTTAAACCATGCATGCATGAGGAGTGTTGAAACTTTTTGTCCATAGGGCCAGATTGACAACCGTGCAGTGGCGATGTCGATGGCCGGACAATAAAAAATGAAATCAACTGTGGCAGAATTAATGTCATGATGGCTGTCGATGGTAATGCAATTAGCATTCGAGCAATGTATAGTGACACACTGCCTTTCTGAAGTGACATATTCATTTAACATTTGCAGTAGTCATTCTGAGACATCCGTTGCTTTGGCTACATATGCGACATACTCCGGTATCGTCCCACTTAGCGATGGCAATTGCTTGCCAAGGTTGCTCATGAGCATGGCAGCACGACAACGACTGTACGATGCTGACGCAGTGACAACAGCAGACTGGCCTTTTCATCAGTCGATTGAGAAGTGGAATGATGTCGATGGAATAGCAAAGGTGGCATGACGACAATGAGATGAAATGATGGCAAATGTATAATGTCGACAGTATCACGACGACATGATAAAATGGTATGAGAACCGGATTACAAAGCTGGAATGACTTCAATTGCATGACCCCGATAGCATAATATGATGACAATTAACTAATGCATGATGACCATCTGACGGTGGCACAGCGACAATGATGCCATATGTGTGATAACGGCGGCCTAATCAAGACTGAATGACAACATTGTCATTGCAATAGAAAGAAATGATGTCTGTGAATCGAAACAGCATGATGACAATGAAATGACAGTACTAAAGTGATGATATGGTAAAACGTGACAACGACGATTTGTGTGATGATGACGGCATGCCGAGAATCAGTTGTCGAAGTATAATGGTGATGATGGGACGACTGCGACTACATCACGACAATGGTATGACAACGAATGGATGACAACTGATATATGACAGCCATGGTGTGACAAAGACTGTATGATGAATTAATACAATGATCACGAATACAATGATGGGGTGTCAATGTCGGCATGACGAGAGTCGGATGATGAAGGTTGTGCAATCACAATGGCATGATTGATGGCGACAGTATGACAAGGGATGCATGATCCCAATTGTCCCACGATGAGGCGATGACAACAGTGGCGTGACTATGGCGGCATGATCCTGAGTGAATGATGACAGCATAATTACAATAGAATGGCGAAGAAGAATTTGACGCAGGCAGTATGGTATGATGGTAGACCAATGGTAGACGCTGACTACAAAATATAACAAATGTACTCTCAGAATGGCACCAATTGTAACGAAATCAAATTGCAACATATTAAAATAGGAGCAGTAAATCAACAATTAAAAATATCAAAGGTGATCATCATGCCGATAAGTAAATGTGGACTAGAATTCCCAGCAAAAAAACAGGAGGGAAGAAAGTATTCACATATTTACATCAACATGCACACATGTTTGCAGTGTTAACTATGTACAAAGAGGCATGTGATGACAGTAAAATGCCTCACAGGGCATACAAAATAATACTGTATTTCAGTGCATGGGAATTGTGTCCCGTTTCCAAGATGTAGAACGGGGGCTAATGTAAGTGGTGGCCCCTGTGTTTTGACTTTATTATTCCAGTGAGCTGCTGCGGCAAGCCTGATGAGCCTGTGTATTAAGCAGAGAACTTGGGTGTTGGTTAGTCAACTTAGCCCTGCATCTCTACTTCCTATTTTTCATTCTGGAGAAAGCTTGCATACAAAGGTAGGTACAGTGCTAAAAATTGGCACATGCTCACGGGCAAATTGCTTTGAATTTGGGACCTGTTCAGAGACTAGTAACTAATTGAAATTGACTAGCTTTTATTCTTTATGCTTCTACTTTAAGAGGTTCATTTGGCTGCATGCAGCTCAATTTTTGAAAGTAACCTGGCAGTGCACCCATGCTGCCACTAAATGGATTTTGGAACATTTGCAGTTCGCGCTTCTTCCTGGCTCCAAGGAAGAAGCGCAACAGCAGATGGTTTCATGAAGCCCTGCTCGGAGGTGGGGGCCTGCCTGCAAGATGGCTGTCGTTGGATATGGACCGATGACGCTGGCCGATCAGGAGGCCACTGTGGCACAAATTTGGAGACCTTTGTTCTAAGCCACCATTAACTGTAGCGTCACAGGGTGCACTTTTGACTGCAATAGAACTAGATCCGGATTTAATTTCTCCATCACGATTGGCTCCCTTCCCCATTCTACCCAACGAAGTCAATCACAATGGCAAAATTGGACCCGGATCGGGCTCGATTGCGATCAAAAGCAACCTGTGTGGCACCCGTATTATGATTACTATGGCTGAAAGCATTTAGGAAACGTACATTATGTTTTGCAACGCTAAACGAGACAAGAGAAACAATGATTCAGTTCCAATTGACAAAGCATTTTTCAAGAACGGCTGTTGATTTCGCGGTAATGGGTTGGTTACTATATGAGAAAATAATGATCAAAGTTTAATTGCTGAATTTTGTGCCTAAACCTCGGCGCCGGTGCATCAATGCAATGTTATGGATTGCAAAGTATTTTGTCACATTTCTGCCGTTGGGAGTTCACTAAAAGTTGTCGAAACCTTTAGAGTTTGGTCTTTGGCTCTTTTATAATATGATGTAGTACTGTTTTACTGATAAAAATATAACTAGGCCGAGCAGAAGGCATCAATTTTAATTTGACGCAGTGTCGGCACCTGTCTATCATTTTCGAGTCTTCTCACTGGAAGAGAGGCGCTTTTGGTATTGTGAAAGAGTAATCTTATAACACTGCTCAAATAAGTTCCACAGTGTCCCTTTAAAGGTCGCATGCTAAATTAAGCTTATAGGTGTAGTTGGAGTCACTGTTTCTGACCATGAAACGACACGCACAGATATTGTAATCTTTTATTGTGCTTAATTAGCTATTTCAGCTTACCAAGTCTTACCATATCGCTTTTCCTTCTTCTTTTATTGTGAGTGGTCATTCTGCTGCTGAGCATGACATTGCAGTTTTCATTCCCAGCTGCAATCTGTCTCATTCCCATGGGGGCAGAGTGCACAACGCTCCTGTAGTGTACTTTTGGGTGCGTTTAAAGAACTCCAGGGCAGGTGGTCGAAACTGACCAACTCCTGCCTTACGGTTTCTGTCATAGCCCAAGGGTTGCCTTGTGACATTATAAACAACCTGTAATTTAGATGTTGTATAGTGCTGTGACCATTTAAACTCCTCACTATCGAGCAGACTTTGCATTGCCAGAACTCGCAAGCTTTATTCATAGCAGTGCTGACACTAAACTGCGGAAGACAGCTGCTGAAGTGACTGCAAAAGCACAATGACGCAGTGGCACAGTCTGTTGTTTCGTTGTCACGCTGGATGCATGCACGTTGGGCTTGTACGTGCAATGTGGAATTGCATACTGGCAGCCAACGCTGTTATATGTCACTCCGCTAAATTTACGTGGTACTGCTTTCCATACATTGTGGCAGTGTGCAGAAGTGCAACATCAATCAAACCAGCTCAACGGGGAAGCACTGGTATCTATAATGCAAGTGCTGCATATGAAGAAAGGTGACTGGCCAAGGAGAAGATGACGTTAGTAAATGTATTGTTTTGAATAACATCAAAGAGATTTAATGGAATTGAGAAAAGATTGTACCTGAAGCATTCAGATAGGCCTCATTTAAGTCTAATATATGGTGGCTGAAGATTGAGCTAGGCGGACGTGCAGTCCACCTAAAGCTATGGAGTGCAGATCAGCGCTGGAAAGTATAACCACAGCGCGTCAGTTAAATAAAGGCCAATTGCAACGAAATTTCACTTTGGCTAAATTGGTTGTAGGTGAGCAATATAGACAGCACTGGAAAGAACCAATTGGCAGCAAAACTGTAGGGCTGGGAATTGGCAACTTTCCCAACCTCGGAGCTCATGCCGAAGAACCACACTGGTTCTCAACATTATGCGTTGCCTGTCACTTCTGGCAAGGGGCAATGACCACGCTTTTATACAGGGCTTTTTTGTTTAGCTGCACGAAATTTTTTAAATAAAAATATAACTCACGGTAATGCTATGTTTACCATTAGAGTCTACGGATTGGCGGCCTCTAGATACAGAGCAATTGCCGCCCTTACGTGCGTAATTAGTGAAGTTACGGTGATGAACTTTCTCATTATCAACAATAGGTGGCTACAGGAAATTAGTACTTTGGGGCCCATCCTTGACACTACCTATCCCAACGATCAAATTTTGAATAGCAGATTTCATGTGGGAGCTACACGAACAATTATTTCCCCTTGGCAGGCTCCTTGAAACCGAAAGTGGCCAGAAAAGAAAGCCTCTGTGTTGTCTACGTCTCCCAGGTCATCGCCGGTCCGGTCCCCAAGCAGCTTACGTTATCTCTTTGCTGTCTGCGGCGTTGGCCTAGCGCTTCAATGCCGGTGGGCCGCCAAATTTACTTCATCATTCCATTGTGCGCCACATGTTCACTTCCACTGATTAAATGCCATTTCAGGGGCCCAATGGAAGGACGAAGGAAATTTGGTGGCCCACCGGCATTGAAGCGCTAGGCCAATGCCGCAGACAGCAAGGACTTAACGCAAGCTGCTTGCGGGGCCGGACCAGTGGCAACCTCGGAGACGTGATGAAAGGCGGGGGGTGGTGATATCGACAATGCAGATACTCTTTTGCCAGCCACTTCCAGTTTCAAAGAGCCTTCAAAGGGGAACTAATTGTTCGCGTAGCTCCCACATAAAAACCGGTATTCAAAATTTAATCGTTGGGACAGATAGCATCGACAACGGGCTACAAAGTACTCATTTGCTGTAGCCACCTATTGTTGATAATTAGAAAGTTCATTATCATAACTTTGCTAATTACAGACGTAATCGCAGAAATTGCTCTGTATCTAGAGGCTGCTCATCCGCAGACATGAATGGTAAACATAACATTACCACAATTTACATTTTTCGAAATTTAAAATTTGGTGCAGCTAAAAAAGACACCTTGTGCATCTAATTCCCACACACCAAAATTTAATTTTAGCATTCTTGTGATGCATTCACTTGTAGATCAAATGTAAAGCCATATTGAAGGGAAAAATTATTTCAGCTGTCCTAGTAAATTATCCCTACACAGTAACAAAAATGCCACTCTAACTGCCTACAGACGCTTCGCAAGCCACAAAAAATGCAATAACGAGGCACATCGTGAGAAAAGTGGCTATCCTACTGCGACATTGTAAACTTTGACTCCATTTCCTGGGGTATTTGTATCACGAGTTTAAATCACCTCAAAACAGCACAACAGTCCTTGATGTGTGCAATCTCCAGAATGTGCCAGACAATACGGGCTACGCTTTTCAACAGCCATTGTTTCTATATTCTCTGAAAACGGAGTCCGTGTGATGCGAGCGCTGTCGGCCGCAGACATGTGCTCAGAGTTTCGCACATACCTGTAAAGAAAACTTGGCAGCCAAGGTGATGTGTCAGACTATGTTTATCTTCCAAAAGAGCCTAACACTGAACTTTGATTAAGAACATTTAATGAGTCACAATGGCCAAAATGTGATTACTTTGCTGTCCATAACATCACACAGACGTACTGTCCCTTGCATTACGATGAAACCTTTTCTGCTAATCAACCTAATACCGCAAGATCAAGCAGTTATTCAGGAATACCTAGCCATTCTAACCCAATTCAGTTTCTCTTCAGTGTCCCTTTAAAATATTACACAAAAGATACACTTCTCTCCATCTACAAAATCTGAAACTAGGGCATTTAAGCGGTGTAGGATTTTGTTGCAGTTTGCCTTTAACCGGAAAAGAGAATGAGAGCTTTATTGTTCCCCTCTGATCACCCTCCACTCTACTGAGCGTAGGCTTCTCAGAAGAAATAGGCAGTAGGGCACGATGGGCAAACGTTCCTCCGTCCTCTGCAAGATGCAGCCGCCCCTCAATTCATTGACACAAACCTTAGTCTTCGTTGCAGTACACTGAGTAGGCAAGATGAAGAACAGTCGCATGGACTACTCAAAATGATAGCCATCGCAAACTTATAGGCCCAAGTAAATGGTGTGGAAAGCTAAAGATTACACGTTCACATACAAGAAAGACCAGCAGCTATGATAAAGTAAATCGGCGCCCATAAATTGTCAGCAACAATAAAAAATGCACATTTAACAGTACAGAGAAAAGATCCCTGGGACTGAAATTCCAGTCAGGGCTCCCCAAAAAATACAGTAACTGTCAAGTCCAGGCCAAGTCCTTGAAAGGGGCAATCCAGTGAAGTGGAGCAGTGATGACTGGTTACTTGGCGTTTTTTTACTGATGGTGCACACACACTTATATGGGGAACTGGAAAAAGAGTACAGAACTGAAAGAAAAAATTGTCCAGACTAAAAAAAAGCAAGAGCGTAGCAGGGGGCGGCAGAAAGTTAGGTGGGGGGATGAGATTAAGAAGTTTGCAGGGACAACATGGCCACAATTAGTACATGACCAGGGTAGTTGAAGTATGGGAGAGGCCTTTGCCCTGCAGTGGGCGTAACCAGGCTGATGATGATGAAAAAAGCAACGGAAGCTGATAACAAAGAATTCAGTACAAGCTCCACCCACAAAACTGCACTGCAACTACTTTGAGCAGTCGTATCCGCGGGGAGAGGCCTTCGTCCTGCTGTGGACATAAAATAGGCTGATGATAATGATCCATGCCCCACCCCTTTCCTCTATACTAATAAATGGAGGAGGAGGAGGGAAAGAGATAAGTAGAAGGCAGGGAGGTTAACCAGAATAACGTCCGGTTGGCTACCCTACACCGGGGGGATGGGGGGGATGGGAAAGGGGAAAAGAGAACAGGGAGGAGGGAAGAAAAGAAGGAAATTGCGGCGAGTTCGCTGACCTGTGTGGCCTTACAGAAATTGCATTAATAGTCGCAGATGGTCGCACAAGCCCGTCGTCCTCTAATTAAATGGACAAGTGTGTAACGTGCCTGGGCACTTTATACCACACAAGTTAGACACAAAATAAACAGCAAAACTTTATTGCGCCTGTTTATAGGAGCTCAAAAAAATGAGCACACAGCTCATGAGGCATGTGCACACAATGTTGTATATTTACAGCTGAAAATATGACATTCCATTTACATGACAAATGCAGCACATTTGAATGGTGCACAACATATGAAACTTCAACAGCCTTCCCTAAAAACTAACATGTGGCAGCACTGTTGAATTTGTGTGCAAAGTAAACCTCTGAAAATTCACACTTGTTAAAAAAAAGTACATCTTTTTTTACATGCTCAGAAACGACCGTTCATTTCATTTCTTTGAAAATGTCAGAGTGCTTCGCTAGTAGTTAACCCTTTGACCTGCTACAACAGCTGTGTTCGACCAAAGCACACAGGCCCAAGACTTCCTGTTTGCACCGTAAAAGCTTGAGGCCCATGCCACATTAAAGGGGGGACCCGGGTGTTCGAGATAGAGAATCGGCCTAAATTCGAATTTTCAATTTTCGTTTTCCGCATTTCTGACCTGTTTCTATCTCCGAAATTTGGTTAAACATACCGCACATTTCTTCAGTTATCGTGACCTAAAGATGCGAGTCCGCAAGTGTTGCACTTTAAATTGGGGGACCTGCGAATACATGCGCTGAATGCCATCCCAGCAACTTTCCCTTTGATACCCCAGAAAGTCTCGAGGGCATCAGTAGCCTGCACACCACACTTTAACGGGCCTCTCACAAAGTTTAGGCATTGCATACAGACAAGCACAGTGTGTACACATAAGCTGATGACTGCAGCTACAAAGTATCGCCGTGTAATCGCGAGGGAACAACTAACATTTCGAACTAAAGCTGTGAATCCTTGCTTTTGGAGTCCCACTTCCTGCCGGAGTTAAATGAAGGTTGCACGCACATGAACGCCTCTACGTCAGACGCACTGCCTGCAACGTGACCGATTAACGTATTTAATGGAATCTAGCCCAGTACTTGTGTTCTTCAAATAATCATGTAACATGCTCTAGGGTTGGCTTAGATTTGAGGATATTAAAAAACACGCCAGTTTTTAAATTAATATGTTAAATGGATGGATGGATGCTCCAAGCGTCCCCTTTGGAACAGGGCAGTAGGTTGCACCACCAAGCACTTACTGTTATATTGCCTTATGTCCTACCTATGGTAAAAAACACAAACACACACACGAATTCCCATAACGAAACTTTCTGTACCCCTGTTGTGAACTTAGTTTTTGTACACCTCCATTGTTCGTAGTTTCCCTACTTTCCTTTCATCAATCTTCCATCACCTCTTACTAATCTCTACTGCGGACATGTTTAAACCAAGGGCTTGAGGGGAGCCAGAGGTGCCTAAACCGACCACTTGGAAGATATCTTCACATTCTAATAAAACATGCTTCATAGCTTCCCTAGCCTTACTGCAGCAAGCACGTTTCTTCCTTCTTATATCTCACTTTATAAGTGTGCATTCTAAGGCACCCTGATCTCGTTTCGAAAAGTAATGAGCTTCCCTCTGAGTTACCATAAATTTTTTTTTTCCTGAAATATGCTGCATATCTAGTGCCATCTAGAAAAGTCAGTATTGCAGCTGCTACTAGCCACGCCAATAGCAAACTGAAGTACACAACTGACGTCGCCATTCTGGCCTGTGTCATATCAGCATGTGGTGTGGCATTATCGCAAGGGCACCAAACAGGCGAAGCAACTATAATGCTGCTTTCAAATTAAAAGTGCTATCCGCAGAGGCACTGTCAAACACTCAAGTCAGGTGGGACTTCAGTATCGATGAAAAAGAAATCCGTTGTTGGAGGGGGCAATGGGAGACACTTTTCGTGTGCCAAAAAGAGATGACAGGGATAAGGAAGATAGCGATGAGGCTAGCAGCGATGCCTTAGAGAGAGCTCCACATGTGCATATTTAACAAATGTTTTCATTTTGTGAATGCTGCCCTCACTTTTTTTGTTCGGCCTACAGGTTCTGGCTTCAGGGGTTGGCTTAGAATTGGGGCCGGCCCAGATTTGATTAAATACGGTACGTGGCATGGGTGCACAACTTCAACTCGAGAAGTGCTGAAAAGCAAACCGGGGGGGGAAACCAAGTTAACGATGTAAATTAGGCACCATCCCTCCCTCTCATTCCTTGCCAAGGCAGGAAATGAGGAATGATGGTAAAGAGGAAGAGGTGCAATATTCTGCAACCTTCTAGAAAGCATGGCTCGGCACCTTGGCGAAGGAATGTTGCTTGCAATGCTGCTCGAGGCCAAGGGAGAGTGGGCCTACATTTGCAGTGAATTCGGCCTCCTGCCCGCACGGCAACGCGACATTTTAATTTCTCGTTTAATAATGCACCCAACTGAAACATTACTGCAGTAAAATGTCCCCCTGAGGGTACCTTGTGACTTCTAGTGTATAACGAAACGTTTACAGGAGCTCTGGTCAAGGGCCCTTTGAAGAATACTCGATAACGGTCATTTGTGGAGAAGTGAAACTTCTCTCAATGACTTTGCTAATGCTGGCAAAGTCAATAAGTATGTACAATAGTTAGTCATGTGGTTCGAAAGTGTTTCTGATCAACTGCTTCATCTTACTTTTATGCGACACACTGATGCTTACAATTTAAAACCAGCTGCAACATTTTTTTTTAGTTGATAGAAACAATCTACGATAGCAACAGTTTAGATCGCTGTCATGATTTTAAGGGAATAGACACGAGGCATCTTTCAGGACTTTATATACTATTCCAGTGCCGCCAAATTTTGCACCAAGGAAGTAGTCTTCATTTTTAATCGAAGGCAGCTGCTGACGAACAAATGCTGAAGCTTCTTTGGTCAAATCTCTCAAACATCAGTGAAAAATGCCAAACGTGACTGTACAGACATGAAACAGTGCCACAGTAGTATACAAGCACGACTCCCTTAGCCAAATCTGCCATTAGTGTAGCTCGCTTGGTATGCCTCAAAGACCATTGGCTTGTCTAACTCTTGACACACACACAAAATGAGACACTTCGGTGGGCAACAGTCATGCAGTGTTATGCAGCTTCAGCATAAAGAGAGGCGCAGTGGGGTATCATCCACGAAAAGATGCACCTTGCTGCATGCGAAGCTAGCATCTCGCACAGCCTGCTGTGCCAAAGCCAAGTGTCTGGGAACTCTGCAGCAACAGAATCTTGATGGACTTCAACATGTCCCACTGACTGCCAATCATGAGATGCTGCTTCCTCCAGTGCCACCCACCCAAATCTACAAGGCATAGCAGAGCGCTTTGCCACGTGCCGAATAAAGCCACGGCTACTCTCTTGTAACCTGCCTAGACATCCATCAGCAGTGGCACCAGTCATGCAGACATCAGTCTTACTGAAAGTCACTCCGCTTACTGCGACAGTTGAGGCCTACTCTCTTGCCAAGAAAAACGCTGTCTGTACATGTACACCACGTAACACAGTTGATCCGCAGCTTCAGTTTCTCCCGTCGTGCAGGTTAGTGTGATCACGTGCCCTCTGCCGAGAGCCCACCCTCTTCAAGAGTCTGTCGGTAGCCCAAGCAGCCCATTCCTAGCAAGCGTTTGCCTACTGTTCAGGGTTGGTCGGCTCAAAGGTGGGTTACGGGGTGTCGGCAAGTGATGTTTCAACAAAAAGTCACCTCAGAGGGTGCACTGCACAGGACGACGGGGAAAAAAAAAAAAAAAAAAAAAAAAAGAAAAAAAAGAAAAAAAAAAAAACCTCCTCAAAATGTCGGTATGTACAAAGCCGGTCATCCATCCAGGGCCTTCACTGTTCACTTATTGTTTAGGTTGGTCTGCTGAAAGAAGGCTGCCATCTGTGAGCTGTAGCCAAGCCCGACACCACGGTGCGTGTGTGTGGAGACGCGCGCCGCTTCGTACTGCTGGTCCAGGTCATGGAACAGCTTCTCCTGCTGCTTCAGCAGGGGGTTGACTGCAGGGTCTGGCTTATCAGTGGGCGGCGGCGGTTCGCCACGGATGCCCATGAGCTTGCGGAACTTGGCAGTCATCTTGCCGTCGTCGTCCTGGGCAAAGGTCATCTTCTCCCACACCTTGGCACATGTTGAGTTGGGCTGTGGCTGAAATGAGCGCATAAGAGGCACAATCAATCACAGTTCAGGCTGCAGGTCTGCATTATTTGTGGAACATGGAGTGGCACAATGTGGACTAATACCAGATTTTTTTTTTAGTGCTACATACAGTCATCGACCTATTTAACCGATTCTAGAACACAGATCTCTTTCCTTTTTTTTTTTTCGAAAGATGTAGTTCCGGAAATTATCGGCACACAGGGTGTCTACCAAGTTGACATTTTCAAATTCCTTAAGTTTTCCTGGTTTTCCCCGAGTGCCTTTGCAAAATTGCCAGAGTGACACAGAACTGTCTTATGTTAGGACTGGCTGATACTATGTCACCCAATGCTGTCACTCTCTAGTAAGCATGTTAAAAACTAGAAACTAATTAATCCAGTTTGAATAGAAAGGAGTAGCCTTTATTTTATTCAATACAGAAAACTGAGGGGAAGGGTTAGTCAAATGCACAGCGAATAAAATATCTTTGAATGAAAAATGGTAAAGCCCATTGCAAATTGAGTTGAACATTTTCAAATATGAATAAAAAGAGAAAATGACCTATTTCTATCAATGGATAGCAAGCTCATTGGTATTAGGCCCCAACTTTGTCACAAGTGAGATTCTCTCAGCAGCTGGAAAGTCAACCTCAACTGCCCCGACATACTCTCCTGCACACAATGCCAGTGTTGAGTGTCGCTGATTTAAAGAGCTTATTTTGTTTTGGATGAGGGTCACCTGCATCTCGACGTCAGCCAACACTTTGCTTTTTGAGCTCATGCTCCTTCTAAGGAGTGGCGGCATGCTTCCTTTCCTGTTCATTCCTCAAAGCATCTGTCCTTTGTGTTCTCATCCTCATTCTGCCGCGTGTTCGCCCTACGGACCATTTGAAGCATCCTCTTGGTCAGTTTGTCGTATAGTCAACGTACGATTTTCCGGACTCTCGAGGGGCCACGAAAATGTCAAAAAAATTAATGAATGTCTTTTGCTGCCCCTTAAGAGGAAGCTTTAGCTCGGGTGCTCCTATCTAGATACATGTAAAAGGAGAATTCGTTTTTCTCGTAACCACTGCACCAAATTTGACAGGGTTTGCTGCATTTAAAAGAAAAACTTAAAATCTAGTGACTGTTGGTTTCGAATTTTAGATTTATGTCGTCAATTTTTTATAAAAACTTGGCAAAATCGCAAATTTTCAGAAAACGAAACTATCAAGTTTACAACTCCGTAACTCAGCAAGAAAAAATGATATCGCAATTCTGTGAATTGTGCCTGATAGCATATCTAAAGCGGACAAAATTGATATGTTAAACATGAACCTCAAAAAATGGGGTAATGTGTAATTACAACTTTTGCAGAACCCTCGTAAACAACGTAACAAATTCACGTAAGATGTAAACTGACATATCAAATTTGTCCGCTTTGAATGGTCTAATGGATACCGTTTACAGAATCGTGATCTCTTTTTGATGCAGCGCTATTAGTTTGTAAACTTCGTGCTTCTATTTTTTTCGAACGCCTGAATTTTTGAAAGTCCTTTTAACAAAATTCAAGCCCGAAATCGAAATTCTGCTTCCAACAGTCACTAGAATTTAACTTTTTCTCTCAAATGCAACAAATTTCATTAATATCGGTCCAGGGGTTATCTCAGAAAAACGTTTTTGCGTTTTTACATGTATTTGAATAGGCCGCGTCGGAGTTGGGCCCGAGCTAAAGCTTCCTCTTAAGGGCTCAAATTGCCACAGGTACGTCTGAAAAACCTCTGAAGGCCTGCCAGTACACTTATTAGGCATACCTGTGCTCGTACTTCAACAGAATATGGCGAGTGCACGTCTGTATAATTAGGGAATACAGTGTCCCGTAACAATTGCCCCATCCCATGCTTGTTAAACTTCACCGCAATACTTCATGTATGCTTCACCGCGTAACATCGCTGTGCTGAAGCTAAGCTGGCTTTTGCAACCGGCATTATCCAATGCGTCAGGCTTTCTAAGCCTCGAAACCAATCGCGAGGATTACAGAGGCAGAGTCAGTGCCATTGCTGACAGCGGCGAATTCTTTCAATGAAAAGCACAGCCCCTAACTGTAAGAAGCTTTCTAGCAAATGTCGAAGCAGCTAGGCCTAGCCATACTGCAGTGCTGGCTACGGCTGCCAGCGGATCTGCGAAGCAAGATAATCAAAATAGCAGTGTTGGCTTTGGTTCACGCTGTTTCGGACCTGCGGTCGCAGCAAAAAGTAAAAAAAATCGGATGCCGAAGGGAAAATCAGTCGTCGCCTGTACACTGGCAACTCCAACGGCCGATGACACAGCGTCAAAGACAATTCATCACAATTCCTCTCTTTTACTCGAGCCAGCATTAGGGAGACTTTCGCTCCCTTTCAATAAAATGACAGCTAATTATCCCTGATAGAAGCACAATTTCTCCATGTTTTCCCTGTTGGTATACACCCTGTGCACATTACAATTACACATAAAAGCAGAACAGCGTACAGGATGTTGGCAACAGCCCACCATTGCTACTGTTGGAACCTGCGAACGCCACTCATCAGAAGTCCGTGCCGGAACAACTTTTCACTTATACATTATGACAGCTATACGTCCCTATCATTACAAAAGCTAATTCAAAAAATTCTGGAAACTTACATATGCACCAAGACAATCTAGTAAGTGCTACAGTGAAATCTTGATACAGTCTAAAACGGACCCATGTACAACAGACTTTCGAATATAATGAACCTTATTTCAACCTCAGTTTCCTCTACCTATATTATTAATGCAACGAAGTTCGCTTTTAACAGACCACACTACAACTATCGGCTACAGCGGATGAAATTAGCGAGAAATTTTGTCAATATCAGACGTATAAACCTCACTTTTTCTGTGTTGACACAGGCTGACATCTGACTTGCAAGGGTCAGCCGATGATCGGGGATAAATATAGCGCACATGCGAGGAAGGAAGGCGGAGCAAGAACGCGCTGTGTTTTTCTGTGCACGAGACACGAGGGGTGGGTGGGAGGGGGACAAGGCGGAAGAGGGGTTTTACTCTGGCAGCGGCTGCTTACGGCGTGGCCGCCGTATCTTGAAAGCTATCTGCGAGGTGGGCAAAGTGCGAGCGCAGGGGCCTCGTCTTCAAAGCGATCTGCGATGTGGACAAAGTGTGCCCTGTCTTGGCAGCTTCGTATTCACTGTGCTTTCGACGTTTAGTTCGCGTTGAGGCAAGAGAGAGAGCACGAAAGTTGATTCGCTCACTGATGCTGCACTTGCTTAATTTGCTATCGTAATCAATGCCTTGCCTTTCGAGCGAAACTGACTTTTTATTTTGGACGTTTGTCACTCACTCTTCGCAATAAAGTTCAGACATTGTGAAGAAAGTTTCGGAAGTGAGGCGTTTCGGATAAAACTACTCTATTTTTTGTAGGATTATTAAGGTTCGTTGTAATGAGATTCGACTGTATAACAGGTCTCACGGGACCACTGAAAATAATCGATTCATCTTGAAATATTGTTTTATGAGAAACACGCAAACTGGCAGTCAAAACTGAATGAAAAGAGAGGAGCTACCTACACCTGAAAGGAGTAAATCCGCAAATGCATTTAAGCTGATGACACAAATTCTACAGGGTAGGAGTGAGAACGCACGTTTACACGCAGTCATCTCCGCCGGGCCGCATGCACAGCTCGCTTAGACTTTGGATCTGTTACCACTGTTAAGCAAGTGTGCGTCCACCTGTATTTCCACGCGCTGTACTGACAATGGGCCTCTTCTGCTACCTGTGGACTGCCAGTGTGCGCAGCTGGACGTTCTTCTCGGGTGGCTTTGTCCACTGCACAGCACCACTTCAGTGAGATTACGCATGCCACAGGGCAACAAAGCGATCATGATGTAGCGACTTTCGAGTGTGCGCCGACTGTCACACACGAACCTTGCGGCGGTGTTTCTCCAGAGCGTGGCAGCTCTTCCCATGACCACCATGCTTGTACATAGCGCCTGCTGTTGCCTTAACACATTGTGTGGCATCCGAAATCTTGGTTATCATTATGCATTGGTGCTAGGGTAAGTGGCAATGGCAATTACGGATCCAAAAAAATCGGGTGCCTAAAAAACAGGTCAGCTTTGATAAGAGAATACACATGCGTAAACAAAGACTTGTTTTGCTAGAACCGACACCACATCAGATACCACATTTTTTTTTATTTCATGTAGCAGGAAAATACTCCTCTGAATTAAGGGGGGATGCGGGGATCAAATTGCGAAAATCGCAAAAAAGATCGAATTTTGGCAACGACGCGTTTTGGTATCTGCAATGCTTAATCTACATTGTATCAAAATGGTTTGACTGAAAATGCACTAAAAGTGCCCCCCAAAAATTAATTTATCAGTGCATAGGGCGAGAAAACAGCTTTAAATCGCGGAGCCCTAACTCGTCTTTCCCGCCACCGAACACCGCCATCTTGGTATCGTTCAAAAGCTCGAAGTTTCGCCATTACGTTTCTGAATTCTTCGGTCGTCGCCATCTTGTAACAAACACAAAAGAAGCGTGGGTCTGCTAGAGGCGGTCACACGGGCCCTGCGATGAAAGCGGGCCTCCGATTGGTTGCCGTATTGAAAGGCGTCTCGCCATTGGTTGCTGCTGCAGCAGTGGGCAAGCTGGCAACCACAGCGGACCGCAGTAGTCTGCTTTGAAAACCACACTGGCGTCTTTCTTCGTTTGACACTCGCAGAATTCGGATTTATGAAAGCTCCCAGGTCAGTGATGGATCGTCGCTCGTTCGAAAATAACTTTTAAATGAAGCATGCCTTCGGAAAACGGAAGCGCAAGCCTCCCACGGCGAGAAAACCCGACTGAACACTCGGATAACGTGCCGCGTTATCTTGCACTGTGCGATTGCAGTAGCGAAGCCGACAATCGCCCTGTGACATCGACACTGATAACAAAGCCACCGGAAGACGTGCCAACGGAGGCTCTTGCATCTGTGCATACGGCTGCGCGAGTCAGCAACCGAGATCGCGTTGTTGGAGGCGACGCGGGTCGAAGGTCACCATCGCTGGCAGAGACTGTGTACGTTTCCGATGCACCATACGAGACACGCAGCCTGCGAGTGAGCCCCAACCGTCGACGAGCTACGTACTGTATGGTGACTCAAGGCTCACCTGACGAATCGCTGCACGATTCAGACGCGCCTCGAGCTGCGTTTTGTGTCAGCAGTGACTGCAGAAGAGCAGGCATGCAGCGTCCACGACTCCCTTCGTGCAATGTCCGCAACTGAGCGGAAGTTCAGTTTGACAGACCAGCAAGGCCAAGAACAAATTTCGGCCCCTTGTGGCTGTGGGTTCATCATTGTGTCTGTTTCCGCGATTAACTCTTTGATCGCTAAAACTCTGTGCCCAAGATGCCAACAACGTTCTGTGGGTGTACACTGTGATACCAGGCTCAGTCTGGCAGTGAAAATGGTGGTCATGCATTACTCCAGACGGCTCAAAAAAAGGATGAACGCCTGAAGAATCCAAAGCCCACCAAAGGTGTAAGACGACGGCCGACAGCAATGATTCAAAATATTACAGCCCTGGTGCTTTTTAATAAATTCGCAGTGCTTTCAAAACTTTGCAGCCAGTTTTCTCAATTGCAGTATTTTTGTCAATCACCTCGCTCGTGGAAAGCGTAGCACAACAATGGCTGTACCGATTTTGGTCCAGTTTGTTTTGCTGTGATCCACAGGCTGTGCTGTACTTAAAGACAGTCTTGAAATGTTTCTTTATCTTTCCATTATTTAATTATTTCACAATTACTACATGGCTCCATGCAGTGAAACAAAGTCATGTGCATGTTATTTCGAGCAAAAAATTATTAGCGCACTAAAAAAAATTAAAAAAAATTGAACACTGTCTTGATGTAGAGTAGACATTTGGGCAAACATGCAAAGTATTCCCAGCTCCCTATCGTGTTTCGTTACTGTGCCAGGCTTTCCACAAGCAAGGAACTTATAAATTCTTATAAAACAAGAACTAATGAAGATATCCTAATGAAATTTTGGATTTGTCTCTTTATTGCAATGTGCAGTGTGTGTGCCAAATTTCAGTCCTTTCTGTCAAAAAACAAGAAAGTTAATTCTGATCCCCTCCTCCTCCTTTAATGCAGACCAACCAGATTTTACATTTACTTCATTATACAGTGAGACCTCGTTACCATGAACATGACATTAACAAACTTTTCAGATTGGCAAACTTTCCAGAAGTCAGCGTCTCTAGCAAGTTGACATTTCCAAATTCCCTGATTTGTCCAGGTTTTCCCTGAGTGCCTTTGCAATATTCTCTGAGTGACACATAACTTTGTTTTATGTCAAGACATCATGTCACCTAATGGTGTCACTCTCTAGTAAGCATGTTAAAAAATGAAAACAATACAATTTAATCCAGTTTGAATAGTAAGGCGTAGTGTTTATTTTATTCAAAAAGAAAACGGAAGGGAGGGGTTATGTAGAATGCACAGCAAATAAAATATCTTCGAAAGAAATAGTAAAACCCATTGCAAATCAAGTCAAACATTTTAAAATACGAATAAGAAAGATGCATACAGAATATTTTCGAATATGAGCTATTTCTATCAACTGATAGCAAGCTAATTGGTTTGAGGCCCGAACTTTATCACAAGTGAGATTCTCCCGCAATAGCTGGTAAGTCAACCTCAACTGTCCTGCCATACTCTCAGCCCATGCACAACGCCTCAGTGTTGCGTTTCAATGTTTTAAAGAGTTTTTTTCTGTTGCTTGGATGAGGGGCACCTGCATCTCGGCGTCAGCCAACACTTTGCTTTTAGAGTGCAAGCCCCTTCAAAAAAGTGGCGGCATGCTTCTTTTCCCGTTCATTTCTCAATGTGTACGTCCTTTGTCTTCTTGTTCTTCAGCTGCGCATTCGCTGCACAGACTATTTGAAGCATCCTCTTGGACAGTTGCAAAGTCAGCGTACGATTTTTCGGACTGACTAGGGGCCGTGAAAGCATCCGAAAAAATGGATGCATGTCTTTTACAGCCCTTAAGCGCTCAAATCGCCACAGGCACATCCAAAAAACATCTGAAGGCCTGCCAGTACACTTATTAGGCATATCGGTACTTGTATTGTGACGGGAGCGTGCACAATTAAGGAATACACACTGTGTCCCGCGAAAGTTGCCCCTTCCCGCATTTGTTATGCTTCACAGCGTAACATCGCTGTAATGCGGCAAAGCTGACTTTCGGGAACCGGAATTATGCAACGCGTTGTGCTTTCTGAACTTCAAAGCCAACTACGATGACCACAAAGGAGGTGTGTCAGTGCCATTGCTGACAGCGGCGAATTCTTTGAATAAAAAAATTGGCCGTGGCTTAGCTCGGCTATGCCAGGATATATGTAGCGAAAGCTAAGGCATAGCATGGTTAGCCTTGGTTAATCTTGATTGAAAGTCCAGGTTAGTCTGGTCATCTAGCTATGTTGCGGCGTTCAACCAGTCGTTCAGCGCGCTGTTCGTCTGTTTCATGGGCAATTCGTTTCCTCTTCATCTCGTTTCGATGTCGATTCCAGGCATCCTCCTGCTTATCAGAATAGTCGCCGTCCATGCTGCCGCCTCAACTGCAGTTGCGGCGTGCTTGAGCTCTCCTTTTCAATCCTCCAACATGTTATCAGGCATGCGACGCAGCTGGTGAAGCGAGTGGAGGCAAGCACAACGACAAGGAACGCGGTGTGACGTCATACTGGCGGCGGTGGAAAGGCGCGGCCCTGCGCAGCAGCGGAACAGCTGTGGCTCGGTGCTACTAGTGGCACAGTAGTGACTAGGGACTACTAGTGTGCAGTAGTGACTAGGGCGCGAGAGAGAGAGAAATACCCGCGGCGAGGCATGTGTTGTGATGTCATGTGCCTCCTCGGAGCACCGTCACAGCGAAATCGCAAGTTCGCAGCCAGTAAAGCTTTCGCTTTAAAACACGGCACAGATAGACAAGACGCTTAATACCGAACCTCGAAGCAGCTAGGCCTAGCATTGCCGCGGTGGTGGCTACGGCTGCCAGCAGATCTGCGTGCAAGTGTGTCGGTTCAAGGCGGCGAGGTTATTTATTGGCGGTTGTGGCTTTTATTAATGCCATTTCGGACCTGTGGTCACGGCAAAAAGTCCGGAAAATCAGACGGCGAAGGGTTCTTGTGTCCGAAATTTCGGACATTCTTATACATTGACCCTATGGGGTGTGTAGTGGTGCTGCGAAGCCGCCCGTCTGGAAATTCGCTCACTGACTGTACTCAGGCAACTCCTCCAGCCAACGACGTGGCGTCAAAGACAATTCGTTAAGATTCCTCTCCGTTACTCGAGTCAGCATTACCGCAACTTTCATTCCCTTTCAATAAAAATACAGCTAATTTTCCCTGATAGAAGCAAAAATTTCGCGAGTTTTCCCAGAATTTTCCCAGTCTACTCAAGATCCCTGAGAATTCCCAGTTGTCCCGGTTTTCCCAGTTAGTAGACACCCTGAGAAATGCTCTGCCGACTGCTTATAGTTGCGCAATGCAAAAATATCTCAGTACTACAAAATTCAGAATACTTATCTTTTCAGAACAACAATCATTATTCAGTTTTTCCATGTCATGCTAACACCACTTCAGCAGTACAATATTGAAAAATCTGGGGATTCTTAGCTTTTCGTGTCTCCTGCATGGCAGCCAGAACAGTAGTCTAGCTGACAAGGCACAGAAAGCGAATGCCGTGGTGCATGCGTTTGGAAAACCTGAGATGCGGCACCGGATGCAAAAGCATAGGAGGGGTCTTTTTTTTTTAATTGCGGAGGTGACAACAAATCAGGCTTTGTGTTGTTTCTCTTCATCTAGCAGCAAAAGTGCATCTCTTTATTCTTTTGCTCCGATTTCTGCACATGCCTCTTCTTTCTCTCATGCTTCTTTCTGTGGCCATACCAGCTACAAGCATGGAGAAATTTAACCTCCGTGCTCGCAGGGATGCCACATGATCGCACTTTCCAGACGGTGTTGTTCACAGACGCTTATGCTTCTAGAATACTTCAGGCGTTCACCTCTAGTGAGACAGCTTCGGTGTTTAAGGAAAAGAATGTGCAAAAAAAAAAAAGAAAAACTGCGCTTTCGAGGAGACGTGGTGCTTCCTCCGACGGTTTTCTTACCTCAGCGTCTCTGTTGCAAGCGCCACTCTTACTAGATGGTGCTTTGCTGATGCGTCCTGGTGGAATCTATGGAATATAGGAACAGAGGGGGCCAAGAGCCAACAGCGACATTTTTGCGGCTAGCTCATACTGTGACAACTGATGGGTTGATGGGAGGCACGATTAATTTCGAGGCTTTCACTACAATGACCTCTCAGAATAATGGACAATTTGCTGTGGTCCCCCGGAGCTCGTGACATCCGAGATGTCACTGTGTAAAGGTCTGACTGCGGAAAATTAACAGCACCCTTGGTCCACAATTTCCTGCTCTAATGCTCCCTGTGGAGGATCAAATATGCCGCCCGCACACGTATCAGGCAGACGTATCACTGTATGCCCGTGCTCACCTTGGGTGCTTCAGTTTCGGCAGCCACTTCTTCCTGCTGGGGCTTCTTCCACAGGAGCTTGCGCTTTTGCATCTGCTCTGTGTACTTGACGGCACTCACAGCTGTTGGGTTGTAGTAGCTGCACAGAGACAAAGCACACGTGGGCTCAGACACGAATGACCCGTAGTGGTAGTAGTAGCACGACACTCGCGATGGCAGCCGAGGAAGCTGATGATCGTGGGTCGCAAGTTTGAACGTTCCAGCTATTGGGCCCGGCTGCTCGCCACTGTTAATCACTGCCAACAATGAAGGCAGGCGGCCTGCAGTCACCTTTAAAGGGCCCCTCACCAGGCCCCATAGCAAATTTTGGTTATACGCTGCAAGTTGTTCTGTGCTCTCTAGAGAGCGTCCTGCTTCAAAAAATTTTCAAATCTACTGATTAATAGCAGAGATAAAAATATTTCAGTGTCGCGGACCCATTTCAGCAGGCTAGCTCCACTGCATAGCGAGGCTCCCTCTCCAATCGCCCAGCCTAGCCTCCGCAAGCGAAATTCCTTCCCTGCGTTCTCCCATGCCGGACCTCGAGGATTGCGTGACACATACGTCAAGGCTCCTCCCCACCATCATCTATTTTTTTCGGCACTGCGCATTTCAGCTGGCGGCGTTACGCGCAGTGCACAATTTTGCGCACTGTGCACAAGGATTCATGATTAGCGGTGTAATTCAGTGCTACACGAATACCTGAGGCAGAACAAGTAGATCACAGAGCATGATCATGCGCTGGAAGATGGTAGAAGATGGCATAGTTTTGGTACCTGTGCACGTGACTTCACAGCCGTGGGAACAAGCAGACGAAGTGGAAGTAATCTCTCTTGCTTCGGTGCAAAGTAAAACAAAGAAACATGCAGACGTTCCCCTTGCATGTTTTATTATTTCTCTAAACTTCAATTCGCCAATTCAAGCAACAGATCACACAAATAACAGATGGTGCCCTGAATAATTCTCGAAGTCACGTGGCACCACGAGCAACGCCACACTGCAGACCCGAGTACGTAGGCGCAGGGACGCGAGTACGTTACCGTCCAGCTTGGAGTGCAGCGGCCGCGAGAAGGGAAAACGGCATTCGGACTGAAATTTCAGACCTTCCTGCGGCTTGTAGCGCTGCAATTCTTTGCAAACACGATTGTTAGTGCGCAGTGTATGCTCTGCGCTTGTCAGCTCAAAATGAGCCAGACCTGGTGAGGGACCCTCTAAATGTGAGTGAGGAAACACGATCGGTTCCCCTCAAGTGTATGCATACAGCCTGTGCCACTGACCAGGCCACAGCCAGCTACAATCAAGCAGCACAACTCTATTCTTTAAGTGTGCATTACATACCGCATTTGTACTAGGTCGAGAGTGTGCCTAGCCCACACAAACATATCGAGGTGGACGCGAACCTGCAGAACTTAAGGGGGGACGCAGGTCTTGAAACGGCAAAAAATCACAGAGTCTATTTTCAGAAAAGTGCATTTTTGCTATATTTATAGATTCAAGAATCCCTCCGCGAAATCAAGAAGCTAAATTTAATCGGAAAATAATAAAAAACTGTGCTTAAAGGGGCCAGGGTGAACACGAAATCAGCAAAATTTGGTCAAAAATGTTCAAACTTTGCGCTGACGCTATTTGCGAACGCCATGGCCAGTGGCCGCCATCTTGCACTTGTTTTGAAGCTGTTTTCTTTGTGCGCATTTTGCACCAGTTCAAAATGGCGTCGGTGAAGGGAAACTGACGCTATCGCATCATTTCTGAAGGATGCGTCTGTGCCGCCAATTGGCCAAAGCGTGCACACCCCCCGCGCGCCTCACTCTTACTGGTCTGGTGCTCTTTGGCACGCGCCTGACCGCTCTCACGTTTCGCTAAGTTTGTTTATCTCTGGTTTCATCACGCTGCTGTCTATGTTGTCTACGTTTGTTCAGCCGCTTGCTTCGCGATGATGTTTGATAAGCTGTTCATTTCACTGCTTGGATGGCTAGAAAAGATCGTCGTCTCAAGGCTACTACGCGTCAAGCGGCTGTGGAATGCGCGACGGAAGGCGGATAGGCCTGTCATACTCGTGGAGTTGCCGGTTGCTGGTCTGCCTGGACATTCTACCGGATCGAGTTGCGAGCTGCAAACCAGCACGTCTAGCGTCAACACTTCCTCCGCCCATGTGTGTTGGCACAGAGTGTGTAGGCACCGTTTCCTTCATGACTCAAGAAAGTAGCGAGCGCGCAGTGATCGCCGGAAAACAGGCCAGGTGTCGCAGTCTGCAATGGAGCGAAAGTTCAAGCTGCTGGGTGTCGACACGAGAGAGGACGTCAACGACAGCGCAACCGAGTTCGCAATCGTGGATTTATCCGTCGTACAAGAGCTCCTTGGACTTGTTCTGTGCCCCGGGTGCAGCTAGAAAGCGATGATGCTTTCAAGGACCCCGCCAAGGAGTACGGGCTCTCAGCAATGTTCTGACAACGTTCTGTCATCATAATGCTGCGAGAGCAAAGGGAGAGCCTGAACCCACGCACCACTACAACTTGCCAGAACATGTGGCAGAAGCAATGCTGCCTGTATATACGCGGCTATCTGAAAAAACCCTACTCTAGAGATGCCAGCGAGGCAAGACACATAATTCGAATGGGAGCCTTCACTCACCCCCGTATTCAGAAATGCCACTTAAGTTGAAGGCCATCCTTGACTTGATCTAAATGACGCGTATCGTGAACGCGCCGAAGGAAACGGAGTGAGCGTCTTTCGGCACGTTAACGCCAGGCGTCATTTAAATGAAGGCAAGGATAGGCTTCAACTTAAGTTGCATTTCTGAATACGGCGGTCAGTGATTTGGAGTGTCTTAAAGGAACAGCATGCATCTCTCTTTGCCATGCAAGCTGCTGTTGGGGAAGCTGTCCTACACTTCCAACACTGGGAACCTGCTTGCGTCCACTGCAATTTTACAGCAGCTACACATGAATATTCCTGGTACTTCATCTCAGCAAGCAAAGGAGAAAGACGGCTATCGGAGTGCTAACTCCAGCAAGAAGCGAGAAGCCTCTTTGAGCGCAAGGAAGCTGGCCAAAAAGCGGCACAAAGATGGGATGCATCCAGATTATGCCCCTGGTGCATTTCCTTGAGATTTTATTGCCATGTTCACAATAAAGATGTTGCAGAACATTTTCCCTGATTTCTCAAAACAACAATTCTGACAGACTTCTAATTTTGAAGGTAAAATAGCTTTTGTCCTATTTCAGCTTGAACGAAAAAACCAGTCAAAAACACAAAGGACCAGAGGAGAGGTTCGCACCACAACGACTGGTTGAGGTTTATTAGAACCTCAATCGTTGAGGTGATTGTTGAGGTGCTTGTCCTTTGTGTTTTTGACTGTTTTTTTCGTTCAAGTATGTACCAACTGGCCCAGATTTCAACCCTTCTATTTCAGCTATCAGCATTTTTTTTTTTTTTTTGCCAGAAAGAGAAATGTATGCAGTAAGCAATATGCCCCTTTTCAAAGCAGTACTCTTCCTAAAAAGTTTTGAAATGGGTCACATGTTTGACATGTCAAGAAGGCATTTCTTTCTCAAAACTTTGATAAGCTCTAACTCTTGCTCAAATTAGCCTAGAACATTGATTAATACCTTACGACACTCCCTGAACATTCTAGATAGTCTTTATACTCAAACCATTATGTTAGGGATTTCTGTTTAGATGCTAATTTTCCTCCAAACAAAGGACCCAGCTTATACAATGCTTTCAGAGTATATCGGAAACTACTTAAGATATGGAAAAATTAATTAATTTTTAGAATCTGCATATTAAAATAAACAAAGTGTGAAAATTTCGTTCAGATCTGTCCACAAATAAAAAAGTAGTCATTCAAGTGTAGCCTCCCCCCTTAATGCATGAGTGGACAGCTGAATGTAAAGAGTAAAATGCTGCGAGCAATTTTCAAATCCAACAATAATTAGCAGTTTAGCAGTTCATCAAAGTCCATTGTTTACAGCATGGCTACTAGGTCACAAGAACAAAAGGAAAAAAGAATATAGGAAAATGAAAAACAAGAATCTGCTTGCAGCACTTCCAAGCTTTATGCATTTATCTTCATATACCAAAAATATTACAGCTCTAGCTGTCCTAGATCTTGAGATATTGTTCCCACAAACAAGCAGGGTGAATGAAAAGCTCGTTTTGAGAAAATTGCAAAAAACACACAACCTCATTTATTCAGGAATATCATAAAATGCCAGCCAAAACAGGCTAGTATGCCGCTGGCAGATACTCAGCTTGGGAACTGTTCCCTGTGTGGCGCTTTTTCAAGGATTGTTTCATGTTTTCAACAGATCCACGCTCTCGAGCTGAAGCCTTCATTCGCCGCTGGTCTTTCTCATTCATGCGGTCATTGCTTACTCTGCTGGGGCTGAGGCTCAGCTCTTCAAGTATAAACGCCGACGCTCTGAAGTTGCCTGCAGTAAACTTCAGCACTGCCTCCGCCACAGCTGCCTCCACAGTGAAGAGAGAGGCACGACGCTTCTTTGGTGCAGGAGACCAGATCATTGAGTGGAAGCTCTCATTGCTGTTTTGGGTCTTTCCCCGTTGGCACCTTTCAAGCAGTGTTTTATCACTCAAGCACTCGTATATGAGGAGTAAGGCCTGGCAAACATGAGGAGGCAAGTTGCGAGGATGTTTCGGTGCAAGTTCGCACCTGGCCTGTGCAGCATTTTGACGGCACCAGTATTTGGGGCCTGTTGGGCAAAGTGTATGGTTTGCAACAGTGTCGTTGAAGGTGAAGTGATGGTACGTAGCCATCACTGCCTTGTGCGTGCCATCCACATCCACTTTGTGCATTTTCAGCGCCCACCCGTAGTACGCACTCAGCCTTGTAATAAGGTCTGCTGTTAGTCGACCCTTTCCACCAAGGCTCTGAAAGCCCGGTGCTTTGTGCTTCGTTACAAGGTTGCGCAAAGCTGCGCCCATGCACTTTTGCACATGATTTACGCAATCCTCCTTGTCAATCTCTATGCATCCATACACCTGTTTCTCTTCTTGCAATGCAAGGCACGTGCGACTGTTCGAGAGACCTCCTGAAAAGAATAAGAGCGGCCTCCATTTCCATTTCTCCTGACTTCTTGTCAGTGTTGTTCTGGCACTGTGACTGGTGACTGGCCTTCCAATCTTCGAAGGAAGGATTATCATCTTTGGGGGCCCGCTCGCATGCAGTGCAGAAATTGCTCAAGACAACATAGTTAATAACAAAACCAGTGAACAGTTCAATCCCGGTACAGACACCGATGTGCGAGGAATGTCCGCGGGTCATCCATGATCCATCGTATGACACCTCGATGTTTACGGGATTGCTAAGGCACAATTCAGTGTAAAGATCGCGAACCGACCGCAGGTGCCAACTTTCCCTTGACGTAACTTTGCCATGTCTTCGCGTAGAGTCCGCGACGGCTTACGTTCATTATTGAGAACACATAATTCTGAGCTCTTTGGCAATTTCCAGTTGCCTGCACAGCGCGAGCTGCGAGAACGTTCACAGCAAACGGGTTCACTTTTCGTGCACCGCGCATGCGCGGCGAGCTCCACTTCGACATCACACCACAGTTCTCGCACGTCAAAAGAAACTTGACAGCAAGTCCGTATTCATGCTGCTCTCTGACTACATTTAAGTCCCCACTATATATTTTGCAAATGGCCACTGCAAGCATAGTGTTCACTGCATCTAAACTGACAAAGGTAAACACAGTCCTGTCAACGGGGCGTGACGCAGAATCGGTGCTATCACCTAGTAAATCTCGCTTCCTCTCCGTCGCGGGAGTTGATGAGAGGCGCTGCAGTTTTTCTTGCGTTTTCCTTTTGCCCTCTTCGAATTCTACTGGCTGCAGAAATTTTGTGTCGTGACGCACGCTACTTTCGGTACCTCCGTCAGGCGAAGAGGGCGAAGGGCTCGTAAGGCCTAGGCCTACATCGGAGTTATCACCGATCGGATCGGCGATAGCGCTGGCGGGTGCTACGATTTCGACACTTTGCTGGGTTGCGGAGCGCTTCTTGCAGTTCTCAATCAATGTACGTCGCACCTTTCTTCCACCAAACTTGTTCCTCGTGTGGAATTCCTAAATGGGCCATCGCACAGCAGACACTGATGCTAGGGCAATATGGCGGATGGCGCACGGCCGACAGAAGCGGGGAGCAGACGATGAGAAAGGAATTCTGCCAATCGTATGTCGCCCTCAAGTCACGTGCGTTCAATAACGAATAAGAGAGCGCGCTGGGACCCTTCTGTGGTGCGGTAACTGACGGAATCTAATGGCTGCATAGAGCCTGCATTGGCGGCAAATTGAAGAAGAAAGACTGCTCTTTGAAGTGAGACCAAGATGTCCGTGCTATGATGCGTGAAATGGCAGCTGCGTTACGCAGAAGTGCCGTTTTAGTACTAATTTTGGCTCAAATTTTGCTAGTATCAATGAAATGAAGCAATGCTACGGCTAAAATACTGATAGAATAGTTTAGAAACTCGGTCTGGTTGTGTAAAAAGGGCTGTAGATTTCAGAAATACCATTTTCAAAAAGTCAGTTCTTTTGCTATTTTTTTGTCCCAAACGCCCGTGTCCTCCCTTAAATCCTCGAATTTAAAAAGCCGGCGCTAGAGTTTGGCATATGAATATTTCAAAAAGAAATAAGTAAAACTATCGGCCCAGATTCTAATAAATATGGTATGTCGACATCACATTTACAGCCATAATTTGGCTAAGCAAAAAACAGGGGCAAAGATTTTTAGATTCACCCTCGTACGTTGGCTCTGTGGGGTATGTGACGGTGCCGCAAAGGTGTCCGAGTTATCTGGCATGTCGCAAAACCGGATGTCGAATTTATTACGGCCCACAATGACGGACGTCTACCATGTTTTTAAAACTAAGCCCCAGCAACAGCTTTCCCCAATTAGCAGGACTAGATCTTGATGGTCTTGCTCTTACTGGCTGCAGCAGTCAGAAGCGTTTGTACAGGCGGAAATGTATCGTGACCACCACGTTTTGGACATCAACTCTACCGTTGCCCTTGTTGAAGCAAGGAGCTGCCCTACCTGGGCAGCGAGTTGGACACCTGTGGCGGGGGTGCATTGAGTGCCTCGAGAGGCATCAGGCCGGAGCGCACCGCTGCCGCCCTGGCAGCGGCTAGAGCGGCCGACACGCCGGGTGGCACTGCCGAGGTCGAAGACAGGGTGGCAGCACCCACACTCACGGCAGGCGCCTGCTGCGACGCCATTGCGGCTGCTGCGGAACAAATGTGAACAATGTGTCAGGACCAGCGCGCTAAGAATCCAGGCTCATGTTACAGACATCAGCAGCAGCCTATTTACCACATTTATTCGATCATTAGGCAGTCACGATTATAAAGGCCAGGGTGCACTTAGAAATGAAAGAAGAAAAAAATGCACAATAATGGTATAAGGCGATACAAGTAGCCGACAAATTACTAACAGACTGTGGGAATTGCCCGAAATACTGAATTACTAGCAGAACCAAAACGCAAAGTGGCAACCATGAAATACAGGGGGCCGGAATCTTCAACATGCAGAATGTGGGTTATATGCAAATTTTGCCTTGAGCTATGGCTTCATGACAGCACGAACTTCATCTAACGATGTGGCTTCACGGCATCGTGGCACGCTGCCATCTGCCACAGAGCCACACCACAAGGCAAAATTCGCACTGCCATGGCGCCACACCCAAAAGCAAAATCCACACATAAGGCAGCAGGCGACTTCCACGGCTAAGGATTCTGCAAGAAACCGTCGCTTTATACTCGAATAAATACGGTGTGCTCCCTGCAGGATGAACGCCTCTCCTGACAATCTCCCATTTCCCGAGTCTTTCACCAGCTGGCTCGATCTCATAAGCAGCAAATTTCCTCACTTCATCCCGCTACCTAGTCCTCTGCCATTCTTGACTGACCTACCCTTGTCTTGGGCACCCATTCTGTGAGTAATAGACCAGCGGTTACCTGCCCTATGAATTACAAAGCCTGTCTAAATTAGTTTTCCTCGTGCTGTCAACAAGCATAACACTGCTGCCTTCCTACCTCTTTATGTTACGCCTAACGTTTCTTGTTCCATCCCTCAGGATGGCGCAGGAAATCTCGTTTGGCGGAAGAGTGGGTGCACTAGGTGACCTAATAAGACACTAAATTCAAATGTAAGAGACAAGGTACAGTTTCAAGAAGCCTAAAAAAAAGTGACGATCACCATGAAGAGAGCTTCTGCAAGCAAGAAAGTGACGTGAATGCAGGTGAAGGCTCACAATGCAATTGTGAAAGTGCAGTATACAGTCCCACTCATAGCCAGTAACTTCATGTGGAACCCGCCGTGGTTGCTCAGTGGCAATGGTGCTGGGCTGCTGAGCACAAGGTCACGGGATCAAATCCTGGCCACGGCGGCCGCATTTCGATGGGGGCGAAATGTGAAAACGCCCGTGTACTTAGATTTAGGTGCACGTTAAAGAACCCCAGGTGGTCAAAATTTCCGGAGTCCTCCACTACGGCGTGCCTCATAATCAGAAAGTGGTTTTGGCACGTTAAATCCCATAATTTAATTTTTAATTTAACTTCATGTGAAGCACAGATAACAAGTGTATTGCACTGAATATTTACTGTAAGGGAAAAATGCTTTGAGGCACACTGACCTTTACAATGAGAGAACACATACTCGCAGTGCCCTGTCAATATATGCACACTGTGGTGCCCTCTTCGAGGAAAGACTGGCTTGAGGCTGATACTAGTGCCTGGCTATGCATGGCACCCAAGGTTCAGCATAGGACAGCTTTGTTAACAGGACCCAGTTCGTTACAGCTGACGTGAAAAAAAATATGTAGGTCACAATTTACTTACGCAACTAAATCATCTCGGGGCTCTAAGACAATCATTGTGAGGTTTCAAGGAGGGAATTCTGAACAGTCTAGCTTTATTATAGTACAACTTTAGCAAGGCACCCTACAGCTAGGCCAAGCCTAAACGCAATTCCTTAACACTCACACGCTGTGACTGCCAGCAATGCCCTTGCAGCCATGCTGCTTGCTGGGGGGGCAGGTAGTCCAACCTCCATTTGCGACCTCTCCGCCGAGGACCTCTTTGAGACTTCCCTCCGGCTTCGGCTCCCGCTGCGACTGCGGCTCTTCCGGTGGCTCCGCGAATGCTCCCGGCTCCGCGAACGCTCCCGGTCTCGACGATGGGAACGCTCCCGGCTGCGACTACGGTCGCCACGACGCTTGTGAGACCGATGGCTTCCACTGCCCCTGGAGCTGCCGCGATGGTCCCGGCTATGACTTCTGGATCGGCTGCGGCTCCTTGAACTGCTTCGGCGGCGACTGGCGCCACGCCTGGAGTTGTCGCTATCCTGGGAAAGAGAAACATCTAACATGGGGGATAAAGGCGGGCGTGTGTCACTATGGGTTCCCTGAGCCCAATGATGTGCAGAGTAAGACCGGAAAAAAACAGGGCCTGAATTTATCAAGAGGCCCCTAATGCAATTCTTTGGGAATACTGTATCAAGGAGTGAAACATAACACTAGAACGCTTTGCAATTAGCGACGTCCTGCACTTGCAGCGAGGTTTGCAGCAAAGTTGGGCAAGCTGGTATTGGTCCACTCTCACAACAGCTCGAAAAGACAGGACGTGAGGAAGGAAAAGACAAGGCAGCACATATGAAGCCTGGTACTTGCCATCTGTCAAGACTGTCATAAAGAAACCCGTAGAGAGTGCACAGAAAAAGCAGCATGAAGCCTACTTTAGGTGACATGCGCTGCTGAAAAACAGTGCACAATCTTTACGGAGTTTTCAGCTGTGCTGAGAGAAGCTAGATTCTTTTAGGAATTCTGGACATAAGTCTAGTGTGCTTGCACAAATGCAAACAAAGATGCTTGCAGACATTGATATACATTTTGCAGAGGCAACATAACAAAGGTAAAGTTTGGTTCCATGCTAAGAATGAAGTTTAATCCTGCAATCCGTAGTAGAGCTGCCACAGCAATAACATTAATTTATGGAAATTGGATGGTGTCTGAAATGGTAAGGCGACTATTTTCCTAAAGCATGATCGTCGCTGTTATGTATGAAAACAGACGACAAAAAAAAAAAAAAAAAACCGAAAAAAAAACATTGCAAACTGAATTCACATCGGACCAATTGGAGAGCAGAACTTGCATCTTGCTACTGCACTGCAACCTTCAAATGGATAGTCTGACATGGTCCTTTTCTTTTTTTTCCAAAACAAATAGATGACTGAGGTATTACTATTTCAATTGAGGCTATGCCTACATTGTGATCTCTGGCTCTCTCAAAGAACTGCAAGGTTCACGTGCCTGTACACCAATTTTGCTACATACAAGGCAAGCAACTGAGGGGCAGCGTCTACACCCAACCAATGCACACTGGATGAAGGTTGCCCACAATACTCGATTTTGCTAGACTTTCATGCATTTTCTCAAGAAATCCACAGCCCTAGCACTGATGTGACCCTCAGGAAGTCGCCCTCTATCTTGTACTAAGACCACAGAGACACTTTACAGCTGCACGTTTTTAAAACAAAACTAGGATGCTATGGGTGCTTTCTGCGCACTGTGTGGCGTTCAACAGCCCACAAGTGCTCAATTTCGCCTAGTTTGTTCCTTTAGGTGTCGTCGGCGAAATTTCAGCGAAAAAGGTTGTGACCAAGAAAACCCAGTCAAGATAGAACGGGAATCTTCACGTTAAATGCCAGGTGTAGTTTTTAAATGCCATGGCAAACATCAATGTCAGACGTGGCACATAAGGAAGGATTCCGTAATGAAGTACTGCAGGCAGCACATGGCTAAGTGAAATGTTGCTTTAAGTGCAATACCACCACCAACCAACAAAAGAGTATGTGAGATTTTACCACTGCATTTCCCCACGAGTCATTCCTGCCCCACTACCAAGACATCTGCAAATACGAATTGGCAACCCTGTGCCATGCACACTGAACACCCTAGTACCCTACTCCCTTTCTTTTTTTCCTTATGGAAGATGTTACAAAACTGAAAGTTGACTGCCCTACTTGCTCTTTGTAAAGACAAATACTTAGTGACTGCATAATTCAAGCAAGCAGCAGCGTACGTTTTCATGAGCACTTAGCTCAACAAAGTGTGTGGCTGTAAATTACATGCAAATGAAGTACATTAAATGGCAACAAGACTAAATTAGGCTCCTAAACTATACTATTTTACTACTTCACCGTTGCAGGCTTCGCCGTCTTTTTTTTTTTTTTTTTAAGCTGAGCAAGGGGAAAGGAAAAGTGAACAAAGGCTAGCTCTACGGGAGGGATATCAGGCGTCAAATAAGGCAGTCTAAGAGACAAGAATGACAGACTGTTTACCGTAAGTAGCGTTACGTACCTTCGCCCCGCTAGGCTGGGTGGGTGTCATCCGCCTGTGGTCGACAGTATGACGGTGCCAATCTCAAGATGTTTCTTGGGTAGCAATGGTCATACAAGACGTGTTAATACCGCGGGAAAAAAAGAACATCACGAACGGCTCTCTGATTTTTAAATTTATTTAGCACGGTTCGTAAATCCTGACTCCCTTATCAACAAAGTTGCGCGGCTTAAAGCCTTACTCTTCGGGGAAAGCCCGCTTACAACATCAAGGACCTTTCGACGGAGAATCATGACATCGCGCAGAAACAGCTGCTCGAAAGCACGGCGAACTTTACATGAAACCAAGTTTTCTTTTTCTGTGGTTCTCAACGCAAAAGACTGAACACAAGAGAACATAGGTGTTATCTCAAATTCTCTGCTTTAAGCGACTGCTTTGCTAGCAAATCCCAGTCGCTGCATTGTTAGCTAGAGTACTACTACATTTACGCACGCGCATTCACAAAATCACGACAATCACAGATCACAAGATGCCGATTGCGACAGTGAAAATATCGTAAAAGAGCAGGCAGACTTTCTTTTATCGTTTTCTTTTTTGCAAGCACGAAAAGAAAGGCAGGAAACTGGGCTCCGTTAGGAGTGAGGCCTACCGTCCGGCTGTAGGAACTCGGTGGCGTTCTGTCGGACCGTGTCGGCGAGTTGCGTGTCATCTGTGAGAAAGAGAAAACACGCAAGTGCAACTTGAAACGAAGATTGTTCAAGCTCTTTACACTATAACGGCTGCAACAAGCCATCGTTTTCGCTACGATGAGAATTGGCTCGCAACACGCTAGGCCTAACGCCTTAAACTCCCGTATCGTTTTTGGCTGGCTACTAAAGATCTACGTACTTTGTGCACGATTAGAATATGCACTTCAGCGCATAATGCTAATTACTTGTATAACCCTAAGAGGTTCTCCATACGAAAGCCATTCTTACCGTTGGATAATATTTAGCGGCCTGCGACGTAAGTGCTTATAACCAGCGCAAGCACTCGCGAACGAGCCAAGCAAAAACCGAACAAAAACGAACGCCGCTGCGACAAGAGGCCCCCCGGTGGCGATACGAGAAATCTCGCTGACAAAGAAAAAATAATTACACACTTTTATTAAAATCGGAGAGTAGATACAGTAGAAACTACAACAATTAACAGCAACGTGTGTTACACATTGTGATTATTTGCATAGAACTATTCCTCAGTGCAGCTTTTGGTGCGGCGTATCTAGCGCTCCTTCACTACGCGGTCCTTACTCATCAACCAACGATAATTAACGCGTGAGCCACTCGAACTTTGCTCCGCATATTTCTGCGCAAAACGCCCGGGTAAATGCACTGATCCCCACGTGCGGCTGGCGACAGTTGCTGTTTGTCACAAGCGCTTTGGACTTGAAAGGGTGAAAACGCGGAGGAGGGTGAAAGAGAACTAGCGATGCTGAAGAAACCGGGAGGAGGAGAGAGCTGCGCGGGATCGCGGCGCCACTCCTCTTCCTCGCGTAGTGTGTGTGATTTGTCCAGCGCCCTTTCGCTTTCTCTCTCTCTCCCTGCCAATTTGCACGCGCCAATGCGCCCTCTCCACCCGCCTCCGTGCTGAGCTAGTCTCGAGAGGCAAGATCGGCGAAGCCGTCATCATAAGTTGACTGCAGCCCGTCCCGCTTAGAACGCTCGCAGCCGCCCCTCCGCTAGCGTCTCACGCCTTCAGCACCGACCTACCAACCCACCCGTAGCTAGAGCCATGGCAGCAGCTTTCGTCGGCAAGTGGAAGCTCTCCGAGAGCGAGAACTTCGACGAGTTCCTCAAGGCGCTCGGTGAGTTTTTTCGCGGTTTTTCTTTTACGTTGGAACGCGGCCACCTTGCCTGCGCGTGCGTCTAGAATCAAAAGAAGTTGTGCGAACGCAGAAATATTTGTGGCAACGGACGCGGATGCTTCGTTTACTTTTCTCCGTTTCTTTTTTTTTTTTCTTCCGGACATCATCGATCGCGGCCGCTAGCTACCGCGTTTTCGAATATAGCGGCGCGCCGTCGTATCACGCCACCCAACTGCCGGCGTCGTCTCACGTGGCTTTTCCTTTCCGGAATCTCCCGGTGGCAGCTGCCATACTACGACCGGTGTTCGGCCGGAAAGCCGAACTTCGTCCCGGTGCGGGGGTGAAAAAAAAAAATTAAAATCCGCTGCTGCTGCTTCGCAAAACTATGTTCGTCGACAGCAAAAGAAACAGCGTTTGCTTCCTTGGCGGCTTAATCTTGCGCCGGCATTTTTCTTTAGAGGCGCTGCAGTTATTTAGCATTATATGGAGACGGTCGGGGGAAGGCGTGTCACGCGATCTTGCCACGCCGCGGCGCCCCGGCATTTTGCCGCTAGCTTGTGCAGGCTGGATTGAGCTCCGTCGTTTAGCTCGTCGTTCCGAGCACCCAACCGCGTGCACTGTTCTTTTCCTCCCCACAAAAGGCACCACACAGGGGCGAACCTGTTTTTACATCGTCTCGGCGCGCGAACCGTTGTCGCCTACCGGTTCTCGCTGTTTAACTCGAGCAGGCTCGCTGCACCGTGCGTTTTCTCGGGGCGTTTTCTTCAACTCATGCTCCATTTTCCACTAAGCTGTGTGACCCGCCGTGGTCCGTCCCGCCAGAACCTCAAGCGCAAACAAAGTTCCAACGCGGTTTCATAGTGTCGGTCGCGCCCTTTTTCAAGAAAACAAGTGTTTGTGTGTGTTTTGGGGTGGGGTGGCTACATGACGTCATGCGTTTGACGCCCCTCTCGCATCCGTGACCCCTATGCCCCTTCTCTAGCCGACAGACTGGAGAATTTTTTTTTTATTTCCTCGTCCCATTTTTTATGTTGATCCTGCGCTTCCTAAGCACGTAACGGTACCATTAAAGCGTGACGTCACCGCCCCTCTTCGTTGTCCATGTATGACAGTCGATTCCCGCTTTCCTTCCTGCTGTCCCATCCCCAACGCATCACTTGCACGAGCACACATACTCACAAAAAAAGAGAAAGGAAAAAGAAAAAAACGCGTTGCGCTCACATGCGTTGATCGCCCGTTCTTTTGTGGCCATTGTCTCGTCCCCATCAATGCTTGAGCAAGCCGGCGGGGAGGCCAATTTAGCGCACTTTTGTGTCGTTGTCTGCCATGACATATCGGTACATATTCAGGAACGGGCTTTATTTTTTTACTGGCATGCAGTGGCTATTCAACTTCTCGGTCATTGCTACCGCGGAGTCGCGTTGTATATTTGTTATTTGCAGAAAGCCTTCTGGCCCAACACGATTCACAGCAATTGACGCGTGCTTATCTGCAGCATCTCGTTTCCTCATTTTCTTTACCGCTGACGAACAGCCCTATGGATCGGCATTTTAATATGCGACAGATTTTCGTCACGAAGTCGTTCAATGTTTGTGCGTCTGAGGGCGTTCACACCGCATGCCAGCAGAGACAAACAGAAAACTCGTACTGACTATTCCAGAAGCGGCGGAGGGCTTCAGAACCGGCAAATCTCTTAACAATTAGAACTGATTCTCAAGACGCCTGCCGGCATTTCCTGAACTGTAGAACAAGCCACCGCGCACTCTGTGTACTCCTCGAGACAACAAGCGGCGTAACGACACAACTACAGCCGATGCAACACAAGATGCCGTGAGTGCGGGACATCCACGGATAGCGGGGAACTAAGAGAGGCGGACAGGCTAGCTGCAGGGTTTGCAATCCGAGAACCCGGGGAATTCACACTCGAAATTCTACCGTCTGTTCCAAATGAATAATCGGCTTTATTGGCACACTACAGGGGAGCCGGGATACGATATCCTCCCCCACATAAATCACTCACGAGGGCGGATGCCACTGATTGGAGACGGCTACAGACACGAACCTTGCCCAACTTAAGAGGAAGCTTTAGATCGGGTGCTCCTATCTAAATACATGTAAAAGCAGAATTCGTTTTTCTCGGCAACCACGGCACCAAATTTGACGAGGTTTGTTGCATTTAAAAGAAACTTAAGATCTAGTGACTGTTGGTTTCAGATTTTTGATTTAGGTCGTCAATTCTTTATTAAAAATTGGCAAAAATTGAAAATTTTCAAAAAACGACTTTCAAGTTTCCAACTCTGTAACTCAGCAATGAAAATTGATAATACAATTCCGTGAACTGCAACTAATAGTACCTCTAAAGCGGACAAAATTGATAGGTTACACATAAATGTCAAAAAATATTGTAAAATAAAAATATAGGTTTTGCAGAACCCTTGTAAACAACGTAACAAATTCACGTAAGATATAAATTGACGTATCGAATTTGTCCGCTTTCAATGATCTGATGGATCTCGTTTACAGAACCGCGATATCTGCTCTTGATGGAGAGTTATGAATTTGTAAACTTCATGCTTCTATTTTTTTCAAACGAAATTCAGGACCTAAATAAAAATTCCGCAACCAACAGTCACTAGAATTTCACTTTCCCTCTCAAATGCAACAAATTTCATTAAAATCGGTCCAGGGGTTATCTCAGAAAAACGTTTTTGCGTTTTTACATGTATTTGAATAGGCCGCGTCGGAGTTTGGCCCGAGCTAAAGCTTCCTCTTAAACCTACTGAGTGAAATGTACCCCACCAGATGCGCAGCTAAATGCCCGGGGTGCGGTCAGAAGCCCACCTTGTGTCGCACCACGTGGGAATGCCAACTTATAACAGCAGTCCCCAAAATCCTAAATCCAAGTGCGGAGCAATGGGAGGCACTGCTGGCCAGCGACCGCTGCGAGGACCAAATTGGTCTGGTGCAGCGAGCACGCAGGGCATCTGAGGCCGTTGGAGTCCTGAACAAAGGACCCCACCCATGCTGAACCCAGTCACGAGTCCAAGAAGACCGCGACAGACAACAAAAGATCCTGCAGATACCAATAAATGTTTTCGATGATGATGATCAGAATAAAATGTTTCTTTTGCCAACAGCACGTTTTTCGTAAGCACAACTCCACAAATTAAGTAACATACAAAGATTAGCTCTTTTCAATAAACTATTCTTTTCTAAACTAAACTGTTCAGCCTTATTTTGGGAGCGCGTCGCAAGTTAGCAGCAGTTCCGGTGTCCAAAGGCATGCCAGAAATGCTGATGCAGTTCCGGGTTGGACTTCATTATTTCAGAATCTGCCGCGAAATACGATTGGATGTTGCACGCATTAGTCTTCGCCGCAGCACAGCGGAACACTACGTAACCCAATGACGTCGTCGTGGGCTGGTGGCCTCCAGGCATCCTGAGAAGCGGCATGTGTGCGGGGACGCTGGGAAGAATCGTTCGTATATAGGTACTTGCGGACAAATTGTGCATGAGTGTGAGAGCGCTTCGAAAAAAAAAAATAAAAACACCACATTCTCATCCGCGTTAGCATAATTAAACTTTGGAAGAGATGACGTAAGCATGTTAATTACGACAGCAAAATAAGACAAATAGATCAACGAGCGTTAACTTTGACTTTTTTCTGCTCTTTTGCGTTTGCGCAAATATGCGACCACACGTCGAAGCTAGCCACTTCAGTAGCTTGTATACGAAGAAACCGAGGGCATCGTAAAACGCTTCGCGCAGCAACACTTGCGCAGAAGCTCCGCCTCCCCCCCCCCCCCCCCCCCTTACGCACCGCACACACTCCCGCCGGCAGCTTTAGCTTCATTGCGACAAAAAACTTCCATTTTTGACGCCCCTGACTATGCTTTGAATGAACATACGCAAATGTATAAGGTACGGTGTACGTTGGATCGTATCGGCATTCGGAATGGCATGACTTCGGTAGAGCTACGCCACAGTGGCCAAGGCAGACATACTGTGGTATCGGAGCTTCCACAGAAGACCGTACGTTCAAAACATGGCGGTTCATGTGGTTTAGTCGCATTTCTGTGACGAGTGAACGCTTCCGGCGGAGTAAAAAAAATGAAATGGCGTCATATCCGTTAAAAAAAAAAAAAACTGACGTCATTTTAGTTTCAAAGGCGCGAGGTTTATTTTGGTGACCTATCATTAGGGCAATGTTTTCACGTGTCCCTCAATTCGACGCGATGGTCATTGCGCGCTAAAAGCGACGCAGCGAACAGGTGTCGCAATCGCACCCACGCACGACGCATTGTTTGTTTGCGGGCCGAAGAGAGCTTTCGGTGTTGAATGATTGTCGCATCGTCGGACGCCGAGCCCGTCGGCCAGCGCAGCCGCACGAAGGCAGCTAAGTGACTAAAAATCATCTGGCGGTCGTAACTCGTTACTTTTTTTTCCTAACTGGACGCGTTACAAACGATGAAACGCACCTTGCAAGCACAACGCCACCAGAACTCGAAACGCTGACGAGCAATTAAACGAGCGCGACACGTGAAGGGGGCGTGTGGCGGGTGAGCTCTTACGACCGCGCCTTTCTGGATTCTGCAAGAGCTGCCTGCCTTTCGTAGCACTTAGCGGGCGCTATAAATAAAACTGGCGTTTAATTTCTAATTTCAGAATGAAAGAATCCTTTTTTCTTTCCGGACAAGATGTATATAAAATGAATTAGAAATTTCATCTCCTCGAATGTATTCAAATTGTCTTGTCTTCAATTTAAAGAGGAAAAAAAAAAAACTGTTTTTCTTCACTAATGCTTGCTCCCTCCTCACCTAGTCACGCTTCAGTCGCTGCTCCCTTTGCTGGTGGCGGTGACAATTGGTTCTGGGCCGCTTTTCGTTCCGGTTCTTCGCGACCCGTTTGAATCGGTCTTGATCGTGGCTCGATTCGTTGCAGAACACGAGGTCTGGGTTTGGGTTCTTGAGCGCGGGGATCTCATACCGATGGGGGGGGGGGGCAATGTAGAATAATAATACCATGGTATTTATTGTCGGGTGCGCCTTCGCTGAACCCCCCGTGTGGTAATTGATTTACAGCCCTCCATACTGTACGCCATCCGACGAAGCACGTATGTAGTTTTGCGAAAAATACGTCGGGATCGTTTGTCCATACTCGTGACACTAAAAAAAAAAAAAAAAAAAATACGTGCGGGCTTACCTACAGTCTTTATTTTTTCTGCAGCAGACACATTTGTGAGCGTAAACACTGCATGCACCCCCCCCCCCCCCCTTGCACTGGCATGTGTTTGTCGGCGCGTTGATTGCGACGTCGGGCGGCGTTCGTCGCTTCCGACATGGCCGCCCGTCACGCGTCACGATTCTCGTGACGGCTGAGATTAAGGGGACGCGGTGCTTCGCAATCAGACCATCGGACGCTCACTTATCTGCCCAGCGACTAAATGCGCGTGGAGAACAAGAAAAGCGCCGGCGGTCCCCCATCTGTGAAGATAACTGCTTGCGGAGTACTCCAGACTCGGACCCTCCCCACTCCCTCCAGCCGGAAGAGCGGAGTGAAAATGCAAAGCAATAGCGCCAGCAGACGTCTAGCTAATTAGCGTCTTGCTTCGAGATAGACAGAAGGCGTTGCCTAGATTACACCATTTTCTATTTCCCCTCCGCCTTCGGCTACCTAAATAAAAAACACAACTACAAAACAGATCCTTCCAAGATACGGCGACTCCCGTATCCATTTGGGGCACCGATCCCACCAGTAAGCTCTCGTTATTAGATAGCGTTGATTCCGGGAGCGCCGGCGGCATTAGTGTGTATGCTAAAGTTGGTCTATATATACCGGAAATGGCGTATACGCGACATAACCCAAACTGTGCTCTAGTCTTGCTGGGACTCGAACGGGCCTGCTTAACGCAAGCGGAACGCGAAGCGAATCTAAACCTCTGTGCCAGTCGTGGGTGAGTCGAGCGGGCATTTGCCAAGGATTATGCCGTAAATTGCAGCGATTCGCGCGCAGTCCCGACTTCCAAAGACACACACTGCCAGTACGTACGTACATGGCATGCATGCATCTGCCGTTGGTCTGGGTTTCCAGTATTGCGTTGGCAACGCCCAACGCGATCGTGCATGCGTGACCTCACCCTCACGCACTGCCTCGTTTCTCCGGGAAGGAGCACTGTGCGTTGCGACACTGGTTGCCCCTCCCCCCCCCCCCCTCGGATGCAATCCATCCCTGCTAACGTAGGCACATTCCTTCACCGTACGCCGCTCGGTGTTTGTTCCCTTTCGCCTGACTCGAATTGGTTCATAAAGCCTGCTCAGATCACTATCGGGTTGGGTGAGCTATCGCGAGAGTTAAAATACTATCGTTGCGTAATTGCCCTGAGTCATCTTCAACCCCGCCAAACGTGTTCCGACGGCTCACTTGCACGTCGCCGTGTTCCTCCCATAGGGGACTCGGCGATCGCCTAAGTGTGCACATTCTGCAGCGTGTATTAATTGCGATGGCCGCGAGAATTGCGTGCCTCGGGGTAAACCAGCTTTGCTCGATTGGAGTTACGTAACTTGCACTCTCTTCGTTTTGTTACTTTATTTGCGGCGGATGCGAATGGTTTGTTGGCCTCCGGTTGTGTAATGTTCCTCTTGCGTGCCTCTCGGGTGGCTTTGAGGCGACACTCACAATTATTCTGCGGGTATACGATGTCATACGAGGCTGCGTGCGTTGAGGTAAGCCTCGGGCTTCGCGTTTGGAAAGGAAGGAAGGATGTGTTGCTTATCAATCGACGTGAACGTGCTTAGAGATGTTGCCGATTAGCCGTCCGGCTATTGAACAGACGTGAGACGTGAAACCGAGAGATTAAGGAATGTGCCGCTATTTGCTGCCGCAGGCTACGAATGGCCTACACGATGCGACTCGCCGTACCGCGTTTGTGCTCTATGCACTAACGAACGTAGTAAATGGCCCCTGCGGCTATATATATGTGCACAGTTAGTGCGCTGGAGTTTTTCTACAGCGAAGCTTTTCAGGGCTACCTCCTCCACTATCGTGTCGATCCTGAACATAGTGCAGTGCTGGACCGACCCGCGGTGGAGGCGCAGTTCGCCATTAAGGGTCCCACATGCACAGCTTCGCTGGTCATCCTTCTTAAGAGTGGAAGGACACGGAGTTGTTTAGTGTTCATTTATGTGTGTATACGCCCCAAAGAAGCACCTCAGCTGGCGGGGGCCATAGTAGAGTCCTCCGTACTAATTTTGACCACCCGTGTTTCTGTAACGTGCACTCAAATCAGCCACACGTCCTTTTTTTAATTCCGACTTCATTAAGAAATGCGGAGTCGCTGAACCAGTCTTTGCAGAACATCATGGCAACTGATCCCGACAGCAGCCGGTTTAGATCAGTTTGCCATCGCCACCAGACCAATGTCGGTATAATTAGCTGGAAGGATGACTGCGTAGGGCATACATTATCGTTGGGGAGATGCGAGCGGCTCATTCCGTACGTATCGGCCGTGGTACGGATAGCTTTCGCGTGGTCACCGACGCAGCTTTTCACCGAGCTGTAGTACCAAACCATGGCGGCCACGATGACGTCAGTACACCACATGAGGCGGGGGGGGGGGGCTATTCTGTAAGAGTCCACCTAGTGGACTGTCCATTTCGGCCGCTGCTGATTGGCTATAGGGCCGCTCGTCGCCTCCTCTCTCTCGTACAACTGCATCCAATCAGCAGCGGCTGAAATGGAGTCCACTAGGTGGACTCTTACAGAATGGCCCCCCTACTCTCCGTACATTGTTTTGCATTTTGACGGTTACTGCTTTTCATTACATTATGACTGTTATCAATTTGCAACGCGCTGCAGAACGCGCCAGTTGTGTTGTCTCCAGAGTCCGGGGTTTCAGGACTCCAGCCATGAACCTACCCTCCCACCCGCCTTCTCCTTATAAAGGCAGGAAGATTCTACCGCGTAGCGTTTCGTAGACCGAAAAAAGAGTTCTTTCCCCTCCTAAATGTTCGAGGCGTGGTTGTGTTCAATGAGCAGGTGTCGTTTCGCACACACTTGTCACCCGTGATGTATGACGGCAGTCGTTCATATTTCTCAGTCTTCTCAACAACGTCCCGTTCCTTACATTCGCCGATAATGGAGAGGGTTGCTTACCTTCAGAGTTATCCACAGCTGCTGCTGTATCGCTCGTTTGCTCCGCCGCGCGTTCGCTCTACTTCGCTTCCCCACCGCTGCGGTAAGTGTCGATTATGAACGCCCGAATGCTGCGCGTTTTTTTCCACGCGAGCATCGTGAGAGATGGTTTTTATCGCTCTAGCGCGCAGTGGCTGCGATTTTTCTCGCCTCCCTCAACCCGCGTTGCAGCTTGCACAAGCTGAGCGTGTCCCCGCGTTAAGTGCCGCGTGACTGTTCAATGATGCGGTCGGCCGCTGGTGGCCCGCAAGAAATCCATGCAAGTGGGACGACGTCTGCGGTCACCATGGGCTCCGTTGGCTCATCGATGCGCCGTACAGCCGTGAACTGCGCATTCTCCGCTTTTGCTTTTCTCGTTAGCGCCCTCCTTCAACCTTCTTTCGAAACCGCTGTAGTCAATGGGACATTGCCCTCGTGCCAGAGCGGCCTTCAGAAAGGGCTTAACGAAATGAGTGTTCCTGATGATCACGTGTTGTGAGCGTTGAGCCGCCTACACTTAGGGACACCTACGTGGGTTTAGTGGAGCGTTTTTGAGCTATATTAAGGCTGTATTGCGTTTCTTACCTCGTAACTTTTTCCCATCGTTTGGCCAAGCAGCTTTCTTAAATATTGCGTACACTATGACATATGGAGACAGCTAACTGAAACCGAAACTATTATGTGTTTGCAGTTTATTCAAGACAACTCGTTTCACGGGAATAAGCAAGCTTCTGTTTCTCGATGACAAAGATCACACAGCAAGGTGACGTAGTACTGACGTCATTGCCAGAGCTTATGGTTTAGGCTACAAGCGTCTGCTAGTGCGGGCTGCTTTCTCCGCTGGAGTCGAGTGTGACTTCTTTTCAGAAGCTCGGCGACGTCGATTGGCTGACGAGTAGAATTAACGGTCGTGAGGAACGTTGGGTGGCGCTGCTCACGCAGCAGGCGCTGCCACGGCTGCTAACTTTTCGTAAAGTTAACCTGCGTGGAAACCATGGAGGCGCAGCTCAACGCGGGCCATGTAATTTGGCGCGAATCATCGGGACGCGGAGCAGAGCGTGCAGTAAAAGATTTTCATGCACATGTGAAACTTAACCCGCTCGTGAAATTTGTGGCGGCACGTTCGAGTGGAAACAGTGCCGAGTTCGGGACGGCGCGCCAGATTCTACCACCACCTGTTTCAAGCTTAGCCGGCGCGCAGCGCAAGTGGCGAGGGGGAGGGGCTTCAGCGGCGAGCGAACTGCACCCACCGCCGAGGCACTCTGTGCGTTCGCCGGCGTGCTTCCGTTACGCTGGCTGGATGCAGGAAGCGGGTTTCCCGTGCCGTTGCGCACCCCGCCTAGCCTGTGTCGCCCGTTGTGAGTGCGTGTGTATGCTCCCATGCACGTTATGTAGCGTACCACTGCCAGCCGTCTCTCAGCCCTCCCCTTCTCCTTCATCCGTTTGACGCAAGCATCCCGCGTCTGCTGCGGCGCGGCCCCAATGAATGAATGAATGAATGGTCGGTGCTCGCGACAGCATACTGTGTGCACCGCTCTGTTGCGGAGTGGCCTTCACCCTCTCCCTCGGCGCATTCTTGCGACGTGCGTCTCGGCTCAGCCCGTCGTGCACGTATGCGTCGCGCGGTCTCTCGGCGACGGTTACTACGTAACTTCCCCGCCCCCTTGTCTTCTGGCACCGGTTCCTCTTAGTTCGAGTCTTGTTTCCAGTGTGTGTACAGTTGGTCCCTGGCATTCCTTTCCCGCAATTCGAGAGCCTTGGTGGGTCGGTGGAGGCACCGACCGCCGACGTGGCCCCTTTCTGGGGCACCGGCGGAGGGAGTGCGCCGAGAGCGCCGTTCTCAACGGGTTCCTCTTGTGCAACACACAACAGCGCTCGCACCACTGCGACGACGCAAACTGCGCGGCGGCGTCTAATTGAGCAGAGGCAGGCGGAAATGCGAATTACGGGTGGCTGTCGCGGCAGAAGAGACGGATTGATGGGAAAGGGGCCAGCTGATGTGCTTTTGCCCTCGCGCGTGTAGAGGCTGCCTCCTTTCAACCGCCGCCGAACATTTTGCACCGCGACGCTCTGCCTACAGCTGGGCATTGAGGTGCATTCCATCTTCGAGGCTCCCTCTCCCTGCTGGTTTTCGGCTCCGCCTGCTTAGGATCTGGTCTGTCGTCGCCATGTCTTCCAGCCGTGCCTCGCCTGTTTTGAGTAGCGAGAGACCCGTGCTGTGGCACCTACCCCTCCCGCACCGCAGGAATCGGCAAACGACGACGAAGCCGGGCATCGTGAGGATGAAAAACATAAAGGTTTTATTCACTTCATTGGTACATGGATGTGACGAGTCTCGAGCGGTCTTATTAACACGTGCCAGCACGGCCTTAAGTAACCACTGGCAGTCCTGTCGTCGTCGCCGTCTTTCCCTTTTGCCCGTCCTCGGTGTCAGCGCGGAGAAAAGGGGTGACGTCATCTTGACCTTTGGTTTCTGCTTCTATCCTTTTGTGTCAGCTCGTTGAGAACGAGGTGGCGTCGATTCGGAAAAGAGGGCAAGTATGTTAACGTGGGGAAGCCCGTTTGAATGCCTCTCACACCTGGCAGGTTAATCACAACAATGCGGAATGACTTTGCAGTGTAAGTGGCCAAGTTTTAATGGGCCATTCAAGAGTTAGCTATCGGTGCTTTCAACTGGCACTAAATTATGTGGATGATGACAGATAGCACTCGGTGCTGAGGACCGTGCGACGACGAGCTATAAACGGCACAGGTATGGCGTTGATGGGCGTGGACGGAGGGCTGTATGGGTTGCAGAGCGAACCAACCAGTGAACCAGTGTGGCTCATCCTCTGGTTGAAATGAAGAGGAAAGAAACTGCAGCAAATACGGGGTTGGAATCTACATACAACGAAGCTTTGTGTAAGTGCAGAAAGAGTCGAACACACACAGGCACAGGGAGTCGCACGCGCACAAATTGTACCGAACCTTTCCTTAAGCGGAGCCACTGACTACTACCGAGTACTACGGACGCTTTGAACGCGTCATGGTTTCAGGGGCAGCATGCACATACGTACGTTGCGCAATTCTAATTCATTCTGTCCGCATCACTTCCCGATTACCGTGCAGCCGCGGAGCGAGCGCCCTCTGGTGGTGTTGCAAGGAACCCAGCGGCGCGCGTGTTCCGCTCTGATTGGTCGGTCTATGTGGCAAGAGTACAGCCAGGCCAGAGTGCCCTTGGTCACGAAACCCGGCGATGTTCGCAAAGAGGCTTCTCTTTTAAAGGTGCGAATCTTGTCCTGCGATGAAGTTACCGCGGTACGAAATCAGACGTAGTGACGTTTCGAATAGGACTCTTTGTTCCACACTTTGAGACGGCGTCGCCCATGGACCGAAACACGTCATCCTGTCTGGCGTATAGGACAGCCCGAGCCACTGTCTGCCAAATAACGAATTACCTACGTGACATGCGTGCGTGCCAACAAACCACACGAACGCGCCTTGCAGGCCTTGAAGTTGGACTAGCGGTTGCCCAGCGTAATCTGAGAAAAGCACTCGAAACGTTGCAACAATCGAGCGAGACCGGTTTTATTGTACAGTCGCAAGGGCGACTCTCCGCTTCGCCTCCTGTGTACCTATTACGGGATCGCTTCGTTGGCTGGATATTACGCGTCCTTATTGCGTGACGGATTTTCTTGATGCGTTGCCTCTATGCCTGGCGGCGGTCATCGCGCTAAGATTTGTCTATCGGGGGGGGGGGGGGGGCATCACGGCATTGGCTCCTGTCTTGAGATCGGTGTAGGCATTTCGTGGCGGCGCGACTCCAAGGACACTATAACGGGACAGTCCTCTGCAGCCCGGTGGAGCTGGACATCTTTTCGCAGCAGTTATTTCGCTCATCCACAACACCTCCCACGCAGTGAATCAGCGGCTGCGGTGTTTTCTTTTTCTTCAGTTGATCTCAAGGTCGTGGGTTGGACTCACGGCCGCGGTGCCCGCACTACCACGTCGTCGGAAAGCAACAACGTTGTGTGCATAGATTTCCTTGCGTGCTGGATTATTCAGAATCCACCTCCTCGCAGTGCAGTTGTACAGCCCAGTCTGCAGCCTTGCCACTTAAAAGCCGGCACTCGAATTGTTATCCAACTGCAAATTTTGCTTAATTTCTCTCATAAGTGCGTAACTATAGGAATCATCATTGCATACTTTTTACTTTGACTGACGTGAGCGCTGGCGAGTGGGAGTTAATTCGATTAACCCTCTGCGCTCTTTTCACTAGTCACTTTCCTTGCCGCCCCGTGCTGTCGCTAAAATGGTACATGGCGCCAAGGGATCGATTTACGCCCAAGGCGCGCCTCGCACTTGCCGCACGCCTGCGGTCGTCCGAAAGAAAATTGCACGTGTCGCTCGCAGCTGCGCGAATTTCAGTTTACACTGGGTCCGCACAAACAGTGTAAACTGAAATTTGTGCATCTGCGTCCGACATGCGCAGTTTTTCGCACGACCGCACGCGTGCTGCAGGTGTGCGGCGCGTGCTTAGAGCACCTTGGTTACCACCGCGTGCGTGTGTGTGCTGAGGGCTTGTTCATTCATACATATATATATATATATATACACATATACATATATATATGTATATGTATATGTATGTATATGTATATGTATGTATATGTATATGTATGTATATGTATATGTATGTATATGTATATGTATGTATATGTATATGTATGTATATGTATGTATATGTATATGTATGTATATGTATGTATATGTATATGTATGTATATGTATGTATATGTATATGTATGTATATGTATATGTATATATATGTATATGTATATAATTACTGCCTTTTCAAGCAGACGTTATGACCTTTGTCGAGCGTTTCGCGTGAGGAGACGGTGTTTATTGCCGAACCTTTACTGGTGCCACCCGAGTAATGGAAACGCGAGGCCGAGAAGCGTAGAATTGATTTCGCTTTATTGTTAGGCGCGCGCTGCGACAGGCGCTGACGCACTTGCCGGATACGTAAACAGACAATATTTCATATCCTGCCGCACGCTTTGCACCGGCGCATTATAGTGCGCCATTTCGCTTCAATGGACGGGTGGCGATTGTTAGAAAGTGCTCACTCGGACGTGTGACAATGTAATAGCGGGCAGGTTACTCGCCGCAGCTGCTTGGCGCGGACGACGTGAACACGTGGCTCCGAGCCCGTCATCGGTTATTGAGAGCCCTGGGCCGGTATTTTGTAGCGATGCCTTTTCCGATTCTATGCCTTTTCAGGCTTTTCGCGCTCGGCCAGTGGTCAGAGCGACGGTCTGCCCACATTATCAACGGGATCAGGCGGCCGTGTGTGGTGGATAAGAATAGCATAGAATAAGGCATAAGGCATCGCTACAAAATAGCTGCCCTGGGAGCCGTCTGCCGCAGGGCTCGGTGAATTAGGCGGCACGTCGTGTAATTCTGGTCGTCTCATGTTCGAGCACAGATGATGAGCGCATTCGGGCGCGGCGTGCAGTCTGTGTGGACGTAACTTCTATTGGGGGACGAATAAAGCAGGAACGTGTATAACACTAATGAAGCCCCCAGCGTGAGGAATCGTATTAAACTATATGCGAATCCATGTGTGTGTGTTAGTTGTTTGTGTTCCCGTAGTACATATTGTGCATCGTATGGATAGGTTGAGGACGGTGAAATGACTTTACGTGAGCGCACACTTAAGTTTTGTTCGATGAATAGGTGTTATATTGTGCCGCCGATGTCCAGAAACTATAGATAGCCCTCGAAAAAATAAAGAAGGTTGTGAAGCGGACGTAAAATACGCAGCAGGTTGCCTCCAACAAGCTGTGTGCGTCAGTCACCATTCCCGTCTCAATTGCAGGATGCTCATAATTTTTATCCCTACAATAGAAACGTCTGCTTTCGCAAAAAAAAAAAAAAAACACCTTAAAATTGATTTGAGAGAGAGCAACGCTATTCGTATTTCTCAAAGCTATCATTCGTTAATTTTCACCAGCTTCGTTGTTTCTTTTTCTGCTCTGAACTGCTTCCATCACTCTCGCTGCACTTCGCTATGCACCTCTCGGTACTTTTTGACATTGGCGTGATTGTTTTTACGGCCTCAATCGAAGCTCCCGGTATAATAGTCGGTCATATTGACGGGCCATTGCACAGTCACGCTATCCATTAGCAGGGAAAATAGAGACATGCCGTCGGCAAAAATCGAAAACCCTTACCGAAACTGAAATGCAGGATAGCCCAGCTGTTACGCCTGATTGTTTCCATTGTGGTCGGGAGCTAAATGCATTCCTGCGCCGAGATTCCGCAGCTGAACCAGTCTAGCCGATGACGAATGTCGAAAAAAACTCTGGGTGGAGGGCGAAGCAGAGTTGTACTATTACATTGCAATTTGATACTGCCATCTTTAATTTTGACCTTTCATTGTACGTACGTCCATAAAGCGCGCTGACCCCTTTTTCACATCGCCAAGCGCATGTGTCCGAGAATGTGCTTTCCTCTTCATTGCGTTTAAGCTTGTCTTTGTAGTTTTGTCCGCAGCTTCGCAGCGACTAAGCTGCCGACGCACACGCCGAGTCGGCAGGCCGAGCAATCTTTAATAACGCGAGCTCTGTAAATAAGTGACGTTCGTATGCGTGAACATTCAGGCCAATGCTTGCAATGTAAGCTGAACGGCTTCAGCCTTCTCGCGGTGCATAGACGCACCGGCTGAGGACGAGGTAGTGGCGACCGCATTTCGGTGAAGGGAGGAAGGGGCGAAATTAAAATGAATGAATGAAAATAGTGAGAAAAACGAAACAGCCAAACGCGGACAAACGACAAAGTGTTCTTCGGTTCCGTCCTCGCTCAAGAAGTGGCGCCGTCTTACGTTGACTCGTCCAGGTCAAACTAGCCCAGCCTTTCGCGTTAAAACTTCACGGGGTCAAAATCCAACCCTCCGGAGTCTGTCGTTTCGGTGTCTCTCGTAGGTCGTGGGACGTCAAACCGCATAATTCGATTTCATTTTAAATGTTTTCTTTTAATGGATACCGCACCCCAAGTGCACCCTTGCGCAGCGCAATAATTAAATCGCGCTAAATTCGCTCGCTTTTGTGTTCTTTCTGCAAGCATCGGGAAGAAGTTAGCGCGAGCCAAACGTGGACGGGAACGCAGCGCCCTCCTGTCGGCGTCTCCGTTCATCATTTCGTCGCCCCAGGTGTCGCCGCTCTCTCGCGGTTTCGCCGTTGTCCCGCTTCGACGTCGCCTTGCTGGCGCCCGGGCGAGGCGACGCCGCCACCGCCGCGAACTTCGCTTCCGCCTCCACGACCACCTGCGTCTTTTCCGCAGCCGCCCCCCTTGGTCGCGCGGCAGCGTGACAAGACGGGGGAGGAGGAAACGGGGGGGATCTGCGTCTCGTTCTCACGCGTTCCTTTTGAGACGCGCGGGGATTCGCGACACCCTTTCCTTCCTTTGCGCACATCGTGTCTTGTCCGCCCTGTGGGGCTTCCGTACGCGACGCGATGCTAGCGACTCGGCTGTCGTAAACGGAATTCGCGGTTTCCCCCCCCCCCCTCCCCGTATTTTGCGTGCGTGTAGGCACAATCTATAGCCGCGTTTACATGAATGCGACAGTGGCGCATTGCATTTCCAGGCGCATTTAAAAAAAGGCCATGCGACGCTGTTCACATGTAGCGCATTAACTCACGCGAGTACGCCGCGCCACACGCGTGAGTCGACTCGCCGCCCGTAAATCTACCCTCGCCTGACGCATTAATGCGATGCGCCTTCCTAGCGCATTACCGCTGTTTACGTGAATGAGATGCGCTAGAAATGCTATGCGATGCGCCACTGTCGCATTCATGTAAACGCGGCTTACAAACGCGTTGTTTTACTACTTCTGTTCCTTTTCTTTTCCCGCACGGCTAGGCGTCATTCTGTGAACAATTGAATGGCCTGCTAAGGCGGCGCTGCCGGTTGTGTGTGCTGACTACACTTTCTGCGTCCGACGCGTGCATTTGACGCCTGCATTGCAGAGGAAGTGAGCTGATGGCCACGTGTGGCATACATTGAATCTGGCGATATCCGTCGGCTACTCTCTCTCTCTCTCTTTATCTCTCTCTCTCTCTCTCTCTCTCTTTCACACACACATAGTGAACCGAGCCTGGCATTTTCCTGACGCGCCGCCCCTGGTGCACGTGTGTTTTCTTCCCTGAACGACGGCCATCTTTCCAATGCGCCTTGATTGCGGGCGCAATTTTTGCTTCCGTAAACGCATCGCGTGGTTCCAATGGGCCATTCGGACCCGCCTGGTTGATCACGAGGCTCGGTCCAGGCGCCGTTCCTTGTCGACGGCAGGTTCCTTGTATCGTTTGGAGTGTTTCCTCAACGCACGTTCGCTAGTTTCCACGTGTGCACGCCGAAGGAGCGAAGGTAACAGTTGCGTTTTTACGGGTGTGCGGGAGGAAGGAGGGTCGTTACCTCGAATTTCATCTATTTCAGGTCAAGAGCGTCGATCTTGCTTCCCTCGTTCCAACGGCGTGTCTACGACGGGGCTCCGGCAGGCGCTTTTGTACGATACAATGCGACGAAGTGAATTTCCATAAATTATGTACCTTACATTGGAAGAGTGCGACGTTAAAAAGAAAACAGGATTTGTTCATTCAGTACGGGAATTGCGAGCTGGTAAGAAATCAAGCCACTGGCATGAATAAAAAAAAAACGAACACGGAAGTATGCTGTAAAACGCTACAAAGCCTTCATTAACATTTAGTGCAGCTACAAAATGGGAAGAAAGAAGTATTAGAAATCTTTTTTCTTCCTTACTACATCCCGTCTTCCTTCCCCTCGTTGAATGAGAATACCTGCATTTGCAGTAACATCACCCGCGTTTCCGACTGGCATTTGATATAAAACCGCGATATAACGAAATCGCTAACATCGGCATTTCGCTTCGTTATGTCGAGATGTCGTTATATCGGAATTCGAAATTTGGAGTAAATGATAGAGTCGCGTCGTATCAATATTGCTCGCTCTGTGGCTGTTCCCAGCGGCGACTATACCCGGCGCCCGTATTTATTAGCACCGCCACGCTGCCGTTATTGCCCGCTCGACTCAACCACTTTGCGTGGTGAATGACGTGAAGCGTGGATGTAGTATGCCTTTCCTGCCAACTCGCGCCGTTCCCTTCTTATAAAGGTTTCCGCGGTGCAGCAGTCGTCTAGCTTTCCTCGTATACGCGTGGAAATGCGCAGCCAACCGGGGACAGGCGCTCGTCGCGTTTTCGTTCGGAAGAACTTCGCTTCTTTCGTGCTTCGTGCCGGCCGCCCTGTGGTGAAGAACTGTGTGGACGACCGGCGCTCCGATTGCGTCGAGGACGTCGGCGGCAATGGGGTCCCGGAATAGACTCCACCCATTGCGGAGCCCCATAAGGGCTCTACCTCTCTTCCTGTTTTGAATAAAAGCTTTCAAGCAAGCAAGCATCATTTGAACTTCGTAAGCGCGCGAACTGTTGTCGCCAACTGCGCTTGTTGCCGCAGTGGGTCGGATGCAAGCACGGCTCGCGGTGCCAACGTACGTGTGTAACGCCGGCGCCTGTCGGTAGTTTGTTTGTAAACAGCGAGATTGACAATTTCGTGCACGTCTTCTGTGTCTGTCGACCGTTCCGCTGAAGTGGTTGGAAGTCGGATATAGCATTGCATGACTATGTAAGGTATAATGTCCAGTACGTTGACGCAGAAACGAGAGCTGATCGATAGGTAGTCGCCGTCTCTTGTGGCTGCGCAAGAGTGCGTTTACATATATTTAGGCCCAGTGGATACAGGGGGACCCGGACGAATACAAATGTGTTCGGAGCGAACACGACAGACACTGTGATACCTTTGAATGGCATACAATCAGCGCATTATGTCAGTACTAAACAGATGAAACTTGCAGGATAAGAAAGAAGCCGAGGACCGCAGGAGGACCGATGAATACAAAGATGGTCTCTTGCAGTTGCCAACGTGCGTCCACGTACAGTCGAGCCCCAAGCGTGGGGAACCTGCTAGCTCTGTGGCGTTAGTTCCAAAGGTTGCTGTAAGTTCGCCTCGTGCATTACAAGTGGCAATGGTCTCAAGAATGCATCGTTCGTCATCGAGTCGGGTGCGCGCGTGCGCGACCGGTGAAGGTCGAACTTTCTGGCGAGGCATGAATTGCGGGATTAATGTAACGTCAGTCTTGCCCATATAAATATATGGGCACCGGGCCGGGGCAGCTCAAGATAGTTTGAAGCGGCAAACACTACCAATGCACGCATTCTTACCATCTTTCCCATTAGTGGTGTGTGAATCGTCGCAGCACCAGCGTTCGCTCTAGTAATTCTTGTGCGAAAATATGCTGACGTTAATAAGAGACACAAAAACGGCGGCATGGATCAGGGATCAAACGTGTGTGGCTCACGTTAGAGTTAAGATTAAGAGGAAGAAGTCGAGTTTGGAGTGACAAATGAAATGCATAGAGCCGATAGTCGAGTGTTAGATACTACAAGAGAATGAGTGCCAAGCGAAGTGAAAAAAATCAATCAAGGGTGACGGGTGATTACGTCGCGTTTTGGGATGAGCGAATTTGCGAGCATAACACGGGAGCCGGCTGTCGCGAGGCGGCTGTATATATATGAGGCCTTCGTTTTCGCAGTGGAAATTAGGCTGATTATGATGATGACGACGACGTCTGTGTAGTTGCCGACACATTCTTTCGCCTTTTGCGAAACGCCTTGCGCGAACGTCATTCAGGCAGTGTCCGACGCACGAGCTAGGTGTGTTGTCGCGCTTAGCATTGCATGCGGCGCAGCAGTGAACGCGTGTGGCTTGTCCGGCTTCCTTCACAGCAGCAGCAGCGAGGCGCAGGCGAAGACTCGCGGCGCACAATGTTCATTGTCTTGTGACGCGCGATCGATTTTGACTTTGTTGTGGCCACATGACAATGCCGTGTGGCTGCTCCCGCTGAGCTGTTTTTCTAATAGTAGTAAACACCGCCCCACTATACGTGGGCACGTATTGCTGGAACGCGGCTGCAGGTGCCAGTGAGTTGAATCGTATTTTTTTTTCTTTCCTTTTTCTCGCTGTTGGGCGATTCTTGGTCGTTACGATACTGTGAAAAAAAAAAAAGATTAACAATGAGTTCTTCGTCATAATCGGGGGAATGTAAAGGGCTGTTCATTGCGAGAGTTGGCGTCTGCAATACGTATCGCGTCGGCGGCAAGGCGAACAGCCTCGCTGTTCAGCTCGCGACCTGCTTGGTCGTAGACACGGCTTGCTGCGGCTGCTCTTATTGTCGCGTTGTTCGATGTTGAAAGAGGAGCTTTAGAACAAAAGGTTGCGCTGATCTACGGACTTTACGCGGTTCAAGAGCTATGCTAGAACAATCCGTGGCGGAGTCTGTCGCTTTCACTCTTGTTCGCTTTACTTGTTTTGTTTAATTTTGTTTTTGTTTTTTTGTCTTGTGTATGTCGCAACGAGTGCATTTGTTTGCTGCTGCTTTTGCTCCTCCAGTCTCGCTCTGAAGCAACAAATATTCGACACCGGAGCGAGAAATGACGCGCCAACTTCGCCGGTGATTATATGTATATGTATATGCATATATGCATATGTATATATTCTATTACAGTCGGCTGGACTGGTTCAATAGCCACGGAGAGCTATTGCTTTAAACCAAACGAGACGCCTAAACCAGTAACATGACACTAACGTGCGCCAACTTCTAGCCACATTGCACTCCGCCTGGATTTATTAAACCACTGTTAACGCAAAATATTCGAACTTGCACGACAGGTCTAACAAAACAATTGCTTCATCGTGTATATGCGACACGTTCCAAGTATGTGCATCATTTTCAGCAGTGACCTTTCTTTCTTTCTTTTTTGATTCGCCATATCTTGGCGTGCAGAATTGCGCGCACAGCTCTCCATGCGTATCCGAAGAGCATCATCATCATCATAAAACCTTTATGGGCAGCGTTTGTACGGGCGGTGTGTTGTTGTCCTCGAAAAAGCCGCTTCCCGGTGACGCTCGCTGTCTCGTCCACCGCTCGCGTTGCCAACTCGCGCCGCGCTTTCCTCAATTATGCGCGGGCGCCCGCCGAGACAGCTGCGCCCGCCTTTACGCAGCTGCGCGCGATCGCGTTATCGTGCGGCATACAGCGGTGCTCGCGCATACCTTTTGTCGGGTCGCGCTCTTCCTCGCCAGCTTTGCATCGCGAACGGATGTGTGGTGCGGTCGTCCTCTTTTGTTTTCGCGAGGTGCACGTTATATACTATATGTGCTGCGGCGGCCGAACGACCCCGCCAGCACGCAATTAGCAACGGGCCTCGCCCCGAAGGCGCCATTCTCAGTGGCAGATATGCGCTCGGGGCACCGTCATCGGCGGTACCGTTATCAGAGAGAGAGAGAGAGAGACTTAACGCGTGTAGCTATAGCGGTTACCAAGCGGGCAATGCGAGTGGACGCACGCTTTAATCTTGCGTTTTCAATTTGCGCTTCCTGGGTAACTTGACATGGCAGGCAAAGACCTTGTCTGCGTTTAGAAAACAGTTGCTTTCTTTTTTTTTCTTCGATGGAGCTCATGTCAGATTCCCCTGTACGGCGTCCCCAAAGTTCATGTCAGGAAATTCGCAATAATCCCCGCCGGGCTGTGTGGCTAAGAAACATGTCGCCATATTGTGTTCCTGAACGCCACACCAGCCGCAAGAGGGCCCTGGAAGGCAGCAGGCAAATTGGCGTTTGATACGCTATTTCCGGATGCGAACGCGGGGTAGAAGTCGGAGAACGAGGGGCATCTCTGTTCAGTCCCCAATGGTGTCACCTTATTTTTCTCCTCGCATCGCGAACTAAATTGTCTCGCGACGAAGGAAGGATGTCGCGAAAGAGCATCGATGGCGTCCTCGGGCCAGAATCTGACCTGGCTGCGAGGGCCGTTTCGTTACGCAGGAATCTGCAGAATGGGTGCCCTTGGAGAACCGTATTTAATCGCTACGTCTGAACGAGCGAATATCCAAGAGCACGCTGATCTCTCCTGCACAGTACCTCTTGGCCGAGCGCCTTCCCGACTCGCTCAACTCTGTACTTCGGCCGTTACAGCACGTCACCGAATCTCGCGGCCGTGCCCTAACCTCCCTTCGCCCCTACTCACTGCGCTTCTGTTTCCCCGCGAATCTCCCCTTCGGCGAACCGCAAGAAGAGAAGCCAAGCCGAGGAAAAAACGACAAAGCTGTACTGCACCGACCATTGCCTGTATTGGACATAGCTTGTCGCCATCAGCGAAACTAAAGGAACGTCTGTGTCATCGCACCATCTACCGGTGGCAAAAAGATATGACGGAAAACTGTTCACCGCTCCCGTCGACCCTGTACCCGACCATGCCCAAGAGCCGCCGCCGCGCCACGGAGCACAATGCGTGACTTACCGGTCGTATTCCCCGCGCAGACGTCGTTCCCATCATTAAAGTGAAATGCGACCCTCGTTAAATTGCGCGGCCCGTCAAGCTACAAACGCGAACCCTACCTGCCTTGGGCCCCGAAACCTCCGAAAACTTGTCGCCGTCGGCCACCTTCGCCCCTCCCCGTCAGAACCACAAGAACCGGCTCGTCGACTGCGCATGCGCTTTCCCCACGTTTCGGGCCTTTTGCTTTGTTCTCCTTGCACCTGCACGAAGGCAAGCGCAGGGACATGAAACGCTCGTCCGATTTGCAATCCTCATAAGACGACGACGGGGGCGGCAGCGACGTTGACAAGTCGGTTCTTGTTACTGAAAAGTATTTTTACGAACGTGAAAGAACCTTGTTGTTTTCTTGTTTAAATGCCACTGTTGAGATGCCAGATACAGCACCTCAGTGTGTACATTCACAAAGTAACTTTTCCTCGTGTTTCATACGGTACAAACTGCTTGTCTTCTTGCACAAACACAGATGCGAAGATGCAAAATTGTGTCGTGTGTTTGAAACGGTCCATGTAGCCTCCTGGATTTTCGTATCATTTCGCGGTATTCTAAACTCGCTTCAGGGATTGCTTTTATTTGTTTGTGACGACACTACGGCCTATGTCAAATTAGTATAGGTTCTCGGAAGCTAGCCGGCAAGAATGAGTAAACTAATTTCGTACAATTCGAAATGCATCTGACAACATATCAATGATTTATACCGTACGCAATCGCTTTCCAGTTCGGAGCAATGTACAATGGGTCTCATAAATTACGGAAATTTGTTGGTCCATGGTGTGATGTGCGACCATACCCCTAGAAAAGGCACATTATGCTAGAGAGATGGAAACATCTATTTCAACAATCCAGGAATTAACTGACACAATGAAAACAGCCTCCAGAGTGAAGTTCTGGGTGTGCCGGACACCATTGCAGTGAACGTTCTCGAGGATCTGCCATTAGCGAAGGCTCAGCATAGTCGGAACATTTTTCATTGGTTAAAGAACAATGAGGAAAAGACAGAGAATTTGAACTAATTGGCCCTTAGGGAACTCGGTTAACTTATTGTGAGACAAGTACGATGGCTAAAAAAGAAAAAGAAAACGTTTTTTTCTTCCTCGAAGGCAAGACATTGTGAACCTTGTCAATATACCGAGTAGAGTGTTTAGAATGTGAAATGCGTGCTGTTAGCCGCAGCACGGAATCATGCACCCTGCCTATCTTGAAGACGCGCTGCACAGAAATATTCCAAGGAGATTGGCTAACGGCAACATCACGACGCTTTGCAAGAACAATCGCTTTGGCTTTCCCGGAAACGTTGACAGTCTCGTTGTGGGCGCCGGGTAACTTTGGTGCGAGGTGACAGGGAAACCTCGGAAACTGTGTGGAAACGCGAATATGGTTAGTTTAGCAGACGCGGTGAGCTTGGAAGCGATCGGTGCGTTTCACTTAGGCGCCTCCTGTTCGACCGCTTAAAACAGAGAAGGCGCTCACGCTGCAAATGACAACAGCACCCGAGGCCCCCGGGCGCAGCTGGCGTTTGTCACGTCGGTGGCACAGCTCTCTCCTCGCCGTGAGCTTTTCTTTGTTCGCCTCCGTCATTGTGAGCTGTTCGTCCTGGCCACGAGGGTATCTCGGGAAACGAACAGGCACACTCTCTAGCTCGAGACTCTACTAACCGAGCTGGCGATATGCACAACGGTGAAAAAGACGACCCGGCTACTGGTCCGCGATATATACTGGAGCACCAGCGAAGAACCCGACAACAGTACGCCCCACCACACTAACTACTCAATGTAGAACAGGCGCAGAAATATAGCATACAGACGCATACATACCCACATTTAGGTAGGTACCATAAACTAAACCCAACTTTGTACAATAACTCTTGCCGGTGGTGCGGGTCGTGGCCTTCCTTGCCTCACGTAACATGGGAGTGCGCCAAAGTCCTCGTACTATTAATTCAGCTTTGGTGCTCGCGTCACTAAGGGAGCCCTGGGAGGCCATCCTCGCTCTTGCTGATCTCGAGGACCAGAAGGGCCTCCTCCTGGATCAAGCTGGGCGGGTCGCGGTGGCCACTGGAGGCTTGGAATAGGGACCCACCCTGCACCGCTCCCTTCCCCCATTTTTTTTTCCCTCGTCAATAAAAGTTTATCCCTCCTCATCGCAACCGCGGTTCCGGTTCGCCCGTTTGGTCCTGGATTCCACAGCCCGCGCTTCGTTGCCGCCCTCTTGGATATGACTTGACCGACTCTGCGTAGGTCGCTTGCATGACTTTGTTCTAACGGTTACCGCTCGTTAGCTTGTGTGCCTTAGACGCACGCATTAGTACGGTACAAAAAGGACGTTGTCTGTGCGTTCTGTGGCTGTCCACGCGAACCTCTCTTCTCTTCGTTCGCCGTCCGCAAGACATGCTATTTTACCCTTCATTTGATGTTCCAGAAAAATATTCTCATTTGCGCTTTCCAGCGGGACGACATTTCGGTGAAGTGCACGTTGTTCTCGCTGGAACGTGTAAGCCGAGGATGTTCTTGGTTATCACTAGTCTGGTTGCTGCTCTATTTATTTGTAATTGAGAGGAGAACAAAAAGTACGGGACAATTCTGATGGTCACACCGTAAATGTCTAAGCGACGGTTGACACCAGAACGTACGCCACATTTGGAATAGGATAACGGGGCAACGAGAAAGGAATGACAAGCAGTGGAGAGACAAGGGGCTATTTATAATATACAATATTTAGTCAAGGTCACCAACATTATTCAAACATTCATCACACGCACAAAAGAAAAATTTCATTTGCGCGTATTCGATGAATCCGTATTTTCCAGCAGTGTCGTTCTCACTCTTGCGTCATGGATTTACAATCCTTCAATTGCCAGCACCTCGTTAGCAGTTCCACTCCTGCACATGCCGGCACGTGCGTTTCCTTTTTTGCGCACCAAGAACATTCTGCAGCAAGGATTATGGCCTTGCCGTTGAGCAGAGGCAGATGAGGTGACAAGAATGGTGATCCCGTGTACGTTTCGTGCGTATCCCTCTTGCTACCCCTGTTCATGATTATATTGCGCTTAGTGTTACACTGACGATTTTGTTACACTGATGGCTCGAAAGTTTCAAGGTGTGCTCTTATAGTGGAGTGCTCGACAACCTCGAGTCTCTCGCTCTGTCCCCTTCAACGCACTTTATGCGAGACTGACTTCACCAGCGTCCAGAGAGTATAGTTTCGAAATTGCTGCGTGCGCCACGGGACTTGATCATGAGGTGTTATAACGTTTGGCCGATGTCGCTGTTTACGACGACGGAGAGAGAAGCGGGGGACTTCCGCGTTTCCAGTTCTTTACGATCGCTGCAGCGTAGTGCTACAGAAGCGCAGCGCCTTGACACAGTGGCCGGCGAAAGGTGTTCCTACTTGGAGGGACTTCCGACGAAGGCTTTTAGAGATGTTAGACTGAACTGGACCGCGTTTCTTCGTCCGTACTTATCCGCTCGAGTGGGTTTAGGCACGGACGAGTGTTCGCGCAAGTCCGCCCACCTGCTCGCTTGTTCTTGTTGCTTACAATGAATGCGACGCCTCCTTTCGCATCCCCCCTCTCTCTACCTACCACCTCTACGCCCCCTCCCCTCAGTCGCTGTCGTCGATACTGTATCCGCGGAGCGTACGTGAGGCTCTTCCTTCGTGTCTCGGCTGTCGTCGCCGATGCGGCACGTGCCTGCGTGGTATACGTGCTCGCAGTCCCGCATATATTTGGTTACGGACAGGCAGTGAAGAGGATCGTTTCGCCGTCGAGCGCGCACTCTCTCCGTCTCGAGCGCACTTGGTTCCCTTCTCTCCCGTCGCCGGCGTGCTCGTTCCCGGTAGCACGATGCTTCTTATCGCCCGAGACGTTGTGGTGACGCCTCCTTTCCTGTTCCCCCTCCGTGGCCTTCGCACCGCGAGCGCGGCGCGGTTTGCTTGTCTGCCGGTCGGTCCCCAGTGCAAGCGCCGATAACGCTTGCCGCCTCGCGCTGTGTTTGCGTAGCTGCTGATGCTTTTTCGGTCGCTGCGTGGAAGCGGCGGCGGTCCTCTATCTCCGGCGACAGGCTGTTAGATTAGCTGTTTGTGCTGTCGACTGCTCGTCTCGTGTGATTACCCGATTCACGCTCGGCGTTAACATCTCGTCGTAGCTGTTCCTAAGCTCGCTTACATTCTGCGCTGCTGCCTCTGTGCGGGAAGCGCAGGGGCGAGGATCCTTCACGTGTGAATGGCTCGGAGGTGTTTAACGTCCCATAGCGACACGGGAGAATTACGAGGAAAGGATTGGAGGGCTCCTCATTAATTTTGACCACCCGGGGGTTTCTTCAGCGGGCAGCCAATGCCCGCCACGCGTTTGCAGTTTTTTCGTTGTTTTGCTCACAGAAAACACGTCAGAACACCGCGAGCCGCCGTCCCGCGTGATTTCGCTCGCAAAAACACGCCGAGTTCTTGCCGCTCTTTCACATTACACCCCGGTGAAAGGTATGCAGGTCGTGGGCAAGCGTCGTATAAAAGAACACAAAGTATCCAACATTTAAAATGTCACTCTTTATACATCGTCCATGCATAGCCGCTCGCTTTTCTCCACGATGCTCGGCGCGCCTTCAGAAAGGGTGTCTCCGCATATTGTGGAGCGACAGTTCTCGTTTTCCACGTTCTCGAACGCGTACTCAGTTTTAATTGGGAACGCTAAATTGCGGTGTTCCAATCCTGCGCGTTTTATTCGACAAGCGTGCGCGACGGCGCGTCAACGCCCCCCGCGCGATCACGCACCCAGTTCCACGACCCCCCGCGGCGTTAGACTCGCAACCGGGGCTGCCTGCATTTCGATGGAGGCGCAGCGCACAAGCGCTTTTGTGCCGAGCTCTCTGCGTGCGAAAACAGCGTGGTACCACCTGTGCATGTGCGACAAAGCAAGCCTGCAGCGCGCATCTCCTCCGCCCGTCTCTCAGAAAACCCCGCCAGTCCAATCATGCACGCGAAACCCGAACAGCAAGCGCCGCCGACGGGTTACTGAAACTTAACTATTTCGCGCTACGGATTGAAAGTTGCTTACGTGTCGCCCAGCTAGCCACGTGAAGAGTGCGTTGAACTCGCGTTCCTTTGCGCACGAATACAATATATACATTACGTTTAGGCGTAGCAAAAAAAAAAAAAAAAAAGCGGCTGGCAGTTTAACAGGCTCTCTATTAAAAGTTCCTGTGTCGCGCCTGCCGCGGCGAGGTCATTGTGCGGCTGTGCGTGAGCTCGACCGCGGTATCTAAATAACTGCGAGCTGTAGTGATTTAGCTCCGCATTTAAAGAGGCAAAGTGATCAAACGCACGGACCGGGCTACACTGGACCCTCGTGTTTCTTCGTCCATTAATTTTTAAATATTCTTTTTTTTTTCTTAGCCGTACGTGCGTACTGTATACTAGAACTGAAATTTTGGCGAGTTTGCATACTTGCGCGATTGCCGTAATGTATCAGCGCGAGCTAGACAATGCCAGAAAACGGACGGGACAAGCGCGTGTTTGAAACGTCGAAGTTTATTCGCGACGAAAAGCACTTCTTCGAACTGCCGACGCAGAAACATTAAAAAAGACGAGCATTTTCAAACTCGCTCGGTAAATATTCGAGCTTTTTTTTCTTCTGCATCCAATAAAATGACCCCACGCGTGTTAGCAACCCATCGCGATAACCCTACACTTAAAAAAAAAAAAATACTTTGCTCCATTTGGGGCAAGCGTCACAACGATAATCCTCATGGGTGCTTGCGTTTCCTTTTTCTGACGCGGCGCGCCCAATGTACTTGCGGGTCACGAACTGTATGCGCACTGCATATCAGCGTGACATGGCATTTTCGACGGGAAAATAGCAAGATCAGATTGCGGAGAAGGAAGTGCATCCAAAGCGGATGAACATTATCCTTGTGGAAGAATATAAACCTTCATAAAGGGTACAAAATGTAAGTCGTGTAGCTGTACTATCAGCTTGATACTGTCTATGCGCTTGTTGCAAGCGCGCGAGCTGTAGCGTGTTTTGTTGCTGCGACGTCTTTTTTTCCTTCCGATTATACGCAATAATGCGACGGATAATGTTTTCATGGTAGTTATTCTCAAGGTGGATGCGCCACGATTCTTGTTTTTTGTTAATATTTTTGTGCCGGTGTTTCGAATAAGAATGCTTTTTGTCGGAGCTCAACTTTAGTTCGTGAAGTTAACGCTTGTCCTGCCGTTTTCTCGCCTCGTCGGCTTCCTTGCGCTATTAAGGCAATTATGCGTTCGTAGTAAACTTCCGGCTGCTCGACGCTTGTCGTGACTCTTGGCTCCCTCGAACGTACCGATTGTTAGGCGGAGGTGAGAGGAAAAGCGATGCCAGAGCGGGGAACTTTCCATTGGCGTATATGCACACACCCTCCAAGCGCTAAACCGCGCAGAAGTGCGCGTGCGTTTAAGTTAAGCTAGACACCGAAGGTGGCTTCGAGACATGTGGTTGTTGAATCATGCCACAGTTTTCGTTCGAGCTGTCATCTTTGAGAGGGCGGGGAAAAAACGCCCGTAGAGGCGCACCAATGGAACAATATTAAGTCGAGCTATGGATTGAAAGATAAGGTTCTCGCTACTAAGAATGGATTGGTTATCCCGGAACAGAGCTTTCGTAAGCGAGAGAATGACGCAAATAAATCGCAATGGCGCCGCCTATTTCTCACTATATACGCTACACCCACAGTTTCATACAATTACTAAAGGGAACTGTGGCGCTGGTGCCTACGGGAGCTGCAGGCCAGGGTAGTTCAGCCAGCGTGGGAATGACGGGCAGCACTTGGATTTGCCTAAACTTCGTCCTTCTGGCTTTAAATGACCGCGTGACTTTGCAAGGTGATCATTCTTGAGAGCGTATACTGCGTTATGAATGAAGAAATAAACATTAGTTTTCTGATGGAAGGATTCGAACAGAGACCTCTAGCACAGAAGCTCGATATTGAAACCATTGCGCCATATGGACGCGTCGACAAGCGAAACCACTGCAATTAGCAGCGATTATGCGTGCTTACGGAGTCTTATTGCCTTCTGCATTAAACAAAAGTATAGATTGCTTCGAAATTTTGTCCAGTTTAGGCCTAGATAAAGCCTAATAAACGCACGAAGATCGGACAAAATCGTCTGCTACCCGTCATTCTCATGGTGGTTGAAAAATGGCCGCGCCATATTTCCCTCTATAGTTATCGTAGTAGGAAACTGTATAGGTATGCCCTCATGCGACGTTAGCGCTGCCCGATTCACAAAGAGCGGCAGCGAGGGAGATCACGTGAGGATCACGTCGTTTGGGCGCCGACCATTCAAATTGAGGTGTAGTAGCGAGACCTTCGGCGGCCATTTTCTAAGCGACAGATTCATATGCATTGGCACAGAGAAAACGATGACAGACTTCTACTGTGCGAGTGATCTATCCGATTCCAACTCGAGCACCGTGTCCTCTTACAGTTACGGATAGCAACTGGGCGATTATTGTCAACTGGATCATTTCGGGAAGTTGAAGTTGGCGCTCTGTCCCGTGAGTTTCATTGGGTCCGTGGTCTTTCTTTGCACCGCCTAAGCTCATCTTAGCCTTATTCCATGGCGTACTCTTCCTTGCGTGAGTTGGTTTACGAGCTGAGTTTATCGGCACGAACATAGTTGTCCGCAACCCGTTCACCATGTGCCCCCATCTCGCATGTTGTGTGTTTAATCCGAATGTCCGTTTTGTGCTTGTCCTCTCCCTGACCGACAGGCGTTGGGCTGGCGTGGCGCAAGCTGGGCCAGACGTCCAAGCCCACGGTGGAGATCAAGGTCGAGGGCGACGACTGGTCCATCAAGACGCACACCCTTATGAAGACGACCGACCTCAAGTTCACGCTCGGCAAGGAGTTCGACGAGGACCGCATGGATGGCTCCAAGGTCAAGGTACGGCATGGGCACACGCGGAACTGGGCCTGTCTTTTCATCGGACCGCGTTCGAGCTAATCGGGACCTGGTCATTTCTCTACTCTGCACCTTCATTTCTGTATTACTAAACTTACTTGAAGAAATGTGCGCTACAAGGACGCGGACTAAGAGCGCTTGTCCGTCCTACATGTTCTTCTCTTAGCCCGCTTCTTTCTAGGCTCATTTCTTCAAGTATCTTAAACCAACACGCCCACATCAAGCTTCTGCTGCTTGGCATTACTAAACTTTCGTCGGACGGATTCGTTTGCTTTTCTTATACGGGTGTCAAACGGCGGACTTTTGATCGCGATGAAGTCCGATCCGGATCGAATTTCTCGGTCTTGATTGGCTCCTTTGCGCAGAGCCAATCGCAGTCGAAAATTTCGATCCGGCTCGGTCCCGATCGCGATCAGAAGTGTACGTGTGACACCGGCAGCAGAATTTTGAACTAACGGCGAATTCTTCTAACTGCCTAAGCGTTCTCGTGGGCCCATCCGAAAGGTGGTACAAATTAACGCAGCGGTAGCAAATTTCTGGGACGCTTAAACTTCGCCTTTAAGAGCGGAACGCAATAGCATTCAACGATCCCCGACTGCTTCTCGCGCTTCCCGGAGACTGCAGCTTATGTAACCGCAATGCTTACCGGGACACGCTGGCTGCGAACGCAGTGCACGATAGGGAGCTTTCTGGTAGAAACGCGGCTTTTTTGCTTGGGCCGCGATGCGGCGGAGGCGAGCGCTATAATTTGTATCGGGCGCGTGGCTTCATGGCCTTCGAGACTTGCGCGTGCCGACGCGCGCAGACTTCGGAGGCCATGCCCGCTCTATTAATAGAAACGCCGAAAAAAAAGTTTTAATAGTAACGCTAAAAAAAAGGGGGGGGGGTTGTTTTGAGTTTCCGCGTAATGTAATTGTTTTCTCGTATATTCAAATTACAGTCCGACGCTATCATGTCTGCAGTTTGTGTGCAAGTCATAGTTTACGATTTGTGTGACGCATTTTACTTGGAAAAAAGGCGGTCGCACCACAGGTGAGCCGCGATTCCACGGGAAGGCTTAACAGCGCTGTTCTTATTCAGTCGCGTGTGTCAGTATTTCTGGACCCGAGTGCGGAGATGGGGGGGGGGGGGCGCAGGCTACTTCCGGGTCTCTTGCATGCGTTGCGTTATTTATATATAACGCTCCCCCAAATCACCGTGCCTATTCACGACTAGTCAGCGACGCTGTTTACGCTGCCTGCTTTAAATTGACACCTATATACAGTGTATGTCTGCTTGCGGGTGCGCCTGCAGCTGGATTGTATAAGTGCAATAATCGGTAGCCGAGCCGAGCTCGTGGATTTAAATTGATTGTGAACGCATCTCTGCATGCGGACACGTGTCTAGCTGGATCGGATGCTCATGTGAATATTTATCCGTATAGCCGAGTTAATGGGTTGCGACGATGTTGACGGCGCCGGCAACAGTTTTAAATGAATGAATGCGTTAGCGACCTCCAGCGAGACATAACACAGGGCAAATGCGGTGCATGCCTTATATATAATTTGTGTTCCGTCTAGATTATTCCCGATTTGTTTGCCCTTTCTAGTACGTAGGGATGTTATGTTAGAATAGTAAAATATTGAAATTGCATTCGCTATTCGGAAAAATTTTCTCCGAATATGGAAATGAATACCCAGTGTTTCCTTTACAAAATTTTATTGAGAAGGTATTGATATGCTGAGAAATATGTCGCTTAAATGGATGTAACAAATCTGCACATAAACTAAGAGGAAAAAAGCGTATTGGCAGGCAATGAATTGCAAGATATCGAGAAAGAAGCGCTCCTCTGCGTGGTGTATGTCTGCTGCGTTTCAGTCTTGATTCAGTATTTACAGTATAAATATGGATTAGCAGCACGAATTTGAAGCTGTCTGCGTTAGAGCATTTTCCTTTTTTTTTTTTTTTTCACCCTTTAGGTCAGGAACAAACGTTCTTGACCCATGGAGTGCTGTTTGGCCACAGGTATTTGGAATATCCCATTCTCCAGACAAATACGACCCGAACGGACTGTTGGATTCGTATTCGACGTCTTAAGATATTCACATAACCCTTCGTTACTAATATAACTGTGTTGTCGCACGAAACCGATCCTTCTATGTGTCGTCGCTTCCCTCAATTCATCCTTCGTCATCGTGTGTCGTATATCCGGCTTCTCGACAGCGCTGCCTGTAGGGTGTGTCGATTTGCGGTACCCCGTCGCTTATTCCTTCGCCGTTCACATCTCGTTGCGGCCGGAGGCGTTGCCTTTTTTGGCTGAAACGACGGTTGCCCGACCGCGCGTTGTCATGACGGCAATTTCTCCGTACCTTCATGCGTGCGCTTCGTCACCCGAAGGCACTATATGCACACTGATGCGGTATGTAACGGCTGCGTAGGCGTCGCGTCCAAGTTTGGCGCTGGTGGCAGTGGAGTCTGACGGAGGCTGCGGCGTGGCGTTGGGATTTGTTTGCCGACTAATTACAGTTAATTTACCGTACGAGCTGTGTGATAGCAGCTTAGGCGCAAATAGGCCTCGCCTGCATCGTGTCCTCGAAGTGAGCGCCACGCTCGCGGGCGATGTGCAAAGAAAGCTGTTTTACGACCGCTTGCGTCATTTCGACACGAGTGTCATTTGCCGGCGTGCAGCAGTTACAAGGTGTTGGCGTGGGGCAGAGGCTTTGAAGGTGGACCGTTGATTTAGCTAGACCCTCTGCGTCCTTCCATGCCCAGATTGTGCATGTTCCGTGAGTAAGTGTCGCAGGAGGCAAACGATCAAACATTTGTCGCTCTAAATTCATCGGGAGTCGCAGCGCGTCAAACGTTCAGGGATGCTCGGGTGTGTTTCGTCGTGTTGTTGATTCGGCTTCGTGGGACATTAATTGAGGCTTGAGGCCACGCCGAAGAGGAGCTCACCGAGGACGGAAACCTCGCGAAGAGCAGAAATGGCAGATGCTTGCTTGATCAAGTTCTCGAACCAACGCGGGAATTTTTTAATATTTTCGGCACAGTGTACTCGAGTCTATTTGTTTGTCAGTAAAGGATTTCAGACGAACCGTTCACTGAACGTACCAACTTTGGACAACGTATAGCGTGCGCCGAAATCGGTGAAGTACGAGGGGTACGTCGAAGTTCGTGACGTCAGTGTGCCAATGAAAAGAAATAAAAAAAAAATTAAATGGGCGGTGCGGGGGGGGGGGGGAAGGTGCAGTTTGAAATTCGATTTCTCCGCTAGTAATCGATGTTTTTTTTTTTTTTTTGTGCCAGTGAACGCCGATTCTCGAACGAATGCTTTGCCAATCTAAATAGACTTGGTGCCGTGTCCATCTAAACTGACGACGGAAGGAGATGGGCTTCCGTAGAAAAGGACGCGTACAGCGTCTCTCGTCTGTCCAATTTTTCGTCGGATCCCTGTGTCGTCGGTATGTGGCCGGCCTTTTGTGCGCGTGCGCGTCACCACTCCCGGCTCTCTCTCCGTTACCAGCGCCACCACGCTCTTCCCATGTCGTCATCCGCTCTCGACCACGTGGTGTCATTACTCATCGAGCCCTTTGTCCAGCGCCTCGAGCCATATACCGGCGCGCCCCGTCTGCGCGAGGGGCACACAATGGGTGCACCCCGTATTGTGTCTGAACGTTGGTCTTTGAAAACTCAATCTCCGCGCGCAGACTCGCGGCGTCGTCGATTGTGTGCGTGTGGCTCGGGTGGTTGGTTCGTCCGTGTGCACAGTCTTTCTCAAGAAGACGTGTACAATGGCGGGGCCGGAATATCCTTCGAGTTTTTTTTTTGTCTCTTTATTTCTTTTTGAACGCGCGTCCGCTCCATTCTGTCTCGCTTTCTAGAGCACTCGGTGGTGTTCCAGGGTGTGGACCCGGTCTCCGACTTGCGGTTGTTCGATGGGAGCTGATCCTCCGATGCTTGTGGAAATCTACCCGCCACTGTTTGTTGCCCCCCCCCCCCCCCCCCTTCGGGCGCGACCTCGAGCGATAAGTAGAGGACGCCTCGGTGGGCGTTTCTTTTCGCTTTTGTCGAGCGCCTCCCCCCCCCTTCCCGCCGCGACTATCTTGTTCCGGGAGCAGCGGCGAAGATGCCGACGCGAGGCTCTCGCTCGAAGCGCGTGCTCTGGGCGGCCGGCGACGGGATCAAGTGTTCGCGTGCGCTTGTCTCCACGGTTGGGTCGGTGCAGTGTGCCTACTGCGAGGCGCACTTTTTCCGATAACAGGTTCCGCCGATTCCGCCTGCCTGCGTCGGTGGGCGTCTTCGGTTCCACTTATCAGGTCCATACTTGACGGGCGTACCTACGGCAGCTGTGACAAGACACTCGTCGTTACGGCCTCGATACTGCGATTCTGGAGTGTCCGAGTGTCCTTCTCAGACACTTCTCACAGTCGTGATAACAGTGGTAATATCTTAATACTTCGGTATTCAGGGAAAGGCCTTTTTTGTACGTGTGTCACTGTAATCAGCCGCCGCGTGGCCTACTTACGGTATTGAGTATCAGTCTTCAGACGCACCGGATAATGGAACTTTCGCTAGTCTCGATTGAGATACCGTCAGGTACGATGGTCGTTGCGCCAGTTGGCCTTGAGACTTTCCACTCCAGTTGCACTGTTAGCATAGGGACGATTACTAGAGGGCTTAGCTGCGTGATGTATGATGGCTCCTCTGTAGCGGGGTCTTGACTCGCTCATGTATGGACGGTCCTTTCTCTCAATCTCGTTTGTAAACCCGTGTGTTGTGGCCTGTCATTTTCTTTTTTTTTTCCCGTACTTGGCGGCTTCGGCTCTATCGTGCGTGTTTGCGTCGTGCTCGTTGTTTGTCACCGTGCTGCTGGGGCACCTTGTTTTGCTGCAGCTGGCGCATTTGTAAATGAACTTATTACTTGAAGGGTGGAGGGACATTTGCCAATCACATCACGCTTTTATTTATTTTTTGCTCGAATGAGCCTCTGTTACGTTTCTGGCTCGTCACTGACTTTTGGCATCGCTGGTGCCGACGCTTGTTCGTTGGTCGATGTAGCTCCGTGCTCATTCTCCAGAAGTCTGGGGTTACGGACGCCCGACTGGACCGGCGACGCGCGTTCTCCTTAGTTTTGCATTCCTCTACGGGATGACCAGTGACGGTAACGCTGACAACAGGTGGTGCAGTCCGTTCGGTCACTCTCCTTCTTCCGCTGATTTAGCCAATCAACCAAACACTTGACAGAAAGGCTTCATCTCCCCGCCACCTCTCCCACGAACTCGTCTTTCTTTCGTTTTTTCCGTCCACATCTTCAGCGTGCATAAGCCTATTTCGCGGTATCCCTGATCGCAAGAGGAAAACAAAGTCGAGCCGCCGGCGAGACTTTTCCGAAAAAAAAAAAAAGACTGCGCGCTGACGCCGCATAGGCGTATGCGTCGTTTTCGCTTATCTTGGATTTACAGCGGCGTTTCATTCCCCCCCCCCCTTTTTTTTTTGTTTCAACTTCCTCTGTCTTCGGTAGTAGTTTTCCTCGCGTCGTTTCGCATCGTTATCCGCACGCGTTGTTCGTTGCCTCGCCTCTTTGTTTGCGGCTTTTTACCTGACGCATACCTCGCCGTCGAGGCCAAATGCAGTGTAGTCGGAGCCTTCCGGTGTCAACCTTGCACAACCTGCCCTTGCGAAGCGTTGTTTCCATTAAAAGCTGAAGGTAAATCCTATACGGCCAACGTCGTGGATCTGTGAACGGCGATAACCGTTAGTTGCAGCATCTTTGTCGCCAGCGCAGTGCTTCGGGGTTTAGTGCATGTTATGTCGTTAAAAATGTATTTGGCTAAGCATAGTCCGAAAGGCGTGTACAGGCGGTCACGTTATTTATGTTTATCACGAGCAAAACAAAAATACTCTTACCGCTGCTTTGCTTTCGCCCGAACGTCGGAGCAAGGCCGCATTTTACCTCTGCCGTGGTGGCTCGGTGGCTTATGGAGTGCGAAGTCGCGGGTTCTGTTTACGTTATAATAAGAGTGGCGGTTTTGGCTAGTTTTTTTTCCCCCCATAATAAGTTGCGCAGCGTGAATCAGGACAGAGACACAGAAAAGACGAGGAAGAGCGCTTGTTGCCAACCGAAATTTTATTGTTTGGTACAGAGGTTTATATACAAAAACAGGGGAAAGAAAAGCAGGACGCGAAAGTGCCACATAAAACAGATACCATCCCCGCCCACTGTTCGCGCCAACTTTGTCTAGAAATGCCAACTCCATTTTTTCATAAGACCAGGAATGGCTGTTTTTATGCATGGGTCTCCCTTAATTAACGTGCCGTGCCGGCTGCTTCGACAGTGATATGCGTGAGCCATAGTTCGCGTGCGCAAAAAAAAAAAAAAGATAGCTTGACATTCTGTTCGCATACGGCCGCATTCCGCGGTGAGCCGGAATGCAGAACGAAATGCTCCGGCACTGCGAGTGTTAAATAACAGCGCGTGGTCGAGGGTGAGACCCGGAGCCCTCCGCTGTGCGGCGTCCCTAGATTAACTAAAGGCGTACTGGCATATTTTGGACACTTTTATTTTGCGTTAAACAGAGGTCCAGGACCTCTACACCCTAGGGGGAAAAAAAAATCCTAACTGGCCTCGGGGCGCCCTAAATAGTTTTGAAACACCTTGCGGTGCCGTCACGTTATGCCGCGGAAGGTGGTAACCTGGTAGGAGCAGGACCGTTGTGACGTTTTCGACACTCGCTCCGGCTCCGCTTTTACTCGCCGAGGGATTGCGATGTGGTGGACGTCACGCGGTGCCTTGGACGAAGCCGAGTTCGCTTTTCTTCCTTCTTTGCAAGCGAGGCAAGTTAACGGTGCCAGGTGTTTAATGTAAGAAGCAGGAACATGAAATGCGATTTTACCGCGACATTTGAACGACAATAGGTGCGCGATTAACGCGAAGCATTTTATTTTACGTCGAGATAAAAGCGCAGGGTTTCCGCCACAGTATTACTGGCGCACTTTCGGTTTCGATTACGCGGTGGGCTTTATTTTTTGTTCGTTTGTACGCTGGCGATGCCCAGTGGAGCGGAAAGCGATGCGCCCTGTACGCCCCAGCGTTCCGTGGCATATATATATACACCTGGGTTAGTAACGCCATCGTCTGAGCCCGGTTTCGTGCCCGAAGTTTTCCGCATACCGAGCCGTTCCCGGGCCATCATCCGGTGGCCACACGTCGGGCTCCGGTCCCCCATAGCTTTGTGCCTTGTCGAAGCGCCGTACCGTCCAAAACGAGGAAAAATATAAAAGCTTCGCAGATCTATGCAGATCCGAGCAACTCGTGTATATCAAGTAGGTTTACTACTACTATTAGCTAGAGGACTAACAGTTGCGAGGCGCCGATATGCAAATTCGAGCAGCTCGTACATCGGACCTGTACATCGTAAGGAGTTGGCACGCTTCGGAATTCCTATAGGTGTCTGGCTAGCCACTTCCCGCAGTCTACCGCCGTGGCTTTTCAAACCCGCGCTTCAATATGTATATACTGTAGTACTTCTATATTCGTACATTCGACGCGCGCTTCTGTGCGCTGTAGTGCGCGTTCCGACTGCTTCGTTTAAGGGGCGGCGTTGCTGGCTGACATCCGATACCGACCCACCCGTTGCCATCCGCCGCAAAAAAGTGTTTTAAAACTCTGCTACACAATTTCGCTGGGAAGCATAAACGGGAAGGAAGGCAAGAAATGCAGTTCCGCGAATCGAAGCTAAGACGTAAGAAACGCAAGATATCGCCGGTAATCGCGCGAGCTATCGTTGCCGGGGTGCGCCCCACGTTGGGTGAAATTGCGAATTGTCTATTTATACTTTGCCATGCGGTGTGCCCGCGTGTTAGGTCGTAAAGTACGAGGGAGCCTGCGCGTCCATTGTTTGCAGCTATACGCTGCGCGAGAGACTTGTGAAACTTTTATGACCGCTGTAAGATGCGGCACGGCGCGTTTCTGTAGCTATCGGTGAGGCGCGGAACGCTGAACGTGCGCCCCTGCACCGCGCAAGCTCGTTCGCGGAACTCTCGGGTGCGGGTTGCGTCACCGCACGCCCTGCTTTATGGGATAAGGGAGCAGATAGACGAGTTCACGGACTGCTCGATTTTATTCGTTCACTCTGTGGGCGCACAGCCGGATATTCCGCGTCACCTGAGCGACGAAACGCTTTGCGGCACAGGCAGCTGTGTGAACAAAACTCCATCCGTCCACCCATTGGTCTGGCTTTCAGATTTCCGTCTCTGCCTACCTTGCTGTGGAAAGCATATAACCGCGAACAGTAGTGGTGCTCATTAACATGCGTAAACGATGCGTTCGCTGCAACTGAACCGATGAATCGTGCAATTATCATTAGGGGACCCAAACCCCTCGAGCAAACACTTCATCGACGTCACTCGCGTTGGCCACACGATGTTCACGCATCCTCATCTCGTACAGTAAGCCGTCACAGCGTAACGATGACGCGAGATTTATTTCAACGAGTTTATTTATAGCACAATATTTGTAGTAGGAGCATGGCGGAAAAGTACGACGGCCTAGCGCAGCCACCGGTGGGAAGAGGACTAGTTTAGTAGTGGGAAATGTCCCAATAGAATAGTCTAGCAGTATAGCAGTGAAGAGGGCGATAGGCGCTAGGTTACGCCGGGACAATACAGATAAATCCACTTGCGCGCTCTCGAACGGACGCACTTGAGTGGACTGTTCGCTTGATTTTTTTTTTTTTAGTCGCAAGACGTCGCTTCGGTCTGTGCGCTACGCGATCGTTGATATATGACCCCTCCTTTGTCGGTCGTTGTGAAGGACGTATTTTCCTATCTGGCGGCGGAGAAAAGGGGAACGTAAGCGACGGCGCCTCGGTACCAAAAAAAAAAAAAAAAGAGGAAGGGGGGGGGGAAGAGTAGCGATAGCGGAGTAGCAGTTTCCGGGCCTCCACGAACAATGGCCATTGTTAATTTTCCCGCCCCGCGGCACGTCTACCCGTGCTCGACGGTAGCCTCTCCTGTGGACTCTCTTAATCTGTCACTGCTGCTCCGATTTCGCTGTGATCTTTTTTTTTTTTTTTTTTTTTTTGTCTAGCCCGTCTAATTGCTAAGCAGATTTGGTGTACGCTAGAGTATGTCGTCACTATCGTAATCGCCAGTACGTATTTCAGTTGCGCAATGCGGCACAAAGGCCTTTCCAGCAATATTCACTTGTACTTGCGTCAGCATTTTACGACTTGTGCCTACGAATTTCCCCAGTCTCCATCGCGCCGCCCTCTTCTCTGCTGACACTGGCTCACCCTTACTGCCAGTCTACCGGACTGTCGATTATCTGGAGTGTCTACTAAATAGCAAAGATTACGTGCGCCGTTCGTGCAGGTCGTGCAGATTATTGCGTTTATTCGTGGGATACCTTAAGTAGGCAGTTGAACAAAGACCCTGATAAGAGAACTGCACCAGCGCAGTTTTTTCTTCTCGGTTGCAGATTAACTTTTCAAATGCTTACTCTGCTCGCAAGAGGCTTACCTTGCAAGCTGCTCCGCGATAGGCGAGCGCTTGACGTCGACATCCTTACCTGGCGATCTTGTTTTCGTTGCTTTCAACACTCCGGTTCCATTCGCACTTGCTGACGAGAATAGGAGGAGGAGTTCACTGTAGAGTTGAGCGTGTTGTGCTAAAACTTGAAAACGCCGAAAAAGAAAGTACGCGAGATTTAGATTCCTTAACTGCAAGCTTTAACCTGGACGAAGCCTCTACTCTCGACGGTAATGTGACACTCGTAATAAAAAGCACATGACTGCTATACTCGGGAAGTGTGCAAATTTGGTGCTTCTGCACCAGAAAGTTCTGCTTGACATTAGATTAGCGGCGTGCGTTGAGGTCCTAAACATTAGATTAGCGGCGTGCGTTGAGGTCCTAAACATGCGTCCACTTGGACTTCTCACAGCGATGAAGTCGTTGTGATCAGCGCTGAAGTTAACTCACGTTAAAGGTTATTTGCTAATTGAGGCTCGCGCGGAAACCTGCAAGTCACTTGAGGATTACTGCGCATGTATGTGGTCTAATAAATTCGATAGTCTGAAGTCTTTCTGCGTTCGTCGCTGCACATGGGCCGAGACTTGATTCCTGATCTGTATTACCTGTGCAATGCTTGCAAATTTGTTCGATGACGACGCCGCCCCTACCGCGCTGCTTTCGCATTAAGAATGATTCTCAATAAGAATAAGTACGAAATTCAACTTCCATATTGGTCCTGCCGTGTTTGCCATGTGTGCCCAGCTAAATGAGCATTTCTGGCTATTTAATACTTCCTGACGTTTTTTTTTTTCTTCTTTACCTTCCGCAGTCTAAAGTGACGCTGGAGGATGGCAAGCTCATTCAGAAGCAGTCGGGAGGCGACAAGGAGGTGACCATCGTCCGTGAGGTCAAGGACGGCCAGCTCCACGTGGTAAGGCTTCTTTCGAACACGCCACAGACTCGTGCCTATCGATAAGGCTCGCTACAAGGAGGTGTACCAAAGTGACTTTTAAAACAATGATTATTGCAACCTTGTTAGGAAATTGCCCTTTGACCGTACCTACCAAAAGAAAAAAAGAAATCCACTCTTACTGCGAGAAGCTTGGCAAGCCGGAAAGGACGCAAGAACTAAAATACACGTGGCGACGCCGCATTGAACTTCTCGCACCAGCGCGACGAGACGTCACGAATTTTTGACGTCGTCTGCCCTGGGGCCAGATAATTTTTATCGGTAAAGATGGGCGACATGGAATTTTAAAATGCAGACTGAACTTGTAGCAGTTTCTAGAAGATTGACTGAACCACTGAGCACGTGCTAGTGGGCGAGTTGGTTATGCATGATTACAACGAAGGCGCCAAATAAAACAACGGACGAAGGGAGGAGACACGAGACAACCACGTAGGCGCTACGTGGTTGTCTCGTGTCTCCTCCCTTCGTCCGTTGTTTCATTTGGCGCCTTCGTTGTAACCATACTGAACCACGGCGTCCGGCAATGCCCCCCCCCCCCCCTCCGCCAAAAAAGTTGACATCTGTGACGTCACACTGACGGACCAGCGCTTGGGTTTCGGCGCGAAATTCAAATACTGGAACTTCCACTTTCATTCTTTGTCCTGGCAATCGATCTGTTATCGCAAAATTAAAGAAAATTGTTTTTTGAGTCTTACCAGTGTATAAACCGATTTAGTGTTTCTCTTTAGGGCCTCGCAAAGTTTGTGTTAGTAGAATACGTTTCTGCAGTAGCACAACAGCCGCTTTTACCGCGTGAGACCGACTACTATATGGCGTTGCGTTGCTGAGCTTCAGGTCGCGGGTTCGATCCAGGACGCGGTGGCCGCATTTCAGTAGGGGGCGTAACGCAATCTCGCTCTCTGTACTTAAGTCTAGGTGCGCACTTAAAGAACCCCACGTGGTCGAAATGAATCCGGAGTTCACCACGACGCCGTGCTTCACCAGATCTTCGTTGTGGCACGTCCCCCCCGCAGATTTTAGCGTGAGCGTTAATGCGTATAAAACGCCAGTGTAAGTATATATGCCTTTATGAAATATTAGTGAGCACGAGTTTCGCAGTTTTGCCGTGGTTCGGAATTTTTCTGAGCGTGATTCCTATGGAGAACTTTCGCGTATGTATTTGCTCACTAGCCCGCTAAAGCTCCACTAGTGTCGCCCTTAAGGCAAAGCGCAAAAAACACTAGGACAAGAGAAGGAAACGAAGACACGGCGCCTTCCTTCTCTTGTCGTCGTTTCTTGCGCTTTGCCTCAAAGTTATGCAGTACCAACTAGCCCACCATGTCTGTTCTCTTGAGCCTCATCTACATCCCGTTTTTTTCTTTCCCCTCCGCGTACAGACGTGCTCCTTGGACAACGTCGTATCTCTCCGCAAGTACCTGAAGGAGTGAGCTCGGATCTCTTCGAGACACTTGGGCCGCCGGGCCCGCGCCTGGGGCGTGTGGTGAAACGAGGCAGTCCCGGGCCCACACGCGGTTCGTGCCGGACGACGGCGACCAGCTCTGTGGTTCCTAACTCCTCGCTGCTCGCGCCCCCGGTGTTGTGTGGTCTGCCGCGCGGCGTGCTTCCTCCGGCGACGACGTGGGTTCCAGCTGGCGGGGGCCCCTCCCCAGAAACGAAGTCTTGTCTTCGAGCTTTGGATTGGCCTCCGCAGGCTTGCGTGCGTCTCGCCACGGGTTACAAGTTGTCTTTTATTTTTTTTTCCTTGCCCAAAGACAATCCGTGTGCTGCTTTCCCGCCTTGATTTTTTTTCATCTCCTCGTCTTGTGTTTCCTCCAACCCTGCGTAAAAGTTGAGTTAAAGGATGCGCTTTTGTCATCAGTCAGCGACATTCGCGCGTGAAAGGCCCAAAAAAAGTGTTTTGGACGTTTAAGTAAACCTTTCTTTTTCCTTCTATACCTTGGGAATTAGCAGTTATTGTACCGTTTTGTTTATCCTTCGCGTCGGTCCACCGAGTGGATTCTTGTCGCGTTCCTATATATATATATTCCTTCCTTCCTTCCTCTTTGTACCCGAAGAGATTTTTGTGCCGGGTTTTTTGAAGAGATCAAATAAATGGCTTTTTAAAAAAATACTTCTGTCCTTATCTTTATTTTTCTAGAAATCCTCCCCGTTTCACCGTTTCGTTATCGCGTAGTGCTGTGCTGGTTTTGCTGGCTCGCGACACTCGCACAAACTGCAAGGAGCAAAGAATTCAGCTTCCATGTGGTGTCGCGGGATGCCCGAACGCTCTATGCCACTTGACCGAAGAACAGCTGCAGCGGCGAATTCACCGCTCTGTCTTGGCTCGGTACCGCCGTCTGTCGGGCGCAGTTTTACTCACCAACGCCACTCCCGGTGGAGTGCCGGAATATTTGAATTGTGATAATGTTATTCGGACCCTTCAGATGCAATTTTCTCGTAAACTAAGTCTTTTCTTGGCACGGAACAAGCATTGTGAGGTTTCTCGAATGGTATATAAACAGTCCACATAAACTTACTATTTGCCTTGAGTGTCCCTTTAAGGCAGCCAACTTAGAACTGGCAAACTAAGACAATGCACCCGCCCTGCGGTGTATATGCCCCTCGGCGTTTCTCGTGAAAGCTATCGCTGTCAGCATCGCCGGAAGATTTCGGAAATTTGGCGCGCTAGCCGCTCAATTACTTCCGATACATGTGAGTTGAGAGAAAACGAAAGCTTAATTCACCATTTATTGACTATCGATTACCGAAAGCGTGCTCATCACACATGACGCTGAATGAGAGAAAGCGAGAGCCATGGTTGCCGCATGTTTGTCAAAGCTAAGCGCAATTGTAGCGTTCGTAAGAGAAGAGCACACGAGCGTAGGATGCTCCTCCGCTCCGCAGCAGTGGTTACCTCAGTCCAGAAGTCCAGCGGCCTTAGCTGTCCTTTTCGCTCGGTTGACCAGGTTGAGCTGTTCCGTCGAGTTGGAACTGGACAGTACATTACGTACGTTAATCTCGGAAGGGGGGGGGGGCAACGTATGCTGATTGTGCTCGCTTGGCACGCTCCGTACGTTATTCACGTATGACGCTCGCCGACTGACACGCGACAGGGAAACCTCTACATGTACGTATGCGATTACCCGAGGGTATGCCATGGCCATGTCGCTACCAGTCTGGTCACTAAAGGTGATGCGGGTTCTGACCTAAGAGCAGAAAGCCAAAATTACGCCCATGTCGCACGAAGGTTGGTCGTACTCCGGAGAAAATGTACGGTACAGACGGTAAGAACGAATGTATGCGCGTGTTAGCCTGTACGTAGCCTCAAAGTACTAGCTGCCACGGGGTAGTGAGTGCTGCAGTGTTGACGATTATTCGCGCGTTCCGGGCCTGCACTTGTGGCCTAATGTCAATTGGCCGACGTGTTACACCGCAGGCGCTGGCATGGAACGGGCGAATAACCACACTCCTTGCGAGCGATCTGAAACTAATGGCGCGTGCGCCTCGTCGCATAACGACAGTTTGTTTAGTAGGGAGAGCTGCTGCGCGATGTAGTTTCTACCGCAGCTTCGTGGCCCCGAGAACTTGCAGCAGCATTCTCGAACGACCCTCCATTCAAATCTCTTCTTCCTCTCAACCGAGTTGCGCACAGCGCCACCCCTCGACTGAAAAGGACGCTACGCTTCTCTCGAGAATAGCCGTGGAGCGTCGGTCATAGAGCTGATATAATCAACTATGGCGTCAATGGAGAGCGGTGACCACATATGTCGATGGGCGGCTGAGTAGAGCAGCGTTCTAAGAGCATGGAGTTTTATTATGTAGGTGTCGCTAAGAAAGGAGGCGCAGAGGAAGCGGCGCACCCAGCAAGCGTCGTGCTGCCGTCGTCGTCACGGTATACCATCGTGGCTCTATATCCGGGCGTCGGGCCATCGCTGCCAACACACAACACAAAGTCGCTCTCTTTGTGCGTACGCAGACATGTAATCTGGCTGAACTTTGGCCAACGCTAGACGAAGCTATCTTGCCAGCTTCGCTTCGCTGATTCCATCAGTGCGTGTTATCTGCATAATTTATTTTGTATTGACTGTCCTCTCTTTCGCGCATTGCCATTTTTCCGTGTGCGCTTTCCCCTGAAAAGTAGAATGACCCTGTGCCAGCGATGACCGATAATGGGAGAAGCTTTCGCTGTGTTCCAGAAGTGACACGGAAATATGCTCGGCCCGTCGACTGCAGTAACCTGCGTCGTTAAAGTTGCTGCGAGCCCGACCCGTTCTCAAGAACGAACATGCAGAGAAGTTGCGTAATGAATTGGGTTCAACGCCCGTCGCGTCCAGAATTCCTCTGATGCGAGCCATTTGCCGATGACATTACCTGCGTGCGATACGCTTTAGTCGCAAAAGAAAATGTGGTTCACTCTCGTGTGTTTTCTAGCGGGTTAATCTGCTTGTATCTACGACGCACGATTTCGAGCTCATTTGGCGCAATAACGCAACTGCAGTGCGCAGAGCAAAGCTTACATGGCACAATCGATGCTGAACCAGAACAAGTACGGATCTGGGTTTTTGCTTGCAGACACAAGAACCCCGATTCAGTTGACAGCTGTAGATTACGCCTCGCCACAATGTCTGCATTTTTAGCAGTGACGAAGGTTGGTCGTACTCCGCAGAAAAATGTGCGTGGCACCTCCCTTTCAAAATTGCACGCTTAAATCGCGGCGCTGATGACGTCAGTCTCAAATGAATATCGCTGAATTTTCACTTACCTTGGTAGGTCGATCCTTTACTTTTTATAGCTATACAATCCATGTTTTCTTCGTCAACAGTGACTAATGAGCCTAGCAGACAATGCGAAATTCTGTGACGTCACGGGAAGATGGCGGAGGAACTGCGAGCTGGTAGAGTGGCTGGATGTCCCGCTCGCCGAAGCTCCGTACAGGGCGGGGACAACCGCGTCGTCTACTACGCATTCTGCCATTGGTTAACTCATATCTATACAGTAGTGCGCTACAGGCACACGCATAGGCGCCGAGTTTTCGATCTGGTTGGGTGGCAGCCGGACCCAATTCGCACCCTCTCTTTTTCCATTCGTTCCCTCCCTCCGCTCATGCTCCTTGGAAAGAGATATTTACAGGCGGAGAGGCAATATATGCAAACGTCAGTTTTATTTGTTTCTAAAGCCGGGCGAATATGCCAAAAAGAATGACCGCATAGTTCTTAAGACACTAAATAAATAAATGAAGAAAGAAACTGAAAAATACGGAAACCCTTGGTAAACATTTATAACGCCCTTAGTGAAAGTTAGAAAGGATACTGGACAACGCGAACACTTCCTCAAAAAGCTAGCAGTTCAAATATTACTAACTGATCACAAAGCCTTCGTTTGTAAGAACCACTGGACAATACAAACGTTTCCACATTAAACTAAGAATATAAAATCTAAAGACAGATCATAGACTCTTGTTCTTTCAGAAATGTAAATGAACTACCAAATTTGATACAAAACAAAAAGACGAGAACGATACTGAAAGGGCAGAGGTTGTAATAGCGAAGGGACGAAATGCAACTTTTATGGGAGTGGCTAAATTAATGTCAAGGGCTGTGACAGCTTGAATAGAGCTGACGCCTTATACTCCGATGAAGTTCACTGTCCTTCCACACAAAGGCAACCGCACAATCGAGAATGCATTTTCTACGCACTGTTGATCTCTGAATAAACTCGTCCACGATCTCACTGAGATTTATTTTGGGGGCGAGCTCGTAGTGCCCATGGAGCGCTGCTATGTGATTTGCCCGCGCTTGTCCCATCGTTGACATCCGGTACGTTTTGACCCGACGGAGGCATGGAAACGATGTCTCATCTCTCACATGTGCATGACGCGACTGGGATAGTCAAAGCAATTTTGACAAGCTTAACCAGCTCGGGCAAAAGATCTCGCAGCTGCTCAAAGTTATCGCCCGAAAGCATCTCTACATCCTGAAACGCTTTCAACGGTGCATTGCGCTGTCTTGCTGTATCTATGAGCATGCTACGGTGAAGGTTGAGCCGTGCACGCTCAAGATGTTGCCCGTGGAACTTAAAACAGGTTCGTGCTGTCACCATTCCCAGTCAAAAACTGCTAAATCTGTGTATGTGTTGCCACATTTCTGGTGGATACCTCTCGTTCAGCGGGAAATCTACTGTGTCCAATCCCTCGTAAAATCTCTGGCGGTGAATGCCTTCGGCCGAAAGAAATACGTGACGTACAGATCCGTCGTTATACCGTTGTGGAGTTTGCCTTTGCACAGGAGCTTCTTTCGCTTTATTATTCAGATTCAATTCACGCACTTCCACTTGTGTCATGTTCCAAAATCGGCAAAATCCTTCCTAAGTTCGCACAGGCTCTCCCTGACGGCCTTGACCATTTTTTCTGCTCGATCAAATCTCAGTGATGCTCTCTGCAACGCAGTACTTACTGCTTCTAATCGCGAAAATACAAGTGTTAGGAGCGTGAGGATGAAGTATGTGTCGAATTTTTACAGCGCTTTCAGAAACCTACTGGCTGTGGCTCCGGCGTCGTTCCGTTCTTCTGATGCTAGGCCATGAAGAAGCGAGATAACATTATAATTCTGAACAATCGACTTCATAGAAATGGCCCTTAACGTCCACCTCGTGGAACAAAACTTCCAGAAGTTTGCGCTCGTACCCTCTTTCTTAAATATTCTTTCATTTTGCTCCAACTTGACGAAGATGCATGCGCAACCGCAGTCTGGCGTAGCTTGATATGAGCATCTTCTCCACGGCAGCAGGACTTCCTTATGCTGCTCGCGCGTTTCCACATTTGACCGCACCGTGTTGCTCGGATATGCAGTTAAAACCTAAACTTACGATTTCATGGTGAGCGTGCTATCCGTTCATGTGGTGATGCCCCAGGAATGCTCTTCACGAGACATTGGGGTGCTCTTCCGTCAGAAATGAATTTTTTTTTTACAGCCCTGTCAGATATGCGTACTCGCTGCTGCCGGACCCCAAGGCTGTTGCAGTCTTGCACATGTTCACCCGAGTAAACTGCTTTGACGACGCTTAACTTTCGAGGCTTGACGCACTTGACTTTCACGACCCACTGAAGTCTTTTCGGCTCTGTTGGAAAGTGAAACATTTTCCAACCACTTCTGGAGCGATTTGTGCACGACGACACAGAGCGCCCGGACACTCGGTGCCGAAAACCGCGGCCAGGAGGCCGCGCAATGCCAACACGTGCTGGTTCCGCGGGAAGTGGGCTACGCTATGGCGCACAGCGGCTACGAAAATCGGTCGCGGAGGTCGACAGCTCCTTCAAAGAACGTAACCACCTTTAACGGAGCGGCGGGCGAGGATGACATCGAGGCTAGAGGTCTGCACGGGCCCGGGCAGTGCCCAAGCCCGAACCCTACCCCGAACCGCGGGCCGTGCTCGCGCCGGCTAAGAAATTGTTCACCCGGGCCCGGGCCGGACTCGGGTCGGGCTCGTGCCTCAGTCGGGCCCGGATTAGGCCCGGTCATGCTATTTTAAACTCCACAGAACTAAGGACTATAAAAACTTTCATCATCATCATCATCATCATCATCAGCCAAGTTACGCCCACTGCAGGGCAAAGGCCTCTCCCATACTTCTCCAACTACCCCGGTCATGTACTAATTGTGGCCATGTTGTCCCTGCAAACGTCTTAATGTCATCCGCCCACCTAACTTTCTGCCGCCCCCTGCTACGCATCCCTTCCCTTGGAATCCAGTCCGTAACCCTTAGTGACCATCGGTTATCTTCCCTCCTCATTACATGTCCGGCCCATGCCCATTTCTTTTTCTTGATTTCAACTAAGATGTCGTTTACCCGCGTTTGTTGCCTCACCCAATCTGCTCTTTTCTTATCCCTTAATGTCACACCCATCATTCTTCTTTCCATAGCTCGTTGCGTCGTCCTCAATTTCAGCAGAACCCTTTTCGTAAGTCTCCAGGTTTCTGCCCCATATGTGAGTACTGGTAACACACAGCTGTTATACACTTTCCTTTTGAGGGATAGTGGCATCCTGCTGTTCATGATTTGAGAATGCCTGCCAAACGCACCCCAGCCCATTCTTATTCTTCTGGTTATTTCAGTCTCATGATCCGGATCCGTGGTCACTACCTGCCCTAAGTAGATGTAGTCCCTTACCCCTTCCAGTGCTTCGCTACCTATCGTAAACTGCTGTTCTCTTCCGAGCCTGTTAAACATTACTTTAGTTTTCTGCAGATTAATTTTCAGACCCACCCTTCTGCTTTGCCTCTCCAGGTCAGTGAGCATGCATTGCAATTGGTCTCCTGAGTTACTAAGCAAGGCAATATCATCAGCGACTCGCAAGTTGCTAAGGTATTCTCCATCAACTTTTATCCCCAATTCTTCCCACTCCAGGCCTCTGAATACCTCCTGTAAACATGCTGTGAATAGCATTGGAGATATCGTATCTCCCTGTCTGACGCCTTTCTTTATAGGGATTTTGTTGCTTTCTTTGTGGAGGACTACGGTGGCTGTGGAGCCGCTATAGATATCTTCCAGTATCTTTACATATGGCTCATCTACACCCTGATTCCGTAATGCCTCCATGACTGCTGAGGTTTCGACTGAATCAAACGCTTTCTCGTAATCAATGAAAGCTATACATAACGGTTGGTTATATTCTGCACATTTCTCTATCACTTGATTGATAGTGTGAATATGGTCTATTGTTGAGTAGCCTTTACGGAATCCTGCCTGGTCCTTTGGTTGACAGAAGTCTAAGGTGTTCCTGATTCTATTTGCGATTACCTTAGTAAATACTTTGTAGGCAACGGACAGTAAGCTGATCGGTCTATAATTTTTCAAGTCTCTGGCGTCCCCTTTCTTAAGAATTAGGATTATATTAGCGTTCTTCCAAGATTCCGGTACGCTCGAGGTTATGAGGCATTGCGTATACAGGGTGGTCAGTTTCTCTAGAACAATCTGCCCACCATCCTTCAACAAATCTACTGTTACCTGATCCTCCCCAGCTGCCTTCCCCCTTTGCATAGCTCCTAAGGCTTTCTTTACTTCTTCTGGCGTTACCTGTGGGATTTCGAATTCCTCTAGGCTATTCTCTCTTCCACTATCGTCGTGGGTGCCACTGGTACTGTATAAATCTCTATAGAACTCCTCAGCCACTTGAACTATCTCATCCATATTAGTAACGATATTGCCGGCTTTGTCTCTTAACGCACACATCTGATTCTTGCCTATTCCTAGTTTCTTCTTCACTGTTTTTAGGCTTCCTCCGTTCCTGAGAGCCTGTTCAATTCTATCCATATTATAGTTCCTGATGTCCGCTGTCTTACGCTTGTTGATTAACTTAGAAAGTTCTGCCAGTTCTATTCTTGCTGTAGGGTTAGAGGCTTTCATACATTGGCGTTTCTTGATCAGATCTTTCGTCTCCTGCGATAGCTTACTGGTTTCCTGTCTAATGGAGTTACCACCGACTTCTATTGCGCACTCCTTAATGGTTCCCATGAGATAGTCGTTCATTGCTTCAACACTAAGGTCCTCTTCCTGAGATAAAGCCGAATACCTGTTCTGTAGCTTGATCCGGAATTCCTCTAGTTTCCCTCTTACCGCTAACTCATTGATTGGCTTCTTGTGTACCAGTTTCTTCCGTTCCCTCCTCAAGTCTAGGCTAATTCGAGTTCTTACCATCCTATGGTCACTGCAGCGTACCTTGCCGAGTACGTCTACATCTTGTATGATGCCAGGGTTCGCGCAGAGTATGAAGTCGATTTCATTTCTAGTCTCACCATTCGGGCTCCTCCACGTCCACTTTCGACTAACCCGCTTGCGGAAAAAGGTGTTCATTATCCGCATATTATTCTGTTCTGCAAACTCTACTAATAATTCTCCTCTGCTATTCCTAGAGCCTATGCCATATTCCCCCACTGACTTGTCTCCAGCCTGCTTCTTGCCTACCCTGGCATTGAAGTCGCCCATCAGTATAGTGTATTTTGTTTTGACTTTACCCATCGCCGATTCCACGTATTCATAAAAGCTTTCGACTTCCTGGTCATCATGACTGCATGTAGGGGCATAGACTTGTACCACCTTCAATTTGTACCTCTTATTAAGTTTCACAACAAGACCTGCCACCCTCTCGTTAATGCTATAGAATTCCTGTATGTTACCAGCTATTTCCTTATTAATCAGGAATCCGACTCCTAGTTCTCGTCTCTCCGCTAAGCCCCGGTAACACAGTACATGCCCGCTTTTTAGCACTGTATATGCTTCTTTTGTCCTCCTAACCTCACTGAGCCCTATTATATCCCATTTACTACCCTCTAATTCCTCCAATAACACTGCTAGACTCGCCTCACTAGATAGCGTTCTAACGTTAAACGTTGCCAGGTTCAGATTCCAATGGCGGCCTGTCCGGAGCCAGGTATTCTTAGCACCCTCTGCAGCGTTACAGATCTGACCGCCGCCGTGGTCAGTTGCTTCGCGGCTGCTGGGGACTGAGGGCCGGGGTTTGATTGTTGTATTCATATAGGAGGTTGTGGCCAAGTACTGCACCAGGGTGGCCAATCCTGCTCTGGTGAGAGAGTGCGTTACCGGTTCTGGTCACCGGGATCAGGCCGCACTCCAGGCCTGTTTGTGCAATTTTCTCAACACACGGTTTTTTTTTTGTATTTCCCGGTGGAGAATTGCGCGGCACCGGTATTTGAATCACGGTCCTCTTGCACTGGAGACGGATACTCTACCGTCCCCGCAGGAGTTAAATTAAAAATTGAATTATGGTGTTTTGCGTGACAAAACCACTTTCTGATTATGCACGCCGTAGTGGAGGACTCCGAAAATTTCGACCACCTGGGGTTCTTTAACGTGCACCTAATTCTAAGTACACGGGTGTTTTCGCATTTCGCCCCCATCGAAATGCGGCCGCCGTGGCCGGGGTCCGATCCCGCGACCTCGTGCTCAGCAGTCTAACACCATGACCACTGAGCAACCACGGCGGGTCCCGCAGGAGTTGTACGCCTCATTTAACCTACAGTGGTGCCCTATTTGATCAGTCAAGGTGGACCAATCTGAGCTCGGTTATACCGCATGGATGGCACTCGGCTAGAGAACCTGGTATTTATGACCTGCACATGTGTGGCCACACATAATTGAGGATATATAATTTTTTTTTTAGGAGGGTTTCCGTACAGTGATAAAAGGAAGGAAAATACATTAAAAAAAAAAGGAACATAACATGTGATTTGAACTCGTGATCCTTCAATGTTGCCCGGAAAGGTAGCTCAGTCGGTTGGTTCGTCAAGCCAACGGTTACTTTCAAACGCCAAAGCTCCTGCTCCGAGCCTCATACTTATGTGGAAAGGGACTGATGTTGTGCGCGGCAGTCGATTTTGAGTGGTTGGAAGGCATAATTTCTTGTAAAAAAGGCCGCCAGAGGAGCAGCGTGAACTCGAGCGGCTTTATAGACTAGGAAAGCTGCCTTAAAATACTTAGACTTGAGGGGAAGCTTCGTTAACAAACTATAACACGGCAATCAGCACTCGTATACGACGAGGGAAATTACTGAGACGTGGGAAATTCCCTTGAAATAAATCTGGTTTGCGAGACAAATGCTTGTATGTATTGAATCTCTTAAAAGATGAGGGGGAAAATATGCGCTCACCGAGAGGGCATCTTCAGCACGAGACCACCGCGAGGCACCTTACTGAGATGTAGAGAGCTTCGCGGCCGGAACGAAATCTCCCCTCTCCGCCGGCCCAGGGTGGAAAACGTGCTTTCCGATCGCTCAAGGTTGCGCGGATATTGTATAGCTCTAGCGTCTAGGAAAAAGCTTAAACAGTTGCGGGGGCGGCACGCATAGCGTGGGAAGCTAGCCGCCGGAATAGCTATCTCAAGTACTGCTGCTGGCGAGGGCGAAATACCTTCGTGTAATTATAATAACCCTAATAGGACTTCTTTCAAAGAAAAAAAAAGAGAAGAAAAAGAAAAGGGAAACGGCTCAGAAGGCTATACTACGAGAGCTATGACTGATACTTTTCTATATATATGTATTCATCTCATCTATGGGATCGCATGCGCGCGCTGTTGGTTTTAAAGCGCAACCGTGGTAGGGAAACGGAAGGCGATATAAGCATGCGTGTCCATGATACGCACACGACAAACTGCCTTACAATATTTAGAATTGATATATATATATACACACAAAAGCCAATATAGGCTGCTCGACACTATCTCGCGCGTTTTTATAGCGAAGTACATCAGAACCGACTCGTCGTTCCACAACAACCATTTCCTGAGTGATCGCCAGATATATGCCGAATAACTTCCTGTCATTCAATAAGAATGTCTCTCTTTCATGCAGCCTACCAATTCGCGCTGTTTCGGTTTAGACAAAACAATTTATCATTCGAGGCGCACTTGCCAAGTTTGCCTCCAATTAAAACTGCCTGCGATGCCTATAGTGCAGCTCTTATCTCACTCAACATACACAGTTCTATATACGTGCATCCGGTGCAATGCTTTCCGTTGTATCAGCAATTTCAATGTCATGGCCGATCATGTAAGCAAAAGTAGCTGTTTACTATTTACAATATCCAGAATTGATCAAACGTGAAGTTGTCACCGGCATTCTGAGTGGTTGGAAGGCATAATTTCTTTGAAAAATGGCCGCCAGAGGAGCAGCGTGAACTCGAGCGGCTTTATAGACTAGGAAAACTGCCTTAAAATATTTAGACTTGAGGGGAAGCTTCGTTAACAAACTATAACACGGCAATCAGCACTCGTATACCACGAGAGAAATTATTGAGACGTGGGAAATTCCCTTGAAATAAATCTGGTTTGCGAGACAAATGCTTGTATGTATTGAATCTCTTAAAAGATGAGGGGGGAAATATGCGCTCACCGAGAGGGCATCTTCAGCACGAGACCACCGCGAGGCACCTTACTGAGATGTAGAGAGCTTCGCGGCCGGAACGAAATCTCCCCTCTCCGCCGGCCCAGGGTGGAAAACGTGCTTTCCGATCGCTCAAGGTTGCGCGGATATTGTATAGCTCTAGCGTCTAGGAAAAAGCTTAAACAGTTGCGGGGGCGGCACGCATAGCGTGGGAAGCTAGCCGCCGGAATAGCTATCTCAAGTACTGCTGCTGGCGAGGGCGAAATACCTTCGTGTAATTATAATAACCCTAATAGGACTTCTTTCAAAGAAAAAAAAAGAGAAGAAAAAGAAAAGGGAAACGGCTCAGAAGGCTATACTACGAGAGCTATGACTGATACTTTTCTATATATATGTATTCATCTCATCTATGGGATCGCATGCGCGCGCTGTTGGTTTTAAAGCGCAACCGTGGTAGGGAAACGGAAGGCGATATAAGCATGCGTGTCCATGATACGCACACGACAAACTGCCTTACAATATTTAGAATTGATATATATATACACACACAAAAGCCAATATAGGCTGCTCGACACTATCTCGCGCGTTTTTATAGCGAAGTACATCAGAACCGACTCGTCGTTCCACAACAACCATTTCCTGAGTGATCGCCAGATATATGCCGAATAACTTCCTGTCATTCAATTTCCTGTCATTCAACTGTCATTCAACTTCCTGTCATTCAATTTTTTTTTTTCAAAGAAATTATGCCTTCCAACCACTCAGAATGCCGGTGACAACTTCACGTTTGATCAATTCTGGATATTGTAAATAGTAAACAGCTACTTTTGCTTACATGATCGGCCATGACATTGAAATTGCTGATACAACGGAAAGCATTGCACCGGATGCACGTATATAGAACTGTGTATGTTGAGTGAGATAAGAGCTGCACTATAGGCATCGCAGGCAGTTTTAATTGGAGGCAAACTTGGCAAGTGCGCCTCGAATGATAAATTGTTTTGTCTAAACCGAAACAGCGCGAATTGGTAGGCTGCATGAAAGATAAAAACTTTAGCTCTATGCAAATTTTAGGTCAGTGGTGTCTTTATGAGAAAGTCGGGGCAGGCAGACCACGATACAGCAGCTGTACGCTGCACAAGTTAGTGCACATTGGCGGCGCTCTTCGGCCATGGAGAAAACGGTGCGGAGACGGTGTGTGTCGCATGCAGCCGAATCGCTTGAAATCTCGGGAGGACCACTACAGTTTGGAAATAAAGGTGCCTTAGTCAATGCGGTGTGTCGCTACGAGGTCTCTACGTTGCGCGAATGCTAATCACATGGTAGCCATGCTAAGATGGGTTGTGCCGGAATTCTTTCGTCTGCACGACACTTAGAAAGGTCTGGTCAACATTGTTCCCGGGTTATTAAGACCTCGGATTCCCAGAGGTGATCGTGCTCAGGCGTGAGACGGGCGACCCGACGTTCGACGGAGGTAGCGCTGCGAGTTCACTGGCCCAGCATATATCAACAAGGGGAAGCGCATAGGGGCGGTTGGGAGTGCCGGCGAAAGGCAAACTTCAAGAGTTGCTAGACATCAGAGTTAGAAAGATATTTGCATTGCAATCGCGCTGAAGAGATCGGAACCTACTTAATTGGTTCGAGAATCGCTGAAAAAGAATCACTAGACTGTCCTCGGGTATCCGTGCTGCCCTTGTATAGCAATCGCAAGAGGAATCAATGAGAAGAGTTTCGGTACAGCTGGTTACATTTTGCAAGAGTAGAAGACGTGCCTAGAGGCAGAGTCGTCTGCAGAATTTTGTTGCTGCACAAATAATATGGCGATTTCCGACAGCGGTCACTGATGTGCCGCTTTGCACTCCCTGTGAGTGATCACTTTAATGGAAAAAAATATTAAATACATTTTTAACAAGTTCTTCGAGTACTTAAATAACGTGGTAGCAAATAAATTCTGGAAAGTTCATTCACAATTTTTACGCGTTAAGGTATAGTGCAACTCGCTACTAGTTTTCATTATTTTTCTTATTTGTTCGAGCGAGTAGAATATTATGCCGCAGTTTATCACACAAGTAGTTCAACTAATTAACTTTAGACTTTCAAGTGTACAATTTTTTCGCATAAGTACCTCAAGCAAACCGCGGATGCTGCAAAATTTCTCACAGTTGGTGAGGGGGATGTGATGAATTATCAGAACGCGGAACATTTTATTGTCTCAGTGAATTTTTCTTTTGAATACAATTTTCACACGTTAAGTGTCTCAACCCGCGTGTTCGCAGCCTTCTATATGTTTCTCTAGCACTATAGTTGGGTTCGCTGCGAATTTACGCGAACAAAAAAGCAGATGATATTATAACCTGACGGGAAAAACACTACGTTGCCTACATTGTACATGCACGTTACCGAAACAATGTAGTCCAAGCCCAAATTTGCATATATTGCGAAACAAGGACGCCTAAATTGTAGGCTGAAAAAATTGACACCATTATAATGCTGTCGAATAAAGCAATTACTATGGCATGTTCCGTGTGAAAATATGATCGCACGTGAGTGTTAGCCTTGCGGTTCACCAATTTCTGTTTCATGAAAAAGGCTTCTCATAGTGGCCTTGTATTATGGTATTCCTGAAAGCCAATAGACCAGCGTATTTAAATTTACATTCGTGCCAAATTTCTTGGCTCGAGTTCTATCACTGTACATCCCAATGATTATATGAGATTCAGAAATGTGATGAAAAGGCTGGGGGTGTGTGCGGGAGTGTTCACCTTTGTCCTTACTATAGTATATATTGCCGTACAGGTATTTAAATAAACCTTGTATCAGCTAATATCATACTTTAAAGCACGCGCATGGTGATCAACGGGTGTACTTTTTTATATCTTCCTCCCTAAACGTGAGCATGAGTTCTGACACCCCCGGTGGCGGTTGCCAGCCTGAGCGCTCCTCATTTGCCTCACTCGCCATTGTATATGTGCATTTTTATACCAAATATTCGAGTAATAATCTGTGCGTATTCGGCTAGCAAGTAAATTAAATGTTTATTTCTCACAGATTTAAAGTACCCAGCAAGAGGGGACGCAGGGTAAAAAGTTGCTTTGATGCAGCTTGAGGACCACCCGGCGCCAGTTGATCACGTGACAGTATCTTCACAATAACCGGGAACTCGACCTAGCTTCGTATTGGCTCAAGGGCTAATGGTTCGAACAGAATAAGGCCGGGTCCAGGCCTGGTGGGGTCTTTAGAATTGCGAGCAAGTACAGCGGGGCGCGGTCCTTCCGGAGGCGCCGTACGTTTGTGCGCATGCGCGAGTAAGAGCGGGCGCGGGAGAGAAAATGTGGGGGCTTTTGCTCCTTGAATATATTGTTACGCGAACGAAGGATTAACACTGGAGGCTACTTACAAAGTACATTTACAAAGGTTAATGCTGCGCTGCCCAGTTCAGCCGACAGCCAGACAGCGTTCGTCGTCTTCGTCGGGGCACCCGCGTGCATCGTCCACAAAAAACACGCAATATGCAAGACGATGAGCAAAACGTGAACAAGGTGAATGCAGGAGCCAACGTTTCGACAAGTGGACTTGTCTTCTTCAAGGCGACGTATGCTTTCCTCGCCACAGTATATATAGGTGGGGTTCTGCTAAAGGGGAGAGGGTGTGAGGCGGGAGGATGCGGAAACGAGGGAAAAAGTGTTAGCGTGTCGAATTGAGAGCTAAGAAACGCTGTGTACAAGGTCAAATCCAGGGCACAACCCCCCCCCCCCCCCCCCCGTGTTTGTCAACGCATGCGGGTTAGCCGGCGTGTCAAGGGCGTCTGACACGCCGGCTGACAAAAAAAAAAAAAAAAAAAACAAGGAAAGGAAAGGAAAAAAAAGAAAGGGGGGGATACGCCAAGAAATCAAACTAAGTGTTGTTGCCTATAGCTTGAAGTTTAGCATAGCGAATAGATTCTAAAGCTCCCTTTGAAACGTTTATGCCTATTGTTTGCAATGTCTTGAACTTATGGATAAGGTATGATTCTCTGTATTTTCTTTCTCGTTCAGAACGGAAATTTGACTAAGATGTAGAGTTTAAGTTCATCAAAGCTATGACCTGGTTGGTTAAAATGCTCGGTGACGGCTTCGGGAAGCTTTTTAGCTGTGTCCGCGCGATGTCCGTTTAATCTGACGTTCGTTGATTGTCCTGTTTGACCGATATATTGTTTCTTACAGAAGGAACATTCAAGCACATAAATCACATCCGAACTTTTGCAAGTGAAGCTAGATTTGACTTCATGTGTATAACTATTTGCAGTGCTTTTAATTTTAATGTCACTTTGAAGGTGCCTGCAGGTTTTGCACCTAGGGCGACAACAAGCTTTTATTACGGGGGAATGTTGTTGGCTGACTTTTGCATGCACTAACATGCCTTTAAAGTTCTTGTTTCGGCGATAGGTAACCCTGGGTACATCCGGGAACGCTTTTCGCAGACGCTCGTTACTTGATAATATTGGGCGATATTTTCTTAGGATGTTGTTTATGTTTGGGAGTGCATTAGAATATTTTGTTATAAAGGACGGCGGTCTGTCAGATTCTAATGTGGGCTGTCTCTTCGCCAATTCCGACTGTCTCTCCAATCTTGACGCGGCATCATAAGCTCTATCGAGAGCAACTTGGGGATAGTTCTTTTCTGCTAGCGTTGATTTAAGGTCATTTAGGTGGTGGATATAATCGTGGTCTTCGCTGCAGATTCTTCTTATACGTTTCACTTGTCCGACAAAAATTCCTTGCTTGCAATGTCGCGGGTGATGACTGTTGTAGTCTAAATATTGCTGGCTATCTGTAGGCTTCCGGTAAAGTGTCGTTCTCAGTTTTCCGTTTTCTATGTGGACCGTCGTGTCCAGGAAGTTGATCTGACTAGGAGAGTGGTGAGCAGTAAATTTAATACTCGGGTGAAAGCGATTGAAATGGCTAATTAAGTCGGTTAAGGCGCTTGTGCCGTGTTCCCATATTATAAATATGTCGTCAATGTAGTGAAGATAGGTGTGGGGTTTTAACGGGTAGGATTTCAGCAGGTCTGCTTCAAGCTGTCCCATGAAAATGTTCGCATACGTGGGAGCGAATGGCGTACCCATACTAGTGCCGAAAATTTGCAGGTAGTGTATAGAATCGAATTCGAAATAGTTGAGCGTGAGAACTAACCTAAGGAGCGATAAGTAAACTTCAGGAGCGTGCGCTTGGGGATTGATTGCGAGGGATCTAGAAACGGCTCCAATTCCTTCACTCATGGGAATGTTCGTGTAAAGAGCAGAAACATCCAAAGTGACTAGAATAGCGCGGTCGGAAAGGAGTTGGTTGGCGTTGATGCCGTCGATAATTCGAAGGAAGTGCGGCGTGTCTTGAACGAAAGATGGGAGGGTGGTGGGTATACGTTTGACAGGTGGTGATTTAAGAATTTAGATAGTGACTCAGTAGGTGTGTTGTTATTAGACACAATAGGCCGACCTGGGATCTCTGCTGTAAATATTTCTTCGACCGGAACTTTATGTATTTTAGGAAGAAGATAAAAGCAGCCTGCTGTTATGTTCTTGGGCATCATGAAGCGATATTCAGATTGCGTGATTAGTTCCCTGGACAGGAGCTCCGCTATTGTGCTTATCACAATATTGCTGTAATCTGAAGTTGGGTTAGAGTCGAGTTTTCTGTAATGGGTGTGGTTGCTCAGTTGTTTAGAGGCCTCATCCTTATACTTTTCCATAGGCCAGATTACGATACTGCCGCCTTTGTCTGCTGGTTTTATTACAATATCATTCCTTTTCGCAAGTTCTTTAAGGATTTGGTATTGAGCGGGGGTCAAATTTTTCCGTTTCCGGCAATGCCGCGTTGACTCTAGAATTTCCTTTGATATCAGTTTTAAGTATAAATCGAGGTCTGGGCACTGTTCGGTTTCCGGTGTCCACGTGCTAGGTGGTCTAAGAGAGTCTTTATCTACTTTTCCTACATCTGGTCTACCGAAAAAGAACTCCTTGATGCGCGTGCGTCGTGAAAACTCTGTTATGTCTTTGTGGACTTCGTATTCGTTTACTGCGTTGTTCGTCGGACAAAACGTTAGACCACATTTCAGGAGATCAACTTCTTCGGGGCTTAGACTATGGTATATGTCTACTACATTGCTGCAGTGCTCTGGATGCTCGCCTGTAGGACTGTCGGTGGAGCTACGTGCTACAGGGGTTAGATTAGTTTCTTTCGGTGGATCTGGAGCTCTAATATCTTTGCGCTGGTATTTATCTAGTAATTTTTCCTCTTTAGTTTGGACGAATTGTTCTCTTCTTTCCGGTTCAGTTAACTTTATGCTGTCGAGTTGATCAGAGATTATCATAAGTTGTTCTTTGCAGTGTTCTTCGAGAATGTCAATAAGGGAGAGCGATGCATAATAGCCTGGAGGGTAAAGAACCGAGGGCGCATCTAACCTTAATTCTGAGGCCTTTTGGTATTTTCCTCTGTTTAATGCAGCTAGTGTAAGTTTTTAGGTGAAATCTGTAATTTGTTTGTTTGGCGACGAGTTTGCGGGATTGGAGGAAAGGGCGAGATTTGTTGTTGCGTGTGCTATCCCTAGTGCGTGGTAGTCATTTCTGTTTGGTTCGGGCAGACCTGCGGAGCGAAAAATCTTCAGGTGGTGTCTTTTTACGCTTACTTTTCTTGTCGAGGCCTGCACCGATGTCTGTCTGCGTATCGGTGATAGGCAAAGCAGAAGGTTTGGTCTTAAAATAATTCTGCAGAAAACTAAAGTAATGTTTAACAGTCTCGGAAGAGAACAGCAGTTTACGATAGGTAGCGAGGCACTGGAAGTGGTAAGTGAATACATCTACTTAGGACAGGTAGTGACTGCAGATCCGAATCATGAGACTGAAATAATCAGAAGGATAAGAATGGGCTGGGGTGCGTTTGGCAGGCATTCTCAGATCATGAACAGCGGGTTACCATTATCCCTCCAGAGAAAAGTGTATAACAGCTGTGTCTTACCAGTACTCACGTACGGGGCAGAAACCTGGAGGCTTACGAAAAAGGTTCTACTTAAAGTGAGGACGACGCAACGAGCTGTGGAAAGAAGAATGATGGGTGTAACTTTAAGGGATGAGAAAAAAGCAGATTGGGTGAGGGAACAAACGCGAGTTAATGACATCTTAGTCGAAATTAAGAAAAAGGAATGGGGGCATGGGCAGGACATGTAATGAGGAGGGAAGATAACCGATGGTCATTAAGGGTTACTGACTGGATTCCAAGGGAAGGGAAGCGTAGCAGGGGGCGGCAGAAAGTTAGGTGGGCGGATGAGATTAAGAGGTTTGCAGGGACGAGATGGCCACAATTAGCACATGACCAGGGTAGTTGGAGAAGTATGGGAGATGCCTTTGCCCTGCAGTGGGCGTAACCAGGCTGATGATGATGATGATGATGACAGACTGAGGTACACGAAAAGACGTGATAGCCTCAATTTCCTCCGTGTATGTTTGAATACCGGAAGCGTCGACGACGTGGCGCAGTACTGTAATCTGCCGACGACCGAAGTGACACTACGAGGAATTTAGTTGGAGCCCAGCGTCGCGGAAGACTTGAAGAAAAGCTGATATGTGCTCAAGGTGTGTCTCAAATGTAGGCGAAAATACTAGAACGTCGTCTAAGTAGCAGATGCACGTTGACCATTTGAACCCTTGAAGCAAAGAGTGCATCATACGCTCGAACGGTGCTGGGGCATTGCATAGACCGAATGGCGTAACTTTGTATTGATATAGGCCATAAGGTGTGACGAACACGGTCTTCTCTTTGTCTTTTTCATCCACAGAAATCTGCCAATAACCAGACCGCAGGTCTATTGATGAAAAGTAGTTGGCACCGTGAAGGCGATTGAGGGCGTCGTCAATGCGAGGCAAGGGGTAGACGTCTTTCTTGGTAATGCGGTTTAGATGACGATAATCTACGCAGAAACGCCATGTGCCATTTTTCTTTTTAACAGGGACCACGGGCGATGCCCAAGGGCTCGACGAAGGTTCAAGAATGCCTTTGGCAAGCACCTTGTTCACTTCATCTTGAATAAGCTTACACTCTGAAGCAGAAACTCCATATGGTCGGCAATGAATAAGACTGGCATCAACAGTATTTATGCGATGCTTAACAATTGAAGTCTGACCCAATTGGCTATTGCTGAGGTCGAAGATGTCATGGTAGGAAACCAAAAGGCTACACAGACCTGCTGCTCGTTCAGGCAATAGGTCCGGAGCAATCATGGGCCGAAATGTTGCGTCAGTGCAAATAGCATCCTGGGGACATGGTGAAGAATCGGAGCAGACGTCTACAGTAAACGTCGTGACATGGTCATCTCCGATAGCACCGAGCGTTGCAATTGATATGCCTTTCGGTAGAACTTCCTTTGTCAGACCATAATTGACGACGGGGAGGCAAGTCCGGTTATCGGCGACGGTGACGACGGAGTGGGGCAGTGATATTGCGCATCAAAAGCACATCAGGAACAGGTGTGGCGACGTAATCACCATCGGGCACAGGAAAAGGTGATACCAAATCGATGAAAGTCAAGGCTTTAGGTGGCAGACGGACGAAGGCGGTCGTACTTAAGGGGTGCGGCAGTTCGGCACGAATATGCGCGAGTAGAGGAAGTTCGAGGCAAAGGGTACCGGCAGAACTGTCGATCAAAGCTGAATTCGCCGTAAGAAAGTCAAGTCTGAGGATTAGGTCATGGGGACAATTGGTCAGCACTGTAAAAAGAAGAGGAACGTGGCGGTCGGGGATACTTATACAGGAAGTACACATTCCGGTGACGTCAACAGTGCTGCCATCGGCCACGCGTACGGCTCGAGTGGTAGGAGGGGTGAGAACCTTCGTCAGTGGACGACGGAGGTTACAACTCATTATGGACACCTGGGCTCCAGTATCTATTAACGCCGTCAAAGCGACACCGTTGACGTGAACATCAAGTAAGGTATGGTTTGTTGGGAGGGTCAATGGAGGATTTCGACACGACGAAGATAATGCAGCACTACCTCCAGGAGCTGCATGATCTAGTTGTTCGTCTGGGAGGGTCCATAATCGGTCGGCGACGAATAGTGGCGAGGCTGTGGCGACTGGGACCGATGACGCTGAGGTGACGGCGAGGGAGTAGGACGATTGACATCGACGGATACGTCAGAGGTAGGAGGCATACGGCCAGGCGAGTAACGGCGCTGGTCGGCATATAGGGGAGGGGATGGGGAAAAGGAGCTTGAATATGGCGACATCCAGGAGGTGTGGCAGTGGCGAGCGACGTGGCCAATGCGGAGGCAACGGAAGCAAATGGGCTTGCCGTCCGGAGTTCTCCACTCGGTAGGGTTACGGTATCTGGGAGGGGAATACAGATTGCCGTGAGGCATAACAGTCGGCGCCGGTCGGGCGTCAGGTCGGGAGACGGGGCAGGCAGCAGGAAGATCTAGGTTTGCAAATTCTTGCCGCACGACTGCCTGAATGGGAGAAATCGCTGGGGCTGGTTGGTCAATGGTGGGGTCAAGTGGGCGTTGATGGAACTGCGCAGGACTGGTGGCCTCGAGCTCGCGGTGAACAATACGTTCGACGTGCTCACTTAAGGGTGGTGAAGCGGTAAGGTCGACGCAAGACGACGTTGCAGCCATGTTAGGGAGCCGGGAGAACTGTGGAATCACGCGGCGGCTTTTGGCGAGCTCAAAGCGGTGGCATTCCTTGACAATGACGTCGATGGTGGACACATTGTTGAAGACCAACAAGTTGAACGCGTCGTCCGCGATGCCTCTGAGTACGTCTTTTCAACCGACTTTTTCAACCTCGGCCATTTTCTCGTCGACTTTCCGGCAGAGAGCGAGCACGTATTGTACGTACGAGACCTACGATTCAGTAGAAGACTGAATTCGGGTAGCAAGCTCTTTTCTATCTGCCGACCGGTGGGATTTCCAAAGAGGTCGCCGAGCTTCCCCTTGAAAGCATCCCAGCCAGAGATCTCGTCCTCGTGCATCCGGAACCAGACTCTAGGAGTTCCGCCCATGTAGAAAAGGACATTTGCTAGCATAATGGTAAGGTCCTAGCGGTTGTTTCGGCTAACACGCTCATACAGGCTGAGCCAGTCCTCAACGTCGACATAATCTTGGCCGGAGAATATGCCAGGATCGCTGGGATTGGTAAACGTAACCTATGTTGTTGTCGGGGTCGCAGGAGTAGGAGGAGACGAGGTGTCGTCACCGGGAGCCATGGCGTAAAGCAGGACGGTGCGGCCGCTGCGGAGCTCCGTGGCGAGGACAGGGAACGGCACCCTCCACCAAAATGTTACGCGAACAAAGTATTAAGACTGGAGGCTATTTACAAAGCATATTTACAAAACGTAACTGCAGCGCTGGCCAGTTCAACCGACAGCTCGAGAACCAGAGAGCGTTCGTCGTCTTCGTCGGGGAGCCCGCGTTCATCGGCCACAAGAAACACGCAATATGCATGCATGAATATGAAAAATGGTCTGCAACCTCAATGGGCAGAAGCGGGCATGAGCTGGTGCTCCGCGACGATCAGGTTCTGCGCGCAGGCGGTGCGCGTTGGGGAGTGTCGTGGGATGACGTCGCCGACTAGCTGATCCGTTGAATCGGCTTTATCAATATTTGAAGAGGTAAATTTGATCCTTTTGATATTAGCTTTATTCTCTATAAGAGGGAGAAGAAGAGGAACAGAGAAGCTCGATTTCGTTAATCATGACCGCATAAAGCCAACAGGCAACCGCGTCACGTTTGACGTAACGCCATCGGGCTAAAGAAGGATGTTCAACATCCGGCCGCCATGGTTTTGAATGGCGCTGGCCGACACTCCCAGGGCTAGATCTAGTATAAATACCCAGGCTAGTGGGCAAATTGATAGCCTTCACCTTAGCAAAATTGGTAGTGCAACGCACGCGTAATGCGGAGGTTGTAGGTTCGGTTCCCACCAGCGACAAGTTATCTTTTCGTCCACTTTCATTTCCCTTTCCTTCATTATTTTCTACAATCCAATTTCAACCACACCAAGGTTACCCGGTGCTTTTCTTGGCACCATTGTCGGTTGGCCTTACGTGATGTCTAAGAGGGAATGCCGTAGTAGTGTTTTAGGGAAGTGAAGCTGTAATTGGGGGGCAGGGCGGTCCCGGACGGAGGTAGCACGTCGGGCGACTGTGGATATTAGTCACTGCTTGCCGGTTCATCGAGAATCCCAGTGGAGTGATAACGTGCAAATGAAATCTGGAAGGGCGCAGAAAGAAACAACATCAGAAGGGCGCATTTGCTCGGCGGTCATCGAATGATTACTATGAAGCACGAAGTCCTGCTGTGTTTCTCACGGTCCGTGGGATCCCGACTGCTCTTGGCATGTCTAAGGGCCTGGCAGCCGGCTACGGTTCATATTTAGCACGCGATCAATACCGTGGGGGAGCAGCTAAGGGCTGCATGTTCGGTTCTGCACCGTCTGCGTGTTTTTAAGGTCGCTTCTTGCTGCCTGATGGCGTTCGCGCCACTGAGGAACGCTTTTACATCGTTATTTTCTTCTTTTCTATAAAATAAAGTTTATTATTTATTTGAGAAAGCTTATACAGAGATATTTGAACGATAGCTTAAAATGCCACCACAAGCATCTGTGCTGTCTTATCAAGTACACCAGGATCGCCACTGTTTTATGTCGTGGTGAAGTTTTGTGGCTCTCTGTGTGAACTGCTGAATACAGTGCCTTTTCCGTTAAATAACTGCATTCCACAGGGCGACAGACCTCCATTGAACCTTCAGCACCTCGTTTGGGTCTGCTCTGGCCTCAGCCGACATCGCCTGCAGGTTCCCCAAGATACTCCCACTATCGAATCGGAGACCAAGATTACGAGATGATTTTTTTTACGACACACTGACTTAAAAGAAATCATAACGAGGTTACTTGTTGGCCCCGTTCTATGCTAGAATTTGATATATTTTCGCCCTGCTAACTGCTGTCGATGTTGCTGCGAATTATTGTACATTGATTTAGTTATTTTTGGCTTGGTACTCCTCAACAATGCGTCCCGGAATATGTTTGTGTGCACGTTGTATCTACCCGAGGTTGAAATAAACTTCAAGCTCCTTACGTGCAGGCAACCATGCAGAACTATGGAAACGGGATGCTTCACTACTCCTTCGCATGAAAAAAAAAAAAATGCAGAGCACCTAAGTATGCGGGAAAAACCGTGTGCTATAGACGTCGCGAAATTCGAATACTCTGGAACAGTCCTGCTGCTCTAGCGTTCGATTTGAGAATCCTCTGCCCGGAGTTGTCGAACATTCGGTTCCGTTCGCATATAATGAACAATGCCACTTATTGTAGGGAAGAAGGAGAAATCCAGAGGCATTCTAGCGCATGAAACTGCTGAATCATTCGTCACGGGCAGCTCCCTGACCATCATCAAGAGCTATTTCGTTTTCATGTTTTATTGTTTTTTTTTATTGTGCTTACTGCTCAATAATTTCCAGTCCTTACAGATGCCTCGCCTTTGTCTGCCTACACATTTGGTTTCAAGATTTAGAAAAAAATCTAACATTTGGACATTCTCAACGTGTTTGCACCCCTCTAACAATATTTTCGGTGCCTTATAGTATTATACTTTGCTTCCACGTCATCTCCTGACGAGCTGTTGCTGTGTTCTATTGTAGTTTCTGTCACGCTACGCCAGATACGAACCCATCGCCCAGCCAGTCTCATCTACAAGCTGACCGGAAGTATAGTTGTGACCGAATTTACAAGCGTCAAGCAATGTACATGCACCCTCCTTTTTTTAACGAAAGGAACTTTGCGAAGCCTTTGTATTTCACTTTGTTTAGAAATGGCAAAATATCATAGGCATTAGATTCGACGTTTGAATGCTTTTTTTTTTTTAAACAGACGCATTCGATGAAATAAATTTCGCTGTTTGATCATGCCTATTTTTTAATCCGTTTGTACGAAAGTCGCTGGGTCGCCAGATGGATTCCGAATTACCGTCCCATTTCATATCGGCGCACGTGGAAACGTGCGCGTCGCAGCTGCTTAATGCTTGTCGCACTCGGCGTGCACTCGAGTGCAATCAACGCCACATTGTTATAGATTGATAAAAAAAAAAATCCCGACGGTCGTCTGGAGGTCGGCGTGCGGCTTTGTCGCAGTGCGTGACTGACGAGCGTCGCAGCGGATGCGATCGCGCGGAGAGCGAAATCGACCGGATACGTCACCGCGGCCTTGGCGATGTTCCACGCACCGTTCCGGGCATTGGCCCATCTAGGCGGGCAAGTGTGGCCGCACATTTGCCCACTCGAACTGGGCAGAACTTAGCAAACACCGCGGCGGAGAAATGCACGAAGTAGGGCGTTTCCTGTTGGTATAGGATGTGTCGCGTATGATATATATTGTAGTATATACGTACAATGACGATATCCACAAAACTTTGTTCATCTCACAAATTAGCCTAAAGTGCGTACGGAAATACTTTTCCACTGTCAAAGCCTGGTCGTACGTCACTCCAGCTGCGTAAAAAATGGATTGTTGCCGCGTCATTGCGGCAAAACCCTAGCTTTCAATGTATCCGCGCTGCCACGTGCTATCGGTTAGTGCGATGACCTCCCCGGCAGTGTTGCTAGCCCTCCTGATCGTGTTGCATTTAGAAATGCAATGCTAACTACCTATGACAATACGCAGCGATCGCTGATCCCATGTTAGTGCGTGCTATGACAGTTTACTTATTCTGTGCTGGCCTTTATTTTCTGCACAAGAACAAAATCTATAATAACTCACAAGCATTTTGTTATTGAATTTAGTCTATATATCGTGTCCGGCTTCTTTTTTATTTGCTTTTTTATATGCTGAATGTTTTTAGCAACACCACCGTTGAAAGGATGCACATGATAGGTGCAGGTACAGCCATAACAAAAACAGTTCCTTTTCCACATTTGTGCGTTTTTTCCAAACTGTTCCTTTTCCCCATTTCAAAAATAAAGCGAGCGTCTTGTCACGTACCAAGAAACTAAAACGATCGGTTCACTAACGTCATTGAAGCTTTCGTAAGGTGGGCACCTCCCTTGCAAGGAAAAATAAACCTTTCCGAGTTTGCGAGTATACGAAACAAGCCGTTCAAACTCCGTCGCCAATAAGTTACGCATTGATGATGCCACATATACACGCGTGCGATCGCAGCTCCTCATAAATAATTTCACCTTGCCAATAACCATCATCTTTTCGACATGTGGGCCCCATTGCGACTCCATCCTTGTGTGCATTATTCAGGCAAACATCAGCAGTATCGCATCATAGCGAACAGCTGCGTTATGTTGTTGAATTTACAGAATATAACCTTGCACTCTTACCTGACATGGAGTTAAACTTATCAGCAATCTCCTACACACAGCTCGCCTCCTGGTTTCGCGGCTTCGACGTATTTAATTAGTTGGCTGAAATTATTGGGGGTATTCCGTGCCGAAAAACACGATCTCATTATGTGTGAGAGATTCCCGATTAATCTCGATCTACTGGGGTTATATACCCTGCACCCAAAGTACGGCCCACCTGCGTTTTTTGCGTTACGCCTCCATCTGCATGCGGAATAAGGCACAAAACTTACGGAAGCTCGTAGCGCAGGTGGCACGAGCGTACTCGGGGTAGGGGGGGGGGGGGTCACACAGCGATACACTGCCATGAATGCAGGTGTGCCAGCCACATTTTAATGAACGCATTATTATGTATCGCGATCCACTAGCAGGGCAGTAGGCTGATTGTATGCATCCCGCACAAAGGCGGCGCGATGACATGGTATGTGCGCAAATGCACTCTTTGTATCGCTCGCTCACAGAAAAAAATTTTTTTTTCTTAGTATTTCGTGAGGAACACTTTTCTCATCTGCGTTCGGCATTTTTGTCGCGCCACGGCGATAAAATGCGCAACAACCTCGCGAATGAACGACGCAAACACAAAGGACATGCACCCCGCGCGGCAACGGAGGTTTTACCTACGGCCTCTGTTTGCTAGAAATAGAAGCCGCGGAGCGACCGCACTGTCATATGTGTGCCCAAACAACACAGGTGCAAGCTACAGTACTGATAACACCACTATTGCTGCTACCCTGTCACCGCGATAGCTAAGAGAGCATGCGTGCGAAGGGCCTGTTACACCAGGCTACTACAAGCAACAGATGAAATACAGATATAAATGAAAGAAGCGCACAAGAAACAGAAGAAAAAGGAGCAACGTTAAGCAGGAAAAAAGTATCTATGAAGGGCTGAGTAAACAGTAGATTCCGTAGTAGGCAAATGTCCGCTCACCTGACCACTCGCATGCGCAAGGAGGCGGGCGGTGAGCTCCGGTCGCCGACTCGGTGGTGGTCCTGCCACTGCTTATCGCCGCGATAACAGGTTTGTCTTTGTCCGGCCATGTTCTCAAAGGTGCTTTGCGGTTATGTTTCTATTTCTGGTGCCTGGTAACACTGATGAATAAGATTAAATTTTGCGTAATTGCTGACACGCCAACAGCAACGGATCACGAGAGATGGCAATAAAGGGGAAGCTGCTGCTATCAAAGCTGACACTTACAGCAGACAGGGTGTTCTCAGAGTGTTATTATTAATAAAGCGGAGCTTTCCTTGCGTACCCTCCAGGGACGTTCGTTACCGTGGCTGCTGCTGGAGTTTCGCCAATAGCTCACAGTTAAAAAAACAATTCCGGTAGAATCCATCTCGCAGTGACTATAGACGGGTGACCCGCCGTGTTTGCTCAGTGGCTATGGTGTTGGGCTGCTGAGCAGGAGGTCGCGGTATCGAATCCCGGCCACGGCGGCCGTATTTCGATGGGGGCGAAATGCGAAAACACCCGTGTACTTAGATTTAGGATCACGTTAAAGAACCAAGGTGGTCGAAATTTCCGGAGTCCTCCACTATACGACGTGCCTTATGATCAGAAAGTGGTTTTGGCACGTAAAACCCCATAATCTCTCTCTCGACGGGTAATGCGATCAGCGTTCGAGCAAGGTAATGACACATCGCGTTGCCGGCTGAATACACGCTGATTTAGAACCTCTGTGGTCATTCCGAGACTTCCGTTGCTTCGAGTATATGCGCATACACTGCTCTCCGCTACTGGCACATCTTGCTATTGCACTTGCTTGCCAAGGTTGCTCACGAGCATGGTGAATCGGGTTATATTACGATGACGCAGTGAGGACCATAGAATGAAGAGGGAGGAATGGCGTGGATAGATCGACGAAGGCGGTATGACGACGACGGCATGAGTACAACAGGATGACGACCAGAGCATAACTGTGATGGCGTGTCGGCTGCTGTATCGCGAAGACTGGTATGGCCACGATGACATGACGAAGACTGTGTGGCGCCGATGGCATGACGGAAATCGGATGGCGAAGCTGGAATGGCGACGATAGGATGACCGCGACGGCATCATGACGACAGTATCACAACGAATACATGGCGGCTGCATAACGAGAGTCGGCTGAAGAAGCTGGATTGACGACAATGAAGCGACCATGACGGCATCGCAACCACGAGCACAAACCGCGTGGCTCAAGCTGGTAGACAACTTGGTTCGTGGAGTCGAAGTGAAAAGCGTGACGACGACGGGATGACGAGAGTCGGATGACGAAACTGGAATGACGACAATAGAATGACTACGACGGCATCACGACCACGAGCACATACCTAGGGGCCCAAGCTATTAGACGACTTGGCCGACTGGATTGGCGTGAAAGGCGTAACGACAACGGCATGAGAGAGTGAAGTGACAAAGCTGGAATGACGACGACAAAATGACTACGACGGCATGACAACGAACGCATGGCGTCTGTATGACGACGATGGCGTGAGGAAGACAGCACGACGAGAGTCGGTTGAAGAAGCCGAACTATAACGACAATGAAACAAGCACGACGGAATCATGACTACGAGCACATATCTAGTGGCCCAAGCTGGTAGGCGACTTGGGTCACTGCGTCGGCGTAAGAACGTCCCCCAGCATAGAAGCCGGATGCTCCTTTTGGCGACAATCTTTGTTTTCTTAATTGCCAGGTTTCTGCAAATAAGAAAGTGAATAACTTATGCAAGAGTGTGCATAACACATAACACATAAGACAACGCATAACACATAAGACAACATAACAGACATCTCGGATGGGTAGTGCCTCAAGCCACCGTAACATCGCGACTGGCATAGTCATTTAACTTTCTTTAATGTTGCCAGGGGCTCCACTCTGGTCAGCCATATCGGAGGAAAATCCTGCGTTTTAATTTCTCCTGTAAAACGACTAATGTGCTTTCGTAAATGCGAACTGGTCTCCTATCTGGATCACAATGTAAGCCAGCAATGCTGGAGTGCCATATACAATAGAGGCCAGTGAGCATTATAGGGTGACAGGGTGTTCAATCTTTATTATGTGTTGCAAAATACGTGATGCCCTGAGCGCCTAAATGAAATTCTTTCCGCGTTGTGCACTGTGATATGTCCCAGAAATAAACCCCATGTCAAGCATGAAGAAAAACTTTACGTATTCTTTCCCATTGCTTACACATGAAACAATGGGAACCCTATGTCATATAACAACCACGTTCTCCTAAAAAATATTACAACAGGAAGCGTTCTTGTGTGTAATTCTAAAAAGGAAGCCTTCACAGCTGGATATCCCTGCCCGACGTGACCAAATTTTGTACCTCCTGACCCTGGCCTCCATTGTATAAGGCTTTGCACAGTGGGTAGGGAGTGCATTATCTAATATGTCGTTATACAGCATTAGGACGCAATCGTACGCATACATCTATCGTGCCAACGCCAAACTCTTTAGGACGACCGCCTCGTGTGTCAGATTGCTTAACATGGGTGCATGTGCTGATGAAAATAATTATGCAGACCCACACAATAATAGTTAGTATTGTTATTAGTTATGTTATTATTGATATTGTTATTAGTTAACATACATATATGAGAGAGTAAGAAAAAAAATTGAAGGAGCCACTCCAGAATAAGACGTGCATGTGTGTAACACACACATATCTGGCGACATTTAACGTGCGGTAAGCGGTCCACAAATAAGTTTTAAAAAAATGTAGGCTATAATCGGAAGTCATTTGTCGCCTACAAAAATGACAGAAGGACCCTGCGTGCTTGATCACATATGGAGAGGCAGAGATATGATCTCGTCCTGTTTAGCGCATCATAAACAAAGTGAAGGGTAGTCCATGCTAAGCTGCAGACCACTGCATACTGTGGGAGGTATAGCCCAAATTAAATGACTTGGTGTTTATGTCGCTCTTCAAGAAGCAGATGATGCACTGAGTGCCCGTGCTTTTCGGAGCAGTAAGACAATGTTCGGAGAAACGTGGACAAAGAAATGAGAATTGAGGAACTTTCCTTGAGCAGGAGATGATAAAGCTACCCTCCTATGAAAACTAAGCAGCCGTAATAAACTTTCAATATTGTTTGAAATCGAGAGAAATAAAGACGAAGCAGTATATAAGTTCTTCTTTTGGGTAATTTTTTTGGGGCAATATGGTCCCCCGAACGACAAACTGTCCTCCCCCCCCCCCCTTAGTTCTTTCTGACAGCTATATTCAACAAAGTTGCAATTTCTCGCATAAGTACATACTTGGCAAATAGTCTTCAGCGTAATTACGCGGCTTCGTTCACGTAAGAGTATATCTAGAAAATCAATTGGCGTACAAGTCTGGAAAACTCAGAATACCGATCGCCCAGCTAAGGCAATACCTAAAAAAAAAAAAAAGAAGAGACGGATATCCATGATGTTAGTGCGATTTAAATTTTTTGGAGGACAAAATGCTAAATATATTCCACACAGGCAGCTCTATCGGGGTTAGCCAAGAATGGGCGAAAGAAAGGGGCAAAAAGCTGGTGCGGGGCGCTGTACCAGACTGATCCGGAAGAGGAACCTTATGTCCACCTTTTGATAATCGCGATAACAAAACAACGAAAGTTACGTGCGACCTTCTGCCCGAAAATAGCGGAATCTCAGAGCGAGTGAACAAGATACAGCTAAGACTAGCAGACGATAACGAACACAGCCATGAGTATCGAGCAGCCCATGCGACTCCGATAGCGTGAGCTCATGACGCCAGACACGTTGCCACCGGCGCAGCTACGTTGCCAGTGAGATCGCTGAGGAAATGTATGGGTATAATACAAGACAAAATACAAATGACAAGAAAGTGAAATATTTTTTATATTATTTCGGGTCTTATGATACCCATAACAAGAGTGAATCAACTAGCCCAGCACAAGTAGTGATAGGCACGTTAATTTGGTTTTAGTAGGCCCCGTTTTCTATTCCTCTCGGTGTTCTAAAGATACGTTTCTGTTATAGCACACACATGCACACACAAAAAGAAAGAAAGAAAGAGAGAGGAAATGTATATGTTTGGACACTCAGAGTTCGAGCTAATAGCAGTATATCACTCTTATGATTCTTATGCTGATTTCTAAATATTTTTTTTACAGATGAGGTCTAACCCAGGAGCGAATTACTGAACAGTTGTGACTTAATGCGTGTCCCCCCCCCCCCCCCCCCCGCGGAATCCTAACACTTCTTGAATCGGCATATACAAGAATATACATAGTAATCTTGATACGTCGGTTGAGTGTGCATTTGAGGCGTATTCCTTGCTTATCGTTTGCCCTCCACAGCGCGAAAAGGGTGGGTTAAAGTGTGGAGGGTAAAAAGAGGGCATGAAGTGCGACCTTCATGCAAGGAAACTGGCACGTCAACATAACGTTGCCACATTACTGCCGATCCTGCACTGCGAGGCCTCGATAACGTGCGACGTCCTTGTAACACGTCTTCCTTATTGCTTGCCGCGCAGGCTAAGTTGTTGTCCCTTTTAAATAAATCGATTACCCTCGTTCCCATCCTTCCTTTGTAAGGACGTTTGCCACAATGATACAAAGAAGCACACTATATGCATATTGTAAGCACTATTAACGTACTTCGTTTTCATTTGTACATAGCCATCATCATCTTCCCTGTTCTTCGACTTCTTCGCGCGTGAGCTGGGGGCGTTGCCTTTTGTGGAATAAACAGCGCTGGACAACTCGATCGGTCTCGGTATTATAAAGTGGTGGAGGTACGTCAAGATCCCGACGTCCTCTCGCTTTCCCGTCCTCCCTGGAGCTCCGTTCCGGTCGCCGCCTGCACCCAGCCACCCCTACAACAATGGACACTTCCAACCCCGGCCCTTCCGGCGCCTCAAACCCTACCACACAGACGACCCCACCTGCGGCGCCCTCTTGGACTGTGACGAGCCCTCAGCGCGATCCCCCTGTCTTTGCGGGACTCCGCGGTGATGACGTAGACGATTGGATCGACCACTACGACCGCGTGAGTTCTTGCAACAAGTGGAACGACACCCAGAAATTGAGGCACGTCGCCTTCTACTTGACCGGTGTTGCAAAGACGTGGTATTTCAACCACGAATCCGACATCGCGGATTGGTCCACATTTACCTCGAAGCTGCGGCAAATCTTCGCTTCCTCGTCTGGCCGTGCAGAAGTCGCCAAACAGAAGCTGGGAACGCGCCGCCAACTTCCCCAAGAGTCTTACACCTCATACATAGAGGATGTCTTGGCTCTGTGCCGCCGTGCGAATCCTAGCATGACGGAAGCCGAACGCGTTCGCCACATCTTAAAAGGCATTGGGCCTGTCGCGTTCAACGCCTTAATCGTTCAAAATCCGGCTTCTGTCCAAGACATCACTTCAACGTGTCAACGCCTCGACGAGCTGCAGTCTATTCGTCTTCCACATGAGAGCAGCGATCCTCAGGTTCCTCATTCTCCAGATTTACGTGCTCTTATCCGCACCATCATCCGCGAGGAGCTTCAACTACAAGACCTAAAGCGTCCCCCTGCTGCCTGCGCAACAACCCCCACCTTCGACTTGCACGAGGTCGTAAAGCAGGAGTTGACAGTGATGACTACACCCACGACGCATCTTGCTCCGGTAGCGCGCTCCACACCTACCTACGCGGATGTTGTTTCGATACCCACCCCTACCGTGACTTCCGTGCCTACTGGCGTTTCCTATGACTATTTAGCTTCGATGGGAACCAGAGCACTTGCTGCGCCATCGTACCATCAGTGGCGTCCACCTCGTCCGGTTTGTTTTTACTGTGGCATACGCGGCCATATATCTCGCTTCTGCCGCCGGCGCCAGCAGGATGAAAGGCGAGGCTATGCTGAGCACGAAAGAGACCGCACTCGCCGATCAGACGACTACTATCCCGGACCGCACTCGTTCCCTCAACAGCGTTCTCCGTCTCCACCAGCTGCTCCCAATCTGCCTCATAGTTCCCGTTCGGCCAGACGTCGTTCTCCATCCCCTTACTGGCGCTCTACATCACCGCTTCGTCCCACTTCCCATTTTGTCGACCAGCACTCGGAAAACTAACTGTTGCAGTTTTTGGAGGGGAAACTGCTTCTTATCGGTCTTCAAAAATTCCTCCTGTTCGCCCGGCCAACATGCTTTCTGTGACTGTCGAAGGTGTTCCCGCGTCAGCTCTCATCGATACCGGTGCCGCCGTTTCTGTTCTTCGGAGTGATCTGTGTTCCCGGCTCCGTAAAGTAAAAACGCCTTATCTTGGACCTATTTTGCGTGGTGCTAATAATGCATTCATTCACCCTGACGGACAGTGTACTGCTTGTGTTCTCATCGACGGCATACGCCACCACATCGAGTTTATCATCCTTCCAACGTGTATCCATGAACTTATACTTGGTTGGGACTTCCTACATTCTGCTTCAGCCGTCATTTCATGTAGAGAGGAAGTTGTCCACATCACGGATACAGAGCTTGAACCTGTTGCGGACTCTTCACTTTCATGCGTGAACTTGGCCATCGCTGCAGACTACGTCCTGCGTCCTGGTCACGAAGACGTTGTAGCCGTGACATCCAGTCAGATCGCCGACGGAGACGCCCTAGTCGCCCCTTCTTCCCGCTGTACTTCTCGCGGAATTCTCATTGCCACCTGTCTCGTCCGGTTTTCACGCGGCCGCGCCCTTCTGTCTGCTTGCAACACGACCCCAGATCCTGTGATGCTGCCCAAAGGGATGACTGTGGCAACCCTGGCCGACACTCAACCTATCTCTCTAGTCACGCTTTGCCCTTCTTCATCGCCAGCACCAACCTCAGGTTTGGATGATTCTTTCCCTCCTCCAGCCGTTCTTGGTTCTGACCTAACAGCCGCGCAATCCGAAGCCTTAATGGTGGTCTTGGCAAAACACAAAGCCTGTTTCGATAGCTGTTCCCCTGTGTTGAGCCAAACTCCTGCGGCTACACACCGCATCGAAACCGATGGTTCCGCTATAATACGACGACGCCCCTATCGTGTATCGCCGTCCGAACGAAAGGTCATTGAACAACAGGTCGCTGACATGCTTGCGTGGAAGATAATACGACCTTCATCTAGCCCATGGGCGTCTCCCGTGGTCCTGGTAAAGAAAAAAGATGGCTCAGTTCGCTTTTGCGTGGATTATCGAGCGCTCAATAAGATCACACGCAAGGACGTATATCCAATACCTCGAATTGACGACGCTTTGTACACGCTACAAGGGGCGGAGTATTTCTCCAGCCTTGATCTTCGATCAGGATACTGGCAAATTCCGATGAACGAGACTGACAAAGAAAAGACCGCATTCGCTACACCGGATGGCCTTTATGAATTTAACGTGATGCCTTTTGGCCTTTGTAATGCTCCTGCCACATTTGAGCGCATGATAGACAACGTACTTCGTGGTCTAAAATGGAAGACATGCTTCTGTTATCTGGACGATATTGTCATCTTTTCGTCTGACTTCAGCCAACATCTTCATCGATTAGACGAAGTTCTCAAGTGCCTTGCGAATGCTGGTCTCCAGATCAATACAAAAAAATGTAAATTTGCAAGCAAAACAATAAAAGTATTGGGTCACGTCGTCTCAAAAGATGGCATCCAGCCTGACCCCGAAAAGATTAGTGCCGTTCTTCAGTTTCCTCGCCCCCAGCAACAGAAAGATCTACGTAGTTTCCTCGGCTTGGCGTCATATTTCCGTAGGTTTATACGCAACTTCGCAGCAATAGCAGCTCCTCTACACAAGCTACTGGTTACCGGTGCCTCTTTCACGTGGACTAGCGACTGCGAGTCGGCTTTTCAAGCTCTTAAGCGGCATCTTACTTCCGGACCAGTGCTTCGCCACTTCGATAATCGTGCCCCCACCATACTACATACTGACGCAAGCTGTTGCGTTTCGCCTGCGACACGTGGTTTTGCCGGCGCGACTGCGGCGGGGCGGCAGACATTTTGGCCCGATCGTCGTCGCCGCAACACTCATCGCCAGGTGTTTCCAGGCGCGACTGCGGCGATGCGACCGCCTAGGGATCATCCTCGCATTCCAGTCATTGTGCCCGAAACAGGCGATGCCAAAGCAGGGATCTCATTCCAGTCATTGTGCCCGAAACAGGCGATGCCAAAGCAGGGATCTCATTCCAGTCATTGTGCCCGAAACAGGCGATGCCAAAGCAGGGACCATCCTCTCATTACAGTCATTGTGTCCGACCGGCAGCGCCACGACAGGGTGCTACGAGATCGTGCTCGACATGGTGCTACGGCATCGCTACGACAGTGTGCGTCACCATTAGCCCATTGTACATTCAAGTGCTCGTCTTTTGAGGGGTTCCTTCTTGCCCTCAACTGCGAGAGTATAAAAACAGCTGCCCCCGGACGCCAAAAGGAGGGCTCCGATTTCTTCTGTTGAGTGAAGTGCTCTCCCGTCTCTCTACTTCGGTCAAACCTGACCACCAACTCTTTGCGATGTTAAAATAAACAAGTTGTTTTGTTGTTACCAGTCGACTCATGCTTTGCCGGGACCTTCGGATGCTTCCAGTTGTACCCCAGGCCGCCAGGCCAACGCTACCCTTGGGGCTTGCGACCCAGGTACAACCACGGGCGTCAGCGCCGAGTTCCCAACAGATCGTACCAGCAGTCAGATCCAAACATCTGGTTGGCAGCGGTGAGATCGCCTCCGACTTCAAACAACTGTCTGCCAGCGGTGAGATCGCGACAACGGAGGCCAGCAGCAAAGAGATGCAGTTGACGGTATGCTGAGCAGCTCAACGACGATCCGGGAGCAGTGCAACGAGCCCTGTGTGACGACTGGTTGCCTGCAGCGGAACGACTGCGCGGAATTCCTGCCTGCGAGGTTTGGTGAGTGCGGGACTTTCTTCTTCTGAGCTTTGCCAGGCTTTTGTTAGTGTTAGAAACAGAGCTGGTAATTGTGGTTGTCGTTGCTGCCGGGTTAGTTGCGGCAAGACAATAGTAAGCAGTAGAGAAAGCAGCATTCAGAGCAGCCATGGATTTGAAGTCGTTGCGCAAACCGAAATTGTTGGAGCTTGCAAGAGAGTTGGGTCTGGATGTCTCAGACAAACTCAGAAAACCAGAACTGCTAAAGGCTATTCTTGAGTTAGAGGCTGAGGATGACGAGCTGTCGGAATGCCTTGAGACTATTGAGGAGAGGTCAAAAAGACAGGAGCGCGAACTTAAAGAGCAAAAAGAGAAATATGAGCGCGAACTTAAACAGCAAAAAGAGAAACAGGAGCGCGAACTTAAAGAGCAGAAAGAAAAAGAAGAGCGTGACCGTCAACACGCTTTGGAAATGAAGCGTCTTGAGGTAGAGATGGAACGCGCTCGTAATGGAAGTCAGGCACACGGTGCAGGAGAACGAGTATTGTTCAAAATGACTGACCTGATGCGGCCGTTTAAGCTTGGAGAGGACATTGGTTTGTTCCTGGTTAACTTTGAGCGAACGTGCGAGAAGCAGGGGTTCTCTCGGGAAACGTGGCCACAGCGCTTGCTCACTTTGTTACCCGGCGAGGCGGCCGACGTAGTCGCTCGCTTGGATAGAGAGGAAGCAGAGGATTTCGACAAAGTAAAATCGAGTCTGCTAAAAAAGTACCGGCTGTCTGCGGAGGCGTTCCGTCGGAAGTTTCGGGAAAATGAGAAAGGCAGAAGTGAGTCATATACAGAGTTTGCGTATAGGCTTATGTCGAACATGCAGGAGTGGCTCAAAGAAGAGAAAGCGTTTGGTGACCACGATAAAGTTCTGCAGTGCTTCGGGCTAGAACAGTTTTATAGTCGGTTACCGGAGAACGTGCGATACTGGGTCTTGGATAGGCCAGACGTTTGTACGGTGGCTAAAGCCGCTGAGCTAGCCGAGGAGTTTGTGACGCGTCGGGCTCGCGGAGCTAAGGACGGTCAAAAGGGTGAATTTGGCTCGAAGTTTGAGAGGCCGAGATTCACACCCATGAGATTAAAGGGGGACACGCGTAGTGAGGATGCTAGTGAAAGCAGTCCGACCAAACGTAAAGAGACGGCGGCAGCCAAACGCAGAAAGCGGTTCGAGATGAGGCGAGCGCGCGTTTGTTATACGTGCCAGAAGCCGGGTCACTTTTCGGCGCAGTGTCCGGAAACAACACCAAAAGTTGTGTTTTTTTCAATAGGCAGCACTGACGAGAACATGAAGCTTCTCGAGCCTTACATGCGAGACCTCCTCGTGAACGGGAAAGAGTGCCGAGTGCTTCGCGATTCAGCAGCTACAATGGATGTAGTTCACCCGTCTTATGTAGAACCCCATATGTTCACGGGCGAGTGCGCGTGGATCAAGCAAGCCGTGGAAGCTCATAGCGTGTGTCTGCCAGTAGCAAAGGTGCTTATTGAAGGACCTTTCGGAGCGCTTGAGACAGAGGCGGCAGTGTCATCTGTGCTGCCACCCCAGTACCCGTACCTATTTTCAAACAGGTCCGATCACCTCCTGCGCGAGAAGGGGCTTTTGTTTGGTGAAGCTAGTGTTCAGGCCTTAACCAGATCGAAGGTTCGGGAGCTCGCTGCAAAGGCGGTAGTTGCGGGGCCGACGTTATCAAACAACGAAAAAGGGTCAGAGGCGCAGCAAGCTGATATTCCGAGCACGCCCGAACTGAATAAACTTGAGTCTGTAACGTTAAAGGCGCCAGATACTGGAGAGGAAACGCCCGACGCGGGAAAGTTAGAAGAGCTATCTACTGATTTGTTCATCGCGCCTACGTCAGACGGACTTGATAGGTTGCTAAAAGCCAGCCGGTCGGCTTTGATAGCCGAGCAAAAGAAGGATGGTAGCCTAGAAAACATACGCTGCAATGTCAAAGAAGGTATAGCCAGGAAAAATGCGCGTTTTGTGGAAAGAGGTGGAGTCCTGTACCGGAAGTATCTAGACCGCAGAGGAGTGGAGTTCGATCAGCTGGTCGTGCCTCAATGCTATCGTCAGGATCTGTTGCGCTTGTCACACGGGGGTTCGTGGTCCGGACACCTAGGAGTTAAGAAAACTAAGGACCGTCTCTTGCAAGAGTACTATTGGCCAGGGTGTTTTCGGGACGCAGACCATTTCGTGAGGACATGTGACACTTGTCAGCGGGTGGGCAAACCAGGGGACAAATCGAGGGCGCCGTTGAAATTGGTACCTATCATTACGGAGCCTTTTAGACGGCTCGTTATTGATACTGTGGGACCTCTGCCGGTAACAGCCACGGGGTACAGACACATTTTGACTGTGATCTGCCCAGCGACAAAGTTCCCTGAAGCAGTGCCGCTTAAAGAACTCAGCTCAGTTGAGATAGTTAATGCACTACTGTCCATATTTGCGCGAGTTGGTTTTCCTGCAGAAATTCAATCAGATCAGGGCACAGTGTTTACTAGCGCTTTGACGACAACTTTTCTCGAAAGGTGTGGGGTAAAGCTGTTACACAGCTCAGTGTACCACCCACAGTCGAATTCCGTTGAGAAGCTCCACTCCGTCACGAAGCGCGTGTTGAAAGCGTTGTGTTTTGAACATCAAACTGACTGGGAGCTGTGTCTGCCTGGGGTGATGTTTGCTTTAAGGACCGCGCCGCAGGCGGCTACGGGGTTTTCGCCAGCTGAACTGGTGTACGGTCGCTCGCTTCGATCTCCGCTTCGCATGCTTCGAGAATCGTGGGAAGGTAGGGGCGACGACCCAGTCGTGGTGGAGTACGTACTTAAGCTCCTCGAACGCTTAAGAAGGGCACAGGAGTTGTCAGGTGAAGCAATGACAAAGGCCCAGCAGAGGGCCAAGGTTTATTATGATCGGACAGCCAGGGCCCGTCGTTTTGAGGTGGGCGATGAGGTCATGATATTGCGCACATCGCTAAACAACAAACTAGACGTGCAGTGGGAGGGCCCAGCACGAATTGTTCAGAAACTGTCGGACGTTAACTACGTGGTAAGTCTGCCAGGAAAGCGGAAAGCACAGCAAGTTTACCACTGTAATCTGCTCAAACCTTATAGACAAAGGGAAGCAGTGGTGTGCATGATGGTAAACGTTCCTGAAGAGCTTCCGGTCGAGCTTCCGGGACTAGGCTCAGTGACGAACAGGGAAGACACCGGTCAAGTCATTAGTGACCTTATCAGTAAAGCACCGCTGTCGCCCGAGCAGAAAACCGAACTACACCAGCTATTACAAGAGTTTCAAGGTCTGTTCTCTGAGAGGCCTGGTAGGACTTCTGTACTTACTCATGACATAGAACTTACCTCCCCAGAGCCAGTACGATCCAAGGCGTATCGGGTGTCACCCCGCCAGAGCGATATTATGGAGGCTGAGGTAAAGAAAATGCTACAGCTCGGTGTTATTGAGGCAGGTGAGAGTGATTATACCTCCCCTTTGATTTTAGTTGAGGTACCGGGCAAGGAACCTCGTCCTTGCGTCGACTACCGCAGGCTTAATTCCATCACTAAGGATCAAATTTATCCGATCCCTAACATCGAGGAGCGCCTTGAGAAAGTTAGTAGCGCTCAGTTTATTTCCACCCTAGATCTTGTCAGGGGTTATTGGCAGGTTCCACTTACAGAAGAGGCTAGTAGGTATGCGGCGTTCATTTCACCAATGGGAACATTCCGTCCTAAAGTGTTGAGTTTTGGTTTGAAGAACGCGCCATACTGTTTTTCAAGTCTCATGGATAAAGTGTTGCGGGGACAGCAAGAATTCGCTTTACCGTATCTAGACGACGTAGCGATATTCTCCGCATCCTGGTCTGAGCATATGACACACTTGCGGGCAGTGCTAACCCGCCTGCGCGAAGCAGGCTTGACAGTCAAGGCTCCTAAGTGCCAGTTAGCACAGGCCGAGGTTGTCTACCTCGGTCACGTGATTGGTCAGGGTCGTCGCCGCCCCTCTGAAATAAAAGTGGCCGCTGTGCGAGACTTTCCGCAACCGCGCACGAAGACCGATATTCGGTCGTTCTTAGGTGTCGCCGGCTACTATCAGAGGTACATCCCTAGGTACTCTGATATCGCGGCTCCCCTGACGGATGCTCTAAGAAAAACAGAGCCTCAAACAGTCGTCTGGGACGAGACAAAGGAAAGAGCTTTTAGCGCCCTAAAGAGTGCCCTAACAAACCAGCCTGTGCTACGATCGCCAGACTATACAAAAGGGTTCATTGTTCAGTGCGATGCTAGTGAGCGAGGCATGGGCGTTGTACTGTGCCAACGGGAAAATGGAGAAGTAGAACACCCCGTCCTGTATGCTAGTCGTAAGCTGACCAGTCGTGAGCAGGCGTATAGCGCCACCGAGAAAGAGTGTGCATGTCTCGTATGGGCCGTTCAGAAATTGTCATGCTATCTAGCCGGCTCGAGGTTTATCATTGAGACGGATCACTGCCCTCTCCAATGGCTGCAGACCATCTCTCCCAAAAATGGCCGCCTCCTGCGCTGGAGCCTCGCTTTACAACAATATTCCTTTGAGGTGCGTTACAAAAAGGGGAGTCTCAACGGTAACGCCGATGGCTTAAGTCGAAGCCCCTAACGTAGGAATCAGCCTCAAAATTGTTTGTTACTGATGTTTTTCTTCCTGAGGCAGGATTTTTTTTTAACATATTGCTTTTGTTTAGTGTTTCAAAGTGATGATATGCTTTCTAGTGCAATTTTTCAATTTGTGGACGCGTTCTGAGTGATGCTAGACTACTGTAAGGAACTAGGCAGTGGTATAAAAAGGGGAAAGAGCCTGGCAGGGCTTAGTGAGGGTTGTGCCGTGCTTGCTGACTGAGCGGTTGAGTTTCAGCGTAGTTCTAACGCTTGCCGGGAACGAGAACAAAAATGTGAACTCTCCCGAAGTCACTTTGCAGTGTCCCGTGCGAACCTGAACAAGAGAACGAGGCCTTCTCTGTGCGCTGCGCTCAAGAAACGTCGAGGGACGCCCGACTTCGGTTATGAGCATCATCGAGCGACATCCCTCCGGACAGCGGATGCAGTCCCCTGTCCATCGGGATCTCCTTCCCCCGGCGGGGCGGTCTGTTGCGTTTCGCCTGCGACACGTGGTTTTGCCGGCGCGACTGCGGCGGGGCGGCAGACATTTTGGCCCGATCGTCGTCGCCGCAACACTCATCGCCAGGTGTTTCCAGGCGCGACTGCGGCGATGCGACCGCCTAGGGATCATCCTCGCATTCCAGTCATTGTGCCCGAAACAGGCGATGCCAAAGCAGGGATCTCATTCCAGTCATTGTGCCCGAAACAGGCGATGCCAAAGCAGGGATCTCATTCCAGTCATTGTGCCCGAAACAGGCGATGCCAAAGCAGGGACCATCCTCTCATTACAGTCATTGTGTCCGACCGGCAGCGCCACGACAGGGTGCTACGAGATCGTGCTCGACATGGTGCTACGGCATCGCTACGACAGTGTGCGTCACCATTAGCCCATTGTACATTCACGTGCTCGTCTTTTGAGGGGTTCCTTCTTGCCCTCAACTGCGAGAGTATAAAAACAGCTGCCCCCGGACGCCAAAAGGAGGGCTCCGATTTCTTCTGTTGAGTGAAGTGCTCTCCCGTCTCTCTACTTCGGTCAAACCTGACCACCAACTCTTTGCGATGTTAAAATAAACAAGTTGTTTTGTTGTTACCAGTCGACTCATGCTTTGCCGGGACCTTCGGATGCTTCCAGTTGTACCCCAGGCCGCCAGGCCAACGCTACCCTTGGGGCTTGCGACCCAGGTACAACCACGGGCGTCAGCGCCGAGTTCCCAACAGATCGTACCAGCAGTCAGATCCAAACAAAGCGCACAAGGTATTGGCGCAGTACTTCTGCAACGTAATACAGCATCTAAAGAGCAAGTCATAGCATATGCCAGCCGAACACTTTCTCCAGCTGAGCGGAACTACACCATAACAGAGCAAGAGTGCCTGGCTATCGTTTGATCGATTCAGAAATTTCGCCCATACCTTTACGGCCGCCACTTCACCATCGTCACCGACCATCATGCTCTGTGTTGGCTGTCATCAATGAAAAACATGTCAGGACGCTTAGGACGCTGGATACTCCGCTTGCAGGAATATGACTTCACTATAACATATAAGTCTGGAAAACACCATCATGATGCAGACGCATTGTCTCCCTGCCCACTCTCACTCTCTCCAGGTAACGCGCAGTCGTCTTCCCAACCACGTCGTTCCGATGCTACGCCTGCCTCTCACCAACTCTCGATAACGCCCCTGGACAAAGTAACGCTTTCATCACGCTCTGATTTCGTCTCGCTTCAGCGGGCCGACTCCTACTGTCGAGCTCTCATGGATCGCCTTAGTGGGTTCGCCGAACCACCCAACAGCCGCTTGCGACGCCAACTTCGACAATTCCGCCTTCAAGGTGGCGTGCTACACCGCTACGTTTACCACCCAACAGGTCACCGGTGGGTCCCAGTTCTACCTCGCTGCCTTCGTTTGCGGGTATTAGAGGCACTTCACAACGATGTATCGGCTGGCCACTTAGGCTTCCACAAGACTTACGACCGCATAAAGACCCGCTGCTTCTGGCCTGGCCTATCCTCAACGGTGGCCAAAAACACTGCCTCTTGTGCGTCATGTCAGCACCGCAAACGCTCGACATCCCCTCCTGCCGGTTTACTACAACCTCTCCCTTGCCCGGAGGCACCTTTTGAATTTGTTGGCATTGATTTATATGGTCCCTTGCCGTTGACACCCTCCGGTCACCGTTGGATTGTCACTTCGGTCGACCATTTAACAAGATATGCCGAGACTGCCCCTCTGCGATCCGGCACCGCTTCTGAGGTCGCCGACTTTTTCTTGCGCGCCATCGTCTTGCGCCATGGGGCTCCTCGCGTTCTTCTCAGTGACCGTGGCAAGGCGTTCATTTCACAAGTTCTCGAGGAAGTTCTTCGAGCCACTAATACCGTCCACAAATCTACTTCTACTTATCATCCGCAAACCAATGGCCTTACTGAGCGCTTCCACCGTACGCTGTCTGACATGATTTCCATGTACATCCGTCCTGACCACACTGACTGGGATAAAATTCTTCCTTTTGTGACATTCGCATATAATACTGCTATTCAACGGACTACCGGCTACAGCCCTTTCTTCCTTGTGTATGGACGATCTCCTTCCACCATATTCGACAGAGAACTATTTTTCGCACCTTCTTCGCCCAACGCGTCGCTTCCAGAAGATTTTGCTGCCCGAGTTGCACATTACCGTCAAATCGCCCGGCAAAGCACAGAAGCTATCCAAGCTGAGCGCAAGCGTTACTGCGACAACAAACGCCGTGACCTACGTTTTCACCCTGGAGACCAAGTCCTGCTTTGGACTCCAGTCCGCACCCCAGGCCTCTGTGAGAAGTTCCTTCCACGCTACATTGGCCCATAGACCGTTGTGCAGCAAACATCTGCAGTGAACTATCTCGTCCGCCCAGTACACTCCGTCACTGACCGGCGCCGCCGGAATTCCGAAATTGTTCACGTCTCGCGGATGAAGCCCTTCACTCCCCGTTTAGATAATCTCTAATCTGCGGCCAGGCTGGCCGCTTCCATGACGGGGGGAAGTTAGTGTAAGCACTATTAACGTACTTCGTCGTTTTCATTTGTACATAGCCATCACCATCTTCCCTGTTCTTCGACTTCTTCCCGCGTGAGCTGGGGGCGTTGCCTTTTGTGGAATAAACAGCGCTGGACAACTCGATCGGTCTCGGTATTATAATATATAGAGATCTCACGCACTGTAGGAATAGTTGTACGCGACGCTTTCATGAGCCAGGAAAGCATAATGGCCCATTACGACAAGAGACGCGCAGCGTACTTCAGTAACGAACGCGTCCCTCAGGAGACGTCTTCCACCAGGCGCCAACGCGCACATGCGCAGTGCGCTCGCAGCCAGTCGACGGGGGTTAAGAAGCTGACGCCATATTGAGGATAAGAGGCTATAGGAAGCGTCGCTTTAATATCGCTTTTAAAGCGTCGCTTTAAAATTCGAGAAAGTTTGTTAAATAAATTCGTATGAGATGCAGAACACCTGGCGAAGACGAGAACAAACAATTGGAACGGCGCTTTCCTTGCGTGTTCTCGTATGCATTGTGTTTCTACGTTGTTTCCACCAATTTCCGTGATGAACGTGGTGCTCTTGAAGTTCCGTGCTGGAGCTGCAGAAGCGCAATGAAAAACTAAAAAAAGTTGGTAGAAATTATTGCCGCAATGATTACGTCAAAGTCAATAATAAATTTTGTGCCGCCGCATTATTCCGCTGCATTAAGAATGCACCAGCGTTATATATATATATATATATATATATTAAACTAGCGACATACCGGGGGTTTCAGCGAGCAATTTTCGTAATTTTTAAAGCTACGTGGCAGGTAGCACAATTCTAGTTCATGATGAGCTGGTATGCTTATAGGGGCGGACATTTAAAAAGAAAAGAAAAAAAGAAGAATGAAGTGCATAAGTGACTAATGACAAAAAAGTAACTAATTATGTTTTAGCTAATTACTTTATGGCCCATATTGCAATTCACAAATTCTAGCCGTGGATTTCACAAGGCGGATCCGCTTGGAGCGAATTGTTGCAGATATTCCCAAACTTTGCGGAGAAATGCGTTGGTGTTCCAATTACTTTTATGCTTCAATGCATAAAAGAACGTTTTGTTAAGAAAGTAACAGGAACGGCAATGCATTTCTCCTCAAGGTACGGGAATTAGTATCTCGAAACTGGTGTCATTCTGCGAATTCGTTGCAGTTGTATTCGCCTTGCGAACTGCACGGCTAGATTTGTAAGTTGCGGTATGGGCCATGATGTAATTTGTCAAACACTTAATTAGTGACATTTTGTCATTACTTGATTGTGCATTTCGTTTTATTTTTTCAAGTAATGTGCGCCTCTATGAGCATACCAGCTCATGAACTAGAATTGCGCCATCTGCCACAGGCAACGCTCAAACATTTTTGAATGTGTTCGCCGAAACATCCTGTATATCTTAAGTGAGCGCATGATTTTCCGAACCCTTACGAAAGCAACATAATACGCGTGTAAACGACTACAGTGTATCTTAATTGTTTCCGCCTTTCATTAAATGCTGATTTTGCTACCCATGGAGAGGAGGAGCGAGTGAGCATCGCCCTAAATAACACTGGAAGGTTTCGCCATAAATAGCGGGAGTGACTTGCTACACACGACAGTAATAAGCTTAATGTGCACACATGCAGATCTCCGACGGCAGATTCTTCAATCGACCCCCACCTTTCCTACCCCGGGTACAGAAGAACCTCGAAAATTTACACGCAAGACGTTCAAAATGAGGTATTCCCAGGGCGAAATCAACATACATGAAGTACGATGAGCTATGCAATCGCAATGGCCTGCACTCTTTGTTACGCGATAGTTGCTAAATTTTCGAGTTACTGTATTCGTTGTTTTTCTTTTCCAGTGAATGCATGAGAACCCCCCTCTCTATAACTGGAAACTTCCTACTAAATGACAGAAAAAATACGACCACAGGTATGAGTACGTAGAGACGACGGGCAGCAGTGTGACGAGGACCTCTGTCGTGTGTAGTTGGAATCTCTGGTGACAACGGAGGCGCGCGCACATTTCGAGTTGCAACCAGCCGTCGAGCCACCTTGTGGTGGGGATGGACGCCTGAAATTTGCTTGAGACGCCGCCTTTTCTGCAGCTCCATATATTTTGGTCCATATATAAGTAACTGCAGCGATCGCAGAAGAGGTGAAGGTAGCAAAACGCTGGAATTGCGAGCTGTAGTAGTTCGGATAAGGAAATTTGTTCCTTCAGTGCATATTCTTTCCACGTTCAAGCTATTTCATCGTTTCTCTTTTCGCCTGCCTTGTTGTCTACAAGTTCTTGTAAAATACAACATGGCGGAATTGTTCTGGCTGGAAGCACAGCCGTTCTGAAGAAATTAGAGCCGTGTATATTACTGCTAAATGCATCTAAACAATTACTAGGTGTGGCACGTTATAATGGATATCTATGTACAGAATGATGCATTTCAGCATATGTTGGCGAAGTACCAGCAGCAGGTGCGGTATGGTACAGCATGGTTAGCCTAGCAAAAACCAATTTGTAAATTTTGAATTTGTTCAATGATGGAACCTAGAGATTGTAGATAGAGCGTTGCCTGTGGGAAGCTCCAGCGTACTACCACCATGATAGTTCTCCCCGTGGTAGCTGCTTGAAGCATGTGCAGCTACTTGGTGTATAAGTTTGACGTTATTTATTTTATTTGGTTAATAAATACGGCAGGCGCTGAATCGGTCGAGGGGCGTAGATACAAGAAATAACAAGAGTTGAGAATTAAAGGGCCCCTTAAACGGTTCGGACAAATTCTTTAGACGCATAAGGCACAGCTAAAGTTCATCATTCGCAGCACACTTTGTGTGAAACGTCTCGTATTGAGATAGCTACGGACGATTACAAGTTACCCTTCTCCACTGTCATGCATTTTCTCCTCAACTCGTTCGCCGTGTGATCAGGGCTAAGCTCGGACTTCACTGGCTCTGCGTCATGATGACACGTCGTGTCGTCGACTTCCGGTTCTCTAGGAGCGAGCGCGCGAAGCGTCTCTAAACTCTCCGCCAGCTGCTTGGCAGACGACCCCAAGCGAGAGCTGTCGAAGCAGCGTGCGTTGCGAGCATTCTGTGGAAGCGCCGGACGTATCTGGTATTCCGGTAACAACAGGCAAGCTGGGCGTTTCGGCAGATGGCTGTAGGCATAAACTCAAGCTGATGAAGGAACATTAGCGTAGGCGTACGTGAGCGGCCTGATCGGTCTGCACGGTCCAGCCAAACTTGTTGGCGCAGAGCTTAACCAGCCAAACAAAGCGCCAATATTGCTCTAACCAAGTGTAAGACCTTATAAACATTTATAAAAACAACGTGTTGATCACACTCCTGCGAAAAATTTACACCAGCAGCAAATAATACATTTCGTTACAGCTACTGTGTATGGTTGAGCTCTGTGCCATCAGGTGGCTGCACTATGCAGGCCATTCTAAAACCCCTTAAACTTCGCAAAGTGGCGACACTCTCCTCCTCCGCCTTCACTTCTCCTCGTTTCTCCTCTCTTTCACGCTCCCTCCTCAACCGTGGCGCCACCTACACTACTCGAGCGTAGCAACGGCGTCAACATGCGCTCCTCGCCATTCTGTGGACGTTTCTCGAGCAAAATGGCCCTGATGCACGGCGTGAGGTCCTACGTGATGCTATTAGGCCAATAGCGACGCGGCGTTGGCCTCGGCCAGAGAGCGCGAAGAGGAGGCGGCATTCTTCAAAGCGTGGCAGTACTTTACAAAGTTTAAGGGGCTTTAGGCCATTCACATTCACATTCCCGTTAAACGGCACAGTCAGCAGGCCCTGTTCCCTTCCGCTTGCGTTTGCCCTCATACCGGAGTCGCGAAACGCTATTGCGTTAGTAATCTTCCGGTGTAAAGTGGCGGCCGCAAACGCGCAAATCATGGCGCCGATCGGATAGCTGCAGTCCGATGCGCTGCAGCCAGTTCGCTCGTCTGCTGCCTTGCAGAGGGAGACGATGTCGCAGCATGACATATTGCCAGTCGCTACGTTTGCACTCCACAACGCAACAAAGTCGAATCATAGTTCTCACGTACCGCGGAGCTCTCGTCAAAATGAAGTACGTCGTAACACAAGCAGTCGGCGCTTGCTGTGTGCCAGAAGTGAGTGTAGTGAGAAATTGTTTTTGTGCAATAACTTTCTGTTACTTTGTTTTTATAGAAAGAAATGAACTAGCATTCCAATTATTACGAACATAATTTTTTCACCATAAAGGTCGAAAAATTGTCGATGGCACGCCCTGGGCCGCCAATCACATAGCTCGCCCTAAGGACGTCATATGGGTAGGGGCGACTGAAAATCCCGCCGAGCAGTGTGCTGCAATCGGCAGCGATGTACATTTTTAAAACCTTGTGATAAATGTCACGCTTTACGCGGAGCACTTAGATGCGTCAATTAATGATCAGAAGGACGTACTCTAACGACTCAGTACGTTCGTACAAAATCGTCAAAATCGTTCCAGGCTCCCTTTAAGGACACAGGGCGATTTGAAAACTTAGAATCTTCAAGGAAGATGAAGTGCTTCTCCTGTGGAACGTACTTCGCCCGTCTCTGTGCTGTCCTGGACTTCTCACTGCACTTGCGAGGTCTACCAGCCCCTACATCGCAGTGATGGATGTACAACATCCCGAGTCCCCTCCCGGTTCCCGTTCAACCGCGGACATCATTTCGAGGAAGCGTGGAAATACATCGAGCCATAGCGAGGACACAGCTGTACTACGCATCAGGTTACGAGTCCTCGGAAGACAGCTTTCGACCTGTCCTGTACCGCAAGGACAAACGACGAATTATCAACGCATAATCGGCGTGAAGTTCGACCACCGCGACACCTGCGCCTCAACGATGGCATCACTCCATCATGTTTGTGCCACAGAACGCTACTGGCAACCTACGCATCCTCAACAGCCAAGCAATCTCCGCGTATCGAGAAAACACCGTGCTGAACGAGATCAAGGATGTCAGGATAAACACTAGCAGAAACATCCTGGCAATCGATATTATGTACCCGAGCGCGCTGAACACACTACAACATGTAACGCAGCTGGGTAACATCAAGGTCCGATCCATCGTGCCAGCGAATGATGCCACAATAACAGGAGTCACCTATGACATTCGCAATCAAATACCTAACGCAGACCTCCCAGTAGTGATAAAACCAGCAAGTGAACAGAATGTCATTGTGCACGTTGGTCGCCTCGGTAAAACACGTTGTGTGAGGATAACGCTCGAAGGGGATTGTCTTCCCTCCTACGTGAAAGTTGGCCACTTTCGCCACCAGGTTTGATCACTTATTCCAAGACCAATCCAATACTTCAACTGTCAGAAGATTGGCCGTGTGAAGGGTGCTTGAAGAAATTCCACAGTGTGCCCTCGATTCACCGAATCCCACTCAGAAGACAACTCCAGCGCAAAAACGTTAAAGTGCCGCACTGTCAAGGTGATCACTGCACCTCTTCCAAAGACTGTTCCCAGATTAAGAAAGAGATCTCCATTCTCAAACAAATGGTGAGAGACAGCTCTACCCATAAACAGGCCGCTGAGAAAGTGCGGCGAAGATGTCACCATCCAAGGTCCTCACGAAGGAAAATACCAACTTTTCAAGAAAAGTCGACTCGTGAAGCAGCACCGCCAGCTCAAGTTTCCAACACCCCAAACACTAATGTTGGAAGGGAGAAAACTGTCAGATCTCTCTTTACAAAGGAATGGCCGCCACTTATGCGTACACGACCGGCAGAAGAGTCACAGCAGAAGCCGCCCCCAGTGCAGCAAGGTGCTCTATCCGAGGAATCGCGGAAAGCAGATGAGCAAGCAATAGCTCTTCTTAGGCCATTATTGAATACCATTAGCGTGTTGCTAAACAACATTCACACACCTTCTGCCATAAGGGCACTTCAAGTACTGGACGCTCCGAGTCTGGTGCTGGCAACCCTTGAGTAGACCATGGCTCCCCAGCCACTGTCTTTCAGGAATGAGGTCCGAAAAGCCGCTATTTTTCAGTGGTATGCCCGCGGACTCAGAGCGCGCATTTAGGATTTCCGTCGCTTCGTGAATGCCAATATGTTTGCCATTATCGTCATTTGCGAGCCGAAGTTATCGAACATGATCAAGCTTTCTGGATATCAATCGTTTATGTCGTGAACTGTTGGTGAAAATAGTAAGGCTTTGTGGTTTATTCGCCGTGACCTCACTTACATTCATCAGCCTGTGCCGCCTAATGACGACAATCACTATATATACCTAACAGTAAAGAAATAGAATTTTGCCTTTACTGTTGTGGGCGCCTGCCTATCTCCGTGATGTCGATTTGGTCACAAAAGACTACGAGACATCCTGTACCCCCATATATGGTTCATTATTGGAGACTTCAAGGCCAATCATACGCTCTGGGGAACTTCGAAGATCATCGCGATAGGCAGACCTCTGGTACGTTTCGCCTGCAGTAATGAACTTTGACTGCTCAATGATGGAAGTCCTACGTTTCTATGTGGCTCCACATACAGCAGCTGTCTTGACTTGGCTTTTAACTCACAAAGCCTTGTTAGACGTGCTGGGTCGTTTGCGGATGTAGAGACGCACGGAAGTGACCATATACCCACGTGCGTCCATGGAGATTAGAGGGTTGTCCCCTTACAAAATACGGGTTGCGATCCAAAGAGTGAACTGGACTAAATTTCAGTCTGCCATCGAAGAACATGCGAAGCCAATCCATCTTTCGGCTTGAAAGATGCAATCAAGAGCGCGGTGCAAGACACTATGCGTACTCTAACATGCTCTTAGAAACTGACGGAATGTGATGGGGAACGAGAACGACTTCGAGCAATTCGACGACGTGGGGAACGAAGATACCGGCGCCGGTAGGGAACGGACGATTTACGAACGGACAGACGCACGCAAAAAGTGCCGGTTAGACAAGCACGAGTCGCAACGTTGGACTGCCTTCTGTGACTCGCTAGACCCACGCAAGCCTTTACCGCAACTATGGAGAACGGTGTGAGGTCTTCGGACACCCTCTGTATAGCGGTTCCTATTCAAGACTCTAGCCCGCTCTCAAAAGAGACCGGAGAATGACATGGCAGAGGGGCTCTGCGCTAGATTATCCAGCCAACTCACAGCCGCCAACATACTACCGCTTTCGAGTAGTTGTCCGCCACGACGTGATCACCGCATGGATCTACCATTCTCAATCCATGAACTTAAAGCAGCATTAGTTTTGTGTGGCCATACATCATCGCCAGGACCTGATGGAATTTCCTACCGAGCTCTGTCACCTGGGTGAGCGAGCGAGAGTTGTTCTCTTTGATTTGTACATTGAATCTTGGTGAGATGGCACGCTACCCATATGCTGGAAAACAAGTCGCCTTGTTCGTCTTCTGAAGCATGACAAGTCGCCGTTGGAACTCTCATCATATCGCCCGATCGCTTTGGAAAGTTGCGGGGGCTAAGTAATGGAGAGGATGGTCCTAGGACGCCTGGAGTGGTAATTGCAGCACCACACAACACCTGCCTGGATGCCATGGCGGGCTTTCGACGTGGTCGATCATCAATCGATAACGTCGCGACCTGGTCACCTACGTTCAGCATGAGAAATGCCGCAAGTGTCTCTGTGCTTCTTTGTTCCTCGACGTCAAACGGGCGTATGACAACGTTACGCATGAAGCCATCCTCTAGCTATGCTCTCGAAGAGGTAGGAGTCGGTGGTCGGATGTTGCAATGAATGTGCAGCTATCTCTCCATACGATCCTTTTTTGTAAGCACCAATGAAGGCCATATTTCTCTACATTATAGCTACCGCGGCGTCCCCCAGGGTGGTGTACTTTGTATTTAATATATTGTATTTAATCTAAGCCTAATTGCTCTCCTTGAGCACGTGCCAGGCATAGTCGGGCTATCAATGTACGCGAATGACGTCTGCGTATGGACGTCTTCAGTAACACGCCTACAACTGCGAGCGAGAATTCAGAGAGCTGCCCTCCAAACTGCTATATACCTCCGTAATCGAGGCCTGGAAATTTCCTCCGAGGAATGTGCACTAGTGCCATTTATGCGCAAACCCACGACAAACTACAGCGTAATGATAAATTGCCAAAGAATACTATATGTTCGATCCTACAAGTTTGTAGGTGTCATAATCGACAAGGGACTTATAGAGCCGCCGCGTATCATACGTGAAAAAGCGTTGACAGGCACCTGCCACCTGTTCAAGTTTTTCATTGGATAGACTTGGGAATGTCGACAAGTGCTATGCTACAACTATAAAGGGTGCTTCTTCTCGGCTTTCTGCGGTACAGTTTGCCAGCAATAACCAACACAGCCAAAACGAATCTACGCACAATACAAAGTATTCAGGCTCAAGCGCTCCGGATCTGTCTAGGCCTGCCTCAGAGTGCATCAACAGTGGCGACTATAGCAATCGCTAGAGACCACTTTGTCAAGACCCACATTGAAATTGAAGTGCCGATGACCCATATAATGCATCTTGCCAGGACTCCTCGTCACCACCTAGCCTCTCTACCAGCGGACAGACCAAGCATCTCTTGCAGTCAAACGGTGAATCATTGCCAGCTTGTTTCACTCCTGCTGCGAGACCTTCGATTCCTCCATGGTGACTCGCTCAGCCAAAAATCAACCTGACAATCCCTAGCATCGCGAAAAAAGCTGATCTGTCATCACTATAGGCCTTACACAGCTCACGTTACTGCTTTTGTACAAGAACTCCCGTGACTCTACGTATGTCTACACTGATGGATCTGTCCTGCCAAACAGCTCTGCTGCGGCAATCGTGATAACAGCGAAAGTTGCAACCATCAAATTGAAAACGACTCACGCGATAACTTCGGCGGCAGCAGAGCACGCAGCGCTGTTAACCGCCCTTCATTACATCGATGATGAACCGCCACACAAGTGGACGATCTTCTGCGATTCAAAGGCGGCACTGCAGTCTCTACTGTCATTTTTACTACGCGGACCACACGAACAGCTAGTACTTTAGATTACAGAGACGATGCCCCATATAAGTGATGCAGGCCACGAAATAACTTTCCAATGGCTTCCGAGTCACTGCAGGATTATCCGCCATGAACGGGCCGATCAAGCTGCCCGTTCAGCCCATGCTGAGGACCACCACGTACCAATACCACTTTCTAGAACTGACGCAGCAAGGAAGCTCCGCCTGCTTGTTCGCCAGTGCACCACGTCGCAATGGAATGAGCCACATTTCAGGAATTTCCGACTATACTCCCTTAATCCCACATTAAGCCTTCGGGTCCCATCAAAGCTTCGCCGTGGAGAAGTCACGCTTTTGCGTCGACTGTGGTTGGGCGTTGCTTTTACCAAAGCCTATGCGTTCCGTATAGGGATGGCCGGCATCGCTACCTGTGACCATTGCGGCCATGAATAATCCATTGGCAATATTTTGTGCGACTTCCCGCAGTACAATCCACAAAGGGAATCCCTTCGCCACGAATTCAACCAGCCGGACGACCGACCACTATTGGAAGAAGGAATTCTACACCATCGACAGGACCTAACATCACAGAACAAGGCCGTGCAAGCGCTATTGCGTTTTTTTTTTGCGATTTACCGGCCTTTGTCAACGTCTCCAAATGGACCGCCCTTCGTGCGTGTGTGTCTCTGTGTGTGCATTTTTAACCCTTTTCTCTCTGTCCTTTTCCTAACCCCTATCTCTCAACCCCAGCATAGGGTAGCAAACCGAAGATTAATGTCTGGTTAACCTCCCTGCCTTTCCTCATCATCTCTCTCTCTCTAGAATCTTCAACGTGCTTTGCCATTTTCAATAGCTTGAATGCGAGTTTGACATTATTGTACTAGAGACAAGCTGAAGCACTCGGTTGATAAAGGACTTTAGAGCTTATTGCAAGATTTGTGCTCAAGACTTTATGATGCCTGGTTTCTTGTTCACAACTTTAGTTCGAGCTTGGCTATCCGCAATATCCACGTTTTCGAAGTTTAAGTTTCAAAGCTTATTGCTTCGAAGTGTTTACATGTTTTGATAGAGACGAAATACACGAGGAGGTCCCATAGTCCAAGAATGTATAGGATCTCCGGTCAAGGTTAGGTATTGAAAGGAGTTACTATATGGCAGCAAAATAAAGCAATATCAAAAGATTAACATACAGATCAAAAAGTAGAACTAAGATAACAGACAAGTTGAGCGGAAGTAAAAGAAGAACTAAACAAAGATAAGTGAACAAGTATGAACAGATGTATATCAAACGTGAATACCAAGGAACATCAATACGAGACACATGAATTGGCAAAAAAAGAAAGAATAAATAAGCAATATACGTGAAAATAAGCTAGGGTGCCAATATAGAAGGAAGTCTCAAAAGCAAAATGACGCATGTAAATAACGATAAAACGACGCACAGCTATGAGAGCAAACATTTTAAGATCATTTTAAATCTGTGTAACATTCCTTTATAACTGAAAGGCAAGGAGTTCCACACTGAAATGCAGGAAAAATGAAATGTGAATTTACTATAATTAGTGCGCATTTTGGGCAAGATAAAATTTTTGTTAGATGCAAATCTTATAATGTGAGCATTCAGTAAAGAGGATTCTGAAATTAGGTCAACGAGGAGGTGATTGCTAATCAGCTTATAAAGTATGCCTAAATTATAGTTAATTATCTGAGATACGTTGAGAACGTTATTACTTCTGAGCATTTCTCTTGGATTAGTATCATCGGAGCTATAAGTTAACACGCTGATAGCTTGATTTTGAATGACTTGCAACGAGCTGATATGAGTATTATATGCGTTTTCCCAAGACGCCACAGCATAGTTGCTATGTGAATAAATAAATGCGTAATAGAGCGACAATAGTCTGCAAGGTGTTAGGGTTGGCGTCTGACACCACGTGGCGACAGGTCATTCACCCTACCTCCTGAGCCGGAGCCCACGGGCGACCTCAACCCCTTCACCTTCTCTTGGCCGGAGCCCACGGCGCCGGAGGGGTCATTCACCCGACCTTCTCCCCGGATTCGTCGAAAAGAGGATCGACTTCTCCTGCCCGTGCTCGGTATTGCAGGAGGAGGGGCCCTCTCTCCGTGCCTGTCACGTGTCATCGGCGGAAGCAAGATCCCGCCCACACTTGTAGAGAGCCTACTTAAGGGGCTCCGAAATGTACTTTGAGAGACTTCATACTTGATACTTCATACTTCATGCTTTTCTTATTTTCTTTCAACTACCTTTAAATAAACCGTGCAAGTTTCGCACTAGCAAATCGTCTCGCCCTTGCTCGGTCGCCATGGTCTACCGGATGCCTGCAGCCCGCCGACAACGCCACGCTACCCAATAAGTAATGTCGGTCGAGCTTCGATAGGCAGGCGCCGCTACTTCTCGGAAGCAGTACGGTACGCTACCCTGGAGTACGCAACAAAGGGTTGGAATGGGAACGTGCTCTGATGAGGACTCGCATGCCGTAGGCGATTCATTTTCTTTTTTGCGCATGCAATATGATGACGGAGTTTAATATTGCGGTCTAATTTGACTACCAAGTATGTGGCATGATCACTCGCGCTACTATGATACTGCCCAATTAATACAGGAGGTAAACTATTTGTGACACGCTCTCTGGAGCTGAAAACAACGAATTTTCATTTTAGAGGCTTTATTACCAGTTTATTTTCATTGCATCCTTCCTGAATGTTTGCCAAGTCAGAGTTCAGTTTGGTTACCAGTGCTGAAATGCAATTGGCAGAATTTAGTATCATAGAGTCGTCGGAATACATCAAACATGGAGAGTACTTAAGAGAGTTCGGCACATTTATAAAAATTAGAAAGAGAAGAGGGCCAAAAATGGCCCCTTACGGTACACCTAAATGAGTCGTTTTGACATCCGAGACAACATCAGAAAGGCTGACAATTTGAATTCGGTTATGTAACTCTGTACCATTCTGCCTATACCATTGCTACTATTCTGCCTATATTTATTGTTAAGCACGCCATTTGGTGCACCTATGCAGACGGTGGGTGCAGCGACCCACGGGTTAAATGCTTTGGGGCATTCGTGCATGGCTGAATCCTACGAAACGCACTCTTCAAGCTTCTGATGTGACTAAGGAGGTCGGATGTGCCTTCTGATGTTTCAAGGGGTCCTGAGCCACTTTTTATGGCGGTCGAGAAATGCATTTGAAGATAAATTAGACTATTTGAGAAATAATTTGCCACTAAAAGTGCTTGAATGCGTTCAGCAGAAGCGGAGTTACTGGCGATTAAACATCTCAATCGCGGCACTATATGCTAAACAGCGCCTGCCATGGAGTTTAACCAGGAGCAGCCAGGAGCGAACGCGCGCTTGAAGGCGCGCGGGTGGTCTGACCTTAAGTATTGCGTGGTTAGAGTCTAGTTGAGTGTTCAGAGAGAAACAACTTCATTTAGTCGCCTGCAGAACGACACCATGCCTAAATGGCACCGTGACGCGGGCCCTGACGTCTTCTCAGCGAGTGGTCTCTACTCAACACCAACTCGTGTTACTCCCGCGGTCGGTCGCCCTGAGGGGCAACGTTTCGTCGGTTTCGCTCGGCCTTTGTCTTTCAAGAGCCGCCGAGACCTGCTGGACGGCCCAGGTTTGGCTTTCGGTGTCGTAGCATTCCGCCGCAGCCGCGAGTCGCGGTGGAATCGTTGTACTTGTCGAAGCTTCGTCGGGGAACTTGGTGCAATCCCATAGGATGTGCGTCAGGGTGGCCCTCTCCCGATGGTACACGCGGCACACATTACTCACATAATTTCGGGTACAGGCGATTCAATAACACTGGGTTGGGTAAGGAACCAGTTTGCAAAACTACTCGAAGTTAGCGAACCCACCGCTGTAGCTTAGTGGCCATGGCGTTGTGCTGCAAAGCATGAGGTCGCGGGCTCGAATCCCGGCCGCGGCGACCGCAGCTCGATGGGGGCAAAATGCAATAACGCCCGTATCCTGGGAATTGGGCACAGGTTAAAGATCCCCTCGTGGTGAAAAGTAATGCAGAGTTCCCCACTACGGCGTGCCTCTTATCCAGTCGTGGTTTGGGCGCGTAAAGCCAGGCCCGTCGGCTACCGATAAGGAAGGTGGCCAAAGTTCAATTGCTACGCGGGCGGCCGCGACCGAGAGTGAGCAGACGACAGTCTGCTTCTTCCGGAAGTACGTAATTATCAGAATGTGAAAGCAGATTTTCGCTTATTTTTGCCTATTTATTAAACTGCGTCAATAAATATGCGCAGTAACAGTAGGAAGAAGCCAACTAATCCAAACACCCTTCTTGCTTGATGTGAGACGCATATGAAAATCTGCTATATTACGAAATAAAGCGTCCAGTCAATACTATTATACCCCTGTTAAGCGGGCAAGCTAAGTGCACTTACGGATAGTGCACTCGGTTTTAAGTGCACTTTCCCAAATCTAAACGTCGCAAGCTGAGTGTACTCGCCGAAGAGTGCACTCCCGTCGGAGTGCGTTCACAGAACGCACTTTGCTGGTCGAGTACGTAGCCTCGCCGCCAGCGGTTTCAACGGCACAAAATGTAATGCATAGAAAAACGACACAGAAGTCAAGTATAGTTGTTGAACAGCTTTTAACAAAATAATCAGAGCCTAACTGGCTGGTATTCTGTTCTAGCAGGATCAAATGCCGCCTCGTCGCACACCACCATCCTGTTCTGTATTGGCTAGGCATTCGTCTTAGCCGGCTTTGACTTGCAACACTCTTATGATATAGATACTTTCGTTTTTTTGTTGAGTAAATATAGATTACGATTGTTTTTTATTTATAATACAACTAAAGCAATCGCTTCATAGTAGTTTTTTTATTTTAATCTACATCTTAAAAACATGGTTTTAGTCTATCGCCATCTTTTGTTTAGTGCGAGTGCACTCTGTTCTCCCGTTTAGCACCGCGTAGCCTAAAGTGTCACTCAAGGTCCTGAAGTGCACTCCCCGTAAGTGCACTTAACTTGCCCGCTTGAGAGGGGTATTAGGCGTAGGCTTCTGTTTAAAAGAGAGTATTTGAGAAAAATGGTGACTTCGCGCTCTCCTTGCGAGCCACAGGCACCGCACCCGACTGCAAAATGTGGCTAAGATTTTAAGCAGTAGCGTACGCTATCCGCGGACTGTGTTTTTTCACCAAGCCCGAGGGGTGGTTCAGAACACCTTCAAAGAAAACATTTTCAAGTTCGTCTTTATTTTTTTGTTCACTGAGATTTTATAGATGGTTTGTACTCATCGACGAGTTATACATGTCGCTATTTTATGTGTATCTTCACATTACTATTTGTTACATTAGCGAAAGAATATGATACTTAACTTACGTGTCTTAACTGTGTTTGTTATAAAAAATAATATTTCTGTTTTTGTGAATCTCTTCTGTACAAAACGATGCCTGTTGTCACACACTACATTGCGACGTGTAGCTTACATGGATGGTGGTAGATTAGCACTGATATATGAATGCATTACTTTAGACAATTTCCCAGTAGTAAATCGACATTTATCTACTTACAAAGCGCATTTATTGAAGGTAGTTATATTCTGAAGACATGCTACAATAATCCTGCAGATGCCGTGGAACTTAGTGCCAGGGGCGTTCTCTGTATGTGGTTTGTATATGGAAAGATGGATCTAGGTAAGCTCAACTGAGGACATATTACGATGACCTGAGGATGGCGAAGCGTCCTCGATTCCATGTCCTTTGGACTAGCTCAGGATGACTTTGCATTATCAGGGTAACTACATCCCTTTGAATAACTGAATGCGTACTGCGACATTATGAAGGGACATTTTCCATGTTTCTCCTCTCCACTATTTCCACATGGCACTGTACTAAACTTGAGCGTCCTTGAAGCCAGTGGGCATGGCCGCTGACGTTAGCATTCAATTTTGCTCCTCCTTGCGTCTTTTCAAGAGCCTGTCCTATATCTGTGCTAGGATCATATACGCCAGTCGTTGCAAGAAATGTTTTCCTTTATGACATTAAATGCAGTTAGAGTTAATTCTCAAGCCAGACAGGGAACTCAAGCCATCAGTTCAAAGTTTATATTTGTATTACATTTGTTCGATTGAAACGTGCAGCACCCTCGCTTTCTTCCCCTCCCGATCATGTCACCTACAAGGATACTCACATAAAAGACGTTGGTAGTTCATGCCATCTACATCCATGGTTTTCACTGCATCTACATCAAAGAAACCGTGGTTTTCATGGTGCAGATATGTTGCGGAGAACTAACTGGGTATGACCTGAAAAAAAATTGCGCAGATCCCAGGTACTGTGGGAATCGATGTTATGCGAAGTATTTTGCAGCTAGCTCGCTATCCACCATCGCTTGGGGTTCTGCAAAGCGTTACCAGATGAACCGACTTGTTTGCGTAATGCGGGCAATTCTATGTCACAATATCATACGCGAAGATAACCAGGTGCGTGTGGTTCACAGTCGGGTGGAGCAGCCGCCAGTAATATTTTGTTGATACGATTCAATTGCTTATTGATTGCAATAAGCAAATATTTTAATACTACTCGGAATGGCGTGCTGTCAGGGAAGAATTTGTACAAAATTGAAAGACACTTAGAACTGACTCATTTCCAGCCAGATACTTTTTGCCCGTTCATTTTTCCGGCTGGTAAAGAAAGCCTGCGATAAATAAAAAATACCATGTGACTGACCGTCCGCTCGCGTCAGAAAGACCGTCCACGTGCGCTAAAAAAATTGTGGCTGGAGCGCGATATTTCGCGCTCCGGTCGCGACAGGACATTGTATTGGTGTTGCTACGGGACGAGTGCCGGCATCTCCCTGGGAACTGCTATGGAGCTTGTCTGAGGGCGCTGCCCGTTTGAGGACGCTGCTTAACTACGGCATACACTCTAGGATAAGCCGACGAGAGATGTTGGCAGAATTCGCGGAAAAGGAGTAGACTCCGAATAATCAGTACCTTAGTCAAGAAACGCAGTAACAGGAAGTGGACTCAGCAAAGACTTAATGGAGAAACAAGAAGTTAGATAGATTTCATGCTCTCTGCCAATCCTAGCTGTGAAGGATGTGGAAACGTTAGGTAGAGCAAAGTGCAGCGATCATAGGTTAGTGAGGTCTAATATTTGGAGAGAGAAAGAGCAAAATTAATAAAAAAGAAACCGTTTAACTTTCACGCAATAAGGGTAAAAGCAGACGAATTCAGTCGGGTTCTGAGAACGAAATTTTCAACTTCAGAGCGGGATGATGACGATAGTATAGAAGAAATGAATATAACCGTAACTAGGTTGATTTAGGAAGCAGCAACTGAAGTGGGAGGTAAAGCACCAAGGAAACCTGTAGGTAAGCTCTCCCAAGCAATAAAGGACCTAATAGAGATACGACAAAGCATCAAAGCTTATAACTGAAGAGATCAGATAGAATCCGCTTCAACGTCAAAGCTGATAAAAAAGAAGAAAGTTAGCGATATTCGAAATTATAAGGTCCGAAAATTTGAGGAAGCAGTAAATAGTCGCAGCATGAAATCAGTGAGAAAAAAATTAGGCGCAGAAGAGGGCAAGATGTATGCAGTGAAACGCAAGCGGGGTGGTGCCACCAGCAATTTCGATGATATAGTAAACGGAGCAGAAGATTTCTATACTGACCTGTACAGTACCCAGAGCAACCATGTAACCTTCATTTTAGGTTGTGATGAACAGGATACAGAGGCCTCTTCTAGAACTAGCGGTGAAGGGCCTTGCAGGACATGTACTAGGGAAAAGCGCCAGGGAAGACGGAATAATAGTCGGTTTAAGAAAAGATAGAGCATATTGTTGCGTCCAAGTACGTAAAAGGGACGCGGACATGAGAAGAAAAGGAAGAGGAGAACAACGACTATGCAGCGGCCATTCCTGCTGTTCGTAGCCTGCTGTTCCTGAGGTTGCAGGCATAAATAAAGCTTTTCCCCATGCTCGTAACAAAAATTGGAGGACGCTTTAGCTTCGCCTTCAAGAGTGGAACGCGATAGCGTTATCGCACCCCGTTCGCACCGCCCACTCAGAACGATCTACGCGAGCCAAACGTCGTGATCGGCATGGACAGCCGGGCCGTGACGCGCCATGAAGGCGGACGCGATGATGGGGCGAGTGTAGCGCCACGTGTCGGGGCAGCGCCGTACGTTGCGAGGAGGGGGTCTTCTGTGTTGGCCGCAAGATGGCTCTGCGTGTGCGCAGAGCGCAGAAGAAATGTAGCGGAAACGTACTTCGCTACTCGTGTAACTGCGACTTCTGTAATTTAAATGCTCATAATTACCGATATACACCGCAGTATAACTTTCTACGGCGCGTTTCTAAGGCAACACCGCATTCACTAGTGGTGCTTTTGTCCCACTTTGAACTATCGAACTCGTGGCTGAGTTTCTTGCATATAAAGCGATTCACAGACCAAGGTACAAAAATGCCTTTGCTTTGCAACCACGGTTTCACTGGGAGAGTGCCTGTATGTAGTTGAAGAAAGAACGATTTAACAGAAGCTTTTACCGGCGTTCATTTAACTCTCTTAAGAACATCTCGTTCTGAACCGAAAACAAACAACGTACGATACAACGGTACAGGCGAGAATACATCAACAAGATCTTTATACAACTGCTTACTAGTAACAGGGGCCAGATATTCACTACATTATCTTGCTTTTAGTATTTGGAAAGACGCGACCACTTCACGCAAAAAAGCACTTAAAGGCATTGGCCCCGTATAAATGGACGGCACTACATAATCAGGCAATGAATCGCGTAGTCGACCGGATATGATCGAGAATATCTTTCTGGACTGCCATGACGCAGTGTTTTTGTGGGATATTCTAAAACGCAGCTTTAAAAAGGAATTGCCTTTAAGTGCTTTCGGGATACGCTTCCTGCCATGCGCGGAACCAGAGGGAGTGCCTGTCGATCTGCTAATGCTTCTGTGCATGCATAGCATGTGGCGAACGCGTATTGATATTAGACATGAGCGCATTGTTCAGGCCCCAGCACATGAATACTTCATTGAAAGTGTGCTATATATACGCGAATTTTTCAGTGCACAGAGTGATCCTCCTGATTGGCTTAGTGCTTTGGAGAAAGTAACTAGCCTACATCGTTCTTATCAGAACACACTGGTCTGGCATTGACTATTTGTTTTTATGGCCATGTAACATTCATCATCATCATCATCATCATCATCATCATCATCATCATCATCATCATCATCATCATCATCATCATCATCATCATCATCATCAGCCTGGTTACGCCCACTGCAGGGCAAAGGCCTCTCCCATACTTCTCCAACAACCCCGGTCATGTACTAATTGTGGCCATGCCGTCCCTGCAAACTTCTTAATCTCATCCGCCCACCTAACTTTCTGCCGCCCCCTGCTACGCTTCCCTTCCCTTGGGATCCAGTCCGTAACCCTTAATGACCATCGGTTATCTTCCCTCCTCATTACATGTCCTGCCCATGCCCATTTCTTTTTCTTGATTTCAACTAAGATGTCATTAACTCGCGTTTGTTCCCTCACCCAATCTGCTCTTTTCTTATCCCTTAACGTTACCCCCATCATTCTTCTTTCCATAGCTCGTTGTGTCGTCCTCAATTTGAGTAGAACCCTTTTCGTAAGCCTCCAGGTTTCTGCCCCGTAGGTGAGTACTGGTAAGACACAGCTATTATATACTTTTCTCTTGAGGGATAACGGCAACCTGCTGTTCATGATTTGGGAATGCCTGCCAAACGCACTCCAGCCCATTCTTATTCTTCTGATTATTTCCGTCTCATGATCCGGATCCGCCGTCACTACCTGCCCTAAGTAGATGTATTCCCTGACGACTTCCAGTGCCTCGCTGCCTATTGTAAATTGCTGTTCTCTCCCGAGACTGTTAAGCATTACTTTAGTTTTCTGCATATTAATTTTTAGACCCACTCTTCTGCTTTGCCTCTCCAGGTCAGTGAGCATGCATTGCAATTGGTCCCCTGAGTTACTAAGCAAGGCAATATCATCAGCGAATCGCAAGTTACTAAGGTATTCTCCATTAACTTTTATCCCCAATTCTTCCCAATCCAGGTCTCTGAATACCTCCTGTAAACACGCTGTGAACAGCATTGGAGATATCGTATCTCCCTGCCTGACGCCTTTCTTTATTGGGATTTTGTTGCTTGCTTTATGGAGGACTACGGTGGCTGTGGAGCCGCTATAGATATCTTCCAGTATTTTTACATATGGCTCATCTACACCCTGATTCCGTAATGCCTCCATGACTGCTGAGGTTTCGACTGAATCAAACGCTTTCTCGTAATCAATGAAAGCTATATATAACGGTTGCTTATATTCTGCACATTTCTCTATCACTTGATTGATAGTGTGAATATGGTCTATTGTTGAGTAGCTTTTACGGAATCCTGCCTGGTCCTTTGGTTGACAGAAGTCTCAGGTGTTCCTGATTCTATTTGCAATTACCTTAGTAAATACTTTGTAGGCAACAGACAGTAAGCTGATCGGTCTATAATTTTTCAAGTCTTTGGTGTCCCCTTTCTTATGGATTAGGATTATGTTAGCGTTCTTCCAAGATTCCGGTACGCTCGAGGTCATGAGGCATTGCGTATACAGGGTGGCCAGTTTCTCTAGAACAATCTGTCCACCATCCTTCAACAAATCTGCTGTTACCTGATCCTCCCCAGCTGCCTTCCCCCTTTGCATATCTCCTAAGGCTTTCTTTACTTCTTCCGGCGTTACCTTCGGGATTT